>NC_138558.1:13948469-15175954 GCF_964273705.1 Natrix helvetica
CTAATATCAGATTCATGGAGGAAAATTATGTAGTTTGAAACAATGCATATTCAGAAGTGTACTCATAATTTTCAGAGCAGTCTCAAATATTGTTAAGTACCGTATTTTTCGGAGTATAAGACGGACCTTTTTCCCTGAAAAAAGAGGGTGAAAATCTGGGTGCGTCTTATACACTGAATACAGCATTTTTGACCTCCCGAAACCCTGCCCCCGTCACCAAAATGGCCGTGCAGAGCCTTTAGGAGGCTTCCATAGTGCTCCTGGGGTCTGAGAAGGACAAAAATGAGTGAAAAATGGGCCGTTTTTAGCTTGTTTTTGCCCCCCCCCCAGCCCCCAGGAGCACTCTATAAGCCTCCTAAAGGCTATGCATGCTCTTTTTTGATAAAAACCAGGTCCGTTTTCTAAAAAAATGGGCCATTTTTGGGAGGTTTGCAGAGTGCAAAAGCTTTTTTAAAAAATTTGCCTCTTAAAAATCTTGGTGCGTCTTGTACTCCAAAAAATACAGTAATCTAATCTTGCCTTGCTATAAAATACACTATGGTTTAAAAATCAGGACTTGCTCTCAGCTAATTCCTCTTTCAGCATGCTAGCCATTTCTTTCCTTGTTGGCATTGTATTTTATTGCAAGTATACTGAGGTCATTGTAGAGGGGTGCGGTGGCCTAGAGGTAGAGCTCTCGCCTCCCAATCAGGAGTCTGTAGGTTCGATTCTACCGTAGGGGCACAATGAAAATATATCTGCTCAACAAAGCTCTGCATTGGCGACAGGAAGGGCATCCGGCCAGTAAACATTCAGCTCCATTCAGTTGCCCAGATTCCACTCCACATGGGATTATGGGGTCGTTAAAAGGGGATGATGATACTGAGGTCATTGACCCAGGGTCACGTAATCACCTTTTGCAAGGCAGATTCACTTAACAACTATGTCACTGACTTAAGAACGGCAGCGTTTCACTTAAGAACTGTGACGAGAAAGATCGTAAAACTCTCTTGCTTAGCAACGGAAATTTTGGGCTCAATTATGGTTGTAAATTGACTACCTATAACATCTTCATTCTAATCTGCAGCAAAGTAAGTACCGTATTTTTCGGAGTATAAGATGTACCTTTTTCCCTTTAAAAAGAGGCTGAAAATCTGGGTGCGTCTTATACATTGAATACAGCATTTTTTGCCTTCTGAAACTCCACCCCCTTCACCAAAATGGCCGTGCATAGCCTTTAGGAGGCTTTCAGAGTGCTCCTGGGGGCTGGGGAGGGCAGAAATGAGCAAAAAACAGGCAATTTTTTGCTCACCTTTGCCCCCCCCTGCCCCCAGGAGCACTCCATAAGCCCCCTAAAGGCTATGCATTCCCTTTTTTTGACAAAAAACAGCCCGTTTTCACAAAAAAAGGGGCCATTTTTGCTTATTTTTGCCCCTCCCCGGACCACTCTACAAGCCTCCTAAAGGCTTTCTTTTTTTTTTTTGAAAAAAAAATGGGCCCGTTTTCACGAGGTCTGCAGAGCGCAAAAAGTTTTTTAAAAATTTGCCTCTTCAAAATCTTGGTATGTCTTACACTCCAGTGCGTCTTATACTTCAAAAAATACGGTAACCTACTTGAGTTGTATCTATAAGCTTTGTTGCTTTTTTAAACTAAGCCAGCATCTGAAAAGCCAAGATGTCATCTCCATAAAAAGTTGTGCCAAAACAGTAAAAGCTTCACAACTAAACTCTGAATCTGAGCTTGAGGGTATTTACTGGTATCTGTAAAAAATTGTTTCTGTTTACTAGAAACATAAACACTGTAAGTTTTGAGCAGCATCCTTCAGGATAAAAGTATTGATTCCAAATGCATATTATTTTTTGGCATATTTCCCAATAAGCTGTTTGAGCAACTGCTAATGTTTTACTCCATGATGCCTGAACTTGACACTAGTAATTATCTTGTTCCTGAAGCTGTTGCATTCTTCAACTGTAGATTTGGAATTAGCAGAAAATTTGCCTTTAAGCGATGCAAAATCCACTAGTGTGGGCAAAAATGAAAAAAAATACCCTGTTCTTTAAAAAAAAATTACATTAGAAAAGTATATGCATGCTTATAAACCCCCCCCCCCAAAAGAAACACAAGCAACCAAATCTCAGAATAAAAGGAGATTACGGTTTAAATATGGAGCGAGGAGGAAGAATAACTTCAAGCAGTTTGGTGTGTGGGAAGTTCAGTAACAAGCCATTAATTATATTGAAGTTCAAGCGATAGGTTTGAGTTGAATGCAAGGCATTTTTCAGCATGTAAACCTTAAGATAGGAGCATTTTCAACTAAAGGCATTGCTTCACTTGTGCCAGTCAAATGCTTGCTATTGTTGGAAAAATGATCAGGCTGTGTTTTGGAGAGAGAGAGAGTGTGTGTGTGTGTAAAAATAATTAGTTCATGCAGAGGTTTCTGATCATGTGTAAAGTGATAGTAAAGTTCTGGGCCAGTAGTTTTCACTGAAGGGTCTAAGACAGAGGTGTTAAACTCTCAGCCTGCAGGCCAGATGCATCACATGACGGCCACATCCAGACCTAGTTTAGTGAAGGAGAAAAAAGTTGCGATACATCACGTTTGACACCCCTGGTCTAGGACAACTCACCACGCTCAACTTCCGTGGGACAAGAATTGCAGTAATATCAAAGAAAGGGTGGAATATAATCATTAAAAAAGGATGCGAAAGGAGGGACAAAATGAAATGTGAATGATAAAAAATTACAATAATTTTTTAAATTAGTGTATTTTTTGGACTATAAAATGCACTGGTGTATAAAATGCACCACAATTTCGAAGAGGTAAGTAAGAAAAAGTTTTCGTCCTCCCCGGCCCCCAGGGACACACTTCAGGCTTCAGCAGGGCTGGGGGAAGGCAAAAATGCTCCTGTTTTTGCAAAGAAACGGGTGGAAAATGGGACATTTTTCCATTCCCCCAGGCCTGCTGAAGCCTGCAGAGTGCTTCTGGGGAATGGGGGAAGGCAAAAACTCCTCCATTTTTGTGAAAAACGGCCCATTTTTCACAAAAACGTGTTGTGGGGGTGGGGCTTCGGGAGGCAAAAAAATGGCTATATTCGGCATATAAAATGCACCAACATTTCCACGCTCTTTTATGGGCAGGGGGAAGGTGCATCTTATACTCTGAAAAATACGGTATTTTAAACCATTAAATGGAATTGTTGAATTGTCCCATGGCAAGTTGTCCCATTCTGTTCACTGAAGCCTTTCCTTGATGCAATCTAGCTGATCCAGAGTTCGAACTGGGGAACCACAGGTAGTCCTCAACTTACGACTCCACTTGGGACTAGAAATCCCATTGCTAGGGAAGGCTATTGTTAAATGAGTTTCACCGATGTTACTGCCTTTTTTTTCTGCCAAGCTTGTTAAGCAAATCACTGCCGTTGCTAAGTGAACCACATGGTCGTGGAGCAAGCCTTGCTTCCTCCATTGATTTTGCTTGTCGGAACTAGCGGAGAAGGTTTGCAAAGGGCCAGTCATGTGACCATGGAATGTTTCAACCATCCTAAATACATACCAGTTGCAAAAACGCCTGGATTTTAATCATGTGACCAGAGAAGATACTGGGATAGTCAGAAGTGTGAGGATTGGTCATGAGTCACCTTTGTAATGCTGCTGTACCTGTAATACAAATACCACAGGTGTGAATCAGCCCAAAGCAATAGTTTACCTCCTCAAATTGAACTTGTTTCTAGAAATAGTAATTAAAAAAAGGTAAAGGTTTCCCTGTCAGTCGTATCCAACTTTGGGGCACAGTGCTCATCTCTGTTTCTTGGTCAAGGGAGCCATAGTTGTCCAAACACAATTTCTATGGTCGTGTGGCCAGCGTGGCTATATGCTAACGGCACATGGAATGCTGTTAGCTTCCCACCGAAGTGGTACCTATTAATCTAATAGGTGGAGGCTATAACATATAAAGAATGCTTTGCTGGAATTGGGTATGTCTAGTTTAATGAAAAGAAGGACCAGGGGTGACATGATAGCACTGTTCCAGTATCTCAGGGGCTGCCCCAAAGAAGAGGGAGTCAAGCTATTCTCCAAAGCACCAGAAGGCAGGATAAGAAGCAAGGGGTGGAAACCAGGGGTGGGTTCCAGCTTCTTTTACTGCCGGTTTGTTCAGGGACGCTCTATGTGTGCATGCACAGTAGTAAAAAAAAAATGCTTCTGTGCATGCACAGAAGCAAAAAAACAAGATGTTGCCGCCGATAGAACCGGCTCAGGTGCGTGGCCAAATTACTATCTACTCGGCTGAACCAAGGAACCTATCTCTGATGGAAACTAGTCAGAGAGAGAATCAACCTAGAACCAAGGAGAAATTTCCTGACACTGAGAACAATTAATCAATGGAACTGAAGTCGTAGATTGGGTGTCAAACACAAGACCAGATGTGGCCCGTGATGTGATTCTGATCCAGCCTGTGGGGCGGTCCTGGAAAAGGTAAGGGGCTGGCCTGCATCGCTTCAGTCCGGTCGACCCAATGCGAAGAGGAAACAACGGGCCAGCATGGCTTCGACCCGGTCTAACCAGTGTGAAGAGGAGACATGCCAGCAGTTTGGGGAGTGGCCAAGTGAGTGACATCAAGATGGCTGCGCCCACCCAGTTGGCCATATCTGCCCTGCCCCCAGAGGTCAACCACAGCCCTGATCTTGTGAAATTGAGTTTGACATCCCTGTTGTAGATGCTCCCAACACTGGAAGTTTTAAAGAAGAGATTGGGCAACCGTTTGTCTGAAATGGTACAGAGTTTCGTGCCTGAGCAGTGGGTTGGATTAGAAGACCTCCAAGGCCCCTTCCAACGCTGTTATTCTGCTAATCTACTTCCATTTGCGTGCTTTCAAACTGCTAGGTGGGCGGAAGCTGGGGCAAAGTCTCCAGCTGACAAGATCAGCGTCTTTAACCACTGAGCCATTGCGCCCCCCCTCTGCAATTATTTAGCATTAAAGTACTTATTGCTAAAGTACTCAGTCCCATTATTTTAAATGTACATTGACTGGATAAAGAAAGAGTTAGAAATTAAATGTTGGGCTTTTACTCCCACCAAGCACTGACAGTATTTTAAAATAGAGCAAGTAATGTGTGCTCACAAACACACATGCTCTGTTAAATATGTGCTGTAATGAATGATCCCCTATTGATCCGCTCAGTGACTGCAACTCCATTAGCTATTACTCAAATACTGCAGGAAGAAGGTCAGCGGTAGAGTGCATTCTTTGTCGGATGATGTATGTTTCTATGCCTGGCACTTCAAGTATTTCTTTGGATAGACGCAGAGGCTAGATTGCTCTCACAAGAATGCAAACCACGCAAACTTTCTGGACAATAAATTTCCTGCAAGATGTGGATCTCATTTTGAATAAATATGTCTTGAGATTGAATTTTTAAGCCAATCATACTGATTTCTCATATGGACACAGACTCAAGAATTTTTATTTGGAATAATACAGAACAGGAAAAAGGATGAAAATAGAAGATTGCAGACAGATATATGTAACATTTTTCTTCAGGAAAATACAGGAAGTCCTGACAGCAGCAAGACTCCTCTGCGCACAGAAATGGAAGGTTAGCAGAGATGGCTAAATTGACTGTTTTGATCAAAGAAAAAAATACAAATACTTTTATTTCTACTTGGAAACCACTTCTGGACTTTATGCTTGAGGTGGGGGGAAAATGAAACTTTGATTCTGGGCTTTACCGATCAGATAGATTTGTTGTTATAGAAATGGCTAGTTTAAACTATTATGTAAAAGTAAAAACATGAAGTTTGATGTTAATATCTTATTCTACTGCACCAAAGGGAGTCTGAAGTCAGTGCCTTTTCTTTCTTTTCCCCCTTTTCTTTCTTTCCCTTTTCTCTTCCCTTTTTCCTTCCCTATTTTTCCTATTATTTACTTTTATATTTTCTTTGTATGCCACATTATAAACTAATAAAATGTTCAACATGGGAAGGAAAATATAAGTAGTCGTCAACTTACAATAATCCATTTAGTAACATTCAAAGTAAAACAGAACTGTTTTTCACCCATGTGACCATTGCAGCATCCCTATAGTCACATGATCAAAATTCAGAAGCTTAGCAACTGACTCATATTTATGACGGTCGCAGTGTCCTGGGGTCATAAGAATCCCCTTTTCTGACCTTCTGACAATGGGGAAACCAGATTCATCTAACAACTGTGTTACTAACTTAACCACTGCAGTGATTTACTTAACAACCGTGGCAAGAAAGTTTGTTAAATGGAGGAAAGTTCACTTAGCAACTGTCTCACTTAGCAACAGAAGTTTTGGCCTCAAGTGTTGTCATAAGTTGAGGCACTGCCTGCAGCATGTTTCGGCAGTTAGATTTAAAAGCATTCAAGCTTCCTTAGGTTGCCAGCAGTTACATCACTCAAAACAGCCTAACTATGGAAATCCCCCTCTTCGTTGTTGCATGTATTTTATTTTTAGCAACCTCCTTCTCGGCCTCTAAAATCTGACTAAAGATCTTCCGTCATTCTTGGGGTCTTGACATTGATTGGTGAACAGTGGTGTCATGTTTGCAAGTTGTGCTGATTGAACTTTTTCGCCTCACAGGGCCAAGCAGAAGAGGAGAATTCAGAAAGACGATCCGCACCCATTTCTAATTTTATCCCCTGGTTTTGGTTTGCAGTGCCCCACAATCGCAGCCGGAGAGTGTGGCCTTGGCTCATTCCAGCAGTGCAGAATCCGAAAGCACAAGCGACTCGGACAGTTCCTCCGATTCTGAATCCGAAAGCAGCTCTAGTGACAGCGAAGGAACAGATCCGCCAACAAGAGTCTCAACACCTGAGGTACAGCGTCCATTTTCTAAATGTGTCCTTTGCATGGTCTGGATCGGTATTTCTCAACCGTGGCAACTTTAAGATGTATGGATTTCAGCTCCCAGAATTCCCCAGCCAGCCATGTTGTCTGAAGAATTCTGGGAGTTGAAGTCCGCACATGTTAATAGTTGTCACATAGACCAGTGTTTTCTCAACCTTACTATCTTCAAGACATGTGGACTTCCACTCCCAGAATTCCCCAGCCAGCCATGCTGGCTGCGGAATTCTGGGAATTGAAGTCCTCATCTCTTAAATTGTCATTGTTGAGAAACTGGGTCTAGATCAGTGTTTTCTCCCCCATACTATGTTCAAGATGCTGGCTGGGGAATTCTGGGAGTTGAAGTCCACACGTCTTAAAGCTGGCATGGTTGAGAAATACTGGTCTAGACAGTGATTTCCTTTTTAATGTTTCTCTCCCTCTTTGTACAAGAACATGCATAAGAAAACTATTCTTACCATGTTTTGAATATTTTTGCACCATCTCCCTATTTTCTACATTACCTCTGTTAAACAAGTAAGGCCAGCCTATAATACTGTCACTTCCAAGGGCTTGCAGCTAGAATTTACACAGAAAGAGTTAATGATTTTTTTCCCTTTTTCTGATCCCCTCCACCCCAAAATATGCTGCAATACAACTCCTGGCTGTTAGCCATGCTGATCAGGAATTAGAGAGTTTGCAATCCAACAGAACACAAGTCCTTCCGACGTGCCCTAAAAAGTTGGCTTTTCCAGCAAGCCGGCCTGGCCTGTTAATTTTATCTAATTTTTAAAATGTTATTGTTATATTAATTGGGTTTGTTTTTTGGATACTTATCTAATTTCCTTTTAACTTTTGTGATAAGCGTTTTTTAATGTTGTACGCCGCTCTGAGTCCTTTGGGAGAAGGGCGGCATATAAATCCAATAAATCCAATCCAATCCAGTCATTTTGTGAAAATGTAGTTGCCGTATTTTTCAGAGTATAAGACACACAAAAATTTTGAAGAGGCAAATTTAAAAAAAAAAAGTTTTTGCACTCTGCAGACCTCCCCAAAACAGCCTGTTTTTCACGAAAATGGGCCCGGTTCCCCCCCCCCCCCCCAAAGGCATGAATAGCCTTTAGGAGGCTTGTAGGTGCTCCTGGGGGCTGGGGGAGGGGCAAAAACGAGCAAAAAACAGCCTGTTTTTCGCTCGTTTTGCCCTCCCCAGCCCCCAGGAGCACTGTGGAAGCCTCCTAAAGGCTATGCACGGCCATTTTGGTGAAGCGGGTGGGGTTTCCAGAGGCAAAAAGTGCTGTATTCGGTGTATAAGATGCACCCAGATTTTCACCCTCTTTTTTGAGGGGAAAATGTGCGTCTTATATCCCCCCAAAATATGGTAGTTAATGGGGAACTGCTAGTTTCTCAAAAAGAGTTAAATATAGGGTCAGGATATTAATCAGTTATTCTGGTGCCTTTTCATTTGTTGAATGAAATAAGGGAAGTGGGAAAATACATTTTTTCTCCACTGACCGATTAAATTAAAAATTCACAGTAGATGTTTTTCAACCATCGGGAGCCATTTTTAAAGAAAACTTGTATAAGGATAAAATTGGAGTGCATCTGAACTTTTGGCCCGTCAATCATATCCTGTGTGAAGGCCATCTGTCACATGGAAGCATTCTAAGTCATTCTCTGAATATAACTGTCATGTTCTCCAGGTTTTGGGTCTCCACAAAAGATCACTTGAACTTGGATCCGTGCCGGATATTTGGGTTACTCAGCACCCCAACTCTGTTTCTAAATTTGAACTCGGGCCTTTTCGTCCTCCCTGTTTTGCTTGCTTATGTATGCGTTTAGCAGACGGTACAATGTTCAAAAATAACCCTTTGAGAAAAGTTTTAAAAGTTAGTTAAGAATTTGTATGGAACATTGAGTCCTGTAAGCAAAGTTCTTTCTCCTCCTGTTATTATTATTCTTTCCCCCTTGGACTTGGGTGGGCGCCATATAATTTTACTTGGCTTGGTTTCTTCATTTTTGGAGACTTCCAGTGACCTACTTGGGAAATCAAAATAGGAAAAAAGCACCAGTTTCATAATTAAAAGCAGGCCTAGGTTGAAACGACTTCAGGAACAAAAAAAGAAAAGTTGACTTCATTATCTATTGCCGTGGTAGAATAGCGACATGTTGAAGGAATTTTGGATCAATGCAAACAATTTTTGGTAGAGAACACTTTTTTTCTATGGACACGTAACATAATTTTTGTCAAGGCAGAAATTCTATATCTGAATTACCCTACTTTAGCGGAAAATGAATGATATCATTCTGTACATGTAGAAAACTAGCTCGTTGGCAACAAATACTCAAATACAGTGGTCACCAACTGGTGTTCTGTGGGCCACTGGTGGTCCGCGAGAAAATTTCGGTGGTCCGCAGAAAAATCTTGGCATTTTTAATATTGCAATAAATCAAGGATCCTCAAACTATGCCCCCTGGCCCGGATACGACCCACTGAAACAATTACTCCTGCTCACTGATGGCATGGGGTCCTTCAGGCACTCAGCTAGGCTGCCTGTTTAGTAGCTACAGCCCTTCCCTCCCTCCCTCCCTCCCTGGGAGTCCAGGCGCTTCAGTGAGCAGTACGCAAAACTTCGAAAGACAGAGTTTGCATGGGGGGCAATTTAGCGCCCGGGCTGGCTACAAGACAAAACATTCATTCTTGGCCGTATTTGAGATTCCTAGCTGCAATGGATAGCAAGCCTAGGGTTGACCCTGGGCGCTTCTCTCCGCTAACAGACGGCCAAGCTAAGTGCCTGAAGGACTCCATTCCATCACTGATTCATATTAGAATATACTGGATTTAAAATTATGAATTTAGTTATCCCTGAGGTCCCAAAGATTGGTGACCCCTGCTCTAATGTACAATTTTTTAATTTGGATTTTTATACACTTTGTCTCTTTTCTTAAATTGTATCTTATTTTAATAGGTTCTGTTTTTAATTGTAAACTGTCCAAAATCATGTGCTAGAGATGGAGAGCTATATAAATTAAAGTTATTTACTTAACTAAATAAGTGTTTAAAGTCTTTGTACCATGCAAAAGGAAAGGAAATGGAGATGAGAGAGTGGGAGGAAAACAAAAATTGAATTCTTATTTCTATTTGACAGTGGATGAGACAAGATTCTTTCCTCCTGTTTTCAAGGGATCTTCATCTATCTTATGGATGATCCCTTATGGATAATTACTTCTGTTGGGGGTGTTACTTGGAACCATGACAATGGATTTAGGTATTCTGGTTAATGGAAGACGCCAAAAATATGCCTCCCTTCAAAATCTGCAATCCCAAGGAATCAGACATTTACTTAAATGTAAATGTAATCCCCTACTTACAACAGTTCATTTAGTGACCGTTCAAACATATGACGACACTGAAAAAAGTGACTTTTGACTATTTTTCACATCTACAACCGTTGCCGTATCTGCATAGTCACGTGATCAAAATTCAGGCACTTGGCAACTGACTCATATTTATGACGGCTGCAGTGTCCCCAGGTATTGGGATCACCTTTGGTGACCTTCTTACAAGCAAAATCAATGGGGAAGTCTGATTCACTTAACAACTGAATTATTAACTTGACAATCGCAGGGATTCTCTTAACAATGGTCACATGAAAGGTTGTTAAATGGGGCAAAATTCACTTAACAAATGTTTCACTTGGCAATAAAAATTTGGGGGACCGTTGTGCTTGTAAATCAAGGACCACCTGCACTTAGTGAGCTTTTCATTTTTAAATCTTTCAAGTCTAATTGCCTTTTGGAAAAAGCACCTTTGAGACATTAGAACAGTCAGTATGCTCTTGTCCAACACCCCTCCCCAAGTCTTTCTTTTTCTTTCTTTCTTTCTTTCTTTCTTTCTTTCTTTCTTTCTTTCTTTCTTTCTTTCTTTCTTTCTTTCTTTCTTTCCTTATTTGTTTCATTCTTTCCTTCTTTCTTTCTTTGTCTTTCCTTCCATCCTTCCTTCCTTCTTTTTCTTTCTTTCCTTCTTTCTTTCTTTCTCTTTCTTCCCCTCTTTCTTTCCTTCCCTTCTTTCTTTCTTTCTTTTTCTTTCTCTTTCCTTCTTTCTTTGTCTTTCCTTCCTTCTCTTTCTTTCTTTCCTTCCTTCCTTCCTTCCTTCTTTCCTTCTTTCTTTTTTTCTTTCTCTTTCCTTTCTCTCTCTCTCTTTCTTTCTTTGTCTTTCTTTCCTTCTCTTTCTTTCTCTTTTTCTTTCTTTCTTTCTCCTTTCCTACCTTCTTTCTTTCTTTGTCTTTCCATCATTCTTTCTTTTTCTTTCTTTCCTTTCTTCTTTCTTTTGTTGTCTTTCCTTCATTCCTTCTCTTCCTTTCTTTTTTCTTTCTCTTTCTTTCCTTCCTTCCTCCCCCCCATCTCTCTCTCTCTCTCTCTCTCTCTCTCTCTCTCTCTTTCTTTCTTTCTTTCTTTCTTTCTTTCTTTCTTTCTTTCTTTCTTTCTTTCTTTCTTTCTTCACAACTTGTGTCTGGATCCAGCCCTTTCAAACTCGGTATTTCTTCCATTTCGCTTCTCTTGACATGCCAAATTCCGTCCTGTTCTGGTTTGGGAGAATTATCCTGCTGATAGACAGGATTGAAAAGAATAAATAACAATTCCTGCAGAATTCTTTTCAACTCCTTGGACAACTGTGGCCATAGGAAGTGTCTGCATTTTTTCCTATGTAATGAAACAATAGCAGGAGCGTGTGTGTGGTGTTTCTGTTTTCCTGACCAGAAAGGCGGATGGGGCTTAGAACCGAGATGCATTGAGGAAGATATTCTGGAATGTTTTTCTCCGCAGTGAATTTGGATCGTGTTCAAATTTTATCTTTCTTTTGCCAGTTCTCCAGCCCCCCCCCCCCCCCAACTCCTGAATTCCATTCTGTTCAGTGCTTGGGAAGCTATCCCGCTGACAGACAGATTGAGCCCCAGCCCGCTTTACATAATGTGTTTCCTATATCTCGTTGGGACAGGAAAAAAGAATGGCGACTATTCTTTTTCTTTCTTTCCTTTTTAGCATCTTCCCTACATAGAGGGGACCATTCGAAATTGGATGGCTAGGTAGGAAGATTTAGGTCTCCTTGGAAACCTTAAGCAGAGGTGGGTTCCTACTGGTTTGGACCGGTTTGGCCGAACCGGTAGTGGTTTGGCGGCCTGGGTCGCTGGAAGCGGCAGCGACCCAGACCTGCCACGCCCCTGAACCGGTTCTTCGGGCGGCGCCATAGGCACCGCCATCTTGTTTTTAGCTTCTGTGCATGTCCAGAGCAATTTTTATTGTACTGTGCGTGCGCATGCAGCATGCACTAAGCACACGCCTGTGCGCAAAGTGCACGCACGTTGCACAGCCACGAGCAAACCAGTAGTAGTGACTACCGGAACCCACCTTAACACAGGGGTGCCCAAAGTTGGCAACTTTAAGACTTGTGGACTTCAACTCCCAGCATTCTCCAGCCAGCTGGCTGGAGAATGCTGGGAGTTGAAGTCTACAAGTCTTAAAGTTGCCAAGTTTGAAGACCTCTGCCTTAACCAGTCATTATCACATAAGTACAGCATAGCTCAGCCTTTTCCAAAATCAGTGTCTTTTCAAAAGAAGGACTTAAGTTCCCAGACCCGACAGTGAGATTTTGGAAAGTGCCCAGTTGAGGAAACTGCTTAACTAAACCCCCGTAAAAACTTTCAAGGGTATTTCCGCATTTCCTATTTAATATATCCTATTTGTTTAGCCTTTAGTGATAATAGGTACGTGGTCGCACATAACAGAACAGTCCCGGCAGGGATGTTTTGATGATATTTTTATGAGGCATCCAGGGTCATGTTGGCAGGTGTTTCATGCCTTGGGAGACAACAAGGGAAGATAAACATTTGAGGAAAAAGATACGTTTGGATGGCCCAATCAGTTTTTTGTAGAGTACACTTTTGTCTCTGGACATGTAACATAATTTTTGCCAAGGTAGCAAAAAATATTGTTGTTTGTTTCCCTATTTGTTCACTTGGGAATACAGTCAATATACTTAGGTTAGATTAGTTTAGATTAGATAGTTGGAAGGGACCTTGTAGGTCGTCTGTCCCATCCAAGCAGGAGACCTTACACACATCATGGCGAACCTGTGGCACGCGTGCCAGAGGTGGCACGCAGCGCCCTCTCTGATGGCACATGAGCTTTTGCCCCAGTTCAGCTCCACCACGCATGCGTGTGTGCCTCCCGCCAACCAGCTGGTCTTCGGTTCTCTGCTGTATATGCACGGAGGGGGCGGGGTGCATGTGCAGAGGTGTGGGGCACGTGCAAGGCCCCCCGTGTGCACCTGCATGGGGCGGTGCGCATGCGGGGGCGCACATGCATGGGGCAGGACACTTGCATGGGGATGCACACCCATGTGTGGGGGGCTGCGTGTGTGGGGGCACACATGCATTGCATTTTGGGGGTTTGGGCATGCACGCTTTGAGCACTCGTTCCCGAAAAGGTTAACCATCACTGCCCTATGCCATTTCTGACAAATGGCAGTCCAGTCTCTTCTTGAAAGCCTCCAGTGATGAAGCTCCCACAACTTCCGAAGGCAATATCTGTTCCATTGGTTGATCGTTCTCACTGTCAGAAAATTCCTCCTTATTTCTAGATTGAGTAGTCATGGTTTATTGTGATTCATCAATCTCTTAGTTCAAACTGGAGTGCAGACAATTGTTAATTTAAAGCAGGATTCCATGCAACTGTTGATGATCTCTTGGGCATGCGTTCATTATTTTCTTTCCCTTTTTCTTTTCCATAGCCTGATCCACAAACCTCCAACAGATGTTGGCAGCTGAACAACTGGCTAATCAAAGTAAACCAGCCAGTATCTCCCACAGAGAGTTTCCTGGAAGATGACCATAGTAGAAGCAGCGTCCAGGAGAGCAAAGGACAAGGAAAAACGGTCAGCTCCAGCAGTGGCAATGGAGGGAAAAGGGAATGTCAGCTGACAGACGGTCACTCCAAAAGCGGCAGCAGAGTTTCTCGGTCAGGTCAAGATGTCCATCTCCCTACCAAACGCAGTTACCAAAAGTTGCCTGTGGTCCCAGAAGAGTCTCTCCACCAGACGGTGGGCAGTAAGCAACCGAGGAGATCCACCAAGGCGACCGTACAGGAGGAACCAAAGAGAGGCCTAACAGTTGAAAGTGAGCCACCCGCACTGTACGGGGCCAAAGACCAGTCTTCCAAAGACAAGCCTAAGGTGAAAACGAAAGGGAGGCCGAAATCTGACGATAAGAAGGAATCTAAACCGACAGCCCCGGAAACCACTGAGAAGAAAAAACACAAAACGCTTAAAACCTTATTTGCTCACGATGAGGCAAAAGTAGATGTGGCGGGAAGTGTCCTGGAGCCGTTGCCCCTCAGTCCTCTCGGTGAAAGCCCGAGGGGGGTTGCCACCAGTAGATCTAACGGCTCCAAGGTATCGGTTACTGTCAAGGAGGAACTTCAAAGGGACAAATATATTTTGCCTATCAGGGATAAGAAGTTGCTGTCGCCCTTGAGGGATTGTCCCATCCTGCCGGGCCTTGTGGTTAAAATTGAGCTGGCTCTCCTCTCGCGGATCCCTCAGCCACCCGAGAAGGGGCTCTTCCCTAAAAAACACGAACTTAAAGACAGCCATGGTATGACAAAGCAGGGTATCGACAAAAGAAGCACAGAGGCGCCAAGCAAAACTCTCAAAAAGAGAAAGGTAAGAGACCTGGGTGGAGGACGGGTGGCTCTAGCATTGACAAAATAAGGTAAAGCTAATAATCCATGAAGTTATACTTTTGGGGATAGCAACTCTGGTCCTTTTTGTATTGCATGGATTATTAAAACCAGAGGAAAAAAATAAAATTAAACCAACAACATCAACAGGAAGAAGACTGTAATCAGCACGGGGGCTTTACTGGCTATGAAACTTTGGACTTATGATAAATAGATATTTAGTGTGGGTTTAGGTAAATTCAGGGACACGGTGGCTAAGACGCTGAGCTTGTCGATCAGAAAGGTCGGGAGTTTGACCGTTCGTAACGGAGTGAGCTCCCATTATTTGTCCTAGCTTCTGCCGTTCGAAAGCATGTAAAAATGCAAGTAGAAAAATAGGAACCACTTTTGGTGGGAAGGTAACAGCATTCCCTTGCGCCTTTGGCAATTAGTCATGTCGGCCACATGACCACGGAGACATCTTCGGATAGCGCTTTCTCTTCGGCTTTGAAACGGAGATAAGCACCGCCCCCTGGAGTCAGGAATGACGAGCACATATGTGCGAGGGGAATCTTTACCTTTTTATAGGTAAATTCACAGAGATTCCATTCTTCCTTCCATTGAGAAAATGGCCTATTTTAATCCTTGTTTATGGTGTGTGTGTGTGAAGTTCTGATTGACTCCTTGCAAAAGATTCTCTGCAGATTGAGGAAGTACAGACTAATCCTCAATTTACAACAGTTCATTTAGTGACCGTTCAAAGTTACAAGGGCACTGAAAAAAGTTACTTATGACTATTTTTCCACTTAGGACAATTGAAGCATCCTTATGGTCACCTGATAAACTGTTGCCACAGCTTATGGCAACAAATTACCATATTTTACGGAGTATAAGACGCACCTTTTCTCTCAAAAAAGAGGCTGAAAATCTGGCTGCGTCTTATACACTGAATACATCTTTTTGTTTCCTCCAGAAACCCTGTCCCTTTCACCAAAATGGCTTTGCATAGCATTTAGGAGGCTTTCAGAGTGCTCCTGGGGGCTGGGGAGGGCAGAAATGAGCGAAAAACAGGGCATTTTTTTCCTCAATTTTGCCCCACACCCACCTCCAGGAACGCTCTGTAAGCCTCCTAAATGCTATGCATCATTTTTTTTAAAAAAGGGGCTTGTTTTTGCAAAAAATGGACTGGTTTTTGCTCGTTCTTGCCCCCCCCTCCTCCCAGTGGTGGGTTGCAAACCCCTTTCCAACCAGTATGGTTGGAACAGGGCTGGTGGCGTCCTCATGGATGTGTGCAGTGCGTGCGTGCGCACAGCATACGCATGCGTCTTAGCACCTCCGTAACGCTCCAGCTGCTCCATGGAGCATTGCGCAGGTGCTGTACGGATGCGCAGAAGCCTTTAAACACCGGCAAGGAGCGTGGGTGGGCGGGTGGTCCTTCCGGAGTACCGTACCGGAATGGTATCTGGTGCTCCAGGCTGGCTCCGGTACGCCCATACCGGGGCGTACCATCTGCGACTCACTACTGCCCCGCCCCCAGGAGCACTCTACAAGCCTCCTAAAATCTATTCATGCCCTTTTAAAAAAAATAAACGGGCCCGTTTTCACGAACTATTAACTTCCCACTGTTTGGTTTCAGGGCACATAAAGGCAAATTCACACACCCTCTAACTTGTAGGAGGACTCCGATAAAATCTTGAATTTCAATTTTCAAAAAGCCAATAGAGGTAGGGTGCAAAATGAAATTTTGAAAACAAATAACCGAGTCTTACAATCTCAACCGCTGATAGGATTTTCTAGATCAATTAACTTATTTTAGAATAAGTGCTTCTAAGTTGAAGAGGGAGGAGTTGGGATAATATGCAGGCAGCAAAAGAGGTAATTTCCAAGCTTTCACAGTTGCTATTTAGTAGCTGTGCTTCCTTGCCTATGCACACAAGTCATTGGGTACCAGTATCTAGGACAGGGGTGTCGAACTTATGGCCTGTGGGTTGGATCCAGCCTGCAGGATGTTTAAATCTGGCCTATGGGGCCACCCTGGATACAGCAAAGGACCAGCCCTGGGTGCCCCTGCCAGCAACAAGGGAGCTCAGGGCAGGTGGGTTCCGGATCCCGTCGCAACCGGTAAGCTGCGACAAGGCTGGGTGTCCACCACGGGCACACACACATGCGCACCCACCACCCTGCGATGCTCCAGCTTCTTGGTGGAGTGTTGTGCAGGCGCTGCGCGCGTGTACACAAACGGCCCAGTTGGCTTAAATGCAGGTAAGGAATGAGGGCGGGTGGGTGGGCCCTCCAAAGCACCATTCTGGTACGGTGGCTGCTGCTCCCAGCAGCCACCAGTATGCTCGTACCGAGGCGTACTGGTCGGAACCCGCCACTGGCTCAGGGCCTCCCCTGTTTTTGCTGGCAGATGGCTGCAGTAGGCCGTCATGGGCAACCACGCCCCCCACCCCCCTCCGAGGTCAAACACAACCCTGATGCGGCCCTCAAATGAAATGGAGTCTAGGAAGTGAGATTCTGATAAAGATCTTTTGGGATCTAATTATCTGCATCAATCGAAGGGCAGGCAGGAAAGTGTTTTCTCCAAGCTTCCTCGTTTTTTCTAGGAACAAAAACAGGGTATTAGAGAAAGAGATTAAAGATGAGAGAGATGTTTGTGTGAGAGGGATGTAAGACAAAAGAGTATCGAGAGAGGAAGAGATGAGAGAGAAAAGAAAGACGAGAGAACAGGTAGCCCTCGCTTTACAACAGTTCATTTAGTGACCATTCAAAGTTACAATGGCACTGAGAAAAAGTGACTTAGGGCCGTTTTTCACCGTTTTTCACCTTTGCACCATCCCCAGGATCATGTGATCAAAATTCAGGCGCTTGGTTCATACTTACAACGGTTGCAAGGTTCCCAAGGTCACGTGATCACTTTTTGCGACCTTCTGACAAGCCAGGTCAATGGGGAAGCCAGATTCCCTTAACAATCAGGTTACTAGCTTATCAACGGCAGTGATTCACTGAGCAACTGTGGCCAGAAAAGTCATAAAATGGGGCAACATTTAGCAACAAAAGTTGCAACAAAAAATTTGGGCTCCATGCATGTGCACCCCCGCATGTGCCCTGCGCGCGCGGGCGGTCCTGCACATGCCCCACATCCCTGCACATGCGTACATGCACCCCACCCCCTCCGTGCATATATAGCAGAGAACTGAAGACCAGCTGGCCGGCGGGAGGCACAGACGCTTTCGTGGCGGAGTTGAACTGGGGCAACAGCTCGCGTGCCATCAGGGAGGGCGCTGTCTGCCACCTCTGGCACGTGTGTCATAGGCTCGCCATCACTGGCATAGAGGCTGCCCGAACAATTTACTTTGATCATGAGATTGTCTTAAATACTTGATTAATACAATAATTGCTTAATAGTAGATTCCTTAATAGTACTACCTATATTTCTTTTGTGTATTCTATTCATTACAAGTGTAATAAAAAAAAAGAATGACAATGCTATAATCTTGCCTGCTGGATGATAAAAATTTGCTGAATTAGTAAGCACTATCAAAGATAGTGTTTCAAATCTCATGTGAAAGTTTTCCTTTTATTTCTATGCCTCCGTCATCCGTAAACTCTATAATTTTAAAAGCGCCATATTTTTCTCAATAAAAAGCCAACAGTGTTGGTAATAATCCACGATTCAGTCTCACCCAGGGAAACAGCCATTAGCCATTAGCGGTTCTCGGGACCCCTTTAGGGGTCGAACGACCCTTTCACAGGGGTCGCCTAAGACCATCGGAAAACACATCGTTTTGATGGTCTTAGGAACCGAGACACCAATTTGATGGTTGGGGGTCACCACAACATGAGGAACTGTATTAAAGGGTCCCGGCATTGGGAAGGTTGAGAACCACTGCATTAGATCTTTTGGACTGTAGTACAGTAGTTTAATTATACAGCCCGTGAGAAGAAGCTTGCAGTATAGCAGTCCTATCAGGCAGCCATCCAATCTCTCTTATTTCATTTTATTTATTTTTATTATGATTTTATACCTTCATTATTGTATAAGTAATTTAAGGCTGTGAAAGTCCTTAATATTCCTCACCCTCCTATTTTCCCCACAATCAGAAACTTGTGAGAAGGATTGGGCTAAGAGAGAGGGACTGTCCCAGAGTCACCAATACGGCTTTCAAGCCTAAGGCAGGACTAGAACTCAGAGTCTCCTGGTTTCTACCCTGGTGTCCTAACCACTAAACCAGTGATGATGGCTAACCTTTTTTGTCATCATGTGCCAAAAGCGCCCGTGTGCACCCATAGCGCAATGCGTGCACGACTCGTGTGTGTGCTGTGCATGCGCGCGAGACCCCCCGCCCCGTGCATGCACACACGACCCACACATGCACCCTGCACATGCATGAATGACCCCTGTGCATATGCGAGTGACCCCCCTCGTGTACATGCGTATCTGATGTGTGCTGCCCTCCGCGCATGCGCGGCAGAGATCTGAAAACCAGCTGGTCGGCGGGAGGTGCGTGCGCATGTGTGGTGGAGCTGAGCTGGGGCGATGGCTCTGCTTGCCACAGATTCACCATCATGACACTAGACTAAACTTCCTTCCAAGTTGTCTTCCCAGAGAAACCATTTCCCTTCTAAATAATGAGTCCTCTTTAGGCTGTTTCGAATTTCTCTTCCCCCTAAAATGTTGGTACTACAATTTTTGTTATCCTACTCTCTCGATTGGCAGCAGAATGAATTAGATTTACTTTTAAGGAGGCCGGAGCAGCCAGGATGAGATAGCAGCTGAGCTTAGTCTTGCTTGTCATGGTAGAGTTGATTGTTGCTTCTGATGTGGCTACAGGTGTGCGGCCAGAAAGGCGGCTCCTTCTGAAGTATTTAAGGGTTATATTTGTCTTTTTTGTTTCCTCCATCAGCAGGAAGATGCACTGAGAAATGATCAGAAGAAGGTCAAGCTGGAGAGAGAAACCAAATCTTCCTCATCTTTAGGACATAAAGATTCCAGTAAAACTAAGTGAGTACAAAGCTGTTATGTAGAAAAAAAGTAAGGTAGTAAAATCTAATAAGTAGAACACTTGGCTCCTTTCTTCTGCATTGAATTTTGGTGATTTTTTAAAAAATTGCCTATTAGTCATCTAATAAGAACAAAGATGCAACAAAATTATTATGGTTCTCTCTTAAGTGAGAAATCTAACTTCTATACAATTAAAATTGAAATTCTGTCCTAATACCACATTTAAACCTTTAACCTCTGGTTGTTGAAATTAATTGTGCATCAGCAAACAATGACTCCATTAATACTAAGCATTTGTTCAAACTGTTCTTTCCTTTGCATTCCTTCTGAAGCACGTAATAAATTTTGGGAGCTGCAGATAAGATACTTGTCTTTTTGACTACCTAAAATTGATAATCCCTGGGTCTTAACATGCAACCCAGGCTGGGTCTGTTTGTGTGTGGAAGCAAATGTCCCTGATCCTGTTTGTAAATGCAAAGTGCAACCATACATTATATAATAACATGCATGTGTAATAAATTCATACATGCATTTATTATTTCCATGTCTGTCCCATCACAGAGCTGCCTGCACATTGCTCACCCAGATCAGTGTTTTTCAATCATTTTTAGAGGGTGGACTTTGACTCCCAGAATCTCCCTGCCAGCAGTGGTATTTAGATGTTTAGGACAAGGTGTCCCATCCATTCCTGCTCCCCTCCCTCAATACGAGATGAGCTGATCAACAGCATCTGAGCCCCGGTGGCGCAGTGGTTAGAATGCAGTACTGCAGGCTACTTCTGTTGACTGCCAGCTGACTGCAATTTGGCAGTTTGAATCTCACCAGGCTCAAGGTTGACTCAGCCTTCCATCCTTCCGAGGTGGGTAAAATGAGGGCCCAGATTGTTGAGGGGCAATAGGCTGATTCTGTAAACCGCTTAGAGAGGGCTGTAAAGCGATATATAAGTCTAAGTGCTATTGCTATTTGGACTAGCTTACGTTGATAAATAATCCTTTCAAATGACAACTAGACTGAAAAGGGTGAGTTTGACTACCTACTTATGTCCTGGAACATGAGGAATGTCTGAAGGCAACTCGCTTAAGTTTGCACACTTAAGTGTGCAAAACAAAATAGAATCCATGTTAAATGTGATAGCTCTAATAGAGAGTCAGTCTTCTTCATTAAGGCTGGGGAAATCGTCAGAGTCGAGAGACTTGCTTTCAAATTATCTCAATGTGCCTCAGCTCAATTTTAGCTCCCTAGGAAGTAAGGCAAAGTTTATGTGTGTGTGTTGTGTGTAGAGGGTTCTTATATTGTCTTGTGTTCTTTTTAATAGAGGCAAACTAGAAATGTCTAAAAAATAATCTGGGTTCCATTGCAAATACTCTGGTGTCCCTTGAAAATATAATTTAGAATGGATACTTTGTGCAAGATTTTTTTAATCAATGCACTTGCATGGATAAACATTTTATTCTAATATCTGTGCATAGATAGGCATGTTAATGGCAGGTATATTTTCTCTTGTGAAGACCAGCAACACTCTTTTAAAAATGTGAATGCAGTTAAGTAGCAATTTCTGATGAGTTTAGAAAATCTGATAATGAAGTGTTTTGAAACAAATTGGTGTCATTTAATTGGAACTGAAAATTACTGGTGGTTAATCCCAAATGTAAACTAGTACATTTATTGCACATCTATTTTACATTTTACTCAAAAGTGAATATCTGAATTCTAAATAGTTGGCAAGTTCTTTGAATCCAACAGCTGGAACCCATCTTTGCCACACCCAACTTTTTAAGAAACCTATAGCTTGTCCATATACTTAGCTTTGGTTCAGATCCAAGAAGTGCCTTTGTACACATTTTTACTATTGCTTACGAATATTATCAGCATGTTAATGAATCTGCCAAAAGTCCCTGACTTTTTCCTCCCTTTGTGGCTCAAGATGAAAATGTTGATTAGTTACCTGCATGTTTCAGTATCTTTTATCCAGTCAACTCGGGTGTTGTGCACTTAATTTTTATTCCGTGCTGCAGTTTTAAAGTAATATTCCTTAGAATTCACTCTGACCTGGTATTCCTTCCCTAGGATGTCAAAGCTCTCGGCAACAGAGACGCTAAGGAGAGAGATGCCACTGCCGATGCCACCACCACTGTCTCCCATGCAGCCTGCTCAGAAGCCGCCTAAGACAGCTCAAAAGAGGCCAAAGAGTGAAAACGATGCCTGCTATCAAGTTCCCGGTCCCACGGTCAGCACTGCCAAGAGCAAAGAGAGGCACAAAGAATCTTCATCCTCCAAGCACAGGAAACTGGAGGGAAAACCTTTGGAAAACTCCAAAAGTGACAAAGTAGGTGTAAACCATTTCTGTTGAGGGACACATCATTCTTGGAACTTGGGTTGTTCAGAAGAGCATTACAATGTGCTTTTGGTTTTCTTCTTTCAAAAGGCAACTGGGCTTAGTTTTTCCTTGAAGGCGTTTCACTTCTTATTCAAGAAGCTTCTTCGGTTCTGACGGTCAGAACCTGAAGAAACCTCTTGGAGGAGAAGCGAAACATCTTCAAGGAAAAACAAAGCCCAGTTGCCTTTTGAAAGAAAGGAGGGGGGGGAAGCACCTTTGGGACAGAATCCCCATAGATATTCAGAGCAACAGTTCTAAAAGCTGCGGGTTTCACCGTGCCGCTAGTCCTCGACTTACAACAGTTTGTTTAGTGACAACAGCATTGAAAACTCTGGTGGTTTTTCATTCTTGCAACAATTGCAGCAAACCCATGGTCACCTGGACAAAATTCAGACGCTTGGCAACTGGCTCATATTTATGACGGTTGTAGAGTCCCGTGGTCTTGTGATCACCTTTTGTGACCTTATGAACAGTAAAGTCAATGGGGAAACCTGATTCATTTAACAGCTGTGGGACTAACTTAACAGCTGCAGCGATTCACTTAAGAACTGTGGCAAGAAAAGTCATAAAATGGGGCAAAACTCATTTAACTGTCTCGCTTAGCAGTAAAAATTTGGGGCTCAATTATGGTCATAAGTCGAGGACCACCTCTATAGTGAAGGAGACTCCTTCCCCCTTAGGAGTCTTACATATCACAGCTATTTGGATCAAAGCGTATCTATATATGAGCTGCTGCAGATATATTCTCTATAATGGATATCCCAGCTAGAAATTTAGATGGGAAAACGGGGGAATGTTTAAACTTCTCTCTAAATATATAGAGAAGTAGAGATATTGTAACATACCTGCTTGTTGCATTGTTCAGAATTTAGATACCTTGATGGCCAGCAGGCTAGGTGACTTTTATTAATGATTGTGTAAAATGCCTTTAAGTTTGTCAATGGGTTTGTGGCATGATAGCTGAATGAGGACTTTTAACGTTCAGATGCCTCAGGGCAAGAGATAAAATAGTTATCAGAAGCATCTTGTTTTTAAGTATATGTGCTTAACTATCGTATATGTAATTTTGGGTGACTATACAGGGTTTTTTTCCCTTCTAATTATGGTGTGGCTTCCATCAAAAACTACAATTTGATCAAAGTTGACTTTCTAATGAGATTTGTTGTTAGTTGCGAAGTCATGTCTGACCCATCGCGACCCCACGGACAATGTTCTTCTAGGCCAGGGGTGTCCAAACGTGGGAACTTTAAGACTTGTGGACTTCAACTCCCAGAATTCCCCAGCCAGCATGGCTGGCTGGGGAATTCTGGGAGTTGAAGTCCACAAGTCTTAAAGTTCCCAAGTTTGGACACCCCTGTTCTAGGCCATCCTGTCTCTGCCATCCTCTGGAGTCCTTTTCAGCTCATGCCGACTGCTTCGGTGACTCCATCCAGCCACCTCATCCACTGCCTTCCCCTTCTTTTTTTTAATAACTTTTCTTACATTCAAGAAAACAAAGCCCAATGTACAGAATAAAATAACTCCACGTTATCAATTGATGAGATTGCTTCTCAGCTTTTGAATTTATGTAATTTCGTAGTTCGATTGCGACTGTGAAGGCAATATATTTCTTTGCTGCGGAAATTTGCCTGCCTTAGTCTCTAAAGTGAGGTCTTTCAGAATGCTGTTAAGTGACTCATTGTTTCTTCCCAAATTAAAACAACCCCATATGCAGTTCATTCAGAAATTGAGATTAGGTTGGGATATTGTGATTCTCTAACACTGATGGATGCAAAGTTGTTTCCTGTTTTGGGCATTTGTAAAAAAATAAAAGATTTCTGTTGATTAAAAATGCTTTGTCTATTCAACAATGCAAGGCAAAAAAAACCAAGCTTCCTCGTGGTTATAAAAAAAAGAGATCAAATTAAAAGATACAATCATAGGGTTGGAAAGGGACCTTGGAGGTCTTCTAGTCCATCCCTCAGCTGAAGCAGGAGACTCTATACCATTCCTGGTTGTCCAGTGTATTGTTGAAAACTTCCAATGACGGAGCACCCATCCAAAAGACAAGCTGTTCCATTGATTAATTGTTCTCACTGTCGGGAAATTTCTCCTTAGTTCTAAGTTAGATTTCTCTTTAATGACCTTCCACCCATTGCTTCTTGTTCTGCTCTCAGGTGCTTTGAGAATAAATTGACCTATTTTTTTCTGTGACAGCACCTCAACTACTGGAAGACTGCTATCAACACTACACATTATATTACAATTAGTAATGCTGGGAGAAATGAAAATGCATGCTCGTTGAAGAATGCAAATGTTCTGTTGTGAACTATTTCTGAGTTGCAAGTATTTCACATTCTTCCTCTCCATCTTTCCAGGGCTCTGCAGATGATGTCCCGAACCCTTTCCCAGTGCCTTCTTTGCCAAATGGTACCTCCAAGCCAATGAAGCCTCAAAGCAAGCCTCACCGGTAAGAATATTTTCTTTTTCCTTCTGGCTGTGATATGTTGTCTTTTGAGATCTCCATTTCTGTTGTAACCCATGGGACCAGCCTGGGTTTTCACCTGGGTTTTTATTTTCCTGCTGGGTTGATTTTGTTATGGCCCGCCAGTGGCCAGCAGAGCTGGCAGCATAGTCGGACAGTGAGGAGGTTGGGAAGGAACATGGGCCAGTCCTGGAGGCTGGGGAAGGCTCGGACCAGGGCTCTGCGTCGGAGGCAGAGACGGGACCAAGGCCATCTGGCAGTTCTCAGCTGCCTTCGGAACTGGACAGCAGTGTTCTCAGTGTACGCATGCGCAGAACTGCCAGAAGAAAAGAACAACTAAGAAATCAGGGTCAGTGTTGGCTTGGGAGTAAAGCCACAGGTGATTAGCCCCTCCCATAGGAACTAAAAGAGGAGCGAAAGGGGAGTGGACTTTTGCAGGAAACAGTTCATTCAGTAATTAGTTCATTTCAGGAGTGTGAAGATCTGTCCCTGAACCTCAGAGACTCTGTGCCAAGTCTTTTCTTGCACAGCACTGCATTTGGAAAATATTTACATGGCAGCTTTCCAAGATAGATAAGGTCTGTGGTCATAAATTCACCTTTGAAAGACTGTTTGAAAGGCCTTTGCTGAATGTGAATGAGAGGAATTCACATTCATTTAATAAAAGGGGTTTTGTCGGGACCAGGAATCTGCTTCGTACGTTTTGGGGAAGCCTAGGTCAGAATGGATTTTATAAGCTCACTGACAATGAACAACTTACTAAATATTTAGAGATCTTTTGGCTGTTCATTCAAAACTGCGGAATAAAATGTCTGTGTGATATGTTTTGGCTATTCTATTTCTCTCTGCTTTATTTCAGACAACATCCAGTAGAATTTCACTTAAAGGAAGCCAAAAGATTGAAGCACAAAGCTGATGCAATGGTAGGTTTGCCTGCAGAAAAGTTGCAAGTGTGAATAGGCTGGGCTCCAAATAGTACAGTTAACTCGAGGGATTGCTGGATAAAGCAAACCCACGTCGCGAAATAACCCTGGATCAGCTTCAAAGAGCTCTCTTGTCATGATTTTAAAATTGAGGTGACATCTCTCTTGCCACGTGTCTTTCCTGTGATCGAGAGCAAGTTGAAAGCTTTGCAAAGCAGTTCAAATTGGAAATGTTTCCATCTCAGAACATCCACTCCAAGGGCAAAACT
Organism: Natrix helvetica; assembly: GCF_964273705.1. Classification (NCBI taxonomy): domain Eukaryota; kingdom Metazoa; phylum Chordata; class Lepidosauria; order Squamata; family Natricidae; genus Natrix; species Natrix helvetica. The sequence continues at coordinate 13,974,048 of NC_138558.1, forward strand.
GTGGAGATTTCTAACTGGGAAGCTGTCTTCTTCTGGGGTCGGAAGAATCTGTTGAAAGATGGAGGAGGCAGGCTGCCAAGGGGTGACATGTGTTCACATATAAAGATAAAGCACTTTCTTTGTTGCGTAAAAGTTTTTGGGTGACGAGACACCCAAGCCTTCTTGCATAATGCCATGTAAATAAGTTAAATCCGGAAGGCGCTTTTCCAAAAGGCAACTGGACTTTCCTGGTTTCTTTTTCTTTGAAAAACATCCTTCAGTTCAGTTCAAATCTTCTTGGATGAGAAGCGAATCGTTTTTCAAAGAAAAAAAAAAAAGTCCCAGTTGCTTTTTGGAAAAGCACCTTTGGGACAGAGGTGGGTTGCTCCCGGTTTGGCCCGGATCAGGCAAACCAGTGGTAGCGGTGGCGGGAGGCTCTGCCCACCCTCCCAGAGGAAGCGGCGAGCGCCCGCGCCCGAACCAGTAGTAAAATAATTGGCAACCCACCACTGCTTTGGGACAGCCGTGACCTGGATGATTGAGAATGTCCGTAAACATTGTCCAAGTTAAGGGAAAGAAACATACTTCTTCCAGTGTGATAGTTGGAGTTCACTGAGACACAGAGGACAACATCATCATATCCACATGGACTGGTAAACAAACAAATGCTTCACAATATACCTGAAAGGTTCTTATTAAATGGTCAGTCTGCTTTATAAATCCACTTTGGGGATATCATCTCACCCAGAAAAGCGATAAGAATTGTATAGGTCAGGGGTCGGCAACCTTAAACACTCAAAGAGCCACAAAGGTCCTAACCGGAAGCCCCCCACTCAATTCTGGAGCCGACTGGAAATCGGTTCCCCCACCATAGAGTCACCTCTTAGTGCGGCATCCTTTTTCCTCTACCTGTTCTAACTGAATGCCCTAACAATTGTGGAGCCGACTGGCGACAGGGGGCCGCAGCAGAGGGATGAAGCCACATGCAGCTCCAGAGCCACGGGTTGGCTGATCCCTGGTAGAGGTGAATAAAAATATGTTACAATTCCCAATGATAGAGCACCTTCGTTCCTAGTGAGTCTTCGGTTGCGCTTAATTATTCCATTCTTCTAATAAGAGAGAAATCGAGATTGAGGTTCAGCTCAAAGTGGCTAGATTCATCATACTGTGTTCCCTAACTTTTTTAAAAAACTTAATACATTGTAGGAAACTAATCGCTTTAGGTAATTTAGTTTCAAAGCCATCAAGGCCCACTATAACATTTGAATTGAATCCCTTTTGTCTGGTGCCCTTCCAGTGCCTTCGACCGCAACTCTGGAATGGCCATTGACTATATAGTGCCTGTATACAAAACGGTGGAAGTATGTCAGGGAAACTAAAGTGCCTCACTTGGCTGGCTTGTGGGTTAATCCGTGCTACCTTTGCTCCCAATAGACAGACAAAGTTGGAAAGGCCTTCAAATACTTGGATGCTGCCCTATCCTTCATTGAGTGTGGCATTGCAATGGAATCAGACCCGCTTTCACCAAAGCCAGCCTACACCATGTTTGCAGAAACCATAGACCTCATTAAGTAAGTAAACAACCGTTTCTGTTCTAACCTGCTGGCTTCAGGTTCTTCCTCTGAAGTTTCCCTTGAGTTCACTGTTCATTCCTGTAGCTTTTTTTTGGATTCTCTGCCTACCCTGTGGATCCCGTTAGCAGGCCTTCCCTGTTGTTACCCCTATCCAAAACCATTTCCCTTCTAGATATTGTTTTTGTCTTCCTTTTATTTTCTGGGCCTTCTAGTCTAGGGTTATATCATGATTTATGATGAATGAATTTTTATGATGGTTAGGATCATGATTTATCACTCATTGCTTCTACGTACACGGAGAGCTTATGCACCGGAGACAAATTCCTTGTGTGTCCAATCATACTTGGCCAATAAAGAATTCTACTCTAGTCTACTCTATTCTTCTACTCTATTCTACATCTATTCTATTCTATTCTTCTATTCTATTTTATTACTATAGTCTATGCCTAGCCTAGCCTATTTCTCTACTCCACTCTACTCTGCTCTGCTCTACTTTGCTCTACTGTACTCTATTATTCTACTCTACTCTTATTCTATTCTATTCTACTCTACTTCTTACTCTCCTCTATTCTACTCTATTCTATTCTATTCTATTACTCTTATTCTGCTCTTATTCTACTCCTATTCTATTCTATTATTACTCTAATTCTACTCTATTCTACTCTGCTCTATTCTATTCTTCCATTAGCCTTACCTTTATCTGTATATGTACCCTTACCCATACCGTTCCATTCCCCTTTCCTTTTCCTTTCCGTTCCCCTTTTCCTTTCCCCATTCCATTCCATTGAAGCTAAGAAAAGAAGTATATAGCAAGTGCTCTGAGCCCACTTCAGATAAGATTCAGATGTAGCACTTCTAGTTCAGGAGGCCTGCAAAAGGCAGTGGACAAACCTACTGAGGTCAAGAACCTCTTAGTGAAGGCTAGAATAAGCTCATGTATTTATGAACAGTTGGAAGCCAATATAATCACTTACAGTTATGCTTCTAAGGGAGCCTAAATATTCTCAAATAATGCAAATTAGCAAATGTATAAAAAGAAGCGAGAAACCTAACACTTTCCCTCTGTGTGTGTGTGTGTCTCTCTCTCATATTTTAATTCTTGTTAAGTTCCCCTTTTTATCTTACTTTTCGTTAACATGTATAAAACACACACACACCAGTGTAACTTTGCTATATTCCTTTGGCTTTGCTTTGTTTAAATAATGACGGCAATTATCAGCAGTTATTGCTTCGTTGTTGGATAAAACCTCCATAAACAAAAAGTTAAATATCCGTTTCTTCCTTTATTCCGCCCCCCCAAAGTAGCCGTATCTTGATTTTCTCTTTTTTAACGTTTTTTGAAGAATCTGACAGCACAGTGACTCCTCAGATCCAACCACACTGCTCCACATTCCTGCTTAATCGTGAAAAAGAGCAAGATAAAGTAATTTCTATTAATTTGGACTGGAGGATGCATGTTTACATTTTCCTATCAGTTCCAACCGCAACAGCTGTTTTGAGGTTCTGTTATCAAAATAATGGCTTCATTCCAGCATCTGCATTGTAGACTCTTGAGCACTGAGAATCCTCCTACATATAATTATTTTCTCATTCTGTTCAGCATCAAGAACTTCCACTTAGACATCTGGTTCGCAGAAGTCACCTTCTCTGATTCAACTGATGTGGTGTTTTTTTTTAAAAAAAATTAAACTTATCAAACTATAAAATAGGAATGAAAATGAAAACAGTGGAAAAAGAGGGGAAGAAAAAAGGGAAAGAAAATGGCATAAAGCAAAGGGGGGGAAAAGAAAGAAGAACATTGACGTTGACTCTTTTGAGCGCAGTAGAATAACTTAATAACAAAGCAGCCTCAAGTTTTAAATTTTTTACATACTTAACATGTGCTAACCAATAATTTTAACAACAAGTTCGTCTAATCGGCAAAACCCAAAGTCAACGTTTCATTTTTTTCCTCCCCTTCAGCACAAAAATCTGGAAATGGTGCCCAAGTTAGAAACAAAGATGGTTTCTTTTCTTTGAGTAAATCAGTTACTGTATTTTTCGGAGTATAAGACGCACCAAGGTTTTGAAGAGGCAATTTTTTAAAAAAAAGTAGGTAGGTAGATAGAGAGTTAGAGAGGGAGAGAAAGAGATAGAAATAGAGTAGGTAGGTAGGGAGAGAGAGAGTAGTTAGATAGGTAGGCAGATAAAGGGAGAGAGAGAGAGAAATACAGTAGATAGGTAGGGAGAGAGAGTAGTTATGTAGGAAGGTAGAGGGATAGAGTAAGAGAAATAGAGATAGAGAGAAATACAGTAGGTAGATAGGGAGAGAGAGTGTGTGTGTGTGTGTAGGTAGGTAGGTAGGTAGGTAGGTAGGTAGGTAGGTAGGTAGAGGAATAGAGAGAGAGAAATAGAGATAGAGAGAAATACAGTAGATAGGTAGGTGTTTCAGCTGGCACAGCACTTGATCAATGTAATTCTCATCAATCAGTTAAAGAGCTTTCCAAAAGGAAAAAAAAAGTTTTTGCACTCTGCAAACCTCCCAAAACGGCCCATTTTCCACGAAAACGGGCCCGTTTCCCCCCCCAAAAAGGCATGAAATACCTTGGGGGGGGCTTGCAGAGTGCTCCTGGGGAGGTGGGGGCCCAAAAACGAAGAAAAAATTGCCCGTTTTTCGTCCAAAAAATTGCATGCATAGCCTTATGGAGGCTTATAGAGTGCTGCTGTACAGACCTCTGTATGTTTGAGTTTGGCCAGAACTAGGGAAGGGATTTGAAGGAGAGGATATTAGAAATTAAATGAAATTAGGTAATGAAATTTAGGAAGAAGATTCTGGAAAAACTTCGCTGTTGGAATCTTTGGGGATTCCCCCCCCCCATTATCTGCCAAATTCTGTAAAACTAACTTTCTGTTTCACTGCTAGTTCATGGCATCCCAATATTATGCTTTTATATGCTGATGGAACTAAAATAAAGTGTGATTTGTCTTCCCATAGATTCATAATGACATTAAAATCCTTTGCGGACTCTTCAACAACCACACAAGAAAAAATCTTCATTGTGTTTTGGTGAGTGGCTCTGCGTTCTATTTCCAAGCATTCTAAGTTTTTTAAAAAAACGTTAAAAATGCTTTCTACTTTGCTTTGATGCAATGTATGAAGGCTCTTCAACTATGGGGAACAAAGTCCTAAAGCAGAGGTGTAAAACTCAAGGCCCTTGGGCCGGATCCAGTCCGCGGGGTGCTTAGATCTGGCCCATGAGGCCACCCTGGAAACAATGAAGGACCAGTCCGTGTTGCCTCTGCCAGTGAAAACGGAGCTTGGAGAGGCCATGCGCAGCCCGCCTGGGCTCTGTTTTCATTGGCAGAGGGCTGCAGGAGGTCATCATGGCCGAAAGTGGGGCCTCAATAAGTGATGTTGAGCCAGCCATGCCCCCCAGGCAGCCCCCCCCTCTCCTGAGGTCAAACGCAACCCTGATGCAGCCCTCAATCAAATTGAGTTTGACACCCTTGTTCTAAAGAATTTCAGATGTTTTATGTTCATTGTGTTTTTACAGCATGCGCTGCCAAGCCATTCTCTACATGGCAATGTTTCGCTACAAGAAGGACACAGCAATAAAGTATTCCCGGACTCTTAATGAACATTTCAAGGTAGTGAACAGTTTCAATTGAAAATGGAAGGGAGGGTATTTCCAACAATGTTATGCCAGTGGGTGAATGGTTTTCCCAAGTAAACGATTAATATCTGAACAGTGTAACATGGAACCAACAAGTACTTTTGTCAGAGTTTGTTGCAGAAAAATTGAATCCAGAAAGCACAGACTGATAACTGATTCATCTGGTTCATTAATTTCTTTATGTACATAATAACAGATGAATAAATGTACAATACCAATAGTAGATTCTTTCAGCGTGGTAGAAGTTACAAGCAGAACACAAGCAGGAGACAACAGTTTCATTCAGCGGTCAGGGCAGACAAGATCAGTCTTGTTTCAGTTTCAATTCTCAGCACAGACTCAGATCTATTTAAGCTCCCATTGGCTGACTTAGTTGCTATGCCTATTCATTGGCTGACCTTGTTACCAAGTCTCTCCCAGTCATGAATATTCTAACAATTTTTAAAGTTTTTTTTTAATATATATTTTATTTATGCATTTATCTTTAGTAAACATAAAAATCCAATATCTATATGAACAGTATGTTGTCTGGGTACATTTAATTTTGAGAAACAATAATAGTAATAATAACAATATCCATAACATTGATAATAATCACGTAATATTTGCTTATCCATATTAATAAACCTTCATTGTATATAATCATTCTCTTAAACTTTTAGATTTCTAACTTCTGTTTCTATTAGCTAAACATTGGTAGAACAAATCCCATGTTAAAAAATATTCTGTCTTCCTTCTCCTTAACTTTAAGCGTTAATCTATCCACTTCTGCACATTCTAATTTTTTTTTATTAGACTTTCATCTGTAGGGATCTTTTCTTTTTTCCACTTTATTTCCACCTGCATTTTTAAAGTTTTGTAGCACAGATTTTGTAGTACAGGTAGTCCTTGACTTGCAATAGTTCACTTAGTGACCATACAAAGTTGCAACGGCACTGACAAAAGTGTCTTAGGACTGTTTCTCGCACTTATGACTGTTGCAGCATCCCCATGTGATTTACATTCGGGTGCTTGATAAGTGACTCAAATTTATGACGGTTGCATTGTCCTGGGCTCATGAAATGAGCAACCTCCTGACAAACCAATGGGAAAGCCAGATTCACTTAACAACCATGTTACTAATTCAATAACTGCAGTGATTCACTTAACAAATGTGGCAAGAAAGGTTGTAAAATGGGGCAAAACTCACTTAACAAATGTCTCACTTAGCAATATAAATTTTGGGCTCATTTGTCGTAAGTTGAGGACTACCTGTATTTGATTTATATAATTTTATTTTTCATTTTAATATTTAATCGAGTTACCCTGTGGTAAGATGGGAGGCCAATAAATTTGATTGTTTGATTAAATAAATAAACGTTCGTGAAAAATAAGTGTTTCTCTTTTGTGTAAATAAAAAGACGAGTTGAAGTTACTTGCAATCTAAGTAGAATTTCCTTGCTTATTACAGAGTTCTTCTAGAATTGCCCAAGCACCTTCTCCATGTGTCGCAAGGTAATACCGCAAACTTATTCTTGTTACAAACATTAATTTTCTTTTCTGGTTAATTGTAAGGTTACATGATGGCCAAAAGTATGAATTGGTTGGAAACCGGTTTGGTGATCTCTCAAAATACAATTGTTGCTGGTTAATGTCTCAGGCTCATTGCTTATTACTTTTGATTTGATGGCCTCTTGCTATGGAATACGGAGGGTTAGCTTTTGAGTAGACATGTAGAGAGGGCCTAGCATTCTGCTCAAAGGAAACTACTGTATTTTTCGGAGTATAAGATGCATCGGAGTATAAGATGCACCAAGATTTTGAAGAGGCAAATTAAAAAAAAAAAGGTTTTGTACTCTGCAGTGCAAAAACGGCCCTGTTTTTCATCAAAAAAAGGGCATGCATTTAGGAGGCTTATAAAGGGCTCCTGGGGGCTGAGGGGGGGCAACAACGAGCAATAAACGGCCCATGTTTCGCTCATTGCTGCCCTCCCCAGCCCCCAGGAGCACTCTGGAAGCCTCCTAAAGGCTATGTATGGCCAATTTGGTGAAGGGGGTGGGGTTTTGGGAGGCCAAAAATGCTGTATTCAGTGTATAAGAGCCACCCAGATTTTCACCCTCTTTTTTGAGGAAAAAAGGTGCGTCTTATACTACGAAAAATACGGTATGTATCACAGGGTAGATTTGGAGTGAGGAGATCTGAGTTCAAATCCTTCTTCTGTTATAAAACTCATAGGACCCATAGTTTAGACTCGTGCAAGGCCTCCCTCCCTCCCTCCCTCCCTCCCTCCCTTCCTTCCTTCCTTCCTTCCTTCCTTCCTTCCTTCCTTCCTTCCTCCCTTCTTAAGCTGGTTTATGATGCATGTTTTTATCTTTGCTGTCCTGGACAGAAGAGAATGCATTAAAATTCCTCCAAAAGCAGAATACGCCACCCTTTGTAATGTCAAGGCCCTCGTCATAAATTTAGAAATCAATAGAATTCATGCTGACTTAAGGGGTACGTGGAAGTTGAAGTCTTAACAGAAGGAAAAGGCACCAGGTTGGGTAATCAAAAGGGATCAAAATAGCTTTGGAATCAATAGGACTTAAACAAGGGCTGGAGACCAAACAGGCTAAAATGCACTTGTTCAAAGCTTAGCATTAAAATAGACTTCAACTTAAAATCAGAATTAGCACCAGAATTTCTGTTGGTGACCAATGCATGCTGAGCATAGGGGATCAACCAAAGAAGGAAGGGAAGTAGAGCAAGAGATTTCGGAAAATACACACGGTATTGATCAATAAAGGAAATTAAGTGAATCATGCCTGCTCTTACAACCTCTTAGGCAATGGTGAAACACTGCAGTTGTTAAATAAATTGTGTCGTCTTTCAGTGAATTCAGCTTCCCCAATTGACTTTGCCCGTCGGAAGGTCGCAAACAACCCCAGGACACTGCAGTCGTCATAAATACCGTATTTTTCAGAGTATAAGACGCACCTTTTTCCCTCAAAAAAGAGGGTGAAAATCTGGGTGGGTCTTATACACCCAATACAGCATTTTTGGCTGTATTTTGGCAAAACCGCACCCCCTTCACCAAAATGGCTGTACATAGCCTTTAGGAGGCTTCCAGAGTGTTCCTGGGGGCTGGGGAGGGCAAAAACGAGCAAAAAACAGGGCATTTTTTGCTCATACTTGCCCTCCAGCTCCCAGTAGCACTCTATAAGCCTCCTAAAGGTATGCATGCCCTTTTTTTTTTTGACAGAAAATGGGCCATTTTTGGCAGAGTGCAAAACCTTGTTTAAAAACTTAGCCTCTGCAAAATCTTGGTGCATCTTATACTCTGAAAAATACGGTAAATTCCTGTTGCCAAGTGCCTAAATTTTGATCGTGTGACTGTGAGGACACTGTGACAGTCATAAGTGTGAGGACGTTTTCAGTGCCTATTGCAACTTTGAATGGTCGCTGAAGGACAATCAGAGGACTATCTGTATTCCCTCAAAATCTCCCGCTCCATTTTCCTTCCCTCCTTGGGTTGATCACCAGAAGTCAGCATGCATTGGCCATCGGGCACGCTCGGTCCTCTTTTACTCAATTATTGGAACCAAAGGTTAGAAATCAGTGGTGAAATTCATTTTTTGTACTACCGGTTCTGTGGGCGTGGCTTGGTGGGCCTGGCAGGGAAAGGATACTGCAAAATCCCCATTCCCACCCCACTCGGGGGCCTGCCTGAGGTGGCATTTGCTGCTTCTCTGAACTACTCAAAATTTCCACTACCGGTTCTCCAGAACCTGTCAGAACCTGCTGGATTTCACCGGTTAGAAATCCTTTTTAGCTATTCCCCTCCCTCCTCCCTTAATTTGTTCATGCCTCCTCCTTAGATTTCATCCCTTTTTAATGCCTGGTTCTACTTTGTGTGTTTATTGAATGTAATGCGGTGCTCACTTGTGTTTCATCCTTCAGGAGCACTGGCACCCCTTCTCCACTCTCCCCGATGCCTTCTCCGGCTGGCTCAGTCAGCTCCCAGACGGGTTCCAGTGCCAGCAGCTGTGGAAGTAGCAGTCTCGGCTCCTCAGTCAGCGTCCCTCATTATATCCCGACCATCACCTCCTCCTTCGTTAACATCACTTCTTATATTCTGTACGCCTACGACTTCTGGGAACAAGCTGATCTTTTGGCTAGGAAAAATAAGAGTAAGGGTTTGTTTGTTTGTTTGTTTGTTTCCTACTGACTTCCAAATCCAGTTTCCTAAAGTCCCTTTCCCCTTGAGGACAATTGTGTTCAGCAAGTTTATTTGGGAGAATCTGAAGGTTAGCAGCACCTCTAAATAATTCTTGGTTTTTCTTGCTGACGAGAGACTCTGCTTGCACCCTCAGGATCTACTTCTAGCCAGAATAAAACAAGAGTCCCTTCGGGGATAGGGGGCGGTCTAGAAATCTAATTAAATAAATAAATAAATAAATAAGTGTGACTTTGATTGGTTCCTGTAAATCAGATGTTTATCAGCTCAGTACAAATTACCAATCAACATCATTGTCGTCTTTTAGCGACCCCCATAATCCCTTGCAGGGTGGAGTCTGGGCAACTGAATGGAGCTAGCAGTGTTTTAATGGCCAGATGCCCTTCCTGTCGCCAATGCAGAGTTTTGTTCAGCAGATATATTCCCAGTGTGCCCAGAGAGAGAAATATCTGTCTCTACCTAGGATTTGAATTCACGGCCTCCTGATTGTGAGGCAAGAGCTCTACCTCTACGTCACCGCACCACTCCTCTGTACAAATGACCAATAAAGGAGAGTATTTGTTGCTCGGGGTTGAAATGAAGAATCTTTGGCGCTCTCTGAGTTTGGTTGTTGTCTTGTGGACTTTCCAAACGGGCTAATATCATCAGTGGTCGGTACAAATTCTTCACTTGAAGGACACCAGCAAGACCCAGACCCCCCAAAACCTCTGGTTGGACCAGATTATTGCTACCATTGTTGCTGTATTAATAGTTCGTAGCCCCATGATGGCAAACCTATGGCACGCGTGTCCAAAGTGGCATGCAAAGCCATGTTGTCTGGCACGTGCAGCCTTGCCTGTTTGTCTTCCGGATTTCCGACGCGCATGATGATCAGCTGTCCAGCGTGCATGTGGCAGTGCCAAAAATCAGTGTGCGCATGCATGCCGGCCAACTGATTGTCGGGTGCCCATGCGCGCCAGAACCCGGAAGTCCAGCTTTTCTAGAGTGCGATCCCTTCGCATTCGTGGCAATGCCAAAACCCGGCCTGCACACACATGCCAGACAACTGATCGTTGGGCATGCATGTGCGCCAGAACCTGGAAGTTCGGCTTTTCTGGAGTGCGGCCCCGATGAGCATGCATGGGCGCATGTGATGTTTCCACGTGGCCTTTTTGGCATTTGATGCCAAAAAGGTTTGCCGTCGCGTAGCCTGAAATACACGGATAACCCTAATTCTCGGAAAGGAGAATTATTGCATGACTAATGAAGTGGTTGCTTATTGGATTAGTATCTTCAAGTAACCCCTCTTGGTAGCCAAGGTCAAACTTTTGAAGAAAATAAGACTTAGAAAATTACTTAAGGGGAAAAAAATTCCTAAGCTAAGTTAAAAGTAAAGCTCCGTTCATGATCAATCATTCTATTGAAGTTTTCCATGTGAGTAGAATGAGAGATGAGTACGCATCTGACTGAGGAATTCTGGGAGTGGAAATCCGCATATCTTTCAGTTGTCAGGGTTCAAACATGGAACTTATTTTACCAGTGGTTGGTGGGGAAAAGGGTGAGGATTAAGAATAGAATCTGTAAGGTAAAGATAAAGGTAAAGGTTCCCCTTGCACATATGTGCTAGTCGTTCCTGACTCTAGGGGGCGGTGCTCATCTCTGTTTCAAAGCCAAACAGCCAGCGCTGTCCAAAGACGTCTCCGTGATCATGTGGCCGGCATGACTAAACGCTGAAGGCACACAGAATGCTGTTACCTTCCCACCAAAGGTGGTTCCTACTTTCCTATTTGCATTTTTACATGCTTTTGAACTGCTAGGTTGGCAGAAGCTGGGACAAGTAACGGGAGCTCACTCCATTACACAGTGCTAGGGATTCGAACTGTCGACCTTTCTGATCAACAAGCTCAGCGTCTTAGCCACTGAGCCCCCGCATCCCCAGTACAGAATCTGTATTACTAAGCAAATTAAATACCCAGATAACACGACTAAGAAATGTAATGAATAGAAAATGAATACAATTTATTTTTAAAATTGCCAAGGTTGAGAAAATGTGTTTGACGCGTTTTTAAGAACCAGAGTCTTCTGGCTAAGCATGCTTCACAAAAGAATCAGACATGATGCTTTTCTTTTTTTTCTTTTCCCCCTTCCCTCTTTCAGAATTTTTTTCCAAGCTCAACGCTGCCGCCTGCGTTCTCTCGTTGAACAGCAGTATGATCGAACTTGTACACTACACCCGTCATGGATTGCAATGGCTGAGACTGGAATCGAACATGCCTTAATGGGTGACTCAAGGTGAAGATTTTTGCCTTGGACTCTTTTGCACTTTGAAAGCCTCCGAAACGAAGCTTTGAATGGGGCTGACTGGTTGGATTTGAAAAAAAGAGAAGAAGAAGGAAAAAAAAAAAGCACATGGAACAAGTTTGGAATTAAGCATGATTGAAGGGATCTGGCACCACTGGAAAACTTTTATTAGAGATTGCATTCCTACTATGCCAATGGGCCACTGAGAAGATAAAAAGAGTGAAGAAGAAGAGGCCTCAAAGTAGAAGAAGATGCCTTTCTTTCAAAGGACAAAGTGCAATTGTCTCCTTTCTCTACCCCTGCCCCCCCCTTCCCTTCCCTCCCTCCCCATTCCCATCATGGTTTCTTTGTCTCAATGGTCTATAAACATTTCTCGTAATGAATAACCAGCAAGATAATTGATCAGTCAGCACACACGAAGAAGCATCAGCGAAATCCATTTCCCAAAGAATTTTCTACAACATCTAAGGGTGCGCCCCAGTGCGTAATGCTGAATTTTATTTTTATTTTTAAGTATAAATCACCAACTCATCTCAGTTCTGGCAGGTGGCAGGACCCGGGTATCTGGATGGCAATTCTTCAGCCATAAATTGAATTTTCTGTTCAAACTAAAAAAGCCGTCTTCCTGCCCCTCTCGCTCCTCCATGTGCTACGTACGAGTGGCCAATTGTTGCACTATTTCTTCTGTTCTCCTGACCTGTAGCAGGCCTATCCCATGGTTTGCTTTTCCCTTTCTTTCTTTGTTTTGGCTCTTTGTAGGAGCAGTTGTAGCAGTTTTCAGCTATCCTGGGTGGTAGTTTCATGATTCTGCATTTGGCACATTGACAATCTCGCGAGGCGGCCTACCGTGTCAGAATCACGTTTGAGCAGACAACCCGGTAGATGCGATGTTGATTCTTAACGCCCCTCTCTAAATTAGGGATATGGTTTCCGGTTCATCCCTGGAGTAGCTGTGATAAAAATACATTACTAAGAGGAATGGGTGTTGCCATCACTGCTGTTAAAGATGCTACTCCATTAGATCTCTGAGTAGCTCCACACAGAGAGTAGCAGGCCAAGGAAGGGGAGAATTCCCTAGCACCAAATAAAAGGAGTGGCATTTGAAGAGGCCTCTTCTGCTTTTATAAAATTTGTTGGGAGATATTTAAAGATCTTTGAGAGGGGAGGAACTTTGAAGTGTGCCATTTTCAGTTCACCTTCCCTCACATGGTAGGTTCAGATAGTGCCTTGGTTGATACACGATTTTTCATTTGTGCTGGTCAGGACACTGGTTCATTTTCTTTATGATCCTTTTTCTTTTCAGAGGATTCTGTTTCCTCCGTTGTAAGATACTTTGCTTCCGTCTACTTGGAAAACCCTCAGTTCTTCAATGCAAGTACGGATAGTTCTCTTAGGTCCACAGGCATCTCTCTGCTTCTTTTATTAATTTATAAAAATCACCGTGAATGAGCGTCCTCTATTTGTTTCCCATAACCTGTCGAGCATAAGAAACACAAGCATTCTGTTTTCATCTAAAATATGTATTTTACCCCCCTCTTGTCAGCTGTGCTTTTAATTCTCCCATTTGCATCTGCTATCGCTTGACTTCAGCAGGCCACTCGGAGAACGAATAACTTCCAGATAAATTATTCTTAAGTGCGATTATTATTATTTTCTTCTGGGCTGATTCTCAGAGTCAAAAAGCTGGAATCGAACATGTTGTAATATTTGCTGTAAAGGCAGACAATTATTTTTTCTGGAGTTGATGTAGAGCATTTCTTATTTTTTACCATAGATTTATTTCCTTACCAACACTAGTAATAAACCTCACGATTCCACCTTTTGAAGATAGACTCATTGTAGAGAATCTTACTGATTCTTTCAGGGCAGATTTGATTTGGGGATAATGCAGTCCCCACAAGGGGGAGGGGGTTAAAAAAAACAAGGGAACGTAAGGATTTCCAGAAATAACTTACTTTTACTTAGAGAAACATTTTCTCCCCCCCCCCCCTTCCAAGTGTTTAAATCCAAGTTATTTAATTTTGAAGAAGACGAGGTGGAGATCTTGAAACCTTCCGAATCGGTGCAAGATGCATTGATGGGTAACAGAAATCTTGCATTGCCTGCATTTTCAAATTGCAACCGAAGAAAGGTGGTGAAAAGCAGCATCCTGATTGCTGTGGGGCAGAGAGCAGAAGTTGTAGACCCTGGCACTTGTCCAATGCTTCCTGCACCGCAGTCATAAGCCACCTTTTGGGGTACCTAATACTCCGATTCCCGATCTGCTGAGACCTCCTGTCAGTAAGATGTTGCTTGAGGTTACTGACAGATTGGCTAAGAATTTTGAGATTGTGTCAGGTTTGGGGGAGTTCTGGGGCACCTCCCAGTCCAACATATTAGTCTCCGTGAGCACTACACTCTATTTATACAGGGACGTCACAGGTTCTCGATCAGAAAGATTTGAACTCGCAACATTGCTGCAGTGATATCTCAGGAAACGGGGGGGGGGGGAGTGCATCAAAAGATGAGGTTTTAAAAGCAACTGGATCGGTACCTGCTTTTCCCCAGGGAAGGATTTGGTCTGAGTATGGGAAAATGAGCTGCTTGTACTGGCTGTCTTATCACACTAAACAGATACGAAAACTCTGAGCATGGATGGGAAACGGAGGAACACTGTCTGTTTTGTCTCCCTATTGCAAACCGCATCACCCTCCCTTTTCCCCATCAGTCTTTGTAGACTCAGGATCAAAATTTCCCCACTAGCTCCTTCTCTCTCTCTCTCTCTCTTTCTCCCTCTCTCTCCCGAATAACTCCGGAACCAGCTTAGATCCTTTGCTGCTGCTTCTGCTTTATGATCTATATTCTGATATAAAGAATCCTCAGTTGTTAAGGGCCCCCACTTCAGCCCACTCTCTTGAGCACTTTATTCCAAAAGTACGTTCAATCCCAGAATCTCCCAGTTGAGATTCAGCTGACTAATCTCTCTTGTGAAAAAGAAACGAAAAGACTGCGGTGCATTTGTGCGACTGGTTTTATACGTTCATAAAATGGTAGCGGGGAAAAAAAAAAAAGCAATAGAGGTTTCATTTCATGAAAATAAAAGTTTGGTTTGGTTCAGAAAAGGCTGTGCAGAACCTCTTCCGGAATCAAAGGGGAGGAAAAGCTTCTCAGTTTTCCAGAGAAGTAATTCTCCAATTTGAAAAGCTTTTGTGTTCTGTGATTCCCCCCCCCCAAAAAAAACCATTGTTTGTTTTAATTTTACACGGAATTGCAGAGAAAAAGTCCATTTGTGGGGATCAGGTTTAAGATCCTTATGGTTTTAATTTTTTTTCTCTCTCAAAAGACCAATTTAATGAATGAGCAGACTCCCATTTCATCCCAACTCTAAATTCTGTTTCCCAGTTCTACATGGATGTCTCATGAATTTTACCCAGAGTCAAGCTTTCAGTTCTCCATCCAAGGAGCAAGAAATAAAATGTTTTTCCCATTTTTAAACACAGGTCTATGAAGCTGCAGGCTGAAAGCAGCTCTCTTCCCAGATATTTATTTAGAATTATAATTAATGTATTTAAAATTGACAATGTTCTTATATATCTAAGATAACCATAATTTAATAATTTGCAAGTTCCATTGACACTGGAGATGCGGACTGAACATTATTAGGTTGATGACAATTTTATTTTTAAAGGGCAATTTCTCTTCTTAACCTTTTTTTAAAATAAAGAAACCATGGGAACAGAGTGGGAAAAAAAATCTGTACATTTAAATTTATTATGGGATGTTGTGTCGCCATCTTGTAAATATTTTCTGCCCTGTATATTGGTGGTATTTCCAGATTGATTTGTTTAAATTCTGTGGGGTAATAAATAAATATTAAATGAAGCAGCATCTTTTGTGTCAGTTGTAATTAATCATTAACAAGAGTATTTCCTATTCTTTTTTTTTGTCTGCTGAACAAAGCTCCGCTTTGGCGTCAGGAAGGGCATCCGGCCAGTAAACACTCTGCTAGCTCCATTCAATTGCCCAGACTCCACCCCACTTGGGATTATGGGGTCGTTAAATGATTATTCTTGATTACAGATAATCCTAAATTTATGATGGTCATAAAGTGTGTAATAACATAACTGACCCCATTTCATGATCTTTTTTGCAGCAGTCATGAAGTGAATCACCACAGTTGATAAACATGCGTGGTCATTAAGCGAACCCTTGGTTTGCTGTGTGGCGTTTATTTTTTGTCAAACCTCAGAAATAAATGTTGACTTCCGTCAAAAATACCATATTTTTTCATGTATCAATCTTTTCCAGCCTAATATATAGCAGGATTGGGAGTAGTCTTTCTAGCTATCATAGATTTTAAAAAATGTACTGTTCTCCCCCCCCCCTTCCCAAATAAACAGACTCTAAAGACTTGTATCATTAGCATGTTTTACTCCTAGACTCAATCTTCTACTCCAATCTTAAGTGTCTCACATGACAAAAAGAATCCCATCAATTCAGTGAAACCTCAAGAGAAACCAGCAGATTTTATGTTGGACACCAACTATATGTGTGAGTTTCACAGTCTCTTGCAAAGATTCCTGATCTGCTACACAGCATATGTATAAATCATGCAGCTACTCCTGATTTAACTCATACATTCTTCCTTAGAATACTAGGCTGGTGCTCCGATTGTTTTAAATAAATGGTTCAATGCTAGTATGGAAGTCCTATCTGTCTATGTTATTGAGGTAATGAGCAAGCCTATGGCAAGTTTTTAAATCAGACTAAGCCAAACTTTTTAGACCAGCTTTCCATTTTAAAAGTCTCATGGTTCAAGATAAAAATTTCACTGTACAAATTTGTCTGATGCTCCTGCTCTATTAGAATGGTAAATGTGGCTCTTTGGCGCCCTCTTTTGGAAGCACCTGCTTAATACAATTTGATAGGCAAGAATTTTGAAGGTTGTCTATGAAAAAATGTAGGTGCACAAAATGAGAGTGGCTAATATATATATAATTATAATTCATGGAAAATTCCAATTTTTTCAAAAGGTAACTGGCCTTTGTTTTTCCTTGAAGACATTACGTTTCTCATCTAAGCGGCTTCTTTAGTTAGTAAAATTGCTTTGAAGAACAGAACTGAAGAAGCTTCTTGGATGAGAAGTGAAAACTCTTCAAGGAAAAACAAAGTTAAGTTTATTTGATTTATAGACCGCCCCCTCTCCCCGAAAGGACTCGGGGCGGTGTACAGGAACCACATTAAAAACCAAATACATAGTAAATACTCTTAAAACCAGTTGCCTTTTGAAAAAGCACTTTTGGGACAACTGTCACCCGAGAATCTCCACATTCACAGAAAATGCTTTTATCTTCCTGTTGTGTCTAAACATACTACTACCATCCCAGACAAATTGTTATCTAATCTCTCAGGGACTGCCACAAAGAAGAGGGAGTCAAACTATTCTCCAAGGCACCTGAGGGTAGAACAAGAAGCAATGGGTGGGAACTAATCAAGGAGAGAAGCAACTTAGAACTGAGGAGAGATTTCCTGACAGTTAGAACAATTAATCAGTGGAACAGCTTGCCTCCAGAAGTTGTGAATGCCCCAACACTGGAAGTCTTTAAGAAGATGTTGGATAGCCATCTGTCTGAAATGGTATAGGTTTTCCTGCCTAGGCAGGGGGTTGGACTAGAAGACCTCCAAGGTCCCTTCCAACTCTGCTATTGTATTGTAAATGGAAAATTTGGATCCAGTATAAAAATATGCAGTAATCAAGACAATCGTTAGTCCATGTAATACCTAACTTTCCCCCAAGCGTGTACCATACAGATGTGTTGAAATACAGGGTTAACACCATAGCATCTTCAACGAGAATAATGGCTGTTGTTATCCATACATCTCTATGCCGCAAGATTAGATTTTCAAAAATCAAGGCTGCCATTTCACTACTGGCATTAAATTGAGCACACAAGCGCCACATCAAAACTTATCACTCATCTAGCAATTCAATCCTTTTCAACCAAAATGGGTTGACCTCTATGCACATTTATAGGGCTGTCCTGTAAATAAATAGAAAAGATTTTAAAAAAACAATTTCTTGTCAGATGTACCAGCTCTCTTACTTTTTGCACAATACATCTGGGCAAGAGAAAGGGCATTTTTCATCTTAGGAAAGCAATCGGGGAGAACAAATGACTTTGCCAATGACGTTTAGCAGAAAAGTTTTTTAAAAAGGTTTTCAGAATGTTCAAGGGAAGAAAAATGCATCGTGGAACAGGAGACATAGGATGGTGGCTCCCCTATGGGGCAGAGGGAATGCAGCTGCACCCTACAAGATGCAACTAATGAGAGCCAATGACACCCTACTACAAGAATGGGAACCAATACATGCTCAACAGGTCCAACAACTCGTGATGCTTGGCTAGCAGCCAGGAGCATTAAACCAGGTGTGTATCACAATAGTTCCAAGATTTTGCAACCCCCAATGACGATTAGCTTTTTCTGAAAATCCATCTTGGGACAAATACTGAGAATAGTTACAGATATGCCACACTGACTTTGAGAATTTAGAAAGGATACTCAAGCTCAGAGATCCAGAAAGAAAATACTAGAAGCAAAGACCAGCTATAGGGTTTTTTGGAACCCTGGTCTGAGTTAATCTTGATTTTAGTTTCTAAAATTTCTAAAAACCCAGGTAGCCATTGATGCTTTTGTCCATTGACTCATGGAAGACATTGTTTTCTCCCAAAAAACGTCTTGCATAGTACAATAGTAGAAGATGTGTATTGTATTTTTCAGAATATAAGACACACCATTTTCCCTCAAGAGGCTGAAAATCTGGGTGCGCCTTATACACTGAATACAGCATTTTTTTGCCTCCCGAAACCCCGCCCCCTTCACCAAAATGGCCGTGCACTGCCTTATGGAGGCTTTCAGAGGTCCTGGGGGCTGGGGAGGGCAGAAATTAGCAAAAAATGGGCCGTTTTTTTGCCCCCCCCCAGGCCCCAGCAGCACTCTATAAGCCTCCAAAAGGCTATGCATGCAATTTTTTTGACAAAAGCCAGGCCCGTTTTTGCGAAAAACGAGCCTTTTTTGCTCGTTTTTGCCCCACCCCCAGGTGTACTCTGCAAGCCCCAGGGCTATTCATGCCTTTTTTTGAAGAAAAAAAAACGGGGCCGTTTTCGTGAAAAACGGGCTGGTTTTAGGAGATTTGCAGAGTGCAAAAACTCCCCCCCCCCTTTGGAAAGCTCTTTAACTGATCTATTTCAAGCTATTTAGCTCTCATCAGCTAGCCATACCCTTACTGGGATTAGAACCTGGGCTGTATTACATATTAGGCAGAAGTATTAGCCACTAAGCCACAGGCTCTCCTCCTTATCAGCTGAGCCAGGGAAATAGGTATGTATTTGTGTTACAATCCCTGGTATGCCCAAATATGGGAGGGAGCTCAGCACAAATTTTATCAGCACAAATACAACACAAAGCTGATAAGGAGGAGAGCCTAACCCTAACCCTAACTACTCTCTCTCTCCCTCCTTATCTACTGTATTTCTCTATTTCTCTCTCTATCCCTCTACTTACCAACCTACCGACGCTCTCTCTCTCCTCCTACCTATCTACTGTATTTCTATCTTTCCATTTCTCTCTCTCTATCCCTCTACCTACCTACCTACTCTCTGTATCCCTTTATCTACCTACCTACCTAACTACTCTCTCTCTCTCTCTCTCTCCCTACCTACCTACTGTATTTCTCTCTTTTTCTCTCCCTCCCTACCTACTTTTTTTAAAAAAATTGCCTCTTCAAAACCTTGGTGTGTCTACAGTATGCAAAAAAGGAAGATTTTATGTGTTGTCTTTGTTTTGAAAATAAAAAATATATATAAAACAAATAACAAAAAAAACCCACCTTGGTGCGTCTTATACTCCGGTGTGTCTTATATTCCGAAAAATACGGTACTTTATAGAGGTCTTTGTGGGGTCTTAGTGAATTCTTTTAATGTATAAGCATTTCAGAAGGTTATTTGAGAAAACTACGAAATAAGATTGATAGATAGTCGTCACATTCTGGAATACTTTAAGATAATGACTGAAATGAAATCCCTCATCAAATTTTCTATGAAGATAGAGGGATGTATTTTAAGCCTCCATTGAATGACATCTTCTATTTTTGTTGAACACTTCTTCAATATTTTTTCAAGTTTTTATTGTAAGTAAATATTTTAAAACTTCCACAGCACTCAGATTTTCATACAAAAAAATATCCTAGTATATTTACATATATTGCTTTAAACATTCAGAAATCTTTGTACAATAGTAAAGGAGGCTGAAAGCATTTCACAATCATAGCAGGCTTCAACCCAAATTCACATGCAGTCCACCACGTTGCTGGAACCTTGACCCATATCACGAATTTGACTGCTTAGGCAAGAGCACACAGCAACCCCTGCCCCAGCTCTGCAGTGAGACACGGAGTCCACCAGCTCCCATCTAAAGAAAAAAAAGAAAAGAAATGCAAGTCAAGTTACTTTGCTTTTTCCTGATCTTAGTGTGAAAAAAGTTAGGCTGCAGGCTAAATACATCTCAATCTCGTGCACCAATTCAATTTTAAAATACTTTTATGTTGGTGTCTATTTAAATCTTTAAGTTGAAATTAAACACACGAAGAAAAGTTTGCTGAAGATGGAACAGTAAGGATCATTTGAAACCAAGATTGGAAATCACACAAACGCTAAGCCATGTCAGCAAAACGGTGAACTATTGTGAAACCGTGGCTCATAAATGATGCCATAGCTTGTTGTATAACAGAGATGCACCCAACAAACTACAATTAAATACATTTGTCAGGCCTGCAGCCATCTTTTCTTTTGGATCTTTGGCCTGCCACACTTTCTATTATTCTACTATGCCTTTTCTATTGTGGGAAAATGGGAGGGGGGATTGTACAGAGTTGGATGCTATGTAGCCCAAAAGAAATTTCTGTCTTGAAAGCCAATGTCATCTTTTGTCTCTGCAACTGACCAGAACTGGATGGGTGGAACTGTCAGCGTGGCAGTAAAAGATTGGGCCATGTGATGGGCTGGTGGGTGTGGGGCAAGTTCATTAACTTTCAACTGGGTGGGGAAAACCGGGAAGCTTTCAGATTCGGGTTTTCCCAGATGTGCCAACGTGGCTCTCTTAATAAATTGGAACTTTGAGCAATACTTTGCCTTGGACTCTGATTTAATTTTGGATGCTATTTGGAACCCTGACAATTATATCAGGCTTGGAAGCCATCTTTTGCAGGGGGCCTCAAGCCTGCCAGATATTCTGCTGTGGGAAACTGGGAGGGGAGATTGTATGGAGCATGGGAGATATGTAGTCAAAATAACATTCCTTCTTAGAGAGTCGTCATTTGCCTTGGAACCTGGAGAGGCCTCACTGGAAGGAATCTCCTTGTGGGACAGTGACTGATTGGACCATGTGATGGACATGTGGGTGCTGGGTCAGGGTCTTGAACTTTCAACTGGGTGGGGAAAATCTGGAAGCTTTCAGATTCGGGTTTTCCCAGATGTGCCAACATGGCTTCTCTAATAAATTGGAACGTTGAGGAATCTCTAGCCTCGGAGTCTTATTTGATTGAGAATGTTATTTGGAACCCCAACATATGATTCATAACAACATATGACTTCAATCACTGGATGGATTTCATACTGCACTCATAAACTATGGTTTGAATCACAATGGCTGAATTAACACAGCAAACTAAGCCAAAATGAGATCCAAAAATCACATTATAAGATGACATAATGGATGAACCAAACTGTGTAAAAATAATCAGTAACAAAAAAGAGATTCAAACAGACACAAGTGCCAAATTTAGAACTTTTGTACAAATTCTCCCTTAATATCTAAACTGTTGAAAACAAATTAACAATTCAGCTTTTGCTACAAATTTAATCCTGAAGAAAAGTGAGGCCTGATGCCAATCCACACCTTAATGATGCCTCTCTCCTAGAGCAAGTGCTTGCTTAAAAATCAATTCCTCAAGTTACTCCACACTCTAGGACACTTGATCTTCTCACGATTGATTCATGGCACAAAATGTAGAGATTTATATCGAGTCAAAAAAGCTGCTTAATGAGTAGTGTAAAAACATGAAAATTATATATCAAAACTGACTATACCAAAGTCTTCCTACTTTTAATCAGCCAAGTAAGAAGTGAACAAGCCAAAAGAGCTGTGAAAAATCACCCAGTGAGACCTGACAAAATGTAAAGAGTACCTTCCTTACAAATGGTTAAAGTAGCTGAATTGTTTGCCATCTAAGCTTTGCATGAGCTCTTCCACATACTTTCAAACGCTTGGAGTACAAAGAGGGCTTCCAATTACCTGTTTGCTACTGGATCAAAGGTTTCCACTGTGTTCAGGTAAGCATTCCCATTATGTCCTCCAACAGCAAAAATTTTGCCCATTAATGTTGCTATGCCAACTCCACCTCTAGGAGTTGTTAGTTCTGCTACGTATTCCCACTTATTAGTGCGAGGGTCAAATCTCTCAACCGAGCTAAGTGGAGAATTGTCGTCAAAGCCACCTGCACAAGAACAGACAGACAGGTACATGACTCTTGGTAGTTAATGACTACCAACATTATAGGAAGCATACAGTGGTGAGTTCTGGATCCTGTCGCAATCGGTACGCTGGGCACGGGTCCGGGCGTCCTAATTGGGCACGCGTGCTGCACACGCCACAGCCCTGTGACACCAAGCTGCTCGGCAGAGGTTGCGCAGGTGCAGCGCACATGCACAATTGGCCGGTCAGCTATGGAACGTGGGCAAGTGGGTGGGCCAAACGAGCCACCGTACCAGTACGGTAACCGCTGCTCTCGGCTACTACTGGTATGGCTGTACTGGGCCATACCACCTGGAACCCACCACTGGAAGCATACCATACATTCCGTTATTCAAACATCGTATCAAAATGCAATAGATCTGCTAAGAGAATTCTTCACCCAAGCAATGATAGGTTTATTGTAAAAGATGGATTGCCCATCACAACTATTTCCACCCCAAGGATAACTATTACTTTAGCCTACCATTTACAAATTAACATGACCAAGTATAATAATAATGTTACATGCATGTAAGCAGAGAGGAGGGGAACTGACTAGCAAGTAACTAGTTTGCTGACTAGCAAAAACTAACCCTCTAAAGGTGAAGTAATCTGATGAAGATTCTTCTCCTCACTCCCTTGAGCATTCAGGGATTGGGTCTGAAAACCAGAACAGACTCTTGTTAACTTAACTGGCCAAACTAAGTCCTCAGCGTAACTCAACATGCCATGTCCAATCTGCTTGTCCAGCCCCCACACCTGCTCCTTCCTCGGTCAGAGTTCACAGACACTCATACTTAACAGAATAGCAGAGTTGGAAGGGACCTTGGAGGCTTTCTTAGCCCTTGCTCAACAGGAGACCCTATACCACTTCAGACAAGTAGTCGTCCAATCTCTTCTTTAAAACCTTCAGTGATGGACCACCCACAACTTCTGAAGGCAAGCGGTGCCACTGATCAACTGTTCTAACTGTCAGGAAACTTCTCCTTAGTTCTAGGTTGGTTCTCTCCTTGATTGATTGCCATTCATTGCTTCTTGTTCTGCCTTCAGGTGCTTTGGAGATTAGGTTGACCCTCCCCTTCTATGGGGCAGCTCCTTAGATATTGGCTGTAATGTAACAGAAAACCGGTGTCTTCTCTTCACCATAATCTGCTTCTATTACTGAAGTTCAAGCAAAGCTATGAGAATATAAGGGGATCAAAAGTGAGAAAGGGCTGAACGTTACTCACCTACCACATATAAAGAGCCATGAAGTTCACTAACCCCATTGCCAGCTCTCCGCTGACCCATTTCTTTCACTTCTATCCATTTATCAAGATAAGGATCATATTTCTCCACACTAGACAGAGAAGCTACACCATCGTTCCCACCAACGGCATATACATTGTTCTGAAATGAGAAAAAAAGGAAGATTCTATAAATTTGTGTGTGTGTGTTTGCATATGCACATGTACCGTATTTTTCGGAGTATAAGAAGCACCTTTTTCCCTCAAAAAAGAGGCTGAAAATCTGGGTGCGTCTTATACACTGAATACAGCATTTTTTGCCTCCCGAAGCCCCGCCCCCTTCACCAAAATGGCCGTGCAGAGCCTTTAGGAGGCTTTCAGAGTGCTTCTGGATGCTAGGGAGGGCAGAAATGAGTAAAATACAGGCAGTTTTTTGCTTGTTTTTGACCCCAATCCCACCCCCCAGGAGCACTCCATAAGCCTCCTAAAGGTTATTCATGCCCCTTTTTTTGAAAAGAAAAATGGGCCCGTTGTCGCAAAAAACGGGCTATTTTTAGAGGTTTGCAGAGTGCAGAAACTTTTTTTTTAAATTTGCTTCTTCAAAACCTTGGTGCGTCTTATACTTTGAAAAATACGTTATATGTCTAGGTATAAACAAACCCATACTTCATCTTAAATCACATGTATTAATTTACCCTTGTCAGCCTAAGTTTAACTATCTCACATTGAATTGTAAAAATAGTGAAACAATACAAATTGCAATCCAACTGGATAAACTGAAACCTAGAGGCGAAAGTCTGAAAAATATTGAACTGTCTTAGGTGTTTATACTACTACATTGCTGTATTTCTCTCACCTCACCTGTTTCATTCCACATCTCATTTACCATTGGAAAATAGCCCCTGAACTGAACATAGTTATAGCTGAGGGACTCCATAAGATCTTACTATTTCTGCTGTGGCAGGCAATGCTAGCTGCCCATTTCAAGGCTGCACAAGAGACTCACCAGAAGAGCTACAGAGCCAACTCCTCCACGAGGGGTGTTCATAGAGGCAACTCCGCTCCACTGGTCGGATTCCATATCATATCTCTCCACCTCACTGAAGCAAGTGTTATCATCTAAGCCTCCGATGGCATAAATGGGGCCTCCAAGAGAGGCCAGAGCAATTCCTCTCCTGGCAAAAAAGCAGACTGTCACTTATCCAACTATATTTAAAAATAAAGCAGCAAATGTACTCATAAGGTATATTTTTGCACTCGTGTCAGAAGCCCCGAGGCAATTCTGGGCTGAAAGGATTAGCGGCTGACATCATTGTTGCCCTGGAGACGCTCAGTTGGGGGCTCATTTCATGTCCCCAGCAGGAGCTGGAGTGAAGGACAAGAGCTCAACCCCGCCCCAGGGCAGTTCTTGGGTCTTGAATGTTTTAACCTCCTGCCCGGTTCCAACCACTCGAGCCACTGTGATCCTTATAAGGTATATGTAGTTTTATCTTTAATTCACTTGGGTAACAAAGGTCAACATGTAATGTAAGAAAACCTAAATTTTATTTATAGTTTACCAAAAAGAAAAAGAAAATATGTACCGTATTTTTCGGAATATAAGCTGCACCGGAGTATAAGACGCACCAAGATTTTGAAGAGGCAAATTTTTTAAAAAAGGTTTTGCACTCTGCAGACCTCCCAAAAACGGACCATTTTTTGCAAAAATGGGCCCATTTTTGGTCAAAAAAAGGACATGCACATCCTTTAGGAGGCTTGTAGAGTGCTCCTGGGGGGTGGGGTGGGGCACAAATGAGCAAAAAAAGGCCCATTTTCCACTCATTTTTGCCCTCCCCAGCCCCCAGGAGCACTCTGGAAGCCTCCTAAAGGCTATGCACGACCATTTTTGCAAAGGGGGCAGGGTTTCGGGAGGCCAAAAATGCTGTAATCAGTGTGTAAGATGCACCCAGATTTTCACCCTCTTTTTTGAGGGAAAAAGGTCCGTCTTATATCCGAAAAATACGGCAAGTCATCAAAAAGAACCACTAGACTAACCAAGGGATAAACCGCTTGGGAAAGCCAAGGGAATTCATCAAAACCATAAAAAAGCAAAAGAATATTTTGGGCCTGTGATGCGACACCCAGAAAAATACAGCATCCTTCACTCACAAATGAGGTCCAGGCAGAAGAAGAACATCATGGCTTCAAAATCTACAGTAAGGGACTGGTTTGGACTAAAACTCAACAGCACTTTTTCATGCGGCTGTTGATCAAAACAGGATGGCCAAGATGATCGCCAACGTCCAATGACGGATATGGCACAAGAAGAAGATGACTAACCAATCAACAACTTTCCCTATCAGTGAGCTTCCAAAAACCCATTCGGAAAGCTCCATCTTAACTGCTTTATGGAAACGCATTAGGGAGCATGCTAGGTATACCTCCAGTCTCAAGGCAAGGTTTTCCATACTGTGAAGGCTACTACAGCAGAGGACTACAAGCCCATATGGCCCTTTGATTTCTCTCAGTGAGTACACAAAAGCCAAGTCTAGCTGGAGGAGACAGCCCTTTAGGTACCACAGAGCCAAGTCGTATAAGCGTTTATAGGTCAGCACCCACAATTCAAATTGGAAGCCTATCAGCAACCAATGCAGTGCCTGGACATATATGCTATGTTCCCATGGCAGCTCTCATCCACTAACATCCTGGACACTGTATGTTATCCTCTGATTTGTCTTTAAGGGCAGTGCTATGCTGGCAGGGATGCAACGGCCAAAATGCCTGCTAATAAGGCTAAGAATTACTACTGCCAAGACTTCCCAGTCCAGGTAAAGTTGTACTGGTGTATAAGCCTTGGCTCAGCAAAAGTCTCTCTGCTTCCACTTACTCTGGCAAACAGAAGTTTGAAAGTATCTCCACAGTAATAAACAAAAAACCTATTGGTTTTGCAGAACTCTACATGATAAAATTATCTATTTTCAGTAAATGTTTTTATTTCAATATCTGGTCTGCCCATAGTTTCCTTTATCACAATCAATCACTGCCAACTTTGAGAAGCTTAATTTTTTCTACAACTTAATATTGTCTGAAATATTTTCCTAATCCACTTTAGCTACGAATGACAGATTTAAAAGAACTTTATGATTGCTTTGCACTGATTTTTGTTCTTTTAATCTTAAAGCCTCATCTATATTTCATAGTCCCATCATTCTTTCCCCATATTGCAAATTTGTTTTGGATGATGACATCATGTAGCTTTAGATTTGCTGTTTTTATATTTGTTGTTTTATTCACTTGCAGTAAGCTGCCCAGAATGTCTCTTGGTGGGGTGTACAAATGTGACTAATAAATGTAATAAAAAATGATGGGTATGGAGGTACTGGAAGTGTTTAATTACTTGGTCCATGTCAATTATGTAATAAACAATGTCTCATATGAATCCATCCATTCCTCCAAATTTACCTACCTTTTGGTATTCATTGATGCTTTCATCATCCATTTATTTGTGAGCGGATCAAACACTTCCATGCTGCCCAGGTGCTCATTTCCATCGTGCCCACCCACAGCATAAACTTTACCTGAAACAGTCAGACAATATATTCCTTAGGAAGTAAAGTAAGAGTAACCCATCGTCTTATTCTATTGCTATTTATCACTAATATTACAATCTGCTCAGACATAGCTAATTGTAATTAATAAATGTTTTGCAAAATTAACTGAAAGGTTCTTCCCCCCCCCCCCCTTGGGTCTGGGCAACTGAATGCAGCTAGCGGAGTGTTTTAATGGCCAGATGCCCTTCCTGTCGCCAATGCGGAGTTTTGATCAGCAGATATATTCTCATTGTGCCCAGAGAAAGAAATATCTGCCTCTACCTAGGATCGAACTCACAGCCTCCCGATCGTGAGGCAAGAGCTCCACCTCTAGGCCACTGCGCCACTCTCACTGTGTACATACATGCATGAAAAACAGAAATATAATACAATTTTGTGTTTGAGAGAGAGAGCTTGGTATATAGAGATGAGGTAAATTTTATAAATGAAGAATTATAGATATTAGTAATTCATTTTTGCTCTGGTGAAATTTTTGGAAAGTGATTTATGGCAAGTTAACTGTGATGCACAAACTAATATACATTCTCTTAAGAAATTTATTAGGGGGGATTTCCTAGGTTGAAAAAATGAGGACATTGTGCACCACATGGGACATTAGTCCTATTTTCCCTCCCAACTATCTTTTTTGCTTTGCTTTTGTGGTAATCATCTTAAATTCAGAACTTTCTTCCTCCTTGGAAAATACAGTGATTATAGGGTAGAGAGAACGGCTGAATCATAAAGTACAATACAGAATTATTTGAAAATAGAATGTTCTTCTTACAAACCTCCTACAGAGATTACTCCTACATGCCTCCTTCTACTGTTCATTTCAGGACCAAAAAACCAGCTATTTTTATTTATCGAGTAGCATTCAATACTGCGAAATGGGTCGCCTGATCCCCCACGTCCTCCAACACAGAAAAGGACACCTAACAGGAAAAATAACAAAATGGAGAAGAGCTTCTTTGATAAGATTTTAATTAATTAATAAAATTCAGCATGTATCAAATAAAGCACTCTGTGAACTCATTAACAGGATTTCACAGAACAAGAAATTTTCACACCTATACCAGTGGCATATCAGGAAAAAATAGATACCTGCTGTGTGTTTCCTTGGGGTTGTCCGAACAGAATATTCAAAATCTGGTACTGTATGACTACTTAAATGAAGATGGTAGTTTCTTGCTTCATCTAACAAATCTCGGCATTTTAAGTTCTGCTTGACTATTTGTTCTTTTGCAACAACTCCCATGAGGAAACAAACAGGTAACAGAGGCAGGCGTACCTAAGGGAACAAACAAAAATGATGAATTGAACAGCATCAAGATCGAAATGAACATCTTCCCATTTCACTTGGACCAACGAGACGATGCCAGGCTACAGAGCACTTTCATTCGTACTGCTGCATTATCCAAGGATATAGGAATTTTGCCTACTGTGGTCAGATAACTGGTATGGTATCATGAATTTCAATGAATGGCAATGAATTTCAAGAATAAATAACCTTTATTTATCAACAAGTCTGGTTGGTTAAACTAGTTTTAATTTTATTGAACCAGTGCAAGGGTGTAATATGCATATTTCACTAGGATAACACTGCAAGGCAAGTTCAGACTGGAACGAAGCACTTTGAACCACGAGAGATGCTACCAAACTGCTTCCTAATGGCTTGCTTATTGAAGAAGTCCTGAAAGAGCTGACTATCTTTTGAGCTAAATAGTCAAAAGCGTGCAAATAGAAAGCTAACCATTTTAATCATCATGCCGTAAAGATCAGCTCCATTAATGAACCTATCAGATCCTGTCATTTATTCAAAGCGAACTACAGACACTGTCTCACCTTAGTAGCACTATACGGAGAGGGAATATCCTTGAGGACAAATGGCAATAAATTTCATTCCAATTCCCCTATTAGGCATTCTTTGGTCATCCTGCCTCTATGCTGCAGGTTGTCATTTACATAATTATAGAGTGCAGGACTGTCAATATTCAACAAAATCTGTAACAACAGTGGCCATCTTCTTTCTGGCTGCTAATTTTCAACCTGGAGACCTAGGCTAATCAGTAACTGGATGGGAAAACACCAGGATATATGAAGGCTAGATGAATGGAATCTATTTCCATACTGTCTCCAAGTCTAAATGGACATAAGGAGTTGAATCTAACAAAAGCAAAGGGCACCTATTATTTGGCTGAAGTTAAGAGAACCAATTGTGCTCAGTTTATACATATACCATTAAAGCTACATAAAGAAAAA
Organism: Natrix helvetica; assembly: GCF_964273705.1. Taxonomy (NCBI): domain Eukaryota; kingdom Metazoa; phylum Chordata; class Lepidosauria; order Squamata; family Natricidae; genus Natrix; species Natrix helvetica. Next base: position 14,003,331 of record NC_138558.1, read on the forward strand.
AATATGGCTGCTTGAGAAGTACCGTCAATTTTTTAAAAAAAAAATACGATGAGAGGAACAATATAGATATTAACAGCACTTTTATCCTTCTCTCATGTGGTTCTTACCTGAGCAACTATTGCATCTAACCATAAAGCATGGTGCTGGGGATTGGCCAAAAGCCATTTAATAGCAGCACAATAAACTTGCTTTTCATTCTCAATGCTCAGGTCACTTGAAGACAAGAGTTTATGAAGGTGCTGAGGTGATACACTCACAAAGTCTTCACATTCCACCACTTCAACAAAGTGTTCACAGGCGTAGTGGTCAGCCATGTCCATCAGGTCAATACGGTGGTGACTCTCTGCAAAGGCCCTCACTGCCAGGCAATTGGAAGGGTGAAAGTGCAGCTTCATGTACTCACAGCAAGCTTTGGCCACTATCTCCACTTGGAGAATGCAGGCGGCGTATAAGAGAGGCTGGACATTGTCAACAGTCAACATTAGCCGGGAGGAATACACAAACTTGACCAAGTCTTCAATGGCATCACCGTCAAAATCTTTGATTTCAATCAATGATTGTTTAGCTTCTGCCATTTCCGAAAGAAACATGGCTCTGAAGTAAGGTATTACACAAGCCAGGACAAGCTTGTGACAGGTAATCAACTTTGAGCCCACCTGGAAGTAAAACATATCAGAATGTTAACAGTAGCTCACTTTAGCTTAAGGCAAAACAGAGACAACAGCGGCTAAATAAAATTAATGGGTCTTGAACACTGAAGAGGGTTTTTAAACATACGTTCTATTGATATTGTTCTGACCCCCACAAAAACTGATCCTAGGTTGAAAACATGTTCTCGAGCCCAGAACATTTAATACCAGGAAAGCTGATCAAACTCAAAAAAGTGAAAGTACAAAAATAAAGCAAGTGGAGAAAATAAGTATTGGAGGTAGAATTCAGGTGCCCTCCATTATTTAGTGAAGCTACTAAAGGCCCGTTATTTAAAGGAATGCACAAGTCTACAAATCAAATAGAATGTTTGATAATATGGTTTTTTTAAAATATTTCAGTAAATTAAAAATTCTTGCAAATGTTTTCATTTTGCTTCTACTCTTAGAAAGTGTTACTTATCTGACTGGTATAAGTTTTTCCAGTTTCCCCTTTTTTCTTCCTGCCTGAAGATGATTGAAGTATTACTTTCTATTTCAGGAAACCCCCAATCACCACGCCCGGCCATGGACCGGCACTGGTGTGAGGCACACTAGAAACTGGGCTACGCAAAGCCCCATCTGTAGGATGCAGGCAATGTGTGAGACTGTGCCCCCTCTGGTCTTCAAAAAATCCTCTCTCCAAGGAACCAGTCCCTGGTGCCAAAAAGGTTGGGGGCCACTGTTTTATTTTACAATTAATGATTAGTAAATTTATTCTGTTCCTGAATCTGCTGCCTTTTTTTATTATTTACAGGTAGCTAACTGAGTCAGAACTATCACTACATCTACTCAACTCCTCTATACTTTTTAAAAAGCTGTATGATAAATTATACACATGTAGTCAACGTATCTTTTATGTTAACGACTTTCTGCTTAACTATGAGCTAAATTGCTGGGTGCAAAAAAATGTTTGTTCAGCTATAAACTGTTTATAACTATTTGCACAACACATTGTAACCCATTGTAGCTACCATACCTCTTTCTCCATTCAAAGAACCCCCCCCCCTCTTAACATGGGCATTATGGAGGAATCTCTTATTTGTGCACAAATTCTTGGTACATGTACGTTTTCATCCTACAAGTTCATTCAATGGTATATTTCATGCCAGCTAAGTGAACTTGCCTAGGTACTAAATTTCTAATTATTATACATGCTTAATTTAGACAGAAAGTGATTTTTTTTCATTTGTGTTCATATTCATCATTATACAGAGCCACTGCAAGATTCCAATAAGTATTCACTGTCCTGCTATAAGATTTCTAGCAACTTTTCAATAAAAAAGAGCAATGTAAATGCTGGAACTTCATTCCCAGTCAGTCAGTGGAAACACAAGTGAATGAAAAGCAAATACGTCTTCTAGTACTTCCCAAAATACATGGGACATTCCATACAGAAACTCAAAACTATAAATCACTACCTTTAGCGTCACATCACAAAGCTCTCCAGCTTCGTAGAAATGGAGAAGAGAGCTGTGAAAATCCTTCCAAGCTTCATTTGCTTCAAATACAAATGTGTCGTCTTCCCCATCACAGCTCAAAGGTGTCCTTTCCTGCTTTTGATGTCTTTTTCCGGTCACCGCATGTTTTCCTTGTTCTGGGACCATTGATTCAGAAGCCATTAGCTGTTTATCTTTTTCCAAGTGTACTTTCAGTCTCCATGAAAAGACCCAGCACACATCCTGTTATGCGCACCAGCGAACATCCATTTGGGTATAGCCAATATCTGCTGATTTAAAAGAAAACGTAAAATAGAGTATTTATCTCAATGGTATGCCTGAAACACATATTTCCACAAATACTTTGCCAGCTATTCTTCTGCTTCTTTGAACAGATCAATGCAAATAAATGGAAAATCAAGAAAGGGGCTTATAGGTTTTGACTGGAACTAAAATTAGTATATTTTGAAAAGAGACAATCAAGGAAGCTTAAATCATGCACTGCCTTCAACATTTAGAAGAAGCTCATGATGCATATTTTCTGTTCTGCAGGTCTATTTAGTATAGCATGAAGAATAACTGAAAATTGGCAATTTTTCTACTGAACAAGAAGTAGATCATGTCACACTGACATTTTTTTGGGGGGGCATTTTATTCAACTCAGAGTTAAAATTGTAGGACACTCTTTTTTTCTAGATGCAAACAGTTTTCTGTACCGACACATGAACATAATTTAGTCAAAATTCAGCGTAAATGAAGAACTGTGAATCAAAATGGTAATTATTGCTGAGAAGAGATTAGATATGTTTTTACCACAGATACGTAAATTTACTCTTACTATTTAAGCGGATTATACCTTTAAACAAAAATGCTTGAAACCTTTTTAGTTCAATGCCCAGGTGAAGTCATCAGTAATGGGAACTACAGTGTATGCTTTAACTTAGTGGTTTCTGAATTATAGCCTACAATTAACTCAAAGCAAGTAACATTATTCCAAAATATGAACAAGAATCTAGGGGTAGGGTCCCCAGAGTAGGCCTTATGCTGTGGCCCGCCAGCAGCCAGTAGATCTAGCAGCAGATTCGGACAGTGAGGAGGTTGGGGAGGAACATGGGCCAATTGTGGAGTCTGGGGAAGGCTCTGAGGAGGGCTCTGTATCAGAGGCAGAGAGGGGGCCAAAGCCATCCGACAGTTATCAGCTGCCTTCAGAGTCAGACATCAGTGAGGCAGATGAACAGCTGGAGCCTGTTCCCAGTGTGCGCATGTGCAGAGTTGCCAGACGAAGGGAACAGCTAAAGAACAGGGGTCGACTTGGGAGTAAGGCCACTGGTGGATGATGAATGGCCCCTCCCAGAGGAAATCAAAGAGGAGTGAAAGGGGAATGGAGTTTGCAGGAGACAATTAGTTCGCTTAATTGGCTCGTGACTCTCCGAGACTCCTTGCCAAGTTCTGCAGATATCGGCCTGGCAGCTCTCCAGGCCAGATAAGGTCTGTGACTGTAAATCCTCCCTTGAAAGACTTTGCTGGATGTGAATGAGCAGAATTCACAGTAAAGTAATAAAAGGGTTTTGGTCAGGACAAAGAGTTTGCTTCATGCTCTTGGGAAGCCTCGGTCAGAACATTTTAGGTTACACAACATAAGGAAAAAAAACACTCCCAAAATTATCTGAACAACCTGCTAGTTTTGGGCCTGGAAGGCCGCCTGCACCAATCTGGAAGCAAAATGGGGTGCGGGGGCATTGTGCGAGACCCTAAAATGCAATGCAAGCACCCCACCCATCCGCCCCACCTCCTCATGCATGTGGGCGCACTCCCAGCATGCGCCCCGCCCCCTGCATATGTGCAGCAGAGCCCCACAGACTAGCTGGCTGTGGGAAGTGCACATGCATGCATGGTGGAGCTAGGCTGGGGTGATGGCTAGTGTGCTTGCAGAGAGGGCTCTGGGTGCCACTTATGGTGTGCCGTAGGTTTGCCATCATAGCCCTACACTTTAAAAACAGTGACTTGGAACTTTTTGCAATGAAGCCCTCAATGAACCCTATGAAAATTAGCAAGGCTCTCAGCCCTATGAAAATGAAGCATCTTAACTTTATCTTAAGACATATGAAGCACCTAAATCACATGTCAAATCCATGTTATGGCTATTTGTGACACTTCTGCATGCGAACCCCAGTGATTTATGTAACACAAAGTGAGCAAAGCAGTAGCAGTTGTTGCAAAGTTTAAAAAAAAACATGAACAGTATTCACTCACAGAAATAACTCTCAAATAATAGAAATGGCACCCAACGTATCCAAGAGCCTAAAGATTCAAGTGTCTGAAGCTGTTCTGCAATAAACCAGAAAATGTCAAATCTACGTCTAACAATGTTAAAATGTTCCATTCTAGTCACAACAGAATACAAGCAACGATGTCTATCTCCCCTTCTCTTCATTGCTAAATTTGGAAATGAATCTCCATAGTCACGTTTCATCTCTCAAGATTACTTGAGAGGAAAGCGATCTATATTTAAGATGATGACCTCCAAAGAAAGAATAAGCAAAAGACAAAATTAGATAAATAAAGATCCTCTGGAGCTTCTTGAATAGAGCCGTCAGCTGAAACAAAATTTGGAGATTTCCTGCCCAAGAAAGGTGTGCATGCATTATATCTGTATATGCACATATGTTCACAAATACCCTTACCCAAAACTGAATCCATACATTAATTGCTGATTAAAATTTATTTATTCTAAATTAAGATATCTCATTTATTAAAATAATTTCACTTAAAACTGTTGCAGCATCCCCATAATCACATGATCAAAATTTGGGCGCTTGACAACTGGCATGTATTTATCACTGGCATGTACTAAGAGCCGCGGTGGCGCAGTGGTTAGAGTGCAGTACTGTAGGCTACTTCTGCTGACTGCCAGCAATTTGGCAGTTCAAATCTCACCAGGCTCAAGATTGACTCATCCTTCCATCCTTCCGAGGTGGGTATAATGAGGACCCAGATTGTTGGGTGCAATAGGCTGACTATGTAAACCACTTAGAGGGGCTGTAAAGTATATAAGTGCTCTTGCTATCACAACTGCAGTGTCCCAGGGTCAACCATTTGTAATCTTCCCAGCTAGCTTCCAACAACCAAAGGCAATGGGGGAAGCCAGATTCACTTAACAACTGCATGATTCACTTATCAACTGTGGGCCAAAAATCATAAAATGAGGCACAACCCACTTAACGACTGTCTTTATTTAGTGAGAGAAATTTGGGGCTCAATTGCGGTTGTAAGTTGGCGACAACTTGTAAATCTAGGTCAGGGGTCGGCAACCTTAAACACTCGAAGATCCACAAAGGTCCTAACTGGAAGCCCCCCATTCAATTCTGGAGTCGACCGGAAGTCTGCTTCCCCCCACCATAGAGTCTCCTCCTAGAGCGGCGTCCTTTTTTCCTCTACTTGTCCTAACTGAAAGCCTTATCAATTGTGGAGCTGACCGGAAAAGCCGTCCCTTGCCCTAGAACCTCCTCCTGGCGCGCTCTGCTTGCCCCATCCCTAACCGTAAGCTCCTCTCAAAATTGTGGTGCCGACTGGAGACGGAGCCACAGCAGAGGGATAAAAGAGCCACATGCGGCTCCAGAGCCGCGATTTGCTGACCCCTGATCTAGGTGAACAACAGTTAAATTGAGGCAAGGCTAGGACTGCAGAATTAAATGCTTGAGCATATTCATTTCAGGATTTTGTCTTTGGAATCAGACCTGGAGTTGGAATGCACATTTTTTTCACATACAAACTGATTCGCTTGCTTCACTCACAGCTTCTACGTTTTCCTGAACTACGGCTAACCTTTGACATATGCACCAAGGAGAGAAATGTAAAATGACAGAACAAGAGCTTCCTGACTTCGCTATTCTGTGATCCACAACTCAGCAGACCAAGTCACTATTTCAAGGCAAATACTACATCAAAGTCAAAAGAATGGAGAAAAATGTGCATGCTATGCATATGAATGGAACAGTACTTTCTTTTAGTTTGAATTCGATTGATGACACATATGCCAACAGAATTAGATATTAATCAATATATTCTCTGTAACAAAAATGATATATCTCTACCAATTTAAAACAATGTTTACGAGAACACAACATTAGATAAAATAGCAATAGCACTTAGACTTATATACCACTTCACAGTGCTTTACAGCCCTCTCTAAGCAGTTTACAGAGTCAGCCTATTGCCCCCAACAAGCTGGGTCCTAATTTTACTGACCTTGGAAGGATGGAAGACTGAGTCAACCTTGAGCCTGGTGAGATTCAAACTGTCAAATTGCAGGCAGCCAGCAGGCAGAAGTACATTGCAGTACTGCATTCCAACCACTGCACCACTACGGCTTCTATAATAATATGTGCAGGAGGATAAAAAGATCAATTTTGGGATTTTTAATTCTTTGGTTTCACACAGAGGATTAAAGAGAGAGGACTAGATTTCTTTAGGCAATCAATTTTGCAATATAGGTGAATCAAGTAGTTCTCTCTGTGATCATATTAGAGATGTGACGGAAAGTATGCCCGGGAGGACAATTCACCAGAACGAAGGCAAGTTTACATGCATGTAATTGATGTCATAATCTGCTCTCAAACCAGATTTTTTTAAAAATCCTTCCAGACTTTTAGTTGAGTCCAGAAAGTGATCATAAATCAGTACAATCGATACAAAATTCAAGTATTATATACTGTACAGTGTTGACTTTACAACTCAAAATAAGTGATCTTTCACAATAAAATATACTTTTTAAAGTATAAGACATACTGGAAAACTATGCTGCTTTGACGGAAATGAACACATTTTACAGTTGCAAGATCTCAAGAATGAACCATTTATGTTGCAATAACATTTGGGAAATTCCTTCCCCCAGGAGTTATTGCTAATACAAAAACCAGCAATCCTAAATAAGATAATAGCCCAAACATCAACAGAATAGCTTCCTCAAAGCCAGCTAAGGCATAACATAGCAAGCATCTATGTAACTTCCTTCTACTGAGTTCCTAGTTCAAGTAACTATAAATGTTTTATAGACTTCACTGAAACCATCAGCAGGAAACAATTAACAGTGGAGCAATTATGTTAGGCTAGTAACATGACCTTCAGTCAGGTAGGTGTGTGTGTGTGTGTGTGAAATACATTAAAATTCTCCTCCCTTTTATTGTTCATTTAAAGGTCATCATTCTTTAGCATTCATCATTCTCTTTCATAATGACCCATCTTCCTTCCCTCTTGAAATTATAATCTTATTCCATTACTTTGTCATTCTCTAAAAGCTTATATATATATATACTTCACACATACAGTATCTGAAACACTCTCTTAGTTGGTTTCCTCTTATATGTTTTTCCTTATATCCTGCATGATGTCATCTTGGGAAATTTTTAAAAAAATTCCTGTATACACTTACAAAGAGAACTGGATCCTTCACCCAATAGCAAAATCTTCTCCTTCATCCAAGCAGGCTCTCCCCACCTGATTTCCAAAGACACTTTCTAGCCATCCACACACAACCCCCCCCCCCCAATACATAACACAAAATGCAAAAATTAACCCTCCTAGGTTTAACACAACTCCTTCAGCCTCTCTTTCTCAACCTTGGGTCCCCAGATGTTCTTGAGCCATCATTCCAAACCAAGCCACCATGACTGAAGATCAATAATGTATGTAGCTTGTAGCCCGACCCCCACGTCTTTTCATCCAACTACTGTACAGGTAGTCCTCGACTTACAACAGGTTGTTCAGCGGTCGTTCAAAGTCACACCGGCACCGAAAAAAAAGCGACTTACAACCACTTTTCACACTTACACCTGTTGCCGCATGCCTGAGTCATGTGTGACAAACCTTTTGCGATCTTCAGCAAAGTCAGTGGGGAAGACAGATTCACTTAACAACCTAACTTAACACCAAGAAAAGCTGTAAAACGGGACCAAACTGAATCAATTTCTCACTTAGCAATGTAATGGTCGTAGGTGGAGGACCACCTGGACAGTCAGCTGCCTTTCCTCGACCCAATTCCCACCCCACTCCTTCCATGTTTTGTCCAGCTGCTCCTCTGCCTGCTTGCCACGTCAGGAGGCGGGAGGAAAGCGTGCTTTTTGAAGGAGAAAAGTGCCTCTGGGCAAGTACAAAGTGCCTTCCTCTCGTGAAGGCAAAAGCCCGAAGACATATGGTGGGCAGAAGCCTGGCTTTTCGGGAAAGCCAAACGCCCAGCCCTCTCCCCTTTCCAGGTACAGAGCCCCGTCGCCCTCTCGCTGAGCCTCCCCGCCTCCCTCCCTCCATCACAAGTCCCAGGCAGCCGCACCGAGGACCGTTACCGTCCACGCGCGCGCCGCCGCCAAGCGCTCTCTCCCCATCCGTCAAACGCCAACGAGAATGCGCAGGCGCCGTGGTTTGGCGCGGGGGAGAAGTAGGCGGGGCAGGGGAAAAAAAAACCCAGAAAGTGGGCGGGGCAGACCAAAACAAACTTGAGGGAAGGTGGAAGAAAGGGTAAGCGCGTCTGCGCCCAGACCTTAAAACGACTGGTTTGCGCATGCGGTTCTTTTTGGTGCCCTTAGCGGCTCCTTACCGTTCTGTGTGTGTGTGAGAGAGGTGGGGGGAGGGGGAGAGACGAGACGTATCGCCTCCAGGAGAGGTTTTTCTTTTCTGCGCATGCGTTGCGGTCAAAGGATTGTTTTTAAAGTTCGGATAAGGCATGATGGGAATCGTAGTAATGTCCGGAGGCGAAGCAACTTAAGCGCCTCGTTCTCCAACCTTGTCAAAGTACCAACTCCTTAAAGGCGCCAGGAGCCGTTCAAAGCTTGAAGGATTGCCGCTTGTACATTACAATTTGAATTGTAATGCACAATAGCAATCATCATCATCATCATTTGAAGTTTACTGAAAAAAGGGCAGGTCCCCTAAAGGTCAAAATGGTATCTAAAACTCTGCAATCAAATAATCCCTGCCTCTTGTGTATGTGGCTCCCATTATAAAGGGGCGGGGTTTCATCGTATGATGACAGCTGCCAGCTGGACTCCTTTTACACACACAGCACAAACACACACCCACAGATAGACGCACAGAGTCTGCAGAATCTGCAAAATAAAAATAATTTAAAGAAAAGGAAATGTAATAAGGAAAGGAAAAGTGATAAGTAAAAAAACCAAACACAGAATGAAGCAGTTTCTAAACTTCTTTACAGCGGCTCTAAATGCATTTACATTTTATTCTCTCTGAGCTTACATCATGGCACTCTCCTTTCCATATTCTACCCTTTCTAAACCATAAATCATTTTTTTTCTGTTTTCAGCCAAAAGTTCACAAAGGAGATCCGGTCACTAACATATGTAGCTATTGTCCATTCCATAATCAAACACGAATTTGGCCATGTTGGCGAATTCTGTCATCTTCACCAACTAATCAACACCAACATTGGGCACTATCTAATAAAATGAAATTCAATGGTGAAAAGAGTAAGGTTCTACATTTAGGCAAGAAAAACGAAATGCACAGGTACAGTATAGGTGGTACCTTGCTCAACAGTAGTAACTGTGAAAGGGATCTTGGAGTCCTAGTGGATAACCATTTAAATATGAGCCAGCAATGTGCAGCAGCTGCCAAAAAAGCCAACACAGTTCTAGGCTGCATCAACAGAGGGATAGAATCAAGATCACGTGAAGGGTTAATACCACTTTATAATGCCTTGGTAAGGCCACACTTGGAATACTGCATTCAGTTTTGGTCGCCACGATGTAGAAAAGATGTGGATACTCTAGAAAGAGTGCAGAGAAGAGCAACAAAGATGATTAGGGGACTGGAGACTAAAACATATGAAGAACGGTTGCAGGAACTGGGTATGTCTGGTTTAGTGAAAAGAAGGACTAGGGGAGACATGATAGCAGTGTTCCAATATCTCAGGGGTTGCCACAAAGAAGAGGGAGTCAAACTATTCTCCAAGACATCTGAGGATAGAACAAGAAGCAATGGATGGAAACTAATCAAGGAGAGAAGCAACTTAGAACTGAGGAGAAATTTCCTGACAGTTAGAACATTTAATCAGTGGAGCAGCTTGCCTCCAGAAGTTGTGAATGCCCCAACACTGGAAGTATTTAAGAAGATGTTGGATAGCCATTTGTCTGAAGTGATATAGGGTTCCCTGCCTAGGCAGGGGGTTGGACTAGAAGACCTCCAAGGTCACTTCCAACTCTGCTATTGTATTGTATTAATCCACCATTGTGGGTATTTCAGAGTTTTTCTGCAGCCTCTAAGCTCTTAAGAGAAAGTAAATCTAGAAAGATAGTTCTCAGTTGCTCAGCATCCTAGGGGGTATCTAATGATGCCAAGGTTGTGAGAAGGAAGTAATTTTGCAAGTCATCTAGAGATGCTATGGATTTGGAGAAATGTTTTGTTAAAATAAACATATAAAATAAGATGTGACTGCTTCCTATATTCTATACCAGTGATGGTGAACCTTTTTGGCACTGAGTAATGAAAAGGGAGTGCGTATGTGTGGGGATGCGCTCGTCTTGGTCGCAACCTGGAAGAGGAGCTGCCCCGGGGACATGCGTGCACCAGGAAATGAACTTCCAGTTTCCAGCTAGTCTTCCCATTACTGGTGCGCATGTGCATGTGATGATCAGCTGGCCGACACGCAGACTCACACCAGAAAACATAAGACTAGCTCTTTCAGTTTCTGGCACTGCCACACGCACAAAGGCTCAGGTGATTGTCACTCGCACATGCACGCCAGAAACCCAGAAGAGGAACGGGCAATGCCACATGTGCCAGGAGACATGGCTCCATGTGCCACATCAGGCACCCGTGCCATAAGTTCGCCATCAAACATGTACCTTCAGATGGATGCCCTGCCTTCACTGGAGACTATAGTATAGGAAGACCTCCTAGCATTCCTTTGAAGTCATTTAAAGATTGAGTTTGTGCCACAATTGGAACTAGAATGCCTCATGTCACTTCTGGCATCTTGATGTCATTGAACCATCTATGAGCAATGTTTCCCATCTGCTATAATTTGTGATTACCCATTGGCTGTTGCAAAAGCAACATAAAAAGTCTACAAAATTTTTAGATGTGGTAAACAAAGGCCATCAGAAACAGCTGAATTTACTCTATAATCAGTTAAATCCAGTTCTTTTCTTCTATTCATTCACTTGTACCCTGTTTCCCCCAAAATAAGACCTCCCCAGATAATAAGCCCAATCAGGCTTTTGAGCGTATGTGCTAAAATAAGCCCTCCCCTGAAAATAAGCCGCCCCAAATATTGCAATACAGCAGCAGCCATGCTCACCACCTCCTGCACCTCAAAAATAATAAGACCTCCCCCCAAAATAAGGCTAAGTGCTTATTTTTTGGGGAGGAAAAGAAAATAAGACCCTGTCTTATTTTCGGGGAAACACGATATATTTATTGACTGCTTTGTTCCCAGTTCTTCCATATAGAAACCTAGGACAACAATCTTTAGTCTCTGCTGAGTTTGATTTATCATATTATATTGATCTTTCTTGCCTAGTAAATACCACCAAGGGCATCCTCTTTAATTATTGTATAATTCCCCTCATTTTGGTTTTCCGCCCCCACCTGTGGTTGTTCAGCAAATAAATCAACAAAGATGTTACCTTTGTGCTGTAAAAACAATATAAACCTTACCATAAAAGCAACAATCAACAAATAGCAAAGCAAAATGCCAATATCCCAGGAAACAACCAAGAGCTTCCAGAGCTACAGGAGATTTACGTAGTTAGGCATTTGATTAGTCCACAGGGCATCTTGTTAAGAGAGAAAGAGCATACCATTCACAATTATATATATATATATCTTATGACACTGCTATTAGGACTGGAATCTCTTTGTATTTAGTCATTATTGGAAAAAGTACGAGCGTGTAGAGACAAAAGGAGCCTCTAATGAGGCAGACAGGAATGTCTGCTTTTCAGGAAGGGCAGGAATCTGTGATAAATTCAGTTCACAACAATGAAACGGAGGCTACTGTGCATCTGGGAGCTTCTTCTGGCATTAACATGGATGACTGCCAATATCCTGGCCTTCTACAACTGGGCAGCAAGCAATGGTTCTGTACTAATAAAAGCTCATCCTCTTAAATCACCCGTTATTTTGAGAAACGTGAAAGAAGCTTTGCAGACATAGTTTAGCAAGCTACGGTAGGAGGTTAGAACCCACGCCTCTCCTAGAGGAATGAAATACCCTAGGAAATATTAAAAAGGCAGAATATTATATTTCCCTGGATGAGAAAAGGGAGAAATATGTTTTTAAAGACAAAATAGCGCCCTGCAGCTTCCTGCCACCCCTCCCCCCCACCCCTTTGTCAATGGGCCATTGGGGCTTGGGTTGGTCTATTCTACATAACAAAGGTAGGATTAGCCTTCTACCCATCTCTGCACATGACACCTGGGAGGATTGCATCAGCCAGCAGGGCAAACAGGCTTGGATCTCAGCAACCTAAGACCCCCCACACCCACCCCTGGGAGTCTAACAACCAATCAGAATACATTTCTTATACATAATAAAAATACATAAACCTTGGAAAAAAGTATACATTTCTTACACAGGGACAGGAACAGGAAGTGGGCCGCAGAGAGGGCATAAAACTCCCAGCATCTCTGCCCTTTTTCTGCTTAGGAACTCAAGACATGTGATCCTGTCTATCGTTAAACCATCTTTCCAAGCAGCCTCCATGTTTCCAGTGTCTTTTTCCCCACTTGGAACTGAACCCAGAAGGACATTTCTTCCAACACTACCTTGTCCAGCTTCTGTTGGTGCTCCATATTTTACACCCACCACATGATTTTCTAGGTAAAATGTTTTAAAAGGAGCATATTAAGCTTGTTTTGTAAATATAGTGTAGGAAGTTAGCATCCACCCCTCTCCTAGAAAAATGAAATATCCAGGGAAATATTGAAAAGGCAGAATATTATATTTACCTGGATAAGAAATGGAGAAACATGTTTTTAGGTAAAAAACAGACTCACTCTTAATAGCCCCCACCTTTGTCAATGAGCCATTAAAAAGCCTGGGTCAGTCTATTCTACATAACAAAAATCTCCACCCTTCAGCTCCTGGGTGATGGGATTAAGGCATGATAGTATTAGCCCTTTGCCCATCTCACCACAGGGCACCTGGGAAAAAGCAATGCTCAAGCAAACTTGGACTCAAAACACAACCTAGAGAGTTGCCCCTGCATGGCCCCAAGGGAGTCTGACAACCAATCAGAATGCAAGATCAAGATCAAAGGCCAGAGAGGGTATAAAACCAGGGACTTTCAGCATCTCGGTCTCTTTTTCTTCTTCACCCACCATCTGGAAGCATGTGATCCCACTTTTCTGTTCAGGACTCAAGCCATGTGGTCCTGTCCACCCTTAAACCGTCTTTCCAAGCAGCCCCCCATGTTTCCAGTGTCTTTTTCTCCACTTGGAACGGAACCCACAGGGACATTTCTTCCAACAATAGTCTGCATGCTCAAGCTCATAAGCAAAGTTGCATGTTTGAGGAGTGGCTTTTGGTCAAGTATAGAGAAAGCCCATTGTTCCTTTCCTTGTTGGCTCAGAAAGAGGGCTCCATTCTCCAGCAAACTCTGTAGTTGAACTTTGTAATCAGCAGAAGGGTGGCCCACAGTGTGAAAGCCCTATTCTCTTACACAGCAGACCATGGTTGTGGATGCTAGGTGAGGCATCGTTGGAATTTAAGTGATGGCAGAAGAAGTTATGAAGTACAGATCCTAATGCAGGGGTGTCCAAACTTGGGAACTTTAAGACTTGTGGACTTCAACTCCCAGAATTCCCCAGCCAGCATGGCTGGCTGGGGAATTCTGGGAGTTAAAGTCCACAAGTCTTAAAGTTCCCAAGTTTGGACACCCCTGCCCTAATGCAATGGGACCAGTGTGGGAAGAGACCAAAGGAAAGAGGAGGTTTGAAAATTCCACCCAACAGTGCTCAACAATTTGCTTGAAATGGGACAAGGATAAAAAGAAAGAAAGAAAGAAAGGTGAGATAACCATTAAAAAAGAAGCCAGGCATAAAGGAAATGCACTACTTAATTAAAAAAAAATCTATATTGCAGTTTGGTGTGTGGTGGTTATTGCTTTTCTTTTCTTTTCTATATTGTGTTTTTACTGCTTGTAAGCCACCCAGTCACTGTGAGCAAGTAGGCCGTCATGTAAATTTCCAAAACAAAATGAAACAAACAAACAAGCAAATAAATAAATACCGTAAATGTAGTATTACAATATATAAGGTGATTCAGAGTGAATGTACACCTGAACTTACCAGCATCACCTTTCCTCCCTAATCCCTTTCTTCACAGGTTAGGTTTTTAAAGTATACGCCCAAGGGCCTGAACAGTCTAATTACAGAAGAGGTTTTTGTGAGCCTTTGTTTTGTAAGCCTTTTTGACTGGAAGGGTGGAGAAAAAAAATAAATTCAATAAATAAACGGAGAGTCATTTTTGATTTGCTTTTTCAACAGGTTTCCTTTTATAACAACTTCTCTTTATAGAGTAGTAACTTTGCCAGTGCTGTTTGAGCAAGACGGATGAATCTTACTCATTCAGTAATTATGTCCAGGTGTGTGCACATGTCTGTGTGTGTGTGTGTGTGTGTGTGTCAGTGGTGGGTTTCAAAAATTTTTTTGTTACAAGACCCTTGCACCCAGGGGTGGGTTTCTGCCAATTCTAACCTCGTCTATAAAAGAGGTTCCACAAATCTACAGTGCTATTTAGAACCGGTTCCAGCTCCCTCCCTCTGCTCGTCTGCACATCATCAAGATGAAGAGTGAGAGGAGGAATTCTGGGAGTTGAAGTCCACAAGTCTTAAAGCTGTCAAGTTTGAACACCCCTGGGGGTATTTTTTTCTAAAGGGTTAGGGGTGCAAGGGTCTTGTAACTTGACAGCTTTAAGACTTGCGTGCTTCAAATGCCAGAGTTTCTGAGCCAACATTTTGGTTGCTAAGCAAGAGTGTTGTTAAGTGAGTTTCACCACATTTTACAAGTTGGCCATGCCCACCCAGTCACATGGCTGGCAAGCCACTCCCACCCACTCACATGGCTGGCAAGCCACTCCCACCCACTCACATGGCTGGCAAGCCACTCCCATCTGGTCACATGGCCGGCAAGTTACTCCCACAAAGCAGGCCACACCTACAGAAGAGGTTCTAAAAAAATTTGAAACCCACCACTGCTTGAACCCCTAACCCTTTAGGGAAAACCCCCCAGGGGTGTTCAAATGTGACAGCTTTAAGACTTTTGGACTTCAACTCCCAGAATTCCTCCTCTCGCTCTTCATCTTGATGATGTGCGATGGGCGGGGGGAGAGAGCTGGAACTGGTTCTAAACGGCACTGTAGATTTGTGGAATCTTTTCTATAGAAGAGGTTAGAACTGGCAGGAACCCATCCCTGGTTGTAGAGATGTAGGCTCTTGGACAAAGTCTACGTCTACGTTTCTATCTATGTATTTGTATATGGTTTTAACATGACTGTACACCGCCCCGAGTCCTGCCAAGGAAAGGGTGCGGTCTAGAAATAAAATTTATTATTATTATTTATTATGTAGGCTCTTGGACAAAATGTTACCACATGGAATCCTCCTATTCAATGGTCTAATCATACATTACTCAGGATAATGCATTCCATCCATGTTTCATTTCCGTCACTGCCATACATCTTACCTTTATCAATGCCATCGTTCACCCAACCTGGTTTGAACCGAAGGTGCTTTTTCAGGAGACAACGGGACTTTCTTGTTTTTCCTTCTGAGGACGTTTCGCTTCTCATCCAAGAAGCTTCTTCAGCTCTGACAGCAGTGGTGGGTTCCTACCGGTTAGGACCGGTTTGGCGGCCTGGGTCGCTGGAACCGACAGCGACCCAGGCCTGCCACACCCCTGAACAAGTTCCCTGCTGATGATGCCGCCATCTTGTTTTTCAGTTCTGCGCATGCATGCACAGAACTATTTTAATTGCACTGCACATGCGTGCACAGTGTGCATCAAATGCACAGAGCGCGCACAGGAGCAAACTGCCAGTAGTGCCTGCTAGAACTCACCCCTGTCTGACAGGATAGTGAGGAATTTATATACCATATTTTTGGGAGCATAAGACGCACCTTTCACCCCCCACCCCACCCCAAAAGGGTGAAAATCTGGGTGCGTCTTATACACTGAATACAGCATTTTTGGCCTCCCGAAACCCCTCCCCCTTCACAAAAATGGATGTGCAGAGGGTTTGGGAGGCCTGCAAAGTGCACCTGGGGGCTGGGGAGGGCAAAAACAAGCGAAAAACTGGTCATTTTTGCTCGTTTTCCCCTTCCCCCAGCTCCCAGGAGTACAATACAAGCCTCCCAAAGCCTATGCGTGCCCTGTTTTTTGCAAAAAATGGGCCATTTTTTGCTCATTTTTTGTGGGGGGGGGGCTGCCCCCAAGAGCACTTTGCAGGCTCTCAAACACTTTGCATGCCCTGTTTTTTACAAAAAATGAGGCATGCAGAGGGGCCCAGAGTGCAAAAACCTTTTTAAAAAATTACCTCTTCCAAATCTTGGTGTGTCTTATACTCTGGTGCATCTTATAGTCCGAAAAATACGATAAATATAAATCCTTCCATTCCCCACTATGGCAAGAAAGGTCGTAAAATGGAGCAAAACTCACTCAACAAATGTCTCACTTAACGGCAGAAATGCTGGGCTCAATTGTCATGATCTAGCTGTACTCACTTTTACTAGTACTGTATACTACATTTGGAAGAGACAATCTCTTTCTCACTGCTCCCCCAGGTGTACATCTGCATTTGTGTTATACAATTCCATCCCCATCACTATTCCACAACAGATCAGACCTCCCAAAAGAACGCCGGTACCTGACTTACCACATTTCTTCAACTTTGATAAAATCTGTATTCATAATAACAAGGCACAGGCATACAATTTTGATTCCTTTCCAAAATGCGTCATTCTTTTTTCAGATTATCGTGAAATCCAGTGTCAGCAGATTTGTTTGCATGTCTATGGAGATTCTCAGTCCTCTAGATCATGGCTGTCCCAAGAGTGCTTTTTCAAGAGGCAAATGGACTTTCTGTTTTTTCTTTGAAGGCGTTTAGCTTCTCATCCAAGGAGCTTCTTCATCTCTGACTGGATGGTGGGGAAATGGAAGAATTTATTGGAAGAATAAAAGAATGGGAGA
Organism: Natrix helvetica; assembly: GCF_964273705.1. Classification (NCBI taxonomy): domain Eukaryota; kingdom Metazoa; phylum Chordata; class Lepidosauria; order Squamata; family Natricidae; genus Natrix; species Natrix helvetica. Next base: position 14,020,653 of record NC_138558.1, read on the forward strand.
ATCCTTCCATTCTCCACCATCCAGTCACAGCCGAAGAAGCTTCTTGGATGAGAAGCTAAACGCCTTCAAAGAAAAAACAGAAAGTCCACTTGCCTCTTGAAAAAGCCCCTTTGGGACATTTGCTTGAATGAAGAGGAGAGTCCGAAGGAGAATCCTCATCAAACGATTTGTGGGGAAATTAGATCTTAATCATACATCAATTCATAAGCATGTAGGTTGCAAGGAATCTTCTTCATCTCCTTCCACAGACAAAGAAAGACTTTTATCTCAAAAAGAAACCCTTGATCTTATGTGAAATATTTTTTAAAATGGATAGAAATAACAGATTAACAGAGTTGGAAGGGACCTTATAGATCATCTAATCAAACCCCCTCGGTCAAGCAGGAGACCCTACACCATTTCTGACAAATGGCAGTCCAATCTCTTCTTGAAAGCCTCCAGTGATGAAGCTCCCACAACTTCCGAAGGCAACTTCTGTTCCAATGGTTGGTTGATCTCACTGTCAAAATTATTTCTCCTTATTTCTAGGTTGAATCTTTCCTTGGTCAGTTTCCATCCATTATTCCTTGTCTGGCCTTCAGGTGCTTTGGAAAATAGCTTGACCCCTTCCTCTCTATGGCAGCCCCTCAAATATTGGAAGACTGGTTACTTGGTTTGTTTAGCATGCTAATCCTCAATTTACAACCATTCATTTAGCAACTGTTCAAAGAAACAACGCAACTGAAAAAGTGACTTAGGACTTGTCCTCGCACATGACTGTTGCAGCATCTCCGTGGACACGTGATTAAAACTGAGGTGGTTGGCAACGGGCATCTATTTGTCAGAACTTTGGAACTGGGTTGTAAGTATACTCAAGGAAGTCTGTTATAACTTTGACCAGTCACGAAGTAATCAGTCATAAGTCAAGAACTACCTGTAGTAGCAATAGCAATAGCACTTAGACTTATGTACTACTTCACAGTGCTTTACAACCTTCTCTAAGTGGTTTACAGAGTCAGCATATGGCCCCCAACAATCTGGGTCCTCATTTTATCCACTTAGGAAGGACGGAAGGCTGACTTAACCTTGAGCCTGGTGAGATTTGAACTGTCAAACTGCCAGCAGCCGGCAGTCATCAGAAATAGCCTGCAGTACTGAATTCTAACCACTGCGCCACCATTGCTCTTTGCCATCAGATTTCTGTGATATCTATATTTCTGCAAAACAATAGTTCTATATATTTCTATAAAGAAAACATACTATGTTTACACACTTCTATAAAGCGAGCATGAACCCAATGGCTGCTTTGCTAACGTCCTCATATAAAACAACCATAGCCTTAGTAAACTTCCATTTATTAAATTATTCCTTCTCCTTGGGGTTTATATTCTGCCTTTCCACCAGCAGAGGGTGCTCAAGTCACTAGCAATGTGATTTCTGCACATTATTTGTTTTCACATGCATGTGGGATTTACACAGTCTGCACAGTATGTGGATAGTTATCATTAGCAGATGGTAAATAAATAAACAGATTAGACTTGGTGACTTGACAGCTTGCAGAACTAGCATAGCAGTAAAACAGGCTCAAATAATTCAAAACAATAGAATCAGTAGAGCAGTTCGGATTGGTAGCAACCCATAACTTTGGGCTTGTCCTCATGTCACCTTTTGCAGTATGTATTTGCATTGGCAATTGCCCTTTTTTAATACATATATATCCTTCACCTTATCCCTAATCCATATTCAAGATAGATTAGTGCATTTTAGTCTTGACTATTTTAAGACGTGTGGACTTCAATTCCCAGAACTGCCTGTGTAGTTCTTAATGTTGTCAAGAAAAGATGAGAAACGCAGACTGAAATTCTCCTTTAGCCGTTCCAGTTTTAAAGGAGTTTCTTCTCCCAACACAGTTTTGGCTGGGAATACAATCGATGATGCTCCGTGGACACTGGGATTGATGATTTGTCAGCTAATATGGCTACTCTAGGTGCAGTGGCCACATATAAGGTCTCTGGTCACAGTTCTGAACAGAACATTTTGGCTTAGGCTGTGTTGGAAGAAATGTTCCATCTGCGTTCAGTTCCAAGTGGGGAAAAAGACACGGAAAAGGATTCATGGAAGTTGCTTGGAAAGAAGGTTTATTGATGATGGACAGGACCACATGGTTTGAGGTCTTGTGGGGGGGGGGGAATTGAAGAGATCCTGGGAGTGCCCTGGTTTTATGCCCTCTCTGGGCTTTTGAATTTCATCTTGTATTCTGATTGGTTGTCAGACTCCCATGGGGCCATGCAGGGGCAACTCTCTAGGTTGTGTTTGTAGGCTCTGTAGGCTAGCGATGGCGAACCTTTTTTGGCTCGTGTGCCACAAGTGGGGGGAGCGCAGGGGGGTCGTGTGCGGGCGTGCCGCACCCATAATGCAATGCGCAACCCCCCAGGTGCATGCGCGCACAACGCGTGACCCCCATTTTTACATGCTTTTTTCGCCCTCCCCAAGCTCTAGAGGCTTTATAGGAGCCTGGGGAGGGCGAAAAGAGCCTCCCCCCCCCCCGGAGGCCCTCCGGAGGCTTCAGGGACCGTCCGGAGGCTTCCCTGAAGCCTTCGGAGCGCTCAAAAGGATCCTCCGAGCAAACTGGAAGTGACTTCCAGGTTTGCTCGGGGGGGTCGTTTTAAGCGCTCCGAAGGCGTCAGGGAAGCCTCCGGGTGGTCCCTGAAGCCTTTGGAATGCTTAAAACCACCCTCCAAGCAAACCGGAAGTGACTTCCGGTTTGCTCGGAGGGTCGTTTTAAGCGCTCTGAAGGCATCAGGGAAACCTCCGGACGGTCCCTGAAGCGTTCCAAAGGCTTCAGAGAAGCCTCCGGACGGTCCCTGAAGCGTTCCGAAGGCGTCAGGGAAGCCTCCGGATGGTCCCTGAAGCCTCCAGAGGCCCTCTGGGAGGGCGGGGGAGGCTCTTTTCGCCCTTCCCAGGCTCCTATAAAGCCTCTGGAGCCTGGGGAGGGAGAAAAATGGCTTTTAAAAAGGTGAACTCGCATGCCCTGACAAATGGCTCTGCGTGCCACCTGTGGCACACGTGCCATAGGTTCGCCATCACTGCTGTAGGCTGTCCTGAGTCCCAGGCTTCGTTGAGCCTTGCCGGGTGATGATATAATGAAAGGGCTTTGGGATTCCTATTATGGCTCTGCCTGAAAGAGGTAGATCTTTGTAATGTAGAATAGACTGGGCCAGGCCTTAATGGCTCGTTGACAAAGGTGGGGGGATGAGTTTCTGCCTCCCTTTTAGGGGAAATATTCTGTCCTTGTAATATTTCCTAAAATATTTCATTTTTCTAGGAGAGGGGTGGGTGCTAACTTCCTACAGCTGCAAGAGAGACTGGGCACCTACCTCAAACTGTGTGATGCCAGTCAAGCCCTTCATAAAATATTTGTCTAAACCTTGCCTTGGGTTTTCTGTATGGTATCAGATGGGGCAGAGGGATACTGGAAAGATTTTTGAGGTTCTATTATTACACCTCACAACAATAAAAAGTGGAGTTCCAGTAGTCTTTGTGGTGTCTGTCTCCCCATCTGACCTTCCACAAAGGACTGATACTCTTGTCTGGCTTTCTCCCTGCCCTGAGTATGCTGTAAATTGCATTATTTGAAGTTGAAGTCTACTTCTGGAGAGAAAGAATAATAAGTATTTCCCCCCCAACACATTCTGGCAGTGGTGATTGCACAGATGGAGCAGAGAAAGACTGGGAAGGATGGGAAGAGAGGAGCCAAAGATCAAAAATTGTCCAATCTCTTCATAAAAGCCTCTGGTGATGCCGCACCCACAACTTCTGAAGGCAAGCCGTTCCAGAGACTAATTGTTCTCACTGTTAGGAAATTTGTCCTTAGTTCTAGGTTGCTTCTCTCCTTCCAGTTCAGCCTTGTTTGGTCAAACCATTCTCCTTGGTTCTGTGAACTGGTAATTTTTTTTAAAAGCTATGAGACGTGCAATCGTCAGAAGCTTTCCCCCTGCTTTTTAAAGCATTTTTTCTTTTTCTTTCCTTTTTTTAATTACTTATGCGGAAGTGAGAAATTACCCAAATTACAAATTAAATTATAGGTTAAATTATATACTTGGAAAAAAAAAAAAAGCTCAACGATTTACCTATTTAGGAAATTACTAGTTAGGAAAATTCTTATGTAAGAAAACTATCTGGTTGCATGTGGATCAACTTAAGGAAGAATTTGCGTTTTCGTTAATTATCGATAGCTTCTACATCATATCTAAAAGTTTATTGCCCCCCATCTTTCTCTATCCATCCTGAGTGCAGTCGATAGGAAATTAGAAATAAAATGTAAATAAGTGTGCATTAGGTACGCAATTCAACTGCATTGTTTTTGTTTTTGTTTTGCATTGGAACTAAATACATCATTTGTTTTCCCCCTTTTTATATTTTTTTTCATTTATTTACAAACATACAAAACACACACACACAAAACTTAGACGTACACTACATTTACACAGTGCAGTGCAAACAGGAACTTCCTGTTCTTTTGTAGGAAGTTATCACCCAGCCCTCTCCCAGAAAAATGAAATATCCTAGTAAATATTGAAAAGGCAGAATATTCTCTGGATGTGAAAAGGAAGAAACAAGTTTAATAAAGAGAGAATAGCTCCCTGTAGCTTCCTGCCTCCACCCACTTTGTCAATGGGCCATTAAGGTGGCCAAGCCAGTCCCTTTACATAATAAAGAGTTCAGCTCCAGGGGGATGGCATTAAGTCATGATCAGCCATTGCCACAGTAATAGTTGTCTTTAAAAAGAAAAGTAAAGCTCAAGAACCCCACCCAGATGCAAATGATGTGTTAATGAAAGTCTCCATACATCTTGGTCTTTAAAACTATTGCTGGGAGATCAAGATAGAAGAATTTGGATCTTTAAAAATTAGCCAGCGTCTGCTTGCAGATCCAAATTAAAAACAGAACACCCCAGGGCAGAGACAGGTATTAACAATCTAGTGCTTAAGGAGATAGAACAATGGCCGTAACTTTGAGCAAAAATAAGAAATTTAGCAGGTAATAAGGTAAAGCCTGTCTGAACGGGAAGACCTAGGTAATTGGACTTGATTAATTTGATGTAATGTTCGTTGTAATTCTTAGGTGTGTATCTATACTAATAACATGTAGAATTGAATGGTATTGAATTGATTGTGATATGTTTGACCAGCTGGCAAAATAAGTAAGCTTCTCAACTTGGGCTTGAAGCTGTGGGAAGGGGAGAGTAGTTAGGATTTAAACTGCTCTCTGAGTTTTCCCATGCTTGGAGAATGAGACACATGTTCCCCAAGGGAAAAAAAATTGAAGATTTAAAAGGACAGGACCTGCCCCAGGCCTGAAAGTGTTGTTCCATGGTATTTGTGCATGCATGTGTGTGTAATCATTTCCAGACCTGGAGGGAAGTTGATATCCTTTAATAATAGAAAATGGAGCTCATTGGCTTATGTACAGCTCCCTGAAATAATTGTGATAACTGCTTTGCATGAAGAAAGAATGTAATGGGATTTTTGTATATTGGAAAATGATTCAATCATGGTTAGAACAAATGGTGGGAGAACAAATTATGTTTAAACCAGAAACCTTTCTCCTAGGCATAATACCGGAGGGGTTTAAGAAAGATACACTTTATCTAATTATACATATACTAACTGCAGCGCACATAACCTATGCACAGTATTGGAAAAAAGAAAATACACCATCAGAGCTTGATATAATCAGAAAAGTGTTGGCCTGTGCAGAAGCAGATAGGCTGACTCTTGAACTTAAAAATAAAGGGGAATCAGAATATTTTGAAGTATGGAACAGATTTTATGATTGGTATAAGACAAGATGACAAGACTGGAACAAATGTATATATTGTGATTGGACAGAAGGATAGACAATGTATTAAGTAGATTAATTGTTAATGGTTGAAACTAGCTGTACATAATGTGAATGTATGGTCACTCCAACTCCGCGGTATTGCATTGTTTTAAATGTAAAAATAATAAAAATATATTTTAAAAAAAGAAAGAATGAAATGGGATTTTTGTATGTGAAATTAATTTACACAAGCAGTCTGATTGCAGTACAAATGTGAGTATGTTGATGGTAAAAGTTGGTATGAATGTACTTTGATTCCCTTTCATATAAAGAAACAGTAAGTTGCAAGGTTTTTTAATGGTATGTGTGTGTATGTATGTGTGTTACCATTTCCAAACCTGAAGGGAGGGTGAGATCCTCTAATAAAAGAAAATGGAGCTCATTGGCTTGTGAAAAAAGCTTCCTGAAATACTTATCATGATTGGTTGGCATGAGCAAGCATGAAGGTCTGACTGCAGTATTAATGTGAGTATGTGTCCCTGATGCCCCAGGGAGTGATAAGTGAAGGGATCCAGAGACCTGTGATTGCCTGCATGAATTCCACCCCCCCCCCCGCCCTCTTCCTTCTGGGTCATTCTTTGGAGGGAAGCAGGAAAGGGGGGGGGAGTGTGTGTGTGCTCATTTTTACCATGAGTGTGTGTATGAGATGCCCCCAGTGATACCCGTGAATGCCTCTGTGCATCCCCCTCCTTCCTTTTGAGTCATTAAAGGGGGCTGAAGTTTTTCTACTCACTTTAACCACTTTTTTTCCCTCTCTCTTCTGGGAAATTTGGAGTAAATGGGTGATCTGGGAACATGTTTTATAAAGAGAGAATAGCTCCCTGTAGCTTCCTGCCTCCACCCACTTTGTCAATGGGCCATTAAGGTGGCCAAGCCTTTACATAATAAAGAGTTCAGCTCCAGAGTGATGGGATTAAGGCATGATAATATTGGCCCTTTACCCAACTCACCACATGGCATCTGAGAACTCAACCAAATCTGGATTCAAAACGCAGCCTAGAGAGTTGCCCCTGCATGGCCCCTGGGAGTCTGACAACCAATCAGAATACAAGATCAAGATCAAAGACCAGAGAGGGCATAAAACCAGGGTCTCAGCTTCTCTTCCGCCCTTCTCTTCTCTTCTCCACCAACATTGAAGCATGTGATCACCTTTTCTGTTCAGGACTCAAGCCATGGTCCTGTCCACCATTACAACCATCTTTCCAAGCAGCCTCCATGTCTCCAGTGTCTTTTCCCCCACTTGGAGCTGAAGCCAGAAGGACATTTCTTCCAACACTTTCTAATAGCAATTTCAAATCGATACAATTCTCCTTATGTTATTTCCCCTTCTAGTACATTTCATTTGCGTTTCATCATTTTTAACCCTCTTATTCTATTCATCTATCTGCTTTATTGAGTGATTACCTCTACTAAATTTAAACTCTCTTGTGTGCATATATATATATATATGCTGGTTTTGTTGTATTCGGGTCTTTTCCCGTGTAAGGTAAAGACCCGAATACAACAAAACCAGCATACCTACACCCCTGAAAATCTACGAAAACAAATATATATTTTTATATTTTGCAGTCATTATTCCTAGTAGAAAAACTACTGGTTTCCAATCCAGTTTGACTCCTGCCAATGTTTAATCCTTTTCCAATACTTTTTAGCCTCCTCACACGTCCACCATACGTGACAATATGTTCTGTGTGTTGATTCATATTTCCAACATTTTGGGGAGGTATTTGCTGAGATTTTTGCTAACCTTACAGGTGCCAGGTCGACTGCATTGTTTTATTTTGAAGGCAACTGCTATTTATATATATGTACATCAGTGGTGGGTTCCTACTGGTTCGGACTGCTTCAGACGAACCCATAGTGGTTTGGCAGGCTGGGTCACAGGAACCCTGCAGCGACCAAGGCCTGCCACACCCCTTAACTGGTTCTCTGGGCAGTACCTATGGCGCCACCATCTTGTTTTTCGGTTCTGCGCATGCGCATAACAAATTTAATTGTATTGCGCTTGCATGCACATGAGCGAAACGGCACGAGTGCCTGCCGGAATCCACCAATGATGTAAATGTGTGCAGGCCTATGTACCTTCAGAGTAATTGTTGGTCGTATTGGTTCGGCCCTCCATAACAGTCCCAGTTTCTCATGTGGCACCTTGGGAAAATGAATTGCCCACCCTGCGTTCTACATGGACGTCCTTTTAGGGCTAGAGCAAGGGTGTCAAACTTGACTTCATTGAGGGCAGTATCAGGGTGGTGTTTGACCTTGGGAGGTGGGGGGGCATGGCCAGGGGGCATGGCCAGCTTGATGTTACTCGTGTCAGGGATGTCTGTGGCGGCCTGAGCAGTCTGCCAGCGAAAATGTGCACGTCCCTCCCTGATCTCCATTTTCCCTGGCAGAGGGTGACAGAGGGTGTCGCAGCCAAAAACAGAGACTGGGAGGGCTGCGTGTGGCGCTCCTGAGCTCTGTTTTCAGTGGCAGAGGCCCCGCGGGCTGGATCCTTCGCTGCTTCCAGAGTGGTCCCACAGGCCAGATCTAAGCACCCTGCTGGCCGAATCTGGCCCACAAGCATTGAGTTTGACACATCCTGGGCTAGAGGCTTTATTTTCCTCTCCCCCAGTTAATCACACGATGCCAGAACAAGTGCTTGCAATTTCACGAGACAATACTTTGTCGTTTTGTTCCTGGTTCACTGGAGTTTCAAAGAAGAGATAAATTAACCTGAATATATATGAAACTAGAGTTGGGAGATTAAGTAAGACCAAGATGAGGCAAGAATCCACACAATCAGTCAATCAGGAAATATGACTCTCCCTCTCCCCCCCCCCTAATGATTTTACAATGTTCTTTATTCCTACCTCTTCATATGGGACTTTAGAGTATGAACTTGAAGAAAGGATCATTCAGGTTTTATAAAAAAGAATCTGCTCTTCTTGTCTTCCTCAGATATCTTCTACTTCATAAATATGTTACAACTACCGTATTAAATATCCAAGGCTTTCACCCTATTTTTCTTCTAGGCTGTATAAACAGAGGGATAGTATCAAGATCACGTGAAATGTTAATACCGTTTTATAATGCCTTGGTAAGGCCACACATGGAATACTGCATTCAGTTTTGCTTGCCACGATGTAGGAAAGATGTGGAGGCTTTAGGAAAGGTGCAGAGAAGAGCAACAAAGAGGATTAGGGGACTGGAGGCTAAAACATATGAAGAACGGTTGCAGGAAATGGGTATGTCTAGTTTAATGAAAAGAAGGACTAGGGGAGACAAGATAGCAATGTTCTAATATCTCAGGGGTTGCCCCAAAGAAGAGGGAGTCAAGCTATTCTCCAAAGCACCTGAAGGCAGGACAAGAAGCAATGGGTGGAAACTAATCAAGGAGAGGAGCAACTTAGAACTGAGGAGAAATTTCCTGACAGTTAGAACAATTAATCAGTGGAACAACTTGCCTCAAGAAGTTGTGAATGCCCCAACACTGGAGGTTTTTAAGAAGATATTGGAATTTGTCAGAAATGGTTTCCTGCCTAAGCAGGGGATTGGACTAGAAGACCTCCAACATAGCTTCCAACTCTGTATTGTTCTGTTACTGCTGCCCAAGTTTTTTTCAAGATTCCTTCTGTCCTCTTCACCCACCAAGTTCCCTGTGGGGCAGCTTGAATTGAAAAAGAAGTGAATGATCCAATGTCACTCCCTGAACTTTCATAGATAAAGGGGAACTTGAGCCAAATCTCTCTGGTCCTCTTCCAACTCTTAATCACGGGACTCTAGCGACTTTCCAACTCCTGCCAATTCTGAAAGGTTCAAAATTAGGCTATAAATATTTATTTAATGCGTTTAAAATGTTTTTTTGAGACATCCACTTTCTATCCAGCTCTGGGCGGCTCCCAATCAAGAGTTAAAATAACATATGAAACCATATTAGAATGATGAAACTAAACAGATTAAAGCATTAAAAGAACTAAGCCCTGGAGCCAAGCCTACTTTTAATGCACAATTATTCAACTGTATCCAGATTGATGGCAGAATGGTTAGAATGCAGTGTTACAGGATAACTCTGTCCATAACCTGGAGTTCGGGGTGAAATCGAGCAGGTTCTGAAAGGTTTTGGAGAACAGGTAGCGCAAATTTTGAGTAGTTCACAGAATCGACAAATGCCACCTCTGGCTGGCTCCAGAGTGGAGATTTTGCAGTATCCTTCCCCTGCCATTCCCCCCAAACCATGCCCACCATATCACGCCTACCAATTCACCAAATTGAATTTCATCATTGCTGGAGTTCAATCCTGACTGGTGGTCAGGGTTCCAAGTAACACCCCCAACGAAATAAGAGTCTGAGGCTTGAAGTTCCTCAAAGTTCCATTTTATTGGAGATGTCATATTGGCACATCTGGGAAAACCCGAATCTGAAAGTTTCCAGGTTTTCCCCACCCAAGTGAAAGTCTCAGACTCTGCCCAGCACCTACCTGTCCCATTACATGGCCCAATCAGGTACCATCCCGACTGGAGATGCCTCCCAGTCTCACCCCTCCAGATGCAAGGCAAGATGTCCTTGGCTCTTTGAGAAAGGAACGTTATTATGACTATATATATCTCCCATATTCCATATAATCATCCGCCCCCTCCCATTTTCCCACAGCATTGAATGTGGCAGGTCTGAAGGCCCAAAGCAAAATATGGCTTCCAGGCCTTACTCACTCTTCCATTCTTTCAAGGATGAGGATCCAGATTGTTGGGGGCAATATACTGACATTTTTAAATGGGTCAGAGAGAGTGCCAAAAATCACTATGGAGTAGTATATAAGTCTAAGTGCAATTACCGTATTTTGCAGAGTATAAGACACACCCTTTTCCCTCAAAAAAGTGGGTGAAAATCTGGGTGCGTCTTATATACTGAATACAGCATTTTGGCCTCCCGACACCCCGCCCCCTTCACCAAAATGGCTGTGCATAGCCTTTGGGAGGCTTTCAGATTGCTCCTGGAGGCTGGGGAAGGTAAAAATGAACGAAAAACGGCCACTTTTTTGCTTGTTTCCCCCGTCCCCCCGTCTTCTAGGAGCACTCTATAAGCCCCCTAAAGGCTATGCATGCATGTCCTTTTTTTGACCAAAAAAATGGGCCTGTTTTCATGAAAAACAGGCCATTTTGGGGAGGTCTGCAAGTGCAAAACCCTTTTTTTTTAAAAAAAAATTGCCTCTTCAAAATCTTGGTGAGTCTTATACTCCGAAAAATACGGTACAATTGCTATTGCTAGCCCAGTAGCTGTGGAGACTGCCAAGTCTTTAAATCTTTAATAAAAGTTAGGAAGGTGACCTTGGACCCTAGGAAAGAGCCAATGGCAAGTAACTTCTATGCTGGGTATGCGGATATCAGTGCTTTGTTTGCAAATGTCGCTAATCTGTTCAGGGAAAGATTGCTAAGATAAAATCAGATGGAAGCTTGTTAAAGATGTGATCATGGTCTGATCATTTCCTCATCAGGCTTGACTTCCATACTGTTACCCTTCGCCGCAGGGAGGCGGAACCGACTAGATGGTTCCGCCCCAGGCGCCTGATGGACCCCGAAAGGTTCCTGATGGAGCTTGGGACTTTTCCTGAATCCCTTGCTCACAACTCGACCGAAGCCCTAGTGGAAGCCTGGGATAGGGCGGCCGCTGGGGCCTTGGATCGCGTTGTGCCTTTGCGGCCTCTGACCCCGTATCGATCCCGGGTGGCTCCCTGGTTTACCGAGGAGCTCCGGGAGATGAAACGCCGGAAAAGACGCCTAGAGAGTGGCTGGAGGGCCAGCCGGTCCGAATCTGATTGAACACTAGTAAGAATTCATATTAAATCCTACTTAGTGGCGATAGAAGCAGCAAAACGGCAACATTTTTCATGTCACCTCCCGGGAAGCCGAAACTAACCAAGAGGGACACGGGTCCAGCACACAAGTGGCAGCACTGAGTCTCCCCATAATCCTGTCCATTCCTTCATCCTGGAATGATCTATCTGGTGATTAGTAGAGGTTTCTGGATGAACATTTGTAAAGACATTACAAGGACGTATTTGCACCATGATAGCACAGCTATCTGGTGTTCAGGCCAATATTTGTATGTCTTGCTTCCATATCTTTTTCTGCCTGCCATTCCAATTTAGTTTTTCTTCAGAGGATGGTTTCTATTCTTAACAATTTCAACATGTTGCTCCCAACTTCTTGTTCTGACCGAGGCTTCCCAAGAGCATGAAGCAAACTTCTTGTCCCGACAAAAAACCCTTTTATTAATTTACTGGGAATTCTGTTCATTCACATCCAGCAACGTCTTTCGAGGGAGGATTTACAGTCACTGACCTTATCTCGTTTGGAGAGCTGACAGGCCGATATCTGCAAAACTTGGCAAGGATTCTCAGAGAGTCATAAACCAATTAAGCGAACTAATTATCTCTTGCAAACTTCACTCCCCTTTAGCTCCTCTTTTATTTCCTCTGGGAGGGCCCATTCATCGTCCACCTGTGGCCGTACTCCCAAGTCAACCCCTGTTCTTTAGCTGTTCCCTTCGTCTGGCAACTCTGCACATGCGCACACTGGGAACAGGCTCCAGCTGTTTGTCTGCCTCACTGCTGTCTGACTCTGAAGACAGCTGATAACTGGCATACGGCTCTGGCCCTCTCTCTGCCTCCGACACAGAGCCCTCATCAGAGCCTTCCCCAGACTCCACAACTGGCCCATGTTCCTCCCCAACCTCCTCACTGTCCGAATCTGCTGCCAGCTCCCCTGGCCACTGGCGGGCCACAACACTACTTCTGAGATATTGTGCCAATTAATTTCCTTAAAACACACATGAGATCAAATAAGTAAAGCAAACAGGAAACAAGATCACACAGAATTTAGAGCTCTTCAGTTTTCTTTCAGAAAATACTTTTAAAAAATCCAATTACATTTATGTGTTCTTTATTGTGAGGAAGAAATAAACTCACACCAGTATTTGATATGTTAATATAGATTTGTGAAGAGTAGAGCTTTTGCAGTTTGCATAAGGAATATAAAACCAAGATATTAGAAATGTGGTTGCACATGATTTAACATTTGAAAAGCTTTGATACTTTGAGTCATTCTTGTTTCTTCACATCAAATCTGATCTTTAGAAACTTTTCAAGAGCCACCATAGCCCGCTCAGGAAGAATTCTGGGGGGGGAAAAAAACCAAGAAAATTAAATAAAGATCTCAACATCTACTTCAATGCAAGACCTTGATGTCATTGCTTGGTTTTTTTTTTCTGATATGCTGCAACATGTATTTTAAATCTAATTGTCAGTGCAGAAATTCAGACTTTAAACACTCTGCATACGTACGTTTCCATCACAGGGAATATTGCAACAGAGGATGGGATAACGATCTTCTTTTGATTGCAGAGTATCCCATCCATGATCCTCTTTGCAACTGCCTCAGGTTTCAAAACAGGTATTATGCTGGAATTTATAATTGTTGATGTTATTAATGGTGAGCTATTAATTCATTATATTTTCAAAGAAGTGACTGGGCTGCCGGGGGTTCGCAATGGGTTCGGGAGACCCTCTAACTATGATTCTGTGCAATTCGGAGAACCCCCCCAAATCCCATTCCTGGCTGGCCCCGCCCCGCCATCCCTCCCCTCCCAGGAGTCTCCATGCGGCCCGTTTTGGATGCAGATAGAGTAAGTGCAGGGCATGCGCGGAGACTCGGGGACGGCGAAAAACAGGCCTACCAGAAGTTCGGGAAGGCCAGAAACGGCCTGTTTTCGGCCTTCTGGAAGCTCGAGAAAAGTCTTGGCAGTCTCGGGAGGGCAAAAACTCCCATCACCGTGGTGCAGGAGGCCAACTGGGCCACGCCTACCAAGGCCACGCCCACCCAGCAACCGGGCAGAGAAACCCTTGCGAAAATGTTTGAAGCCCACCCCTGACAACAGTTATCAGCGATACTGATTCTATCTGCTCAAATACGGTGGTGACAAACCCATGACCCCAAAGGTGCAAGAACACCAGTTCCTTTTTTTGCAGCCGCCACAATAACTTATCTTTTTTTTTATAGGAATACTTTTGGCCCTGAAAGCATTTATGAAAGAGGGGGGGGGGAAGGGGGAAGGGAGAGAGAATGGCAGTCCAGCATCTGGTTCAGAGGTCTGCATACATTGTCCAGAAAAATAAAGTTGCAAGATGGAGGGAAGAAGCTTCTGGCCAGGGTTAGGGAAAAGTTCATCAACTTTCCTGTGGTCACTGAGGTTTTGACCTAGCTACTCTTTCCCATGGAAGCCATTTTGGGAGAAACGCCCAAAATATGCTCTCCAGATTCTGTTGGGTTTCAAATGATTAGCAATGTGCATCTAAACCAGTTCTTGGCAACTGGACAGCTGGACTTCAACTCCCAGAATTCCGCAGCCAGCATGTTGAAGTTGACCTCCATATGTCTTAATGCCTCTCAACAGTTCCAAGAAGGTGCCACACCCATTTGCACCACTCAGGTGACCCTGAGGACACAGATAAACCTCCAGAGGATTCTCTAAAAGGAATGCAAATGACCAGCTGTCTGCAAGGAGTATAAATCCTTCCGTTCCCCACCATCCAATCAGAGCTGAGGAAGCTTCTTGGATGAGAAGCGAAATGTCTTCAGAGAAAAACCAGGAAGCCCAACTACCTCTTGAAAAAGCACCTTTGGGACAACCATGACTTGGAGGATCGAGAATCTCCACAGACACATGTCACCAAGATTGGGGAACTGTTCTATGCTAACTAGACCCATCTTGTCTCTTACCTTGACCGTGGGTTTTCTACAAGCCCCGTGTTTACAAAAAATGGACACACGCACGTAGTCTTGATCCCATCTTTTCCCAAAACAGATAGTTCTTTGGTAAAGCCATTGTGAAACCCTATGACAGCAAACTTGCTGGAGCTAAACAGGAGAGGAGAATGAGGGGAGAAAAGAACCTTAATCCTTCTATTAAAGCAGTTAAAACCAATTCAAAACTGTAACAACAAAAAGACAGGAAAGAATGCAATTAAACCCATACAGGCCCTTCGTGGGCTGCCCAGGCCCCGTATTCTGAGGGTTTTCCAGAAAGCTGGCAGAATTGGGGCCAACCTCACCTCGGGGGAAATGATATTCCAAAGTAGGGGTGTCAAACTCAATTTCCTTGAGGGTCACATCAGGGTTGTGTTTGACCTTGAGTTGGGGTAGTTGGGGGGCATGGCCAGCTCGACGTCACTCGTGTCGGGGATGCGTATGGTGGCCTGAACACTTGGCCAGTGAAAATGGACTCCCGAGCTCTGTTTTCTGCTGCGATTGCTTCCTGCAACCTCTGCCAGCGAAAACAGAGCTTGGGGGAGAGGGGGCTCATAACCCTCTCGCGGTCCATTTTCGCTGGCAGAGGCCGGTCCTTTGCTGTTTCCAGGGCGGCCCTATGGGCCAGATCGAAGAACCCCATGGGCCGGATCCTTGAGTTTGACACCCCTGCTCCAAGGGGTGGGTTCCCCACCAAATGAAACTCTGTGGCTTATGGGACCAGAAACATGTTGTCCTTCCTGCTGGACCTGATGGGATGGGTGGATATAATTGGGGTAAGGCAGTCCCTCAAATAATTTGCTCCCATGCAATGTAGAACTTTATGTTCTGGAAGTCTGGCTTGATCTGTGTCTGATATGCAGAGTGGGAACGTATAACCACCATCACGGACTTAGACAAATGCAATAAGCCCTTCAAGAGGCTTATAAACAATCTTATAAAGTGAAGCAACATAATATTGACAGAGTTTTATGCAACTCTGATCTCATGGCTTTCTTTTCTCATGAACGTCAGCAGTAAAAGAAAATATATGTAGTTCTGGGTTGAACCGTGGAGTCCTCGGTGCTCCCTGAGCTTGGCTGTTTTCTTGAAGATAGCAATAGCACGTAGACTTATATACCGCTTCACAGTGCTTTTACAGCCCTCTCTAAGCGGTTTTATAGAGTCAGCCTATTGCCCGCAACAATCTGCCTCCTCATTTTACCGACCTCAGAAAAATGGAAGGCTGAGTCAACCTTGAGCCGGGAAGAATTGAAGTGTCGAACTGCTGGCAGCGGGCAGTCAGCAGAAGTAGCCTGCAGTACTGCATTCTGACTGCTGCCCCACCACGGCTCTTAATAAGATGTTTCATTACCCAGCTAGGTCATTTCTTCAGTGCCAGAAGGGTGTGGGGTTTAATCTCTGTTTATAATCTACAGGTAGTCCTCAATGTATGATCGCAATGTCGCCCAGAATAATTTATGCTGCTAACTGAGACGTTTGTCAAGTGAGTTTTGCCCCATTTTACAACTTTTCTTGACACGTTTGTTAAGTGAATCGCTGCAGTTGTTAAATGAGTAACACGGTTGCTGAATGAATCTGGTTTCCCCATTGACTTGGCTTGTCAGATGTTCGCAAAGGGGATCGCCTGACCCCAGGACACCGCAACTGTCATAAATGTGACCCCATATAAATACCCCCATTACAGAATCCTGTTTTATTAGTCTGCTATTATGCCAGCATTTCCTGCACGTCAGAGGGAGGTCAGTACAATTTGCTCCCAATTCTATTCTCTGAACTAGCATTGACCCAAAAATGGCGCAAATGAGCCATATGAATATTGACACTGTTCCTAAAAAAACTTATCTGCCTTTCTCTTAAGGGCATTTTGCTTCCAAAGCAAACTACCGTATTTTTCAGGGTATCAGATGCACCTTTTCCCCTCAAAAAAGAGGCTGAAAATCTGGGTGTATCTTATACACTGAATACAGCTTTTTTTGCTTCCTGAAACCCCGCCCCCTTCACCAAAATGGCCGTGCAGAGCCTGTAGGAGGCTTTCAGAGAGCTCCTGGGGGTTGGGGAGGGCAGAATTGAGCAAAAGCCGGGCTGTTTTTTGTTCAATTTTGCCCCCCCCCAGCCCCCAGGAGCACTCTGTAAGCCTCCTAAAGGCTATTCATGCCTTTTATGTTTTTAAAATATGGGCCCATTTTCACGAAAAACGGGCCATTTTTGGGAGTTCTGCAGAGTGCAAAAACTTTTTTAAAAAATTTGCCTCTTCAAAACCTTGGTGCGTCTTATACTCTGGTGCGTCTTATACGCCGAAAAATATGGTCCTTTTAGATTTCAATAGAAAAAAAAACACACGACTCTTATACTTACCAATAAGTGAACAGAAAAGGAACTGACACAAATCCACCAACGGATGCAATGCTGATAATATGACCGTGGTTATTTTTCATCATAGCTGGCAGGAAAGCTTTTATTGTCTGTAATGAAGATTTCATATGCGACCAAAAAAAATACCTTAAGGTTACATTTCTGTATTTTTTCATTCAAAAGCACACATATTCTTAAACTGAATAATTCACGTGCATGCTATTTATAATTAGATGATTTCTCCCCCTCCAATAATCATTGGAAGCAGTGTGAACATAATAGTAATGTGATACAGGAGCATTGATGAATGCATATGAATTAACTTTCTTAAATATATTATTTTTTTTCATATTTGGTAATTGGACTGACTAGCACTGATGATGTTACCTACCGTATTTTTCGGAGTATAAAACGCACCGGTGTATAAGACGCACCAAGATTTTGAAGAGGTAAGTAAGAAAAAAAAATTTTTTTGTCCTCCCAGCCCCCAGGAGCACTCTGCAGGCTTCAGCAGGGCTGGGGGAAGGCAAAAATGTACCAGTTTTTGCAAAAAAAAAAAGAGGTGGAAAATGGGCCCTTTTTTCACAGAAATGGCCCATTTTTTGCAAAAAAAAGGGTGGAAAATGGGCCTTTTTTTCACAGAAATGGCCCAGTTTTTGCAAAAAAAAAAAAAAAAGGTGGAAAATGGGCCTTTTTTTCACAGAAATGGCCCATTTTTTGCAAAAATGGGACGCAGGGATGGGGCTTCAGGAGGCCAAAAATGGTTGTATTTGGTCTATAAGATGCACCAACATTTCCACACTCTTTTAGGGGGGGGAAGGTGTGTCTTATACTCCGAAAAATACGGTCGTTTGGGTAATGAAACATCTGCAAGAAAATAACCTCAAAGAGCATCAAGGACCCCGCATTTCAACCCTGTGCTACAAATATTCTCGTTTATTAGCAATAGGAAATATTTAACCTTAGCCATAGGCTATTTCTTTGAGAATAATCGATCTGGAATGATCTGGATTTGAGTTTTAGTTATATTAGGACTTCTCGCTCGGTTTTTGTACAATGAGGCCACCATAATAATCTCAAGGTTAGAATAGTACAGGGAGATCTTTGAGACAGTCCTCAAAAAGAGACTGGATACAGCCATTGGCCTAAAGCACAGGTGTCAAACACGCCGCGTCATGTTGCCACCACGTGACTTTTGCGACATTTACCCCCTTCATGGATCTGGGGTGGACGTGAACATCCGGTCCATGGGCTACCAGTTTGACATCCCTGGCTTAACGGGTGGTAATACAGACGATGGATGGGCCTTCAAGTCTAAGTGCTATTGCTATTAGATTTCTAATTTCCGATTGACCGCACACTGGCTGGTCAGGGACAGCCGAAGGGTTGGATGTGGTCCAGGGTCTGCATTAGGGTATATAAAGCTTTATGTGACTTGAGCCCAAATTACTTGCTGGATTTTTTATGCCTATACATGCTCCCTCATATGCTTAGATCTTTAAGGAGTCTATTTGTTAATCCCATTATGGACATGTATAACTCAATGGGACTTTCATTGTGGAAATTACTGTTAAAAAGGTCTGCTTCTTGCAGAAGCCACTCAAAACAGTTTTTTTTTTACTGAGACTTTTTAGAGAGTTAAAAAAAAACTTTACCTGAGTTTTGGAGCAAAGATCTAATAACTTTTTTTTATTACGCTTGCAAAATATATGTGCAGGACCACTAATGGGAATGAACAGTATACAGTTTTAAAATAAAAAAAATGGTCTCTACTTGGTTAGGTTCCATCCATTGCTTCTTATCCTGCCTTCTGGTACTTTGGAAAATAGGTTGACACCTCCCCCTCCCCGATCTTTGCGGCAGCCCCTAAAATACTGGAACACTGCTATCATGTCTCCCCTAATCAGAGGTGGGTTGCTACCAGTTCGGCTTGGATCAGGCGAACCGGTAGTGGCAGTGGCGGGAGGCTCCGCCCACCCACCCGGATTCTTTGCACAGAAGCTTCTACACATGCAGGGAAGTGTTGCGCGCTCACACATGAGTAAACCAGTAGTAAAACAAATAGCAACCCACCACTGCCACTCACCACTGCCCTTAGTCCTTCTCTTCATCGGACTAGACATATCCAATTCCTGCAAGCCTTCTTCATATGTTTTAGCTTCCAGCCCGCTAATCACCTTGACCAAAAACTGGATGCAGTATTCCAAGTGTGGTCATATCAAGACTTTATAAAGTGATAGTAATACTTCATGTGAAATATTTTTAAGCAGGTAGCAGAAACTGGTTTTGCTGGCAGATGAATCTCATTCTAACCTTCCCCAATATATATTTTAGTTATGATCACACTTTAAGGTACTCTGAGGTCAGAGACGTGCAGTCAAGGGAGGCAGGGGAGGCACAGCCTCACCGCTCTCATCATGAAAAGAAAAAAAATGTAAAAGGAAAAAGCTGAGCTAGTTGCTGCCTCACCGTGGATGACTCTGCTTAACTGTTTAAAAAAAGCCTCTAAAAAAGCGCCCTCTACTGTGAGGCAGGAGAACTGCATGCCTCATCTAGTCTGACTTTAGGCGTTTTATGATCACTCGAGCAGCATTAAGCAAGGGTTAAAAGCCTAAAAATTCCTGACGTAGGTGAGGCACGCAGTTCTCCTGCATCATAGTAGAGGGCGCAAAGGAGAAAAACAAATGCTGTCGCTTTAAATCGGAACTGAGCATGCCCGGCTGTGGAATTCTGGGAGTTGAAGTCCACAAGTCTAAAAAAATTTGAAACCCACCACTGTGTCAGTGCCTCACCAGCCATAAACCTCACCGCACGTCACTGTTTGAGGTACTGTAAGCTCAATTAAGCTTGAGCACTGTATTCCTAATATTAACTGAATAGTTAAATTTTAAGTTCTCAGTGATACTTACCCAGTAATGAGCTAGAACATTGACATCATATACTTTTTGTACTTGCTTGTCCTGGATGGAAAGCAGATCTCCTGTTACTGCCACACCAGCATTATTCACTAAAAGAGTAACATCTCCAACATCTTTTTTTACCTTTAAAGTTAAGAAACAGAAATGATTAAACTCTGCACTGGTTAAATTTGGTTTTCTTCCTTTTTTTTTCGTGCTGCCAAATAGACCGTGGAGAGACTGAATATTTTAAAAGGAAAAAAAAAAGCACATTTACAAGATCAGGCTTGGCATTCTACAGATGTGCTGTAATTTAGTATGTCAACACTAGAGTTTTGGGAGCTGAAGTCTCGACACATCTGGATAGGCTGATTTAGGGGGCAAGTGACGCAATCAGCCTATATACATACAACAATTACATGAAGAAACTTTGTTTTTGTTTTAAAATTTTGTTGGCTCCTGGCCAGAGTTGAACTAAAGTACACTTGCAAATCCCTTGGACTGCAAGGCGATCAAACCGGTCAGTCCTAGAGGAGATCAACCCTGACTGCTCTTTAGAAGGCCAGATCCTGAAGAGGAAACTCAAATACTTTGGCCACCTAATGAGAAGAAAGGACTCCCTGCAGAAGAGTCTAATGCTGGGAAGGATTGAGGGCAAAAGAAGAAGGGGACGACAGAGAATGAGGTGGCTGGATGGAGTCACTGAAGCAGTCGGCGTGAGCTTAAATGGACTCCAGAGGATGGTAGAGGACAGGAAGGCCTGGAGGAACCTTGTCCTTGGGGTCGCGATGGGTCAGACACGACTTCGCAATTAACAACACTTCAAATTAACAAGCAAGCATATGACATGGAAAGCAAACACAGGAGCATTTCTAGGTGAGATGGGCTTAAATAAATAAATCTATACAGATAGTCCTCAACGTATGACCACAATCGAGCCCCAAATTTCTGTTGTCAATTGAGACATTTGTTGTTAATTTTGCCCCATTTTACGACCTTTCTTGCCATAGTTGTTAAGTGAATCGCTGCAGTTGATGAGTTAGTGATGCAGTTGTTAAGTGAATCTGGCTTCCCCATTGATTTTGCTTGTCAAAAGGTGACTCCCATGACCTTGGGACACGGCAACGGTCATAAGTATGGATCAGTTGCCAAGCATTTGAATTTGGATCATATGAGCATGGGGGATGCTACCCATGTTGTCAGTGTGAAAAATGGACATATAAGCAGCGTTGGAATTCAAATAATTTAACAACCGGTTCTCTGCCCTAATGATTTCCTCCAACAACCAGTTCACCAAACTGCTCAGAAAGTTCGTACAACTTTCTCCCGAAGGGGTACAAACTGGCTGAATCCCACCACTGGTCATAAGTCATATTTTTCAACGCTGTTGTAAATATGAATGATCTGTTGTAAGTCAAGTACCGATATAGCTATATATCAAGAAATGAAAAAAATACCAACACCCAATTTGGAAAACTATTATATGTAACATAAGAACTATATCATACTGAATAGGAAGGGAAAAAAAGCAGTCACTAAGCTCATTAGAATGTGATAATCTTGCTCTTAAAGCTTGTTTTTCAAAACTTTATAAAAACCAGGGAAAGAAGACACACATTCACTGTACAGAATCCTTACTTTCTCAGCCGCACTGTAGATTTCCTCTCTCGAACTACAGTCCACCACATAAGGATATACTTCGACTTCCAGCTTTCTGCAGTCTTCAGCGATTTCCTCTAGGCCACTCTACAAACAGAAGAAAGAATAAATATCATTCATTTTTCTGTGTTCTGCCAACAAAATATTACTGAATCAAAGAAGGTGGTAAAGGTTACTACAGTGTCAGCAAGATTATAGTTCGAGAATTTAAAGTTCATGTATGATCAAACCAAGACAGATATTCTGAAGAGTCACGGATTGGCTTCTGTGAAAGGATGCTTCCTTCTACATGGACTAGACCAGAGATGTCAAACTTGATTTCATTGAGGGTCACATCAAGGTTGTGTTTGACCTCAGAGGGCCGAGTGGACGTGGCTGGGGTGGGCGTGGCCAGCTCAATGTCCTGCAGCCCACACACAGTTCTCCCGAGCTCCATTTTCAGAGGCATTATGGGCCAGTTCTTCACTGTTTCCAGGGCGGCTCCGCGAGCCAGATCTAAGCACCCCAGGGGCTGGATCCAGCCCGCAGGCCTTGAGTTTGACACAAGACTGTTAATTGAATCAATGGGAGAGCCATGTCCACTTTACCCTGTCCAAGGAGTAGTCGGAACTAGATGTCCACATGTCTAGGACCATTAGGTTCCCACCATTTTAAGAGCTGAGGTGGCACAGTGGTTAGAGTGCAGTATTGTAAGCTGCTTCAGCTGCAGTTCAAATCTCACCAGGCTCAAGGTTGACTCAGCCTTCCATCCTTCCGAGGTGGGTAAAATGAGGACCCAGATTGTTGGGGGCAATAGGCTGACTCTGTAAACCGCTTAGAGAGGGCTGTAAAAGCACTATGAAGCGGAATATAAGTCTAAGTGCTATTGCTATTTTGCCTCCAGCCACCTGCCTTAGCCCATTCAGAACCAGCTTTCCTCCTCTGCTGGCCTTCCCCCGGCGATTCTCCCTGTCCAATGTTCCGCCCCAGCAGCACTACAAGCTATGCACAGGCAGCGTTTGCCTGCCCCCACACCCCAGATCTTGTTCCCCTCTGTAACCTGTCACCAATAACATCATCCTCCCAGCCCCCTCGGACACCCCTCGCAGCACTATCATTGCCGCTTGCTACCCAATTGGCTGGCGGCTTCTTTTCTCACGGAGCGAACCACCCGGAACAAACGGTGTCTTGGTGAATGGGCTGAGTGGAGGGCCAGAGGCCCATTGTCCAGGGAGAATCGCCAGGGGAGGGCCAGCAGAGGAGGAAAGCTGACTGTGAATGGGCTGAGGCGGGTGGCTGAAGGAGAACTGGGCGCGGCCAATGGTAGGAGCCTAAAGGTCCCATTCTGTTGGCCACTATGTATGTCCCGTTTTCACCAAGGGATGCATTGTGTCTTGGAAATAGAGAATGTAAGATAGAAGGATGATTTAGAGCAATGGTGCCCCAACCTTTTGGCCATCAGGGAACGGTTCCGTAGAGGGTTTTTTTCCGCGGACCGGAAGGGGTGTGGTTTTGTGGATTTAGGATCACGAAGTCTTAGCACGAACCCCTATAAAATCCTATACAAATGTATGGAGCATCGAGACTCATCTCAAGTTTCCACAGATGTGCCTGGCCTCTATTGGAATGAACTGGGTCATCCCTTGAGATCAGTAATAAAAAGTACCATCAATAAAATCATTTGTTTCCTGTTTCAGTGTGATTGTAATCTTGGAATGCCTCAAACTAGTTGATAAACTTGAACAACACAAGGCATTCTAAGTGTTCTTTGCTAAGGATGTAGCAGGAAGCAAGGGACTCATGTATGTAATTAATCTATTTAATTAACACCTCTTGCTCGTTGAATGCTACATTATCTAAATGATTTCTTTTCTCAGGCTTTTTACAGCCCACTAATCAGTAGTTCTAGAAGGTAATATTTGACTTCGAGGTGGAGACACCTTTCAGGTTAGAACATAGAATAATAGAGTTGAAAGGGATCTCAGACCTCCAATCCCTCTGCTCAAACTGAAGACTCTAGATCGGTGATGACTGACCTTTTTCTGCTCGCGTGCTCACCTTCATAGTGCAATGTGCCCCAGCCCCCTGCGCAAGCATACATGCCGCTGCGATTCCCCCGCAAACGCGCACGACCCTCTGCACTCTCCCCACACCCAGATTTGGGCCTAGCAGGTATCCCTGAAGCCTTCTGAGACCAAAAATGGGCTGCATCAGTTGTATTAGACCTTGGGGGCCCATGGCCAGTGAAAATGGAACTGGGGGGACGACGACATGCACCTCCTGGGCCCCATTTCCAGCCATGATGGCCTCCTGCAGCCCACTGTCAGCAAAAACGGAGCTGCGTGCAGCCCTCTCAAGCTCTGTTTCACTTGCAGAGTCACCACGGGTGGTCCTTCAGTGTTTCCAGGGCAGCCCCATGGCCAGATCTTGAGTTTGACACCCCTGACCTATCTGAAACCCCATCTCCAAAAGGCCAGGGCTTTGATTGCACAGTTGTAGAAATGATCTTGACTCCCTTTGCTCCCAGGGGTGGGATCGAAAATTTTTAGCAGCTGGTTCTCTGCCCAGTTGCTGGGTGTGGCCATGGGTGGTGTGGCCTACTCGGCCTCCTCATGGCTGGAGGGTGGTGTCGTTATCACCCTCCCCAGACTCCAGAGCCTTTCATCGAGCATCCGGGAGGGCAAAAATGGCCTCCCCCGGGCTAATTTATTCGCCCTCCCAGAGCCTATGCGCAGGCCCTGTATTTATCTGGCATGATTAACGGGCCACGTGGAGACTCCAGGGAGGGGTGGGCGGGGCCAGCTGGTCCTCTCAACAACCAGTTCGGCAAACCAGATGCAAAATTAGCATCTGTTTCGCCCAAACTGGTCTGAACTGGCTGAATCCCACCCCCATTTACTCCTCAGCAAACCACCCGCATATCAACTATCTTTTCCGCCCTGTATTTCATGTTTTATACAACATTCCCAGTGCTACCACGAAAGAACAACCGACCACAAAATTTGCCTTCAAACGATTTATACAAATACATGTATTCTTGTGCGCATAAACATATACGTATGCACAAACATTCTGTAGCTGTACGAAAAGCTTCCTTCGTTCCTTTATTTGGAATTTATTTGCTGAAGAAAAAGATGATGTTAAAACAATAAAGTTAGCGCCTGCAAGTAGCCAATCATCTTCAAAAAGCTAAGCTGTGTGTGTGTGTGTGTGTGTTGCATCATTCCTGTGGTTAGATTTAAGAATGTATAGGGGGAGGATGCTGTAGCACCTCCCCACTCCTCTCCCCTTCCTAACTTTTAAATAGGGTCGTATGCAGTGGTGGGTTCCGGCTGGTACGCCCCGGTATGGGCGTACTGGTGCCTGCTGGGAGCAGCAGGCACCGTTCCGGTACGGTGCGTCGGAGGGCCCACCCGACCAATTGCCCTCCTTACCTGTGTTTGACCCCACCGGGTCATTTGCGCACACGCATGGAGCATATGGCATCTGCGCGACCCTCCACTGAGCAGCTGGAGCATCACGGGCGGTGGGTGCGCATGAACACGCAGCACACATGCACATGGTGGACGCCCGGCCCTGTCGCAGCGTACTGGTTGCGACGGGATCCAGAACCCACCCATGGTGGGTTGCTACCAGTTTTACTACCGGTTTGCTTCATGCGGTACCAGATGCACACTGTGCACACATGCGCAGTTCAATGTACATTGTTCATCGTGCATGCGCATAACATTTTACAGTGCACTGCGCACACACACGGACTACTATACGGCATGCCGGCAACCGGAGCATTGCCATTAGGACTTAGGACCATTTTTCACACTTATGACTGTAGCTGTGTCCCCAAGTCATGTGATTTACATTTGTGTCGGCTGGACAACTGACTCAGGCTTATGACGGTTTCAGTGTCCTGGGTCCTGTGATCCCCTTTTGTAGCCTCCTGCAAGCACAGTCAAGGGGGAAACTAGATTCACTAAACTACCGTGACTAATTTAACAGCTGGAGTCATTCATTTAACAAATGTGGCAAGAAAAGTCTTCATGTGGGACAAAGCTCACTTAACCCATGTCTCACTTAGCAACGTAAATGTTGGACTTAATTGTGGTTGTTAAGTGGAGGACTATCTGTACTTCCACAGCCTTGTGAAATATCTGAAAGGAGGAGCTTGGGTGCACTTTATGTTTGAACGTAAATTCATTGTTTTGCTTTAGAAAAAAAGATTGCGTACAAACAAATGCAACAACACAAACACACTGATTCATGTAAAGCAGGGGTGTCAAACTCGTGGCCTGCGAGCTGGATGCGTCACGCGTTGGCCACGCCCAACCCCGGTTTAGCAAAGGGGAGAAAAGTCACGATATGTCACGTGACGACAACATGTTTGACACTCCTGATGGAAAGAATTAAAATCAGAAATCTGAGACTACCACAGAAATGTTTTGTTGAATATGGACAAAGGTTACATTAGCACTGGATGAGCTGATTCAAAGTCTTCATTGCATGTAATAACAGAATAACAGAATTGGAAGAGACCTTTAGAGCTCAGATACAATTTCTGACAAGTGACTGTCCAGTCTCTTCTTTTTTTTAAAAAAAAGTTTTTTTTATTTAGTTTTCCAAATTTTAAATATAAACATTCCATCTTTTCTTAAGCAGTGTGTTGTCTTGAGTACAAATATTTCTGTGCAACATCCTTCCACAAATTATACTGTGTTTTCCCAAAGATAAGACAGGGTCTTATTTTCTTTTGAACCCCCCCCCCACTCCAAAAAAAGCACGGCCTTATTTTCGGGGAGGTCTTATTATTATTTAGGTGCAGGAGGCAGCGAGTGTGGTCACCTCATGGTTGCTGCTGTGTTGCAATATTTTCAGGGAGGGCTTATTTTCAGGGGAGGGCTTATTTTAGCGCATGCATTCAAAAGCCCGGTTGGGCTTATTATCCGGGGCGGGGTATCTTATTTTCAGAGAAACAGGGTAATATATTGAACAATTAAACATTGCAATGCTCTTCCTTTCCTCCGTTAACATATTTTCCAATAAAAAAACCATAGTAACATTAAACATAGTTATTCTCATCATACTAATACTAACAATTACCATTTTATTCTCATTTCTATCTTAATATATTTTCTTCTTTTCACTTTCTTTTTTTCTTTGCCTCTTATTTCCAATTTCCTTTTTTATTCTCTAACCATTGGTAAAACACTTCCCATATCATATAATAATCAGTTTGTTCTTTTTCCTTAATTGCTAATGTTAATCTATTCATTTCTGCACATTCCAGTATTTTCCTAATCACCTTCTCGTCGGTAGGAATCTCTTTGCTTTCCCAATGTTGTGCAAATACAATTCTAGCTGCAGTTAATACATGAATAATTAAATATAGATTCTCCTTATTGTAAGTTTCAGTCTCCAGACTCTTCTTAAAGGCCTCCAGTGATGGAGCATCAATTAAAGTTTTTTGGGCCCTTTTTGTAGGGTCTCTCCATTATTTTTACAATTCCCATCCTCCCTTCCAGGCTTTTTTATTTTATTTATTTTCAATATTTCTAGACCGCCCCCTCTCCCCGAAGGGACTCGGGGCGGTGTACAGGTGTGTCATTAAAACGAATACAAAAGACGAATATCCCATACCCTTAAAAACGAATTAAACCTCATACAACTGTACAAAAAGTAAAAATTAAAAATTAAATTAAAAAACAACTAAAAGTATACCCCTAGAAAATTTTAAAAAATGCAGGCTTGAGGAGCTAAAATTGGGAATTAGGAATTAGGCCAGGCCGGCTAGATTGAACAGATGGGTTTTATAAAACACAAAGCAACCTGACACTTTCCCTAGTGCTGATTAATGTGAGGATGGTCACTTGATGTACACTTTTTACTAACCTGTGCTGAATACATGTTTTATGCTGTTTATTTCAAGTTTGAAATAAAACAAGTATTACACACCATTTATTTCTACAAGCTGCTTTCTTATTTTCCAAAGCGTACTGTATTTCCATTGGAACTTGTCCCACAGATATCTTTAGATTGATTTCCAGGAACGTCTGTGAGCCTTTTGCTTATTATTCTTTCTCTCCCTCCCTCCCACCCCCCTTTTTTCTTATCTTGTTAATTCACTAATTCTAAAGTAGAAGAATTGCCTTACCTTGTTTATGTCCCAGAGAACCAGTCGGCTTCTCTGTTTGGCAAATTCAAGGGCTGTGAATTTTCCAATGCCGCATGCCGCTCCAGTGATAAGGACAATTTCACCAGCTATAGATTTTCTCTTCACAGGAATAAAACATTTGACTAAAGCTTCAATATAGCAAAAGGTTGCAAAGACTACAAACCAGAGGAATTGGAGTATAGGATGCATTCTTGCTTTCGTCTGCAAATGTGATTTGACAGACTGTTGGAAGGACTTTGGAAAAATGTGCAGGTGGCTGTTCAACTGCTAACTACAGTTCTGCAAAACTCCACCCTATGCAAATCCATTTAGAAAATGAAACAGGAGAGTAAATAGACTGGCTCTTTAAGGTTTGATAACCAGCATGTTGGCAGAGAGGTGTCATTTTTTTTTCCAGCAGTTCTGACCCAGAGAATTTTTATAGGATACATAATACCCTGTTTCCCCGAAAATAAGACCTCCCTGGATAATAAGCCCAATTGCGCTTTTGAGTGCATGCAGAAAAATAAGCCCTTTCCAAAAATATTGCAAAACAGCAGCAGTCATGAGCTGACCACACTGTCTGCCACCTGCACCTCAAAAATAATAAGACCTCCCCAAAAATAAGGCCAAGTGCTTATTTCGGGGGGGTGGGTGTCAAAAGAAAATAAGACCCTGTCTTATTTTTTTGGGGGGGAAGTATTATTCGATTTTTCCATTCTTTCTTCCATTAAAAATATCCAGAATAGCTGCACCATAGTTTTTGCATTAGAAGGAGTAGCAACTGTTGAGTAAAACTGAATAGTAGTATATTTAGGATTTTTTAAATAAAGGAGATGCTTTTTTTTAATGCAGGGCATTGCAATAGAAGGAGGAAGGAGTTCTATATGTTTGCCGCCTCGAGCTATTTTTTAAAATAATAAAAGGCAGGATATAAACAAATGAATAAATAAATAAACCCAACAGAATGTATTTGCGTAAAATGGAGAGATGGCAGCTGTCTGTAAAACAGGATTAATCAAACGGATAAAAGAAAAGGTTAATAATGACAGCTAGTCATAACGGTAATATAGAATCACCACAGAATTTTTGCCCTTTAAATGTTCTTAGAGGCCATCAGGATCTGGATGGAGCAGCAATGACGACGAAAAATCATTCCAAAATTGCTGTGCTTTAGCAAATATCCACAATTTGGAACTGAAAACTGATTCAGAAGGAAGCACTTTGTCTACTAGCAGATCAGCCCTGCCCCTGCAGAATAATGATTCTGAATAATAAATAATAATAATAAATTTTATTTCTAGACCGCACCCTTTCCTTGGCAGGACTCGGGGCGGTGTACAGTCATGTTAAAACCATATACAAATACATAGACAGAAACGTAGACGTAGACATAAACGTAGACGGAGGAGGTAAAAAATATACTGTACAATTAAAAACCCCCTGAGTCTTCGCTTCCTCCACCTCTCGGGGTTAACAAACCCGTCATTAAGGTGGGCCCTTGAGAGGGCGAAGGGCCATATCTGCGAGAGGGGGGACTCCCGCAGCTGGAGCAAATCCGATCTCAAATATATGCTGGAAGCGATGCAACCAGGGCCAGGGTGCCATGGATGTTAAAAGGAGTCAGCAGGCCAGGTTCCACATCCTCCAGCCTGGAGCTCCGATCATCTCTGCCGATCTCGGCTCCAGCTGGGACAAGGTGGAACAAACTTCTTCTCCTCCTGGCAATTTGACCACCCTGGAAAGCCAAATTAGGCTGTATGGAAAGCCAGGGTGGTCGCTGCTCTTAATCCTCGGCTCTCCAGATGGAAAGAGGGCCGGGGGCACCCCCCCCCCGTCGCACGGAGCTCAGAGACCGGCAGCCATTTCCCTGGAAGCTCCTCTTCCTCCCTCTCCTCACTGCCTTGGTTACCATTAGATTTCTGGGTCAGATTCAAAGCTACAAAGCTCCAATTCCCTCCCTTCTGGTATGACACAATCATGATTTCACCCTGCCCTAACTCATTTTTGTACGCCTTCCTCTTCAAGTAGTTTGATCTGATTTGGAATGCACTTTGATTTTACAGCCCAGTAGCTCACGATTCTAGGAAAGCCTCCTATAGAAATTTTTGGGGAAACCCAAAGAGACAATAACAGCAACAGGCCAACCATTCCTTCAGTAGCCAGCTGAGGAATGCAAATTCAAAGTTACTAAAGTTTCCAGGCGGGGTGTGTGTGTGTGTGTGTGTGTTCAAAGGGCTACACTGGTTTTGATGGCCAGGCATCCCTCTATACTGGCAAAGCACAAGTTGGTACATGTTGATTTGACAGCCGAATTGCTTCAAATTGCAATCTTTCACATCGCTCAGGAAATCCACACCTCTTAGCAAGTTTGAAAACACATCGCCAAGTCTGAAAAACAATTGATAGCTTTATTATTATTTAGAATAGAATTTAGAATAGAATAGAGCTGGATAGGACCTTGGAGGTCTTCTAGTCCAGGAAAAAAAAAATATTTTAAATAAAAATAAATAAAGATTATAGTGGGAGTCTTCTAGTATAATAAAGATTGAGGAGCAGTTGTTGTTTTTAAATTGAAATAAATGAATCAACGGAGTCCGATTTGAATCCAATTAGAAGAAACACGAATAGCTTCGGTGGATTCTTTTAAAAAAATGGATTTTTGCGATCAGAAATGATGGCTTCAGAAATAAAGTCTGAATTTATAAGACCAGGAAAAGTGAGAACGCTTCTATCTCCGCCGGTTGCATAGATGTCTCCTTCTCTTCCCTGCATATTTTTGCATGGAAAATAATTTTAGGCAAAATTAATTTTAGGCAAAATATAATTCTCCTAAATAACGTCGTTAGGCGCGGCTCTGTTTCTTTTCTATCTCTATGGGTGAGGAAGAAAATTGGGAAAAGCGGCATGAGAAGATCGGCTCGCAAACAGGCAATCACGTGCTCATCCCATATCCAATCAAAAATATAATCCGCGTGACGTAATCCTTTGCGACGAGGTGAGACGAACCTCTGCGCGTTTTTAATTACGACTGCAAGTGGGACGGAATTAAAGAGGGTCGCGGGGGGGGGGAATGATATCTTTCGTTTTATTGGCGAGACTTGCTGTCTTTTATTGTTCCGCCTCATCAAGGCGGAAGTGTAGAGAAGTCCAAGCCACTGGGTAAGTCGAGAAGGGAAACTGGCCCTCGAGCATTAACCAATCGCCAGACAGAGATTTGTTTGAAGGCGGGATCACGTGTCAAGGAAGAGGAAGGAAATTTGACGGTGAGTTTGGAAGAAGAAAAGAGTGGGCTGGAAAATATATTCGTTTTCCCCCGCCTAAGATTATAATTACTTTGCTTATGGAGTAAATTCACATATGTATATATTATTTATTTCACATATAAGCACACCTATATATGTGTGTCTGCTTGTCGAATCACTAATAGTTAGGTTTGCACAATGCATTCACCCACAAAAACAAACCACATTAATGTTTTATTTTTTTTTATTTTTATTTATTTATTTTATTTCGTCAAGAATGAATTAGATAACAGATATAATAGTATAGTCTTTATTGTCATTGTACAAAATAAATAAAACTCACTGGTGCAAAATTATAGCGGAAACTAAAAAAGAAAGAAAAAGAAAAAAATAGTCATACGTTTCCGCGTGTGCGTGGAGTGATGGTGGTTGTATTTAAAAGTCTGACAGCCCAAGGATAGAAACTATCTTTAAACCTATTTGTTCTGCTGGCTATACTTTGATGTCTTCTGCCCAATGGTGGAAGTGCAAAGAGACACTGACCAGGGTGTGAATCATCTCTGAGTATCTTCCTTACTCTGCTAAAGCAGTGAGATCTGGCGATGTCATCCAGTGGTGTCAGAGGGCAACCAATGGTTTCTTGTGCCGAATTGATCACACTCTGTAGTGCCTTCCTGTCCACAGCTGTTGAACCAGCATACCATACTATAATGCAATATGTGAGGACACT
The DNA here is from genome assembly GCF_964273705.1 of Natrix helvetica. NCBI lineage: Eukaryota > Metazoa > Chordata > Lepidosauria > Squamata > Natricidae > Natrix > Natrix helvetica. The sequence goes on from NC_138558.1 coordinate 14,052,308, forward strand.
TTGACAATCTCAATCTTACAAGGGAATATTACGACAGGGACGGTAGGCACGCTGGTGTGCTTATGCACGCCCCTTGTAGACCTCTTAGGAATGGGATGAGGTTGCCAGTAGACAGTCTAAGGATAAAGTTGTGGAGGTTTGGGGAAGAAACCACAGAGTCAGGTAGTGCACTCCAGGCATTGACCACTCTGTTGCTGAAGTCATATTTTCTGCAATCGAATTTAGTACGGTTTACCTTAAGTATGTATCCATTGTGTGCTCCTGTGTTGTTATGGCTGAAGCTGAAGTTGTCATTGACAGGTAGGATATTGTACTTTGCTTAGGTCGGATTGAAGACAGCAAAGTTCTAAGTTGTCTGAGCCCCAAATTTCAAGTCTGGTGGCATAGTTGGGAGCAGAGGAGTGGCGGACTTTCCTTGTGAAATATCTCTGGACTCGTTCGATTGTATTATTTTGCTTGAATTCGGCTTTCGTGATATCCTGCCTTTTCTAAGTCATTTAAGATGATGGCTATCTGGTTCCTTTTTCTGTCTCTGGTTTTTACTTCACAACAACCCTGTCAGGTAGATTATACTGGAGGTAATAGCTGCCTTAGGTTATCCAGCAATGCTTCCTAGCCGGGTGATTTAAACCAGCATAGCTGAGTATTCTTATTCCACATAAGTAAAATATAAATAATAGTCTGCTTACTTATAGAGGTGATGGGTGAGGGTATAGAATAAAATGATGGTCTTGTTTATTTAGGGACATTCAATAGAGGGATGGCAAATATAGGAAATGTAAGGAAAGCAAATATAAGTAAATGCAATGAAATAATATGTTTGTTGAAAAGAAAGGCTATAATGGGCTGGAGGTGTAACCATTTAATTTTCAGGATTATAATAGGAATGGACATCTATAAAACTGACCATAATTTCACATATCTTGTTAATTTATTTTAAGTATACTGTATCAATATTATTTTAATTAGATTCTCCTTAATATAGTAGTGTTTCTTATCTATGCTTGATATTACCAGGTAAAAGGAGAAGTTGAATGTAAAGAAATATTGTATTGGACCATAGAGAAATACACCATTGAACTATGAAGCAAAAGAATAATATTCCTAATATATTGTCACTAGAAAATTTTGGAACATATTATTACATTCTCTAGTATCACTATAGTTATCTGCTTTCTTAATTCATACATTTTATTGGGGTATATTAAATGTTGAGGAATCGGGTTTGTTTCGATTTGGTAAATACTTTCAAAAAGCAGCTGTTTCTTAACGCAGTTGACAGTACAGCAGTGGTGGGTTTCAAAATTTTGTAGAACCTCTTCTGTAGGTGTGGCCTGCTTTGTGGAAGTGGCTTGCCGGCCATGTAACCGGGTAGGAGTGGCTTGCCAGCCATGTGACCGGGTGGGAGTGGCTTGCCAGCCATGTCACTGGGTGGGCGTGGCCAACTTGTAAAATGTGGTGAAACTCACTTAACAACGTTCTTGCTTAGCAACCAAAATGTTGGCTCAGAAACTCTGGCATTAAAGCACGCAAGTCTTAAAGCTGTCAAGTTACAAGACCCTTTCATCCCTAACCCTTTAGAGGAAAAAAAAAACTCCAGGGGTGTTCAAACTTGACAGCTTTAAGATTTGTGGACTTCAACTCCCAGAATTCCTCCTCTCACTCTTCATCTTGATGATGTGCGGACAGGTGGGGGGAGGGAGCTGTAACCGGTTCTAAACGGCACTGTAGATTTGTGGAACCTCTTCTATAGAAGAGGTTAGAACTGGCAGGAACCCACCCCTGCAGTACAGTATTAAAATATAAAAAAGAAGCACAGAGTTGTCATTAATTCATATGTATTGCAACATTTTCAGATATATAAAACTATGAATTTGGGAAGCAATTTGACAAATGATCAGCAAAGGGGAGAAACTTTGAATTAGGGTCTGCAGGTGAGCAGAATAGACAGCTTGCATCCAGACTTATAATATATACATTATAGTGATAATCATTTTATCTCGTAGGCGATGCAGAAGTGAAGACAGCATATATCACATCCAATTTCCCCCCGGTTTGGTATCCATGTTTTTCTATGCGTACTTAGTGTTTCTTTCTGAAGAAGACAGCTTCTTATGAACTCACTTCATGGTATGGCAAGAAGTTTCCTAGCCCAAACCATTACTGTAGTTTCTCTTTCTGTAACTCTTTCGGTTGTTGCTAAAAAGTCCTGCCACAATATATCTCCGGTATTCCAGACAACAAGGAATCTTGCTTACAGGTATTTATTCCATGGTCTAATTTACTTTCTATACAAATCTCCGTGTCAGAGAACCATTGCAGTTAAGGTGTTTGACTAGCACTGGGAGCACCCATGTTTTTGAGCAAGTCATTCTTTCAAGTCAAATAACATAAACATATGGGGGGGGGGATGTGAGAAAAGTGCCTACATAAGCCACTCTTTGCTTCTAGCTAGAAGGTGAAATGCAAACCTAATATCAGCAAATAAACAGATGGTTGCTAAAGTTCAGAATATTGCCAAAGCACAATAACTGATGCTTAAGAGTTTATGAATGGTTAGTGTTCTGATCTAGGCTTCCCCAAAAGGCACGAAGCAGATTCCTGGTCCCGACAAAACCCCTTTTATTAAACGAATGTGAATTCCTCTCATTGACATTCAGCAAAGGCCTGGCAAACAGTCTTTCAAAGGTGAATTTATAACCACAGACCTTATCTAGCTTGGAAAGCTGCCATGTGAATATTTTCCAAATGCAGCGCAAGGAAAGGCTTTGCACAGAGTCTCTGAGATTCATGGACAGATCTTCACATTACTGAAACAAATGAACGAACGAACGAATGAATGGTTTCCTACAAAAGCCCGCTGCCCTTTCGCTCCTCTTTTATTTCCTAGGGGAGGGGCCATTCACTGGCCACTTGTGGCTTTACTCTCAAATCGACCCTGATTTCTTAGCTGTTCTTTTCTTCTTCAGTTATCAGCTGCCTTCGGAGTCGGAAATCAGTGGGGAAGAAGAACAGCTGGAGTCTGTTCCCGAAGTGTGCATGTGCAGAGCTGCCAGGAGAAGGAAACTGTTAAGGAGCAAGGGCCAACTCACGAGTAAAGGCACAGGTGGACTGTGAATGGCCTCTCCCATAGGGAATAAAGAGGAGCGAAAGGGAAGGGGAGTTTGCAGGAGACAATTTGTTTAATTAGTGTGAAGATTTGTTCGTAGAACATCAGACTCTGTAAAGAAGAAAAGCATCATAGATTTACTTTTTCCCTCTCTGTCTAAGTGTACTTATATTTCTGCAGTCCATCTTCACACCACTGGTTCCACCGAGACTCAACGAAAATGTCAGACTGTAAGGGGCCAAAAGAAAATCTGCATTGGAAAGCCAGGGCGTCCCCATATCCAGGATCAAAAGTTGAACGCACACAAGTACCTGATGATAAAGTGGACTGGTTGATCAACTGGAAGAACTACAGTCCTGTGGACTATACGGCACCGAGTGTTTTGTCGGGACCTAAGTGGGCAGACCCAGAGATTGGGTGAGTCATTCAATAGGATGAAAACAAACAGACTGGCTTAATTTAAAAAAAAATCCCATTGTATTTATTTAAATAAAAATAGCTAGAGTACTTATGAAAAAGACATAAAGGTAAAGGTTCCCTTTGCACATATGTGGTAGTTGTTCTCGACTCTAGGGGGCAGGGCTCATCTCCATTTCAAAGCCGAAGAGCAAGCGCTGTCCGAAGACGTCTCCGTGGTCATGTGCCCGGCATGACTAAACGCCGAAGGCGCATGGAATGCTGTTACCTTCCTACCAAAGGTGGTCCCTATTTTTTCTACTTGCATTTTTACATGATGTCAAACTGCTAGGTTGGCAGAAGCTGAGACAAGTAACGGGAGCTCACTCCATTTACAGGGCGCTAGGGATTCGAACTGCTGAACTGCCAACCATTCTGATCGACAAGCTCTGCATCTTAGCCACTGAGCCACCCTATGAAAAATACATAGTGGGTAAATTATTCATGCTTCAGATCTCTGCACCAAATTGTAGGATATCTTCTATAGCCGTGATGGCGAACCTATGGCACACGTGCCACAGGTGGCGTGCGGAGCCATATCAGCGGGCACACGAGCCGTGGTCCTAGCTCGGCTCTAGCATGCATGCGCACGCTGGCCAGCTAATTTTCGGCTGGCCCACCCACGCTGCCCTTCCCTTCCCAGGAGTCTCCACGCAATGCCAGGTAAATACAGGGATCGTGCGGAGGCTCTGGGAGGGCATTTTCAGCCTCCGGGGGGGCAGGCAGGGGAGGCTGTTTTCACCCTCCCCAGGCTCCAAAAAAAGCCATGCGTGCATGCACAGGGCAGCAGGGGGGTCATGTGTGCATGTGCAGGGGTCACGGTGCAGGGCGGCTTTAAATTATGGGTGTGGGCACGCGTCCTTGTGCTTTTGGCACCGGAGGGGAAAAAGGTTTGCCATCACTGTTCTATCGTCTTCCCAACTCTTTCTGGATTGCTGAAACTACTGCAGGGTATTTTATGTAACCAAGTGTCTTCTAGGCTTTACATGGTATTATGAATTTAATTCATGAAATTTATGCCCCAGTTCTGTTTTACTTAAGGCTGCTGATGGATTGATAAAGCAAATTTTGCCTCTAGGTCTTATAAGACTGGAAATTGTTTCTGATTAGCATATAAAGAAAATGAGGCTTCTGACATCAGTCAACATCATATCTATCTTCCATTATTGAATTACTGACACAGTGTAGGATTGAGAAAGAGAGAAAAGCATTATTCAGGTATGCCCTGCTAAGAGAAATACCGATATCAAGATAGTTTATATCTTCAGCTGTGGTAATAGGTATTTTGGTAATGCAGAACCAAGTGCTGTGATCTGTACTTTAATGAAGAAGAGTAACACACGTCTAGACTTGTTCTCTCACCGAAAGAGAAGAAGCACTAAGTGTAGAAACTAAGTCCACGTCTCAAATTCTGTCGATAGTTTGCCATGTTTGAAAAAGTTGAAGAATTTTCTTGATGTATTGATGACGGTCCCTGATTTGCAAAAGTGCTTTTTGAACAAAATTTAATACCCTTTTTAAAGTCATTTTTATTTTATGTAAAACTGGTTAATTTTATTATTATAATTTTATTAAACATTATGGTGAAGAGGGAAAAAGAAAGAAAAAGATGAGGAAAAAAATGCAAAAGCAAACGAAAACACAGAGTGAATAATCAGAATTTGCAAGTATCATAGCAAAGATAGGGCTAAAATAATTTCCACTATTTCATTTATGTTAGTTTTACATGATAATCTTTGAAAACTGCAGGTTGGAAAGAAAATTCAGGTTTTGGAGGTTTCCCCCCCCCCCATTTTATTATAAATAATTTGTCTAAATTATCACTGTTTGCAACATATTGCAAATAATACATATTGCCCCTCAACATGGGAAAAAAGTGATCTAATCAGATTGTTACGTTTCCAACAATTTTTAGAAAAAGAATTGTTGTTTTTACCAATCAACACTGGGAGTTATATACCAGTGGTAAAATATTTCTACCAGTTTTCTCTAAGTGTTTTGTTATCAGATTTTGGCTGCCAAATTGTTTGGAGAAAATGTCTTGATACAGTCACCTTGGTGTGTAAGATTGAGTAAGACCAAACTTGATCCTGCTTCCAGTTGCATCCAAAATTGCAAAATTAGAAGTGCATGCAAAACAGCATGCATTGATCAACCCACATACTGTCAACTACAGAAATATTCCCAAAGAGGCAGCACATGGTTATCAAATTATGGAAGTAGGTTTCATAAATATATGGCAGTAAAAAGGTGTCATTGAAGAACTGCATAGACCAGTGATGGCGAACCTTTTTTGGCTCACATGCCAAAAGGGGGGGGGGATAGCGCAGGGGGATCGTGCACGGGCATGCCACACCCATAATGCAATGTGCGACCCTCCCAGCGCGCATGACCAGCATGACCCATTTTTTGCATGCTTTTTACCAGATAGGACCAGTTTGGGCGAATCGGTAGTGGCGACCTGCAGGTGGGCCGGCCCACGAGTCCCAGCTCTATGCCGTCCTATTTAGCCACGTTTTCTAAGCAGTGCTCATGCGTGCAAGCTGCAGGTGCGAGCAGAGCACATGCATGTAAGGTGTTCTTGCTCACGAAGCAAGCGTGTACGCGCTCACAGTTTCGGTGCCCGGCGAACCGGTAGTAAAATTATGTGAAATCCATCTCCGGCCCGAACCCCCCAAATGCAATTGTGCATGCCCCCCACACGCATGTGCCCTGCCCCCCCACATGTGTGCATCTCCCCCGTGTACCCCACCCTTCGCGCATGCGCAGCAGAGATCCGAAGACCAGCTGGCTGGTGGGAGGCGCGGCACAGCTGAACTGTGACAACGGCTCGTGTGCCGTTGGGATTTGATGTTTTTCAATAAATTCAACATTGTGTTTTGAATTAACAGTGTTCATAACTTTCATGTAATATTTTGTCTAATCTTTTCATTGTTTTTGTTTCTTTCTCTTCTGAAAAGAGCCAAAACCTTTTTCCCAAAGTTCAACGAGAAGGATGGGCAAGTGGAAAGGAGAAGCCACGATGGCTTGTATAACGTAGAAAATGGGAGGCCCAGGTACGCGACAGTCTTTAGCTAAGTAGACACTTCAAACTAAGCAGTGGCTTAATAAGTAGAAGTTATTGAATAAACTATAGCTCACTGGCTTCACAAACCACATATAAATCAAAATACCATTAAGGTATTCATCAATATGTAAAGTTACATTCAGTAAATCCACATTTTAATTTAACGTGATATATGAATTTAGCCTTTATGCATGAAGATCTGTGACCCGGCCTGCAATCAGTTTCTTTTTCTGTAGCTTAGAAAAATGGGGCCATCATGATGTGTCAACACTGTTAACTTGTATTTTCGCTGTGCTTTTTTAATTCTGGCTGGAGAATTCTGGGGTGGAAGTCCACACATCTTAAAATTGCCAAGTTTAAAAAACACTGGATTACAGCAGACCTCTGTTATTTTCAGGAATCCTGTAGGCAGGACAGGATTGGTGGGACGAGGTCTGCTGGGGCGTTGGGGACCCAATCATGCTGCTGATCCTCTAATAACAAGGTAAAAAAAATAATACAGGCAATATATGTCCACCATGGATGTTTCATTTCTCACCTTAATATGATTGATTGGGGTCATATGCATCATCAGTCACGAGTCCTTGTGCATCCACCAGAGATCTAAATTCAGTCCACCTTGAATGCCTTCTTAATTCCATCTCATTTCCCTTGACCGTTAGTAGGTCAGATTTTTGTAGAGAACTTAAGCATGCAATAAATCTTTATACTCATTTGAACGACCTGAATCTTCTGATTTCCCTAGTGCTTGATAATTGTTTGCTTCTTGATTGTTCATCTAGTACTAAACTTGGCGTTAATCTGCTCCTCTTGGTCTTGATGGCTGGGGAGAAGGTGTTTTTGTTTCCTTTTGGGATATTTGATTGTCTCTTTTGAATGGTATGTAGATGGCAGATTTTTCTGAGTGCCAGGCTTCCAGAAATTCCCCAGTGTTTTTGGACTTGGCTTGGTCTAGGATGCTTAGTTTCCCAGTTGAAACTATGGTTAAATCTATCCATGTGTGGTGAAATTAAGGAGTTTTCATCATGTCTTCTGACTGCTAATTGGTGTTCATAAATGCGCTCTGCTAATTTTCTGTCTGTCTGTCCTACGTAATGGCTGTTGCAGTCCTTACATTGTATGCTGTAGATGTTTCCTGTTTTTTTCTTCTAGGGCTGTTGATTTACTTAGGATGTTTTTGAAGGTTTTAGTTGGTGTGTGTGCTATGGTGATACCACGGTGTTGTAATAGTCTGTTGGTAATTTCTGAGATATTTTTGGTGTACAGCAGTTATCCTTTTCACAGGTTGTGCTGGTTGTGCTATGTTGGGTTACCGTATTTTTCTGAGTATGACGCACCTTTTCCCCCCCCCAAAAGAGGGAGAAAATCTGGGGGCGTCTTGTACATTGAATACAGCATTTTTGGCCTCCTGAAACTCCACCCACTTCGCAACAATGGACGTGCAGAGGGTTTGGGAGGCCTGCAAAGTGCTCCTGGGGGTTGGGGAGGGCAAAAATGAGCGAAAAATGGGTCAAGTTTTTGCTCATTTCCCCCCCCCCCCAGCCCTCAGGAGCACTCTACACACCTCCCAAAGCTTATGCATACCTTGTTTTGGGCAAAAAATGGGCCCATTTTCACAAAAAAACGTTTGCCAGCCCTGGAATAGTTGCTCCCCTCTATGAGGTGTCGATCTCCTGCAGCCCCCTGCCAGCAAAAAATGGCCCACCTTGGCCACGCACACCTCAGCTCTCTGAGGTCAAACACAACCCTGATGCGGCCCTCAATGGAATCGACTTTGACACTCCAGATCTAGAATTCTTTGCAATCTTAGAAGGAGCATATAAAACTACTGGACACACCCACACTGACAGGACAAGCCACTAGTAAATAAAATGAGAACAAACTCTACTCCCGTACTAGCACTGATGATGTTCTCTCGTTGGGTAATGAAGTGTCTGCAAAATAACAACAACCACGCTCATCTGTTTAATCCTGAGCTACAAATATTCTATCTGTAAAAAAATATATCATGATTCCTTTGCCAACACGGACATTTAGTTCTCCTTTAGAACTCAAATTTCATATGGTTGGTTTAAAGGTTGCACCTTTAATTTTGGGGAGAGACCCTTGAGGTTGGTGGGGCAAAAGTTGCCACTTTCCAGCAACTCTCTGACTCTTTGCCTAACTAATTTTGCTCTGACTGATGAAGTTGCTTGGAGGAGCAACGAAACATCTCAAATTAACAAAGTTTGGTCCATGATTCAATCTTTAGACACCTTTAGCATGATGGTTGAGTCTTCATTGACATCGTAGCTGGTTTAGGTTTCCTGCCAGTTCAAATATAGACTTCTAGATTTGTACACATGCCAATTCCCAGTCATTGTTTAACGTTAAGGGAATGAACTTCGAACCATATATTGACTCTCCTCTGACCCTTTCAACTCTTCCTTTATTTACATGCTGTTTCTGCAACTTTATGCAATGAATTTGACCTTGTGATGGGTCAAAGAGTATGCCTACATGTGCTCCCTGGACCTATGTGCTGTCTCTCTGTTGTAACATGCTGCATTTCTTTTTGAATTTTGAGAATTTTAATGATCTTCTTGATGCAACTTTCAGATGGAAGAGAGAGAGCAGTGGCAATAAAACAGCTCATCCGGTATCTGGTAAAAACATCTTACAGTTTATTGCTATCAAAAGAAAGGACTGTGGAGAATGGGCCATTCCAGGGGTGAGAACAAAAACAATGAGAAAATTTGTTTTCAGGAAAAAAATATCTGCACGTCTGAAATATGTGTGCACAATATATGTTTGCCTGTGTTCCAGTTTATGTATTAGCTAAGCATGTGAAAGGCAATTTGCAAAATTGTTTGCAAAAAGACAATCCTCCTTGCGGTAATAATTTGTGAACAAGGCTGCAGGAGCTACATTGTCCTTCCCGCTGTTTTAATGCTTTTAATGACATTTGCCCTGTGAAATTGCAATTTGGAAGAGAGATGTGCAATTTCTCAAAGCAAATAAACAGCTTTCCCTTTCATTCTGTTCACAGAGTAATAATCAGCCTGTAATTATAAATTTGTTATAAATAACAAATATATAAATCACCACCTTCTAGAAACCAAACAATGGTCCTGCAAGGGAATCAATCTATCTATCTATCTATCTATCTATCTATCTATCTATCTATCTATCTATCTATCTATCTATCTCAGAATATAAGACGCACCGGAGTATAAGACGCACCAAGATTTTGAAGAGGCAAATTTTAAAAAAAGTTTTTGCACTTTGCAGACCTCCCAAAAACGGCCCAGGTTTTTTTTTCAAAAAAAGGGCATGAATAGTCTTTAGGAGGATTGTGAAGTGCTCCTGGGAGGGCCCCCCCAAAAACGAGCAAAAAACGATCCGTTTCTTGTGAAAATGGGCCCATTATTTGTCAAAAAAAGGGCATCCCTATCCTTTAGGAGGCTTATAGAGTGCTCCTGGGGGCGGGGGAGGGGGCAGAATTGAGCAATTGTGCCCTCCCCAGACCCCGGGAGCTATCTGAAAGCCACCATAAGAGTATGCACGGCCATTTTGGTGAAGGGGGCGGGGTTTCAGGAGGCAAAAAGTGCTGTGTATAAGACACACCCAGATTCAGCCTCTTTTTTGAGGGAAAAAGGTGTGTCTTATACTCCGAAAAATACAGTAATCAAAGTATTTCCTGAACATAGACATCCAAGAGGAGCCACACAAAGTCTTCAAAATGACACATCATGTACAGTACCTCACAGAATCGAGGACACCCCCTCACATTTTGTAAATATTGAAGTATAAATCTTTATGTAGAGCAACAATTCATTTTTTTCAGATCCTCAGAGAGTTCATTGCTATGAGATGCCATGTTGAACTTCCAGTGACCAGTATGAGAGAGAGAGAGAGAGCAATGACACCGAATTTAACACACCTGCTCCTCTTTCACACCTGTGACCTTGTAACACTAACGAGTCACATGACACCAGGGACGGACAATGGCTATTTGGGCCCCATTTGGACATTATCACTTAGGGGTGTACTCACTTTTGTTGCCAGGGGTTTGGACATTAATGGCTGTGTGTTGTGTTATTTTGGGGGGACATCACATGTACACTGTTATACAACTGTATACCCACTACTTTACATTGTAGTCAAGTGTCATTTCTTCAGTGTTGTGACATGAAAAGATATTCTTAAATATTTACAAAATGTGAGGGGGTGTATGTCATGTCAACATTGTGCAAGTCATGCTAATTGCCTACCTATCACATTAGCATCCTGTGTTCAGTCTACGAGAGTTCTTATTTTTGTGTTGATCTTACAATACATACAGCATCACCCCCAACCATCCTTTCCCAATAGGTATTATCGATTATGTGCCAGAACATTATATGACAGGTTATAATCTTCCTTTAGGGAATGGTAGACCCAGGAGAGAGATTATCTGCTGCTCTAAAGAGAGAATTCAGTGAAGAGGCCTTGAACTCTTTGCAGAAAACTGTGGCTGAGAAAGAAGAGATGGAGGAACACCTGAATAGGCTCTTCAGTCAGGATCACTTTGTGGTAAGTGATCTTTCTTGTGTTTTTAAGCTCTTTAAATATTACCATATTTTTCGGAGTATAAGACACACTCCCACCCCTCCCCCCTAAAAGAGGGTGAAAATTTGGATGCGACTTATACACCAAAGGTAGCCCCAACCACCCAACCCCTGGCCCCCACCCTTTGGCCTCTGCCTCCCAGCAATTTACTTCCTTGCAGCAAATGGGGACGGTGGCGGCGGCAATAGGCTATGGCAATCCCTGCAGCTTGAAACAGCTGATCATTGGGAGGCCTGTGCTGAAACTGAAATTGAAAGTGAAACGGGCTGTTTGCTGTAAGGAGGCAAATTGCTGGGAGGCAGAGGCAGATTTTTTTTTTTCTTGTGCTAATCAGGCTAAACTGAAACAGGCTGTTTGCTGCAAGGAGGTAAATCAATAACTATAAATGCTTATAGAATGTTCAAATTATTAGACTTATTTTTTCAAGACTGCTTTATTATTGTTCTAGACAGCTTAACAAAATGAAGAAGCTTTTCAAAATAAATGCTGGATCTGAAAAGGCCCAGTGCTATTGTATCTTCTTTTAAAAAGCAGAGAGTAATGTATACTTCCAGAAAGTCACATCAATTTTAACATTATCTGTACAAGTATAGTCTGAAGTGTAACACCACAAACAGTGTATATCATCTGTACTGTTTGCTGTTCGCTGCAAGGAGGCAAATTGCTGGGAGGCAGAGGCAGATTTCCCACAGACCCCCTTGTTTTCCTCCCCAAAACCTAGGTGCGTCTTATACTTCAGAGTGTCTTATACTCCGTAAAATACGGTAAATGGAAAGATTGCTGAGACTCTTCAAGCAAATTGGAACATTATTAATTTCTCCACTTATAAACCCTGAATTGTAGGTAAAATGGCAACATTTAGCTCACTCGGCATGTCAGATTTGGATAGTTAAATTGGCTTGAAATTGGACACTCTGTTTTCCAGTGGTTTTTATTCCCACCCGTGATGTTATGAAGGAAAACCTGGCATTTCCCACTCCCCCCAGTTACTTAACATCTAACGTGAAGTTTTGGGCACAGGATCATCTAAGGGTTTAACGTATAAAGCTATTATGACTAGGCGGCAGGTAATCTGCACTTCGTTGGAATCAGCCCAAGTCTAACTGCTTTGATGTTACCAGAAGAAACTGGCTGTTGTCCATTTGCACATTAGATCAGCAAACCTTGGAAGGCACGTCTTGTTTTAATAGGCCCTGTGTGCCTTTCACAGGGAGTTCTTTGGGCTCCAATATTAACCACCTTCTGGGAAACAGCTGAAAACTGGGCTTTTTCAGAAGGTGTATGGGAGCTGATGCCAGATGCTGTCTATATCGTACTTTTTTTTTTCCAATAGAGATAATCATATTGTTATTCTTATTTGTGCCTAGCTTATGTGGGTGGTGGGATATAAATCTGATTAATAAACAAATACGTCAGTAAATAAAATAAAACACCTTGTCCTAAAGCAGTGTTTCTCAACCTTGGCAACTTGAAGATGTTGTCAGGCCTGTGGTTATGATTCTTTTTAGGATCTTTGGCCTGCCACACTTTTTATTAATTTCCTATGCTGTTTCATTAGTGTAGTAGTTGGGAGGGGGGGGGGATAGAAAGGATTAGGATTGTGGAATGTATTGTTGTGGTTCTTCTTAGAAGCTCAAGGTCGTCTTTTGTCTCTGCACCTCGACACCTGACCGGAAGCAGAGGGGTGTACATGCCAGCGTGGAAGATGAAGATTGGACCATGTGATGAATTATGGGGTGTGGGGATAGATGATGAACTTTCAACTGGGTGAACCCACAGGATGTACATTAGAGTTGAAATTTCACAGCATAATGCCAACATGTCTGTCTTATTAAATTGGAGTTTTAAGGATAACTTTGCCTTGGACAATGATTTAATTCTGCATGATATTTGGAACGCTGACAGATGTCTGGACTTCAATTCCCAGAACCTGGCTGGGGAATTCTGGGAATTGACGTCCGGACATCTTCAAGTGGCCAAGGTTGAAAAACACTGTCCTGAAGGTTCTGTATTTTGCTTTTGTTATTATTTTTTAGGCTTATAAAGGGTATGTGGATGATCCTCGTAATACTGACAACGCTTGGATGGAAACAGAAGTAGTAAACTATCATGATGAATCTGGTGAGAAGCCGGGCCTGTGGAATAAAACCTTTGATTGTAATTCAGCAATGTTCATTATAATAATCACACAATGTCTTTGTACTGGCTTAGTTCTGTTTTTCTATGAATGGTAGACAAACGTTGGATGTCATGTTTTATATTCGATTGGGACACAAGAATTCTCAGTCCAGTTCTGCTTCAAGTTAAGACTTTCTTCCCTCTAGATCTGTATTGGCCATATTGATACAGGTAGTCCTCAATGTACAGACAACATTGAATCCAGAATTTCCATTGCTAAGCGAGACAGTGTCTTTTCTGAGTCTAGGACAACTCACCATGGCCAACTTGAAGAAATGGTGGGAGAGAATCATTAAAGAAAGAGTGCCAAAGGAGGGACAAAATGTAACGTAAATAACAAAAATTAAAATACTTTGATAATTATTTTAAGTCATTAAGTTGAATTGTTGAATTGTCCCATAATGAATTGGCCGTGGCGAGTTGTCCCATTTTGGATTTTTGCTCCATTTTATGACCTGCCTTGCCGCTGTTGTTATTCACTTAACAACTACAGTTTTTAAGTTAGCAATATGGTTGTTAGATGAATCTGGCTTTCCCATTGATTTTGCTTGTCAGAAAATCGGAAAAGGGGATCATATGATTCCAGGACACTGCCAAGACCAACATCAATGTGCTCCACTTGCCAAGCATCTGAATTGTGATCACAGAGCCATGGGGTCGTTGCAACAGTCGTAAATGTGAAAAACAGTCATAAGTCACTTTTGTCCATGCTGCTGTAACTTCAGATGGTCACTAAACAATTAGCTGTAAGTAGCGGCTATCCTGTATTTTAGATAGGACCCTAATCCAGGTTAGGAAGTCAGAGATTGATATGCTCTACTACAGGCCTATGGCTCTTCCCACTGAGTCTGACTTTTAGGGATAATTGACAGGTAACCCATCATTTTAAAAAATCCTACTAGCTCTAAGGCAGAGGTGGGGAACTATGACCCCTTTATGACTTGTGGACTTCAACTCCCAGAATTCCTAAGCCAGCATCCCCACCCCTGCTCTCTTATTATTTCAGTCATAACGGAAAATTCAGCAATAATTATAGCAATAGCACTTAGACTTATATACCGCTTTATAGTGCTTTACAGTCCTCTCTAAGCGGTTTACAGAGTCAGCTTATTGCCCCCAACAATCTGGGTCCTAATTTTACTGATCTCGGAAGGTTGGAAGGCTGAGTCAACCTTGAGCCTGGTGGGATTTGAACTGCCAAATTGCAGGCAGCCTGCAGTCAGCCCTGCGCCACCATGGCTCATGCTTTGGTTCCATGCTTTTTGGTAGAGACTGGTACAGATTGGAAGGAGAAGAAAATGAAATGTGAGCCCATTTTGTAGAATAGAAAGAAATCAAATGAATTCCATAATATCTCTCTTTATATTAATAGGCGAAGCCATGAAGAATTTACACCTGGAAGCAGGAGATGACGCTGGGAAAGTGAAATGGGTGGATATTAGTGAAAAACTTACACTGTATGCCAGCCACTCTAACTTTGTCCGACTTGTAGCAGAGAAAAGAGGAGCTCACTGGAAGGAAGACTGACTTTTGTTGACATGATGGGACTAACATCAAAACATGAATTAAATCCTATCATTTCAGATGATAATGTAGCAGGAGAATGGGAAGAAAATGCTTTTTAGGACATTGTTGGCGCATGAATTAAAGATGCAAGATTTCACACGTTTTCTGACATTCTTGGGTTGAAATCATTGGAACTTAAAAATGTTTAGTGTTGGCTACATTCTGCCTTTTTTAATCACGTAATTCTACTAAGTATTGGATTTATCTGTGGTATACCTGTTTTGTATACAAAATAAATGAGTAATATTGAGGTTCTTGTGGTCCACCAGGAATATTGTTGAAAGATATTTACAGCTGCCAAAATTCTCTGTAGTTCTCAGCTCATTGAACAGCTTAAATGTGTGTCTTTTGAGAATAAAAACCTCCCTCTAAGTTGTTGACTTGACTTTATGTTGCAGTTACGAGCTGCTGTGCAATGATGCAAGGAACAGGAGCAGTAAAAATATGCAAACTAAAAAACGAGAACATTTGTTTTTGCTTCAGAGAGAAGAAATGATGCTCATTTCAGTTCCACAAACAAAAATGTATTACACTGGTTTGTATTATTTACTTAGGCGTTTTTTTTATTAGAAAGGTAATGCGTTTGTGCAATTAACCCAACAAAATATATTAGCTTGGAAGCCGTGAGACATTTCAGTAAAATGAAATCAGCTAAATTGGCAAATCAAAGCTTATGGTTTCTTTTAAAAAAAACTCCATACGTTTAAGATTGAGAAAGAGAATTCAGTACTTTACCAAGGCTATCATTGCCTTATATTAGATGGTTTTACATATCATTCAAAACATAACTTCACAATAGAAACGTACATGGTTATCAATGAAATGAAGATAGTTTCTTAATAACATTTAGAGTAAATACGACATTTAGAATGCATTAAAGCTGTGGTTTGGCAACTGTAGCAAGAAATTAGTAATAGATAAGTCGTCTTGGATGATCTCTCTCACACTTTCCTTATCACCTGTAGGAATAAAAAAAAGATTTTATAGTTGAGCAAGTGTTGAGTTTTGTAATGCCGCAACTAGATAGCAAACGTTTTTGTGCACAGTTCCAAATTATAGGTATAGTTTCCCCCGTGACACATGATATATATATAATATGTACAACAAATAAGCAATTCTGGAATACTTTTACTGGTGTTTTTCAGATGGATTGGACTTTGAATTCCAGAATTGAGTAATGGATTATGAGAACTGAATGCTCAGACATTTAAGTATAACTTCACTGCAGTTGAAAGAAGCAGTGATGGGCAATGGGATGAAGGCGAAGCAGGTTGGGTTACATGCCTAGCCATTATAAGGCTGGAGTACTACTCAATGTGGAGCATGCACAAGGCATCAGGTTCAATTTCTGGCACCTACAATTAGAGCTGGACAAAATTTCTGGGGTTACTCGTAAGGTATCTATGTTGCATATTTTGCAGTGGAGTACTGCATTGAAGCAAATTCTTGAGATTTAATGCTATATGCTTTGATTGCCTTCACAAACAATAGTGATGATAGATAGATAGATAGATAGATAGATAGATGATAGATAGATAGATAGATAGATAGATAGATGATAGATAGATGATAGATAGATAGAATTGGATTAGATTAAGAGAGACAGATGAGAGAGATGATAGATGATAGATAGATAGATAGAGATAGATGATAGATAGATAGATAGATAGATAGATAGATAGATAGATAGATAGATAGATAGATAGATAGATGATAGATAGATTCATAAAAATGACACCTTTCCCAATTATAAGTTTGGTGTCAAATCTTGTGGACCACAAACATTTAATAGAATAACCAAAGAATATAATAGAATACCAAAAAGGACTTGATGCATACCAAGATCATCTATAAGGATTCTATTTCTGTTGGGGAAAAAAAAGTATTTTTAAATTTCTCATAGGAATGGTCAACATATAGATTAGCTTTCACTGTCTTAAATAAATGCTCCTTAGGTAAAACAACATCCTATCTTTATGTTCCACAATCCTTACTAAGAATCTCTCTCTGTTTTGAAAACTGAAACCACAGCTCCCTGTTTGAGATGGTAGGCAGGTGGGGGGGTGGGGGTGGGGTGCTGGGAGAGCTTCACCTGGATGCTATGGTCATAGCTGATGAGGTCCAGGAAGATCTTCCAAGCGATTAGCTTTCCCCAAGCCGGGATGCTCTGTGGCACAGTTAGGGTTTCTCATCCAAGCCATTTGGGAAGACACCTGGTTGGAGAAGGCCGGTTTGCATTTTGCATTTATGGAAAGATGCTATGGAAGTGCTATTAAGCAAATGCTTGGGTTGCATGCCCTAATAGTCTACAGCAGTGATGGCGAACCTATGGCACGCATGCCACAAGTGGCACGCGGAGCCATTTGTCAGGGCACGCGAGGCGCTGCCCTGTCAGCTGGCCAGCGCGCATGCGAGCGCTGGCCAGCTGAGTTCACCTTTTTAAAAGCTATTTTTCGCCTTCCCCAGGCTCCAGAGGCTTTATAGGAGCCTGGGGAGGGCGAAAAGAGCCCCCCCCGCTCCCCCGGAGGCTTCAGGGACCGTTCTTGAAGCCTTCGGAATGCTTAAAACCACCCTCCGAGCAAACCAGAAGTGACTTCCGGTTTGCTCGGAGGGTGGTTTTAAGCGCTCCGAAGGCTTCAGGGACCGTCCGAGGCTTCCCTGATGCCTTCGGAGCGCTTAAAACGACCCTCCGAGCAATCTGGAAGTCACTTCCGGTTTGCTCAGAGGGTGGTTTTAAGCGCTCTGAAGGCTTCAGGGACCGTCCGCTCTTTTCGCCCTCCCCAGGCTCCTATAAAGCCCCTGGAGCCTGTGGTGGGCGAAAAAAAACATGTAAAAATGGGGTGGGTCATGCGTTGTGCACGCATGCGCACTGGGGGGGGTGTCACGCGTTGCATTATGGGTGTGGCACGCCCACACTCGACCCCCCTGCACTCCCTCCACTTGTGGCACGCGAGCCAAAAAAGGTTCGCCATCGCTGGTCTACAGGTTTTAACCCTCTCCTGCCTGAGACTTCAGAAATTAAGCTGTGAGTGGTTTTATTATTACAATATTCAATAAGCGCCATAAGAACTAAAAGGATGCTTGCAAAATTGGGGCATTGCCCCCCATTTTCATTTCCCAGTCCTCCCTCCCTCCTTCCCCCAAAGAATGCCCCTCCTGATCTCAGAGCATTGGTAAGGAAAACCAAGCACCAATCATTGCTCCTAGGTCAAGAGTGTACACATTGCCATTAAGTCAGAACTAATACTAAAGTTCTCTGGCTTCATATTTTCAGAGGAATACGTTGCTAGCTTCTAACCCCACCCTATATTTTTAGTACAAGTTGTTGCACTAGAGTTGTTGCCTTCATTAGTTGTGGGTGCTCCATTACTGGAGGTTTTCAAAAAGACACTGCACAACCAGCGGGGCAACTTCCTCCAGAGGTTGTGAAAGTCTCCGACACTGGGAGTTTTAAAGAAGAGATTGGACGACCATTTGTCTGAAATGGTATAGCGTTTCCTGCCTGAGCAGGGGGCTGGACTAGAAGACCTCCAGGATCCCTTCCAAATCTAGTATTATTCTGTGTCTGGCCATGGTCTAGAAAAGTCTCAGCTGTTGGTACAAGGGCAAAATTACTGGCCTTCCAGACATCACTTTTCCTGCATACAAATGTCCACTGATTATGGTAATGCTGGGAAGATATCATTGTTCTGCTACCAGAACTATTTATTCATTCAGCCAGTGTTCAAGGTTACAACAGCACTGAAAAAGTGATTTATGACTGGTCCTTGCATGACCATCACAACATCCCCACAACCACGTGATTAAAATTTGGCTGCTTGGCAACTAGCATGTGGTTATGACGGCTGAAATATCCGGGTGGCATGTGATCACTATGTGAAGTTGGTTTCCAAGTACAGTCAATGAGCAAAGCTGAATCCAGATAAGAACCACGCAATTCACTTAACAACTGCAATATGTGCTTAACAGCAATGGTGAAAAACAAAAAAGTACTAAAATTGGGCAGAACTCGCTTAGCTTTCTTAGCAACTGACCCAACTGTGGGCATAAGTAGAGGACTACCTCTACCATAAAGCTGCATGGAAAGCACTTGCTTCAGTAGGGGAAGTAGGAGATGGGATGGAATGATTATTATATGGTCAGGAATCTGCATTTCTAGCACTGTTTAAGCTGGATGAGGACAGGAAAGTGAGTTTTATGTACATAAAACAACATAAACTACTTACCCCTAGGAGAGGTGGAAAGCCCTAGGAACAGAATAAATATTAGATTATTACAGCAAGTCTTTAATAGTAAGCTAAGTAATATGGTTGATCTGCATTCCACTCCCTTACAAAACTGACAAATATGCACTACTGGGAGTGTCAGTTCTCAACAGCTGTGCACCCTGCATTTTCCTCTTGTGAAAGTCTCTTCTAATTAAATACTTTCCTCATCATACCACTGACTAGTCCTCCACCTGTTTCATAGTACTACCGTAAATACTAAGGAAGGAATCAGGGTGCTATACCATGTTTGAACCATCTGGAGGTCCTGAGGACACTCAAAATAATTTTTAAAAAGGCCAATTAGCTCTCCCAAAACTGTAGGTATGTTTAGGAGAGAAGGAAATGATGTCAAGGACACTATGTGAAAAATAGCCATGTGGTCTAGAAAGGATTACCATTAATTTGGAACTGAGGCTCTGTAGTGTTTTGGACCAAATGTCTTTTCGGCTGGAGATGGGCCCAAAAACCTATGCGGAAGAATTTGCACTTGAGAAATTTAGTCGTCTCATGTTTTTTTAAAAAAATTCGCCTTCCTTTCTCCATATCTTTGTTGGATATCCTTCATTCCTAACTACAAAGTCGGTCCTACCCATTGGACCATTGGATAATATGACATTGTCTGAGTAGAATCTTGGATTTTAGTAACCTGAATATGCTGGAATGCAGATCTTACCGCCATTCCGGGAAATCCAGGGTAAAACTAAAAAGAGACAGAAGGACAAAGGAAGATAAGAAACACAAAATCAGTATAGTACTTTGAATTCCCATAACAGGGTTTAATTAATCCTCTGAAGCAGGGATGAAATGCTCTGAAGTCTGCTACTGGTCTGATTCAGTGGCCTGCAGGTGCTAGGAAGCTAGAACAGCGGGGGGGGGGGGGGGACGGGACGACAGTTGTGCCACACAATTTAGAAAGCAGGATTTTCTGCTTTCTAGAGAATATAAATCCCACAGCACCGGTGATTATCGCACAGCTAATTGTCGCAACTTTTTTTTTACGTTTTAAGCATTTTTAAACTACTGGTTCAGGTGAACCAACACGAACTGGTAGCATTTTACCCCTGGTCCGAAGCCCCTTTCCTGTGTAAAGGCTGGGCCCTTTGTTCAGTGCTGCTGTAACATTTAGGACGATACAAATGGTGTAAATTGAGGATTAGCTGTAAATTGTTGCCTAACCTCAAGTCTGAGAAACTCCAAGCAAGGGTGTCTGTTAAGTCTTAGAAAAAGTGGTGTAAAGAAATGCCACATTAAAAGGTCGGAGAGTGTCTAGACAGAAGGGCAGTCAACAAAAGTGGCTTCACTCTCCTGTTGAGCTCTCTTGTGCACACATAGGACAAGCTACGCACTCAAAACGGCTTGGTTGAAAAGCTTCCACAAAGCCCAAATTTGGGAGCCTTGATATAGCCCAGCCTACCTAACTACATTGTAGAAGGAAGACACGTCCCATCACTACACATGAAAGTTGCTTTGGCCTGTCAGGGTAGACCAGTGGTGGGTTCCGGATCCTGTTGCAACTGGTACGGTGCAACGGGTCTGGCAGCCACCACATGAATGCGCGCAGTGCACACATGCATCCTCACCTCCTGTGACACTCTGCGACATCTCCGCGATGCTCCAGCTGCTCAACGGAGCGTCGCGTTGGTGCGCGGAAGTGCCAAAGAGCTCAAATACAGGTAAGGACGATGGATGGGCAGGTGGGCCCTCTGGAGCACCGGAATGGTACCCGGTGCTCCCGGCAGGCACCAGTACACCTGTACCGGGGTGTACTGCCTACAACCCACCACTGGGGTAGACAAACTATAAATATAATACAACAATAATAACAGCACAACAGTGGTGAAATTTAATTCCCCCCCCCCGGTTCTGTGGGTGTGGCTTTGGGGGGAGGGTCATGTGACTGGGTGGGCATGGCCAACTTTTTTTTCACTTTTTCAAGCATTTTTTTCCTGCTGGTTCTGGCGAATAGGCAGGAAAAAATTGCTTTAAAAAGTGGGGAAAGAAAACTTCCGACAATTGCGCGGCTCACAGCTGAGTCACACAACCCTTGGAAGCTTTTTTTTTTTTTACTGCCGGTTCACAGAACCAAGGACAATCCTCCCTACTGGTTCAGCCGAACCGGGCCGAACTGGGAGGATTTCACCCCTGCTGTCAGGCCTGCAGCCAGTTCCTTTTAGGATCTTTGGCCTGCCACACTCTCTATTATTGGGCTGTTTCATTAGTGGGGAATTGGGAGGGGGAATAGTAAGGAGTAGAATGTCTTGTCGTCAAAATTAAAAAAAAATCCTTTCTAGAAGCACAAAGTCATCCTTTGTCTTTGCACCTCTGCACCTGACCGGAACTGGATGGGTGGAACTGCCAACTTGGCAATGGAAGATTGGACCATGTGATGGACTTGTGGGTGTGGGGGCAAGATCTTGAACTTTCAACTGGGTGGAAAACTCAGGAAGCTTTCAGATTCAGGATTTCCCAAAGGTGCCAACATGGCTCTCTTAATAAATTGGAACTTTGAGGCATACTTTGCCTTGGGCTCTGATTTAATTTTGGATGATATTTGGAATGCTGACACCTGTAGCACAAACTAGTCACTGCTTTGAATGGCAATGCAAGGGTCTTGAAATATATGAGAGAGTTTCAGACAAGCTTAGATGGTACAGCAAATGCCCCTGGATTCACCCTATATGACTGGATCTCTACCACAAAAGAATCTATGAAGACACTTTGGCATATGGGCCAAGAGATAATATGAGGCTGCTCCCCCCACCTCCCCAAATAGCTGGTCCTCAGCTGCCTGAGCAATCTAGCAACACACACACACACACACACACACACACACACACACACACACAAAGAGTAGTGTTTTGACAATTACAATAGAAGTCACACTGTTCTTAAAAAGACGACCAGACTTCAGGACCCCCAGTAAAATGGCCTTCAGAACTTAACGATTGAAAAATGACTGAATGAAGAGCATCGGTCTTACCTGAGCAGGTGCTGGAACCTAGAGGAGAGCAGGGGAAAAAAAGGGGGGGGGGGAAATTCCATATCACATGAAATAGGACCACGCACAAACATTCACATTCAGAATAACAGAATTGGAAGGGACCTTGGAGGTCTTCTAGTCCAACCCCTGCTCAAGCAGGAGACCTTATATCATTCCAGGCAAATATACCCTTTTACCCTGTTAAAATATACCTTTTCACCCTATACAGTACTATTTCAGACAAATATAATCACCTCCCATATACATATTGCTGAGATGCCGTGTGAATTTTGTGGGGTTTAATTGTCTTTGCAGAAACTTGGCATCTCTAATCTTATGGAAGAAATACTTTTCAATTTATCCTGAGTTGCCTCTTCAAATTTAAATTCTTACTATGTTACTGAACTTATTAAAATGAATGGGTGTTGTTTTTGTTGTCAGGCCAAGTTTCAGCTTGGGAAAGTGTAAATAACAAGGAAACCACCTCTTCACCTGTGCAGGTATACAATCTTGTCAAGACTATGGTCTCATTATATTTGTACTTCACTTAGCCCTGGTAATTTGCTTTAGCTAAGATGGATCTTACCCTCCGCTCTGTGCCCCTTTTTGGAAAATCTGTCTTGTGAGATGATAATTGTTATTTATTTCTTTAAGAAAATGTATATGGACACCCAATTTACTTCTCAGTGACTCCAGGGAACTTACAAGGATAAAAACCCAATGTAAGATTGTTGGAGGCAATATGCCAGGGGTGTCCAAACTTGGCAACTTTAAGACTTGTGGACTTCAACTCCCAGAATTCCCCAGCCAGCTCTGCTGGCTGGGGAATTCTGGGAGTTGAAGTCCACAAGTCTTAAAGTTGCCAAGTTTGGACACCCCTGCAATATGCTGACATTGTAAACTGCTCATAGAGTGTCTGAGTGGTTGTGTCTATGGAGATTCTCAGTCATCCAGGCCATGGTTGTCCTAAAGGTGCTTTTTTCCACATGCAACTGGACTTTCTGGTTTTTCTTTGAAGACATTTCGCTTCTCATCCAAGAAGCTTCTTCATCTCTGGGGAATTGATGGATTTATATTCCTTGC
This sequence comes from Natrix helvetica, assembly GCF_964273705.1. Lineage (NCBI taxonomy): Eukaryota > Metazoa > Chordata > Lepidosauria > Squamata > Natricidae > Natrix > Natrix helvetica. Next base: position 14,075,605 of record NC_138558.1, read on the forward strand.
AGACAGCTGGTCATTTGCATCCTTTTAGAGAGTCATTGAGGCCATTGACAGGTTCACCTGCATTCTTAGGGTCAGCTGATTAGTGCAAATGAGTTTGGAGCCTTCTTGGCTGCAGGATGTTTTCTGCCCTATGTCCCTTCACTGCGGAAGACAGGCGCAAGGCTATTGGGGATGAGTCTGTGAGTCTGGGGAGGAGTCAGATTACAGGAACCATTTGCGCTTCAGTTTGAGATGCAGACAACCCAGACTCATCCTTCCATTCCCTACCATCCAATCAGAGCTGAAGAAGCGTCTTAGATGAGCAGTGAAACGTCTTCAAGGAAAAAACAAGAAAATTCAATTGCCTCCTTAAAAACCCCCTTTGCGTCTAAGTGCTATTGCTATGAAAACCAGGGACGTGCGGTCAGGGGAGGCAGGGGAGGCAGAGCCTCACCTCTCTTCATGAAATAATAGTATATAATATTATATACTATATATGTATATGTATATGTATATGTATATGTATATGTATGTATGTATGTGTGTGTGTGTGTATACATACATACATACATACATACATACATACATACATACATACATACATACATACATACATACATATATATATATATATATATATATATATATATATATATTCGTAGATTTTCACGGGTGTAGGTATGCTGGTTTTGTTGTATTCGGGTCTTTTCCCATGTAAGGTTGAGATTGTCTTTGCAACGTTTCGGCAGGATCTCACCTGCCATCTTCAAGCAATGTGGGCTTAAAAATGTGGGCTTTTTTAAGCCCACATTGCTTGAAGATGGCAGGTGAGATCCTGCCGAAACGTTGCAAAGACAATCTCAACCTTACACGGGAAAAGACCCGAATACAACAAAACCAGCATATATATATATATATATATATATATATATATATATATATATATATATATATATATATATATATATATATATATATATATATATATATATATATATATATATATATATATATATATATATATATATATATATATATATATATATATATATGTTTTCTGAGGTTTTCGCGGGTGTTTGTATGTATGTCTTTGGTTGTTCGGGTTTTCCCCCGCGTAGAATTGGAAGTATCTTCACTGGCTTGGTGCTTCCAGCTGAGATCTCACATTGCTCCTGGAAGCACCAAGCCAGAAGCGCCAACAACATTTCTGCCTTCGCAGCTTGCGGGCGCGGACAGACGGAGGTAGCCAGAGCGACGCCGAGGCGGTCCGGGCAGACAAAAGAGCGAGCGAGGGAGTGATGGAGGATCAGGCTGCCTGATCCTCGGTCGCTTGCCCGCTGGACTGCCTCGGCGCCACTCTGGCTACCTCCGTCCGTCCGCACCCGCGAGCTGCGGAGGCAGAAATGTTGTCGGCGCTCCCAGATGATGGGGAATGGGATCATGTGTGCTGGAGGCTGAGGCAGCCTCAGCCTCCAGCACACGTGGTCCCATTCCCCGCCTTCCTGATGACGTCACCAGCCTCACCAGCCACTGATGAAAACAATAAAAAGCAATACCCCACACCCCTCTGGTGATAACAGTCAAATGAGCCATTTGATGGGATCCATCACTCCATCCCACTCCAGGGTTCCCCAGCCCCATTGGCAAACCAGGTCTTCAGAACCTTGAGCAACAGTGTCAAAGTGGGGCCAATCTTATCTCTGCAGGGATGATGTTCCAAGCAGGGAGCCACCACGGAGAAGGCCCTTCTTCTTGGTCCTGCTAGATGAATCTCCTTAGGAGAGGGGGGCCCCGTAGCATTCCCTGCCTCCCCGCTCTGGTGGGTCGGGTAGTTGTTTGACAGGGGAAAAGGCAGTCCTTCAAATAACCTGATCCAAGGCCATGTAGGGCTGTGAAGGTGACAACCAGCACCTTGAGTTGGACCCGGAAGCAAATCTCTATAGAGATAGAGAAGGCTCTGTATGAGTTTAGACATATGCAATACTAAGTGCTTAATTAGAAGGATTAAATCCTTCCCTCTATGGTCATGAGTTATGTGGAATTTTTCCCCCTTTGTATTTTATATTAACTAATTTAATTTTTTTGATATGAGTTATGTGGAAATTATTCCAATGAAAATTCAACCCGAAGAGGGAAGAGTTAACTATTTTCTGCCCATCTTCACCCTGGTTTTGGTGAATTATTTTCTCTATTCAAGGAGCCTGGGAACTTCCATTGTACAATGTGGAAGGGTTTATGGCCCCTGCTTTTTCAGCTTGGTCTCCTCTTGAATTGTTGAGACAGCAGTGTTGTACTTTTGACACACTGGAGAAGATGTAAAACAGGGAAGTAAAACGAATTGTGGAATGGGTGTCCAATCTTGGCATCTTTAAGACCTGTGGACTTCAACTCCCAGAATTCCTCTGCCAGGATGGCTGGTTAGAGTTGAAGTTCACAGGTCTTAAAGTTACCAAGGTTGGAGACCCAGGTCTACAGCATACTCAAGCTTGTTTAAGGAAAAGACTTGACTGTACTGCAAATCTACTCAGGTTTTTGTAGCAGATTGTTATAAGTTTGCAAGGCAGAAATGCTTAACTTTTCTACCCTGCCAGCCTAGACAGAAACAATGCAAAATGAATAATGAGAAATGGTCTTACTAGGTATTGAGCTATCGGCATTCCAGCTGCATTTATCTAAAGAAAACAGATACACCCCAGTCAGTTCAGTATGCCTCCTACTGCTATGCCCCTCTGATTTAAGCCATGCTACCCTTTTGTTCTGAATGCTACATTTTTTTTTTGCATATATGAATTGTGCCACGCGGGGTGGGCAAAGAGATAGGAAATGGCATTGTCTTTCTAGATCCTTTGAGGAGCAATTCCATAAAATTTAACAATAATTATCATGTTTAACCCGTCAATTGTTGAAAGTCGTGTGATTTGGGTGGCACAGTTTTGAACCTGGTGAAAGATTCTCATCTGATCCTTTCTCCCTCCCACCCCCACCCCCACAATGCATTATCTCATACCGCAGTTGGGTCAAGAGGAACTGGTATAGGAACCTGTAAGATCAAATGAATATAGAAATCAGTCATATAAGACACAAGAGCATACAATAGAACTTAGAAGCCATTGACTTACAAATAATTCCTTTACTGACCATTGCAACGGCACTGAAAAAAGCTACTGATGTCCATTTTTCACACTTATGACCGTTGCTGCATCCCCCATCGTCACATTATTTACATTCGGATGCTTGAGAACGGGCTCAAATTTATGACTGTTGCAATGCCCCGAAGTCGTGTGGCCCCCTCTTTTGTAACCTTCTGACAATTAGAAGGTCAATGGGGAACCAGCTTCACTTAACAACCGTGTTGCTAATTTAAGAACTACAGTGATTCACTTAACAAATGTGGTAAAAAAGTGGTAAAACTCACTTAACAAATTTCTCACTTAGCAACAGAAATTTTGGGCTCAATTGTAGTCTTAAGTCAAGGACTAGCTGTATTTTTCTTCATACACAACAACGTTCATTGGTCAACTATTCTATTTAATTGGCCATCAATGCTGTCTCTGCCCACCAGAGTAATGGTAGTTGAATACATGCTGTCAGATAAGATGCTTACAAATTCCCCAAAAAACACTGCTTAGCAAAATGCTGAGCAATTTCTCCATCTCTCTCCTCCATCCTCCTTCGCAGTACAGATGGAATCTGATTTGGAAACATTATCACGAACCTGATCAGCGTCTGTTCCTTGATATTACAATGCCATCTAGCGATAGCAATGAAGTACAAATCTTAGCATACTCATGGAGTGGACCTCAGATCCCAAATTGTGGGCCATTGGTCAGTGGACACCTGCTTTTCTGTAATTAGACCTTCTGAATCATCTGTCCCTGGACAGGAACCTTTCCTTATGAATATGGTCAAAGCGTCTGGATTGGCAGCTCTTAGCTGAAAAGGCCTACAAAAGAAGCAGGCTCTCAAATGCAATGGGGAAGGCTAAATTAGAAAACATGGCAGGCTCTATTTGCATGGTGGTCTGAAGAATCCCGCCCTTGATCTGCTAAGATCATCACAGAACATCCTGCTGTCACTAGTAGCCTTTGTCATCTGTAATGCGTGAAACATCTTTGAGCATGGAAGTAGATTCTTCTGTTTTGTTAAGTACAACTTATGTCATTGCAATGGAAAGATGGTGATGGTGTTACCGGTATTTGTATAGGAGGTATGTTCATCCCTATAGGCACATCTGCTTGCTGCTGTCGAGGGAGTTGGAAGCGAGTCATGCGCTGTGGAAATATAACAGCACCATTTTCATCCTTCTCAATGTGTTAGGGATGCTACAGGATTCTAGAGCAGTCTTCTTAACCTTGGCAACTTGAAGATGTATGAACTTCAACTCCCAGAATTCTCCAGACAGAAAAGAATGGGTGGCTCAGGAATTCTGGGAGTTGAAGTCCACAAGTCATAAAGGGGCCATCGTTCCCCACCTCTGCTCTACATCTTTGCCATCTCTTCTCCTGAAATCTAAGACTGGTCCCTGAGATAATTTCACTGTTCTGTTGGTACTTTTTTTAAAAAAAAGGAAGGAAGGAAGGAAGGAAGGAAGAGAAAGAAAGAAAGAAAGAAAGAAAGAAAGAAAGAAAGAAAGAAAGAAAGAAAGAAAAAGAAAGACTTTTCTCTGTTTGAAAGAGAAAAAGCTGTATGCCCTGTGCTAATGTTCTATTAGATAGGATAAAAATACATTTATGTTATCCTAAAAATCCTTTCAGATTTATTCAGAGAATAAGCTATAAGACATTATCTTCAAATTTGATGGCCACTAGATGGTGTTTTCTCTCTGCATGTCCTATTTCATAGTCCCAACTGAGGAGTCATTACAGGGTATATGTTCATCTAACCCCAATGCATTAGCTGTTAGGAAATTATAGTAAAGAAATAATTTACCAGTTCACTGGATGCACTTGCTGATCTCTGTGAAAAGAGTAAAATAGAGTTAGAACTTAGCTTTTGGGAAACAGTGCTAGATTAGACACTAGAACATGGTGGCGCAGTGGTTAGAATGCAGTACTGCAGGCTACTTCTGCTGACTGCCAGCTGCCTGCAGTTTGGTAGTTCGATTCTCACCAGCTCAAGGTTGATTGAGATTTCCATCCTTTCAAGGTCGATAAAATGAGGACCCAGATTGTTGGGTGCAATATGCTCACTCTGTACATCACTTAGAGAGGGCTATAAAGCACTGTGAAGCAGTATATAAGACTAAGTGCTATTACTATTCCTTTCATATTGCGAGAAAAGGTCTTTGAGAACTATTCTTCAAGAATTTCTCCCTATCAGGTTTCCCAATTTTCTTCATTTCTTTTTCCTTTTTTCAACCCATAATCCAGTTAGAGGTGAACAACACACAACATGGGTGTCCAATCTTTTGGCTTCCCTAAGCTGCATTGAGTGAAGGGGTCACTCTTGGACTATATATAAAATACATAATATGTAACAAACTTCCCTTTTTATTATATTTTTATATGTTCTTGTGGGGCCACAATACCAGCTGTTCAGGGATTGGACATGCCTGATGTAAAAAACCCGGGAGTATTGTGAAACTTATTCTCACACACATTGGTGACAAAATAGGAATTGGTCAGGGAAGGGAAATTTACCTCAACACGTCTTCTGACACCATGATGTTCTGTTTCCGGTTTCTTTGTGACTCTTGTTGGGTGTCTTTCCTTCATGGATTAAAAAAAATGTAAGTAGAGAACCAGAATAATGGAAAATAGAATGGTCTCCCTTCCCTGTTTTCAAGAATATGGATTAAATCCATTCTATGTTCACAAAAGAAAAAAAAAACATCTACCACTACCACTACCTATTGGTATGCTATTTGTAAGATGAAGAAAAGGATAGTTTTTTCCCCTTCTTTTTTCATTTTCCTTTTTGGACCAATGCTTCATCCAATGTACGAAGGGATTCATAAATCTTGTGGAGTTGATCTCATTTTGGGGAGGATAACTAGATCATTCAAGCACAATGTGTCAACTCGATCTCTCATATTTGGAGGGGAAATTAATGCAACGTTGTTCCCTATTCAGGATCTGCCTTTGTCTTTCCAGTGGTTCTCCAAAACTTTCCTTCAATAAGAAGAGCCATTAAAGGCCTACAACTGCAGCTTAGTATCATTCATCAAATGTCACCATCAATGTCCACTAAGGGAAGAGCACCATACGACATCATTATGCTCTTGACATCCAAGTAAGCATGGAGTAGTCATTGATATCCCACACTCTTTGTAGTTTTTTCCATGATTTCTGATTGCAACCTCAAAGACTTTTCAGGCTCTAAGAAATACTGATATATTTTTTTGCAGATGTATCTCATTCTGTACAATGGATATAACATAATTGCGGAGGTGAGGAAGGATAAGATACAATCCTCATACCCAACAATTCATTCCTCTCCTTATTTTAATGCAGTATCCGTTTCTGTTTCCTATTGAGAGCAACTAGCTAGAGATTCTACCAGAATGTAGTCCTAAACTTTTTCATGAGAGACAAATGGGGAATGAGGCATTTGAATATTTATCTCTGCAAAGGCAATTCAGTGTTATTATTGAGAAATAATAATTATTATGGGGGAAAGTGTTTCAAGGAGACTTATCCTAAATTAACTCACCATAACTTGTAGCCTAACTGTCCAAACTAAATCTTCAGAGTAACTCAACATACCATATCCAATCTATTTGTCCAGCCCCCATACCTGATAGGCACTGCAGGCTACTTCTGCTGACTGCCAGCTGCCTGCAGTTTGGTAGTTCGATTCTCACCAGCTCAAGGTTGATGGAGATTTCCATCCTTTCAAGGTTGATAAAATGAGGACCCAGATTGTTGGGTGCAATATGCTCACTCTGTACATTAGTTAGAGAGGGCTATAAAGCACCGTGAAGTAGTATATAAGACTAAGTGCTATTACTGTTGCTTTCATATTGCGAGAAAAGTTCTTTGAGAACTATTCTTCAAGAATTTCTCCCTATCAGGTTTCCCAATTTTCTTCATTTCTTTTTCCTTTTTTCAACCCATAATCCAGTTAGAGGTAAACAACACACAACATGGGTGTCCAATCTTTTGGCTTCCTTAAGCTGCATTGAGTGAAGGGGTCACAATACATAATATATAACAAACTTCCCTTTTTAATATATTTTTTATATTTTCTTCTGGGGGCCACAATACCAGCTGCTCAGGGATTGGACATGCCTGATGTAAAAAACCCGGGAGTATTGTGAAACTTATTCTCGCACACATTGGCGACAAAATAGGAATTGGTCAGGGAAGGGAGATTTACCTCAACACGTCTTCTGACACCATGATGTTCTGTTTCCGGTTTCTTTGTGACTCTCGTTGGGTGTCTTTCCTTCATGGATTAAAAAAAATGTAAGTAGAGAACCAGAATGATGGAAAATAGAATGGTCTCCCTTCCCTGTTTTCAAGAATATGGATTAAATCCATTCTATGTTCACAAAAGAAAAGAAAAAAATCTACCACTACCACTACCACTACCACTACCTATTGGTATGCTATTTGTAAGATGAAGAAAAGGATAGTTTTTTTCCCTTCTTTTTTCATTTTCCTTTTTGGACCAATGCTTCATCCAATGTATGAAGGGATTTGTTAGATACTTGTTCTAACTACAGTGGTTTCCACCAAGGTCCTCTGTTCTGGCGGGAACAGAGGTTTAATCCTATTGGTCGAACGGTCTGACAGCTCCCTATAAAAGGGCTGCTGTCAGACTCAACCTTCGCTGGATTGTTCTCACTTGTTGTAATTAATAAAGAGCTGTTGTTACCGTTAAGACTTTGTGTGCCTATCCATTACCCAATCTAACAGGATTCATAAATCTTGTGGGGTTGATCTCAATTTGGGGAGGATAACTAGATCATTCAAGCACAATGTGTCTACTCAATCTCTCATATTTGGAGGGGAAAGTCATGCAATGTTGTTCCCTATTCAGGATCTGCCTTTGTCTTTCCATTGATTCTCCAAAACTGTCCTTCAATAAGAAAAGCCATTAAAGGCCTACAACTGCAGCTTAGTATCATTCATCAAATGTCACCATCAATGTTCACTAAGGGAAGAGCACCATACGACATCATTATGCTCTTGACATCCAAGTAAGCATGGAGTAGTCATTGATATCCCACACTCTTTGCAGTTTTTTCCATGATTTCTGATTACAATCTCAAAGACTTTTCAGGCTCTAAGAAATACTGATATATATTTTTTGCAGATGTATCTCATTCTGTACAATGGATATAACATAATTGTGGAGGTGAGGAAGGATAAGATGCAATCCTCATACCCAACGATTTCCTTTCTCTCCTTATTTTAATGCAGTATCCGTTTCTGTTTCCCATTGAGAGCAATTAGCTAGAGATCCTACCAGAATGTAGTCCTAAACTTTTTCATGAGAGACAAATGGGGAATGAGGCATTTGAATATTTATCTCTGCAAAGGCAATTCAGTGTTATTATTGAGAAATAATATTTATTATGGGGGAAAGTGTTTCAAGGAGACTTATCCTAAATTAACTCACCATAACTTGTAGCCTAACTGCCCAAATTAAATCTTCAGAGTAACTCAACATGCCATATGCAAACTATTTGTCCAGCCCCCATTCCTGATCCTTCATTAGAAGAGTAGCCTTTAGGATCAGCAGTCAGAGTTCACAGATACTCATACTTTACAAAATAACATGAGTTGGAAGGGATCTTGGATGTCTTCTAGCTCATGCAGGAGACCCACAGAACTTCGGACAAGTGGTTGTCCAATTTCTTCTTTAAAACACACTAACCCACAACTTCTGAAGGCAAGATGTTCCACTGATTAACTGTTCTAAAGTTCAGGAAATTTCCCCTTATTTCTATTTATCTATTTTATTTATTTATTTTATTTATTTATTTATTTATTTATTTATTTATTTTTTATTTATTTTTTTTATTTATTTATTTATTATTTGTCAACAAATACAGGGAAACAAATATGAAAACACATGAAAAAATGGCACAAATAAATGGATAAAAATAAGCAAAACATAGCCATAAACACATAAAATGAGTACATATAAATGGGGACAGCAGGACAGGGATGGTAGGCAAGCAGTTGCGCTTATACATGCCCCCCTTAGGCACCTCTTAAGCAATGTGTAAGGTCCACGGTAGACAGCTTAAGGTAAAAGGTATGGGGGTTAGAGGAACTAACAACAGGATCAGGTAGGGTGTTCAACACATTTACAATACAATACAATAGCAGAGTTGGAAGGGACCTTGGAGGTCTTCTAGTCCAACCCCCTGTCTAGGCAGGAAACCCTATACCGTTTCAGACATATGGCTATCCAACATCTTCTTAAAGACTTCCAGTGTTGGGGCATTCACAACTTCTGGAGGCAAGCTGTTCCCCTGATTAATTGTTCTAACTGACAGGAAGTTTCTCCTCAGTTCTAAGTTGCTTCTCTCCTTGATTAGTTTCCACCCATTGCTTCTTGTCCTACCCTCAGGTGCCTTGAGGGTATTTACTACTCTTGTTCTACCCTCAGGTGTAGAGGGTATTTACTACTCTATTGCTGAAATCGGTTTTCCTGCAATCAAGATTAGAACGGATTACATTTAGCTTGTATCTATTTGATAGCCCCTGTGTTGAAGTAAAAGTAGCCATTAACAGGTAGGACATTATGGCAGATTATCTTGTGCACTAAACTCAGGTGGGAATGATCCTATATTAGTTCTGTCCTTGATTAGTCTCCATCCATTGCTTCTAGTTCTGCCTTCAGGTGTTCTGGAAATTAGGTTGACCTAAGGGAATATCCTGGTTTTCAAGGCTCTATCTTTACCCCAGGTTAAATCCTTGTAATTAGTTGGATTTTGGCTTTTTTGGTCTTGCCATCTATGTCAGGTTTGTCAGTTGTGAGGGGAGCATAATTCTTCCATCTAGCCTCCAGTTTTACGGGATTCCATCCATTTATATAGATGCTGTTTAAAAACATTGATGACTAGATTAGGGCATTCATATATTTTGAACACCAAGTGAGGATACAGAGCGCTCATTATATACAGAATCAGGGAAAACCTACCAATGTTGGTTTACTTCAGGGGTGTCCAAATTTGGGAACTTGTAAGACTTGGTGGACTTCAACTCCCAGAATTCCCCAGCCAGGGAATTCTGGGAGTTGAAGTCCACAAGTCATAAAGTTCCCAAGTTTGGACACCCCTGAGTTACTTTCACATGTACAGTAGATAAAGTGTACATCTAAACATGTTCAGAGTTTTTTTCTCACATGAAGTAATACATAACACAATTATGGTTTTTATTTTTTAACTTGGTGGAAAGTGAACTGGGTCAAGAAGCCCAAATTGCTGTGATAACCTCCGTTGCATTTTCCAGCGGATAAAAATAATAATAACCATAATTTTTTTAATCATACAGAGACAATCACAATATCAAGCTGTTCTTGTGCCACCTTCCTTAACCTGGTTTCTACCAGGCATCTTGGGAATACAATTCCCACCAACAGGACCAAGAGAAATCTTGGCATTGTAGGGTAAGTATAGGTAGTCCTTAACTTACAACCCTTCATTTAGTGATTGTTCAAAGTTACAGCGGCACTGGAAAAAAGTGACATGACCGTTTTTTACACTTTCGATTGTTGTAGCATCCCATGGTCATGTGATCAAACTTCGGACGGTTGGCAACTGACTCATATTTATGACTGTTGCAGGGTCACGGGGTCATCTGATCCCCTTTTGTGACCTTCTGACAAGTAAAGTCAATGGGGAAGCCAGATTCACTTAACAGCCAGGTTGCTAACTTAGCAATTGCATTGATTCATGCCACAGCTGTGGCAAGCAAAGTCGTAAAATGGAGCAAAACTCATTTAACATTCACTTAGCAGCAGGAATTTGGAGCTCAGTTGTGGTCACACATTGAGGACTACCTTATTTTGCAAAGGCGCCATGCTGAAAAAGTCTTCACTAACGAAACAATGCCCATAGGAACAACTTAAATGGGAAATCCCAAAGTTGTAGGTTAGAGCAAGAAGTTGAAGAAACAACCTAAAAGACAATGACAAGCTACTTCAACTTAAAGCTACCCAATTTATTCTTGGAATCGCCAGGAGCTCAGATCAGCTTAAGGTAGTCTTCACTTTAATTCTTACTTACCCGGACAGGGACTGTGAGTACCACATTCAGAAGGCAGGCAACAAGAATCAACAGTTTCATGTTGGTAGGGAAACTGAAATGATATAACAGAACAATTCAAGTTACTCTTTACTTTTGGTTGCTCCCAAAGTTTGCCACTTCTTTTCTTCATTGGTACTAATGTATTAATTGATTTGTTTTCTTTTCCATATCCTCTGAATCAGTTCTTTGTTGTAGTTCTTAGTAGTAGAAATACCATTCATATCTGATTTTTGGGGGTACATTTTATGAAATACCAAACAGTAAAAGTGATTGCTGTAAAACTCAGTTTTAGATATAGCTAATATTAGAAATACTACTATTGCTATCTGATTTTTTTTTTACATTCTATGCATTATCAAACAGTCATAGAAGCATCCTCTGCTACCTCCAACAACGCAGCAGATTCAACTCCACTTTTGAAAGAAATGATCAGGAATCCTAAGAAGGTACAAAAACATGTCTTTTCTTGCAGCATTAGAACACTAAAATTTATGAGATTTTGGTGTCATCTCAATAAAACCTTACAAGATTTGAAACCAAACTGCCAACATCTCATAATAGCTCAAGACGTTGGTTTTCTCACCAAATTTTAGTCATTTTAATACTTTTTAAAAATGTTTTTGAATGTAGCTATCCGTAGTTGAAATTTTTTTTCGGTCCCTCATACAAATCATAGGTAGGCTACGACTAGTCTCTTTTTGGGATTGGTTGAAATTCAGCATAGACAATTCAGGAAACTTCAAAAAGTTTGAACAAAGTGACCAAATGCTATAGATTTCTAATTTTAGCAACCAGATCTCTGACTGAAAGAATCGGAAGTTTCATCTGGAACTGAGGTCAACATATCTTAAACAATCATTAAATCTAACTAAAGAAAATGTAATTCTACAGAGATTAGCTATTAAAATATATCCAATTTATTTGGATGCTTATTCTAAAATATACTAGAATCCTTGTCTTACCTTTGCTTTGTATCAACACCAGCAGAAAAACCAAGAAATCAGCTTGATCTAGGAGGCTTTTCTCAGTAGCTAGTATTTATATGCTGTCCTGATGATCTGGCTTTATTTATTAAAAATATAATCATAGGTTTCATGAATCAGAACTTGGAAAACAGCTGTTGGGTTAAGGATTTGGGGTTTTGTGACTTACTTACAGAAATCCCTGGAGGAATGTTTCATCTCGACACAAAACTTGTTGTGAAAAGAATTTAATTAATTATGTCTTTTTCAATATGGCTAGAAATATCCAGGGTATAATTTGAAGACCCCCTTTTTATATAGAGATTTTTAAGGATTTAAGTTATTTAAGAAGGACTGGTCTATGGTGCTTTGCCAAAAGAAATCAAGGAAAAGAATTGCACCCACAGAAACAGACTGCATTGGTAACTGGACCTTATTATGCCCTTCTATTCTGAACTGATTTTATCTACCATAAAATTGGTACCCAAAGAGTCCTATTAGAGCCGTAAAAAACAGAATAATAGAATTGGAAGGGATCTTGGAGGTCTTCTAGTCCTGCTCGAGCAGGAGACCTTATACCATTTCTGTCAAATGGTTCAGACAACCTCCTGCTTTAAGTGGGAAATTGATAAGACAATGGGATATTTATTTATCAAATGTATAGGCTGCCCATTTTATTATCAAGTGACTCAGGTTGGCTTATAATGTCATAACATAATATAAAATTAGAATGTTCAAAAGATTAAAAATGTGCATGGCTCAACGGATGTATCTAGCTCTTTCTGTGTGTATGTATGTATGTATGTGTATGTATGTATGTATGTATGTATGTATGTATGTATGTATGTATGTATGTATTTGTGTTACAACCCCTGGTATGCCTAAATATGGGAGGAAGCTCACTACTCCCTCTTTCTGTCCTTCGGCTCATCACAGAAGACCATGCAGGCAGAAAACCATATTTTTATTTATCAGTACAAATACAACACACACACACACACACACACACACACACACACACACACACACATATGTTGTATTTGTGCTGATAAATAAATAAAGGCATACCAGGGGTTGTAACACAAACACACACACACACATATATATATATATATATGTATATATATATATCTTGACCTTGTCCTTGACCTCTTGGTTCATTGGTCACTTCTAAACTGTTAACTCAGTTCAACCTAGTCATTCAAGAACAATGGTAAAAGCAATATAAAAAGAATGCTATTAATTTTCATAACAAGAATTCTCTTTCATCCTTGCCCAGAATTACATTTTCAAATCTATAGTTATTTAATCTCCCCAACTACTTTGTGCTATTTTGTAAGGAATGGACTAAAAAATACCCTATAATGTATAGGGTTTTGTATAGGTATATCAGTGGCTAAGACGCTGAGCTTGTCAATAAGAAAGGTCGGCAGTTCAATGGTTCAAATCCCTAGCACGGCATACTGGAGTGAGCTCTCATTACTTGCCCCAGCTTCTGCCAACCTAGCAGTTCGAAAGCACGTAAAAACTGCAAGTAGAAAAATAGGAACTACTTTTGGTGGGAAGGTAACCGTGTTCCATGCGTCTTTTTTGTTTAGTCATACTGGCCACATGACAATGGAGACATCTTTGGACAGCGCTGGCGCTTCGGTTTTGAAACAGAGATGAGCACCGCCCTCTAGAGTCGGGAATGACTAGCACATATGTGTAAGAGAAACCTTTACCTTTACCTTATGGTATAATGACCTTAATTTAATTTGCAAATTAAATGTTAGAATTCCCTTGGTTTCGAGAACAAAGCCAGCAAATGTTGGGTTCACTTATTCTCACCTTTTCTTTCTGCTGTGGGGAGGCCACAAAAGAAGCAAGGTTAAAAAAAAACCTTTCACTAATTATGAATAACAGTGCCATATTAGCCTGTCATTTTGTGATTAAAGATTGCTTAGATATGTCAGCTTCATAACTTATTGTTTTATTTATTGAGTTGATTTTGATGGTCCAGCCAACTCTATGAGGCTTACAAAGAAAGAAGATGATCTAAATATTTTTGATCTTGGTTTGTTTTAAGCAGAGCGTTTTTAAGTTTAATCACAGTCTCTCAAATTCAGATGATGCAATGAATAGTAGTTTGTCAAAATAGGAAGTGCAACTTTCCCATTCCTTCTTTATTGTTTATTTCCTCTGTTGAAGGAGAAACTTAAGTGGGTCTCTGCTAAAATGGTTTGTTATTATTGCTGGATGCAATTAGGAGGTTATCTCAAAATTGCACTGTGTGAAGCATGCTACACTTGCCGTAATTTTACATACATGCATTTAAATGCCTGTACTTCAAATATAAGAGCCACTCAACACTTCACAGGACACTCTGAAGAAGCTATCAAGATCTAGTAAATGCCAACACTTAGCAAATTAGATCTTAACAAGGCATTTCCTGAATACATAATAACAAGGGAACAAAATAAAGATGCTGATTTCTCAAAAGGAGGAAGATGGCATCTCTAAGTTCTATCTTCAGAAATTTGGCTAGCCCCTTACTGTTTCCTGGAGGGTTTAGGACAACTTAACATGGCCAATTTGTTATGGCCAACTCACCACAGTTAACTGGACAACTCGCCATGGCCAGTTCACCGCGAGCAACTTGCCATGGGACAACTTGTTGCGTGACAATTCTGTGCTGTATTAATTGTTTCATTCAGTTATTTTTATAGAGAGATGGTCACCAATAGGTGACCACATTTTCACCAAAAATGTTGTAACTCTTGCATTTTGTATTGACTTTCTTTGTTTCATTATAATTGACCAGACTTCTGTCAAAATTAATTTAACTTTTGTATTTGTTGAATTGTCTTGCGGCGAGTAAATATTGTTTAGCTATAAGTCATTCTTACATAATGCCAAATAGTCAGATAATGTCAAATCATGGCATAATGAAGAATTGAAATGGCATTACCCTACTAGGTTCGTAGGATCAGGCCAGGTTCCTTTCATATATAAATCACTATATTGGTACAAATTATGTTGCACCTGTAATAGCTATAATTGGCAGAACCATATAGTTATCTACCTATTAAATAGCTATAATAAGCTATTTTCAGAAGGAAATCTGGGATGTTCTAAAATTGTGAGAAACTGAACAAGAAATTGGTATGGATTAAGAGAAAGAGAGAGAGATAGAGTGTGTGTGAATAACATTTGTCCTAAGCCTAGTAAATCCAAAATCTTGCTTTGTAAAATATAATGATTATATGGGATGTATTATACTTAGGTGAGATTAACTATTGGGTACAACATATATTTTAAAAACCTTTCCATTCTGAAGTTTCACCATAATTAAAGTGTCAGTTTGAGGAACACCAATCTTCTTCAGCTGGTGGCTTTTGGGTTTTTTTTTTTTTTGACAGAGCTCAGTCATAATCATTATGGTTTTATATGAGATATCTTTATATGTGGTTTTTATTGTGGACTCTCCTTCAAAACACTTAGCTATCCATTCCAGAATTTACAATGGAATCCTGATAGCATAATTGTCTGGAAATGTGTCTCCATATATAAGTCAGTTCAAGATTAGGATATGGGTTGTTGGAATTGGCTTAATTGTTTACAATTATGCATTGTGGAAGAGAAGATATAATCTAATAGGAGTTTCTATCTGCAGCAGAAACCCCAATACTGACCCCATCTATATATACAGCTTTTACATTCCTATGAATTAAAATCTGATAACACAATAAAGTCCCCGATTTTAACAGAATAACAGTGTTGGAAGTATTCTAGTCAACTCTCTATTCAAGTAGGAAGCCCTACACCCTTCAGACAAATATTTATCTAATCTCTTCTTAAAAAGTTCCAGTGTTGGAGCATTTCCCAACCTCTGAAGGCAAGCTGTTCCACTGGTTAATTGTTCTCACTGTCAGGAACCTTCTCCTTAGTTCTTGGTTGCTTCTTTTCTTGATTAGTTTCCATCCATTGTTTTTTGTCCTGCTTTGGAGAATAAGTTGATTCCCTCTTCTTTGTGGCAGCCCCTGAGATATTGGAACACTGCTATCATGTCACCCCTAGTACTTCTTTTCATTAAACTAGACACACCCAGTTCCAATAACAATTCTTTATATGTTTTATTCTCCTGTCCCCTAAACCTATGGACCCCTAGACTTATGGACTTCAATTTAGCCTCCAGTTCCCTAGACTTGTGGACTTCAATTGTGGAATTCTGGGATTTCAAGTCCTCAAGTCTTAAAGTTGCCAGGTTTGGAGACCCCTGTCTTATTGGATTGTATCTTCTCTTCCATAATGCATAGTAGTAAACAATTAAGATAATTCCAAGAACCCATAGCTTAACCATCTTGAACTGACTTTGATTTCATGGAGACACAACTGTTGATAGACCAATAGAAGTAGCTCCAGGCTTGAGAAGGATCCTCAACAAATGCTAGTTTCTGCTATCTCCAGGGGTGGGCGGCTGGGAGTTCGCAGGGGTTCGGGAGAAGTCTAGCGAAGATTCTGCATAGTTTGGAGAACCCCCAAATCCCAATCCTGGCTGGCCTTGCCCACCCCTCCCCTCCCAGGAGTAAATGCAGGTTGTGTGGGGAGGCTCGGAGAGGGTGACAAAACGCGCCTACCGGAAGTTTGGGAAGGTCAGAAACGGGCCCGTTTCCGGCCTCCAGAGGGCCTCCGGAGCCTGGGGAGGCCGCTTTTCGCCCTCCCGGAGGCTCAAGGAAAACATCCGGAGCCCAGGGAGGGCAAAAATCCCCCCCCCCCCGTGATGCAGGATGCCAACATGGCCACATCCACCCAACAACCAGGCAGAGAACCCCTTGCTAAAATTTTTGAAGCCCACCCCTGGCTATCTCCCACACCCACAATGATAGAACAGATAGGGTTTTTTCCATGCATTTCTTTGTGGAGGAATATTTTGTTCCATTCTTGTTCCAGTGCAAACTATTTTTAATTTTCAAGCTATTATATAAGCAGAATCCAATCATTCAAATGTATGCAAGGCTGGCTCAGGTTGTAAATGAATTGCTTTTTCACAATTTTTTTGTGCATTGTATTAATGAAAGTCATTGTAAAGTGGCAATATCGGGCAAATTGCTTACAGAAATGTATCCAAGAGAAATGTACATCGAATTGCATTGGATATTATCTGCTATCTCTCCCGAACTAACTTAAGCTGATATATGAAGTGATGAATCAAATTTAATATTGGAAAAAAACTTGGGGGAACTGAAATTATAAAAAAATATAAGAATAATATATTTACAGTCAATTGAAATTTACTATGTTGTGATTGAAATGTAATCTCTTAAATCTATTTATAACTCTTAACCCTATGTTTATCAAACTTTTATCATCTTTCTCATCCAGTTGACAACAAAATTCCCATTATTATTTCATATTCATTTCTACTCCTCTCCTCACTGAATTTACCTAGAAACCTTGAGTGCTCACTTCCTATTCACTTCCATTTCCCATCCTTCAACACAGATATTCTGCTGCAAGTTATGGTTTTCCTCCCCGTACCCACTCCTCCTCCTTTTTTCTTTTCTTTTTTGTAAAAGGTCACATAAGATTTCCCTTATTGCTCCAGTCACATTATCTATTTCAACCACTAGAGTTAACTTACAAATATTTAATTGCTTTCCTCTGTAAATCCCTTGGAAACCACAAGGAGTGTTTCTATTGACATCACCACCTTCTGGATTAGGTAGTAAGGTTTAGATTTAACAAAAATACTTAATTGCCTTTGTTGTTGTCCCTTTGAGGCAAAAGGGCAAATCAAGAGTAAATATTTTCCACAGGGATGACTGAGCACAATTTCAATTCCACAATAATTTATTCTTTAGGTATTATTAGAATAGTTAAAGACAAGCAAACATATTCCATTTTGTTACTATTTTCATTATTATTACTATTCCCATTTCAAAAAATATTTCTTCTAAAGTATAGGCCTCCCCAGGAGGTTATGAGGAATGCAAAGTAATGAAATATACGTTGCAATGTCATTACGGCATGATGCAGGTTTCATGACTTACATATTTGTGCCCCTCTGTTTTAAAAGATTAGGGACAGTTACCAAGAAGTTGCCTCTTTGAGGTCCCATCAAATAGCCACATATAAGTGAGGCAGCATCAGCGGTGGGTTGTAGGCAGTATGCCCTACCCGGACGTGCCTACCCGGAGTACCGGGTACTGTTCTGGTATGGTGCTCCGGAGGGCCCACCTGCCTGTCCGAGCTCCCTACCTGTAATTGAGCTCTTCGGCACTTCTGCGCATGCACACGGAGCGCACGGCACCTGCCTGATGCTCTGCTAAACAGCTGGAGCATCACGGAGGCTCGCGGAGGCGTCGCAAGAGGTAAGGATGCATGCATGTGATGTGCGCGTACTGGTTGCGATGGGATCCGGAACTCACCATTGGAGTGCATCTTCCTTATGTAATGTAGTAGAACAGGCAGATACTCTCAGGGAGAAGTGGTCCAGCAAGTAACCTAGCCCTGGGTCATACAGGCCCAGGCCTTTAAAGATGGTGACCAACACTTGGATTGCACTCAGAAAGCAACTGGGAGGCAATGTAGCTCATGCAGCAATGAAGTCTGAACTGAGGGACAGTGAAAATTGTGTGTGTCACCGCATTTTGGACCAGTTATGACTTCTGCATAGTCTTCAAGGGCAGCCCCATGTAGAATGTATTGTAATAATCCAAACAGGAGGTGACTAAGGTCTGTGAGAAAGGACTTTTGGTCCAAGAATTGGCAAAATAGGTGCACAAGACAGATTTGTGCAAATGCTCCCCTGTTCCAGTTGCCACATGCTTTCCTAGCATGAGCCATGAATCCAAGAAGGCTCCCAAGTTGTTCACCAAATCTGTGCTACCCTGACCAGAGTCAAGAATGGAAACTTTCCTAATTCCAGGAGCACCAAAGCCCCATAACTGCTCCATCTTGCTAAGGTTGAGTCGGGTTTCTCTCCATCCAGGCCCTTACAGCTTCCAGGACCTGAATCAGCATCTGAACAGTATCACTTTCGTGGCATGGGATAGAAATATATAATCTGGCGTACTAATGATACTGAACCTTATGTTGGCAGATAATCTTTTCCAGTGGTTCCATATAGGAGAGATTATAGGGAAGTGAGCGAGACTTGAGTTCCGAGCACCCCACATAATTTGAATCTAGGATTAGACCTCTACTCCACTCCCCACCAGCACTGACTGGTACTAGCCACAGAGAAAGGAGACCCTCAGCAAAAAAGTGCCCCCCAATTCCCGTCACCAGAGTCAATATGGCAAAATACCATGGTACTTATATGTATCATGGCAGCAGATTCGGACAGTGAGGAGGCCAGTCCTGAAGGCTCTGATGAGGGCTCTGTTGGAGGCAGAGAGGGGGGGCGAGCCTTATGCCAGTTATCAGCTGCCTTCAGAGCCAGACATCAGTGAGGCAGACGAACAGCTGGAGCCTCTTCCCAGTGTGCGCATGTGCAAAGTTGCCAGACGAAGGGAACAGCTAAAGAACAGGGGTCGACTTGGGAATAAAGCCACAGGTGCACGATGAATGGCCCCTCCCAGAGGAAATAAAGGAAGAGCAAAAGGGGAGTGGAGTTTGCAGGAGACAATGAGTTCACTTAATTGGCTTATGACTCTTCGAGACTCCTTGTCAAGTTTTGCAGATATCGGCCTGGCAGCTCTCCGATATTAGATCTGTGACTGTAAATCCTCTCTTGAAAGACTGCTGGATGGAAATGAGCAGAATTTACAGTAAACCAATAAAAGGGTTTTTTGTTGCGACCAGGAGTTTGCTTCATGCTCTTGGGAAGCCTAAGTCGGAACACCATGGTCAATGGCATTAAAACCTACCAAGAGATCCAGAAGGGTCAGGATGGAGATACTATCCCCATCCTGAGCCCTCCAAAATCATCCACAGGCATGACTCAGCTGATCCTCCATTCCTTCATGATTTCATCTTTCATTAACTAATGGAGCTTACACTCATCTTTAGATGTTTCCGAAGAACATCCTCTTCTCTGAACACAGGTTCCACCCAAGATATGATCTGACATGCTTCTTCAACAACTTGCTTGATCATGTGGTCAAGGCCCTGCCCAGCTTCTGTTAGTCACTTCAGGTTGGGCACCCTCCCTCCCTAGTCACTGTCCAAGGTCCTTTGTCTTAGGTTGACACGTAATGTGTGACTGGAAATTTCCTAGGGCTTCTCAGATTTTCTGTGGGCTCCTTTTCAAGGAGTGTTCTTTTAAATCCTGCCTAAAATATCAGTTTAAGCCAGGAAAGTCAGCTAAGTACTGCTAGCAGCATGTTACTGGTTCGATTACAAGTTTTCCACTGCTGCTGCTGAAACAGATTTTTTTTAATTAAAAAAGTTTTTTTATTAAACATAAATTAAAACGTTGGAGACAATGTAAACTGTCCTGGCAGAATCTATGCCATACATGCTAAGATATTCAGTTATATATTGTAGCCACCCTGTATTTTTAACATTTGATCCATTCTGTATTTATAAATAAAAAGTATCCTATTTCCAGCCATGTTGGTTTGTGTTTATACAATACAATAGCGCTCCCGGATGACGAAACCACGAAAGCAACAGTCGCGCGAAAGCGACAGGAGCGCGCAAAATCCAGCAGAGGCAGGAAGGTGCTCGTCGTTCCTCAGTCGCTTTCGTGCCTTCGTCATCCGGGAGCGCCGACAACATTTCTGCCTCCGCAGCTCTCGGGCGCGGCTGGACGGATGTAGCCACAGCGACGCTGAGGCGGTCCGGACGGACGAAAGAGTGAGCGAGGCAGCCTGATCCTCGGTTGCTCACCCGCTGGACTGCCTCGGCGCCATTCTGGCTACCTCCGTCCGGCCGCGCCCGGGAGCTGCAGAGGAAGAAATGTTGTCGGCGCTCCCAGATGACGAAGGCACGAAAGCGACTGGGGAACGACGAGAACCTTCCTGCCTCTGCTGGATTTCGCGCGCTCCTCGCGACTGCAATATGCAGTTGCGAGGAGCGCGCAAAGTCCAGCAGAGGCAGGAAGGTTCTCGTCGTTCCCCAGTCGCTTTCGAGGACTGCAGAGCGCGAGCCGGCGGAGCACGCTCAGGAAGGCGGAGAATGGGATCACGTGTGCTGGAGGCTGAGGCAGCCTGAGCCTCCAGCACACGTGGTCCCATTCCCCACCTTCCTGATGATGTCACCAGCCTCACCAGCCATAAACCTCACCGCACATCACTGCCCCTCATCATCTTGGTTGCTCTTCTCTGCACTTTTTCTAGAGTCTCAACATCTTTTTTATAGTGTAGTGAGCAAAACTGTCAATGAAAAAGCCAGATTCACTTAACAAGCATATTCCTAACTGAACAACTGCAGTGATTCACTTAACGACTGTGGCAAGAAAGACACTCAGCAACAGAAACTTTGGGCTCAATTGTGTTGTAAGTTGAGGACTGCCTGTATTCTCTTTTATTCATATATATATAATATTTTAAAAAGAATATTATTCCCCACTTTCCTGATCCACCAAAGTCTTGAACAATTTTAGATATAATTAAAGTTAATTTTAACAAGCCACTTCAATGTGTTTCTTCTCTGTTGCAAACAGCTATTGCTCTGTTTCTATTCTGTAGAAGAAAATTGCATAGCATTTCAAATAAAAGCAAATATTGATGCATGCATTTGTGTCCTTGTGTAGGTGTTTTTGCGGGTGTGCCTTACATTATTTTTATTTTTCTTCAAAAATTCCCTGCAAAAAAAAAAATTAACCATAGAATATCCTTGTGGGCTGTAATTTGGAAAATTATACTATACTTAAGATTTCTAAAACTAACAAGGATAGGCAACAAAGATAGACATTTTTACCCAATTGGAAATTGGATAAGTATGCAAATTCCCTCAATTAGTTAGTACCAGTATCCCTTTCTTGACCTCTGAAAAATTGAGGTTTTTTTAGAAATAACTAGGATCAGGTTTGCAGTTATTTCTGTCTGTTTCCCCGTAAGTAAAAATGGGTCAGAGGCAAAGGAAAACCCATAATCCATAAATTTTAACAGTCTCATTTAAAGAGAAGGAAGCAAGAGTAAAATGTCAATAATAAATTTCCTAAAATCATTAAAACAACTTTTCTAAAAAATTGAGACACCACCTTTAAAAAAAACTTTTATTGGATTTAAATTATAAATTACAAATCCAAAGTCTCACTTTAAGAATAATAATACGTTTCTCTTATTACATCTCCCCCCAAAAAAACTTCAGATCTAAATGGTCAGAAAATGTAACACTCCCGTCAGTAAGACTTCAGTTGGATTCCATTATCAACTTTATTGATGACTAAATTTAGAGCCAACTTCAACTTTTATTGATTCTTTCTGGTTTCATTCTCCTGCGTCTAATATAAGCTCTACCACCCCCAAAATGAGCCCTAGTTAAATCCCACCCACCGTGTAGTTGTACGAGGTGGGGTGAAGCGCTTGTGTAAAAATCAGTCAAGTAGGTGGATCTGCCCAATGCATCCTGCACTTGCTTATCTTAAGATAGCTGCAGCCAGGCCTCCCACACCCTGGCACCAGTCGCACCCAGCGACTTCTGCAGTTTCTTGCAGAAGTCAGATAACAGCGCAAGAAGTGTCAGGGCATCAGAGGCCTGGCTGTGGTGGTCCTAAGGTAAGCGGGTAAGACATCCCCCCCAAAACCTGATGCTTATTTTGGGGCCTCAAGGAAAATAAGACTGGGTTTTAATTTCGGGGAAACACGGGTATATATATATAAAGTTATTTTTCTCTGTTAACACCAATTGGTTTTATCCAGATATTATGTAGTCTACTACCACCTAGTGGCGAAAATATTTAATGACACTATCCATACCAGATCAATTTGAGACTGCCAAAACTCTTTAACAAAAGGTGAAATAAAACTATCCAAAGTAATCGACAGCTTGCACAAAGTATTAGTCGCATTGTATTCATCAGCTGCCCATATTACTAAACTGAAGATAACAGTTTCCATTATATTGTACCATTTCAATAGACTAAGGTGACCAACCGTCCTCCTTTAGGGAGGACAGTCCTTCTTTTGTAAGTTTTGTCCTCCCTCGAAAAGTGTCCTCCTACATGTCCTCCTTTTCGATATTTGAAGACTAATCTGTTGCGTGTTATGTGACGTATTTGTATTTGACATGACAATTTGTCAAGGCTTGGTATAGTGCGAAATAAGACGCTATTATGAGACGCATGCACTCCGCACAGGAGACCTTGAGAGAGAGTGCTGGGCGCAAGTCGCTTTGTTTACTTCTTACCGAAACACGACACGGTACATACGCACGCAGTAGACTCACGGCACGTCGGCAATTGAATGACTCATGGTAATTATTTCTTTCTCAGTGAATATTCAATTATACAGAGGTAAGTACAATTAATGTTTTATTAATTCATTATCTATTTAATAATTTCCAAATATATATAATTTTATTTACAAGTTTATACAACCCTGTTGTCAACAGAAGTGTAAAACAATTTAAATTTAAATTTTACTGAAGTTTATTCGCTTATGTTATTAAAGTTTCAGTTGTAATAATTTTATTTATTTATAATGTGCTTGCATCGTTCGTATAGCTTTATATTTTATTTTTAATTTTAAATTTCATTTAGAAAAATCAAAAAAGAGGAAATGTCATTTCAACGATCAATTGAAAAAGGAATTTCCATTCCTCATATCAAAGAAAGATGCCATTGTTTTCTGCAAAATTTGCAGAGGAGAATTTTGTATTGTTGTTGGGGGCAGAGCAGCTATAACGAAACACTTGTCCACCAACAAACATACGCAATCATTAGATGCATCAGCTTCCAGTCATAAAGTAAGTTTTTAAAAAAACTTCAAATTATTCTGAAGATGAAAAACAGTTAGCTGCAATGAAGGGAACATTTGCATTTCATACCATAATTCACAATCCAAGTTTTCGTAGTATGGATTGTACAACTAAATTATTGAAAAAGTGCTAAATTTTCATGTGCCAGGACAAAATGCGCGGCTATTATTAAATCAGTATTTAAAAATTACTGTGATAAAATACTTACAGCAGACTTGAAAATTGCAGCATTTGTAACGGTTTTATCTGATGCATCAAATCATAATGAAACCAAATTGTATCCAATACTAGTAAGATATTTTAATGTTACCAAGAGGATTCAAGTAAAATTTTTAAATTTAGAATCCATTGAGGGTGAAACTGCTGAAATTTTGTCAAATACAGAGTAATAAATGAAAACAATTTGAAATCCAAAGTTGTTGCACTAACAGCTGATAATACAAACACAAATTTTGGTGGGCGAAGGCGCAAATGGGTGAATAATGTGTATGTAAAATTACAAGATTTACTCCAAAAGAAAATACTAGGAATAGGTTGTAATGCACATATTTTTTCAAATGCAATCAACACAGTGTCATGTGCCATGCCAATTGATGTAGAAGTAATAATAACTACAATTTATTTGTATTTTAGTCGTTTTACCGTTCGTGTGGCTACTTTAAAACAATTTTGTGAAGAAGCGAACGTTGAATACAAAAAACTTTTAGGATATTCAAAAGTTAGATGGCTTGCTCTAACACCTGCTGTAGAGCATGTTCTACAATTATTTGAGCCTCCCCGTTCATATTTATTAAGTTTAGACAAATGTCCTAAAATCCTGGAATCGTTTTTCAATAATGAAATATCTGAGATATTAATGTATTTTGTACATAATCAAGCATCTATTTTTCACAAAACGATTCAAAAGATTGAAGGTGAACACATTTCAGCTACAGAAATTAGTCTTATTTTGAATAACTTTATCCTTCAATATAAATCTCAATTTGAAGATAAATTTCTTCCTTTAATTATAAAGAGAAAATTGTCAGACTTAGAGGAATCAAATCCGGGCATAACGGAAAGGTTTATCACAGAAGTGCAGAATTTTTACCAAACATGTTTTCAATATATCGAAGAATGTTCTGAAACAAACATCACGGGAAATAACAGTTTTCAATGGTGTTTTTTGACTTCATTGCAAGTATATTGGACAGATATTGAATCTTGTGTTGAGCTTTTATCTAAAGAAATGCCAGACATTAAAGTAGACGACAATTGTCTCTTTGAAGAAATTAGAAGACTGAATGTATATTTAAATTCTGAAAAATTAATACAATGGGAAAATCGTTGAAATTGATAAAAGATGGGTGGTTATTTTCAGCCATTAAAAAAATGAACATTTTTCAGCCATTTAAAAAATGAACATATTCCATGTGAAAATTTATTTATACTTGTTCAATTTACGTTGTGCTGCCCTGGAACTAATGCAGCAGTTGAAAGAGTTTTTTTCAATTGCCAATGATTTTTCGACAAGTGAGAAATTGAATGTTGATACTCTAGCTGCAGCACTTGCCATAAAATTCAGTATGAAGGATATTTCTTGTTCAGATATTTCCAATATATTATTTTGAAGATGATACATTGACAAAAAATATTAATTCAATGGAAAAGTACTCATTTAAATAATAATTAACAGACATGTAAGCATAATTACAATATAAAATATTACAAATGTTTTTATTATGCATATATCATATTTTAGTGTATTATTGTTGCAATGAATAAAATATTTCTTTTATTTACGATATATTTTTTCCAATTTATTTGTCCTCCTTTTCATTGTAAAAATGTTGGTCACCTTAAATAGACTAATACAGTAATCTTATAGAGTCAGTACAGTAATCAGTAATCTTCAACATGGGCAGGTATTACGATTATCTGAATTTAGTTTGGGGATCTTTTTTTGATAGAGGTTTAATTATATTGTCTTTTGTGGATTGTTGGTGTTGATGCCCAAAAGCACCCAAAAATTAAAAAAAAACAACCAAATTTCAGAGAGAACCTGCCTTCCTAATTAAAATGTTAAGTTTTTTTTTTCTTGCCTTTTCATGATCAACAGAAACTGCTATGAAAAGCAAGGCTGTATTTCACAGAGTGGGGTATTATTAGGAACTATAGATGACCTAGGCCAGCAATGGCGAACCTTTTTTTCCTCGGGTGCCAAAATCCTGTGCACGCACGCTGTCGCATGCACTCGTGTGCCCACACCCATAATGCAATGCTCCTCCCATGCGCCCCCTGCACATGCGCACGAGACACCCCCCCAGCACTCGCCCTGTGGATGCCTGCAACATCCCCCCCTTTTGACCTCGCATCTTAAAACAGCTCTGAGAGGGGGGGAAAGCCTCCCATCGAAAACAGCGCTGAGTAGGGTGAGGCATCCTCCCTTTCCTCCTCTCAGCAATCTTTTGAGAAGGGAGGCTTTTCCTCCTCTCAGCGATCCTTTGCGAAGGGAAACTGCTCTGAGAGGGGGGGAAAGCCTCCCATCGAAAACAGCGCTGAGTAGGGTGAGGCATCCTCCCTTTCCTCCTCTCAGCAATCTTTTGAGAAGGGAGGCTTTTCCTCCTCTCAGCGATCCTTTGCGAAGGGAAACTGCTCTGAGAGGGGGGGAAAGCCTCCCATCGAAAACAGCGCTGAGTAGGGTGAGGCATCCTCCCTTTCCTCCTCTCAGCAATCTTTTGAGAAGGGAGGCTTCTCAAAATGAGACACCCCCATCTCTTTGCTCCCCTCAATCCGTCTCTCTCTCTCCCTCTGTCCCTCTGGGCGCAGAGAGAGAGAGAGACAGATTGGGGAACCTCGGCCAAGGATGCCAGGGAACAAAGAGACGAGGACGTCCTGTTTTGCAGCCACAGCAGCTGCAGATGTTTCGACGTTTCTTTTTATTTGCTCACTCTTGGAGAGTTCCCCCCCTCTTTTCTTCTCCTTTCCTGCCTGGCTTTGCAGGCATCCGCAGCTGCGGGCTGTGAAGAAGGAGCACTAAGCCCTGTATTGATGGGGGCGGGGGGGGGGGAGAGGAGGAAGGGAGAGACAGAGAGTTGGAGGAAGTCTTTTACGCCTCTTTTCTTTCATTGGATTTATATTAATTGTCCTTTCTAGTCCTAGATCCCGTCCTGAAGCCTCCGGAGAAAAATGACCCAATGTGCAAATTGGAAGTCCGTTCCCGAACTTCCGGTTTGAGTGTTGGGTTGTTTTTCGCCCTCTGGAGGAAAGGGGGGGAAATGGCCAAAAATGAAGGCCAAAAATCAGCTGGCCAGCACGGGCATGCGCAGTGGAGCTGACAGGGCAACGCCTTGCGTGCCCTAGGAAATGGCTCCACGTGCCACCTGTGGCATGCGTGCCATAGGTTCGCCATCACGGACCTAGGCTATTCATGAAAGAAAGCACCCTAGTATGTGCAGGGTAGCTTTTTAAAAATGAAAAAGAACAGTGGTAAGATGGAGGATTTCTGTCAAATTATAGTCATATTAAAGAATGTGGCAGTGGAAATAGCAATCAAGTTAGGGAAACACCTACACAAATTTTATTTTGTATGTGGAAACTTGTATGGTCTGAACGAAGGAATAACAAAGCAAACAAATACAGCACAGAAATATTACACTGGAAAATACAGAGTAAACATTATTTTCCGTTTCCCAGAAAACTAGATGCTTTAGGAGTGCAGCCTGAAAACTTTATCCTATCATAAATACTCTTCTTCAAGACAGTATCTGTATTTTCTGAAAAGAAAATCTCTAAATAAAACCATGGCTTTGTAATTGAAATCATCCATCTATTATTACTTTTAAAACATTTATTCCACATTTGCTCAGACCTAATTTCCTTTGTCTGATTCAGGTGATGTTTCTTCTCCTTTGTTTGCTTAACAACTCAATTCCTTCTTAACTATTTCCCTGAAGGATATTTTAAATCGGAATTGTCCACTCTGCTTATGGGACTGCTTCATCTTAGCTAAGGCAGCTGCAGCTCTGCCTGTTAGACTGATAACCATTCACAGTTACAAGAGAACTAAAAAAGTGACTTGCAACCAGTCCTCACACTTACAACCGTCGCAGCTTCCCCATGGTCACACTATCAAAATTTGAGATCTTGGCAACCGACATGTATTTACAACAGTTGCAGTGTCCCAGAGTCATATGATCACTATTTGCAACCTTCCCAGCTGGCTTTTGACAAGCAAAGTCAATGGTGGAAACTGTGTGTGTGATTGTGTGTGTGTGTGTGTAATGGCTCTCTCTGTGTGTGCATGTTCCAGCACAACTTTGGAACGCCTCAAGCAATTTCAACCAAACTTGGTACACAGATGACTTACTCGCTGGGAAAAAATGCTGTGTGGGATAAGACACGCTTAAAACCCCTTGGGAGGGTGTTCTGTTAAGATACAACATGTTGTGCCTTAAAATTACTTCTACTGTACTGCTGTAAAATGACCTCTACTGTACAGCGCAGTGCAGTTACCATGGTAATGGCTTCACAGTATTCCACAAGAAGGCTCCCTCTGGTAAGGGGGAAAATTCAACCTTAGAAATTATGTTTGGTCCGGACATTTTCCCCCTATAAATAAATAACCGGGCAACACCGGGTTATAAGCTAGTAGGTTATAAAAATAAGCTATGATTTACTTAAACATTCTGCTTAGCAACAGAAATTCTGGTCTCAATTGTGGTTGTAAGTTGAGGACTACCTGTGCCATCCAGATGACCTGGCTGAGGAAACTACGACGGTACATATGACTGCTTATACAGGCAATTACCCTATTCCCCCTTATTGGAATATACATCCAACTATTTTTCTTCAAATGGTAAAGGAACTCAGACACTCCTATAGGATAACACAGCGAATCATGGCAAATCATGCCAGTTACTGGATTCACACATTCAAATCATAATTTGCTCAGCCATGTTTGGCTGAATAATTCACACTTGGTTGAATCCATACATTGTCCTAGCCATAACTTGTAGTTTGCAAACTACAAATTATAGTTTGCAAACTATAATTGCTGGATTCATCCAGAAAAACTAAACCAAAGCAAATCATGCTACAATCTGGGTTAGTGGAACCTAGTCAATAATTGGGAAAAATAAGGGAAAGAAAAACTAAGTTTCATCAGTATTTCAGGGAGGCCATCACGATTCATTCACAGAGTTGCATATTTTTGAGATCCTTTTTATCCTATTGACCATTAGGGGCACTTAGAGAAGAGAGATAGCAACAAGTCATCCAGTGAAGTTCTTGTAGTTAAATATGGACTTGGACTTGGGACTTTTCCAGCCTTAGGCCAGCAGCCCAACCACATTGACTGTCTCTCCTCCCTAGGATTGCTTCATGTATTATAAAGAACTTCATGGAAAGCACTTTGAGTGCCGGAATAAAATATACTCATTCCGAATGGGTAACAAAACCTATGTATAGTATATTTGCTCTGGGTGTGTTCGGTGTACCTTGGGCTTGGTTGCCCACCAGAGCTGGAAATAATGAGTGTGCATAAGTGTGTAAGAAACTGAGTTATGTCCTCATTCCTATATGCCAGTTCTCAGTTTACTTTGGCTGTTAATCCAGGAGGAAGACACAGTTATTGACAAGGAAGTCCTTATATGGCAATGCATCTCTACTGTTGCTATTCTCCAAAAAATGTCTTCCAAGAAAGTGGTATTTATTCCACTTCCTTGAGGGCAACCAGAGTGGGTTCTGTATAATTATCTCAAGCTCAACACAAGCGACATATCAGCTTGTGAAAGGTGTGTAATGGACCTGTATGAAGAGTATGCGGTCAGTTTATCCTCCCATGTTAGAGATAAATACATAGGTTCCAATTTTTTTGTTTTGTTTTAGTGAGGGAATTTTAGAGGTATTTTAGACTGATTTATATTCATCAATCAGAATAGAGCTGGAAGGGACCTTGGAGGTCTTCTAGTCAGCCCCACTGCTCAAGCAGGAGTCCCTCTACCGCAGGGATGTGAAACTGGCAGCCCGCAGGCTGGATGTGTCATGTACAGGCCACGCCCACCTCAGCTCCGCGAGCGGGGAAAAGTCGTGCAATGTCAAGTGATGGCAACACGACGCGACCCGTGCTCTACCATTTCAGATAGGTGGTTGTCCAGGCTCTTCTTAAAAACCTCCAGTGATGAAACACCTACAACTTCTAAAGGCAAGCTGTTCCATTGGTTTATTGGTTAAAGGTTTCTCCTTAATTCCAGGTTGCTTCTTTCCTTGATTAGTTTCCATCCATTGTTTCTTGCCTTGCCTTCGGGTGCTTTGTAAAATAAGTTGACCCCCCCTCTTGAGGCAGCGCCACAAATATTGGAATACTGCTATCATGTCACCCTTAGACCATCTTTTCTCTAGACTGGGACTATGTAATTCCTGCAACCGTTCTGTCTTCAGGCCCTTAATCATCTTCGTTGCTCTTCTTTGAACTTTTTCCAAAGTCTCAACATTTTTTTTTGTAATGTGGTGACCAAAACTGGATGCAATATTCCAGGTGTGGTCTTATTAAGGATTATAAAGCGGTAATAATGTTTCACGTGGTTTTTGATTCTAAGCGTCTCTTTATACATAAACACCAAGTAGAATTTTTCAGTGTATTGCAATTTAGAGAAGCAGACACCAAGCCGGCAGGAATAGCCAAAATTCTAGAAGACAGGCTCAAAATACAGAAGGATCTTGACAGACGTGAACACTGGGCCCTATCTAACAGAATTAAATTCACTGGTGAGAAAAGTAAAATTCTATATCTAGAGACCAAAAAAAACCCCAAATGCACAGGTACAGAATAGGTGTTACTTGGCTCAATAGTAGTAAGTGTAAAAAGGATATTGGAGACCTAATGGACAATCATTAAAATATGAGCCAGCAGTGTGCTGCAGCTGGCCCAAAAGTCAATGCATTCCTAGCAGTGGTGGGTTTCAAATTTTTTTAGAACCTCTTCTGTTGGTGTGGCCTGCTTTGTGGGAGTGGCTTGCCAGCCATGTGACCAGGTGGGAGTGGCTTGCCAGCCATGTGACTGAATGGGAGTGGCCAACTTGTAAAATGTGGTGAAACTCACTTAATAACGTTCTTGTTTAGCAACCAAAATGTTGGCTCAGAAACTCTGGCATTTGAAGCACGCAAGTCTTAAAGTTGTCCAGTTACAAGACCCTTGCACCCCTAACCCTTTAGAAAAAACCCCCCCAGGGGTGTTCGAACTTGACAGCTTTAAGACTTGTGGACTTCAACTCCCAGAATTCCTCCTCTCACTCTTCATCTTGAAGATGTCCGGACGGGCGGGGGGAGGGAGCTGGAACAGGTTCTAAACGGCACTGTAGATTTGTGGAACCTCTTCTATAGAAGAGGTTAGAACTGGCAGGAACCCACCCCTGATTCCTAGGCTGCCTATCATCTACCAAACAGACCAGTGGTGGGATTCAATTTTTTTTACTACCGGTTCTGTGGGCATGGTTTGGTGAGTGTGGTGTGGCTTGATGGGCGTGGCTTGGTGGGCATGGCAGGGGAAGGTTACTGCAAAATCCCCATTCCCTCCCAATCAGCTGGGACTCAGGAGCCAGAGAATAGATGGGGGGGGGGGCAGTCAGAGGTGGTATTTACCGGTTCTCCAAACTACTCAAAATTTCCGCTACCGGTTCTCCAGAACCTGCTGAATACCACCTCTGAAACAAACATTCCAAATTCATCCCACTTTGCAGAAAAGGGGTAAAAATAGTCAATATGGTGACCACAACCATGGGACGGAAACCCTACTTCCTGCCTTCTTTGACTGATAAATAGATTGCCACATCAGTGAAGTCTTTCTATGCATCCTGCTATTTTTTAAATTAAATATACATGGGAAAGTTTATAATTCCTTTTAGACTTGTTCTGTAAGGGGAGGAGAACGGACTCTTTTGATAAGCTCATATTTTAAAATGTATGTATATATTTTCTGTGTGGCTGTCTGTGGTTGGAGCTATTTTGTTTCCTTTCCCAAATGACCTGCAAAATATATTTCCAATATATTTTTCAGCATTTGATCAGGGTGGACATTTTATGTTTAATGTCAGTGTAAATCAGGGGTGTCCAAACTTGGCAACTTTAAGACTTGTGGACTTCAACTCCCAGAATTCCCCAGCCAGCTGGGGAATTCTGGGAGTTGAAGTCCACAAGTCTTAAAGTTGCCAAGTTTGGACACCCCTGGTGTAAATGATATATTTATCATTTGTTATTATTTATTACGCATTATTATTTATTATTATTATTAACACCTTTTTGTACATGTTTTTTTATTTTTATTCTTAGTGTTTGATGTTTCTTTGTTCTTTCTTTTCGCTTTTCCCCCTTATTTTGTATTTTAACGTTGGAAATAAAAAAATATTTAAAAAATAAACCAAACATTAGATTAATTAAGCTTCTACCTCTTCTTAACAGCTGCTTTATGGACTTGTCGGAAGGCCGTCATGTCACCAACCTTGTTGCCGAGGTGTAATAAAAGAAATATTTGCTACTATTTAAAAAAAAACTTTTTGGAGAATAACTTTTCTGCTCTCTCTCAAGGATGGGAGGAAGGTCCATCACCCTGGCTACCTGGCCAATCCCCCTCTAGGATAGGTGTGACCTGAGAAGTGCCACTTTTAGCAGTAAGGGGCAAACTTACAACCATTCATTCAGTGACTGTTCAAAGTTACAACCCTGAAAAAAGTGACTTGGCACCATTTTTCACACTTACAACCCTTGATCAAAATTCGGAGAATTGGCAACTTTCAGGTATGTATGATGTGGTGTCCCGAGGTCATGTGATCACCTCTTGAGATTCTCTGACAAGCAAAATCAATGGGGAAGCCAGATCTGCTTAACGACTACATGGTTCTCTTAACAATGGCAATGATTCACTCAACAACGGTGGCAGCAAAGGTTGTAAAATGGAGCAACGCTCACTTAACAATTGTCTTGCTTAACAGTGGAGATTTTGAGCTCAATTGTGGTTGTAAGTCAATGACATTTTTGTTTAAGTCAGCAGGGGAACGGACTCTTTTGATAAGCTCATATTTTAAAATGTATGTATATATTTTCTGTGTGGCTGTCTGTGGTCGGAGCTATTTTGTTTCCTTTCCCAAATGACCTGCAAGAAAATCTTCCCCCTTTGTGTTTAATGTATGGTGGTTTATCTATTTAAAGCCTGTCTCGTCCCACATGACTATTGTTTTGCCAGACAGATAATGACTGGGGTGAGCATAGTTATTTAGACTGCACACCTCTTTTGATCCTACTGAGTCTCAAAAAAGGTAACTTTATAAAATAATCTGTCCCCTTCAGCTTTCCATCAGCTCAGCTTTTCCTGCTTAACTGTTGAGTTCAAGAAAAGAGTGTGTGAGAAACACCACTGGTAAGAGAAGTGAATTCGACCTCCAAATTTAACACAAACGCCAACTTTGGGCCAGTTTGTTCTGACCTAGGCTTCCCCAGAAGCACGAATAAACCCCTTTTATTTAATTTACAGTGAATTCCTCTCTAGTAAAGTCTTTCCCACAGTCTTTCAAGATAGTTCACAATTACCGACCTTTATCAGGCTTGGAGAGTGGCCAGGCCGATATCTTTCAGATGCCGCAATACTTGGCAAGAATGCAGGAATAAACTAATTGTCTCCTGCAAACTCCACTCCCCTTTCGCTCCTCTTTTATTCCCTATGGGAGGGGCCATTCACCATCCACCTGTGGCCTTACTCCCAAGTCGACCCTTGTTCCTTAGCTGTACCCTTCGTCTGGCAACTCTATGCATGAGCACACTGGGAACAGGCTCCAGCTGTTCCTCTGTTTCACTGATGTCTGACTCCGAAGGCAGCTGATAACTGTCAGATGGCCGTGGCCTCATCTCTGCCTCCGACACAGAGCACTCATCAGAGCCTTCTCCAGATTCCAGGACTGGCTCATGTTCCTCCCCAACCTCCTCACTGTCCAGCTCTGCTGACGGGCAACAACACAGTTGCCTTTCTCCGCTTGACCTACCTTATAGGTTTGTTGTTAGAAAATGAATGAGCAGAGGAGAACTAAATTTCCCCCCAGCAATCAAATTATTCAGTCTGTGCAATGGTTGTCTTGACAGGACCCTCCGTAGGACTTGGGAGGCTTTTGGCAAAGCAGAGTTGCAAGACACAAGCTCTGTTCTTTTTCTACATGTGTGTGACATCATCACGCATAATCAAAAGGGGTGGAGCTTGTGTTATGAGAGCATGACTTTGCTTACATCATTGTCTCACCTCAGCCTCCATCCTTGATGTCTCTGGTGGCTGATTCCTGGGTGAAAAAGTAAGGTTTTACATTTAGGCAAGAAAAACCAAATTCACAGGTGTAGTATATGTGGTATGTGGCTCAACAGTAGTAACTGTGAGAGGGACCTAGGAGTCCTAGTATACAACCATTCAAATATGAGCCAGCAGTGTGCAGCAGCTGCCAAAAAAGCCAACACAGTTCTAGGCTGCATCAACAGAGGGATAGAATCAAGATCACGTGAAGTGTTAATACCACTTTATAATGCCTTGGTAAGGCCACACTTGGAATACTGCATTCAGTTTTGATCACCATGATATAAAAAAGATGTGGAGACTCTAGAAAGAGTGCAGAGAAGAGCAACAAAGATGATTAAGGGACTGGGGGTTAAAACATATAAAGAACGGTTACAGGAACTGGGTATGTCTAGTTTAATGAAAAGAAAGACTAGGGGTGACATGATAGCAGTATCAGGGCTGTCTTAATGCATGGGGGCTGATGGGCACTTTCCCATGGGCCCCACGAGCATAGTGGCCCCATACTAACCTGTGTATGTTAGCCCTTCATGCACCTTATAAATCCAGCAACATATTTTTTACATTTTATATTTTTACTGCATTTTTAGTTAATACTAACATGCAAATATACATTTAATTGTATTGACCATTTACATTTTTATTCCTGTGAGTAATTGTCATAGAGGCCCATAAGACATCCCTGAGCAGTGTTCCAATATTTGAGGCTGCCACAAAGAAGAGGGAGTCAAGCTATTCTCCAAAGCCCCCGAAAGCAGGACAAGAAGCAATGGATGGAAACTAATCAAGGAGAGAAGCAACCTAGAACTAAGGAGAAATTTCCTGACAGTTGGAACAATTCATCAGTGGAACAACTTGCCACCAGAAGTTGTGAATGCTCCAAACACTGGAAGTTTTTAAGAAGAGATTGGACAATCATTTGTCTGAAGCGGTGTAGGGTTTCCTGCCTGAGCAGGAGGTTGGACTAGAAGACCTCTAGATCCCTTCCAACTCTGTTATTCTATTAAATCAAAGTTAAAAGGGACAACATAAGCATGGGAAATATGGCCAGGCCCAAATGCTTTGCTGGAGGGAAGGCTTCTTACAGTCAGGAGCTGTGATTTTTGGACACAGAAGTAGTACATTTACACTATCACCTACCCCTTGTGTCATTCTTAACGTGTGTTCTCGCAAGTTTGAGTTTTATTAAATTTATATACCGCCCCCCTCTCCCCGCAGGGACTCGGGGCGGTGTTAGTTACTTGTCAGCATGCAGTGGACTCAGGGCATAATTTTGGCAGCACCTAGAAAGAGCTCTTTAAGGAAGCTATGCTGCGGTGTCATCTTAGGAGGGCATTAAGTCGGACATCTGCTTTAGCCACCTGTGGTTTGGCCACATCCAAAAACAGCCACCTTCTTTTCTGTAATAGTAGGGTTGGGAATTCTGAAGAGAAACATGAAGCTCTATAGGCTGATTTCCTAAATGTCTGATAACAGACAGATTTCTCTTCTCTCCTGCAACTATGTTCGGCTACAACTCCTAAAAAATCCCAGACAGCTGAGTCTGGAATGCAATATCAACATAATATCAAATATTGCCTGTCAAATGGTAAATATCACAAAGTTGTACAATTACAGGTAGTCCTCAATTTACAATCTTTCATTTAGTGACTATTCACAAGTTACAACAGCATGAAAAAAGTGACGTATGACCAATAGTTGCAGCATCCTCATAGTCATATGATCATAATTAGAACACTTGGCAATTGGCTCATATTTATGATGATTGCAGGGTCTTGGGGTGGGTGGGTGGGTCATGTGATCACCTGTTTTAACCTTCTGACAAGCAAGGTCAATGGGGAAGCCAGATGTTACTCATTTAAGAAGTTCAGTGATTCACTTAACAACTGTGGCAAGAAAGGTCATAAAACGGGGCAAAGTTCACTTAACAACTGTCTCAGGAATGGAGATGTTGAGCTGCTTTGTGGTCGTAAGTTGAGGACTATCTATACAGTAAATGGCACTTTATATTCACACTTTCACCTGCAACTGGTTGGGCTTGGGGACATTATATTGGCTATGCAGAAGAATATGGTTAAGAAATAAATTAAGGGATAGGCAAAAGTATTCCATCCAAAGAAGAGGTGGTATTCGGCAGGTTCTGACCAGTTCTGGAGAACTGGTAGTGGACATTTTTAGTAGTTCGGAGGACCGGCAAATACCATCTCTGACTGGCCCCGCCCCCATCGATTCTCTTCCTCCGGAGTCCCAGCTGATTGGGAGGAAATTGGGATTTTGCAATATCCTTCCCCCAGGAGTGGGGTGGGAATGGAGATTTTACAGTATCCTTCCCCTGCCACGCCCACCAAGCCACGCCCACAGAACCAGTAGTAAAAAAAATTGAATCCCACCACTGATCCAAAGTAAACTTCTTCCCAGAAAGTTGGTGGCATTAGCTATACCACTTTCCCAGGCTTGGGTGTTACTCTCTGGTTTGCTACAGAGAAAACTCATATATTTAGATCTACTGGAGGCATAATTATAGTACACAAAACCAGAAGACATTGGCTTCTATAGGAATGTTTTTTTGCCCTCTCAGAATCCTTATGTTTCTCTCTTTATTTATATTTTAAATCTGACATCTGCTTTGACTTCATTTTTCCATCTGTTGAAGTCTGCTTGTTGTTTCCAAAGTCAGTCCCTATCTCAACTCAGCTGCAGAAAAGTAGAACTTTGAACGGAGGACTTTTCTTAGACTTTTCTAGTTTTTCCATGGTTTCCACAGAGTGATCAGTATGGAGACAAAACCCCAGCTAAAACGGGACAGGTGACATCATGTGCATCATTTCATAATTATATACTTTGACTAATTCAGTTTTTGAGCTCATGACATTATTGTAGTTTTTTATGGTCACCTGTATAGGAGGATCATGGGCTGCCTATACATGGGCAACAGAAGCTTAGAATGTCCCACATCTATTGTCTGTATTCTGAGAAGTATTTTTGTTATTCACATTGAATTTTGAAGTCATTGAAGAAGATTTCTGTATATTCTTTTTCCTTCCTAGCAGAAGAGTTTACAAAACATATTTTGAATGCAGAACATATTTGTTTATTCTGCATTTGAAGATGATTAATTTTGATGTTTAATGACAAATTTCATGCATAATGATGTTTTAAAGATTACTAAATTTTAATTTAACAAACAAATATACATTTTGTACTTTTGAATCAAATATGGATCATAAGTCTGTAATTCCACTGAGACTGGCAATAACAATACAAATTGTGTGTGAGTTAGGCAGCTATATATTTTAATAAATAAAATAATAAAGTATTAAAGTATAAAAAATAAAATCTTTATTATGGTCAATTTCTAGATATTTGAAATTAGAATTTGCTTCAATTTTGCAAATCAGTTCATCAATGTAAAATAATTTTAAAATGTGTTTATCTTGCAAAAAATGTGTACATTAGGCAAATGCAAATAAAATTCATGTTTAGATAAATGTGCAAGAAAAAAGTGAAAATTCGTGTTTATTATCACAAACATTTACAAATGTGAAAGGTAGAGACTAAATAAAGCATATAAGCCACCCAGAATCACCCTGTGGTTGATATGGGTGGCAAATTAATTTAATAAATAAAATAGGAATAAAATAAAATATACATGGAAAAATAAAAATGGATAGAAATGAGATCCACAAATGTGAAAACTGAAGAAAATGGAAATCGACAGGTCTTCCTACTCTCTCTCTGTGCATTCTTCATCATTCAGTTCTCGGAGGCATAATACCAACTTTAAATCTAGCAAAAAGAAGTAGTACTGTATATTAACGATGACACTAGTGAAGTTGAGACATGCATTATTTTTAGAAGTGGGGAAAACATGTTTTCTGTGGACCAAGGAATCTTAATGCAAATGGGAAATAGTACACCTCATGTCTTTTCAGAGAAGAATGGTAATGACATTGCTTAAATGCTTCAATACTCTTCTCTGGTTGAGACATTGCCCAATAACCTTATAATCATAAGCCCTGAAGTATAACCCTGACCTGGCTCTCTGCATCACTAAGTCTGCTAGTTACTAAAATACAGATTCTATTAGATGAAACTGCCAGTAAGAATAGTTAAAGAACAGAATCATCGTTCACTGGATGCAGTCAAGCACAGCATGAACTATTATCTACTGGGAAAGGTTTAATGAATTCCTGTTCTGACCAAGGTGTTAGACTGGATGACCTAAAGGGTTTCTTCCAGCTGTACGATTTTATAAATCTGATACCAAAGACATTAGGGGTAAAGGTTTCCCCTGTCCAGTGATGACGACTCTGGGGGCAGTGCTCATCTCCCCAACATCCCCATTTCTTAGTTGAAGGAGTCAGGGTTGCCTGAAGATACTTACGTGGTCATGTAACCAGCATGACTATACGCCGAGGCACACAGAACACTGTTACGTTCCCACTGAAGTGGTACCTATTTATCTACTCACATTTGCACGTTTTGAACTGCTAGGTTGGCAGGAGCTGAGGCACATAACAGAAGCTAACCCCTTTGTGTGACCCTTGGGCTTGAACCCCGGCTGGTAGCTTTCCAGTTAACAAGCTCAGTGTCTTTAATTGCTGCACCATTGTGCCATCTACCAAAGATATTAGCCACTTCTTTTGGTTAAACTTGTAAGTTTTCATTTATTTAAGATCAGTAAGATAGATCAATAAACTTCCCCGCAGCCTGCTTGTCACCCAGATAATACATGTTACATTGCACTGTGCAAAGACTTTCTGCACCCATATTCTCCAGTAGCACTGTTTTGACCAAGGCTTCCAGAGAGCATGAAGCAAACTCCTTGTCCTGACAAAAAACCTTTTTATTAATTTACTGTGCTCATTCACACCCAGCAAAGTCTTTCAAGGGAGGATTTACAGTCACAGACCTTATCTGGCGTAGAGAGCTACTAGGCCGATATCTGCAGAACTTGGCAAGGAGTCTCAGAGAGACACGAACCAATTAAGCGAACTCATTGTCTCCTGTAAACTCCATTTCCCTTTCGCTCCTCTTATTACCTCTGGAAGGAGCCATTCATCATTCACCTGTGGCCTTACTTCCAAATCGACCCCTGTTCTTTAACTGTTCCCTTCATCTGGCAACTCTGCGCATGTGCACACTGGGAGCAGGCTGCAACTGTTTGTCTGCCTCATTGATGTCTGACTCTGAAGGCAGCTGATAATTGGCATACGGCTCTGGCCCCCTCTCTGCCGCCGACATAGAGCCCTTGTCAGAAATTTCCCCAGACTCCAGGACTGGCCCATATTCCTCCCCAACCTCCTCACTGTCCGAATCTGCTGCTAGCTCCACTAGCTGATGGAGGGCCACAACAAGCACTGGTATGTATTCACCATCACAGGGGAATATGTCCACTGGAGATAAACCACTGGAAGAATGACTGTCTTTACACTCTGCATGTGAGCTGTCCAGGACTTTTTGGCTAACCATGATAGAGAAAAAATAGCAATTTGATTACTTGACTTTTAAAAGATATACACTCACATAGCTGCAAACATTCTCCAAATAACTTTCAGGGATGAGTGGTGAAACAGGAATAACCCTTGGACAGGATTTATGTAATTCTCGTAAGGTAGAACATTTCAACCACATTCTTATTTGAGAGTAAATCTTGCTGAACTAATTAGGACTTGGGATTTCATAGATATACATAGGATTAAATTTACTGTGCAGAAGTTTCTGTCTCCCCGTATTAATAGGTTTACTGGATAATCTATTAACTTCCATTCACTCCCACACTTGTATCTGTTTTGCATAGAGTATGAATGTATTATGACACATGAATTGAGCAATTTTAATCATGCTATTTGGTTAATTAATGTCTCAATAATTAAACAAGCCAGAGGATACACCAAGAAAGCCTACTCCTTGGAGAAAGTTGATTATAAATCTGAATGACCACAATGGAGGGGGGAAATGTCTAGGTCACCGTGTCTAGCACAGCTCATTACTTCAGCCAACTGATTCTATATATTTAAGAGAGCGTAAACTCATTTCATGTGAGCTTTTTAATTAAGTGGATAGAAAGCGGTCTAGTCACACTGGAACCGGGTTGATTTTGGGGGCTAGGGAAGCCTGTTAAGGAAGCGTGGGCAGTTAATATGTACTTCACCACCAAAGTTGCATCGTACAGTGCCCCAAGAGCAATGATTGGTTAGGATCAGACCCAGGCAAGCGTTTAAATTTCAGAAGGTTCAAAGGTGACAGGGAAACCTTCCATCAGACTTGTCGCCGTCATTTGAGATCTCAAAGGTAGTGTCTTTCTTGGAAGTCAAGGTAAGGAATCAGAGTTTGACCCTCGCCTATTTCATTTCTGTTAGAACAACAGAAAGGACTCAGGGTATCTTAGAGGTTAATAGATTTATTGGGACATTTGCTTTCATTGACTAGAATCCAATTTAAAGTATAAGATGCAGCAGAATTTAGATAACTTGTTATATGAGATGAGATGCATGTCAACATGTTAAGGAGAAAATACTGAATAGTCATACTGAATATACAATAATGTTGCAGTTAGAAGGTTTGAATGACTTTGAAGGAAAGCTCTTGTTTAAATTGTACAATGTGCATATCATAAGTCTTTGGAAATACATTCATAACTCAGACCAGCCTTGTCTGGGGAAGGATTGTGGGGGGGGGAAAGAAAAAGCAAGAGATACTCACCCTATCTGACCTATTTTCATTCACTGTATATGCTGTGGCATCCAACTACTTCCAGTGAGGAGGTGAAGTATCTATCGCAAGACTAAAATGTTTCAAATTAAACTTGAAGAATATCGCCTCACACTTGATGGAAAGCAGTAGGCTTTATATAAGCTTGCTAGTGTACTCTTGGGTAGGTTATTTTGTAGGTCAGTGTGCTAACTTAGCATATTAGGAGAAGCAAATTAAGCTGCCATATACATTATTTTGGAAGGGAGAAACTGTTAATGTGCACATATCAGTTGCATCATATCCATGATATGAACTGAAGCAATGTGTATCTTCAATGAAATGAGTCTCAAATAGATGTTTTATTTTGGAGCTTCTGAGAATGAAGTTCTTCCATATTGCTAAATCAATCACATCTTTATACATGACATCATGGAATGACATCAAAGATGGCAGCAAGGTGTTGGTCCTTCTGCTTACTTAGAGTAATTTACAGGGCTTCAGAATATTAATATTTAAAGTCTTTTAGTGAAAAGTGTTTAGAAAATAGCAAGAGCAGCAATGATAATAACAGCAATCTGTCCTCTATACCCAATATGTTTCTAAAGAGGTTAACACATAAAATGCACCCCAATAATATAATACAGTGTTTTAGTTAATTAATTGTGATTCATGTTAAAGCTTTAGTTCAGCTAGAGCATAAGCAACAGCAAAATGGCTATTTTGATCAATTTCACATTTATAAATAGAAAAAAGACAAATGTGTTTTCAGAAGTTGTTGACAGAAATTGAGGGGTAACAGAACTAATTGAGAAGGGGTTGCTGAGATTATGAAAATGGAAATGATTAGGTCACAATACAACTGAGAAAAATCTGCTGTAAATCGGTACTCTTGAACAGTTTATAGAGGGAACAACACTGGATTTGTAATTTAGTCTCTTATCTTTACCTTTAATAATCTATCTTCACTACCATTTTTTAAAAAACAAACTATTGTTAGCCTATATATATTAAAGAGAGACCAAACAGAAGTTTGACTCAGTAAAAGTCAGTTCTCTAAACCAGAATATTTTGAAATAAACTATATCAGCATTTTAAAATGGGAGGAGGGGGGAGGGAAGATGGTGGAAGCCAACAAGAAAAATTGCTAATCCCACATAGGTGAGGTGGCCACAACCAGTTTGCATCATTAGACTCATATAGAGTACGTACCCATCATTAACCAAATGTTGCTTGCCTGCGTAAACATATTTCCTATGTAGCCACAACCATAAGGTCCTCCTCCCACACGGGTAGTTATCAGCATACCTATAGGCACCCCAACTTTGCAAAGTATAAAATAGATTTGGTCTTTTAAAAAAAAATCTTTGGGTTAACGGTTGGTGAGGAGAGATCCAACAAAAGTCCCAGAGTTCAGAGCATGTTCTATGAACAAATACTGCCGGTCCGCTGTTGGGGAAGGGAAAGCCCGGGATAGAGTATTATTTATTTTTATTTATTTCATTTCTATCCAGAGAAGAACTGCGGAGCATTGACATAGTAAACATGCATTCACTGTTTCTTTAATGTTCAATTTTCCTTTGTGTCCTGAATAGTACAGAACAGCACATGCTGTGAAACAAGTATATATTACTATATACCTTTCTACAGTGTATTTGGATTTCAAGTTCATTGAATTATCTCTTTATTTGCAGTTTGTTTCCAAGGTCAGGCTGTGCCTGTCGGTGAGGATGAAGAAAACAATTGTGTTTCTTTGTATTGTTGTAACAGCTTGGGCACTCCCGGTAAGTCATTTTTATCGCTTCATAGAATTAATGACAGACCTTTACATTTGGAACTGCATAGTTTATGGGGGGAAATGAATATTCTTCTACAGGAAAGCAAGATTATTAGAACAGAACAGAATAATAGAGTTGGAAGAGACTTTGGAGGTCTTCTAGTCCAACCCCATGATTAAGCAGAAAACCATACACCATTTCAGAGAAATAGCTGTTCAGTCTCTTCTTAAAAACCTCCAGTGACAAAGACAAGCCATTCCACTGATTAAT
Organism: Natrix helvetica; assembly: GCF_964273705.1. NCBI lineage: Eukaryota > Metazoa > Chordata > Lepidosauria > Squamata > Natricidae > Natrix > Natrix helvetica. The sequence continues at coordinate 14,118,649 of NC_138558.1, forward strand.
TGTTCTAACTGTCCGGAAACTTTTCCTTAGTTCTAGGTTGGTTCTATCCTTTACTAGTTTTCATCCATTGCTTCTTTTTCTGCCTTCAAGTGCTTAACTTCTCTTTCTTGGGGAAGCTTTTAGATATTGGAACACTGCTATCATATCACCCTTAGTTCTTATTTTCATTAAACTTGATATATCCAATTCCTGCAACTGTTCTTACATAGAACAGAGGATGTAGGTATTCCCATTTTGGTTTAATTCTACATCACTCTCAGAATTCATTAAAAAAAAACTCCATAGGATGCTTGCATATTTTAAGGCAATTCTTTGAAAAAATCACTTTTAAAACTACTTTTCCTAGCGTGCTCCCATTTTTCAAGTGAATTCTCTGTTGATGTTGCACTCTTGTACGTGCATTTATTCAAGTTGCAAACAGCACAGTGAAATTCCGAAAATTGCAGATTTAAAACACCAGTTTGTCCTCTTATTTATTTGCAATAAAATTTGACATTGCCCAATCCAAGGAAGTTGTGCTAATTTGTGTTTTGCTCAAGACGCAAATTGGATATTTTTATATAAAACCTGACAATCCATTGCTGTAACTATAGTTAGGTAGACATCCATCATGAATACGCTTAGAAGGCTCCAGGATGTTGTCTGATAATTAATTCCGTAACATGCCAAAGGTACACCATACAAATACACAACTCTGTAAACTACAATGTGGCCCAGAATTTCCATTATGCTCTCATGGATCACATCAATCTCTTGATGAAAATGTTCCATAATCAATTGTTAAGCAATGATTTTATCATGCCACATGTGGTCAAAGAGAACATACCGTAACTCCTGCTCAGAAGCAATTAATTATCTGGTAATTTATTATTCAGTAGTGTGCTATTTATTTACTTTACTATTCATATTGGGTGAGTACTCCATTTTGAAAGTTAGTACTCTGTCAATCATTATCATATCAGAAAGAGGCAAAAATAAATATTCAAAGAATTGATGACAAAGTGCAAAAAGAATTCATTCAAGTGACAAATCAAATAACTTTCTTGGAGCATGTACAAATTAAACAGATTACTTCTATGGAGTGCTCACAACCTCTTTTGTTTAAGCTTTTCCTCTCCATTCTTTGCCAGATTGTCATGTCATATCGCATAAACTGCAATGCCATTTACAAATCAAGGATAAATATTCTGGGTGTTCTACACTGATTATTATTTTCAATAAAATTTAATTGCTGTTTCAATTGTTTTTCTGATTTACAAGCTCCTTCAACATGAACAAAGGAATATTATTAGCACTGTGGAAAATGTGGTGAGTACATCTCTATAAAATTTCAGCATGTGTATGTGACCTAATTAAACAATGATAATATCAGATTTCCTTTAAAATATGTGTACAGTTAATTGGTTTTGGACATTATTTCTATACAGCTTTTCTCATTGCTAAGAATTCCAATATAGTTTAGAATCATTTGTTTTCATGCCTTTCTCCAGAATACAATTTATCAAATAATTCAGCAGATTAAAAAGAAATAGAGTTAGCCATGTCACATTACAATGGAGATATGGTTAAGAGTAGGGGAGGAACAGCTTAATAAACATAACAGTTTTTGGACTGCATTTATTAAACTGGGAGTTCTGTTCCACTAATATCTTCTATAGCACAAAATATATTCTCGCACAAAACCATTATGAAGGGTGAGATAACATTCTCTGAATGTGGAGTATCATAATGAAAGGACAGTCATTTGATGAAAGGACAGTCACTTAAATTTAATAGGTTGGTAGAAAGACATTTTGAATTTTTTCAGTCTTGGGCATCATATAACTCCTAATCTTGAGAAAGAAACTATCTTTGTGCTATCCAGGATAGTTTATGCAGTATAATTTGTATAATTCAACAAAACCACAAAATTTTTATCCTGAGGTGACTGGCATAAGAATAGGAACAAATACCAAAAATTTCTTGATGACAAAGTAGGAATTATTGTGATACATAAGATGGAAGAGGGACAGCAAACCTCCTAATATGACATGTTACATGTTAAAAAACAGGAGTTTGCTACCAGGATAAGGTCAAATTATTTGTTCAAAAATCTTGGCCTTTGAGTGGTATGTTAAGGGTGAAATATCCAAAAGTAAGCAGGACAAGTCAAGAAAATGAGTGGGACAAGGACAAAAAGTGTATTTGTTTTATGGTTTCTTCCATATTTTCAAATGGTTTTACGTTCATTAAATGCTAAGGGTCTGTGACGTGCGGTGAGGTTTATGACTGGTGAGGCTGGTGATGTCATCAAACCACGTGGTTGCTCCGATCGCACGGGCGCAGCCCAAATGGAGAAGGTTCTCTTCTCAGAAATGTCAGAAAGGGACAGACAGGCTGCCGCAGCTCCACTGAGAGAACATTTCTGAGAAGAGAAACTTCTCTTTTCTCCTCCTTCCCCACCCCTTCTAGCACTGATGATGTTACCTAGGCATTTTTGCATCGGGTGAGCCCGGGATCCTTGCAAGGGGAATGGGACCACGTGTGCAGGCGGCTCCTCAGCGCACAGCCTCAGATTAGCAGAGCCGCGATCCCCTTCCTCTGCACACGTGTTCCCATTCCCCTCCTTCCTGAGCCAACATGAAGGGGACCACGGCAGCACTGATTGAGGCTGGAGCTGAGGAGCCTCCTGCACATGTGGTCCCATTCCCCTTGCAAGGATCCCAGGCTCGCCCGATGCAAAAAATGGCGAGATCGGCACACTTGGGGCTGCTGCTGAGATGTCCAGGGAGGCTAAACCAAGCCGCGCGCCTCTCCCAGCCACTTTCACGGCTTCCTGGAGTATTTTTTTTTTCATGATGAGAGCAGTGAGGCTCCGCCTCCCCTGCCTCCCCTGACTGCACGTCACTGCTAAGGGTACAACATTCGTTCTCCCTGTATATTTAATAATTGTCATCAGAATTCATGCAGTTTGGTGACAAACATAAACATGGCTAGGTTTAGGTTTTCAGGGACCACCAATGGTTTCCAACCTTGAGGCTCATAGTACCACTATACCATAATACTATTTTCTCCATTCACTGTAGAAACTGATTATTGTGTAATGCCTTTTCAGAATCAAAGGCTTCTTAGCTGGGCTATATCTGTAGCATAAGAGAAGCGGATTGGGTGGGTGGGGAAAGGTCAGCAAATAATGCAATGATTCTTCTGGCATTTTTCTTCATGACAGAAATAGAAGGAACAGGTGATGCTATCTTTACACCCAACTGCGTCGTTTTGATCCTGCACGCCTTTGAATTCTGACATTCTGTCCAGGTTTAACTTGGTACTTCCTGACAAACTAATATTTAAGGAACAGTGGTTTTCCTGTCTGTGCCAAATTAAGCTCCTGTTTTTAGTTTCTAACACAGGTGTCAATATTTGGCTCAAACCTAACAACAGCACTCTGCCCATCTGCCATTGTCAGCCTTCAGATCAAGCAAGAGAGCCCTATCAGTTGGAAGATGGGAAATCCTTTTAACGGAGAATGAACTTTACAAGTGTTTTAAAAAGTGTTAGTAAAGATATTATTAAAGAGACTTTTCTTAAAAAGCAATGTAATGATTATATTGAAAAGTAAAGAATGTGGCAGAGAGAATCACCATGATTAATAAAATAGGGTCTTAATTATAATTGTTTGGATCTGTTGTTGTTTAAAAAGGTGAATTGCTTATATTTGTCATTTCAGTCCCTGCTCCCCAATATTCTTTATCTCAGACTTGGGTCCTGTTTGTGACTTTCCCTTTGTCACGCAGAGGGAATAAAATCCAGGCCAGAATGCTTCTTATGCCTTAAACAAAAATATTTAGTAGCTGAGATGGGGGACTTTTTGTCACGAGTTTCAATTACAGCATCTCCCTTTCTATGGGAACTCATGATCATCCTTCCTTGCAGATAATTTTAATTTAGGAAGCCTGCCAAGCTTTTCTTTAAAATATTCTTCTTTTTAAGTCAGTCAAGACAGTTGTGCTCTTTTGTGTTTGAGTTATTATTGATTTTGGCATACAATATATATATATATATATATATATATATATATATATATATATATATATATATATATATATATATATATATATATATATATATATATATATATATATATATATATATATATATATATATATCCTCTTGTGAGCAGGTTTTATTAAAAAGTGAGGTACTAATTTGTAAAAAGTGAGCAAAACAACTTTTCTTTCATACAATTGTTATACGCTGCTAGTAATGTGAAGCCCTGGAAAACTTCTCACTGGAAAACTAAACATCCATGGGACAGCAAGATCTCAAAGCCAACCTATAAGTGGGGAATTGTCCACATGCAATTTAATAGTGCCATCAACCCCTCTGACTAAAACAAGCAAAGACAAAAGACAATTAATTGTTCAGGTCAGTAAGTAAACATGATCTGATTAGCTCTTCTACTTAGCTCTTTGTGCCAGAATTGAGGTATAGTTTGCAGATTAGAAACCTGATAACAACAGAATGTAAGCAAGACTATAGCAAAATGTTTCGATTCACATATTTAAAAAAAGAACAAGGTAGAGCTTCAATTGCAGTAGCAGCCATCAACTTGCTTTTTCAACCATACCTTGCAGATACCCCTACTCAGGATAGATGTTCATGTTTAATCTTTCAATCATTCTTTCACTCTCTTAATATTTCATCCTAGAGGCCAGAGGTGAAATTCAGCAGGTTCTGACAGGTTTTGGGAAACCGGTAGCAGAAATTTTGAGTAGTTCGGAGAACTGACAAATACCACCTCTGGCTGGCCCCAGAGTGGGGTGGGAATGGAGATTTTGCAAGATCTTTCCCCCAGGAATGGGGAGGGAATGGAGATTTTGCACTATCCTTCCCCTGCCATGTCCACCAAGCCACGCCCACAGAACCGGTAGTAAAAAAAAATTGAATTGGCCCTCTATTCATTTTTCTGTCTTTTCTTCCTATAGTTAATTAGTATTCTAAGCTATGTTCATTTCCCATTTAATAGTTTTGCCTTCTCTCCCCTTTTCCTTCCTTTCTAAAAAATATTTCAAATGTTTGCAAATATTAGGGTCCTCCCAAGCTTCATAATATCTCTTTCCTGAACATGGATAATGCTGATTTGGCTACATAACAATAGGTGCTATGGGGGGAGAGGATGATTTTTTTGTTAGTATTTTATTATTTTTATTAGTATTTTATTTTATTCAGATTAATCAGATAGTTATTATCAGGAAACATATATTTTGTTTGAGATTTCTCAGCTACTTAATTTGTGGTCCTGTTTTGAATCTCTTTTATGCATCAACTACAAATTGGTGTATGGGAGGCTCATATGTTGCTACTCTGAGAGCAGAAACCTGGTTAGCTCAGCTTTGAGTTGACTCTTCAAGACTCTTCTTAGCAGTGGTGACATTGGTTTTTTTTTTACTACCGGTTCTGTTGGCGTGGCTTGATGGGCATGGTGTGGCTTGGTGGGCATGGCTTGGTGGGCGTGGTAGGAGAATGATACTGCAAAATCTCCATTCCCATCCTACTCTGGGGCCAGCCAGAGGTGGCATTTGCCAATTCTCTGAACTACTCAAAATTTGTGCTACCAGTTCTCCAGAACCTGTCAGAACCTACTGGATTTCACCCGTTTCTTAGGTTTTTATGCTACCACCAGAGATAGCAATGGAACACAAATTCAACCTTTAAGTTCACCTTTAAAATGTCACGCTTTTCATTTCTCTCTTTTTACTCCTGTTCTTAATATTGCACTCCTTTATAGGATACATCAAACGCCGTTCATCATGACAACGGCGGAGAAGACCTCAGAGTTTTACTCAACAACCTAGGATATACCAATGGAAATATTAATTGTGTATATGGAAGGAGTATCGGCCCTGGACATGAAGAATGCAAAACAGAAGAATCTATTACAGATACAGATAGAGTTAAAGGAGCTGTTGATTTTGTCAGTGAAAATGAAGGTGGAAAACCTGAAGATAATCTGAGAATAAATGAAAACAAAGAACATATACCCTCAGAAGCAAATGCTACTGAAAGAAAAGAAGTTACTCTAGAAGGTGAATATTTCAGTGATTCCAATTATGGAATTGCAGAAGAGAATATTAACTACAGAGCACCAGGAGAACTTTTTGAGAGTGATCCAAATGATAAGCAGCATGGCACCGAAGATCAAATTAATGATCAAACTGGAGAAGAATTCAGAGACCGTAGAGGACTCCAGGGCGATCACATCCAAAGCTTTATTGACATGGACGGACATAGATATGCAATTTATGGGCCCGGAGATAACACAGCAAATGTACTGATGGAAAGTGAGGCCCAGGGGGAAAGTATTCATTGGGCATACATTGATGAAGGTGGAAGTGGTACTGGTGGAGATCCCAATGAAGAAGGTTCTAGTGATGGTTGGGGAGATGGAACCTCAGAAAGCACAACAAAACTTGGAGAAAATGAGACAGAAACCCATAACGATGGGAAGAACACTCAGGGTTGTGATACAAAAATAACCAGCCCAAACAAGGAAGGAGATGGTGATGCAGACACTGTGGATGATTCTCTCAACACTGATAATGAAGAAGGTTTTCAAGGTCGTGGTGATGTAAGCCCTGAAACTAAGCATGTGACATGCCTTGAAAAGAAAAGAAGTGATGGACTGGACTCAAATGGCGATACTAAGGTGAGCTATTTATTTAATTATCCAAAAGATATGCCTACTATTTGTGGCTAGAAAAGATCAAACCATCATCAATTTACAGATGATAGTGGTGTTTGTATCATGGCATATACAATTTTGCTATACTTTGTTTTCCTCAGACTGATTTTAGAATACAGAATAACAGAGTTGGAAGGGACCTTGGAGGTAATACAATAATACAATAGTAGAGTTGGAAGGGACCTTGGAGGTCTTCTAGTCCAACCCCCTGCCTAGGCAGGAAACCCTATACCGTTCCAGACAAATGGCTATCCAACATCTTCTTAAAGACTTCCAGTGTTGGGGCATTCACAACTTCTGGAGGCAACTTCTGTTCCACTGATTAATTGTTCCAACTGTCAGGAAGTTTCTCCTCAGTTCTCCTCAGGTCTTCTAGTCCAACCTCCTTCTTAGGTAGGAAACCCTACACTACTTCAGACAAATTTTCCAGACATGTAAACAGCCACTAGGGATTGAGGAAGAAATAAAGAAAAGGAAAGTTTCCTTCAATGTTACTGTATTTCGTAGGTTAAATTAGCTTACAGTCTCAACGATTTGAAGGATATTTAACCGTTAAGTCAGTTTCCCTCCCCTCTGATGTTGTCAGAAGTACTATATTCAAATTGGAACTCTTTGATATTCATAATCTTCAGGATGTGATAAGCTGTGGATTCTGGGAAATTTGCTCTGGCCTCAACCATTTCAAAATACAGAATAACAGAGCTAGGAGACACCTTGGAGGTCTTCTAGTCCAACCCCCTGCTCAAGCAGGAAATTCTATGCTATTTCAGACAAATGGTAGTGCATTTCCTGGGTCTTCCAGCCTTGCCTGTTATTCATGAATCTCTTCACGTATGTATGTAACTCCTAAATCTCATCCTATAGATGGAGTGACATCTGTATAGGATTATCTCTTCGATATGAGAGCAATCTACTTCTCTTGCTGGAAGATGACTGTAACTCTCAAAGCCTTCCCCATTAAACATGGAGCTAGTCTGACCACCCATTCACTCTCAGGCCACTTACAAGAGGTAGTTACTCTTTGAAACATTGTGAAATAGGCTTCTCTGTTGTATTCCTCCGACAACTTGGAAATTTTTATGTTTTGGCGGATATCCATAAAAATAAGTGGGACATACAACTCCAGGGGAAACCACACAAGAAGAGATGGCTTAAATTCAAGCAGTTCAGTGTGTGTTCTGGAAACTTCAGAACTGAATTTCTCTCTTCTGGTTACTGTATCCCTTTAAATAGGTCCATCAGCCCCTTAAACTCTTCCCTTCTTACCTCTATTTCACTCCTTTCTATTCCAGCCAATCTTTCCTTTCCTTCTCCCTCCAAAGCAGCTCTTCTCCCTCTTTGATTAACCACAGCCTTTCTTCCAGCTTCTGCCTTATCAGTTCTGTAATCATATTAGCCCAAGTATCTGGGCCTAGACCCATTTCTGGCTAGTCTACCTTTTGCTTTGGCTTTACCACAGGTAAGATACCTGTCTCTATCAAGGTAAGCACCTTTTCTGAGGGAGAATCTGTTACTTTTTCCTTTTTCAGTGTGTTTGGTGTAAGCTCTGATAAGAGACCTAGTTTCTGCAGCCAGGATGCTGGTTAATTCCTGCAAAATCTGAACTCTGCAAAGGACCCTTCCTTCTTTATAGCTCCTTTTTAAGCCAAAGCTTGTTTGATTTTTATACTGTGAGTGTGTGAACAAAACTGCTTGAGTTTAAGCCATCCCCACTTGTGTGGTTTCTCCCTTGTGTTGTTTATCCCACTTCTGCCACCACTTTGTCATGCATTCTTTTCAGTATACCCAGACTCAAGAGAAACAATACGACCACACAAGCACTCAGGGGGTAGTACTTACTGCTCACTACACCACTCCTCCCCAGTTCTTGTGTGTCCTATTGTTGGAAAACAGCCTCTCTTTCTATTTGCCTTAGGCTGTTTCGGGCTTTATTTCAAAAAAACAAACATAAGCCAACTTTTCTCTCATTCCAACTCCAACATTATTACCCACAGCTGCCTATCTGTTTATCTTTAATAGTCACTAGTTGCTTTGCTGAGTAAGAAAAGGTCTGAAAAGACAGAGTAAGTTAGGGGACTGGAGACTAAAACATATGAAGAACGGTTGCAGGACCTGGTATGTTTAGCTTAAGAGAAAGAAGGACTAGGGGAGACATGATAGCAGTGTTCCAATATCTCAGGGGTTGCCACAAAGAACAGGGAGTCAAACTATTCTCCAAGGCCTCTGAGGGTAGAACAAGAAGCAATGGGTGGAAACTAATCAAGGAGAGAAGCAACTTAGAACTGAGGGGAAATTTCCTGACAGTTAGAACAATTAATCAGTGGAACAGCTTGCCTCCAGAAGTTATGAATGCCCCAACACCGGAAGTCTTTAAGAAGATGTTGGATAGCCATTTGTCTGAAACGGTATAGGGTTTCCTGCCTAGGCAGGGGTTGGACTAGAAGACCTCCAAGGTCACTTCCAACTCTACTATTGTATTGTATTGTATTGTATTGTATTGTATTGTATTGTATTGTATTAAACTGAAAGTCTTACAGCAATTTACAATAGAAGGCCAGTATATCTCTCAAGAGTACCATGCCAAAGTATTATGCCAAATCTAGTGAATAAGCCTTGGGGAAGAAAAGATATCCAATGCTTAATGGGCTGCCACAAAGAAGAGGGAGGTCAACCTATTTTCCAAAGCACGTAAAGGCAGGACAAGAAGCAATGGATGGAAATTAATCAAGGAGAGAAGCAACCTAGAACTAAAGAGAAATTTCCTGACAGTGAGAACAATTAACCAATGGAACAGCTTGCCTTCAAAAGTTGTGGGTGCTCCAACACTGGAGGTTTTTAAGAAAAGTTGGAGGATTATTTGTCTGAAATGGTAGGGCAATGGTCCCCAACCTTTGCAGCTTGGTGGCCTGTGTGGGTGGGGGTGAGAAGGAAACTGGGCTGTGTGAATGGCTGCTCCTTGATGTACTTAGTTTATGCTTTCTTTTACTTTTTGTCAGGACACAGAGAATAACACTGAAGCTGTAAACAATAGCACTACAAATGGTGCTAACATGCATGATAAGGTTATGAATATACCCAACCATGAAACCGCCCATCAAGATACCATCCAGACTCCACAGAGAAGTGACGGAGAAGGTAGCAGTGGCCATGAGGACACCAGTGAAAATGAGAGCAACAGTGTGTACAGCTTCAGTGATGAACTGATGCAAGGGGATGAACCCAACCAAAGCCAAGATTCTGAAGGCTCAGAAAACAGCAGCCAGCAAGATCTCCCCAGTCAGGCCAGTGATGGGGAAAGCCCATCTTTAGGAGAGGAAGAGGAGCAAAGCACTAATGCCGGCAGTGAGCAATCAGACAGCAAAGGTGAAGACAATGAAAGCCAACAGGAAAGCAACGGAAATAGCAGGCATCCAAGCGGTGATGACAGTGACAATAGTGGCCCATCTGTCAGCAGCGAAAGTGAGAGTCAACCAGACAGCAGCCAGAGCCAGTCTGAGACCAGCAGTGGGAATGACAGTGAGAATGAGAGCATCAGTGAAAGTGACAGTAAATCTGAAAGCAGTATTGACAGTGGCAATGAATCCAAGAGCAGCAGTGAAAGTGACAGTGAATCCAAGAGCAGCAGTGAAAGCAACAGTGAATCCAAGAGCAGCAGTGAAAGCAACAGTGAATCCGACAGTAGCAGTGAAAGCGACAGTGAATCCAAGAGCAGCAGTGAAAGTGACAGTGAATCCAAGAGCAGCAGTGAAAGCGACAGTGAATCCAAGAGCAGCAGTGAAAGTGATAGTGAATCCAAGAGCAGCAGTGAAAGCGACAGTGAATCCAAGAGCAGCAGTGAAAGTGACAGTGAATCCAAGAGCAGCAGTGAAAGCGACAGTGAATCCGACAGTAGCAGTGAAAGCGACAGTGAATCCAAGAGCAATGAAAGCGACACTGAATCCAAGAGCAGCAGTGAAAGTGACAATGAATCCAAGAGCAGCAGTGAGAGCGACAGTGAATCCAAGAGCAGCAGTGAAAGTGACAATGAATCCAAGAGCAGCAGTGAGAGCGACAGTGAATCCAAGAGCAGCAGTGAGAGCGACAGTGAATCCAAGAGCAGCAGTGAGAGCGACAGTGAATCCAAGAGCAGCAGTGAAAGCGACAGTGAATCCAAGAGCAGCAGTGAAAGCGACAGTGAATCTGACAGCAGCAGTGAGAGTGATAGCAGTAGTAGTAGTGAGAGCGACAGTAAATCCAAAAGCAGCAGTGAGAGTGATAGAAGTAGCAGCAGTGAAAGTGACAGTGATAGCAGTAGCAGCAGTGAGAGTGACAGTAGCAGCAGTGAGAGTGACAGTAGCAGCAGTGAGAGTGAAAGCAGCAGCAGCAGCAAGAGTGCCAACAAATCTGACAGCAGCAGTGAAAGCAGCAGCAGCAGTGAGAGTGAGAATAGCAGTGAGAATGAAGATAACAATCAAGCAGACAGCAGTGAAAGTGACAGCCAATCCAACAGTGACAATGAGAGCAATTCAGCAAACCAGTCCAGCAGCGACAGTGCTGCAGATACAACGGAGGATTCAAATGAAACTGAATCTGAAGCAAGTGAGGATAATACCAGCAGCACTCATTCAGACAGCGCAGCCTCTGACAGTGACTCTCTAAGTCAAGGAAGTAAGAGCAATGATTTAACTAGTGATTACTAACCCAAGAGAAGAATGAGCAGATGAAAATACATTTATAGTAATGGGAACTGTTGGGATGGCAGAGAGGGGTGGTGGTGGTGGAATACAAAGTCTATTTGTAGAAGCCAAGTCAATAATCCTTAAATCAGTTATTTTTTTCTAAAGATCAGACTTCAGAATAAGTGCAGTTAAGGCAAACTAGGAAGCCATTAAGAGGGGGAAAAAACCATGTCAGGTTTTGGTAGAGATGAGCCAACAATGCTCAGAGCTTTTGTTTCTAAGTAGAGCCATTTTGCTTGCCATGAATATGTAACTTCACCTGTGGAATTTTGATTGTCAGTAAATAGGAAATAAAATCAAAGCTCAGGTTCAGTTCTTCATATTACATATCTGCTCCCAAAAGGGTGGGGCTGATTTACATAAGCATACTTATCACTTGATTGCAACATGAAGTGATGACTTGAAAGCGTGAATGAGCCTTTACTGATATATCTCCACTTTTAGCAACCCAATGTGGATCTGATTTATTTATTTGTTTAGTATTATGGTTCCAATATCACATGTTTACATAATCCCCCTGCGTAAACTGTAAAATAAATTATTATTTTTCATGACGTCTCAGGAATATTTTTTAGGAATAGTTCACCCAATTTTTATTCTCAGATTCAAAATAGATAAAGGATGTTCCTAAGCTGCATGTATCTTTGGGCAGAGGCTATAATGTGTTCTCTGCATACAGGATTTTTATCCTAAATAGAAGTTGTCAATTCGTGATTTTACAGCCCTCCCTCTCTAAGTGGTTTACAGAGTCAGCATATTGCCCCCAACAATCTGGGTTCTCATTTTACCCACCTTGGAAGGATGGAAGGCTGAGTCAATTTTCAGCCGGTCAGGATCAAACTCCTGACAATGAACAGTGAGTTAGCATGCAATACTGCATAATCTTTTATTTATAAGCTTTCTGGAGTTCCTCTTTTTCTTAGGGCAAACTCTTATGAAGAAAAAAAGGAAACAAAAGCTGAAAAATGCCTTTTGCCTGAAGATCCCCCAAACGTTTGCTAGATAGTCCCTTTGTTTACAAGGAACATTTTCAGATGACAATTAAATTCAGACACTGCTTCATTTAAACGGGGGGTGGGTGGGTGCAGTTTGCTTATTTTGCTTTTCAATACAGCTTATCTAATATTGTATTTTGCATTAAGCTTACATATTTCATCTCTAAAATATTTAATATTCAAAATATTCAAAAATTGTGAAAAATATAAAATACATATAGAGTGAAGCATCAATCTCAAATGAAAGTAATGTTAAAATATATCCTGTTGGAGGGTTTTGTTTGGTAAAAAGTGCATGTTGGGCACTATTGTATACAAAAATACAAATATTCAAAATAAGGCTACAAAAATAGAGTTTTCAGCCTAATATAGGCATAGAATGAACCACATTGTCAGTGAACAAATATAGTCTGGGAGAAATCAAACTATCTGTTTTTAGATAGAGAAATTCAGATTGGCAGATTTGATCATCCATAATCAGTCTCAGGGGTCCCCAATCCTGAGCCACAAACCAGTACCGGGCCATGGCACATTAGGAGCTGGCCCATGGCCCATTAGGAACCTGGCCACACAAATGTGTCTGCACATGCACAGATCTACGTAGTGTGCAAAACTATGCCCCCCCCCCTTAGTCTATGGAAAAAATATTTTCCACGGAACCAGTCCCTGGTGCCCAAAAGGTTGGGGGGGGGTGTCACTGATTTATTGGGTTTATTATTCCACGATGTGCTATTTCTTTCTAGAACTGCAGAGCTGATCTGAAATTGAAAATAGTTGGAGGGCAGGGAATATGTTTCAAAAATACCACAAGCCATAGGTACAACATATTTCTGAAACTCTGGCCTGGCTAACGTATAGTTCCTGATGCTATTGCCTAAAGAAGTGTCTGGGAAATTCATTTTGAAGAAAAATGATTCAACAGTCTGTGTCTGAGCACCACATTAAGATACGAAAAATATATTTTAAGAGCATTTGTTCTTTTTATATTCTGAACCTCATAATTATCAGAACCGGATAAACATACAACTGCGGAAATGAGTCTGCTCTCTTTGGCACGCAAACCCATGCAATAAGCCACTTTTATTTATCAGAGTAGATCTACAATGGGCACAATATGTAAACTGCAAGTTTGAAGAAATCTTGATGATACTAAGCATAAATCACATGGGTGCCAATTCCATGATGAAATGTGGTTTGAAATTGACTCTAACCTGGCCTTCTAAACAAGTATTTCGCCCAATTGTGACTATTCAACAAGTCGTAATTAAAACATGATTTAGCATCTGTAAACCCAAGTCTCGTTCAATGAACCACAATAAAGTTGTGATCACATAGAAGATTAAGCCATAAACTAGTTAAATTCATACAGCTAACTTCAAACAATCCACAATATGACATAGAATAATATGCAAACATGGTTAACTTCTTGCCGTATTAGGCATGTGTCCATTTCATCCTGCAACAATCCCTCATATCTGCCCTTCAAAAACCAGAAATACTAAGATTTGAACCAAGGCTATTTATTATGCCAAGCATAGTTCAATCATCAAGCTGCTACCTTGTAGCATATAATGCTACCTTGTAGCATTATTCTCATAATAAACAATACTTTTAATATCCCCTTCTTAAATTAAATTTTAACATGCCCTTCTTAAATTAAATTGTGGGCAACTCACAATCCAAGGATGAAAGCAAAAATTACCAACAATGAAACAATGAAATATTGTATATATACCAACAATGAAAACAGTAAGACAAAAAACCAAAAAAGATCTGGCAGCATAGTCAACTTTTACCCTATTAGAACCAACAGTCAATAAAATTGGATAAGATTTTTAAAAAACCCAAGCAGCAGCGTAATGGAGAAGGACTTTCAAATTGCAAGCTGGCCAAAGAGAAACCACTTCCAATTTTGGAGGCAATATCTGTTCTGAAGTCTATTAGTGATTTTTTAAAAGTGTTTTTGAAAGCTTGTCTCCATATTGTGTCAGAAAACCTGGCTTTTCAAATGAGCTTGGGAGAAGCCCTTCCTGGAAGCTATTCCTAACATTCTTTGTGGGTGTTACAAGGAAGTGGCTGAGCTATGCGTGGGGAATTGAGGAAACTGCTTGTTCCTTTCACAGTTCTCCTTCTACTTGGTTAAGTGCTTCTCTGCCTCAGTTGCTCATGTCTCACTAACAGGATGTGGCCAAGTTTTATTTCAGTCCAGTTGAGTGCAATTGGTGATGTGAAGCTTCTTAATGTTTCTTCATAACCATGGGCAAACCTTCTAGGAAGGGTCTTTTCGTATTCACATCAGTTCATTCTTTCCCATCCTATTTCCACATTAAATCTTTACTTCTTAATTTTTTAAAACTTTAAACATAGCTAAAAATACACTCAGCAGTAGGAGACATTCAACATTTGTGGATTCTTATTAGTTTTAATGAAACAGCTCAAAATTATGATTAGGGGACTGGAGACTAAAACATATGAAGAACGGTTGCTGGAACTAGGTATGTCTAGCTTAAGAGAAAGAAGGACTAGGGGAGACATGATAGCAGTGTTCCAATATCTCAGGGGTTGCCACAAAGAAGAGGGAGTCAAGCTATTCTCCAAGGCACCTGAGGATAGAACAAGAAGCAATGGGTGGAAACTAATCAAGGAGAGAAGCAACTTAGAACTGAGGAGAAACTTCCTGACAGTTAGAACAATTAATCAGTGGAACAGCTTGCCTCCAGAAGTTGTGAATGCCCCAACACTGGAAGTCTTTAAGAAGATGTTGGATAGCCATTTGTCTGGAACGATATAGGGTTTCCTGCCTAGGCAGGGGGTTGGACTAGAAGACCTTCAAGGTCCCTTCCAACTCTACTATTGTATTGTATTGTATTGTAACTCATTCAGCCATAAAAGTGGGATTGCATCCATTTTAAATTCCTGAAGTTTCTTACTACCATTCTTTACTGTGTACTTATTAACCTAAGAATGAGCGTTTGGAGAATGTGGGAGATCAATTAAAATAAAGATCACTTTAACTATAGCAGTGACCTTTCCCCATCTATGACTTCAAGATGTCTCCCTGTTCCTACTAACCACACTGAGAGCTCTGGGACCTGTAGTCTGATAAATTTCAAGATACTCCTGTAATTTAAAAAAATAATATGGAGTTCATTAATGAGTGGGTTTGTTTAGTTGTAGATTCATTTCCAAATACAGGTAATCCTCAACTTACAACAGTTCATTTAGTGACCATTCAAAGTTACAATGGCACTGAAAAAAAGAGGGTTATGATCATTTTTCCCGTTTATGACCATTGTAGCATCCCCATGGTCACATGATCCAAGTTCAGACACTTGGCGATAGATTCATATTTATGGCAGTCGTAGTGTTCTGGGATCATGTGATCAACTTTTCTGACCTTCTAATAAGCAAAGTGAATGGGGAAGCCAGATTCATTGAACAACCGTGTTACTAACTTCAGAACTACAGTGATTCACTTAACAAATATGACAAGAAAAGTCGTAAAATGGGCAAAATTTACTTAACGTCTTGCTTAGCAACAGAGATTTTGGGTTCAATTGTGGTCGTAAGTAGAGAACTACCTGTATTATTCAGCCATTCAATATGTCTCCTCTAGATTAAAAAGGTAAGCTACTTTTTGGAGTAAGCCTTAAAGCCAGATTTCCAAAATAGCTTGAGTCTTCAGCAATAAAAACAGCTGTAATGGAAATATTGATAAAAATCCCACCTGAAGTTCCCACTTCTCCAAATCTGTCTACAGCAAACATACAGCTTTATTGCATTAATACCACAAAAAGAAAAAAAAACCAGCAAATTGCCTTTTAATTTAAAAGCTATTCCAAGCAACCTCCTACCTAATGGCTGTCAAACCAGAAGACATGATTAGCCTTCAAATAATGTCATTGAAAGCAGCTCTTGAGACAAACCAATTGTTTGTACAACACTTATGTTAGCAGGAAGCATCCTTGTTTCAGGTATGAGAGCATCCAGGCACTATACAAGGGTGATAATGCAATTGTTTATAGTCACAAACCTGCCTTCATGTGAAACACCATAATTTTAGAATTCCAAATGAACCCTTAGTGAGATCGTTCATTAAAAAAAAAAGACAGTCTAGTCATTTTGAGAACCACAGCTTATTTTTAGGAAAACTATCCTTCTGGGGGCAGAAGGGAAGCGTAGGCAGACTAGATGGATGGTGGCAAGTGATGACATCACTCTCTTTCCCAAAGCAGCTGATTGGTCCTCTCTTTACTGCGGCAGAGTTTAAATTCATGCACTGTCATAGGGGATACTAATTCCTGGGATTTGAAAGTAGGATTCAATTTTTTTATGCTGTAGGGGAGTTATTTTTTCTTAAGACAAGGACTTCTGGATTGAGCCATTGGAATTAGTAAAGGTAAAAAATATTTCTCTATTTTGTTCTGAAATTGTTAAGAATGAAAAACTAATGCAAAAAGCACCTGCTGATATGTAGTGATAGTGAAAGAAATTAGAGAGTAAGAAGATTATTATTATTACCTGTAAAGGCTATAAATCTTAAATATCAGCTTTAATTATTTCATCTTTCAAATGTATACATGTAAAAGTGTAGAATGAGAGCCTTAAAGGAAGGTGCTCTAATAGAGTAAAATTTAAAATATTTTTAAATAATCAATAATTAAAATATGCATTATGTGTTTCTAAAAAACTAAAAATGTTAAATAAAGCAAATAATTTTTGAGTATAAATTAATTTCACCTTTGTGAATAAGATTTACTTAGATTTAATTAACGAATTATTTCTCTACAAAATTTTCAAAAGCAGGAAAATGTATTCCTAGATATCAATTAATTGGACAAGGAAAAAACTTGTAGATTCATTAATTTTAGTTGGGCAAAATTCAAGCAAACCAAACATTCTGAATTGTTGTGGTTGTATATGTACTGTGGAGGGAAAGAGCAGGTCTAATTTATGGCATCAGAATGCATATAATCAGTCATTAAACATTGCTCTCAATACACTATGAAAAGACCATGTACATATAAACGTATATACATATAGGCATTTATGATGGTATCTCCTTTGTTGCCATGGTCATGGCAGTACAATCAGTACTCTGATAGTTCTACATATTTTCTAGGTCTATGAGAGCAAATGGAAATTTGCTCACAGATGTATTTTCAATAGCTGTGTCATAGTCATTTGCACCTTCTGCCTATTTCAAATCAGGGTTTTTTTTAAAATAAAAAAAGACAACTTTCCCAATTTACAAATAATGATCTGGAAGGAAAAGTCCTTGTCTTCCTATGGTAACTATGGTATATCAAATTAGACATTGTTTCTGAAAATTGTGTCCTGGAAAGCTAAATCTGGCAGCCTATGGATCAAATCTATCTTGTCATTTACTTATGCCATCCTATCAATAGCCTTTTGCTATGAATGAGCTAAGATGTATCTCAACACAATCAAAAGGAAGCAACAATCAGAGTTTGTCGCTGATTTGGGCACCTATCTTTTATTGTTACAGACATTGTAAAATAAAAATGAAGACAGCTGGTCTCTTGCTCATCTCATTATGGAGTCTCTGCTGGGCTCGTCCTGTAAGTTGTCTTTAATGTTTTAAGGTGACTCAAAATATTCTTCCAAAAGCTTGAAATGACATTTGCCCCTCTAAGCCAAGAGTTCCTTTTTTAAGAGGTTTATTGATTTATTGATAACATTTGTACAGCCACCTTTTTAAAAACCAGATTCTGAGTAGCTCAAAATAGATGTATGGTAAAAATACTTATTCCCCTTTCTAATATTTTCAGGTATCCAGATACCCAGGTGCACACCACAGCAACTCCAAAGAACACTGGGTAAGTAAACCAACTTCAATATTTGTTTTCAAACTGAGATTATTTTAGAAATTGTCCTTATAACACCTGTGCAAAATCAGAGTGTAAATAGGTTTGGAACCTTTGTGGTGTTGTATCTCCGCCATGTTTTAATATAGATGGTGTCTTTGACACCAACCACCCCCCCAATATTAGGATTGAACAGCCCTCCCTCAACAGAAAGGAAGGGATGCAACACAACCAATCTCCTTTCTACAACATAGTCCTTTCAATGGCCTCAGCAACTCTCAGAAACCTAACGACTGACCCCCCCGAATGATTGCAAAGAATATAAATCCTTCCATTCCTCCTATACTCAGTTAGAACTGAAGCGACTTCTTGGACGAGAGGTGAAATATTTTCAGAGAAACACCCCCACCCCCAAGAAAGACCAGTTGCCTTTTGGAAAAAAAACATCTTTGGAACAGCCATGACCTGATGATTGAAAATCTCCATAGACAACTCTTCATGTCCCTCATTCTTTCTTGTCTACTTTCAGCTACTTTTCTTATGCTCACTCATAATTTTTTCTCTCTTCTTCACCTGTTCTCTTGGGCTTTTTTGCTCCCTCGCTCTCATTCTATTGCTCTTGATCTATCTCTTGCTCTGTCACTTATCTGCTCCATTGCTTGTTCCCACATTCCCACAGTCTGTCACCTGCTCTATTTGCTTCGTTGCTCACTCCACAACTTACATCTCACTCATCCTCTTTGTTACACAACAATTCATCCTCTCCTCTCGTGCAGCCTTACCTTGCTTTCCTTCATTTTTTTTTGAAGCTGCAGTGGGGCCTTTTGACAGTTGCTAGGGAGTGGGCTGTCCTACTTCTGCCAGGGATGCTCCAATGTCCAAGCTGCTGATCAAACAGAATTCATCTAATCCATGTAAATTTTACCTCCTGAGGTGACATCTGCCTCAATCCTTCTGGCCTTCAAATCTGGCTCTGCTGGTTGGCCTGGGGCCCCAATGAGGGCACACTATGCTGGAGGTGATGGATTGACTGACATAAAATAGTCCACCCATCCCATAATGTTCGTGCTCTTGATTTTAACCTTTTATTTATTTAATTGTTTTGAACCTTAACTTTAATGCTTTTAATCTTTGTATATCTATATTTTTATATTATCATAAGCAGCCCAGAGTCATTTGAGATAGTGGGAGAGGTGGCATGTTAATTAATTGATTATAATAGATTCAGAAATCCCACAGTGCCTGACTAGTGCTTCTTGTAAGGTCAGCCAAGTGGACATAGAGGAAAATTGTTAAAGAGTCCTCACCTCCTGTCTCCCAGCTCACGGACTGCAAACTGTAGTAATGAGGCTAACGTGGAGAGTCAGTGACCTGGATTTGTTCTTCATGGGGGATGCATTGCAAATCCAATGGATTATGCTGTGTCAAGATTCTTAATCAGCTCTGCAGATACTATGGATACATTCCCTCCCACTGTAAGCAATGAGATAAGATTCTTTACATAGAAAAGATGGCAAAAACATCTCATTTCTGAGTTCTGTCTGGCCAATAGAATATCACTGGATGCTAAATTCCGTGAAACATCTGATATTAACTTGCTCTTGGGATGACAATAAGATTATCTTGTTTCTATATTATAATATGAATATGTGCAAGATATATCTAGCAACGCATCCTCTTATTTCCATTTCTATTTCAGTCTATTTCAGTTGAACAAAGCTTGAACAGGAGAGCTGACTCTACAGATCTTAGTGAAGAAGATGCAGGAAACAGACTAAGCTCAAGCACAGAAGACAGAAGAGATCTTGGTGACAACAGCTGTGAAAGTTGTGAAAGCAACAGCTTCCCCAGGGAGGTTTCCAGCAGTAGCCTTGAGAGTTTTTCAGAAGATGATCATGAACGGAGCACTCAGGACAATGAAGATGGAGGTTATTTCGGACATCAGATGGCCTATAGGAAAAGGGCAGACAACAAGGATTCTCACTATCATCGAAAGGAAATAAATAAGGAGAGTTCTGATGATGAGTCTGCTGGCAGAACGTCATTGGTAGGTCTTCAAAACTTTCTTGTATAAGCACCGAAGTACAATGGATGGGTTTATTTTGACATTAGGAAAAAAAATTAGGAAGCTAGGAATAGTCAGCGCTTAGTAATACAAAATGCTATTAATTTAGGGCATGGGGAAGGAGACCAAAGGTCTATGGAAGACTATAAGGTCTGATGAATGATTGCAGGGATTCTTTGCATTTTTAACTGCCTAAAACCCGATTTAAGGGCCAGAGTTCAGCTTGGATGTGTTTCTTACCTTTAAATGATAGAAAATTAAAATGCCTATTTTTTGATTTGTGAAAGATTTAGAGGGCCAACATAGATTTCAAGGATACCATGGATTACAGAAGTGAAAGCAGCTGCCAGCTATTCAGAAATAAAAATACTATTAAATATATTAAATATACATTATTATGACTATAAATCGTAAATTAAATTTTATGACCATTGCTTTAGGAAGGCCCTTCAGTAATGTAGAAAATAATGTTATATATTTAAAAAACGTTGCTATGAGATGCACTTTTATGAATGAAACTGGATAGAAGCCGGAGCTACAATTATTCTATGAAGCCTATAAAGTCTTACAATGAGCCTATGTTGTTCCCCCCTCCCCCCCTATTTGTCTTCTGGCACAGGAGGACCAAAGTGAAGGTCGCCTTTTTGGAGCTAACAAAATATCAAAAGAACAGTTTGATGTTGAGAATGATGGCATGGTTTATACCCCAGAACAAGTCCTTTATTCTTTCATGGAGAAAGGGGGAAGTGATCTAACAGCTGAAGAAGATATCAGTGGTGATGACTCTTTAGATGGAAATAATGATGAAGATCCAGGGCACACTATATCTCCAAGTGAAGTAGATGCTCTGCAACCTCCAGCAACTCATGAAGAACAGGATGGTGGCCATACTGGAGGTCGACATTCTGATGATAGTAGCAGCAGTAGCAGTAGCAGCAGTGAAAGCAGAAACCTTGAGAGAGAGGACAACCACGTTATTGATTATGGCAGAAGGCATGGAGGTGATAGTTACAGTAGCAGCCAAGAGGATGGATACGATTTTCAAAGTGAAGAAATGCAAGGAGACGAGCCAATGACTTTTGAGAGCCACGGCAGTGATTCCCACATGCTTCCCGAGGCTATTCATTCAAAAGAAAGCAGCCAAGAAATCCATAGCAGTAGCAAAGAAGTAGAACATCCTGAAAGAAAAGCATATTATTATGTTGATGGTGATTCAGATGAAGATAACAGCCCTGAGCATGAACAGAACAAATCCTCAAAAGAAGATGATGATAATTCTGAGGTAGACAGCCAACTTGTAGAAGATGTTAGTCAATCAACAGAAAATGTTCCCAGTCAATCCAGGGAAGATGAAACCAGTCATTCTGGGAAGTCTGTAGAGAGCTCATCCAGGGTAGAATCTAGAGAGAACCTCAATAGCCATTCTAGAGAAGATATCCATAGCGAATCCCGAGAAGATGATAAGCACAGCCAGTCTAGGGAACATGATAAGCACAGCCGGTCCGGGGAAGATGACAAGAATAGCCAGTCCACAGAAGATAAGCACAGTTGGTCCAAAGAAGATGCAACCAGAGGGCATAGTCAGAGCCAGTCTAAAGAAAACACGAGCAGCCATTCCAGAGAAGACAAACATAGCCAATTGCAGGAACATGATGTTCATAGTCAGTCCATAGAACTCGCTAGACAATCAAGAGAGAATGAAGACACAGTATCTGAAGAAGATGTAAAAAGTGACTCCATTGAAAATACCAGAAGCTCCCAAGAAAAAGTTGTGCAAAAATCTAAAGAGACAGAAGAGGAATCAAATGAGCACAATCCTAGCAAATCTCAGGAGAGTCACTCTGTTGAAAAATCAGAAAACATGCCACCAAGATCCGCTGAATCCAGAGAATTCAAGTGGCATCACAGCAGATCAAGTGAGAAGAGCTCTTCTATGGAAGAGAGTGAAGAGTCAGCTGAAGACACAAAAGAATCCGTTGAGGATGACAGCAGATTGTCTCAGAGTGCATCATCTGAGAGCAGCAAAGTGTCTGAAGAAAGTGCCAGCAGTGATGACAGTAATTCAAATGAAGGGCAAGATCAGCAAAGCAGATCATCAGAGTCCAGTGAATCCAAAGAGGAAGAGAGCAATTCTATTGAAAGACCCAGTCAATCCAGAGATGATACTAGGAGCCAATCTGACAGCATGGAAGATAGCAGTTGGTCAAGAAGCAAGGAGCTTGAAAGCCGAAAACTAATGCTTGACTTTTACCATAACAAACCCTTTAATGATTATGATGATAACGATTGCCAGGATGGGTATTAACTTAATGCACAAAAAACAAAGAAACTCAATTTTGTATAGTAGTCAGAGGTCAGGATTCTTTCTTTTAATTTATTTAATTGTTTTAGAAATGTGAAAGTTGATGAGTAGAAATGATAATTCTAGAAGAACCAGAGGCTCCAATGTAGCACAAATGCACCTGAGAAATGTCAAAGAAGATGAAATCAGTTTCTGCAAGATTTGACGCTCATTGATTACTGTGGAATTAAGTTCAAAGAAAAATATCAGTAAAAGCTGGGTGACAATTTCTCAGAATAAACAATTGAGGAATCTTGCAGTAACTGAATTTTGAATAACATTGTTATTCTGTTATAACAGAATAGTAGTGGCAGCTGCCAATGATTTCCTTCACAAATTCTTTCAGCTGTCATTTAATACTTTTTTAGAGGCTGATATTCATTTTTTTCACATAGGCCTACTTAAAAAAATCAATTTATAAACACACACACATACATGTTCACAACAATCCAAAGACATGTGGTTGACTGCTGTTTTCAATTGTTTCTATGATCAATTTAATAGGAAATTTTCCCTTTAAATACACAGGGTTTCCCATCATTATTGTTATTTTTTGATGCATGGATGCCCCTGCCTCCTAATTTGCATTGCTGAAATCTAGTGGCACAATACAGACCCTCCCATACTAGGTACCATCCAACAACAAATCTTTGGGACAAAGTCCCAATTCTTTGTCACGATGTCAACTGATTATCAGTACACTTCCTATGGGTTTGGAGGAAGAAGAGGAATAACATGTTAATGACATAGGTACAACATTTGTGTATTAAGATTAGACTCAATGGTTTGTGATTAAGTGGCACTTAAAGAAATGTAGTTACTACAGGGACTGCACAGAAGGAGACAAAGAGAATATATGTCCTATGTTAAATTCCAATTCACGTCAGCTGGTCTGCAGCCTTAGAAATATCAATAATAATATGGGATGTATGTAATATTTTGTAATAAATGTATAGCTGTATTGGAAAATATTATATTTTAATCCCTTCTTTTTGTACAAGTGGATTTAAATTAAAAAAAAAATAAAGCAATCCTTTTCTTAGCAATAAAAATATTTTTAAAACCAAATAATTGATTGCCTGCTTTAATATTTATGCTAAGAGGCACTTTAATATGTATTAAGATTTGAATTCTGGTGTATCACAATAATAGCAGAATACATAGGTATTTGAAAAATAGAAATGCTTCATCCTCATACACTAGTTTTTAAGCAAAAACATTTGGAAAAAAGTAAGGAGATTTTTTTTATAGAGTAATTAATCAATGGCATAACTTGCCTCCAGGATTGCGGGGGCTCCATCACTGGAGGTTTCCAAAAATAGACAGGGCAACTATTTGACTGGGATGGCATAAGACTCCTGACTCTTGCCTTGGACTCGAAGACCTCCAAGGTTCCTTCCAGCTCTATGATTCTATGAAAATTCAAGAGAAACAGGTTTTCAAAAATTATACACCCATAACTAGGTCTGCAACCAGATCTAATTCTCTTAGATAACATTTTGGAATTTATTGGAACAAGCAACGTAGAATGTTCCAACAGTACTTTTCAAAAGGCAATTGGACTTTCTTGGTTTTCCCCTTGAAAACGTTTTGCTTCTCATCCAAGAAGCGAATGGATGAGAAGAGAAACGTCTTCAAGGAAAAACAAAGAAAGTCCAGTTGCTATTTGAAAAATACCTGGACAACCATGATCTGGATGATTGAGAATCTTCATAGACATCAATCAACCTAGAAGTTTTGTGATAGCACAGCTTTTTCTTTTTCAATTTGGCACCTTTCTGATATGTTGGGAGAGCAGTGTCCAAATTTCCCAGCAAATCATTAGTTGTGCTAGTGGTAATTTTTGAACAGCATTGGAGAAGAACAGGTTGGGGGAAAACTGCTATATCACAATATCTGGATATCTGCTGAAACAAAAAGGGTTAGCCCTTCCTCCCCACTCACTGAAAACAGTCTGGTGTATTTCTGAGCTCATATAAATTAATTGCCACCATTTTCTTTTTCTATACCATGCAACATGGCAATATCCCTTGGCCAAAAGAGATTCCCGTCTAGGAAACCTGAAACATTTGCAGGTAGAAACCCAATAATGTTTCTTTATTTGGGCATAGCATGTTACATTAGCAGAGCAACTGTATTTAGTTAATATGAGTTTAAGTTTTAGTATGTTGTATGAACCCAATCATTGTTTAGTTCTTCAAAATATTTGTCATATAAGTACGATTCCTATCACAGTGCTTGAGTCCCATCAAGTATTCCTTTATGGATTCAACTCTGAGTAATGGATTCTTCCTCAGAGCAAGGCACAAAGTCATAGTGTTGTGAGAGGACAACAACACTGTCACAAGCCTATACTTTAACTTTAACCAGAAACTTGTAAAAATTGCAACATTGCAAACAGCCAGAAAGTGGCACTGCTGTGTAAATCAAGCATTGTAACTATCCAGCTGTTTTTGGCTGGACTTGAATATTTGCTGGGCAAACATTCCATAGAAGTTTAGAATGTAGAATAACGGAAGAGACCTTGGAGGTCTATTAGTCCAGCCCCCTGCTCAAGCAGACGACCTATACCATTCCTGACAAATGGCTATCCAATCTCTTCTTGAAAACTGCCATCCCTCAGGAAATATCTGTGGTAAGATACATCTTAGAGTTTGTGTCACAGTTTAATGATTTTATTTACTTGTTTGTTTTCTGGTGCCTTCAAGTCAGGTCTGACTCCTGAAAACTTCCTAGATTGGTCTCTATGGCGGTCAGATGAATATAGCAGGATTCTTCTACCTTCTTTGGCAAGCACAGAAGATTAAATACTCGGGATGCTGTCGGCTATAATATTAATGACTTCAGGGATTCTTCCTGAATGATTGAGGCATGCCTGGCTGTTGTGGCAATTTGGTCCGATCAATGAAATAAGAGTCTCATTGAATTTTCTGAAAGGAAACTTACCACTTGTTTCATAGGCACTTATTAGCAATTTGCTAAAATAAGGACACTTCCATTTACTCAGACTTTTCCAGAGTTCCTTGGTGAACTTGAGTATGCTTTGACTCTTTTTAGAGTTGGATCAAAACCACATAAATACGGATATGACTGATGTGGACAATCAATCAGGAGATTTTCCTGCAGTCCAATTCAGTTCACTGATCCTTAACCTAGGAATTTCTTTGTGGCTTATGCAAAATGTCGTCGAAGATTTGTCATTGCAGTACAATTCCATAATATATGACATTGAAAGGAACCCAAAGCAAAATAAAAACCCCAAAGACAAACAAATGTATACCATGCACTTTGGAGATTTTTTTTCAAATGTCAGAAGTGCAAGCTTCTGTCATTTGGTATAAAAAGTAAAATTGGAAATGGGGAGGAACGAGACAATTTGGTGCCTTTCAGAAGATTTGGAGTTTAGCTCCCATAATGCCTTGCTAACTAGTCATAGTGTAGGCTGAAATCAAAATCCTCAGTTTCTGGAGGGTAACAACTTAACTTTCTTTCTAACTTTCTTGTCAACTGTAGCCATATAATGATTAAAATATCTGTGCTATTTGATGACAATATATTACCAAATTCCTAGATTTGTAGTTCAGCTACACTGGTAGAGAATCAAAAACATCTTAATGGGGTTAAGCTATTTGTACATTTATCCTACAAGTAGCTATTCAGACTAGACGTTCTCCAGCATGCTCTCCAGCGTATCCAGAAACAAGACAACTTTCTATATCCTGGCATCAGATTCTTCAAAGAATGCTAAGAGCCAGAACCTGTAAGTTACTGTATTCAAGACAAATGGGTCTAGGACAACTTGTTGTGGATGATTTGCTATGGCCATCCCACCCTGGCTGACTTATCATGGGACAATTCAACTCAAGATAAGGGACAAGTGAATTGCAGTGGCCTTGCCTTGTTTTAGATTTGAACCTTCTCAAGTTAGAAGTCCTTGACGCTGGAGCCAGCTATAATTTTACTCTTCCCTCTGTTGAGTTATCCTGCATTGAATTGTCCTGCAGCAAATGATCCCATGGTGAGTTGGTTATAGTAAGTCAGCCATGGCAAGTCAGTCAAGGAGGGACAGCTGGGGCGAGTTGGCCAGGACAAGTTGTTCCATTCCATAAACAGATGCCCCTAATTATGGCCATTCATCAGTTTAACATTTGTAACAGGGTAGAATGTATAGTTTCTATTAAGACCTCACTCAATAGCATCAATTTGGGAAAGCATTCTAGTTTGTCAATTTCACAAGAGAACCTTTCTTTTTCTCCTCACCCAAAGCATGGGACTTCCAAGTCTAGAATGACAATGTCTTAGAACAGTTTCTGAAGAGAGCCAGTTTGGTGTAGGGTTAATGGCAGTGGGCTAGAAACTTGGAGAATGAGTTCAAATCCTGTCTTAGCCATGAAGTCATTTGGATTTCATTGGACAACATTGGGCTTCTCAGCTAGGAAACAGAGGTGAGCACTGTCTCCTAGTGTCGGGCACAACAGAAGAGGGGAAACCTTTACTTTTTTTCAGTCACTAGCTATATTAGGAAAAAGGCAAAGGCAAAACTTTCTGAAAAATATTGCCAAGAAAACACCATGGCTGTCCAGGCAATCATCAGATGACTTGAAGGGAACCTCCCCCCCCCAAAAAAAAACCCTCCAAGAGAAAATAAGAACCTGTTTTTGAATGCTGCCATATTGATTTCTGATTTATGCCCATCCTACTGGATAGACAAAGGAGCTGGATGCAGTTAGCCTTGAGCAAACATGACTCCTTGATAGTACTGTATTCTTCAAATTTCTGAAAAAAACATCACACTGATAGCTGAGGCATATCTTCAGTCATTCCAAAATGAGCAACATGGACGAATGTCCTTAAATTAAAATGAAATGTAGAAAATCTTGAAAACTATAAAAGCACTGTCAGGGAACCAGTTACTCAGTAACACACATGGTGCTGTCTGCTTCACAAGATATTTTCAAAAGAAGTGCTTTAATTTGTGTTTTGTGCACAATTTGTGCAAGAGTACGGTTCTACATTTAGGCAATAAAAACGAAATGCACAGGTACAGTATAGGTGGTACCTTGCTCAACAGTAGTAACTGTGAAAGGGATCTTGGAGTCCTAGTGGACAACCATTTAAATATGAGCCAGCAGTGTGCAGCAGCTGCCAAAAAGCCAACACAGTCTTAGGCTGCATCAACAGAGGGATAGAATCAAGATCACGTGAAGTGTTAATACCACTTTATAATGCCTTGGTAAGGCCACACTTGGAATACTGCATTCAGTTTTGGTCACCACGATGTAGAAAAGATGTGGAGACTCTAGAAAGAGTGCAGAGAAGAGCAACAAAGAGGATGAGGGGACTGGAGGCTAAAACATAGAAAGAACGGTTGCAGGAACTAGGTATGTCTAGTTTAATAGAAAGAAAGACTAGGGGAGACATGATAGCAGTATACCAATATCACAGGGGTTGCCACAAAGAAGAGGGAGTCAAACTATTCTCCAAGGCACCTGAGGGTAGAACAAGAAGCAATGGGTGGAAATTAATCAAGGAGAGAAGCAACTTAGAACTGAGGAGAAACTTCCTGACAGTTAGAACAATTAATCAGTGGAACAGCTTGTCTCCAGAAGTTGTGAATGCCCCAACACTGGAAGTCTTTAAGAAGATGTTGGATAGCCATCTGTCTGAAACGGTATAGGGTTTCCTGCCTAGGCAGGGGGTTGGACTAGAAGACCTCCAAGGTCCCTTCCAACTCTGCTATCGTATTGTATTGTATTGTATTGTATTGTATTGTGTTTAAGCAAGGACCAAGGAGCTGAATTCAGTCATCTAAATTTTTTTCCCAACTATTTGGGCCTAGATACTGTTATATTTATATCAATTCAGAGGTAGCAGTATGACATTATTATCAGTTGATACATTTTGTAATTGGGACCATTTTTGGTTAATTAAAAAAAAAAAGACCATGGTTTGCTGTATTATTCAAGAAAAAACAACCTCCAAGCTTAAGCTTTTCTTTCTTCTTTCTAAAACTAGAAAGAAACATGTTTAAAGATATAATGGGTAAAATACAAAATTGGATCCTTATGTCAAATTTCGTGTTCTTCTTCAGTTTAGGTGAACTGCGTCTGCTGGGAGAACAAATGTTCCTTTTTAAAATGTGGGACTTTGGATAGTGTCGTGGAATTGCATAGCAGCTGTCCGGATGAAGTCAGAGCCACTAATATAAACTTATGGTCTTTTATATATGCATAAATATGTTTAACATTCAAAGTTACAGCAGTTTTTTTGTCATTATCCAGAAAGAAAGAACACAAAATAGTTAGGGACACAGGAGCTTCATGAGGTAAATTTAAACAGCATGCAGAACACGCAAAAGAAAAAGGCGGAAAAAAGGGAAACGCCCCCTTTATAATTACGGCAACCAATCATAGCGTTGATTATTGCCTCATGCATGAGTCAGCACTCTCTATCTAATCAACTACAACTGTGTGTTCTGACCTATTGTACACTTTTCTGTTCCAGCTACTAAATTCAATATCTTAACACAGGGGTGTCCAAACTTGGGAACTTTAAGACTTGTGGACTTCAACTCCCAGAATTCCCCAGCCAGCCATGCTGGCTGTGGAATTCTGGGAGTTGAAGTCCACAAGTCTTAAAGTTCCCAAGTTTGGACACCCCTATCTTAACAGATAGAAAAAGCAAGGCATGAACAATTTCTCCAGGATTTTGGTTCCTGGTGATTTTTCCTCTCCTGATGATTAACAATAATCATATCATATATTTATCGATGCTTATGATAGTGGCACAATAGAGTCTTTCAGAAATACATCCATGGATTTTTTTAAAATCAAACTTTGACATGTCAAAACGGAAAAGGCTACTTTTAATTATCACACTTCTGCAACCCTTACGTTCTCCTCTCCTTCCGTTTCTATTCTCTCCTCCCCCACCCCTCAAAATATTATCTCTTGGATTATTTTGATGAAAAAAATACCAGTATCTCACTGATGTTCATTCTCTCTAAGGGCTCTCGCTGTTCTAAATATGTTTTCTTGCTTTTCACCACAGTCCTGCGGTCATTTTTTTGTTTTGTTTTTGTTTTAAATACATGCTTTTGGCCCTTCCCGTATTTTTTATTTAACCAGGACTGTATTTTTTAGGACACCAAAATGCAATATTAAAACTTCAAGCTTAATTATGCAGACAAATGTATCCTTAATGCCTGTTTGCCCTCCCCGCTCATATAATAGTATACCACCACCAAGAACAACAACAAAAAAAGGAAAAAGGATTTCAAAGCATTCTGTACAAAAGACCACTCTTTCATTTGGCCTTTCATTGAGAACTATATTTTGGGAACACCACAGGAATGTGGCCTTATTTTTAAAAGGGACTTTTTTCAGCCTCAAGCTCTCCCTTTGCTGCTACACCTTGTGAGAAGATGTGGGAATCATGGCAACCAGGCACATTATATAATTTCAAGTACTGTTTTCGGGATGTGCACAGGGGCTGCCACAAGGAAGAGGGGGTCAATGTATTCTCCAAAGCCTCTGAAGGCAGGACAAGAAGTAATGGAAGGAAACTAATCAAGGAGAGATCCCACCTAGAACTACCTTTTATTTATTATCATTTAATGACAGTTAGAACAATTAATCAGTGGAATGACTTACCTCCAGAAGTTGGGGGTGCTTCAACACTGGAAATGCTTAAAAAGAGATTGGACAACCATTTGTCTGAAATGGTATAGGGCAGTGATGGCGAACCTTTTTGGCATCGAATGCCAAAAAGGAGTGTGCGTTCGCACAACCCGGAAGGAGAGCTGCAAAGGGGGCATGCAAAGGGGGAAATGAACTTCCAGTTTCCGGCACTTGCATGC
Source organism: Natrix helvetica (assembly GCF_964273705.1). NCBI lineage: Eukaryota > Metazoa > Chordata > Lepidosauria > Squamata > Natricidae > Natrix > Natrix helvetica. The sequence continues at coordinate 14,149,175 of NC_138558.1, forward strand.
GCATGAGCCACCTAGTCTTTCAGTTACTGGCACGCATGCACGACGATCAGCTGGCCAGCATGCATGCCCGCAGTGGAAAATGTTCCAGTTTCCAGCACTGCTGCATGGACGAAGGCCAGCTGATCGTCATGTGTGCATGTGTGCCACAAACCTGGAAGAGGAACGGGTGATGCCATGTGTGCCAGGCAAAGTGGCTCCATGTGCCACTTCGGGCACGCGTGTCACAAGTTCGCCATCACGGGTGTAGGGTTTCATGCCTGGAGTTGCATTAGAAAATGTCAAAAGTCCCTTCCAACTTTATTATTATTATTTTTAAATTAATTCATCTTCAGTTATCAAAAAAGTTTTCTGTAGCCGAGAAAAAAGAGAGAGAGAGAGGGAGGTACCAAATATTCCAGGATTCTTGCAGGAACTACTGGACTGAGGCAGTCATCCTTTTCGGTCTTGTGAATTTGAAAAACAAATTTATTTCTTTATCACATTTAGAAACTGCCCTTCTCCCTCACAGAGATGGCCATAGATGCTTCACAAAGGCAGGAATATAAAGTAATATAAAACTCCATCTGTTATTCAATCTCTTTATGTATAGACATGGATTGGCCTTGATTTGAGTGATTTCTTTTGGGAGTACTTTGTTTAATTTTTGTGGTCCATGCTTGGGTGACTTGTTTAAATCCATATATACTCTTGTAATTTGCACTCATAACTTTCTCTTGCTGAGTCTTTGAATCTGATGCTTTTTTCCATAACGATGTCTTCTTTTAGCTCACAATGTAGAAGTGGCCTTTTCATGTCCAGATGTTTCATTTGCGTCATTTGCTGTCGTTAGGCTTAGCAGCATTCTGATTGTTGTGTATTTAACTATTGGAATGCATGTCTCATTATCATCTGTATTGTATTTTTGTGAGTAACATGCCACAACTATTCAAAACTGCTTTTGACATCTTCTGCATCATCTTGATTTTGAATGTTCACTTTCAACTTATGGATTTTCTCTTTGAAGGTAATAGAACAAATGTTTTTGTTTCTTTTGCTTTTCTCCACTCTGCATCAGTTCACCTATGAAACTTGGCTTTTTGGACAGACAAATGGATGATTTACTTTTGTTGGCTCTTACTTTAACATCTGCAATTGCTTGTGTTTGCATTTCATTTGTCTCTCTACTGAGTTCAACCAGTAGCTCAGAAATGTTGATTTAGTTATTCTATTAATATAGTCACCCATCTCAAATACGTGGCTCGGGGTAGCTTAGAGAACTAAATAAAAATAAAATAAAAAATTACAAATAACCAAAGTAAAAACAAATGAAATGGTAGAGAGTCACTAGAAGACCTCCAAGGTCCCTCCCAATTCTGTTCTTATTCAAAACCACTTTATAGAAATTACGGTATAATCAGTGAAACGGAAAAAAAATGATACAGGCACACAAGAATAAAAGTACCTTTAAGCAATAGGTTTGAACTCAAAGGCATGAATTCCTTTTTTCCTATAGATAAATTTGTGCTCAGGATTAACAACTCACCTTTTCAATGTCACAATTAACTTCCTTTTCCAGAGTTGCCTTTAGAGCTCTCAGCACCCTTTATTATACTGTAGGTAATGCAGATGTAAAGGTCAGAGCTTATTAAAGACACAGTACAATACAGAACATACAAAGCTCATGGCTCCCCAGAGAAAGCCCCACATCAAGTGGATGCATCCACAATGTCAAATGTAGGAAGTTTGTCACTCTTGTCCACTTTGGCCTCTCCTTCTGAGATCTCTTGTGCCTGGATCTTCTAGTTTCTAGTTTCTGGATCCAACTCAAAATGTTGGTGATTATCTTGAAAGCCTTACAAAGTTGGCATCCAGGTACTTGTAGGATTGCCTTCCAAACTAGATTCTACCTACTTTGTGTGTTTTGTTTGAGAGCAGGCATGATGGGGCTTCACATCCGATGTAAGTAGAGGAAGTGTCTTCTCATAGTTGCCCACTCTTTGGAACATGACCACCTTACCTTAGTTAAGTTAGGGGATATTGTTATAATTCTTTTTTAATTGCTTCCTATTGTTTGATTATAAATCGCTCTGTGCCACAGGAAATGGAAAGTCTATGAAAATGTGTATAGATAAACATACACATCATTGTAAAGTATAAGCAATCTGGGGCCTAATCTGCAATGGACCAGGTTTTGACAGTTTATACTTCAAATTTATGCAATGAACATTTCCCTTCCATTCCCACTCTCGAGTATAGGTAGTCCTCAACTTATGATCATAATTGAGCCCAACATTTGTCAAATGAATTTTGTCTAATTTTATGACCTTTCCTGCCGCCCTTGTTAAGTGAATCACCTCAGTTCTTAAGTTAGTAACATAGTTGTTAAATGAATCCCATTGGCTTTACTTGTCAGAAAGTTGCACAAAGGGGTTCACATAGCCCATGGTCACTGCAACCCTCATAAATATGAGTCAGTTGCCAAGTGTCCGAATTTTGATCCCATGACCTGGGGTGGAATTCAGCTGGTTCGGACTGATTCGGGCAAACCAAATATTAATTTTAATCTGGTTCACCAAACCGGTAGTTACAAGAACTGGCTGACCACACCCACCCCTCCCCTCCCATCTCAGGAATTTCCACGTGGCCCATTTTGGATGCCAGGTAAGTGCAGGGCCCGCGCAGAGGCTTTGGGAGGGCAAGAAATGGGCCTACTGGAAGTACCAGAAGTTTGGAAACTGGCCTGTTTCCGGCCTCTGGAGGGCCTCCGGAGGCTGGGAGAGGCTATTTTCACCCTCCCAGAGCTCGAGGAAAGCTGCCGGAGCCTGGGGAGGAAGAAAAGCCCCCCCCCTGCCATGGTGCAGGAAGCTGACTAGGCCACGTCCCCATAGCCATGCTCACCTAGGCAGAGAACCAGTTGCTAAAAATTTTCAATCCCACCCATGACCCTGGGGATGCTGCAACAGTTGCAAGTGTTAAAAATGTTCCTAGGTCACTTTTTTCAGTGCTGTTGTAACTTTGAAAGAAACCAACTGTTGCAGGCTCAGGACCTAGTTACTTGCGGGATCGTATCTTGCCCCATACATCCCTGCGACCAATTCGCTCACACAGAGAGGGACTTCTCCAGGTGCCGTCCACCAGACAGTGTCGGGGGGCGACGCCTAGGAGCAGAGCCTTCTCTGTGATGGGCCCAGCCCTGTGAAATGACCTCCCCCCTGATATCAGGACCACCTCTGACCTCCGCTCCTTCCGCGTAAAGCTCAAGACCCACCTCTTCCAAGTAGCTGGCCTGGCTCAATCATAGTTTTATCATATCGCTCCTGACGGGTTTTTTAATTGTGTATTTTGTATTGTAATTGAGGGGATTTTAAATCGAAATTTTAATGCTGTTTTATTCATTTGTTTACCTCCTCCATGCACATGTATATGTATATGTTTATGTATTGTTTATATTTGTATTTTTTTAATGTGTTTTAATTGTACGCCGCCCCGAGTCCTTCCGGAGAGGGTGCGGCTAATCAAATAAAATTTGATTGATTTGATTGATTGATTGATTGCAAGTGGAGAACTATCTGTACTTCAAATACATACAATGACCGTTTCTCTTTCCACTTTTAAGTATAAGCTGGCTTTTTTTCTTTGTTGAATCACAATCAAAGAAGGGTTACAAGGCTTCAAGCTCATTTTTATGCACACAAAAATTATTCCTTGCAGACGTGGCTGAGGTTGGGAGCCAGACTAGAGGATGAACATGCTTCCATTTATATTATACTAGACAATTATTATGTATAAAGGGGAAGCAACACCTATATTATTGGTGAGTTTTAAGCAATTTCATAGTGCTTGACCTGCTAATCACCCACACATTTTCAAATCGCAAAGCTGTGATTATATGGCCATCAACAATTTTGGTGGTTTGCACATCTATTTGCCCATGCAAGGTTATTTCCTTCCAGAACTGCACTGCTTTCATTAAAAAAAAATGTGTCCCCTCTGTTGGATCTAAAGAGCAAGTGCTCTCTGAAGTTTGTTTGCTGTTCTATTTTTGTCCACAGCTTGCCTTTCCATGTCACATTTAAGCATTGGCTCTTTAAAGAGTTTACTTTGTAGAAGATTCCCATATATTTGCAATCTAAACACAGAGGCAGCAAAATTTTATGTCTATTTCTAAATGAGGCTCTTTGGCCTCATTGTAGCTTTTGGTGGGGTGGGTGCAAAAGTAAATATTGTGTCATATTAAAAAAAATCTAGGAAATCCCAAAACTATAGAAAGGAAACAGCAAACCATTCTATTCAGTTGCAAAGAAAATTATGGAAAATCGCGAGGAATCACCTTCGACTCAAAGGGAATTTGTTTTTATCCCAAGGGCCAAAGGGTGAATGGAAGTGACACTGTAACATCAGAAGAAAGAAAGAATTAATTTTTAGGTTACGGCAGTAGACATTTTTGGTGTTTGAGTTCTTACAGTAGATCAAATGTTAAAGAATACAGGTAGTCCTCTAGTTACAACATTTTTAAAATGACAGTTCAAAGTTACAATGGCATGGAAAAAAGTGATTTATGACCATTTCTCACACTTATGATTTTTGCAGCATCCCCATGGTCATGTGATCAAAATTTGAACCAGTGGTGGGTTGCAGGTGGTACGCCCCGGTACAGGCGTACCGGAGCCTGCCCAGAGCCCCAGATACCGTTCTGGTACGATGCTCCGGAGGGCCCACCTGCCCGCATGAGCTCCTTAAAGTGTTTTAAAGCTTTCGGCACTTCTGCGCATGCGCATGTTGTGTACAGCGCCTGCACGATGCTCTGCCGAGCAGCTGGAGTGTCGCAGAGGCTTGCGGAAGCATCATTTGCAGCTACAACGCATGCGCACACTGTGCACGTCCATGTGAGTGACGCTGGGCCCGTTCCAACCGTACTGGTTGGAACAGGATCCGGAACCCACCACTGATTTGGACGCTTGGCAATCAACTCATATTTATGACGGTCGCAATGTCCCAGGTTCATGTGATCACCTTTTCTGATCTTCTGACAAGCAAAGCCAGATCCACTTAACAACTATGTTATTAACTTAACAACTGCAGTAATTCACTTAACAACTGCAAGAAAGGTCATAAAATGGGGCAAAACTCACTTAACAACTGTCTTTCTGTCTAAGAACAGAAAATTTTGGGTCCAATTTCCTCTTAAGTTGAGGACTACCTGTAATCTCCAAAATTTGAAGAATAAGTTTGCCTGTTTTGCTCCTTTTTTCTAGCCTGAAATTACTTCTAGAATAATTTCTAGATTATTCAATAAACACCTAACTGCAACAGCACAAAATAAAGGAAATCTAGGGACTAAAGCTGGGAGCTTCGAATAAGATGTGACTAATGAATGCCCATCCCTAAGACACATCTATTTTAAAAAAATCACTTGTATTTGGTTTGTAAATACTTTCAAGAGGGGACAGTTACATAAAATGCTATTTCCTACTGCAGTGAACATCTAAACACGCACAAAAATATACTTTTGGGTTTGGCCCCAAGGCTATTCAAATATTTTAATTCCTGCTGTACTCATCTTCTGGGCAAGTCCTTATCCTGAATTAATATTTGCCAGCTAGGAGAAACAACCTAGAGCTTAGAAAGGTATATTTAAAAGGCTTAAGCAAATTTAACACCGGCTCCTAAAACACTACCTTGTCTCACATCAGATAAATTCTTTAAAGGAAGAGTGGGTTGACTAGACCTATGGAATCCATGTTTGCCCTTTGCTGAACCCACTGCTGGGGCAAGAGGCAAAACTGATTCAAGATGAAAGTACATGATGAGATTTCTTTATTAGTTATTTTCCAGCATTGCTGTAATGGTTTAGCATGCAACCCCAGTTTTATTCTCCACGCTTAACTCTTGCAACTGTATGCTGCTGTTTTCTGTAGCAAACAACTGCCAGTCACAAAACAAGCAGAGAATCAAAAAAGTCATGTTTCTGCTACCAACTCTATTGCCATAGCTAAGGCTCATCGTAGCAGAATTAGAACAGAGAAGCCATTTTTATTGTCTCCAAGTTTTCCTGATTTCAGAAACCTAATGGAGGGAGGTTCTTCTATTGTTTAACACTATCTTTTACTCATTTCCTGCAAATCACACAGAGATGTTCCAGTAGACTTACTTCTGCATGTCCCCTTTTAATGAAGCTGCTATCAGTCTTACAAGGTAGGGCAAACAGGAAGTACACATCTAGATGAATTACTTCTACTTTATGGTTACATTATCAGAATCTTGCAAGTCTGAAAGTTGATTTCTCCTCCATCACCTTTACAAGCCAAGAAACTAGGGAGGTCCTGTCTGTGACATTTACCATGTCCGCATTCCTTCTGTTGAGATTCCTCTTGTCCAATCCTTCCCTGATTATGCCTCTTCCTCTGTTTCCCAAGGTCACTCCCACACACCATTACAGTAGTTCAGAAATGTTCTTCATGGGACAGAAAGTTCCCATAAACCAGATCACAATTGCAAAGGGGAAAAGTTTAATGTCTCATTTTCAATCAACGGAATATGGCGTGAATTGGAGTTCTGAATCTATTTAATCGCACACACTCTCACACACACTCTCACACACAAATATATTCGCTAACTTCACGAGGTTAGAGCCATAGTGGCACAGTGGTTAGAATGCAGTATTGTAGGCTAACTCTGCCAACTGCCGGCAGTTTGATCTTGATCAGCTCAAGGTTGACTCAGCCTTCCATCCTTCTGAGGTCAGTAAAATGAGGATCCAGTTTGTTGGGAACAATATGCTGATTCGGTACACTGCTTAGAGAGGGCTGTAAAGCACTATGAAGCTGTGTATAAGACTAAGAACTACTTCTATTAGTGAGATTGACCTAAGCTTTTCTTTCACTGTGAACCACTCCTGAAAATGCACTTGTCATTTATAAAGTATTTGAGTAAACTGCAAATAAATGGATACAAATCTGGGGAAAAATGGAACATCCTCTAAGGGAGAAGTTGAAGAGTTATTTCTATTTCCTTGCACAAATCTCTTAATATACAGAAGTAAAACTCCTAAATGTGGAGACTAGAGGAAACTATGGCATCTATGCATGCAAACAGACAATCCTGTTTCACTTGAAACCCTGGAAAGAAAGTAAGCCAAAAAAACCAAAAACTCATCGCTAGTAACACATGAAGAGCAATCCTGTGAATGAAAAAACAATACTGGATTAGATGAACATCTGGACTTAGAGTTGGCCTTCAAAGATTGCTGAACCCTCTGTACTTGTCCCTGCTGAGTGGAGTTGCTCAGAGCTGTAATTTAGAAACATCTGGGGAACCACAGATTTGGCATGATATTAGTTCCCAGTGTCCCCAGTTAAAACAGCAGAAGACTAGAATAGTTGGCCTTGCATTGCTACCACAGAATATGGAAATTACTCACACCAACTAAGTGTCCCATTACCAACTCTACTCTCCCCGCAAGAGAAACTGTGGGAGAATACTGTTTAGTTGAGCACAAACACATTGCAGCAACCCTGAACATCAGGAAAAGGAAACAACATTTTCCAACAAAATAGATACCCACAGAACTTTATCAAAAAATGCCTGACCACTCAACCCACTACAGTGCAATTAACAAGAAGCTATGAAAAGGACAACACTGTCATATATTAAAAAAACATCTCAGAAACCAACAAAAGACTATTACAGTGTGGCATCACTGTAGCACACATACCCACTAAAGTCCTCCAAAACATCCTAAGTAAACCCAAAGATACAGCAGTCCCAGAAGAAGAAGAAAAAACCAAGTCATTTACAATATATATACAACAGTGGTGGGTTCCGGATCCCATTGCAACCAGTACGGTGCAGCGGGGCCGGGCGCCCACCACATGAATGTGCGTACTTACCTCCCACAATGCTCCGTGAGGCCTCCGCAACACTCCAGCTGCTCGGCACAGCATCACGCAGGAGCCGTATGCTCCGTGCACCTATGCAGAAGCCCCAAATACCGGTAAGGAGGGCAGGTGGGTAGGCGGGCCCTCTGAAGCACTGTTCCAGAACGGTACCTGGTGCTCCTGGCAGGTACCGGTACACCCGTACCAGGGTGTACCGGTCATAACCCACCACTGATGTACAATGTAAGGGTTGTAACAGCCATTGTGTAGGATAAATAGGCAGAAGACTAGCAGATTGTATCCATGAGCATGAAGTAGCAGTTAGAAGACATGGTGAAAACTCCTTAATTTCACAACACATGGACAGACTTAACCATAGCTTCAACTGGAAACTAGGCATCCTAGACCAAGCAAAGTCCAAATTGCTTTCCATATTGGTAGAATATGGAAAATAGTTGTTTGCTAGAGAAGTAATGCTTATGAATAAGCATTCTTGTCCACTGAGCAAGTGATAAACTTCCCTTCTTACCTGAGGCTTATTTCTATCTCAGAAAGCAAATCTAGAATGGCCACATAACTGAATGAATAGGGTCAATACAATAATAACTGCTGCCAAGCAAAAGTGCCAGTTATTTGTATACCTGCAAAATCAACAATAGGTTGTATAATAAGTCTCTAGTAGGTTTCCCATCATCTCAGAGATGATGGGAAAACGAACGAATCTTTTTCTCACGAAAAAGGAGGTACAGTACAGCAACCAGAAAGCAGAAGTTGAGCAGAAATTTCCACATTTGTCCTTTTAACAGTTACTACATCCTAGTCTCCCTTTTGTGGCAGCAGGAAATATTGCTTTGCCATTCAGCCACCTGCAACATGATATGATGCAGATGACTGTGAAAATTAGTCACCAGTATGAACTGAATTGGAGCAGAATAGCAGCAGCTCTTCAGAAATAGTGACCAATGGTGTATAGATTGATGCAGTGAGCACATATGTTACACTTATCCAATGAACAGTAAGCATCAGCTTCCAGAATTTTTATTGAAGTTGCTGAGGAATTCTGGGAATGACTGATAAAAGAAGAATTCACATTCACATTCCTACTATTTGTAGATTTTGAGGGCCGGTAAATATTTGACATCCTTTGCAATTGATAAAAGAGTTCCTATTAATAAAGCACATGGTCATTTTGAAGTTACATTTTACTGTTTGTTGACTCCTCTAAGCATACAAAGTTTTCCAGATGTTTGCCAGCTTATATCATTCAATAATAAAAGATTAGATCTCCTTTCGTTATCATGACATTTCTATAAGCATTTGGGAGCTTAGAACAATTAAAAAGCACAAAATACAAAACAAAACAAAACCAACTCTATACAACTTAATTTAAAATCAAAAATTAAGATTTCTTTATTTGCTAAAATGGTAAACTGGCTAATTCCCAAAGCTCCAGAGAGTTTTCAAAATATGATCAAAAAGAAGAACCACATACATATAACACAGCTTGAGCAACTAAAACATCATAAAAAATCTTTAAGGAATAAAAATTACGTGATACAATTTTATCCTTCAAAAAAGCCATAGCCTTATGAATTGGGGATGTGTACAAATTTCAAGATGCAATCTATTCCTTATGGTTTGGACCTCTACAGAAAAGCTTTACTCCTGTTCATAATAAAACACATAGCAAAAAAACCTCTATACAATGTCCATTGTCTATGTGCAGAGACTCTTGGCCACATTCAATGTCAGAGAACATCACAAAATTTGGTTTAATGTGCCAGAATATAAACAGATAGTGTAGCACATCCATATTTTTCTTGTTCATATTCAGGCTTACTGTGATATCTGATCCAGATCTCTGAGTCAGAAGAAGGTATGTGATGCCTATGCTGAATAAATACGTTTTTCATTATAGCAAAAATCAGTACTTGGAAGCTTGTAAGGAAAACCTGAGTATGAATAAATAGAAGCCTTTGACAATAGGCAGGCAAGAATATGTGATTAGAAGCATCATAAAAATAGTTATTAAGAGTAAACTGGTGTAACAGATAGCCGGATCTAGGTGTCACTAAAATGTTACCTTTTGGTTAGAAAGCATCTCCTGAACATCTCGAAAGGAAAATGTAGGAGAATAAAACTATAATCACAGACCAGGAACTTATCTGGCATTCATAATATATATTATCTTCCACAAACAAGTCATAAAATATACTTATCTAGTATTTTGCAGGAGTGTGGGATAAAGAGAAGTTCAATTTAGTGCAAAGGTACCTAATAATTTCAAGGACAAAAGGAGGGATTAGTGGGTTTCCATTTAAGACCATGCGAAGTTGCTAAGCTCCAATTGGTTGCTTAGAAACTAAACCACAGTTTATATTCTTGCAGGGTACCATTCTGGGTCTTCATCTCAAAGACCCGAGGCACAAAAGCATCCAGTACCCCAATGATTTTTCAACTATTCACAGGTGTCCAGCAAAAAGGTGAGTTGATTTTTTTAAATTGGAAAAACAAAAGTTCCCATATAATCGCTTTATTAAAAAAAATATGGAGGGGTAGAATATATAGACTATTGAGTATACCTTTTCTCCAAATAAATGGCTGTTTGAAATTCTTGCACTGGCTGTTCATTTTAAAAGCAAATAAGAAAATTTAAGCGAGAAAGACTAAAAGTGATTTAGCATCATTCTGCTGCACGAAAGCTGCTTTCTGTATTTGCGCAGAGTTGTATGTCATAAGTTTGTATGTAATAGACAGAGTTCCAAGTGGAAATCTAAATAACTAGAGCACTTTTTCATTCAGAAATGTTGTGATCTTGTCTGCTGTATTTTTGCCATTTGTGAAAAAGCTAAAACAAAATAACCTAAATAATTGTGATAGAAAGAGTAGTTTCTATGACATTGTTTTCAGTAGGGACAAGAGTACAGTTAAATTTTCTTAAGTACCGTAGGTACCGTTGAGTTGAGTTCAACTCCTGATGAAGTACAAATGTTCCATTTTGACTTGTTCATCTCAAAATATGAACAAAACCAATTTTACATTTTCAAACCAAAAGCATGGAGAATGATGCATGCAAATATGTAAATTTCGAAACTCAAAAAAGCAGAGCAATAGGAGCAACTGAATTTATGAATGGAAAAATTTGAAACTATGAGAAGTTGCAATGTGCATCTTTGTCCTTCCATTATTCTCAAAAGTGGTGGAAGAAAACATTAATAGGCTGCATATAGTCACATTCAGCACAGAATAACACAGTTGGAAGGGACCAAGATCTCCTGCTACGACCCCCTGCTCAAGCAAGAAACCCTATACCATTTCAGACAAATGGTTTCATTTAATTTCGGTATAGTACTCAACAGTACCGTAAAATTTAAAACTGAGGATGTTCTGTTTTAAATTCAGGGAACTGAAGCAGTTATGGTTATGTCTGCAGAATCTAACATGCTGATAACATAGTGTGAATAAAACTTTTAGGATTAAATAGGGCACTCTTCTAGCTAGGACCAAACTGAATGTGGTATGAAATGCATATTTGGTTTTAATGTGCAGTTTTTTTCTCAAAATGTGAATAATCTAAGCTGGGAATGCTAGCAATTACCGGAACTTCAGCAGAGAGGGAATTTAATGTCAAACCTGATCCTTAAGCAGCTGCATTTTGAATTTGGGGAGATGCTATCTCAGCAGCTGTATGAATTTAGTGGTGAGATAATGATGGCTTTGTGGTTGTTCTTTCAGCAACTGGAAAGGATTAGAATGTAGACTATGAGCTTGGACTTTCATAAAGGGGTTTTAATTCTTCTTCTGGAATATCTAGATGAAATTAGCTTTTTGGGAAAATGACACATGCTGAACAGATTTTTGACAGAATTTATGCACAAGGAAAGGATCATCATCATCTTTATTGCTATCTGAATATTCTTCCAAAATTTGACAGATAAAAATTAGAACATGATCTGCTCCTTTAAGATAATATGACATTTAGCCCAGAATGGAGTGAAAGAAACTGTAATAAAAGCAATAACAATGTATAAGTTGGCTTGCTACAGGTTGAAATCCCTATAAGTTGCTAGAAGGCAATTAAGATGTTAGGAGAATTCCTTGTTTTAACCATGTTAAAATATTATTTATTGGAGAAGTTATCCCTGATTTGGACAGATAGTATTAGGTACACTTCTGTTTGGTTGCCTTGGTTCCATTTCTCCTTATCATTATTTACCCTTCTACTTGTTTTGAAACCTAGGATGAAAAGATAACAGAAAAATGATGATGTTAATATTCCTCTCATGTGCTTTTGGGGTTTCTTTCCACAGCTTAATCAGGTTTGGTTGTCCTCTTCTGGTGTTAATACCTTTTTTTGAACAATTACAGAAGTAAAAATCTGTTCAAGGAGACTAACCATCTAGTCCTTCCTCTACATTAGCACATTTGTTTCTGGATAGCTCACAACCAAGGTACGAAGGCTACAACTTTTTTTTTTTCTACCATTGCCTCTTCCTCTGTCTTCACTGGGATTCAGTTGCACATTATCTACTGGCTTAATGGTTCAATATGTCCATTTCGAGCAGCTATGGGAAAATTATATAACCAGGTGTTCCCGAATTATCCCATTGACAGAAATTATTGAGAAGGCCAACAGCTAAATGACTCTAAACTCCCCATCTTTGTTCTTGAATAGAAGTGCTAGCTAGGTGGATCAATTTTATGACATCAACTTTGAAAAAAAATATCATTGCATCATTTGGAGCAATAGAGTCCATCAATTAACACATTCCACAAAGCAGCATTTTCTTTTACCAGAACTGAATTTATTGCCAATAAATGTCTAACTTTAGCAGAGAAAAATATAGCCCACTCTGCCTTCTTCACATTACTATGTACAATTTTATAAGTCTCTGAGATGACCACTTTTTTCTTTTAATGGGAAAGACTCAATTGCTTTTTTTTTTAAAGAATAGGCATATTTTAATCTCTTGCTCTTATTTGAAAGTTACTTCTGGTCATTTCTCTCACCATTACAATAATGCTTTCTGAAAATATTTGAAATTGAGAGAACCTCCTCTATTCTCTTGGCAATTGCTTGGTTCCATCTCTCTGTGGAAAACTTAAAACCCAAGTGGTTTGAGAAGAATGTTTCAATAGATACCTTGGTTTTAACCAAGCACAATAATGAACTCTTAAGTACTTTAAAAAAAGAACATTGAGGTTTATTACCTTATGATATACTGGACTTTCCCATCTATTTATTCTATATGTTTCTCTTGAAGCTTTTTTTCCCCCACCTAAATTGGGATGGCCCATCTTGTGACAGCTAGAAACTTATTATTATGAGTACTCACCTCTCTCTAGTGGTTTTACAGTGCCTGAACCTTTATAGCCGCTGAGATAGCTTTTTCATAGCACAGAATCATTTGACCAGCATAGAGGAGATGATTAACAACTCATGTGGCTTCTTTGGTCTTGGGTGGCATATCAGCCCAAGGGCTGGTGTTGATAATTAAAGCCTACATGAGTATATTTGCTGCCATGCCTTTGAGAATAAAAAAACCCAACAACCCTCAGCCGGTTATAGTGGTCACAATAATAACTTCCAGATGTTCCTGTTAAGTTCTTCAAATGTACAGAATGCAGAGAGAATGCAATCTATGTGCGCAAATCAGTAAATATGACTTATTTGTCTTGATGACCACCTCATCAATGTAAGAAACAATATTAGGTAGGAAGGAATTGTGTGTTTATTTCATTGTGTTTTTTTCCTTGGGAGGTTTACTGAGACTATTTAGTCAAATACGATGTTTATAACATTACCTACAAAGACTCTATCATTATCCAAAGTCAATTCTAACTCCAATATCCATAAAGTGAGTCCCTCAAAAGAAGGGGGGGGGGGAGAACAGGTTAGAGCTGTTGGAACTCAAAGCAGAATTTAAACTAGCATGGAGTTGTGTTCTTTATATGCCTTATATTGCACAAGCAAGCAATTATGTAATTGCAAAGGCTTTGTGTTAAATATAGCAACCTATCATAACGCCCAGATTTCTGTCTTTTTGCAAAAACCAATATATTTTTAGACTTCTCATGGGTAGTCTACTATTAGCATCTTGCAATGGCCCTGAGCCAATTTTATATGAATGGAAGACCTGTGAAGAGAATAGCAGGTAGTTCTCCCCTGTTCAGTCAAGCTGAACAGTTTTAAAACAAGTGTCGTTCCATAGAGTAGTGTTTATTAACCTTCAGAAGTTGTGGGTGCTTCATCCTTCGAAGCTTTCAAGAAGAGACTGGATAGCCATCTGTCAGAAATGGTATAGGGTCTCCTGCTTGAGTAGGAAATTGGACTAGATGACCTACAAGATCCCTTCTGAACTCTGTTATCCTATCCCTACAACCTTGACAGCTTTAAGATGTTTCCCAGAATTCTCCAATCAACCAGATATCTTAAAGCTGTCAATGTTCAAAAATATTGCACGAGAAATATAATTTGCCTAAACAGAAACATTCTTGTTTGAAACCAGAACAGTGGTGGGTTCCGGATCCCGGTGCAACTGGTACGGTGCAACGGGGCCGGGCATCCACCACATGCATGTGCACAGCACGCGCGCAGTGCACACATGCATACATACTGCTTGTGGCGCTCCAGCTGCTCAGCGTCACGTTGCGCAGGCACCATACGCTCCATGCGCGGAGGCCCCAATCGGCTCAAATACCAGTAAGGAGGGCAGGCAGCCGGGTGGACCCTCCAGAGCACCATACCGGAACGATACCTGGTGCTCCCAGCAGGCACCGGTACGCCCGTACCAGGGCGTACTGGTTGTATCCCACCACTGAACCAGAACTACTAACATCCCCTTGATCTGAGTCATGAGAGTACAAAATTCTTCAGCAAAATTTTTGTGGCAAGAGTTCATAATTTTATTTATTTATTTCATCAAGCATGTATTAGATAACAGATATAAGTATAAACATGATTATTAATACATGAAATGGATACAAATAAAAGGGAACATTAGGACAAGGACTTTGGTGCGCTTAGGCATGCCTCTTAAAGACCTCTTAGGAATGGGGTGAGGTCGACAGTAGACAGTCTAATGTTAAAGTTTAACCTTTAACCTTAATTCATTCTCAGCATCTTCAGTGAATCTTCTTTCTACTCTCCTTTAGATTCCCTTCTGATAGCTATTCTAACTATTGTCAGATCAAATATTATTAGTCATCTTATTTTACAAACTAGTGGACTGGATGGGAACAGAAAAACATGGGTTTAGGATGGGGAGATCAATCATGGATCAGTGTTAGATTTTACAACATTATACATTATACAAAAAAATACTTATCAGCCTTCAGAGGAGTCGTATACATATGACATTTGTTGACTTCAAAGCTGTTTTTGACTCTTTCTAGAGAACTAGGGAACAAATTGGAGCTCTTATCCATTCATAGGTGCATATCCTGACATTCCTTATTAAAATGTTGCAAGATAATAACTTTATCTAAATTAAGTTTGACACCTAAGATCAGTTTTCTGCTCTAGTGCCTTACTTCCAGAGTGTTGGACAAGGGTACATTTTAAAACATTTCCTATTTAATTTTTTGTATCTATTTTATGGTGGAAAAAGTCACAAAACTGGAGCATCTCCTGCAGGGGCTGGTGGACAAACCTCTTATTTCTATATGCAGATTATGAAATCAATTTCTCAATTTAAGCTCTTGGACTGAGGAGAGCATTAGGTCTGTCTGCCTCCCATTGCTCTGATAATGACCTGGTTATTAACTATAAATTAGGTGGGGGGGGGGGTTTCCAAAGAAACCATTAAAAAAATACGGCAAAATAACAGGAATGTTATTGAACAGGTTAAGGCCATTGATTATCTTGGAATTATTTTTCATGCAACAGCCTTAAGTTCAGCTTTGAAAGAACTGGTAAAAAGCCACAGCTGCCGTGTTAAAGTTTTTTTTTTTTACCATACAACAGGAGGTGATTATGTATACCAGCTGAACTAAAAGTGTTTGAAGCTAGAGTACCTCATTTCTTATGGGTGGTCCTTGCTTAATTACCATTAATTTAGTGACTGAAGTTACAGTGGCACTGAAAAAGGAACGTACAATTGGTCTTCACACTTATGACCATCACAGTTTGCCATGAAGGTTTTCATTTGCAGCCTCCCCAACCAGCATTCGGCAAGGAAAGTAAATAGGAAGCTGGAAGGACATCACAAGTTGTGATCAGATGATGTCTTGCTTAACGTCTGCAACCAGGACTGCTGGAACTGCCATTGCTAAGCAGGGCGGTCATGTGGGAATTCATTTAATGGCCGTTTCACTCAACAACGGAGTTCCCAGTCCTATTTAGGTCTGTTAAGCAAGAATTACCAGCATGTGCCTATAAGGACATGGATCCGTTAGAAGCTGTTCAATCAGGATTTCTATGGGACATTTTGGGAGTCTCTGTGCATCCCAAACACAATTCTTTGCATTGAGATGGGAGGACAGATAGCAGTTAGCTATTGGTTTATATTATTTTCAAATCAAATGGTTTGACTGCTCTGATTCTAAGATAAATAACAGCCTTCCTAGTGAAAGTAATTTCATTGCACCTTAAGTCCACCTTCACTTACTTGTACCAACCCAATGGCTAGATGGGGGGGGGGGGGGGAGGGTCCAAACTTGGGAACTTTAAGACTTGTGGACTTCAACTCCCAGAATTCCCCAGCCAGCATGGCTCCCAAGTTCCCAAGCTTGGACACCCCTGGGCTAGATAATTCTTTCAACAATGTGTTGAGTGATTGACTTTTAAAATGCCTTACTTTATCCTAGAGAGACCAAAATAACAACAAGAAGTCCTTATTATATATTGCTGCAGTGTCTTTTTATAGACCTATTCATGCCATATGAGTATTGTCCCAATTTCAACATGATATTTAGAGAGCACTGAGGATGACTAAGTCTCCTACTAACTAATCAGGAGGTGGAGATTTCAGGAAGTAAAGCTAAACTGAGTATCCTGACTATGATGGATTATAAATAATTTCAAGGGAGGCATTGTTATATCAGCTTAATACAATTTTATATATGCTTTGGTATATTATTTTAGCTGTATCCCCAAGGACCTATTTTATTAATAATTTTAAAGTTTTTCTCTGATGATAATAAAATAAAATAAACTTTATATAAACAGTTTATTACATAAGGAACTGTCTATTTTCCCTAAATGTCTCAAATGTGCTATTTGAGGCTTTTCTGAGGGGAGAATTTCAGCCTTCTGAGGGGAACAAAATGACAACTGCCACTTCTGCCATTGTTTTCCCAACCTGCTATCCCACCACGCCCACATTTGGTTCTAGGATACCTATGTTGACTATGGAATTATGGGAAATGCAGTCCCAACCTAGGAGAGTAGTAGGTTGGGGGAGGATGTGTTAGATATTAGAAACTGTGCTTGGTAAACAGGAACAGGTTATTCAGGGAGATGCATGCTAAAGGCCATCTTCATCCATGAAAATTCATTGATGTCTTTGGAACAGTGAAGATCTCTCTCTCTCTCTCTCTCTCTCTCTCTCTCTCTCTCTCTCTCTCTCTCTCTCTCCCTCCCTCCCTCCCTCCCTCCCTCCCTCATTCCCTCTCTCCTTCCCTCCCTCTCTCTCCCTCCCTCCCGTGTAAGTCATTCTGTGCGTGTGTAAATATAACAAATAAAATAATACAAATCCCAGCTGAAAGATATTAGATCAGGAAAGGATATACTGGTATGCATCTCTAATAAAGTATTGAGCCAATGTTTATATTTTAGGGATGAGTAAATTTATTGAAATAAAAGAGAATTTTTCAGAGTAAAAGTCCAGTAGACATCAGTTATTTCTGGGATGAAACAATGATAAATGGAACTTCAGTCTTGTACACAGTTGCGTCTCCACCAATCCTCAAAGGTTCATTCTATGAACGACTCTTGGGGCTCAAATAATATTGCTGACTGAATTTAGTAAACATTCTGCTTCTGAAGGAACATTATGTAGAGTGAAATAAATACTGTCAACATTTGTATTATGAAATGAGTTTCTTGGTATTATTGCTAAAATGTACTTTGATTTCTTCATAGGTAACAATACCAAATATGAAGACTCTGCTTCTCCTTATCAGTATTCTTGGGCTAGCTGTTGCTTCTCCTGTAAGTGAACTGAACTATAACAAAAATTAACTAAAAGGGTCTACTAGATGTAGTAGACAGTTTAAATAAGCCTGATGATCAAGATCCAGAACAAACCTGCAAAATGGCTTGTTTAGAAAAAAATCACTGAAAAGGAGAAAAGAAGTTTCTGGGGAATTGGTGAAAACCATGTTAATTCATAAAATCTCTGCAAGATCAAAGGCAATTAGTTCTAGACTCAAACAAATTTGAAATCCTGATTCACACATTCTGAGTCACCCAAAATTCACATGTCTTGCAATAGGAATGTTTGCTTATGTTCTTTGTAGTTATGGACATGCTGACTAGGACTTCTGGGAATGGTAATGACTATATATCTAAAATGTGGGAAATTTCTATATTGACAACAGATGGCTTTGTGGCACATAATAACTGATTAGGTCTCGTCCTATGTTTCGCAGACATTTTTGAAAAAAAAACATGAGTACTAATACAAGACTGGAAATTCAGCTTTTCTTCTTATTTCATTGGCTGTTTGTTTCATGCATCATTCAGCAGATGTTAAGTAATCATCATTCAGCAGATGTTAAGTAATCTGTCAGTAATGGAGATGGTTTATGCCACTCCAGTGTTGACTGGTTAATGATGTTTTCTGTCCCCTCCCCTAAAGGACAACTTGTGGCCCTGGGGCATAAGAAGTTCCTCAGACTTTGTGGTGGGGCAGTCTCTGACAGTTTCACAGATCACTCTGTGCTGAAAATCAGTGGCACAGTATTGGAAAGAATAAAGAAATGAGAAGTAAATTAGCATTAATAAATCTATCTACCTTACATAGCAATAGCCCTTAGACTTATATACCACTTCATAGTGCTTTACAGCCCTCTCTAAGCGGCTTACAGACTCAGCATATTGCCCCCAACAATCTGGGTCCTCATTTTACTGACCTCAGAAGATGGAAGGCTGAGTCAACCTTGAGTCCCGTCAGGATCGAACTCATAGCTGTGGGCAGAGTTTCCCTGCAACATCAATGGACTTACAGTTTTCATATTCATTTCATATTGATTTTTTAAAAAATATTTCATTTCCTTCTAACAATCTTGTTATTTGTGTTATTTATCTAAATTACTAGAAATTTTAAATTTCATTTATATGTTGTTATATTTAGTTGTAGTCTTGTGTTTTCTGGTTTTATAAAGTTTTATCTACTTATAGTTAAAATTGCCCTTATTGGATTGATAGCAAATTTTGGTGTGCACTATGTGCTGGTTTATGACTATAATAAAACTTACTTATTTAAGAAAATTTATAGCATCACCCGTCACTCTCAATAATTCAGGGCAGCTTACAAAGATAGAAACTTACACAGCCAATGTAAAAAAAAAAAAAAAAATCAATAGCCTCCACCCTCCTGGGGACAACAATCAATCAAATAAGCCAGTTGATAGGCTCAATCTCACTCTGGGATCCCCAGACCCATTGGCAAACCAGGTCTTCAGGGCCTTCCGAAAGGTGCTTTATATTTATATTTATTCCCATAATGCTATTTCCTTTCACTATGCAAAGTGTAAAAAAGAAGTCTAACAAATAATGAGATAAAGAAATTATAATATGAGATAAGAAAAGGAAATGTAACTAAATCTGGTTTACACTAAAAACATTCTGCTAGTTGATTTGCAATGATTGACTTGCAGTCATTGCAAGTCAACTAGCTTTCTATTCTATCTAGTGTGTCAGACATGGCTTTGTATTCTTGCAATTTCTCTCTTTCTGAGGATCTCATCAACTTCATCTAACTTCGACCTCCTCAATCTTCTCTTTCTTTTCTCTCCATTTGTTCAACCTTCTCAAGTTTGTTTTTATTTTGATCCTTAATATAGGAGGTCAACTATTCTTTAGTATGGATATAAAGAGACTCACCAGCACAAAACAAATTTGTTCAGATAGTTGTTCTCTTTGTACTAAAGAGAACGAGGGAATTATGGACATATACCCTATGATATAACCAGGGGTGGGATTCAGCAGGTTCGGACTGGTTCGGACGAACCGGTAGCTCCGACAATCAGCTGAGAGCAAACCGGTTAGCTCAGACGATCAGATGGGCCTGTCCGCCCGCTTTTGCACTTTACTTACCTATATCCTCTCAGCTGTTTAGCGCAGCAGAGTGGATTGCTGCGTCTCAGCTGTGTTACTCCCCAAACAGTAATAGTAAAGGTAAGTTTTGTTAAAACTGTGCATATGCGTGAAGCACGCAATCACTGAACCGGTTGTTAAACCGGCAGGATCCCACCAGTGGTGGGTTCCTACCGGTTCAGACTGGTTCGGCTGAACCAGTAGTGGTTTGGTGTCCTGGGTTGCTGGAACTGACAGCGACTCAGGCCTGCCCCCCTGAACCGGTTCTCTGGGTGGTGCAATAGGCGCCGCCATCTTGTTTTTTGCTTCTGGCAATGCAGAGAGCAATTTTTATTGCAGCACACACAAAGCGGGACATGCCCACAAGCAAACCAGCAGTAGCGACTGTAGGAACCCACCCCTGGATCCCACCCCTGGATATAGCCCAGATTAAATAAAGGGTTTTTTTGCTCCAAAATCCACACTTTTGTGTAACATGTCTCTAAATATATTCACATGCTAATATTTCATGCTTTTTCATGACAGATCCAGAGGAGTGATGTACTTAGAAGAGGCTCCAGGGACAATCTTAATTCTACTAATGTAGATCAAAAAATATTAGTTAATCCTGCCCATAAAACTGAGCAGAAGCAAAACAGAGATGGTGAGAGGCAGTGGCTTCAGGACGGCATAGGGGGACTTGCACAAACCACAAGTAACAGCCAGTATAATACACAGGAAAATCTGGGTCAATACCTTAAAAGCTCTCAGGTGGATCTTCTCAAAAAGACCAGCCATGTGGAAGAAAATTACATTGAGGATAAGAGAGAGAATAATGCAGTTCTAGGTCCAGCATCCACAAACGGAAGCCCCAACGTTCACGAGACAGATTCCTTTGCTGAAAAACGATATAGCGAGGACTCTCATACCAGGAATGGTCTTAAGTCAAGAAAAGATGTTGATGTGTTCTCTAATGATCATTACAGTTTTGACAGCTTCAATTTATATGATGAGGACATGCAAGGAGATGATCCTGGATATGCTGATGACTCTGATTCCGATGAGAGCAATTCCAACCAGCAACCTGGGGCACCAAGTAGTTCAAGCGATTCAAATGATGAGGAATCAGAACAATCAAGCCACTCAGCAAATCCTGGAAGCCCAGGTGGTTCCAATGGGGCCCAAGAATCCAGTGACTCTAGTGATTCCAGTAGCTCAAGTGACTCAACTGATTCTAGTGACTCTAGTGATTCAAGCAGCTCCAGTGACTCTAGTGATTCAAGCAGCTCCAGTGACTCCAGTGATTCAAGCAGCTCCAGTGACTCCAGTGATTCAAGCAGCTCCAGTGACTCTAGTGATTCAAGCAGCTCCAGTGACTCCAGTGATTCAAGCAGCTCCAGTGATTCAAACAGTTCCAGTGACTCCAGTGATTCAAGCAGCTCCAGTGACTCCAGTGATTCAAATAGTTCTAGTAGTTCCAGTGATTCGAGCAGCTCCAGTGACTCCAGTGATTCCAAAAGTTCTAGTGATTCCAGTGACTCAAGCAGCTCCAGTGATTCCAGCGACTCCAAAAGTTCCAGTGATTCCAGTGACTCAAGTAGCTCCAGCGATTCCAGTGATTCCAAAAGTTCTAGTGATTCCAGCGACTCAAGCGGCTCCAGTGATTCCAGCGACTCAAGCAGCTCCAGTGACTCCAGTGATTCCAAAAGTTCTAGTGATTCCAGTGACTCAAGCAGCTCCAGTGATTCCAGTGATTCAAGCAGCTCCAGTGATTCAAGCAGCTCCAGTGACTCCAGTGATTCCAAAAGTTCTAGTGATTCCAGTGACTCGAGCAGCTCCAGTGATTCCAGTGACTCGAGCAGCTCCAGTGATTCCAGTGATTCAAGCAGCTCCAGTGATTCAAGCAGCTCCAGTGACTCCAGTGATTCCAAAAGTTCTAGTGATTCCAGTGAGTCAAGCAGCTCCAGTGCCTCTAGTGAGTCAAGCAGCTCCAGTGCCTCTAGTGATTCTGGAGATTCTAGCAGTGATTCTAGTGACTCTTCTAGCAGCTCCAGTGATTCCAGCGATTCCAACAGCTCCAGTAATTCAAATGATTCCAGTGACTCTAGTGATTCTGGTGATTCTTCTGAGTCCAGTAGCTCTAGTGATTCCAACAGCTCCAGTGCTTCCGATGCCTCGGATGATTCTAATGGCAATAGCAGCTCCAGTGATTCTGGCAATTCTAGTAATTCCAGTGGTTCAAAATAAACTATTTGAGAGGCGAAAAAGTAGGAAAAAGCTGCACGTATGAATATAATAAGTCAAAATGGTAGCATTGTTGGCAAAAGTGTGAATAGTACATTTCACTCTTATTTTGATAACTGCTTCACTGTATTAGGCAGGGAAGTTCAATGAAGTAACAAATTCTTAAAATTCTTTTATGCAACACTTGGTGTCTATTTTGGCTGCTGTACTGACCTCACTATTGCAAAAAAGATAACTATCTATGAAAAGAAATATTCACAATTACAATAAAATACAGAGTTCTTTTTTTAAAAAGAACCTACTACAAGCCCTAAGCAAGTTTCAGATTTCTCCAGTAATAAAAAATGCAACTGGTTTTAAACTGTTTTGTGAGCAATGGGTGCATTTTGAATTAATAACAGTATACTTTTTCCAGACATTCATTTGGAAACTAGAGTTCTACATGTGCACATATGTGAATACAGCGCCTCGTGATTCTTTCAAGAGTGTCGCAATATTTAAGGTCCACTAAACCAATTGCTTGTTCACCCCTTGCACTCACTGTCACAATGTGCACTCATTTTTTATGAACTTACCATAATGTCTGACTTAACATAATATGTGAGTCCAGACTTTGGGATGTATGGCTTGAACAATTGTACGAACACAAACCAGGGACGTGCGGTCAGGGGAGGCAGGGGAGGCAGAGCCTCACCTCTCTTCATGATATAATAGTATATATATATAGTATTATAATATTATATACATCTGTCCGGCCGCGCCCGGGAGCCGCGGAGGCAGAAATGTTGTCGCTTTCGTGGCTTCGTCATCCGGGAGCGCCGACAACATTTCTGCCTCCGCAGCTCGCGGGCGCGGACGGACGGAGGTAGCCAGAGCGACGCCGAGGTGGTCCGGGCGGACAAAAGAGCGAGTGAGCGAGCGAGCGATGGAGGATCAGGCAGCCTGATCCTCGGTCGCTCGACCGCTGGACTGCCTCGGCGCCACTCTGGCTACCTCCCTCTGTCCGCGCCCGCGAGCTGCGGAGGCAGAAATGTTGTCGGCGCTCCCGGATGACGGGGAATGGGATCACGTGTGCGGGAGGCTGAGGCAGCCTCAGCCTCCAGCACACGTGGTCCCATTCCCCGCCTTCCTGATGACGTCACCAGCCTCACCAGCCATAAACCTCACCGCACGTCACTGGATCTAACAATTAGAAATATAGGATGTGCTGCCCTAGATACAGAAAGAAAATTGCACAAGTAGATGGTGCATTACCAGATCTATAGGGACACATAATTAAGTATTGAAAAAAAATGTTACAGACAGAAAGTGATGTACAGTTAAAACTGAAAATGGTGGGGCCAATTCTACTCATCTAATGTTCTCTAGATGTCTCTAAACGACAATTGCTAAAATTCTTAGCTCTCGGGCTAGGAATTCTGATAAATGCAGTCCTAACTCGTGCAGAGGGCACTTGGTTGAGGAAGGCTAGAGTAAATAAACCTTTCCTTTCTTGTGTTCTCTGCGATTTTCCCCTCTTTTATTTGACATTTATTTTATTTTCTAATTTGGGGGATTGTGGCTTCTTATTATAGAACTAGGGTGTGGAATCTTGACAGCATCACAAGGCTAGTGTGTCAAGGTTCTTTAAAGCTCAGGCTGTGCTGTAGATGTGCTGGCAGAACAGGGTCCAACATCTCTTCCAACGTGCTTAATACATATTATAGCAATATTATTAATAATAAAGAAATATTCTATTAAATCTTGGACATATTATAGACCAGGGGAGTCAAACTCAATTTCATTGAGGGCCACTTCAGGGTTGTGTTTGACCTCTTGGGGAGAGGGCGTGGCCAGGGTGGGCATGGCCAGCTCGACATCACTCATCGAGGCTCTATTTTTGGCCATGACTGCCTCCTGCAGCCCTCTGCCAGCGAAAACGGAGCTTGGGGAGGCCGTGCACTTCCTGCCCAAGCTCCGTTTTCGGCCGCAATGGCCTCCTGCAGTTCTCTGCCAGTGAAAACAGAGCCCAGACCTCCCAGTGCACGGCCTCCCCGAGCTCCATTTTCATTGGCAAAGTGTTGCAGGAGGCCGTTGCGGCCGAAAATAGAGTCTGGGAGGGCCGCGGGTGGCCCTCCTGAGCTCCGTTTTCACTGGCAAAGGCATCGCAGGCCAGTCCTTTGCTATTTACAGGGTGGCCCCGCAGGCCAGATCTAGGCCTTGAGTTTGACAGCCCTGTTATAGACTATAAGTAGTAACCAGCTCACTTAAGTGCCTGCTAATCGTTGCATTACAAGTAGTCCTTGAATTACAATCATTCATTTAACGACTGTTTAAAGTCACAGCAGTATTGAAAAAAGTGACTTACAACTGGTTCTCACACTTATGACCACCACAGCATCCCTGTGGCCATGTGATCAAAATTTGGACATTTGACAATTGGCAAGTAGGGTATTGGATGGTTGCAGCATGCCAGAGTCACGTGGTTACCATTTGCAATCTTTTCAGCCCGTTTCCAACCAGCAAAGACAACAAAGGAATCCAGACTTGCTTAATGACTGTGTAATTCACTCAATGATGACGGTGATTTGCTTAACCAGTGTGGCATAAAAGGATGCAAAATTGGGGGAGGCTCACTTAATGACTGCCTCGCTTAACAACATAAATTCTAGTCCTAATTCTAGTTATACAGTGAAATCCCAGCTACGATTAAACACATGCTGATCTATGCTGAAACACTAAATGTCAAAACAAATCAAAAGCTACATACTGAAAGTACACCTGACTAACAAAATGATCCAGGAAACAGATAAGTTGACCAATATGTCACAGAATGGAGGCAAAATTCCTTTTAAAAAAAAGGAACTAAAAGAGGTCACGATGAAAGGTTTCCAAATTACAAACTTCTGCAAAATCATGAAGAAAATATGTTTCTATCTCTGTTCGCAGTACAGAACATCCATTGGGAATGCTTAGTGGAAAAGAAATAACTTTATTACCTGGTGCACAATTCTTTTACTCTAGAAACCTTTAAATGGGGATCAGAAGTCCATCATTCATTATTAAACATGGTAAAAAAAATCTTTAGCCTAATAGTTAAATAAAATACATCAACTACAACCATCCATAATATACTTTATCACCAAATACCATCAATATTGCAAACCTGGGCATATTACAGTGTTGATTGGCTAGAGATTTTGAACTGATTCTCATTGAAGGATTCTAAATTGGATTTTGCAGAGGGAACTGTAATCGCACACATCTGGAGGGCACTAAATTAGAGACGGTTGATCTTGTACAGAAGAATGAACTTTGAACACTAACTCCTTATCTTTCCTGTCCTGTCCTAAAATTCACACTAAAATTCTTACCTTCAAGCTAACCAGAATTTGTACATTTTCAGCCTGGAATACAGCTACATGCAGAGTACATGAACATATCCTGCAGGAGCTAAAAATGGTCTGTTTTCTGGGAATGCCACCAGCGGCACAATGGTTTGGCAACTTTTGAGAGTCCAAAGATATTTTTGCACCATCTGATCTAAACTATTATTGGAAACATCCAAGCTGGATTTTTGTCTGGGTTTTTCTCTTAACTATTAGCTTTGCTGTACATTTCACCCCATAATCCATCCCTTCCCACTCCCAAGGTTTTTGTTAGGATTAAGCAAGTAATTAAAACAAAACTGGCTGGGAAGCATATCAAGATAATGAGCCTAAAAGTAGATGCAGTAGGGCTGCAGATCCTCACCAATGCAATGCTGGTTATAATTTTTGGGAGATGTAGTCCGGTAAGATCTGGAGGTTCCCCAGGTTTTTCATTTTTGTGTTATTAGAGTACATTTATTATTTAAACTCAGCAAAATCAATAAGATATTTCATTTCAGTTATTGGCCACGATTAGTTTGTTTCATTATAGATTGTAATATGCTTGAACTAATTTTTTCATTATCAAATGTATTAAGTTAAATAAGTCACTGTAATCTTCTTGCAAAATGGATAGTTACTTCCACATTTTTATTAATGTTATCTTTACTGGTGAATCTTTTATGTAACTGGTTTTTACCATAGGGTTGTTACAAGAAAGTTTCACTGGATATAAGTAAAACTCAGTGCAATAAATTTGCTTATTTGCCAATATAGTTTATAGTTTATAGTTTATTTAATTTATAAACCGCCCCCTCTCCCCGTAGGGACTCGGGGCGGTGTACAGACCATTCATAATCCAAACAACAGAAAATAACATAAGACAGAGCAGAAACAACACACACACACTGTCTGTATATAAAACCCCAAAACCAATTTAAATAATTAAAAAACATTTTTAAAACTCGTTTAAAACCCCAATATAAAATTTAAAAAGTCATCCAGGAAAGTTAGTAATAGATGTTAAATACAGTTACGATTATAATTATAATTAGGCCAGACCAACTACTCGAAACAGGTGGGTCTTGAGTTTCTTGCGGAAGGAGCGGAGATCAGAGGTGGTTCTAATATCGGGGGGGAGGTCGTTCCAGAGGGTTGGGCCCATCACAGAGAAGGCCCTACTCCTAGGCACCGCCCGCCCGCACTGTTTAGCGGATGGTACCCGGAGGAAGCCCTCTCTGTGAGAGCGGATTGGTCGCAGGGATGTATGGGGTAGAATGCGATCCCACAAATAACTAGGTCCCGAGCCATGGAGCGCTTTGAAGATGACGATCAACACCTTGAAACGCACCCGAAAGGCCACAGGTAGCCAGTGCAGCTCGCGCAGGAAAGGTGTTACATGGGAGTACCTAGTACTCCCCATAATAACCCGCGCAGCTGCATTCTGGACCAGCTGGAGCCTTCGGGTGCATCTCAAGGGGAGCCCCATGTAGAGAGCGTTACAGTAATCAAGGCGAGAAGTCACTAGGGCATGGGTGACTGTGCAAAGGGTGTCCCGCTCCAGTAAGGGACGCAATTGGCGCATCAGGCGAACCTGGTGGAACGTCCCCCTAGCCACGGCCGTCACATGATCATCTAGCGACAGCCGGGAATCTAGGAGGATGCCCAAATTGCGTACCCTATCCACTGGGGGCAGTTGTTCCCCCCCAATGGCCAGAGATGGAACACATTGGCTAAAGCGGGGCGCCGGTAGCCACAGCCACTCCGTCTTGGAAGGGTTGAGTTTGAGTCTGTTGTCGCCCATCCAGACCCGCACGGCTTCCAGACACCGGGACATCACCTCGACGGCTTCGTTGGGGTGGTTCGGGGTAGAAATGTACAACTGAGTGTCATCTGCATACAGATGGCACTCAACCCCAAATCTTCGAATGATCTCGCCCAGCGGTTTCATGTATGTGTTGAACAGGAGAGGGGAGAGGACCGACCCCTGTGGCACTCCACACGTGAGCGGTCTCAGGGTCGATCTCTGCTCTCCCGCCAACACACATTGCATCCGACCAGAGAGGAAGGAGGAGAACCACCGCAAAACGGTGCCCCTCACCCCCATCCCCTCCAGACGACCCAATAGGATACCATGGTCGATGGTATCGAAAGCCGCTGAGAGGTCTAACAGGACTAAGATGGAGGAACAGCCCCCATCTTTCGCCCTCCAGAGATCATCCACCAATGCGACCAAAGCCGTCTCTGTGCTGTGACCCGGTCGGAAACCGGACTGGCGCGGGTCTAGATAAGTAATTTCCTCCAGGTGTCGAGGGAACTGCTGCGCCACCACACTCTCAACAACCTTCGCTAAGAAGGGAAGGTTGGAGACAGGACGATAATTGGCTAACTCAACTGGGTCTAGGGAAGGCCTCTTAAGTAGGGGCCTCACCACCGCCTCTTTCAAGGCGGTTGGCAGGAACCCCTCCTCCAGCGAGGCGTTCACCAGACCCAGGAGCCAGTCACGTGTAACCTCCCAGGTTGCCAGTACAAGCCAGGAGGGGCACGGGTCCAATAAACATGTGGTGGCCCGCAGTCGCCCGCGTAGCCTGTCCATATCCTTGGCGGCAACAGAGTCAAACTCCTCCCAGATAGGTACCTCAAGACTCGCCTCCGGTGTCTCCTCACGATCACTGAAGGGGACCCATTCGCTCCGGATCTGAGCGATTTTGTCCTGCAGATATTCCCCAAATTCCTCTGCCCTCCCCTGTAAAGGGGCTTCCCGCGACCTCTGTGAAAGGAGGGAGCGGGTCACCCGGAACAGGGTGGCAGGGCAGTTTTCTGCAGACACAATAAGGGTGGCATAATATCGACGTTTAGCCACCCTTAGTGCCACAAGGTAGGTCCGTAAATGGGCTCTTACCTGTGTTCGGTCAGATTCGGCACGAGAGGATCTCCATCTGCTCTCTAGGCGTCTCTTGTGGCGCTTCATCACCCTCAGCTCCTCGGAAAACCAAGGGGCCAGGGTGGTTCGCTGCCACCGGAGAGGCCACAAGGGCGCTACCCGGTCCAAGGCCCCGGCCGCCGCACTGTTCCATGCGGCCACCAGGTCCTCCGTCCGGGAGCAGGTCAGGGCAACAGGAGGTGGCCCAAGCTCCGTCTGGAACCTATCTGGTTCCATCAGTCGCCTGGGGCAGAACCATCTAAGATCTTCTGGTTCCGCCTCCCCGCGATGGGGGGTGGCGTCAGGGAAGTCCAGCCGGAGAAGTGAGTGATCTGACCATGACAGGGGAGTGATCACCTGATCCCCTATTCCCAGATCACTCTTCCATCGACCAGAGATAAAAACAAGGTCCAGCATGTGTCCTCCCTCGTGTGTGGGGCCCTGAATTATTTGGGTCAGGTCCAAGGCTGTCATGGAAGCCATGAACTCCTGGGCTACCTCGGATGATTCACCCGTCGATGGCAAGTTGAAGTCCCCCATGACTAATAGTCTAGGGGTCTCAACTGCCACCTCCACAATCACCTCGAGGAGCTCTGGCAGGGCCGCTGAAGCATAGCGAGGAGCCAAGTATGCAATCAGCAGGCCCAACTGACTCCCTGGGCCCCAACTCACACCTAGAGTCTCACATCCGGATATCTGAGGTACGGTGAATTCTCTCGGTGCCAGGACTTCCCGTATAATGACCGCTACCCCACCACCCCTACCCCGGGCACGAGGCTGATGGAATACACGGTATCCTGGTGGGCACATTTCCACGAGGGGCACACCCCCCTCGTGGCCCAACCAGGTTTCCGTGATCCCTGCAAGGTCCGGCTCCCCCTCAGAAACCAGGTCATGGATGAGGGGGGCCTTATTAACAACGGACCTTGCGTTACATAACATCAGTCTCATTCCTCGGCTCTGTAAACCCTGACCACCTAGGATGCGGGGGTTGGTACAAACGACCGGGCGTAACCAACGCCCCCGGTCTCCCAACCGACTGCAGGATCTTCTTCTGTCCTCGCATCCACCCCTTCCTGCGACCGTTGGAATATAGGAACCCTCTAAAGGAACGTTATACTGACTCCCCTCCCCCGCTCCGCTCCCTTCCTCCTCAGCCCCACCTGTTCGCCTGGCTCTACTCCTATTCCTGGTCTGGCTAGACCCAGCCCCCACCCTGGATCCCTTTAAAACATTTAAAAAACATTTACACAAAAACCTAAGATCCCAAAGGCAACAAATATTTTTGAAGTATCTGAATTTAGCAGCTAAGATCCCAAAGGCAACAAAATACTAGCTCATGATGCTTACAGAATACTACCACATGTACATTTATAAATGCTGCAAAACATTGGATAAGGTAGTAAAGTGAATTTCATTTTAGCTCCTATTGCCACTCCTAAATTAAAGTGCTACAGGGCCATCCTTTATTTTGCAGAAAACTATACACCTATCAAATTGGCCTTCCCGGATACTCACCTTGTCTCTATCACCTCAGGCCTTGCTAATCACCTGATTTTCCTCCAAGGTAATGAGTGACAAAACCTAGCCAATTTAAAATGTTTTAAAGCTGCCCCTGTATGGTGTCAGACTCTGGGGGAACTCTACTTAAACACAGCAACAGATCAAACTGTTTCACCCTTGTTGCATGGGGAGGATATGAAGACAACGGAATAACAGAGTTGGAAGGGGCCTTGGAGATCTTCTAGTCCAACCCCTTACTCAAGGAGGAAATCATATACCATTTCAGACAAATGGATGTCCAATCTTTTCTTAAAAACCTCCAGTGTTGGAGCACCCACAACTTCTAGAAGCAAGTAATTCTACTGATTAATTGTTGTACTTGTCAGGAAATTTCTTCTTAGTTCTATATTGCTTCCCTCCTTGATTAGTTTCTGTACATTGCTTTTTGTTGTGTCTTGAGAAGTTTTGGAGAATAGGTTGACTCCCCCTTCTTTGTGGCAACCACTTAGATATTGGAACATTTCTATCATGTCTCCGCTAGTCCTTCTTTTCATTAAACTAGACATACTCAATCCCTGCAACAATTCTTCATATATTTTAGCCTCCAGTCCCCTAATCATCTTTGGTGCTCTTCTCTGCACTCTTTATAGAGACACTCGACATCTTTTTTTACATTGTGGCGACCAAAACTGGATGGAATATTTCAAGTGTGGTCTTATAAGGTACAAAGAAAGAGATTGCCAGGTTGTGTTTGTTCTGGGACTAGGTACAAGTGGACAAAGGTCCTAAAACAATACAGTTAAAATCACCTGGGCATTTGTCAAAGTGATAAACTTTGTTCAATGTTCTACACAACAAACAACATACTGTGTTTCCCCGAAACTAAGACAGGGTCTTATTTTCTTTTTTATTGTCCAAATTTTATTGATTTTACAAATTTTACAGGGAAAAGGGTTAAAAGGTTATAGAACATTTTGACAGCTACATTGTACGGGGGGGAGAAGCCCCCCCAAGTCTCACAACTTTTACAAACAAGAATAAAAAATATCAACATTTGCATAAGTATTATCAGTTTTAAGTTTAATACTAGATCAGCGATGGCGAACCTTTTTTGGCTCGCGTGCCACAAGTGGGGGGAGCGCAGGGGGATCGTGTGCGGGCGTGCCGCACCCATAATGCAACGCGTGACCCCCCCCAGTGTGCATGCGTGCACAACACGCGACACCCCCCTTTTTACATGCTTTTTTCGCCCTCCCCAGGCTCCAGAGGCTTTATAGGAGCCTGGGGAGGGCAAAAAGAGCCTCCCCCACCCCCCCAGAGGCCCTCCAGAGGCTTCAGGGATCGTCCGGAGGCTTCCCTGAAGCCTTCGGAGTGCTTAAAACCACCCTCTGAGCAAACAGGAAGTGACTTTCGGGTTGCTCGGAAGGTCGTTTTAAGCGCTCCGAAGGCTTCAGGGATCGTCCAGAGGCTTCTCTGACGCCTTCGGAGTGCTTAAAACCACCCTCTGAGCAAACAGGAAGTGACTTTCGGGTTGCTCGGAAGGTCGTTTTAAGCGCTCCGAAGGCTTCAGGGATCGTCCAGAGGCTTCTCTGACGCCTTTGGAGTGCTTAAAACCACCCTCTGAGCAAACCGGAAGTGACTTCCGGTTTGCTCGGAGGGTCTTTTTAAGCGCTCCGAAGGCTTCAGGGATCGTCCAGAGGCTTCTCTGACGCCTTCGGAGTGCTTAAAACCACCCTCTGAGCAAACCGGAAGTGACTTCCGGTTTGCTCGGAGGGTCTTTTTAAGCGCTCCGAAGGCTTCAGGGATCGTCCAGAGGCTTCTCTGACGCCTTTGGAGTGCTTAAAACCACCCTCTGAGCAAACCGGAAGTGACTTCCGGTTTGCTCGGAGGGTCTTTTTAAGCGCTCCGAAGGCTTCAGGGATCGTCCAGAGGCTTCTCTGACGCCTTTGGAGTGCTTAAAACCACCCTCTGAGCAAACCGGAAGTGACTTCCGGTTTGCTCGGAGGGTCTTTTTAAGCGCTCCGAAGGCTTCAGGGATCGTCCAGAGGCTTCTCTGACGCCTTTGGAGTGCTTAAAACCACCCTCTGAGCAAACCGGAAGTGACTTCCGGTTTGCTCGGAGGGTCTTTTTAAGCGCTCCGAAGGCTTCAGGGATCGTCCAGAGGCTTCTCTGACGCCTTTGGAGTGCTTAAAACCACCCTCTGAGCAAACCGGAAGTGACTTCCGGTTTGCTCGGAGGGTCTTTTTAAGCGCTCCGAAGGCTTCAGGGATCGTCCAGAGGCTTCTCTGACGCCTTTGGAGTGCTTAAAACCACCCTCTGAGCAAACCGGAAGTGACTTCCGGTTTGCTCGGAGGGTCTTTTTAAGCGCTCCGAAGGCTTCAGGGAAGCCTCCGGACGATCCCTGAAGCCTCCGGGGGGGGGGGGGAGGCTCTTTTCGCCCTCCCCAGGCTCCTATAAAGCCTCTGGAGCCTGGGGAGGGCGAAAAATGGCTTTTAAAAAGCTGAACTCAGCTGGCCAGCGCACGCATGCGCGCTGGCCAGCTGACAGGGCAGCGCCTCGCGTGCCCTGACAAATGGCTCCGCGTGCCACTTGTGGCATGCATGCCATAGGTTCGCCATCACTGCACTAGATCATCAGTATGTTTCAATCATCTTATTTTGTATCACTTCCATAAAGTTACATTATAACAACAATTGCAATAATGTTTCAAATCACTTCTGTGATCTGAGTCTTCTAGTTGCTGCATCCTCCCTCCCATCCACTGGCAGAGCCTCAGCCCTCCCTCCCTTGTTTCTTGTGTGACATCCCCCATTTCACCGAAGAGAGCACTGTGTTTTTTGCCAGCCCACACTCTTGCCAGCCCTAGTTTCGTTGGGCCTGCTGCTCTTTTTAGCAGCCGCCACTAAGAGAAGGGGCACGATAGCTAGGGTTTGCGGGAGTGGCCTCTGTGGGGCCGTTCTATGGGGATGGCAGGTGCATGTGGGACACATGGAGCATGTTCCCCTCCTTCCCACCCAGGAAATGGTTGGGACCGGCTGCGCATGCATTTAAATATTTTAGGGGGGGGGCTTATTTTAGCATATGTGCTCAAAAGCCTGATTGGGCTTATTATCTGAGGAAGTCATATTTTGGGGGAAACAGGGTAAATTTGAACTTGAATCTTCATTTAAAGTGTGCTGAGCTGGCATCATATGACAATGTCAACTTTTGATTTGGTTGGGTATTTTTGCCCTGGAGCTTCATTCGAAATCCAAACTGAGCTTCAGGCCTGCTTTGTAATTAAATTTCTCCACAAGAACACAAGGAGCTTTGAAGTTAATGCCTTGGCAAATCCAAGTGGTTTAGCTTTATTATCACTGTTAACACTAGCATGGCAAAGACAGCTTGGCAGAGGATTCTGAAAAAGAATCAGGCCTTGGTTTTGTACGCATTGCAATAAGCAGCCCTTACCCAGCTTATAAAATTCATCAAATAAGCTTTGAAACCATGGGGAAACTCCACTGCAAATTATCTTGAGGAAACAACCACACTTTAACCTAAACTAAGAGATTACTATCTTGGCGGGAAAGATAAGAAATGATGCCTTCCTTGCAAATAATTGGCAACCAAAAATGAACAAGGAAGCAAATACTGTAGTGACAGGATGCACAGATTCCCTTAAGTCATAGATCATGCATGGGAAATGGATGTCTCAGCTTCTGAAAAGAGGACTCTTTAATCCCCACCATGCTCTACTGGGCCCCATCATTCTTAATCAACAACAAAGGGCTTCTGTGAGGATATGTGGATAAGTAATTTTACTTGAAATGGTCTGTCTGTCTGTCTGTCTATCTATCTATCTATCTATCTATCTATCTATCTATCTATCTATCTATCTATCTATCTATCTATCTATCTATATCATCTATCAAAGCCAAATGCCATTCACTCATCACGAAATCTCCAGAACCGTAAAGCCTACAAACTTGAAATTTGGCACGTATCTTCCTCTTGGCTCCTAGGTACTTGCTAAGAAAGGATTTTTTGAAATGACCATAAGAACATTAGTATTTCTTATACAGTAATTAACACACTCTGATGCGAAGGAGTTTTACTCCCCCTCCTCACCTGAAAAGAACTCTGTTCTAACTGCCAGTTGCCTTATATTAACACGCTCTGATGCTAAGGAGTTAGATATTCTACTTCCCCTCCCCACCTGAAAAGAACTCTGTTCTAACTGCCAGTTGCCTCACATTCTGTTACCTCAGTTCAAACTGGCAGACGTTCCACTCCTTCACTCAGGAGCAGTCTGAGGCTCCTTACAATACTAAACGTCAGTATCTCACTAAAATGTCTATGCCTGCCACCTATGGAACTGCTTCTGTACTCAAGGTGGCGGGAGCAATATTCCCTTATGTGTTTCAATCACTGACCACCACTGAACCAACAGATTGTGAACTGAATTTCTCCTGCATAGCCCAATCACATAGTTTCATCACGAAGCATGGGTATCCAGCTAGTACACTGATATGCATATGATACTGCAGTCCTTTGGTCAAAGTAATTTACTGGAGGCTTCAGAAATAACTATCCAAAATTGTAAATTATATTATATAATTGCAGTCTTCTCTCACTTATTTTACAAATTTGCATATAAGAAGAATGTATTTTAAATAAATAATTGGTAAAATACAGGTCATATGTTTTGAGGACCCAGAATGTTGGGGGCGATATGCTGACTCTGTAAACCGCTTAGAGAGGACAGCAAAGCACTATGAAAATGGTATATAAATCTAAGTGCTATTGCTATTCCTAGTCTTCATTTAATGACTGACTCTTTTGGTTATCATTCCCAGTTACAATAGTGATGAAATAGTAATTTTGCAATCAGTCTTTGCCCGTACAACCTTTGCAGTTCTGTAAAGCAAAGAAAAACTGAAGTAAGATCATAACAACCGTCTAGTTTTACTTAGTGACTGATTCACTTGAAGACTGAAATTGCCAGTCCCAATTGTGGTCACTAAATGAGGACCACCAGTATTGCAAATGCTGTCAATA
Source organism: Natrix helvetica (assembly GCF_964273705.1). Classification (NCBI taxonomy): domain Eukaryota; kingdom Metazoa; phylum Chordata; class Lepidosauria; order Squamata; family Natricidae; genus Natrix; species Natrix helvetica. Next base: position 14,184,326 of record NC_138558.1, read on the forward strand.
ATTAAGAATTGAAGGTTGGAGGAATTAGATGCAAATCAAATACATTTTTTCATTCTTGTAAAGCAGAAATTGTAATGATGTCAGTACATAAAAAATCCCAATAACCTTAAATGACAGATTTTAAAAAAAACCTCTTAAACTATCCTAGGATATGCTTGAAAATGTTAGCTGATATTCTAATGTAAACTAGTAGCTGCTATTTTATATGAAGACTACTTAGTATTTAGCATCTGCCTTCAGATTGGTTTAGAGCTGACAAAATTAGATTACTCAATGTGGGTTTATAGAAAAGGCAAAAATATGTTTCTTACTATAACGAGTAAAGGAATATGTAGAGAATTATTTTTTATTCAAGTTTCTCTGTGAAACTTTGAAAGAAATATAAAAAGCAAAGAAAACCTTGGTCTATCAAACAAACAAATCCATCCAATTGCCAGCAACACCTGAATCTACATAATAACATAAACAATAAAGAGAAACTCTTTCTAATATTTTGTTGGGTCATTTGGTGATTTCAGGGTCAGCTTTTATATCATTTTCTCTATTTCACTAGAATACAGAACATTTGACTTTGTATCTCCCATTAAACCGAACATTAGCCAGGATCTAACAGATAATGTGACCAATTCCATATGCCTAAAAAGTTTTGAATATGTATTTTTCTCATTGTGCTAGTTGGTAAACTTATTTATCCTGGTACATGTCTACAGTAGTAAACTTATAATAATTGAACTATAGCAGAGTAAGGCAGGAATTTAATTGATTTTATAACTAGGTGATAACCTGGCGTTGCCCGGTTATTTATTTATAAGGGGAAATGTCCGGACCAAATGTAATTTTTAATGTTGGATTTTCTCCCTTACCAGAGGGAGGCCCCTTGTGGAGTACTGTGAAGCCGTTACCATGGAAAACTCCACTGCGCTGTACAGTAGAAGCCATTTTAAGGCACAACAGGCTGCATTGTAACAGAACACACACCCCGAGGGGTGTTAGGGGTGTCTTACTCCCACAGTATTTGTTTCCAGAGAGTAAGTCATCTGTGTACCAAGTTTGGTTGAAATTGCTTGAGGCGTTCCAGAGTTATGCTGAAACACACACACACACACACACACACAAACAGCCATTTATATAGAGAGAGATAAAACAAATGCAGTATTTGTGTCTTATGTTCTGCACCATACTAAGATAAACTCTTAACATCCTAATAGAAGTATTAAGTGTGCATTCATATACATGCAGTCAACTAAGAGAGCACTTGAGCTCTCTACAAGAGCCTTCTAAGGACATGGCTGCTTTCACACTTCAAGTGTGAAAGAAATCTTTCTTGCTCATCATTTTATATCTAGTTCAGAGAAGAACACCCAAGATGAAAATGCTTACGAAAGATCCTATTATAAAGATTCTTTTATTCCAATTGGACCAGCGGTGGGATTCACTTACCTTCCCTACCGGTTCGCAAAAGGAGCATACGTGCGCATGCGCAGAAGGTTGCGCATTACATTGGGGCAGATGGGCAGAACCTCCCACAGCCGCCGATACCAGTTCACCTGAACTGGAGAGAACCGGTTGAATACCATCTCTGAACTGGACACTAAATCCCAAGGAAAAAAAGAAAGTCACATTTTTAGCATCCATTGCAATTGCTTTCCTTTATCCTGGGCTCGCTATAAAAAACAGGAATCTATTTTTAGAAACGCAATATTTTTAGAAATATTTTATGGAGCGGGCTCTGTAATGAGTATAACTAGAGGTTACTGTGAAGACTTTGGCAGGTCATGACTTTCCCAAATGGATTTTGCCGACAGGGTAGTTCATTTAAGATCAAGATATTTAAAGTGAGTTTCTTCGGAGAGAAACCAAGGCTGCAGCGTGCAGTCCTCATATGACACTGTAGTAGCTGGATTCGGCTACTTCCAGATAACCAAACCTAGGTGCGAAGGATTGACTGCCAAAATTCTTCTACCAAATGGTAACCATCCCCTTAGAACAGGGGTGTCAAACTCGATTTCGTTGAGAGCCACATCAGGGTTGTGTTTGACTTTGGGGAGCCGCGGTGGCATGGCCAGGGTGGGTGTGGTCAGCTCAACATCACTCGTGTCGGAGGTGCCTGCGGTGGCCTGAGCACTCTGCCAGAGAAAACGGGCTCCCGAGATCTGTTTTCAGCTGCAACGGCCTCCTGCAACCCTCTGCCAGTAAAAACGTAGCTTGGGAGAGCTGCGCGTGGCCCTCGCGAGCTCCATTTTTGCCTGCAACCGCCTCCTGCAACCCTCTGCCAGCAAAAATGAAGCTCGCAAGGGCCATGTGCAGACTTACCAAGGTCCGTTTTCTCTGGCCAAGGCACTGCAAGCCAGTCCTTCTCTGTTTTCAGGGCAGTCCCACGGGGCCAGATCTAGACACCCCATGGGTGAGATCTGGCCCCTGGGCCTTGAGTTTGACATCCCTGTCTTGAAATAACAGACTTGGAAGGGACCTTTAGGTCTTGTAGTCCAACTCCGTGCTTGGGCAGGAAACCCTATAGCAGCGATGGCAAACCTTTTTTGGCTCGCGTGCCACAAGTGGGGGGAGCGTGGGGGGGGTGTCGTGTGCAGGCATGCCGCACCAATAATTCAATGCGCCCCCCCATTTTTACATGCTTTTTTCGCCCTCCCCAGGCTCCAAAGGCTTTATGGGACCCTGGGGAGGGCGCAAAGAGCCTCCCCCCGCCCGCCCGGGAGCCCTCCGGAAGCTTCAGGGACCGTCCAGAGGCTTTCTGAAGCCTTCGGAACGCTTAAAACGACCCTTCGAGCAAACCGGAAGTGACTTCCGGTTTGCTCGGAGGGTTGTTTTAAGCGTTCCAAAGGCTTCAGGAAAGCCTCCGGACGGTCCCTGAAGCCTCCGGAGGCCCTCTGGGAGGGCGGGGGAGGCTCTTTGCGCCCTCCCCAGGGTCCCATAAAGCCTTTGGAGCCTGGGGAGGGCGAAAAATGGCTTTTAAAAAGGTGAACTCAGCTGGCCAGTGCGCGCATGCGCGCTGGCCAGCTGACAGGGCAGCACCTCGCGTGCCCTGACAAATGGCTCTGCGTGCCACCTGTGGCACGCGTGCCATAGGTTCGCCATCACTGCCCTATAGCATTTCAGACAAATGGTTGTCCAATCTCTTCTTAAAAACTTCAGCTTTGGAGCATTCACAACTTCTGGAGGCAAGTTGTTCCACTGATTATTTATTCTAAGTGTCAGGAAATTTCTCCTTAGTTCTAGGTTGCTTCTCTCCTTGATTAGTTCCTACTTCATTCCTACTGATTCATATGGAGACAAATGACTTTGCCAGAACATACTTTGAATGTTTCCTGATCATCATGCACTGGATAGGAAGGTGAAGGAAATGGAACACAAATACTACTTTTGTCACTTTTTCCAGTTGGGGGCCATTGTGTAGAAGGAGTGTACAAGTACCAATAAAGGAGAATATTTGTAGTTCAGGGTTGAAATAAAGGGTCCTTGGTGCTTTATGAGCTTGGTTATTTTTTTGCAGATGTTTCACTGCCCACACTAAATAACATCATCAGGGTTAGTCTAGGACTGATGATGTTACCTAGTTTGGATAATGAAAAGACTTCAAGGAACCAAGCTTGGAGTGTAGAGGTTCCTGGAAGTGAACAAAATGATTATGTAGATGGTACGAAGGACCCATTGACCATGGACTTTTACTACTTACATAAAAGGTTCCTGGAATCTCATGAAGATTAGGAAGAAGAACATGCTTCCCAATCTCATCAAGTCATTAAACTAGAGCAAAATGGGAAGTGTGACAAATGCCCAAAACTGATGTACTACCAGGCATTGGGGCCAGAATTATAGAAGACAAAGGAAGAAGAAAAGTGAGGAGGCAGGACATAAATTAGCAATGTTACACCACAAAGGTAGTAGATATATTATTCACATTCCCAAGCTTTTTTTTTTTTAAAAAAGTCCTTTTATGCCAGGCAAAGAGTATGAGAAACGGAACTTAAACATCACTGGGACTTGATAAGATGACACACAACTAGAATATGACTCTGAAAACCTACAATTTGTTCATAAGGAGCAGATTTAACAAAGTGGGAAAGATTTTTATTATTATGCAGTAGGCAATTTTGGTGGTTGAAGTTGACACCTTTTAAAGTTCCCAAGCTTGAGAAAAAAAATGATCTGATCCTTAGTAAGTAATTGGAATCGGTTTTAAATGTGCAAGGGACATGGAGATAAGAGTCTGTGTAATCCATGAATTCAGTACAATACATCACGAGGAAGAGAGAAAAGTCAGACATACATTAAAACTATGAAGAGCAGATTGAAATGAATAGGGAAGAAAGTTGGGTCAAATCTAGTGGATTGAAATCGATAAGGAAAAAGGTATCCAGGAAGGTTGGGAAGATTTTCCTACTAGAAAGAAAAGTAGGAGATTATCTAAAGTTATCAATGTGGTGTTGGAAGAAATGTCCATCTGGGTTCAATTCAAAGTGGGGAGAAAGACATTGGAAACATGGTGGCTGTTTGGAAAGATGGTTTTTTAATGGTGGACAGGACCACATAGTTTGAGGTCCTGACCAAAAAAGTGTGTGTGTGTGTGTGTGTGTGTGTGTGTGTGTGTGTGTGTGAGAGAGAGAGAGAGAGAGAGAGAGAGAGAGAGAGAGAGAGAGAGAGAGAGAGAGAGAGAGAGAGAGAGAGAGAGAGAGAGAGAGAGAGAGAGAGAGAGAGAGAGAGAGAGAGAGAGAGAGCGAGCGCTGTTGGGCCCCACCTTAGATCTTCCTGTTCCTGTGTAAGAAATGTATCCCATTGGCTGTCAGACTCCCAGGGGGCGGGGTCTTAGCTAACTATGTAAGCTGTCTGTGTCCCAGGCTTGGTTGAGCCTTTCTGGATGATGTCATCTTCCCAGGTGCCATGTGGTGAGATGGGTAGAGGGCTAATCCTATCATGTCCTGAGCACCATGTCTTAATCCCATCACCCTGGAGCTGAAGGCAGAGGGGGCAGGAAGCTGCAGGGAGCTGCTTTCTCTTTAAAACATGTTTTTTTTTTCTTTTCTCATCCAGGGAAACATAATAGTCTGCCTTTTTAATATTTCCTAGAATATTTCATTCTTCTAGGAGTGAGGTACACATAAACTTTCTAAAAGGCTAAAATGAAAATGGGATGTCGACTGAAAACAGAAGTGGAGTTATATAACCGAAGAAGGATACTTTAGAAAAAAAAATGTACAGAATAAGCTTGTGCAAAATGACTAAGATAACAACAACATAAATGTTTATTGTGTGTGACTTTGTTGTGTGTATCGCAGAAACAAAAAGGGAAGTCTGTTGCAAGGGAAAAAGTGATGGTTAGAAAGCAGAATGTCTGTACTTTAAATGGGTTTTCCTTCAAGAAAAAAAGGAGTATGAATTGGCTATTATTTTGTCTGCAGTAAAAGGAAAGAACTGCAGCTCAGCGAAGACAAGGAAAGAATAAGAATTAAGTAAGAATACTTTGCTAATTTAAATGCATTGAAGTCTCCAAGGCTAATGAAGGCTAAATATGGCTCTTTCGGGCTTGCATATTTTCCAACAAGACAGACCAAGTCAGGAAGATCATTTTATTACAATTTATTAGAATATTCAGACAAAAGGGATTCCTCTCCTTCAAAGAGGATCCTTAGCTTATAGTTAACATAATTTTAAAAATGAAAGAGGAAAGTTGGTTGGACAAGATAAAAACAACCCCTCCTTTGCACAGTAAATCAACTACAAAGGTTGTTTGAAGTTAGATAATTAAATGCCCGTTGATACTAAGGAACTTTTTCTTATCAGGAGATAGTATCCAGCCATCATTCTGCAACTTACCTTTTCAGTTGTAGGGATGTTAGAAGCTATTTAATCAATCCATAAAGCCATAGGATAAGTTTTTCTACATTCCAGTCTAATCTTCTTTGTGTGTGTGTGTGTGTGTGTGTGTTCCAGCATAATTCTAGAACGCCTCGAGCAATTTCAACCAAACTTGGTACACAGATGACTTATTCTCTGGAGAAAAATACTGTGGGGGTAAGACACCCCTAACACCACTCAGGGTGTGTGTTCTGTTAAGATGCAGCCTGTTGTGCCTTAAAATTGTTTCTACTGTACTGCCGTAAAATGGCTCCTACTGTACAGTTCAGTTGCCATGGTAACAGCTTTACAATACCCCACAAAGGGGATTCCTCTGATAAGGGGGAAAATCCAACATTAGAAATTACGTTTGGTCCAGACATTTCCTCCTTATAAATAAATATCTGGGCAACAGCGGGTCAGCTAGACGTTTCATAAAACCTTGTCACCATTTTAAGAGAGAAAAGACTTAAAGAATAATAAAGAATAATATAATAAATCTAATATAATTAATAATATAATAATATAATGAATAATATAATAAATAAAGAATAACTTTATTGTCACTTTGAATGTACACTAATCAGTGTACATTAAAATGAAATTACATTGCATGTAGCTCTCAAAGGGTCTCCACCTTTAACATAAACATGGCAAGATAAATAAATACATAAATAAATAAACAAACAAATAAATACAAAATTATAGATATACCCACATATATTATATGACACTCAGAAACAACACAATCTAGTTCACACATATAAATCTACATGGCGAGAGAAATAAATACATCCCAAAACCCTGCCCCCTTTGCAAAACTATCCATGCATAGCCTTTAGGAGACTTCCTGAGTGCTCCTGGGGACTGGGGAGGGCAAAAATGAGTGAAACATGGGATGTTTTTTTGCTTGTTTTTGCCCCCCAGAGCACTCTACAAGCCTCCTAAAGGTATGCATGCCCTTTTTTTTGACAAAATACGGGCCCATTTTTGGGAAAAACGGCCCATTTTTGGGAGGTCTGCAGAGTGCAAAAACTTTTTCTTTAAATTTGCCTCTTCAAAATCTTGGTGCATCATATACTTCGGTGCGTCTTATACTCCAAAAAATACAATAATAATTTTGGATTGATCCTAAACCACAATCTCAGACATCCAGATGCTTCTCCCTATGCCAGCGATGGTGAACCTTTTTTGGCTTGCGTGCCATAAGGGGGGAAGCGCAAGGGGGTTGTGCGCAGGCATGCTGCACCCATAATACAATGCACGACCCCCCCAGTGCGCATGCGCACATGAGAGGTGCTCCCCCATTTCTTGCATGCTTTTTTCGCCCTCCCCAGCTCCAGAGGCTTTATAGGAGCCTGGGGAGGGTGAAAACAGCCTCCCCAGCCCCCCGGAGGCTCTCCGGAGGCTTCAGGGATCTTCAGGAGGCTTCCCTGAAGCCTCCGGAGGACTAAAAACGGTCCTCCCGAGGCTTCAGGGAAGCCTCCTGAAGGTCCCTGAAGCCTCCGGAGGGCTTAAACCGACCTTACGAGCAAACCAGAAGACCGTTCCAGAATTTCCTGTTTGCCAGTAGGGCCGGTTTTTTTGCGCTACGGAGGCTTCAGGGAAGCTCCTGAAGCCTCCAGAGGGCCTCTGAGGGGGAGCTCTTTTCGCCCTCCCCAGGCTCCTATAAAGCCTCTGGAGCCTGGGGAGGGAAAAATGGTTTAAAAAAAGGCTGAACTCAGCTGGCTAGCGTGCGACCAGCGTGCAACACCTCGCATGCCCTGAGAAATGGTTCCGTGTGCCCCATGTGGGACACGTCCATAGGTTCGCCATCCCGGCCCTATGCTGTTCAGTCCAGTATCAGACCACCAAGAATGCTAAATGAAAGTTCCACTGAATATAGGTGGCCATTTTGTTTGAGTCAGCATGGAGTCTCAAACCTAGAATAGTGTTGAAGAACACAATTCGAGAAGATGGCATTTTTCATAGGAATCTGCAAAACCAAAGTCCTCTTGTGGTCAAATGTATTTTTTTCAAGATCAGTGACTACTAACCCTTGGTATCCTAACCAAAACCACCTAGAACATTCAAACTCTGCAATTTAAGGGAACACTATTGCTCAACCTACGCTAAATGTTACACATTTTTCTGTGGATTCTTTTTTTCTGTTATTAATAACATTATTAATAAGGTAAATTTTGCAAACACTGGGGCTTCACCCTGCCCGATTGCCTTATTCTTTTGAATAAGACTTTTTAAATTTTGAAGTTCTCCAATGCACCACATTTTCCTGCTGTTCTACATTTAACATGTGGGTTTTTTGTTTGTTTTCTGCTCTCAGAGTCTAATGTTGCTGAAGAATAAGAGGTAAAGTTGAAGACCCTAGCTGAAGAGAGATTGTTTAAGTCTAGCAAAGAGAAGTGTCCTTTGGGTTGCTAGTATTTTTAATACTTTTTTCAATATATATTCTATGTTAGGAATAAAAATAACCTGTAACAAAGCTGATGAGTTTAAGGAAATTTCTTTTATGCTTTCTGAATTTAGAAATGACATTTCTGAGCTTTAGCGCATACCACTAATTTACTAAAATAAATCAAATTAGGAAGTAAATTTAATCTGGCATAATTTGTTGATAACAAAGTTATTATTTCAAACCTGCTGCTTGATCATTCTGTCCAAGGATTTGCCCAAAATTAACATCCAGCTAACAGTCTGTAGTTTCTTGGGTTCTCCTTCCCTTTTGTCAAGATGGAGACAATAAATACTTTCAACAATTCCAAAGAATTCAAAATGAAATACAAAGACATAAAGAAGATGTTGAAGCATCTTGGGGATCATTTTTCCTCAAAAGGAAATCTTTCTTTACCCAAGATATAATTCACAAAGAGAAGTGGAGCTGTCATAGGGTGTACTAATGATAAATAGTTTGGAGTGATGCTTCGAAAATGGGAAGCTTTATTTTAACAGAGAGGTTTATGTCTGAGTACATGAAACATCAAAGTTTTGAGTCACTATACTGCTGACTTCTACTTTCAGGAGAAAAATAAAGACAAGAGCAGTTTTATATGTGGACATATAACATTGCAATATATGGAATCTAATAAAGGTCCATCTAACTTTGTATGGTTAACACTGACAAAAGGTAGCTCCCCATAGTTTCAGAGAGAAATTGTTCCAGCCATACTTAAAGGTGTTTATAGTGTGTTTCTCTGAAAATAAGACCCAGTCATGTTAATTTTTGCTCTAAAAGGTACATTAGGGCTTATTTTCCAGTTATTTTCAGGGAAATACCGTACTAAATGTGTCTGTCTGACTGGCGATCTTAACTGGGGCTTGTTTTTTAGGTAAGGCTTATATTCAGAAAAATGATGGCAGGGCTTATTTTCCAGTTGGGTCTTATTTTCAGGGAAACATGGCATTAACTCACTTTCTGTTTAATTTAGTTTCTTGTAGACATCTGAGTTGACATGATGAGTAAAAGGATGCTATTGGCCTGGGGCAAACTATGGCAATAGCCATGTGCAGGGGAGCTTCTACAAAACGTTATGTTGGGTATTACTTGTATTATTTCCTATATCAGGAGGCACTGCATGCTTACTTGTGCTTTGATTGCCTTTTGAATCGGCTACTAAAATCCACTGTACTTGGGGTGGCCCTTGAAGAACATGTGGAAGGTGGTAATTGGTCCAAAATGTGACAGTACAGGGAAATACGTTTGTTTCTTAATTCATGTTGATACCATTTGCTTCATGAATTACACTGGCTCCTAATCAGGGACATATCAATGTGCTGATTCTTACCTATATAGCCCTTCATGGCCTGGGGCCAAAATACTTGAAAGACTCACTGTCTCTACTTGTCCCTGTTCTGTCCCTATTAATTCTCCTGGCTGTTCTGTCAAATAAAGAATGCCATCCTGAAGGACTGAGGAGCTACCGTATTTTTCGGAGTATAAGATGCACCTTTTCCCCTCAAAAAAGAGGGTGAAAATCTGAGTGCGTCTTATACACTGAATTCAGCATTTTTTGCCTCCTGAAACTCCGCCCCCTTTGTGGAAAAGGGCATGCATAGCCTTTAGGAGGCTTCCAGAGTCTCCTCCTGGATGCTGGGGAGGGCAAAAATGAGCAAAAAATTGCCTGTTTTTTTGCTGGATTTTGCCCCTTCCCCAGCCCCCAGGAGCACTCTACAAGCCTCCTAAAGGCTATGCATGCCCTTTTTTTTGGACAAAAAAACGGACCATTTTTTGAAGGTCTGCAGAGTGCAAAAACTTTTTTTTATTTGCCTCTTCAAAATTTTGGTGCGTCTTATACTCTGAAAAATATGGTATGACTTTTCTGTCATGCAACACCTTACCATCAGAGGTCAAAATGACCTGAACCTGCTGGCTTTTCATAAAGTACTTAAGATCAGGCATTTGAATCACATAATTAATGAAGCTCACAGGGTTTGCTATTAGTCTGCAGCTTTTACTCCTGGGTGCCATTTTTCCTTTTTATCTAGGTTGCATGTTGTATTTTTATTTATACTATTGTTAAGGACACGATGGCTCAGTCACTAAGACACTGATCTTGTCGGTCAGAAAGGTCAGCAGTTTGGTGGTTCGAATCCCTAGCATTGCATAACGGAGTGAGCTCCTGTTACTTTGTCCCAGCTTCTGCCAACCTAGCAGTTCGAAAGCATATAAAAACAGGGACCACCTTTGGTGGGAAGGTAACAGAGTTCTGTGCACCTTTGGCATTTAGTCATGCCAGCCACATGACCATGGAAACATCTTTGGACAGCGCTGGCTCTTCGGCTTTTGGCACGCGATGGCAAAAAGGTTAGCCCTCACTGACCTATACTATTGTTATTGAAACTCTGTTGCCCAGGATGAGGAGCCATATAAATAGAAATAAACAAAAACAACAACCAAATATCGATTCAGTTCAACCTCTTATTATTTTAAATCTTCTTACTAGGAATGCTAATTAGGAATACCTGGGAATGTTTGCTTCAAAACATTTTTGCTACATTTTTGGTGGCCTTACGTTTTCTTTGCTCTGGGGATATAAGGCAAGAAATGCATTAGCCACCCCAAAACAGTGAGTATGAAATAGGCAATAAACCGCCAGTTGGAAAATAATTCCACACATTTATTCGTTTGTCGCCATTTATGTTTATTCGAAGAACCCCAAGTAAGACAAATACAGGGTAGAATGACCTTTCAAGGACAAAGTCAACTGTAATCCATGTTCAGATGAATTGTCCCTCAGACATTTCACTTGCTTTTATTTGCAGTTTTATAACAGAGTGAAAATTCCTTCTGTACTTGTTGCCTAGTCTACCCCTCTCCCACAGAAGAAACACACACAGACACACACACACACACACACACAAACACACACTAAACTAATGATCCCAATATTGAGCTCAATTCAAACCCAGACCATCATTATAGAGTTCAGCATCCAAACCTATTCATCTCTAGCTCAACCCTTCAATTAAGTGGAATGATCCAAAACTTTGGGCACTAAAACAGCTCTTTATGTTTGAAAGTGACATCTGTGACTAGGGAAATGGTTGAAGTTTGGAGATTTTTCTGGTAAGAGTCCACTTGCTGACATCATGCAAGGAAAGCGCTGATTGGCTGGTGGAGGGTAAAAATAGTGTGCGTAGCCCAGTAGGTTGGCCAAGAACAAACAGATGCTCTGTTAAATCTCTGTTCCCTGACTCCTTGGAGACCGATCTCCATCCTGCAGGACTGCAGCTTGGTAAGTGACGGGCAGTTATATTGGCTCTTTGCAAGCAATGAGGTCTCTGACGTTGTTTAATCCGTGCAATTCTCAATTTCTGAACTCTTTTAAGATAATGTTTTATTTTTCAGATATGAATTTCGCACGCACATTACTTCTGTGATTTAAATCAGTGATTTACTGAGCCACTATATTTTGCTTGCTTTATTTCTGTTAGATTAATAAGGCTGGGATTTTACACTGTACCAACTATAACACAGAGACCGTCTAGTTTCCTTTTCTTAAAAAACACTGGGTTTATTTTAAAATGATTTCTAACAGGAAGAGGGCATGGTGATGGAAAGCCAAGAGATAGAGAGATCATTATTACAAAGAAACTTGTGTTTAGTCAATACACTGTTTTTATGGCACTTCTCCTTCATTAACTAAGTCCCAGGGATGAGGCATGTTTTAGTCTTCCAACAATGACTAAACTCCAGCATCCATCACTTGGCATGGTCCTTGATGATAATTGGAATTGCTATCCATCTGGAGGGCCAAATTTTGCCTCCCCACAATCATCTTTGATTAAATAAACTCCTAAATACAATTTTCTATAATGCAGATAGAGATGAACTTAATGCATTTCATAGTCCACAAAATTATTGTTTGATTGTTCCTTGGTCATGAAATTATTAAAGGGCCTAAGCAAGATCACTGATCTGTTATCCAAAGGTAATGCACATAACATGGAATTTGTAGCTTACTATTTGTATTGTAGAAACAAAAATATTAATATGGATGTCACCAATTAAATATATTGTTATGTTAGGCCTTTGAATATTTTCTAGAAGGGTTGAATATAAGTAAAACTAATCCTAGTATTTACTTATACATGTTCATAATCCTTTATAGATTATGCTTCACTGAATTTTGTTTCTTTCAATTGGTGGTTTAAATACAAATTGTAACAAAGCACATTAGGTATGGATTAACGTGGCATTCTTTTAACAAGGTTTATTCCACTTACTGATACTTTCAATTAAATATGATGTCATCTTTTGTCGGCTTTCCAAACTTGGAAGTTTGTTTTAAGACATGTAGATCAAGGACATTAACTCTAATGAAGCTGGTGAAATTGTTCCAGAGCAGCGTCCTGGACAAATTCTGAAATTTAATGGATAGTTTTTTAGCAACAGAGAAGTGATATGCAATTATGCATCTCTTGTGTTTTTTTAAGACTGAGATCTGGAATATCCTTTCCCAATTTGGAACTCTGCAGATATTTTGGTGTCCAACTTTCAAAATGCTGATTAAAAATAAATACATTTGGGTGTAATCAGGTTGTGAAAGTCTATTCCACAACTTTAAAAACCCGTTATTTCATATAAAACAAAGCTTTGTTAGTCCCTCTCAAAAAAATACATATTCCATAATACCTCCTTCGCTTTTTGGGTTTCCTTGGGTTCAAAGCAATATACCTTTTAGCTCAGCATTGTTGGTAAAATGATTACATGCATGCTGATTGTGCTGAAATTTCAAGTATGATAACTCAAAAGAGATTAGCCAGAAATGCAACGAACATATCAATAAATACATAAATGTGAGGGCTGCAACATTTGTAAGTCAGAAATCAACTCCCAGCAAAAATTTTACAATTGCTGATAGAAAATGAGCTCAGGCCTCATCTCTCCCCCCCCCCCCTTCTCCCAATTTTTGGAAATCGTTATGCTTTCCCTCAGGACCTTGAAGCAGCATTACATGACTGTGGAACATTCTATAGAGGCTATGATGGTGGCCTTTTGATGCTGTTCATAGAGTTGCTCCTGCTCCCTCAGCCCATTCTTTCTTCCAGTAAGGCTCTCACGTACTTCCACATCTGGGCAGAAATAAATAAGCATGAAAGAGCTCCAAGCATAAAGTAATCTATGCATTTCTTCCTTCATTCAAGGCACTGCCACAGCCTGAAAGTTGGTTCTGAGGTAAACCAGAGGTGGGTTGCTGCCGGTTCGGCCCGGATCGGCTGAACCAGTAGTAGTGGTAGCGGGAGGCTCTGTCCACCCACCCGGACGCTTCTGTGCATGCGTAGAAGCGTCTCACGCGTGCGGGAGTGCACCTCAACTGGTAGTAAAAATATTAGCAACCCACCTCTGAGGTAGACATATGGAGGTATACCAAAAAGCAATCATGAGGAGAAACTGAATGTGTCACTTAGGGAGATGGGGACTCTCCTCAACTCACCCCCCCCCCCATTTTTCTATCCCGTAACTTTCTCGTTGCCATATTCATCACATCCAATATTCACAGAATTAGCTCAATTAATGAATGAAGGAAATTCAGAATTCATGATGTGATATGATTTGTCTCCCTCCTCCACCATTTGTAATACAATTGAGTTAGCATGAGTTAGCCATGGAACTCTAGATCTTATGATACATAAACTGCTAGTATAAATCTGTATTTAAATCTTTATATTAAATCTAGTATGTCTAAATTCAACTTAGAATATTTCTATATGTCTGCGAGAATAGACAACTTATTATTAGATTTTTATCTATATTAATTTTTGTCTCAGGGTGGCCAACATACCTAATATTCCAGCCTACTATTTTCCCTACAACAACCCTGTGAGGTGGGTTGGGCCAAGAGAGAGTGACTGGCCCAAAGTCACCCAGCTGGCTTTCATGCCTAAGGTATAACCACAACTCTCAGGTTTCTGGTTTCTAGGCTAACACGTTAACCACTACCTCAAACTCACCCTCACTTAAATATAAGTATAGAATGACCAATGTTAAAAATCTTTCCCTGTCATTAATTGAACGTCTGTATAATGTACTGATGAAATCAATCAATCATTTGTCAAAATCCTACAATGAGACCCAACAGATATATTTCTGGTATTATTTGAACACAATTGTAGAAATTGTCTATCTTTAATATCTTCCAATTTTCTTTATCTTCCTATTTGGAAATATATTTTCTTTTCCTTTCTTTCTTTTTCAGACACCAGAAAAATGAAGACAGCCCTGCTTTTCCTCTGTATTATAGGAATCACTTGTGCCTTCTCCGTGAGTCAAAATAACAATACTTCATCTTGGCTAGGATATATTGTATTGTGAATATTCATTTTAATGTCCATTCATTGTATTATTACTAGTACTATATTATTGTTATTAATTAGAGAAGTTTTTCCACAATTTAACAGATTTCAAATCTATTATAATATTTTGATTTTAAAAATCTATCAGTTAATCAGTATTTTTCATGCTAATATAAAATACGTTATCTCCAAATAATAAATCATTTTTAGGTTCAGTTCTTTTGGGACAAATTATTACCCATTGACCTTTTTTTTTAAATTCACCTGTTGTTTCACCTATTATTTATGCTTTTATGTATTTTTCTTCTTTCTAGCCCTTTATACATTACAAATAGCCTTCTTTAGATTTGCTTCAATCTATTTTTATCTCTGGCAATTAACACTACTACTCTACTGGCTGCAACTGATGATTCTGGATATTTATCTAAGAATTCAGATTTTGGAATAGTTGAGGTGAACATCTTGATCCATGTTGGTTATGTTTGCCAAAAACTGTTTGTACGCAGGGTGCTTCTGCTGGAGCTATTGACAATGATTCGGATTAGGCATTTGCTCTCATAAAGCATTCCCTTTATATCATTCATATTTATAAAGCATTCTCTCATACAGCATTCATATTTATACCCCAACTACACAGCTATACTGTATCTTTTAGTACAAATATATTTTAAAAAGCAAGACAGAACTATTTCAAATTAATTGATAGTAATATAAATGCATAGATCAGTCTGTTTTCATGATTTTAAAAAATGAAGTTTTGCTCAATTCCATTATGCCCTGGTCATCAGATGGCTTGATTACTACAATGCAGTCTATGTGGGTCTGCCCTTGAAGACCATTCAGAAGCTTCAGCTGGTCCAGACAACAACAGCATGGGCAGTGACAGGCATGCCTGGGTATGCCCATATAAAACCTCTGCTTCATGAGTTGTACTGACTGCTAGTTTGCTTCCAAGCATGATTCAAGATGATGGTCGCTGTATGTAGAGGATATTAGAGGGCGTTGTTATTTGGGGGAATCATCTGTCGTGCATGGTAGCTGCCTGGCTGATTTGATCTAGCAGAGTTGATGTGCTCCAAGTTTCAGTGATTGAACAATGCCACCTATTGAGAGTTTGGAAGCATTTCTTCTCTTTAGCAGTGCCTGACTCTGGAATAAGGTACACCTCAAGATTAGAACAGCCCCCACCTGGGTGAGGACTGTTGATACCTCTTTCTTTCCTTTCCTTGTTCCCATTTGGGTTTGTTTTCTCTGCTACGGTATCGCTGCTCTTTGGTTTTATGCTGTTTTTGTGCATTGTGTTGCTCCTTGTTTTTAAATGTCTATCAAATTGTAAATCACCCAGCGTCCCTGGGAGTCAGGCAGCCTATAGGTTTAATTTAATTTTAATTTTAAAATATTTACTATTATTTTTGTCCTGCTCATCAAATAAGCACAGTCAATTGATAGGATGTTGGCTATGGAATTTTTTCTGGCCCTGTCAGTTTAAACATGAATCAGCAACTTGATCTGTATGCTTGCAAAGAGTCTAATATTGTATTAGGAAACATGAATCATAAATATATGTTCATCGTAGAACAATTATAGTAAAACTCACACCTATAAATGCCAGTTATCATTTGGCCAAAATTCTACCCATGCAGGGGAGGAAAATACAAGCATATTTAAGGTAACTTAGAGGTTTGCAGAGCTATGAAAATTCTTTGTGGACAAGTAGGTAGAAGGCGGAGGAAGAAACCTAGAGCATCCAATGTAGGCTCAGTTTGTTCACAATAGGCATCACGGTATCCCCATGGTATGGCCAAAATTCAAGACCATGGTTGGGATGGTGTGATCCAAGTGTAACTTTTCTAAAATGCGTGGCACATGGACACACACGAAAAATACAGGCAGAACCTTGATCGCAAAGTCCCAGCTGCCATCTTGACTTTTTGACCCCACCCTGAAGACACCCCCTGGTGGACACTTTGCTCATTGAGTCATCCAATGGGAAGGACAAAACTAGATGAACCTGATGAATGGAATGGAGAATCCTACAGAAGGCCACAGAAGCATGAATTCTTAATAAGACGTTATTCCGTGAATCTTTTGGTAGCAAGTTCTGTTTGAAGAGCCATAATTTCCAAGTCACTACATATAACAGATTGGCTTTAATACATATTATTAAAATCTTACCTCAATATACTGCCCTGTCCCGGGTGCCATACTACAAGAAAGCTAAGGACTAATTTGGTACAAGATCCAAGCTATGGAAAAATGTCATAGAGAAAAACGTGAAGGAACTGAGTAGGTTTAATTTCATAAAAAGATTACTGGAATACTTAATACTTTCAAGGGACCCTATAGGAATTGTTATATAGAAGGATGGGTGGATAGATGGTGTTCTGACATAGGCTTCCCCAGGAGCACAAAGCCTTGTCCCCAGAAACCCCTTTTATTTAATTTAAAGTGAATTCCTCTCCAGCAAAGTCCCAGCCCACAGTCTTTCAAGATAGTTCACAATTACCGACCTTTATCAGGCTTGGAGAGTGGCCAGGCCGATATCTTTCAGAGGCTGCAATACTTGGCAAGAATGCAGGAATGAGCTAATTGTCTTCTGCAAACTCCACTCCCCTTTCGCTCCCCTTTTATTCCCTATGGGAGGGGCCATTCACCCTCCACCTGTGGCCTTACTCCCAAGTCGACCTTTGTTCCTTAGCTGTTTCCTTTGTCTGGCAACTCTGCGTATGGGAACAGGCTCCCGCTGTTCGTCTGCCTCACTGATATCTGACTCTGAAGGCAGCTGATAACTGTCAGACAGCCCTGGCCCCGTCTCTGCCTCCAATGCAGAGAAATCGTCAGAACCTTCCCCAGATTCCAGGACCGGTCCATGTTCCTCCCCAACCTCCTCACTGTCTGAATCTGCTGCTACCTCCACTGGCTGCTGACGGGCAACAACAGATGGATGGATGGATGGGAGACAGGACAGGAGAACCTATAGCAAAGAGAAAGTACCTAGTGACCTTCTTTATCTGAGATCAGACGTCATCTAAATATTTCTGGAAATGTACTCTTCTTGTAAGTTTTCAAACAGATAACAAGGAGCATCCTAGTCATGAATGGTCTAAGACAGTGAGATTGAAACAGTGTGCAATTATGCAGATCTTTAAAGGGATGCTTCATTTTTGAGAGAGATTTGAGAAAAGCACCTCTTAAGGCTTGTTTATGGAATGACATAGCCCATTCCCATCTAAAAACGAAGCTCCTCCTTGTTTTCATCTCTCTCATCTGAGGGTCTTCTGATAGGTCTAACAGCCTTTTCAAGAACTGGTTCACAGTTCAAGATAACAAGAACTATTGATGCTGCAGCTTTGGCTGAACTAGGCGAACTGTTTTTTCCTACACAGTAGAAACCACTTTGCGAAGGCAAAGCCAAATATTTCATGTAAGCCTATTAGATAATCAACTAACAATTGCCCAAATCCACAATTACATGGTATTGTTGAACTGGAGACAAATGAAGTACAGAGATAATATTAGCCAACAACTTCATCAGTGCAAGTGTGATCTACCCTGCTTCTTTTTGCACTTTGCACTGAAATTCTGAGTCTGGATGGTGTAATATATGTCCTTTGGAAGATGCACTTCACTTAGCTTCTTAAACTTTGCCAACTTGACATGGTTTGATAAATGTGACAAGTCAAGCTGGCTACTCGCTTGTTGATAGTATAGAAATTTATTAATTTTCATGCTATCCCAAGAATAAGATATCATTTAAATTTAATGTTCTATAAGTAGTAGATTGCATGTTGTTAAAAGAAATCTATGACTTAAGGCAATTGCAGGAACATCCACAAATTTATTGTTAAAAACGCTCTTGTTGTTACACTATATTTAGGATATAACCGAACAATAATTATAAAGCAATGGAGTGTAATTATTCATATCCCAAAAAGTAGTGAACATATCTTATACTTCCATGCAGGGATGGGCTTCCACATTTTTAGCAAGGGGTTCTCTGCCCAGTTGCTGGGTGCATGGATGGCCATGGTGGGCGTGGCCTAACCAGCCTCCTGCACCACGTTGGGGAGGGGGCGTTTTTGCCCTCCCCTGACTCCAGAGACTTTCCTCGTGCTTCCAGGAGGGTGAGAACAGCCTCCCCAGGCTCTGGAGGCCCTCTGGGCCCCATTTCCGGCCTTCCCAAACTTCCAGTAGGCACATTTTTCGCCATCCCCAAGCCTCCATGCGTACCCTTCACTTACCTCCATCCAGAACGGGCCGCGTGGGGACTCCTGGGAGGGGAGGGGTGGGCAAGGCCAGCCAGAAGTGGGATTTGGGGTTCTCCAAACTGCACAGAATCTTAGCTAGAGGTTCTCCCAAACACCCGTGAACCCCCAACAGCCCACCCCCTGCTTCATGGTAAATGAAGAAATCCAGCAACTGAATTATTTGTCAGTCAGCTGTGCCATCTAGTGGAAAATAGCAAGAAAAAGAATTTCGTGCATTGTCAATATCAGTCTCTTGCTGGAGCACATAATGCACACCAACATTACATAAATACTAATATTTCATCAGGAAATTGCACAACTCTTGATTAGCAACTCTTCCTTATGTACAAAGCTATCTGCTATATAACATAAGTGCAAATTAGCATCCTAACAATTTCTTGGAATTATACAGCAGTCACTCATTCTTTCTGGGCATCTGACTTAAGCTATAATAAACATACACAACAAATGAATTCATTTAGGCCAGTGGTTCTCAACCTTCCCAATGCCGGGACCTTTTAATACAGTTCCTCATGTTGTGGTGACCCTTAACCATAAAATTGGTGTCTCGGTTCCTAAGACTATCGAAAATATGTGTTTTCCAATGGTCTTAGGAGACCCCTGTGAAAGGGTCGTTCAACCCCCAAAGGGGTCCCGACCCACAGGTTGAGAACCGCTGATTTAGGCTATAAGACCATTTTCTCTTTTCTCCATCAGTTCATTTTTAGGCATGTGCAAAATGGGTCAATTCAGGGACAATTTTGGAACAAATGGATTAATTTTGCATGTTCCCTCTCAACTTCATTACATGCTTAGTATGGATGAGCAATAGTTCTGTTTTAGAGTAAGAGGTTAAGTTCAGTTCCCAACCTCTCCCGGAAGAGCTAAAAATATTCCTGCTTGAAATAGTCCAGTTACAATAGTATGTCTCATATAAAGCAAATTCATATACCTCTAAATTATTACTGAAGATACCATTAAGCTAGATCACCCATCCCTTTAACTAAGTGCTGCTAATTCTACCCAGAAGTACCTGTTCTGACCTAGGCTTCCCCAAAAAGCACGAGGCAGAGTCCTGGTCCCGACAAAACCCCTTTTATTAAACAAATGTGAATTCCTTTCATTCACATTCAGCAAGGTCTAGCAAACAGTCTTTCAAAGGAATATTTATGACTACAGACCTTATCTATCTTGGAAAGCTGCCATGTAAATATTTTCCAAATGAGGTGCTGCGCTAGGAAAGACTGGGCACAGAGTCTCTGAGGTTCATGGACAGATCTTCACACTCCTGAAATGAATCTAAGGACCGACCAAACGGTTTCCTGCAAAAGCCCACTCCTCTTTTATTTCCTATGGGAAGGGCCAATCACTTTCCATGTGTGAGTTTACTCCCAAGTTGATCCTGATTTCTGAGTTGTTCTTTTCTACTGGCAGCTTTGCGCATGTGCACGCTGGGAACAGGCTCTAGCTGTTCCTCAGCCAGACTGCTGTCTAGCTCCGTAGGCACCTGATCACTGCCAGACGGCCTTGGTCCCTTCTCTGCCTCCGACGCAGAGCCCTCATCTGAGCCTTCCTCAGTTTCCAGGACTGGCCCATGCTCCTCCCCGACCTCCTCACTCTCTGCCTCTGTTGCCAACTCCTCTGGCTGCTGGCAGGCCACAACAGTACCATTGCTGTATCTAGCCATATGTGTTTCCCAGCCTGGAATTTTGTTTAAGGCCTCACTATCTCTGTCCGATTTTTACAAGAAATATTTAAAAAAGCAAATTCAGATCCTGTAGATATATAGATAGCTTTTACCATTCTGTTTTCATGCTCAGCCTGTCACCACTAGGCTCTATGATGGCCAGCTTAATATTCCTTTAATGCTGATTGCTGTTTCTATAAAGAATACCAGAATAACAACAGAGTTGGAGGTCTTGTAGTCCAAGCCCCCTATTCAGGCAGGAAACTCTATACCATTTCAGATGGTATTACATGGTATTCATTACATTTCAGTACAGGATAGCACTCCTATTGTACTACTTCTGGATTTGTTTATTGAAACTGAAAAAAAAACTTTGGGTTGTGATTGTTAGAATAGAATAGAATTCTTAAGTATTCTTCTATTATTTAACAATTATTTAAGAATTCTTAAATAGATTAGATCTATTTGTGATGACAGAAGTACTGTTTGTTATGCCTTATTCTAGTTCAAAGGATCATTGATGTTTAAGTTCTTATCTGTACTGAAGAAAGTCAGAAGTTACTTTTTTTCCCTAGTCTTTCCCCCTTTTAAGTCTGTTGTTTTTTTCACAGTTTTCCCCCTTCTTTTAACTCTTTCTTTGTTTTGCTTTTTGAATTTTATACTTTTTTGAAAATTAATAAAAGTTTTTTTTAAAAAGTCCAAAGCACATTACAGGAAACAAATATGGAGGCTGAGGCTGACACCAAAATTAAGTTAGCAATAGAATAACACTTTCTAAAGTTATCTCCTCTTCTGTTGTAGGCAAAACACTTCCGAAGAAGATTTAAATCAGACGATTCAGAAGAAAATGCAGTATGTTGGCAAAACCCTTGAATTTTTATTGTGCTACTAAGCATAAAATCCCCCCCCCTTAGATTTAACTATTAAAATGTCTTTCTTTTATTTTGGCAGGTGTTCAAAAACAGATACAGGCATTTTCTTTATAGATACCCTCACTTCTATCCACCTATGAAAAGATTCCAGGTAAATACAGTTTTTTGAAAAAAAACATTTAGACTCCAGACGGGAGTTTCCACAGAAAGCGGGATCAAAAAAGGTAAGATGGCAACTCCAATAATACAATCGAAGGCTGCCCCCTTTTAATATGCAACACGTGCACAAAGAGAAGCAGGTCTTTGATTGCACAATTGTGGCTGCCGTCTTAACCTTTTTGGTCCTTGCTATAGGCACACGTGCTCCAGATTCAAATCTTTAAAAGCATCAGTGCTGATTATTGAGGCACAATGCAAAGATGGATATAGAAGCTATGTACTGTAAGCTGCATAATACCTGCAAATACAGATAGTCCTCCTCAACTTATAACAGTTCGTTTAGTTTACAGACTAACCAAGTTGGAAGGGACCTTGGAGGTCTTCTAGTCCAACCTACTGCTTAGGCAGGAAACCCTATAGCATTTCAGACAAATGGTTGTCCAATCTCTTCTTAAAAGCTTCCAGTGTTGGATCATCCATAACTTCTGGAGACAAATTGTTCCACTGATTAATTGTTCTAACTGTCAGAAAATTTCTCCTTAGTTCTAGGTTGGTTCTTTCCGTGATTAGTTTCCATCCATTGCTTCTTGTCCTGCCTTCAGGCGCTTTGGAGAACAGCTGGACTCCATCTTCTCTGTGGCAATCCCTTAGATGTAAAAGTCTGTAGAGAGTCTCAGTCATCCAGGTCGTGGTTGTCCCAAAGGTGCTTTTTCAGGAGGCAACTGGACTTTCTTGTTCTTTCTTGGAAGACGTTTCGCTTCTCATCCATTCCCCACTATCCTGTCAGAGCTGAAGAAGCTTCTTGGATGAGAAGCGAAATGTCTTCAAAGAAAAAAACAAGGAAGTCCAGTTGCCTCCTGAAAAAGCACCTTTGGGACAACCCCTTAGATATTGAAGCATAGCTAGTGACCATTCAAAGTTACAACAGCACTGAAAAAATGACCATTTTACACACTTACAACCTTTGCACCTTTCCCATGGCCATATGTTCAAAATATGTCCACTTGGCAACTGACTCATATTTATGACGATTGCAGTGTCCCATCATTCTGTTGTCATCTTTTGCAACCTTCTGACAAGCAAAGTCAATGGGGAAGTCAGAGTCATTAAATAACGGTTTTACTAGCTTAACAACTGCAGTGATTCACTTAACAACGGTGGCAAGAAAGGTTGTAAAATGTTGCAAAATTCACTTAGCAATTCTTCTCTCTTAGCAACATAAATTTTGGGCTCAGTTGTCATAAGTCAGGAGTGTCCAAACTTGGGAACTTTAAGACTTGTGGACTTCAACTCCCAGAATTCCCCAGCCAGCATGGCTGGCTGGGGAATTCTGGGAGTTGAAGTCCACAAGTCTTAAAGTTCCCAAGTTTGGACACCCCTGTCATAAGTCAAGGACTACCTGTAATTCTATTAAATGCCAAAAATATCTGGTTTTACTTATGTACAGCCATCCAGATACAGTATATTCAACTTCGCTGAGGTAAAAATCCCATGGATAGTCACGTTTTTACTATTCTTTCCGTTCCTTTGCAGCTGACAAATATGCAGAAAACTTGACTATGTATTAATTCTTGCCCAAATGGTCAAATGTCAGAATTAAAATCACAGAAAAGGAAGTAACTTGTATAGACCACTGATGGAAAAAACACTGTTGATGATCCATGAAAATAATATATTTCTGGAAGGATTTCTTTCTTCCATTGTTAAGGAGACAAGTGGGATGTGAAAAAACATCCATAAAACAGTGGTTTCTTATGGAGAAGTTGGGAGTAATGCAGGGGCCTGTTAATTATATGTTTTCAAATATGGGTCATGTAAGGAACTAAAAATTGTCTTCTGGGAATGTTGCCTCAACAGAATAGTGGTTTAGCATCTCTGTCAGGGACAACAGATATATTTTTATATTGATCAGTGGCCTTGCAGCCTTGGACAAGTTATTGTGTATCCTTCTTGCTTGTCTTATTATTCCTTATGGATAAGACAAAGATGAACTCTGAACATCAATAGTTTTCTTAAAAGCCTGGAAGAGCTTGAAGTCGTGGCCTATTCGGCCCCCACTTTTGGAAAGAAATAATGTTTTTTGCCTTTTACAGTAGCATGAAAGAAATTGACAGAACCTAAGGTGGCTTATTCAGAGCACAGCAAAGCTGCTAAGCCATGTTTAAGCTGGAAAAATTGCCTTTCAAATGCCTTTTTAGTAAAATAAGCTAGCGCTTTATACAATGCAATCTACACTCAGCTGCGTGGTTTCAGATAAGAATCCTTCTAGGGAAAATTAGAGGTGCAAGGATTACTGTAGAATCCAGAGATTGTATGATTAAATCAATCAAGATTAAATCAAATAAGACCACACTTGGAATATTGCATTCAGTTTTGGTCATTGTGATGTAAAAAAGATGTTGAGACTATAGAAAGAGTGCAGAGAAGAGCAACAAAGATGATTAGATGGACTGGAGGCTAAAACATATGAAGAACAGTTGCAGGAACTGGGTATTTAATGAATGTTAAGAAGAAGGACTAGGGGAGACATGATAGCAGTGTTCCAATATCTCAGGAGTTGCCAGAAAGAAGAGGGAGTCAAGCTATTCTCCAAAGCACCTGAAGGCAAGACAAGAAGCAATGGATGGAAACTAATCAAAGAGAGAAGCAACCTAGAACTAAGGAGAAATTTCCTGACAGTTAGAACAGTTAATCAGTGGAACAACTTCCCTCCAGAAGTTGTGAATGCTCCAACACTGAAAGTTTTAAAGAAGAGATTGGACAACCATTTGTCTGAAGTGGTGTAGGGTTTCCTGCCTAGGCAGAGGGTTGGACTAGAAGACCTCCAGGATCCCTTCCAACTCTGTTATTCTATAAGCAAATCTCCAAGCGTGTTAGTTTATTTTGTGAACTTTCAAGGCTAACTGCTGAACCAATATAAACACCACTAGTTCTTTCGATACAAATTAGAACTTAGAATATGCAAGTTTACATGATGGTAAAGGATTCAAAAACTTGCAATCTTTGGTTACCTCACCATAAAAGGTATACAGGTAGTCCTTGACTTACAATCACATTTGAGCCCAACATTTCTGTTACTAAGTGAAACAGTTGTTAAATGAGTTTTGCCCCATTTTACGACCTTTCTTGCCAGAGTTTGAAGTGAACCACCGTAGGTGTTAAGATATTAACATGGTTGTGAAATGAAAAGGATTTTCCCATGATTTTTACTTGTAAGGAGGTCATGAAAGATGGGACTCTATGCAACCGTCATAAATATGCCAAGTACCTGAATTTTGATCACATGACCATGGGGACGCTGCAACAATCGGAAGTTTGAAAAATGGTCCTGTCACTTTTTTCATTGTAACTTCGAACAGTCACTAAATGAACTGCAAGTCAACAACTACCTATATTCCCTTATTGCCTCTATTTTATTTTTCTTAATCAAGCAACAAAACATCTGAAGTCTGGGCTCTGAGGTCCTTGAAAAAGCTACCTAGACTTGAGTGTCACTATATACCCTCTGGAGCACCGTACCGGAACGGTACCCGTTGATCCAGGCAGGCACCGCTACTGGCGTACCTGTGCCTGCCTGGAGCACCGGGTACCGTTCCGATACGGTGCGTACCGCCTGCAACCCACCACTGCTGTACGCACTTCCCCGCCGTGCATGCATGTGCAAAGCCCCTGCATGTGCCACGCCCCCCTGCGCATGCACACACAACTCCCTGCGCATGTACCCATAAACCCTCATGCTTCCCACCTCCCCACATGTGCTTTGTACCCCCCCCCCATCATCCATTTTTGGCTTCTAGGTTGGTGCAAGAGGCTTTCCAGGTCCAAAATGTGGCACAGGAGGGGGGGACGTGCACCCCTCCCACGGCCCATTTTGGGCCTGGAAGGCCTCCTGCACCAACCTGGAAGCCAGAACGGGGCACAGGGGTGCTGCACAAGGTCCCAAAATGCAAGCACCCCTCCCCACAGCAGAGACTCAAAGACCAGCTGGGCGGCAGGAGGCATGCGCGCATGCATGGTGGAGCTGAGCTGGGGCGATGGCCATAGGTTCATCATCACGGCTATATACATAGGGAAGAGCAAAAGTTGATTGTTTTTCTGTAAATAAGCATTCTTGTTGTTTGGGAGCAAATGCCTCAGAACTGTCTCTCTTTCCAGTTTAACAGTGACTCATCTGAAGAAGGTTTTGGTGGCAATAGTTCAGAGGAAGAAGAAGAAGAAGGGGTAAGGAATGTGTCTGGTTTTATTCAAACCAAACCCAAGGAGCATTGTTTTTAAACCCTATACTCTGTGAGTGCTTATGGTGAAGATTAGTAAGTGACCACAAGTTTCTATTCTGGTTTGATGTTGTATTATTTTTTTTAAGTCTAAGTCATCTAAACAAGCAGCAACCTTGCAGATACGGTAAAAGCTATCAGAATGGAAGCCTTTCTATTTTTGTCATGACTTGCAAGCAACAAAATTCTGACTGGGCCATCGAAATGAAGGAATAAGTTCTTTGGCAAGAAACTGGCCTGAATTAAGGAGATCAGTGGTGGACAGACAGAGAGGACAGACAGATAGACAGACAGACAGACACCCAGATCCTGATAGGTAGACACAATACCAATAGACGAGAATATTTGTAGCTCAGGGTCCTTGGTGCTTTCTGAGCTGGGTTGTTTTCATGCAGACATTTCAATACCTAACTAGATACCATCATCATTGCTATTGAGTGTGGTTTTGCTTTTGCTTGATGGTGTGTGCTATCAAGCCCGTGTGGACTCAAAGGGAGTTCATTATCGTAAAAACGGTGGAGAATATATGTAGATCCAAGTTGATTTGTGGGATTTCTGGTGTTCTCTGAGTTTGTTTTCCTGTTGCAGATATTTCATTACCAAGAAAGGTAACTTCGTCACTGCATGAGAACCAATCTGTACAAGGGGAAGTTGAGTTTATGAGACCCAGTCCAGTCTAGTGGTTAGAAGACCAGGCTGGAAACGAGACCATGAATTCCAGTCCCAGCCTAGCCATAAAATCTGGCAGGGTGACTTTCACTTTTCACTGCAGTGAGAGAAAGTCTGTCACTTTCTCTCTCACTGCAACTTACCTCATGATGTTGTTGTTGTGGAGAAAATAGGAGGAAGAAGGAATATTAGATATGTTTGAAATCTTGAATTATCTATAAAAGTATAAAGGCAGAATTTTTAAAAAATCAAAAATACATACACACGTTTATGTACATCACCCATTCAGATTTCTTGCCTAAACATGTAGGGGTTGGGGAGAGACATCAATGGGGCAATAGGCAGAGGTGGTATTCAGCCAGTTCGGACTGGTTCAGGCGACCAGTAGCGGAAATTTTGAGTAGTTCAGAGAACCGCCAAATACCACCTCTGGTTGGCCCCGCCCTCCCGCCCCCATCGTTCCCTGTCCTATATTCCCTTGGTTTTTTTAGCTCAGCTGATTCGTGAGCCAAAGCGGATTGTTGCGCTTCAGCTGATCTAAAAAGCAGCTCGGCTCACCAGTGCTGACACTGAGGGCAGTCTTTGAGTGCTGCGCGCATGCGTTCAAAGCGCTCTCTCATAAAACCGGTAGGAAAAGATTTAGAATTCCACCACTGGCAATAGGTAGTCCAACTTTGAGTTTTCAACACCTTCAGATACATGACTCCACCAGTGGTGAGTTGCTAGCTGGTTTACTACCGGTTCACACGTGTTCGTGCCTGCCTGCAACGCTTCTGCGCATGCATAGAAGCTTCTGCGCATGTGCAGAAGCATCGGGGCGGGGTGTGTGTGGAGCCTCTCACTGCTGCCACTACTGGTTCAGCCGAACTGGGCCAAACCAGGAGCAACCCACCTCTGGACTCCAGGGAGCTATTGTCTTTCTCAGATCTATTTCAGTGGTTTTATTCCAAAATATGACATAAGCAGAACCTCAACAACATTTAAATAAATAATCCTGTAATTGCCATTATATGAGGGTCATGGAGACCTCTGGTAGCTATCCAAATAGTTAGCCACACCCTGCAATTTTGCAAGTTCTTTCAATTGAGAGGGAAATGACTTCAATTTTTCTGGGTATCACATTTTGACTTATTTTTAAGCATTTTAACCATCTGACCTTAAGTTCAGCTACACCGGCATATAAATATTTAGGTTGGACTGACCAGCAGTGTGCTAGAACAATATTGCAAAACATGACATTCTGCCAATTTTGTAGAAAGATATTATCAGAGTTCCAGGCAACTGACC
Organism: Natrix helvetica; assembly: GCF_964273705.1. NCBI lineage: Eukaryota > Metazoa > Chordata > Lepidosauria > Squamata > Natricidae > Natrix > Natrix helvetica. The sequence goes on from NC_138558.1 coordinate 14,212,164, forward strand.
GAGTGCTTCAGATTCAATTTCATCCGGAAATTTGAGACTAAACTTTTTCAAGGTATCCTACAAACATGAGGTCATGGATTGATGGAATTTATACCATGTGTCCTACTGTATATCCCTCCAAAATTATAATTAAACATTAATATAAGCTTTGGGAATTATTGAAATTACCAATGAAAATTGGAATGCTGCCATTTGATATATTTAATTTGATATATTATACAATAGAGAATAGAGAATATAGAAATAGAGCTTATGTAAATGCGAATGATATCAATGATACTGATATGGACTCGCTGTAATGACTGGAAATTTGTGGTTTTTTTTTTTATGTTTAAAAAAAGCTTAATAAAAATATATTTTAAAAAAAAAAAGAAAATTGGAATGTTGATATTTGATAATCTGGTTTATAAGGGCAAGGATACCGCAGGACAACTTCAGAAAATATTCTGTTCTCCACACCAATCATGATCATTAACACTAGAAGCTGCAGCAGCTGCTAAAAAAGCCAACACAGTTCTAGGCTGCATCAACAGAGGGATAGAATCAAGATCACGTGAAGTGTTAATACCACTTTATAATGCCTTGGTAAGGCCACACTTGGAATACTGCATTCAGTTCTGGTCGCCACGATGTAAAAAAGATGTGGAGACTCTAGAAAGAGTGCAGAGAAGAGCAACAAAGATGATTAGGGGACTGGAGACTAAAACATATGAAGAACGGTTGCAGGAACTGGGTATGTTTAGCTTAAGAGAAAGAAGGACTAGGGGAGACATGATAGCATTATTCCAATATCTCAGAGGTTGCCACAAAGAAGAGGGAGTCAAACTATTCTCCAAAGCACCTGAGGGTAGAACAAGAAGCAATGGGTGGAAACTAATCAAGGAGAGAAGCAATTTAGAACTGAGGAGGAATTTCCTGACAGTGAGAACAATTAATCAGTGGAACAGCTTGCCTCCAGAAGTTGTGAATGCCCCAACACTGGAAGTCTTTAAGAAGATGTTGGATAGCTATTTGTCTGAAATGGTATAGGGTTTCCTGCCTAGGCAGGGGGTTGGACTAGAAGACCTCCAAGGTCCCTTCCAACTCTACTATTGTATTATTGTATTATTGTATATCTCAAGGGTTGCCACAAAGAAGAGGGAGTCAAACTATTCTCCAAGGCACCTGAGGGTAGAACAAGAAGCAATGGGTGGAAATTAATCAAGGAGAGAAGCAACTTAGAACTGAGGAGAAATTTCCTGACAGTTAGAACAATTAATCAGTGGAACAGCTTGCCTCCAGAAGTTGTGAATGCCCCAACACTGGAAGTCTTTAAGAAGATGTTGGATAGCCATTTGTCTGAAATGGTATAGGGTTTCCTGCCTAGGCAGGCAGTTGGACTAGAAGACCTCTAAGGTCCCTTCCAGCTCTGCTATTGTATTGTAGAAATATAAGGAAACCACTGTGAATTGCCCTTTCTAGAAACTTGTGACTTTCTAGAAACTTGTGACTGCTAGCCAGCTATCTAGGGACTAAGATTTGTATGAGAAGCCCTTTTGTACATATTACTAGATAAGAATTCCAGGTGCTTGACAGATAGCCATCAACCCACCCACCCCCATCTCTGCCAAGATTGGGATTTGTTGTTTTGAGATCTATGAATGAACCGTATTCTAATTTTAGGAAAGGGATCAAGCCCCACTTTTACCTTAGATTCAAATATTCGTTGTCATTTAGTGGCTTGAGTGGATTTGTGATGATGGGATTGTTTCAAGTTGAGGTATGTACCACTTTGTATCAGTAGCCACAGTGGCACATTGGTTAGAATGCACTACTACAAGCTACTTCTGCGGACTGTCGGCTGCCTGCAATTTGGCAGTTCAAATCCCACCAGGCTCAAGGTTGACTCAGCCTTCCATCCTTCCAAGTTCGGTAAAAAGAGGACCCAGATTGTTGGAGGAAATAGGCTGACTTTATAAAACGATTAGAGAGCACTGCAAAGCACTGCAAAGCGGTATATAAGTCTAAGTGCTATTGCTATCTGCAGGCATTAGTACTATGAAAATATTGATAGTAAATATGATAATTGAAATGTTTTCATTTACATATCTTTTGAAATAAACGCAGTGTGATATTTGTATTGTTTAACGCCCCAACAGGGACAGTCAAATGAAGAAAATGAAGGTGGAAAGGGAAGTGAAGAGACCACGGTGGCTCCCACTACACCCTCAGCTGCCGATACGAAGACTGATAGAAATGCTGAACTTCCCACAGAGGTGAGCAAGTTATGGGAATTTGGAATACACCAAATCAAATAAAATCATTTTCATGGTCAAAGAGCTGTAAAACAAGCAGACAGACAGACAGATAGAGAGAGGCGTAGGAGGAAGCTGAGCTTCAAGTTGTATCATCAACTGCCACATTCTTGACTAGAGAACAGAATTTGGTGTTGTTAAAAAGTACTTGAAAGTTCTTGTTGGCTAATAGGAAGCCATATAATAACCATCTGACTGTCATGACACTAATCACTGAAAAGAAGGCAATATTAAGTTTTGGTATTAACACTAGACAGACGTGTCACTGGAAGGAAAAATCACAAAATCGCATCTCATTTATTTTGGCCGTGGCATGTGGGAGAATTCACTGGGGAAAGCCATTATGTTTGGAAGAGTTAGAGATAAAAGGAAGCCAGGCTGCCAAATAACATGGTGGCTGGACACCATCAAAGCTGACCATAGAACAACTCAAAGAAGTAATGGAAGACGTGGAAAGACCTGGTCCATAGAATTGCCAAGAGTTGGACACAATTGAATGGATAATATCATCACTGTAGGGCAGGGGTGTCCAAACTTGGGAACTTTAAGACTTGTGGACTTCAACTCCCAGAATTCCCCAGCCATCTTAAAGTTCCCAAGTTTGGACACCCCTGCTGTAGGGGATGGCTAGGCTGAGCCTGAGGGAGGAGTCAAAGGCATCATCAATCCTGAGTCCCTGAGCCCTCACAAGAGATCTAAGTCCCGCCCACCTTGAATTCCTTTCTTAACTCCCGCTCATTTCCCTTGACTGTTAGTAGTCCAGATTCTTGCAGAAAGCTTAAGTTTGCAATAAATCTTTATACTCATTTGAACTGCCTGAATCGCCTGATTTCCCCAGTGCTTGACAATCATCATCATCATCATATTTTGGTATAAGGCCAAATCAGATCATCGTTGAAGAAGGAGATATGTACCCATTTCAATTTCTTTCATGCCACAAAAAGCATACATAACATGTTATAGGAGTTTTGTGATACTTGGCCTGGGGAAGCTCAGAAGGAAGGGCATTCTGACATACATTGTAAAGTGCATGTGCCTTTGATATTTAGAGTAGCTCAGTGGATAAAGAGAAAATGATTCTCAGGGCCATCTTAAGAGCATTATGCCCCCCCCCCCGGGCAAAGCAGTGTACTGGGGCCCCTATGACAACTACTCACAGGGCAGGGGTGGGTTCCTGCCAGTTCTAACCTCTTCTATAGAAGAGGTCCCACAAATCTACAGTGCCGTTTAAAACCGGTTCCAGCTCCCTCCCCCCGCCCGTCCGCACATCATCAAGATGAAGAGCGAGAGGAGGAATTCTGGGAGTTGAAGTCCACAAGTCTTAAAGCTGTCAAGTTTGAACATCCCTGAGGTTTTTTTCTAAAGGGTTAGGGGTGCAAGGGTTTTGTAACTTGACAGCTTTAAGACTTGCGTGCTTCAAATGCCAGAGTTTCTGAGCCAACATTTTGGTTGCTAAGCCAGAGCATTGTTAAGTGAGTTTCACCACATTTTACAAGTTGGCCACGACCACCCAGTCACATGACTGCCAAGCCACTCCCACCCGGTCACATGGCTGGCAAGCCACTCCCACCCGGTCACATGGCTGGCAAGCCACTCCCACCCGGTCACATGGCCGGCAAGCCACTCCCACAAAGCAGGCCACACCTACATAAAAGGTTCTAAAAATTTTTGAAACCCACCACTGTCACAGGGATAAAAATGTAAATGGTCAATAAAATTAAATATATCTTTGCATGTTAGTATTAATTTAATAATGCAGTAAAATGGAATAAAGATGTTGCTGTATTTATATAATACAAGGTGCATTGAAGGGTTAGCATACACATATTATTATGGGGCACCTATGTTCTCCCATCAAACATAATTGGAATCATACAGAATTTGAGTATCTGATCTAGACTGAATTGCAGCTCTAAGCCCAGAAGGAATTTTTGGGGGCTTGCAACAGGATATATGTATTAAATAAGAATTCAGTGGTATAAGTGGGTCTTTCAACTTTATGAATTTAAGATTCCCATAATTTTTACACAGTTCATATTGGTGAAGGTAAAAACCAGATCGTACATTCTGGGAGCGGGTGCCTTTGCGGATCATAATTACCACACACTTCCCTACGACCGATTCGCTCTCACAGGGAGGGGCTTCTCCGGGTGCCGTCCACTAAGCGGTGCCAACGGGCGGCACCTAGGAGTAGAGCCTTCTCTGTGATGGGCCCAACCCTCTGGAATGACCTCCCCCCCGATATCAGAACCACCACCGACCTTCCCTCCTTTCGACGAAAACTGAAGACTCACCTGTTCCGTTTAGCCGGCCTGGACCATTCATAACCTTATTATACCTCCTGGCAGATATATTTTAACTGGGTAATTTTAATTGGGTATTTTTTAGGATTGCTGATATACTGTTTTTATTTGCTTTACCTGTACAGTGTCGTATTGCCTCCTCTTCTATGTTTTTATGTTTGTATGTTTGTATTCCATTTTATCTGTTTTATTTGACTGTACACCGCCCCGAGTCCCTTTGGGGAGAGGGGGCGGTATAAAAATTGAAAAATAAAGGTAAAAGGTAATAATTAGCTTCCTAATCTATCCCTCCCTTTTAATTGTTTAAATTTGCATCAATATAGGTGCCAGGAGTAAAAGAGCCTCCTCAGAAACCCGGCAAAGAAGCAGGCGATAAAAAGGTTGACAATGCTCCCAAAAAAGGCGCCAAGGAGGAAGACAGTGATGAAAATGAGGAAGAGGAGAATGAAGAGGAAGAAGAGGAGAAAGTAGATGAAAATGGAAGTGGCTCTAATGCCACCAGCACAAACAGCACTCTCGAAGAAACTGGAAACGGTGGAGAGGAGGAAGAAGAGGAAGAAAACGAAGCGACCACCATCAGTCTAACCACCTTGGTCACAACTGTCAACCCTACTGAAAGTACTACGGGTGAACAATTTCAAGAGAGCACCACACCTGCAGATCAGGGCCAGCATGACACAACCACTGAAGATCCATGGGTGCATGATGCCACCACCACAAATGCTTATGATGAACATGGATATGAAGCCCAAACTGATTATTATGGCAGTGAGAACGGGTACCCACGAGGAGATACTTTCAGAACATACGAGGATGAGTATAGTTATTACAAAGGGCATGGATACGATGCATATGGCCAAGATTATTACTATAATCAGTGAAAAAAATTAGCCAACCCTTGACATGTTGGTTATATATTTTTGCATGTCAATCTACAAAATCTACTCAGGAAAATGCATCACAATAGAATGGTGCTTGTAAAATGAAATAAGCAGTTGATATGTGGTATTAGTGCTAACTATGAAAATATGCTGTTTTTAAAGGTTTGTCTTTGATCAATATTCACGTACCCATCATGGATTTATAAAATGATTTATTTTAAAGAAATAATCACATTGAAGATGAATATTATTTTGTTGCTCAATATCAGTTTTTCTTTGGATGGTGCTGAACTTGGACTTGGTTCCATATTAGCCACTTCTTTGTCAGATGAAAATATTATCAGACTGAAGTTTGTTGTATAAAAGAGATGGCCCATTCTTATATTTATATTAAAGCTGAGTTTTGAGATATACCAACCAGATTAACTCAAAGTAAACATAATGAAAGAGGTTAAACGTATCAGACTAATTTCATTTTTTTTCTGATTATTCTGTACTGATAAAGATTATAATTATGTTTACATTAGTTACAGATGAAAAATAAAATCATTCCTACTACGACATTGCATTGAAAGCTTGGACTACCATCTGTTAGGTACCTGGATGATATTCTCATTCAAATATTGACCCTGGTTCAAATCTGCTTAAACAATACGATCTCCCTCCTCAGGTTATCAGTGAAAACCTCAAATCATGATCCCTAGAATATTTTTAAAACTAAGGATAGTTCTAAAAAAGGAGGGTGACTGAGTATATCCACATCTGTAATGCGTTTCCCATAATATTTCTGGCATATATGTACATTTTTTGATCAGAGATCTGAACAAGGTCAACTCAACTGCACGCATGAAAAATTTCCGGAACCAGACAGTTCAGCAATGAGAAAACATTCTCAAAATTCAAAATATATGGATGTAATGTTACGGCTTAAACAATTTATGAACTGTCCCTTAGGAACCATGAGGGACACAGTAGTTCCCTTTAAAGATTCACTAGGCAACATTATTTTAAAAAATTAGATTTAAAAATTCTTGAAAACTTGCACAGACACACTTATACAACACTAGCTGATAACCCAGCATAGCCCAGGGTATGTATTTATCCCAATCCTGCATTAGAGGGACCTCCCTTATGGAGTACTGCGAAGTTGTTACCATGGCAACCTCTACTGTGCTGTACAATAGAAGCCATTTTAAGGCCCAACAGGCTGTATCTTAACAGAACCTGAATCCAAAATGCATACTATCACTGCCAAAAGTACTGTGACTTGACACTATAGATATAATTCAGTCCTTTTCATTCTAGCGACCCAGGCGTTCTGGAGTTATCCCGGAACACACACACACACACGGACACACACTGACACACACACACACACCGAGGGGTGTTAGGGGTGTCTTACCCCCACCATATTTGTTTTCAGAGAGTAAGTCATCTGTGTAGTAAATTTGGTTGAAATTGCTTGAGGCTTTCCAGAGTTATGCTGGAACACACACAGACACACACCACCATTTTTAGATAGATAGATAGATGATAGATAGATAGATAGATAGATAGATAGATAGATAGATAGATAGATAGATAGATAGATAGATAGATAGATAGATAGATAGATAGATAGATTTGGACATGACTTTTTTGTTGTGGTCACTGCTCTTCTTAGATTTTGTCTAAGACTATAGAATATAGAAAGCTAAATATAAAGTAGAGACCACGCAGCCCTCCCAAACTCCCTTTTCACTGGCAGAGGCACCACTGGCCGATCCTATTTGCAGGGCAGCCCTGCAGGCCAGAACTAACTGCCTCACAGGCCACATCCAGCCCTGGGCCTTGAGTTTGACACTCCTTATCTAGGAGCTCCTGGCAGAAATCAATCAATCCAGCAGATATGGTTTGCAGTTTCTCCCTCCTAAAAATATTACGAATGAATATATGTGAGTTTATGTACCTATAGTTATGCCTGAATAACATTTTGTCACCCTCTTATATTTCTTAGTAATAGCTGAGGGAATTCTTTCTGCTGCTAAAAAAAACATATGCTGGTATCAGTGAAAGTATGACTACAGAACCTCTTAACATTAAAAAAGAAACTGCCAGTATTTCATAAGGTCTGAGATGATGGATAGGACTTTCACAATAAAAGGCATCTTACCTCTCATTTACCAATGTTCCATTTTTATTTTAAACTATATTTTTCTTCTTTTCACCCGGCGAGTTGTCATTTCTTTTACCCAAGGGCCTCCATTATCTCATTTCCACTCTGTCTGATCCATGTGCATCTGACAAAAGAGACTACTGCAGACCAATTAGTGTCTAAACCTATTCCACAATAGCTATTTTTGTATGTTTAGTAACATAAGCACGAGGCAAAAAAATAAAGTCTTCCTGGCAGTCAAAACGCAGCCTTATAACTCAAGGTTTCTCAACCTTGGAAACTTTAAGATCAGGGGCGAAATCAACTTACCGTACTTTTCAGAGTATATGACGCACCGGAGTATAAGACGCACCAAGGTTTTGAAAAGGCAAATAAAAAAAAGTAGGTAGATAGATAGAGGGATGGAGAGAAAGAGAGAAAAATATAGTAGGTAGGTAGGGAGAGAGAGAGTAGTTAGGTAGGTAGGAAGATAAAGTGATAGAGAGAGAAATAGAGAGAGAGAGAGAAATACAGTAGGTAGGGGGAGAGAAAGAGTGTAGGTAGGTAGGTAGGTAGAGGGATAGAGAGAAAAATAGAAAGATAGAGAAATACAGTAGATAGGTAGGGAGAGAGAGTAGGTAGGTAGATAGGAAGAGGGAGAGAGAGAGAGAGAGAGAGAGAGAGAGAGAAATACAGTAAGTACGTAGGGAGAGGGAGAGAGAAATACAGTAGATAGGTAGGGAGAGAGAGAGTATGTAGGTTGATAGGTAGAGGGAGAAAGAGAGAGAGAGAAATACAGTAGATAGGTAGGGAGAGAGAGAGAGAAATATAGAGAGAAATACAGTAGGTAGGAAGAGAGAGAGAGAGTAGGTAGGTTGGTAGGTAGTGGGAGGGAGAGAGAGAAATACAGTAGGTAGGTAGGGAAAGAGGGAGAGAAATAGAGAGAGAAATACAGTAGGTAGGTAGGGAGAGAGAGATAGTAGGTAGGTAGATAGGTAGGTAGATGTTTCCAGGTGTATTTATCCATGTGCTGGAGTAGGAAATCTCTGACAATCTGGAGCATCTAAGACTTTGTTTCTGCTGGCACAACACTTGATCAATGTAATTCTCATCAATCAGTTAAAAAGCTTTCCAAAAGGAAATAAAAAACCTTTTGCACTCTGCAAACCTCCCCAAAATGGCCCGTTTTTTTGCAAAAACGGCCCCATTTTTAAAAAAATAAAAGGCATGAATATCCTTGGGTGGGCTTGCAGAGGAGTCCCGGGAGGGTGGGGGCCCAAAAACGAGCAAAAAACAGCTCATTTTTCATGAAAACGTGCCCATTTTCTGTCAAATAATTTGCATGCACAGCCTTATGGAGGCTTATAGAGTGCTGCTGAAGGTTGGGGGGGCAAAAAACGCCCCCTTTTTGCTCATTTCTGCCCTCCCCAGCCCCCAGGAGCTCTCTGAAAGCCTCCTTAAGGCTATGCACGGCCATTTTGGTGAAGGGGTAGGGGCTTTGGGAGGCACAAAACGCTGTATTCGGTGTATAAGATGCATCCAGATTTTCAGCCTCTTTTTTGAGGAAAAAAGGTGTGTCTTGTACTCCGGTTCGCAAATGTGAGCGCACAGGCCACCTCTGCACAAGGTTGAGAAAACTTGTTATAATAGTTCTGACACATTCAGTTTAATCACATCTATCACAGCAATACATACATGTAGTCCTCAACTGGAAATGACTCACTGGAGAAGAGCCTAATGCTGGGAAAGACTGAGGGCAAAAGAAGAAGGGGCCGACAGAGAATGAGGTGCTGGATGGAGTCATCGAAGCAGTCGGTGTGAGCTTAAATGGACTCCAGAGGATGGTAGAGGACAGGAAGGCCTGGAGGAACGTTGTCCATGGGGTCGCGATGGATCAGACATGAGTTCGCAACTAACAACAACCAAGTCCTCAACATATGACCACAATTGAACCCAACATTTCTGTTGTTAAATGAAACATTTGTTAAGTGGGTTTTGCCCCATTTTATGACCTTTCTTGCCACAGTTGTTAAGTGAATCGCTGCAGTTGATAATTTAGTAACCCAGTTGTTAAGTGAATCTGGCATCTCTACTGACTTTGCTTGTCAAAAAGTTGCAAAAGGATGACTTTGGGACATAAGCAATGGTCATAGGTATGAGTCAGGTGCCAAGCATCTGAATTTCGATCACATGATCAGGGGGAATGCAACAAAGGCCGTTGTGCGAAAAATGGTCATAAGTCACTTTTTTCAGTGCCATTGTAACTTTGATCGGTCACTAAATGAACTGTTGTAAGTGAAGGACTAACTGTACAAACATACATAGTATACATACATTTCCCTGGTGTCTAATGTCAAGCTATGCCGCCTGTAATTGCCAAGTCTTCTTTCTTATTATTATTGAAAATAGGAATGAACATTTGCCCTCTGTAGTCCTTCATGAACTCTCAATTGTCACAGTAAATGAGATAAATATGACAAAAGGAATCCAAGGTGACATCTACAAAGTCCTTCAGGACTCTCAGATGTAACCGGTTTGATCATAGACTCTCAAACTCGTTAGCCATGAATTCTTGACCTTGGTTTTCCACTCCTTCACTTTTTAGTATTCTGCTTAGTTTCTCTTCAGAGAGAACACTGAGGTAAATAAGAACTGAAGAACTCAACCTCCTCTGTCTATCCTGTTATTATCCAACTACCATCTCCTAACAGTCATGCCCCTGCTTTCTTTTACGGTTGACATATTGGGGGGGGGATCAAAAGTACGGTACTTTTTGTTGCAAATCCCTTTCCTTATTAGTCTAAGTTCCTTTTGTGGTATAGATCAGTTACAGCCCAGTAAATCAGGAAGAACTGATCTGAATCTTTTCTAAATACTGTCTTCCTTTGCAGAATTCAAGGAATGATTCAGCCCCCTTTGCTTATGTAGCAGTTCTTGCCCATTTCCTTCATAGTCATCTCCCGGACTTTTCTTTTTTTAAAAAAATAAATTTGCACTGAATTTTCTACAAAGAACAAACACAAACAAATAAAAAGAAAACAGAGAAAGGGAAAAAAAAGATCATCAAAAGTGCAGAAAGAAAGATTTAAAAAATAAGAAGGAGCTTCTGATATCCTTGGCAGTGAATTACAAAGTTATCTCTTACTCTATGATTGCAAAAGAATGCGCTCTTTTCTATTACCCCAGGTTTTTTCCCCCAATCGTCAAGAGCAGAAATCATAAGTGTAAGCAGCCTATAAGGCAAAGGTGTCAAACTCGCGGTCCATGGGCCGGATGCATCACATGCTGGTTACACCCACCCCCAAGGGTGGAAAGCAAGGGGGAAAGAAGTCACAATACGTCACATGACGGCAACGCCATGCCGCAAGTTTGACACCCCTGCTATAAAGGGTTTCCTTTCGGCCATAAATGTAGATGTTCCTTTTTCTCTAATCACCAACCATTTCTCCTTTGTGGGTATTGTCAAACTTACTCCTTGACTCCATATCTTTAAGCAACAACTGCTTCTTCTGCATCCAGCAAGCGGGATGAGGAAAAAAGAACATGCATCAGTCAGTCTATCTTGTTGTTACACAAATAATTTTTATTTATTTATTATTTTTATAGCAATAGCACTTAAAATTATATAAGACTCCATAGTGAGTCACAGCCCTCTTGTTGTGGCCTGCCAGCAGCCAGCAGAGCTGGCAGCAGATTCAGACAGTGAGGAGGTTAGGGAGGAACATGGGCCAGTCCTGGACTCTGGGGAAGGCTGTGATGATGGCTCTGCATCAGAGGCAGAGATGGGATCAGGGCTGTCTGACAGTTATCAGCTGCCTTCGGAATCAGACATTAGTGTTGCAGACAAAGAGCTGAAGCCTGTTCCCAGTGTGCGCATGCCTAGAGTTGCCAGACAAAGGGAACAGCTAAGGAACAAGGGTTGACTTGGAAGTAAGGCCACTGGTGGATGGTGAATGGCCCCTCCCATAGGGAATAAAAGAGGAGCGAAAGGGGAGGGGTGTTTTCAGGAAACAAGTAATCCATTATTGCATTCTTGCCATTGCAGCATCTGAAAAATATAGGCTTGGCCACTCTCCAAGCCTGATAAAGGTTGGTAATTGTGAACTCTCTTGAAAGACTGTGGGAGAGGAAAGACTTTGCTGGAGAGGAATTCATTGTAAATTAAATAAAAGGGGTTTATCGGGACGAGGACTCGGCTCCGTGCTGCTTCGGAAGCCTAAGTCAGAACATCTCTCTGAGCAGTATGCAGAGTCAGCAAATTGTCCCCAAACAATCTGGGGCTTCGTTTTACCAACCTCAGAAGAATGGAAGGCTGTGTCAAGCTTGAGCCAGTCAGGAATAAATTGTTAAATAACTCAAGACAGAAAAACCTACTTAATACTCCTTCCTCCTCCTTTCCCCCTCCCCCCCATAACAACAACCCTTTGAGGTGAGGGAAGGTGACTGGTCTAAAGCCATGATAAAAGCTTGCCTTTTTTACTGAAATCCCTCTCTGTTCTTTTAAACATAGCTCTGCCATGATATTAAATTCTACCCCGACTGCCATCCTTACAATAAAACCTCTTAAGCCGTACAATAGATATTTATAACCTACCTTTTGTTTATTCAACCAGCTAGAACATTAGGTGGTTGTCTTCCACCACAAAACCATTTTTAGGTTAAAATTGACCCTCCCCCAGTTATCTGTGGGCAAGTCCTAAAAGTAGCCAGATTGACCATGCATGGCTGTTATAATTTAAACTTCAACAAGGTGTGCGAACGACTGCGAACAACTGCTGGAGGTATCTGGTCTTCAGAAAGAGGAGGTAACACCTTTGCTTCTTCTGTCCTACAAAAATCTTCCTTCTCCCCTGATTAGGCTTAGCACAATCTTTCTGCATCTGCAAATGTATTGAAAATGCTGATTAAAAGGAACTTGAACTAAGCATTAACCTGATTGAGTTACTCAGGTTGATTAAACAGATATTTTGCTAGAAGGAGCTGAACTGCCTTTAAAACAAACCCAGTTGACTGGATCATAACCTTCCTCTTAACACATCCATGCAGCCGACTATAATTATCACCAAGTCCAAGGTGATATTAATTGTATTCATTAAAAATGAAGGGATTTGAACTCCAAAGCATAAGGAGTATGTGGTGAATAGGTTAATTAGAATGATAAATAGAAGAATAAATAGAATCTGGGCAAATATGTTACTCTTCATAGTATTATATAATTGTTTATAAACACTGCCCCGAGTCCCTTTTTGGGAGAGGGGGCGGTTTAGAAATGTGAATAAATAAATAATAAATAAATAATAAATCTACCAGCATTTCATAAATCATTTGTTGTATTGGTTAATTGTTGTATTTTGGAAAAGATATTTTGAACTATCTGCTAGCCTAATGAATCTAACTGCTGCTGGTTATGTATTTATTTATTTTATTGCTGGTATGATTTATATTGGAGGAACTGCTGTATTTTAGATTTCATTAACTTAAAATATTGTTAACATTTTGGTAAGATACGTTCAGATTAGCCGTTAGTGGATGTAGTTTAAGTGAGCAGATTTTATGAGATTAGGAATGCAATCCTTAACGGGCATATTTAAAAGAACTCCCACTAGTGTGAGTAATCCTTACTATGTAATTAGTATGTATAAAATTGTAATCTGAATAATTTCCTTCTTCAACAATTCTGCTATTTTATTCACTTATTTATCTATTTTATTATTTATTCATTCATTCATTCAATTTCTATAGTCACCCAACTCAATCAAGTAATTTTAATCAGTGTCTTATCTATCTATCTATCTATCTATCTATCTATCTATCTATCTATCTATCTATCTATCTATCTATCATCTATCTATCAATTATCTATCTATCTATCTATCTTATGAAAGGGGGCAGTTATGCACTTTAAATTTTTATCATGTATTATTGAAGCTATGCAATTGCAATTAGGCAATTTTGTGGATTTAAATAATCTGAAGTAGAATAAAGCCACTTTATGTCCTTGTCATTTTGGATTAGACCTCCCCGCTAGCTATGCTGACTGACATGGATGGATATTGAAATTCAGTGGATTTTGGAAGATATCAGACTGCTTGGTCCCAAAGTAGACAAATATTTCTGTTAAATATTTATAAGTTTTATACCTTATGCAATTCTGTGCATGCCTACCTACTTAGATATCCAAAGCATCCAATTGCCCTGGACATTTTGGATATCCAACACTGGAAGTTTTTAAGAAGATGTTGGGCTACCATTTGTCTGAAGTGGTGTAGGGTTTTCTGCCTAAGCAGTGGGTTGGACTAGAAGACCTTCAAAGTCCCTTCCAACTCTGTTATTCTATTCTATTCTATCTGAATCCAACCTATGGAATAGTAAGAAATCTTACTTTCAATCTGCATCAGATGCTATCTGACATAAAACAAACCATAACTCAACCATATAGTTCACAGCAATTTTTGCAATGTGGAACAGTTATGTCCACATGGGGAACTATGACTTAGTATGCTGTTATGAACCCAGTAATTGGAGACCGGGATGTATGTGTCAAATCCCCACTTAGTTAGGGAAAATATCCTTATCAGGTTCCCTTCAGATAGCCATGACTTCGTCACTTAACTCACCATGCACAGGTTAAAAGTTGGAAGGACCTACAAATGCCGAAAAAGGAATTCAAAGATGTAACAAATCAATGAATGAATGTTGAAATCTATTCTATTCTAGTCTTTACATGTGGATTCCACCTGCCTTACTGAATCAGTTTATCCAAAGAAGAAATTGAATGCTAATGATGCTTAAACATAAAAATAAAAACATCCTGGAGGTAGCTGGCTGGCTAACATGAAACATTAAACAGTATTGTGTTGTTCTGCTTTATCCTTAGAGAATTCTTAACATGAAGGTTGTCCTGCTGTATTTTTGCTTCTGCAGTCTCGCTTGGGCACAGTCAGTAAGTATTCATAATTTTAAGCAGCAGTCTTACGCATACTTCTGAAGAATTTATATGGTTTATATGCAATAGGCTTCTTTATATCTCTCCTCTGAACACTGTTATATGAAATGTGGCACGTACCTTCCTCTTGGCTTCTAGGTGCTTGCAAAGAAAGGGTTTTTCGAAATGACCATCAGTTAGCAGTTCGGCGATTCGAATCCCTAGCGCCACGTAACGGGGTGAGCTCCCATTACTTGTCCCAGATTCTGCCAATCCAGCAGTTCAAAAGCATGTAAAAATGCAAGTAGAAAAATAGGAACCAGCTTTGGTGGGAAGGTAACAGCATTTCGTGCGCCTTCGGTGTGTAGTCATGCCAGTCACATGACCACAGAGACGTCTTCAGACAGCGCTGGCTCTTTGGCTTTGAAACGGAGATGAGCACGCCCCCTAGAGTTGGGAATGACTAGCACATATGTGTGAGGGGAACCTTTACCTTTACCCTATGGGGATTATTATAATAGGATTTTTCTTGTCCCAATATTGTTATTAACTAGAAGCAGAGCCCTGATTAAATGATATTCTTTGCAGTCTCCCAAAACTGATTAGGGGTTGAATTAATTTGGTTGAAAGGTTCACTCCATATTATGCTCAGCAGTTGAAATAAAAATTCAGAGGATCGCAAGGGGGCTTCAGATTGCTTTGTGAGGGTTGACAGAATGCAAAACGTATAAAATGGAAGTTTCCTTAATTTACATTGAAATTCATTCAAATTCAATTTTTATTCTGACTCTGTCCAATTATTTCTCCTGGTTACAAGCAACTTTGGCAGCACTTTATCTCAGCCCTCCAAAATTTGTGCACCTTACTTTGAGCACAAGACACGAAATTATTAACTTCAGTGATGAATGATTTGTCACTCTGGGTCTCCTCCATTTTCTTCCAGGAGCTTCAGACCCACTACAGAAAAGGAAAGCAGAAATGTGTTGGGGAACATCAGGTAAGTTTAACAATCACTGTGACAAAAATATAGTTTTCTCTATTTCTTGCTAATGAAGGCAGTCCGCAACTTACAACTGTAATGGAGCCTGCCCATTATGGTCATGTCTAAGTGAAATGGCCTCACTTAATGACCCTGACTCCCTGCTCTTCCTGATGCAGTTGATGTGGTTGTTTAAATAACCATGCTGGGTGTTCAATGGTGTTGTGGCCCGCCAATGGCCAGTGGAGCTGACAGCAGATTCATCAGTGAGGAGGTTGGGGAGGAACATGGGCCAGTCCTGGAGTCTGGGGAAGGCTCTGATGAGGGCTCTGTATCAGAGGCAGAGATGGGACCAGGGTCATCTGACAGTTATCAGCTGCCTTCAGAGTTGGACATCAGTGAGGCAGACAAACAGCTGGAGTCTGTTCCCAGTGTGCGCATGTGCAGAGTTGCCAGACAAAAGGAACAGCTAAAGAACAGGGGTCAACTTGGGAGTAACGCCACATGTAGACAATGAATGGCCCCTCCCAGAGGAAATCAAAGAGGAGTGAAAGGAGAGTGGAGTTTGCAGGAGACAATTAGTTTGCTTAATTGGTTTGTGACTCTCCAAGATTCCTTGCCAAGTTCTGCAGATATCGGCCTTGCAGCTCTCCAAGCCAGATAAGGTCTGTGACTGTAAATCCTCCCTTGAAAGACTTTGGTGGATGTGAATGAGCAGAATGCACAGTCAATTAATAAAGGGTTTTTTGTCTGGACAAGGAGTTTGCTTCATGCTCTTGGGAAGCCTCGGTCAGAACATCTGCCAACCTTCCCCTTTCCCAGAGATTCAGAGATCTAGGAAAGATAATTGAAGAGGAGGATATGGAGCCCAGTGGAGTGGAAAGCAGGTCTAATACCTGTGGGAACCCAGTGTGGGAGATGGGGGGCACTTCTAGGACTATCTTAACAGCATTATGGGCCCCAGGCAAAGCAATGTACTGTGGCCCCTACGATAATTACTCCCAGAAATAAAAATGTAAATGGTTGATAAAATTAAACATATATTTGCATGTTAGTATTAATTTTAAAAATGTAGTAAAATGTAATAAATATGTGTGCTGTATTTATGTGATACAAGATGGACTGAAGGATTAATATACACAGATTCGTATGGGGCCCCAATGCTTGTGTGGTCTTTGGGCAAGTGCCCATCAGGTCCATGCACTGCAGCATCCTTACAGTAGGTCAGAGGTCAGCAAACTGCAGCTCCGGAGCTGCATGTGGCTCTTTCCTCCCTCTGCTGCAACTCAGTCACTGGTCGGCGTCACAATTTTGAGAGGAGCTTCCAGTGGAGAGGGGAGAGAAGCACAGTACGCCAGGAGAAGACTCTATTGCAGGGGGAGGGTTTTCTAGTTGTCTCCACAATTGATAGGGCTTTCGGTTATGATAGGTAGAGGGAAAAGTATGCCGCACTAGGAGGAGACTCTATGGTGGGGGAACTGAACTTCTGGTCAGCTCCAGAATTGAACAGGGGGCTTCCGGTTAGGACCTTTGTGGCTCCCGGTGTTTTCTTTTCTGTGAGAAACGGGTCCAAATGGCTCTTTGGGTGTTTAAGTTTGCCAACCCCTGCATTAGGTCATAAGGGTGAACAATCACAGGGAGACTGCAGCAGCCATGACTTCAGGACAGAGTTATAACTAGCTTTCGGAGGCACCGCTGCAACTTCTGTACAACTTGTACAACTATTTACAAGTCTGTGCAAGCAAACAAGAAAGAGAAAAATATACATTTCAACATTTATGAAATGTACATTTCCACAATATGAAATATCCTACTTTTGGAATGTCAGATCACTAAAGGCTAAATCACTCAAGGCATTTGTTAACTGAATCAAACAATTCCCTGTCAAAAGCAATAGCACTTAGATTTATACACTGTTTCACATCGCTTTAAAGCCCTCTCTAAGCGGTTTACATAATCAGCATATTGGCCTCAACAATTTGGGTCTCTATTTTACCGACCTCAGAAGGATGGAAGGCTGAGACAATCTTGACTGGTTAGGATCGAACTACTGGCAGTCGGCAGAAGTAGCCTGCAATACTGCATTCTAACCACTGCACCACCACATCAAGATGGAGTCATGTGTGTATCTCTTCTGAGTTATCTCAATGAGAATAGATTTTCAGTGATAGAGAAAGTCTTCTCCAATAAAGAAGCAATTCTGCTACTGTGGCAACTGGAATGTTGAAGAGTTCAAAATTCATTTCAAGTGGTTCTCACAAGGCATTATGTATTTATTTGCAAGTTTCTTGGATTTTTAAAAATTCACTTATTTTAATGAAACAATGAGGATATAATAAAAACAGCAGTAATTTTCTTTCCTAAAATCTGAGATTATTTTAATTGAGTTCACTAAGATCTTATCAGATTTGATAAACTCCTGAGATTTACAGCATTTAAAAATATTGTTTTGGTGCCTGTACTAGGAACTCTCTCTATATAAAAGCCAAATGCCATCCACTCATCACGAAATCTCTAGAACCATAAAGTCTACAAACTTGAAATTTGGCACATATGTTCCTCTTGGCTTCTAGATGCTCGTTAAGAAAGGATTTTTCAAAATGACCACCAGATCATTAGTATTTCTTATGCAGTAATTAACATGTTCTGATGCTAAGGAGTTTTACTTCCCCTCCCCACCTGAAAAGAACTCTGTTCCAACTGCCAGTTGCATCACATTCTGTTACCTCAATTCCAACTGGCAGACATTCCATTCCCTCACTCAGGAGCGGTCTGGGGCTCCTTACAGTACTAAATGTCGGTACCTCACCAAAATGTCTATGCCTTCCACCTATGGAACTGCTTCCGGACTCAAGGTGGCAGGAGCGCTATTCCCTTATGTGTTTCAATCACTGACCATCATGGAGCCAACGGATTGTGCACCAAATTTCTCCTGCATTGCCGGATCACATAGTTTCATCGGCAAGCATGGGTATCCAGCTAGTTTTACATATTTCTAAAATAACCAAACCAAGTCTGGGGGAAAAAAGGATCAAGTCTGCCATCTAGTGGTTCTAATAATTTCTAGAAAAATAGAGAAAAGTTAAATTTGTAAAAAAAATTGATACAAACTACGACCTTAGAGTTGAAACTTAAATGTGCTTGTCTGTGGTCACCAATACTGATGATAATACAACATTGGTTTCTGTTTTATTTTTCTCCTTCCCATGGCTGAAATAAATAGAAATCAAAGCTCAGGAAAGTGACTTGATGCTTTCAAGTCAAAAGTATTGTAGGGTATAAGTTGACTTCTTCTATTCTTAAAAGCTCAAAAAAAATGCTTCTAACACTTGATTTCTCTTGTCCACAGATAACAGTCAAAAGTCGTCATTCCAAGCATGGGTTTTATGTATTCAATTATATGTATTCCTCTTCAAAGCCAAACAATCAAACACAGATTAAGGTAAAATAATATTTTTATTTGTGCGTTTTTTTCTTTATCTCCACCTTTATCGTCACTTTTATGCCAAGGCTGTATAATTTCATTCAAGAATTGCTATGTACTGTAGATGCTACATCTACTGTCTGTAAAGCAGGCTTGATTGGCAAGGTAGCGACAGTTGTTTCTAAAGTTTAAAGTCTTGCAGGGAAAATATTTTACAATTGACCCCAGCAAAAAGGTGATTTAAAAAAAAAAAGGGGGGGGGGTTACCTCATTTAATAAGGAAAGGTAATGTCCTTTTTTCCCAGCAGTGCTTCCCACTACTACAAAATTCCTATGTTGTATTCAGGTTTTTTTAAAAAAAAAATCTGCGGGGACCTATGGAGTCAGGGGTGGAAAGAAGCAGGGGTGGGCTTCAAAAATTTCAGCAATGGGTTCTCTGCTCAGTTGCTGGGTGGGCATGGCCATGGTAGGCATGACCTAGTTGGCCTCCTGCACCACGGGAGGGGGGGGCATTTTTGCCTTCCCCAGGCTGCGGAGGCTTTCCTTGAGATTCTGGGAGGGTGAAAACTGCCTCCTCAGGCTGCGGGGGCCTTCGAGAGGCCTGTTTTTCCCTCTTCCCGAGCCTCCGCAAGGGCCCTGCACTTACCTCACATCCAAAATGGGCCACATGGAGACTCTTGGGGGGGCGTGGTGGGGTAGCAAAGGCGTGGCGTGGTGAGGGGGCAGACTGAACATGGCACTTTCAGAATCTATATGTAGCCTGCAGACCAGAGATTCACCTCTCTAAACCATTGTTTCCTCTTTCCAACAAAAGAAACCGGTGTACAAGCATTTTTATCAGCGTAGGCAATTAACAAGCTAGAGGAGAAAATAAAAGCGTGAGAAATAAAACCAGCAGCTTTTCATTCACAATACAGTAGCCCTGAAAAGTTTGAAGAGTTTTGCACACTGGACTGGAGAGTTCTACAGTTAGTGTTAGATGCTAGCTCTAACTACAGTGGTTTCCACCAAGGTCCTCTGTTCTGGCGGGAACAGAGGTTTAATCCTATTGGTCGAAGGGTCTGACAGCTCCCTATAAAAGGGCTGCTGTCAGACTCAACCTTCGCTGGATTGGTCTCGCTTGTTGCACTTAATAAAGAGCTGCTGTTACCGTTAAGCCTGTGTGTGTCTATCCATTACCCAATCTAACAGTTAGGTTATCAATCAAAACAATTACTATTAGAGTTTTAATGTTGTACGCCGCCCTGAGTCCTTTGGAGAAGGGCGGCATATAAATCCAAAAAAAAAAGAGTATTTGGAAGCAAAAAGAAAGGAAACACAGAAACACCACACCCTAGCAATGGTATTTATTTGTTTCGTTGGAAGAAATGCCCATCTGCGTTCCGTTCCAAGTGGGGAGAAAGACACTGGAAACATGGTGGCTGTTTGGAAAGATGGTTTTAATGGTGAATAGGACCACATGGTTTGAGGGGGGAAATGGGGGATCACATGCCTTGAAGATCTTGAAGAAAAAAAAGAGAAGAGATGCTGAGAGAGCCTGAGTTTTATACCTTCTCTTGGGCCCCGTCTTGGATCTTTCTGTTCCTGTGTAAGAAATGTATTCTGATTGGTGATCAGACTCCCAGGGGTGGGGATCTTAGCTAACTTTGTAGGCCAGGGGTGTCCAAACTTGGCAACTTTAAGACTTGTGGACTTCAACTCCCAGAATTCCCCAGCCAGCAAAGCTGGCTGGGGAATTCTGGGAGTTGAAGTCCACAAGTCTTAAAGTTGCCAAGTTTGGACACCCCTGTTGTAGGCTGTCTGTCTTTTGAGTTCCAAGCTTGGTTGAGCTGTTGCTGGGTGATGATGTAATGAAAGGGCTTTGGGATTCCTATTATGGCTCTGCCTGAAGGAAGTAGATCTTTGTTATGTAAAATAGACTGGCCCAGGACCTAATGGCCCATTGACAAAGGTGTGTTTGTGGGTGAGTTTCTGACTCCCTTTCTGCTCTTTTAATATTTCCTGAAATGTTTACTTTTCTAGGAGAGGGGTGGGTGTTAACTTCCTACAGTTTTTTAAAAAAAAAATCCAAGTTGAACTATTTCTCTAGAAATAACTAGAGATAGTAATTTCACCACTCTGTTCCTTAGAGCTTACCTTAGCCTTAATGAGTAATAATGTCTTTGCTCACTGTTAACAATGAGCCAGATAATGGTATTCTCTTGCCAAAATAACCATTTATTTTTTACTTTTTGGGGAAATGCAACTTAGAAGGAAGACAATGTGCACCTTTCCAATCCTATTCCTGATCCTGTGCTGAAATCCAGCGATCTGGTTGACAATCATACTGAAATCGAACAAGTGACAAATGATGAGCAAAAGCATTTAACTGAAATGGGAAATAACAGCCTGAAAAGAACTCCTGAAAACAATCAGGATTTGATTGGACATCATGGGAACATTAGAAAGTGGGATTTGGACCAGCGTCCCCTGGAATTTTTTGAAGATAAAAGAAGGAATGAATTTTCTACTGGATATATGACTGGTGAAATAGAAGGAAGCGGGCATCATTTCCCTGACCAAGTTGGCTTCGGTCATGCTGTCACTACTGGTGATAAGGACCACGAGGAAGATAAAGACTACCAAGTCCTAATGAAAGAGAAAGGACCTCATTCTTGGACAACCAACAATAATAAGTCATTAAAACAGAGCAATATCAAAATTGGAGCAAAAGAAAAGGATGTCATGATCTCTCCAGAAATCAACATTTCCATGCCTAAGAAAACTAAGGACCCTCAAAAGAAAGATGACTCAAAGGCCTTTCTGAAAGGGTCAACTGATGCTCCCAACAAGCAGCCAGACCAAAGTGAAAGCAATTCCATCGATCTATTATATGAGGGCAAAAAGGGCAGAGAAATGTCGAAATTAGCTAGCCATCTTGATGTACAAAGCAATCTTTCTACAGAGTTCCTGGAGAAAATTGAACTCATAAGAACAGGAAACAATGACATTCATGTTTCAAAGTCTAGTGGAATTAAAGCACCTAATGAAAAAAGCATTAGCAAGACAGTGTACAAGAAAGAGGGAGATGAAGACACTCTTGTCATTAGGAAATTGGACAGGCCAATGAATACATCTAAAATTAGCAAGACACATGAAAGGGTTGGAGTGAACGTCGATATCGTTCGTAACAACCGTGTGCAAGAAACTAATGTTAACAAGGAACATAAGAAAGATGGAACAATTGCAGATGTAGTGAGGGGGCAGTCCAACAAAAACATGGAAGTAGCTGTCCCTTCCAGTACACACGAAAAGGATTATGGGAAAGTTGATGTCAGAGGAAGACTAATAAATAAAAAGGTTAGTCCAGATAAAACAAACAAAAATCAGGTCACATTGAATGGAAAGCTCCATAGTCTTCTAAGTAGATTTGAAGCGACCAAACCACCCCTGAAAGGTGAAGTTACTTTCCGTAGAAGAATTTCTGGCAATGGAAGAGCAGATCCTAACGCAAAAGAGCAAAGCAAGAAAATTACCCTTAACGTTGACTTCACCAATGAAAAGTCTAAAGAAGATGTTGGTTTTCCCAAAGCGTTTCAAAAAGAACTTGCCAATCGTGAAAAGATCAACAGAAAAAATTATAGAGTCTCACTGAATGATCCAGAAGGGAACAAGAAAAGTCAAGAGAGATTAGGTGTTACATTTCAAGCCATGAATAACGATAACAAAGAAAATTCCAATTTCCATGTAGGCGCTGGAATTGTTGCAGAACTCAAGAAGAGTAATACTATAGAATCTTCCAACACAGAGGCAGAATATCACGGGGGGAAAGCTGATGATTACAACAATGACTTTCCTTTGTCTCGTGGATCTCATAACAATATACAACGTGCTGCTCCTATTCCAAAGAATGGTCACCTCGAAGCTCAGGGACATTTTTTGTCCACCGTGAAGAAAAAAGTTCCAAAGGCAAGCAAAACATCTGCTGAAGTGAGTACTGGAATATACAGAAGCTATGCAGCTAAGCAGCATCACGGACATGACATTTTGAGGAAAAGGAACAGTCGGCATAATAAGAAGCACTCATCGGGGAAGAAAGTCCATGGAAGTGACAGCAGCCAATCCTCTGAGAGTAAAGAAAATAGCCGGGATGACAGTCGCCAGTCCAAAGATTATCAGAATGACCAGCTGGATAGTTACCAGTCATCCGAAAGTCTTGAAATTGACCTGTCAGCTGAGAGGAATCTGAGTGACCATCATAGCCGCATGGAAGAATCAATGAGTGCCTCTCAAGAAAATTCCAAGGAGCTCAGAAGCAGTGATTAAATTTGTTTTTTTTAAAAAAAAAACACCAATTACCCTTGATAAATATATATCTACATTTGTGGTGAGATCAGCAGCAAATAAACTTATTGAATTTAATTAATTAATTAAATGTAATACAGATATTAAATTATATATATGAAGTAATAACTATGAATTGGCTAGGATTTCTGCTTGACTTGGAAAGAGATACATCTATACAGTGGTCGGATTCAGCCGGTTCGCACCGGTTCAGGCAAATCAGTTGTTAAATTACCACCACCACCTTGCTATCAAAGTGAATCCATCGCGCTGCAATGGAGAATTGGGCATAGAGCAGCCGGCACTAAGGAAGGAGAAGGCTGCTTTCCCTCGTTCTTCTCCCTGCTCCTCCTCCTCCCCTCATGCCAGCTGCTCCATTGCCTGTTTCTCCATTGCAGTGCAATGCAGCGCCCTGGATCCACTTGGATAGCGGGTCTATTTGTAATTTAACAACCGGTTCATCCAGGGTCAGGTTGGCTGTTGCGGGAGGCTCTTCCTGCATGTGTGGCGGAGCTGGAGGACAGGGATGAGCCACGTCTCCCATGACAGCAGGGGTGGTATTTACTTACCTTCCCTACTGGCTCACAAATATGAACACATGTGTGCATTTGGCTAAAAAGGAGCCTAAATGGGATGACATAGAGAAGGGGCGGGTGGGCAGGGCCACCTGCGATTTCCTCTACCAGTTCGGGCGAACTGATCCAAACCAGTCGAATACCACCTCTGCATGACAGCCAACCTGACCCTAGGCAAAGCAGTTGTTAAATTATTTGAATCCTAGTCACTTCATAGTCATTTTATGGTAGGGTTTTGACAATAATACAGTTGCCCCTGCCTCCTTCCAGAATGTTTTTGGACTACACAGTCTGACTTCCAATGGTTGTCTCCCACTCAGGTACCACCCAAGTCTCACAATAGGTAGTTATTATGTTATAAGACATAAAAGGCCAGGTTGGGGACAGATCAATCAGACAAGGTCTGTTTTATGGTGACTAACAGTCGACATTTTAAAATGTTATTGTTAATATTAATTGGGTTTGTTTTTGGATACTCTATCTAATTTCCTTTTTAACTTTTGTAATATGTGGTTTTTTAAAAAATGTTGTACGACACCCTGAGTCCTTTGGGAGAAGGGCGGCATATGAATCCAACAAACAAACAAACAAACAGACTCTAAGTTGACTGCACATAATCAGTCCATCTATTTTATATTGTCAGACTGAACAGTACAAATCTAGATACAGTTTTCCTATTGAGTTCAATGGAGCTTTCAGTCAGGCTTGGATGTATATGATGGCTGTCTAAAAGCCATTATTAAATGTCATAAATATTTAGTGAGATGCCTTCTTTAAAACAACAACAACAATAGAGATTAGTTGAAGGAAGGAGAGTTCAAAACAAATCTATTGGCTTATTCATATAAATTGACCGATGTCCTTACAGAAGAGGTGGGATTTGGACCATAAGGCCATGATCACTGTCTTAGAGATTCCACCCCCAGCAAATTCCCATAATCCAGGACAAAAGAAGTTGACAAATACCGTGTTTCCCCGAAAATAAGACAGGGTCTTATTTCTTTTGACCCCCCCCCAAAAAAAATATGACTTGGGCCTTATTATCAGGGGGGCTTATTGTTTTGGGGTTGCCGGGCAGCTTCTCCCTTTCGAGCGGTCTCCTGAAGAGCTGGGCACAGCCTCAGGGTCGAATGGCTGTGTTGCGCTGTTGCAGCAACGCAACACAGCCGCCATGAGGTGACCACGCTCATGAGCAGCCACCCGGTAACCTCCCTTTTCAGCTGGGCAGAATGCCATTCACTGACCAAAGGTATCCTGAAGGCGCCAAGCCTCAGGAGCTGGGGGCGGGCAGAGCGCCACACGGCTTGGTGCCTTTGGAACACAGCTAGGTCGGTGAGTGGCGCTCTCCCTGCCCAGAGGGGGGGTTGTCCAAGGGGCTTATTTTCAGAGGAGGGCTTATATTTTTGTCCACCCGAAAAATATTGCATGGCCTTATTTTCAGGACACGTCACATTTTCGGGGAAACATGGTATGTGGATGGATAGAAATTGGTAATCGAATAGTCACCCGGGAGAAATGACTTCTTGAAAAAAAAATTACTTGTCCGATTGAAGCATTTCCACTCCATCAAATCCTTTAAAAGCATGGATGAAATCTATTCATCCCAACGTGTAAGTATATGAAAACAGCTGTGGCATTTATGTTCTTTGACTGCATATCAAAATACCAACGCAATCTTAATTCATACAACAGACGTTCTAATTTTCTACCAATAAAACTATATTATGAAACCTTAGATATCTATCAATATATTATGAAACCTTAGATATCTATCAATTAAGATTTCTTAACAACCGATACTTCAGTTATGTTGGCTATCAATAAAGTATTTACGAACACCAACTTCTTGTCATTTTTGAAAATAATAATATACCGTCAAGTTGCATTTTTTCCCACTGACTTCAACACAACGTCCTATGGCCATACTATAGGAAACAATCCAGGGAATCTCATCTGGCTATGAAAAGTTGAAAACAGACAGAATAAGGAGTAGCCTTAAAGTGGTGTCCCTTCAAATAATTTTCAGGGCAGTGCCAGAAACAAAAACTTTTCATTGATAAGTATGGCGTATCTTTTATGTTGCACTGATGAAGAAGCTTGGGAGTGATCAGTCACATCTCATCTGATATCCATTCGTGCCATTGACTGTTACTCATTGTTGTGTGACAGAGAAGGAACCTTCATTTTGGCTTTCTGGGATTAAGATGAAAATTCATTTTTTTTATTTATGAAGAAGATGCTTGAGTGTTTCTCCATCCATCCTCAAAATTACAATTGAACAAGGTCCTTGGGATTTTTAAATGACTTCTGGGTTTCATCATAGGTGTTCTTCAGAAGTTCAGCAACATAGCTAGTCCTTAACTTACAACCACAATTGAGAACTTCTATCACTCACTGGTGCGGTTGTTAAGGGAATCCTCTCACAATAGCACCTGACTTTACAATCTTTTTTACTGCAGTCGGTAAGCCAATCATTGTGGTCATTATGTAAACCTGGCTTCCTCCGTTGACTTTGCTTGTCAATAGCTGAAGGGAAAGTCGCAAATGGTAATCTTGTCACACACACACACACACACACACACACACACAAACACACACCAGGATGCTGCAACCATCGTAAATGCATTCTGGTTGCCAAGTGCAGGCACGTGGCTGGAGGGATGCTATGATGATCATGTGTGAGGACTGGTTGTATGTGTGAGGACCAGTTCTACATCACTTCTTTCAGTACTGTGGTAACTTCAAGCAGTTGCTAAATGAATGGTTTTAATTTGAGGATAACAGACAGAAAGACAGACAGATACACAGAGACATTCCAGCAGTTTTGTTATGAAATTTTTTCCCCAGATTTCTGATAACTGTCAGGGTTCCAATAATACATCCATGGCAAGCACTACTCCAAGGCAATTGAATTTCTCAAAGAATAATTTATTGGAAATATCCTATTGGCATATATTTGAAGACTCCCGTGGTTTTCACTTAATTAAAAGAAAAAGGGTTTCTCAAAACAATAAGTCACATGGTCCAATCACGGTGCGGTCTGACAACCGGGTAGCATCACTCTGCTTTCCTCCAGCCAGGTGTGAGAATGTCCTTGGTTCTCAAGAGAAAGTATTTTGTTTTGGCTATAAGATGCCTTCTATCTCAGATCCCCCCCCCCCCCGCCTCTATCCCTCAGCTCCAGTGTGGCAACACTGAAGCGATCAAAATGGCTTTGGTTAGGCCAGCTTCGGGGTTGACAATAACAAGATAGAATTTAGTAACTAGATATCAGCTTTAGGAGCCCAGGTGGTGCAGAGCAGTGGTGGGTTGCTAACCGGTTTACAACTGGTTCATTCATGCTCTCTCTCTCGCACGTGCACTCACATGCACTCACAACACTTCTGAGCATGTGCAAAAGCGGGTGGATGGAGTCTCCCGCCACTGCCGCTACCCGTTCGGCGAAACCGGGCCAAACCAGGAGCAACCCGCCTCTGGTGCAGAGGTTAGAATACAGTACTGCAAGCCAACTCTGCCCTCAAGCCTGCAGTTTGAGGCCGACAGCGATCAAGGTTGACTCATCCTTCCATCCTTCTGAGATCAGTAAAATGAGGACCCAGATTGTTGGGCGCAATATGCAAACAACATGGACATTGTAAACCCACCCAAGAGAGAGCTGTAAAGCATTATATGTAAGTCTAAGTGCTATTGCTATTGCTGGCTTCTCTATTTCAGTCTTGCTCCCTCTGCTGGAAAGTTGTCAACATGACAAATGAAGTTTATAAAAAACTAATTACACGAAAGAAATTTGAAATGGGTCAGTTTCTATATCCATTGTACTAAATCAATGGTATATAATTTTAGTTAATGTCTACCAATCTAAAGAGGAAAGCAACGAACTTCACTCCTATCAGCCTGCTGAACGTGTCCAGTTTTATTAACCTGTTTGCCTCCCTAATAGCCCCCCTTGCTTTTCTTCTGCTGAGTAGGTGGTCACACATATGAAAGGACGGACCATGACTGCCCAACATTAAGTGGATAGGGCCCATTTAGTTCTCAAAGACATATTTGGAAATCAAGGCAACACTAGAGGCTAATATTTTTGCTTAGCAGGAGGACAACCTCCCTTTCCCCCCCAAAAAGTGAAGAATTGTGTGGGGCAAGGTATTTAGTAGGTAACCAAGGGGATTTATGGCACATGGTTTCCCCTTATGCTACAGTGGGGACTCCAAGGTTAAAGACAGTCCATATTTGATCATTTTGGCCTGGGTTCAAATTACATAGTACGAGGGGTGGGATTCGACCAGTTCGAACTGGTAGCTCCGACAATCAACTGGGAGCGAACTGGTTCGCTCTGATGATCAGCTGGGCCCGGCCACCTGCCCTTGTGTTTTACTGACCTATATCCTCTCCGCTGAGTCACGCGGCAGAGCGGATCGCTGAGCCTCAGCTGTTTCCTCCCCAGCAGTAATGCGGAAGGTATGTTTTCTCAAAATTGCACACACAAATGCAGCAGTGCAAGCGCATGATCGCCAAACTAGTTGTTAAACAATAGGATTCCACCCCCGCATAGTACTCATAACTAGGAATTTTACTTCAAGACTAAATGGTTACTTTTGACCAGCGCTCTCCGAACTCTGCAATTTTAAGATTTGTGGACTTCAACTCCCAGAATTCCTCATTCTGGGGGTTAAAGTCCACAGGTCTTAAAGTTGCCATATTTGGAGGCCCCTGCCTTAGACCAAGCTACACCTACAGCCATGGTAGCTCAGAGACGTCAGCATGGTCTGCCTAAGGAGCTTCTTTCAGGAAATCCCAAGATCAAACTTCGAACACCTTGTTTAAAAGCTGTGCTACTCTGTTAAATCAGGGTCTTTCTGGGCTGGTGAGAAAGCAAAATCATCCAATTCCTATGGGTCCAGCCAAGCAGAGAACACATATGGACAAATCCTGGAAGAAGCCATGTGTTGAGAACTATTCAAATAAATTTAATCCCCCACTAGAGGGCAGGCATATCCTGTTTTTACCCAAGGTCATTGAAATTGAATAAAATATATTAAATAATAATAAAGGCGTGCAAGAAGGCACACCTCAGTTCTGATTGCTGGAGATAATTACTTCATGGTGGAACTTCAGACAGCCAACGCACTCTGACTGAATATCTTCTTTGGATAGCATGAGATTGCTTTGCTTTGCTTCGTTTTGGTGGAAATGTCTTCTGCAACCTTATGTTTAGAAATCTCTTGAAGACAAGTTAAGTGATCCATTTGACCAGTATCTGGAATCCAAGCACCAGGTCACTTTATGAAACCATAATAAAGAAGCGGATTGTGGAAATCTCAGCTGAAGGGGCATACTCCTTCAAGGCTTTTACAAAGGCATAGCAAATAAATGCTTGGTGGCTCAGTAGCTACAACGCTGAGCTTGTCGATCAGAAAGGTCGGCAGTTTGGCGGCTCGATTCTCCTGTTACTTGTCCCAGCTTCTGCCAACCTAGCAGTTCAAAAGCATGCAATAAAATGCAAGTAGAAAAACAGGAACCATCTTTGGTGGGAAACTAACAGCGTTCTTTGCGCCTTCGGCGTCCGTTCATGCCGCCGACATGACCACGGAGACGTCTTTGGACAACGCTAGCTGTTTGGCTTTGAAAAGGAGATGAGCACCACCCCCTTAGAGTCAGGAACGACTAGCACATATGTACGAGAGGAACATTTACCTTTTAATAAATATACTGTTTCTTGAGGAAAAAGAATAGAATACATGAACAGCTCTTGCCACAACTTTCCTTAGTACTTTGGATTGATGGAATAAATCGTATAACTGACTAATACACTCTACAATCCACTAGGACTCTCTGAACAACAGTTTACAATTCACAATTACTTAAATAGTACATAGATCTTACATTATAGCAGTTGTAGAAACTATAATTTATAATTACATATGGGCCAAGATCACATTGCATACAGTGTACTTTATGAAAGGGTTTTTCATCAAGCAAATTTCCTTGTCTTAATTAATTGAAGAACATCCTAGCGACCGCTTTATTAGGCCTAATAGTCATTGAAACTCTAAGAAAAGGCAGAGACAAATAGCCAGATCTAGTGAAATTGCTGAGGTATCTGATGTAATTGCTGAGGTAATTAGCTGTCACTAATGTGCATTTAAGGGACGCCCAGTGGCTAAGACGCTGAGCTTGTTGATCAGAAAGTTCGGCAGTTCGACAGTTCAAATCTCAAGCGCCACATAATGGAGTGAGCTCCCATTACTTGTCCCAGCTTCTGCCAACCTAGCAGTTCGAAAGCATGTAAAAATGCAAGTAGAAAAATAGGAACCATCTTTGGTGGGAAGGTAACAGTGTTCCATGTGCCTTCAGCATTTAGTCATGCCAGCCACATGACCACAGAGTCTTCTTCGGACAATTCTGGCTCTTTGGCTTTGAAACAGAGATGAGCACTGCCCCCTAGAGTTAGGAACGACTAGCACATATCTGTGAGGGGAACCTTTACCTTTACCTAATGTGCATTTATCCAGCTCAGATGTTCACAGATATATAGGCCAAACCCTTCTATGTTTTTCTATAGCTAGGAATGGCTATCACTTCTCTAGGTAAACACTCGAGAGCTAGATACACTCAAGCCAATTCTTTAGCAGATCTTGCACCAAGCAAGGGTCTGAACTAAATGAATAGAAGAGTCCATCGTACAATGACTACTTTATATAGTAGATCTGGACTGAACCCTTTCCATAAATGTTGCATCCATGCAGTCACAAAAAACTGAATTCAGCTTGAAAGCAACTAGCCCATGTTTTAAGTAAGTAAAGCTGGATCTAAGGTCTTCTAATAAGATGCATGATCTGAAATTTTGGGTCATTAAACTATCTTGGCTACAGTGATCTGCCTGATTTGGTTGCAAGTGTGAAAATGGCCGTAAGTCCCTTTTTCAGTGATGTTGTAACTTTGAACGGTCACTAAATGAACTGTAAGTCAATTATTATTATTACCATTTATCCTTATTATCTTCTCTACTCCTCCTTTTATTGGTATTATTATTATTCTATTGCTTTGCATGTTCTCTGAGTGCCTACGTACCAGAAACAAATTCCTTGTGTGTCTAATCACACTTGGCCAAATAAAGCATTCAATTGTACAAGTTTCCCTAACCTGCTAGATTTGGATTGAGGTTGAAGGCTAAAATAATAATTTGAAGTTCTACCCAGAACTCTAAATTGTGTTTCAGAATATAGGCCTTAATTAAACCTCCCATCCTTAGTTTCATGTTTATGCTCCTGTCTATGTAAAGTTTGGTTTGGCAAAAATCTAAAATAACCTAAGATAACCTTTGTTGCTAACGTCAAACTGGTAGTGACAACTTTTGACACTGAGATGTTTTCCTAGAAATAAAACGAGAATAACTTTTCAGGGTCTGCGTGTTACTATCTTAAGGGCTCATAAGGTCTTGGTGTTCAGGGCTCATATTTTTTATAGATCTTTAAAACTAGATATTTAGATACACTCACGTAACTAAAGATGTATTTCTTTTTTGGGATTGATGAAGAAATGTTGTCCTTTTTAGCTACAAATAGATGATGGCAGACTTCAGAAAGGACAACGGTGTTTATCAATACACTAAGATCAGGGCAAACATTTCATCCTAAATTTAATTTTAAAAGCAACAGCAAAAACACTCCCATGACAAGGATGTCTAGATAAACACTGCCAGCATTTTCTTAGACAGACAGACAGACAGACAGACAGACAGACAGACACAGACACACACACACACACACACACACACACACACACACACATACAGACACACACCCTAAAGGGCTCTCATATGTGGCTTTGGATCTTGCCACATTTCATTTCCTCCAAGACCGGAGGTGTTTGGGGATGGTTTTATGCTTTGGGTCTTATGAACTTTCCTCAGGGCTCATTCCAGATATATTATTTTCGGTCAGCATTTTTATTTATTTTTCTTTAATACATACGTTAATGTGTCAATGTGTGAAATTAGGCATTTTATAAAATGGGTAGGAAATTTATAGAATGCCAAAAATGGAACGTCAAAAGTATGAAATGCTTTATTGAAAATATGGATGCAAAAACACTTGTAACCAAACGACATGCTGTATCTAATGGATGAATTTTTTTTAATGTTGTCTTTTATGTTTAAAAATAAAATAAAAAATTGGGGGGGGGGGGAAGTATGAAATGCGGAATATTTCACGCGTTTCCCAAACATTCTATACAATCCCAAAGGCAAATTGGCGAAGTATAAAATATTCCCACTAAAATGCCATTCTGGCCTTTCTAATAGCAACAAGTCAATCAATATTGGTCTTTTTCACTTTTTTTTAATGTAAGGAAGTCCTGTACTTTATTTTGCATTTCTTCTTTCATTTTCATATATGTCTTTTCAATAAAGAATTACGGTGAGGGTTAGAGTGAGGATGAGGGTGAGAGTTAGGGTGAAAGTGAGGGTTAGGAGTTAGGGGTTAGGGATTAGGGTGAGGGTTAGGGATTAGGGGTGAGGGGTGAGGGTTAGCACAACCCTAATTCTAACCCTCACCCTCACCTTAATCCTTCTCATGACTCTCTTTTCATACTTCACCTAAACAGTTCTTGTCATTCTGCATAATGCCTAGTTATTATATACAATGCCTAGGGAAAGTATATAGCATATTAAAATAACATAGACATTTCATACTTTATTTTAAAACGTCACAATTCTATAGATTTCCTAGGCATTACATTCAATGCCAGATTTTCACACATTATTCGTAAGTACAACAACCAGAAAATATGATAAAATACAACCAAAGCTATAATAGTGCTAAGAAAATCAGAAAAGAATATGTAGAATAAAGAATAAACGAGTGTCATTTATAGAAATTTCAATTGAATGTTAACATAGAGCTTGCTCAGTCTCTTCACATAATATTAAATCTAACATATATTATCTTACCCTATCTTCCCAGGTTTGGTACAATATGTTATTTTAATAAAATTATATTTATACAAGTATACTTTAATTCTTATTGTTCTGTTATTTAGGAGCTTTAAAGTACTGAATATACTCAAAAGAGAAGAGTGAGGGAAAGTGGATATTTTACCGCCATTAATTACAGTTTCAGATATGAATGTTACCCAATATTCTGGTACGAAATACAACATGCCTTTTCAAGGAAGCACTATTGGTGTGGAATGTGCAAATGTTGTTCTAATAGGTGATGAATATTATGTTGTGAAAGCTAACGAAAACATTCACCTGATGAAGCTGGAATCAGTCAGCCAACAAAGTGATTCATCAGCCATAAAACTACAAGGTTTTGAAAGGGAAATCAATATCCTTTCTCATTGGCCATAAAAGTGGCCCTTATTTAATGGCTATTGTTTGGTCTTCCCCAAACTGGTACTTTCTGGATATGTTTAGCCAACTCCAATCCAGTAACCATGTGTAGTTTTTACTATAAAGCGTAAGTTTAATAATGCTCAGTTGCTTTTATCTGTAAAATGTAAAGTGGGATGAAGTTCATTCACATGTAATTTGGAATGTCAGTTAATGAACTACAAGCTTCAACAGATTAACAGAGTTGGAAGGGACCTTGTAGGTCATCTAGTCCAACCCCCTGCTCAAGTAGGCGACCCTACACTATTTCTGACAAACGGCAGTCCAATCTCTTCTTGAAAGTCTCAAGTGATGAAGCTGTCACAACTTTCAAAGGCAAGCTGTTCCATTGGTGTCCAGTGTTCTCACTGTCAGAAAGTTTCTCCTTGTTTCTTGGTTGAATCTCTTCTTGGTTAGTTTCCATCCATTATTCCTTGTCTGGCCTTCAGGTGCTTTGGAAAATAGCTTGACCCCTTCCTCTCTGTGGCAGCATCTCAAATATTGGAAAACTGCTAATTGGTTTTTCCAATGCACTTTCAGCTGACTGCTGATTTCTCTATTCCAAGATTAGAAGCACTTATGTTTAATTTGTTAAACCTTTCCTTGTTGTTATTGTTTTCACTCTTTGAAATAATTTCAAATAATTCTCCTTTCCTTTGCTTCTTTCTTAAGGTTTGTTTCTTCTGCCTTTCTATGCCTGTGTTTTGACTTTTTAGATCAGGAGTGTCAAACTCAAGGCCTGGGGACCGGATCCAGCCCCCTGGGGTGCTTAGATCTGGCCCATGGGCCACCCTGGAAACAGCAAAGGACCAGCCCGCAGTGCCTCTGTTAGTGAAAAATGAGCTCAGGAGGACCAGGGGCAGCTCCATCCACAGCTCCATTTTCTCCGGCAGAGGATTGCAGGAGGTCATCATAGCCAAAAACGGAGCTGGGGAGCCAGTTTTCACTGGCAGAGTGCTCAGGCCACTACAGGGGCCCCTGACACAAATGACCTTGAGCTGGCCACAGCTCCAGGCCATGCCCCCAAGCCCCCCCCCAAGTGAAACACAACCCTGACCTCATTGGAATTGAGTTTGACACCCCTGTTTTAGATGGTTCTAAAGTTTTAAATTACAAGTTGCCATAGAATTGTTTATTGTATTTTTCAGAGTATAAGACGCACTGGAATATAAGACGCAACAAGGTTTTGAAGAGGAATTTTTTTTAAAAAATTGCACTCTGCAACCCTCCCAAAAATGGCCCGTTTTTCGCGAAAACGGACCTGGTTCCCCCCCCCCCCCAAAGGGCATGAATAGCCCTTAGGAGGCTTGTAGAGTGCTCCGGGGGGGGCAAAAACAAGCAAAAAAGCCAATTTTTCGTGAAAATGGGTCCATTTTTTGTCAAAAAAAAGGCATGGATAGCCTTTAGGAAGCTTATAGAGTGCTACTGAGGGCTGGTGGGGAGCAAAAAACAGGCCATTTTTCACTCATTTCTGCCCTCTCCAGCCCCCAGGAGCTCTCTGAAAGCCTTCTAAAAGCTATGCACGGCCATTTTGGGAAAGGGGTGGAGTTTCAGGAGGCAAAAAATGCTGCATTCAGTGTATAAGAAGCACCCAGATTTTCATCCTCTTTTTTGAGGGAAAAAGGTGCGTCTTATATTCCAAAAAATACGGTCATGTGGGGCTGAAAGACAATTCAGAAATACTTTCTTTGGCCAATGATGGCTCAGGAATTCTGGGATTTGAAGTCCACAAGTCATAAAGGGGCCATCATCATTCCCACCTGGTTTAACCTCTACCTCCGTGTTTTTCAACCCTGCAACTTGAGGATATGTGGCTAGGGAATTCTGGGAGTTGAATTCCACACAAAAGCTGCCAAGATTAAGAAACACGGGTGTTTTTGCAAGTGTACCAGGAATGATAAAATAATTCTTCTTGTTATCCACAATGCCAACATACATTTCAAGTATCTTTAAACATTCTAGACAATTTTTCTGGAGTCATGTACTAAGAGTATATCAATTTTTTAAATTTAATTTAATTTAATTTATTAAATTTATAGACCGCCCCCTCTCCCCAAAGGGACTCGGGGCGGTGTACAGACCACAATAAAACAATATACAAACTTAGATTTTTCTTAACTTAACTTAAACTTAAAGTTAACTTTTAACTTAACTTAACTTAACTTAAACTCAAACTTAACTTTTCTTCTTTTAAAATCTGTTTTAAGTCATAACACAGTGTAAATTTCAGTCGACCCTCCTATTAATATTAATACATAAGCCAAAAATGGGTGTTTTCCAGGAACTTGTTAGATTTTATTTGAGTCATTCATTCCCTGAACAAAGAATTTTTTCCTCCTCAAAGTGAAACTGATAAATATTCATGGATATTGCACCTATAACCTATTTATAAGTTATACATTTATAAATTAAAACATTGGCTGGGGGGTAATTATACAACATCCTGTTTTCTGTAATTGAATTGTTTGCCAGTCCAAGAACAAATATCGTCACAGCTTCACAACCTACTCACATAATTGTCAATAATTACAAATAAAACATAACAAACTCAGATGCCTTCAAAATGTTGTGGTAAATTCATGGTCACCATTTTTTAAAAAATAAGAAATAAAATCTCACCTTATGTTCCAGAAATACAACACTACTGTCTGTATTTTCACTCCCCCCTCTCCTTTTGAGGCTTTCTAAAAGGCATTTGGCTCACTTAACCAATAATCTAAAGGCACATTAATTAAATGATTCAAAAATATATGCATATAGTGGTTTGGTGAACTTTTGCTAAATTCTGAGGGGGGAAAATTTGGCCAGCAGTGGACAAGTAACCCCTTCCGCATGTAATAATTCATTATCAGCCACATTTCACGGCGAATGAGAGTGATAAATTTGATGATAGTGGTATTTATCAACCTGGAAACTCTTCAAATGCTAAGCAGGCTATACAAGAAGAGAAAATATGATTGTTTTTAAACTTAAGACAGGGGTGTCAAACTCGATTTCATTGAGGGCCACATCAGGGTTGTGTTTGACCTGGGGGGGGAGTCGTGGGGGGCGTGGTCAGCTCGACGTCACTCGTGTCAAAGCACCTGTGGTGGCCTGAGCACTCTTCCAGTGAAAACCGGCTCCCAAGATCTATTTTTGGTTGCAGCTATCTCCTGCAACCCTCTGCCAGGGAAAACGGAGTGTGTGAGGGCCACGCACCGCCCTCCCAAGCTCTGTTTTTGCTGGCAGAGGCACCACAGGCTGGTCCTTTGCTGTTTACAGGGCAGCCCCGTGGGCCAGATCTAAGCACCCCATGGGCCGTTTCCGGCCCCTGGCCCTTGAGTTTGACACCCTGCCTTAAGAAAAGCTTAGGCGGTTAATGCTGGGGAAGAGGAGAAATAATGACGTGATAGAGTCAGAATGTACCTGAATGTACCTTGTTTTTAGTTGAAATTATAGTGTTGATGTTTAGAGTTCCTAATAACTTGGGTCCAAAGTTACCATCTGTACCAGGAGTGGGTTTCAAATTTGTTTGCTACCGCTTCTGCGGGTATAGCTTATTTCGTGGGCATGGCTTGGAAAATTTATGTTTCAGACTGGAGATGGGAAATAAAATAAAAGTTTTTTTTTAAAAGGCCGAAGAAAGCAGCAACCCGAGCTGTGCCGAGCTGAACGCAGGAGAGCTGGAGGGTCTGAAGAGTGTGCGGTTTTGTTCACTGCCTGTGAACTCCAAGGGGGGGGGCGGGACGGCAGCCGAATGAGCAAGCCAGCAATCTGCCGGCTGCCGAGCACCCTGCTCATGAGTAAACTTGCTCATGAGTAAACTGCAGATTAGAGGCAGCCGGCATATCCTGCCATGCTAGCTTGGCTGCTCGCCCCCTCCCCCGGCTCGCAAGCAGCAAACGAAACTGCCATCTCCTGCCTCCGTGCATTGAGGAGGCAGGGAGGCTTGATCTCACTTAGGAAGCGGTGGTTGCAAAGCCTCGGGGCTCCCTGAGCAGTCCTTGCTGCTTACCTGTGTGTAGGCACTAGGAAGCAGTTGTGTGGATGCACGTGGCGAAGACGTGGCAAGGTGAGCATCAGAGTGAGCCGGTTCAGGGGTGTGGCCAGCCAGCCATCACTACTGGTTCGGTGACCCACGCCCAATTACAGCAGAAAAGACTTTTTCGGATGTGAAGGCTTACCTGATCGGGATTTCTTGGAAACGTCACAGATCAGGCACATCCAATCTTTTGGCTTGCCTGGGCTGCATTGAATGAAAAGGAATGATCTTGTTCCGCATATAAAATATACAATGCACACAATAATGTTAAAAGTTTAAGATCTTGTGCGGCTGTATTATTAGCTGTCCAGGGCTGCAAATTGGACATGCCTGCCATAGACTGAACCTGGGATCTTCCAAATGTAAAGCATATTCTCTGATACTCGTGTAAGAAGATAGCACCCACTCCTCTCCTAGAAAAATGAAATATCCTGGGAAATATTGAAAAGGCAGAATATTGTATTTCCCTGGGTCAGAAATGGAGAAACATGTTTTTAAGCCAGGAAACAGACTCACTCTTAATAGCCCCCACCTTTGTCAATGGGCCATTTAAAAAGTCTGGGTCAGTCTAGTCTACATAACAAAGGTCTCCCCCTTCAGCTCCAGGGTGATGGGATTAAGGCATGATAGTATTAGCCCTTTACCCATCTCACCACAGGGCACTTCTTAGCAACGCACAACCAAACATGGACTCACAAACATGGCCCCCTGGGAGTCTGACAACCAATCAGAATACAAGATCAAGATCAAAGGCCAGAGAGGGCATAAAACCAGGAACTTTCAGTATCTCCTCTCTCTTTTCTTCTTCACCCAATATCTGAAGCATGTGATCACCTTTTCCCCAGGACCTGAAGCCATGTGGTCCTATCCACCATTAAACCATCTTTCCAAGCAGCCTCCATGTTTCCATTGTCTTTTTCCCCACTTGGAACTGAACCCAGAAGTACATTTCTTCCAACACTAGCAATAGCACTTAAACTTACATGTCACTCCATTGTGCTTTATGGCACCCTCTGAATGGTTCACAAATATCAGCATACTGTCCCCTACAATCTGGGTCTTCCATTTTACTGACCTCAGAAGTATGGAAGGCTGAATCAACCTTGAGCCGGTCAGGATTGAACTCCTGGCTGTAGGCAGAGTTAGTCCAATTCAACAAGGTCCTATGAAGAGAAGATAAAAGCCATCAAGACACCTGTTGGCCCCTGAAGTGGCCATGAACTTGGAATCAGAATGAGAAAAGCAGTGGAAGTCGCTTTTCGTTTATTGCATATTCAAATAGACAGAAATAAATCAGCTCAGATTTTGAACGCAGCTAATATTGTGGATCACATAAGTGCAAAGCTCTTTTTGACTGAGTTTCCTGTGGACCTGCCTAAAAAAACATGTTTTAGGGGGGGGAAAAGTTATAAAATCTTAGAGATGGTTTTAAAAAGTGGCACTTATAAATGGGTTACTTCCAACACAGATACAAAAAGCTGGCAGATTAATAGGTTCCACTATCCCTCTCAACAGAAGCTGGACATCCTAAAATGCGATTTCTCCTTCTGGAGAAATTCAAAAATCTGAAGAAACCAGGGCATAAAAAGAACACGGAAAGCCAATATTCGAACACAAACAGAGAAGTTTTTTCTCTGATCCTGAAGAATTTGGGGAAATTATGCAGATTGGGAGTTGGGCTATTCTGTATCTTCTATATATAATAGTCCCCAAATGTGTTTGGACCATCAGAATTCCAGCTAGCAATAAACCTAGTCTGTTGGCTAGGAATTCTGGAATTTGCATTTCTAACACAACTGGAAAGCAGAGGACTAGTGTTGATATGTAATAACCATTAGACTTGTACTTGAATCTTATCCTGTTGCTTTTCTATGCGTATGTGTAGGAAGTTAGCACCCATCCCTCTCTTAGAAAAATGAAATATTTTAGGAAATATTAAAAGGGCAGAATATTTCCCCTAAAAGGGAGGCAGAAACTCACCCCCCCACCTTTGTCAATGGGCCATTAAGCCCAGTCTATTCTACATAACAAAGATCGACCCCATTGTATTGCCCTTCATTGCACCACCCACCAAGTTTCAACCAAACTTAGCACACAGACAACCTACAAAGCTAGCTATGACCTCTGACAGCAACCAGTCAGGATACTCTTCCTGTGCCCCAGGAAGTTCAAAGCCCAGAGAGGGCATAAAACCCAGGGATTCTCAGCATTTCTTTCCTTTTCATCCAGGAGCTCCAAGCCATGTGATCATGTCCACCATTAAACCATCTTTCCAAACAGCCTCCATGTTTCCAGTGTCTTTTTCCCCACTTGGAAGTGAATCCAGAAGGACATTTCTCCCAACATATGTTAACAGACATTTTCCCTTTTTCCCAAGTTTAATGTTTCAACGTTTATGGAATGTGGGACTGATGAGTTTGAATTGAGTAATGGCCTGCGTAACAATAGTCTCATTGCACGGATGATTCAGTTGCAAATCCTTATGTCCCCGTTGTTACTCTTCCTAGCAAGTTGTTGCTGCTCCTTGTTGACGAAGAAATCCATATGTTTGTTTTCCTAACCGCAAATCACCTTGCTACATGCTCCAGCCTTGTGTACATTCAATGTTTAGGCAGGGCTCAGGAGCCAGACTATACGAAAACACAAGTTTACCAACTTGCTTCAAACCCAACTGTAGGCAGTAATTTACTGCGAGGGAAGGCTCTCTTTAGAGTCCCTGAACGACGCACTACACAACACGCTGAAGCCAAAG
Organism: Natrix helvetica; assembly: GCF_964273705.1. Classification (NCBI taxonomy): domain Eukaryota; kingdom Metazoa; phylum Chordata; class Lepidosauria; order Squamata; family Natricidae; genus Natrix; species Natrix helvetica. The sequence goes on from NC_138558.1 coordinate 14,252,148, forward strand.
CCTATAATGAACTTTGGCAATAGACACGGGGCTGCTGTTGTGAGTAGTGGCTGTGTGGCAATGACCGGATTTCATATCTCACAACGTTTGTCTTGGGTCAGCTCGTCAAACCACATCTTCCTGAGAGGGTTTCGCTTCCTTTTTTCCTTCTTCCCTTTCCCAAGTGGTTAGCAAATTTTGAAAAGTTCCATGATGCTGCTGCCAAAATATGTCCCCTCCAGAGATGCTGGGCTGCAACACACATCTTCCTCAGTCACCAGGTGCTGTGAGAAATATAATCCAGGACACTTGGATGAGGTCAGGTTGAATAAGTTCATAGTCTCTATAAGCATTCTAGGGAGGCTTTTGTTTTCTTTGATGTTTTAAAATTTGGGGAAATAATACTGTTTGCAGGGACAATATAATCATGTGAGGTGAGGTGAGATTCCTCTCACACATGTGTGCTAGTCATTCCTGACTCTAGGGGGCGGTGCTCATCTCCATTTCAAAGCCGAAGAAGCAGCACTGTCCGAAGACATCTCCGGGGTCATGTGGCTGGCATGGCTAAACGCCGAAGGCACACGGAACGCTATTACCTTCCCACCAAAGATTCTACTTGCACTTTTTACATTCTTTCGAACTGCTAGGTTAGCAGAAGCTGGGACAAGTAACGGGAGCTCACTCTGTTACACGGTGCTAGGGATTTGAACCGCCAAACTTCGGACCTTTTGGATTGACAAGCTCAGCGTCTTAACCACTGAGCCACCGCTCAGAAGTCGATATGATTCAATATAATCATATTGACTTCTATACTAAAATACATTCATAAGAATTGCTTGTAATTATTATTTTACCGATAATTCTATGTTAGGACCCATCTCTTGACCAACGAAAAGAGCATGTGGTGGTATATGTGAAAAATGTGTTTATTTCTTTCTCTTTCCTCCTAGACACTGAAGAAAGTACAGGTAGTCCTCGACATACGGCCACAATTGAGCCCAAATTTTCTGTTGTTAAGTGAGACAGCTGTTGAGTGAGTTTTGCCCCATTTTACAATTTTTCTTGCTACAGTTGTTAAGTGAATCACCACAGTTGATAAGTGAGTAACTCAGTTGTAAAGTGAACCTGGCTTCTCCATTGACTTTGCTTGTCAGAAGGTCGCAAAAGGGGGTCACATGACCTTGGGACACAGCAACGGTCATAAGTATGAACCAATTGCCAAGCATCTCAATTTTGATCCCATGATCGTGGGGATGTTGCAAAGGTTGTAACTGTGAAAAACAGCCATAAGTCACATTGTTTTCAGGGCCGCCGTAACATTGAACGGTCATTATATGAACTGCTGTAAGTCGAGGCCTACCTCTATAGACATATTTTCTTATTTTCATTTTTTCTTGCATTAACACTTGGATGAGGAAGGTTGAACAGCGACCAGTTGAAAGTTATTTGGTGAGATGGCTGAGATGAATCTGAAAACGTCTCTTCTTGTTTTTCTCCACGGTATTAAATCATGCTGGTTCTAGCTCTCAGTGAGGAAATCTAGAAGTGGAGTACCATTTATGGGACTCACAATGAAATATTGGGCAACAGCTACTATATATTTTAAAAAAGTCAACTCCTGGCATGTAACGTAGGAAACTGCATATATAAGAAGTCTGTTTCATCCAGTTTTGCCTCTCCTGATAGGAAACAGCTCTGGAGAGTCTAAAACCAGGTGTTCCCACTGGTAGATGCTGAGGACTAGATCCATGACTTTTTGGGTACAAAGCAAATGCTCTTTCTATATGAAATCGTCAGTGTTATACTAGAACACTGAAAGGATGTCATATCTTAAATCTACATGAAGGATCAATCCATGATCTTGGCAATCTATTGCTAACTAGGCCCACAACCAACCCAGCTTACAATATCCTTTGTGGAGTGAAAATAGCAATGCTGCGTATGGTACCCTGCCCATTATATCATTATTTATTTATCTAGACTTTTTTTAAATCCTACCCTTCTTATTTTTACAAAAAAAAACTCAGGGAGACAAACATACCTAATATATTTTTTTTCCTCCTCCTGTTTTCTAGATTTCATGCCTAAAGTGGGACTAAAACTCACAAACTCCCAGTTTCTAGCCTGGGGCCTTAGTCACTAGACCAGGGTTGCCAAATTCACGGCCCGCGGGCCGGATACGTCACATGCTGGCCACGCCCATGCTCAGTTTAACAAAGGGGGGGGGAAGTCACGATATGTCACATGATGATGCCGTGATGAGGTGAGTTTGACATCCCTGCACTAAACCAAGCTGTAGATCCTTTAACACAGGGTCCCCAACCTTTTGGACCTCAGGGAACATTAAATTCATAATTTTAAATCCCGCAGACCACTAATATGATCTGCCTAATGACTGGCCAGGTGGGCGTAGCTACATGGTCATGTGACTGGGTGGGCATGGCCAACTTGATGTCACTCATATCGAGGGGTGCCTCACCGGCAGTGACATGCAGTGAGGTTTATGGCTGGTGAGGCTGGTTACGACATCAGCGCGAGCTGCGGTCCCCTTCATGTTGACTTAGGAAGGCGGGGAATGGGACCACGTGTCCAGGAGGCTGAGGCAGCTTCAGCCTCCTGCACACATGGTCCCATTCCCCGCCTTCCTGAGTCAACATGAAGGGGACCGCGGCTCGCGCTCCACGGTCCCGCAGCTCACACTCCGTGGTCCCCTTCATGTTGACTCAGGAAGGCGGGGAATGGGACCACGTGTGCAGGAGGGAGGCTGAGGCTAGAGGAGCCTCCTGCACACATGGTCCCATTCCCGGACCAGGTGTGCAGAAGGCTCCTCAGCGCCTTTTCCCTTTTCCCTTTTTTTTATTTTCATGATGAGAGTGGTGAGGCTCTGCCTCCCCTGCCTCCCCTGACCACACGTCCTTGCTCACCGGCCTCTATTCGCCCCTCCCTCTGGCTCTTCGCCACCAGCAGCACTTCCCTCCAGTCTTCACCCAAAGCCTCGTACCAGGAGGCTGAAGCAGACCCCAAATCAGAATTTCTGCCCCCCTCCGACCCACACAAAAAGACCCCGAAAGGGGAGGCTCTCTGCAGCAACACAAGCCTTCATTGCGTGCATCCAGCCCAGAGGCCGTAGTTTAAGGACCCCTGATTTGGTGCAATATAAAAATTGCAAATAATTTTTCTTCAGACCACCAAAATCTTCTCGCGGGACGACGGGTGGTCCATGGAGCACCAGTTGATGACTGCTGCTCTAACATACCATGTTCTTTGCACTGTGATATGATCTGTAAGTGTTACCCAGGCGTTCTACCCTTCCCCTGAAACCCAATGGAAGAGATTTAGTTGCCAATAGTTTAATTAGAAAGCAGTGTCAACATTTACAGAGTCTCCCATTGGGAATCACACGGTATTTCTCTATTGACTTCTCAAACCTTTCTCCCATACCAGAAACATTAGTCCCTAACTCACAGCCCTTGAATGAAAATGATGAGCACAGAAAGAACTACAGATTTAAAGGAGTCAGCAGGATTTTACGTATTAGCTACTCACTCCATTCTTTTTACAGCCTAAATCAGGGGTGTCCAAACGTGGGAACTTTAAGACTTGTGGACTTCAACTCCCAGAATTCCCAGCATAGCTATGCTGGCTGGGGAATTCTGGGAGTTGAAGTCCACAAGTCTTAAAGTTCCCACGTTTGGACACCCCTGGCCTAAATACAGAATACCCAATGCTGCCTTGCAGTTTCTCAAATGTTTTCTTCTACAAAAAAATACTTTGGATTTCTTTTTTAACCTAATTTCCAGAAAGCTTTGGAATTTACTTCACATTTTGCTTAATGGTGTTTTGTTTTATTTTATGTACAAGGTTAGAGCAGTGGCTTTCAGCCTCTACTACTTAAAATGCATGTAGAAAACGTGTAAAAAAATACAAATACAAAAAAAAAAAATCAAAAGCACCAGTGGTCAGTAGCCTAGATTAAGATGTATAACTATGTCGTTGTTCATTTAAAATAATTTTAAATGTATGTTATTTTTAAAAAAGTTCATGGGCTGAAATCACATTGCCAAAATTTAGCCACTATGTCTGCGAAGTTTAATAGCATTATCTCTAGGATACATTTTAAGAGACAAAACATTCTACATGTAGCCAGGTCACTGATATACAGGGACTCCTCGACTTATGACCACAACTGATCCCCACATTTCTGTTGCTAAGCGGGACAGTTCTTAAGTGAACTTTGCCCCATTTTATGATCTTCCTTGCCACAAGTGTTAAGTGAATCACTGCAGTTGCTAAGTGAGTAACACTGTTATTAAGTGAATCTGGCTTCCCCATTGACTTGGCTTGTCAGAAGATTGCAAAAGGTGATCGCGTGATCCTGGGACATTGTAACCTTCATAAATATGAGTCGAGCATCCAAATTTTGGTCACATGACCATAGAGAGGTTGTAAGATGGTAAGAGGTTGTATGTGTGAAAGATGGTCAGAACTCACTTTTTTCATTATAACTTTGAACAGTCACTAAACAAACTGTGGTAAGCCAAGGACTAACTATAATTATATAAGGTAATTATACATATGCACAAGTCGTTCCTGAATCTAGGAGGCAGTGCTCATCTCCGGTTCTAAGACGAAGAGCCAGCGCTGTCTGAAGACGTCTCCATGGTCATGTGACTGGCATGACTAAACACAAAAGCGCACGGTATGCTGTTACCTTCCCACCAAAGGTGGTTCCTATTTTTCTACTTGCATTTTTTATGTGCTTTCGAACTGCTAGGTTGGCAGAAGCTAGGACAAGTAATGGGAGCTCACTCCATTACGCGGTGCTAGGGATACAAACCGCTGAACTGCCGACCTTTCTGATCGACAAGCTCAGCATCTTAGCCACTTCGTGTAATTAAATAGATGCAAGGGTATTCATTAGAATTTGTGGAGGAATATAGTCAGAGTTAGAGAGGCTGTTTCCCAGTGAGTGAAGAGTTGTGGAGCTAGGAATGTCTGGTAGGCAGAAAGAGACCCTCTCTAGGAATTCATAGGGTACATCTACAGTTATTGCCGATAATTGCTTTAGTCTGGCAAGATTCTGTTTGTAAGTGAATAACAATAACGTAACTACTCAGAATCGACTCGATGTGTTATCCTTGGTTCTTTGGGCCTGAGAATTTCAATAACAAAAATTAATGTGAAAGAAATTTGAAAATCACATTTTGTCACCAAGCCGAATGAGAACTGACACAAATAAATATATCATGTATGATAAAATATATATGATATTTTTCCCATACAGGGCTAATGTCAATTCCAATGCAAATAACGTTAATATTGTAGCAGAGATCAGAGGTGGGTTTGGCCCGATTTGGCCGAGTAGGTATTAACTCAGCCAGCCACGCCCCCAAACTGGTTCTATCAGCATGCACAGAAGCATTTTTTTACCTAGTGCACCGCCATCTTGTTTTTTGCTTCTGCGCATGCCCAAAAGCATTTTTTTACCTAGTTCGCATGTGTGCGTGCCAGAAGCGCATCCCTGAGCAAATCGGCAGTAGAAGAAGCCAGAACCCACCCCATCCAGTGATTTCAATTTAAAGCTAACATTGCTCTTCTTTTTCCAAGACCGAGCAAATACGTGCTCTATATTTAGAGCCAGGAAAAGAACAGGTTTTCCATTAAAGTCATAGGACTAAAGTCTTATGCTTGGATTGACTAAGAGCTCATGGCCCATGAGTTTGCTCTGATGTCATTCATTTGGATAGTTCCTATTTAAAAACTTGGGAGAGAAAGATAAAACTTGGTTATCTATTGTCTATTTTTACAAGTGATTTTGGCTTTGCCTCAGAAAAAAATAGAACGGTAGGCCAGAGTAATGATGAAGCTTGTATAACAAATGCTACTGCACCATGCTATTTGTGGCAAGTGAAAAGAAATATAGTGGGTCTAATACTGCATTATTGTTGCTGTTGTTGTTGTTGTTATTATTACTGTATTATGTATAACACAGAGAGGGACGCAGTAGCTCAGTGGCTAAGACACTGAGCTTGTCAATCAGAAAGGTCAGCAGTTTGCCGGTTCGAATCCCTAGCGCTGCATAACGGAGTGAGCGCCCGTTACTTGTCCCAGCTTGTCCTGTTACTTTGGTGGGAAGGAAACAGCGTTCCGTGCGCCTTCGACATTTAGACATGCCAGCCACATGACCCCGGAGATGTCTTCGGACAGTGCTGGCTCTTCGGCTTTGAAATGGAGATGAGCACCGCCCCCTAGAGTCAACAAGCCTCCTAGAGTCAACAAGCAACTTCAATGGGGAAGCCAGGTTTACTTAACAACCAGGTTACTAACTTATCAACTGCAGTGATTCACTTAACAACTGCGACAAGAAATGTTGCAAAATGGGGCAAAACTCACTTAACAAATTCTCAATGAACAACATTAATTCTGGGCTCAATTGTAAGTTGAGGAGACCTGAACTAATCTATTGTTAGGTTACTAACCCGATGCTAACCTGTCTAGACTCTGCTTAGAAACTTCCAGTGATGGAGTGCCCATGATTTCTGGAGGCAAGCTGTTCCACTGGTTAATTGTCCTCACTGTTAAGAAGTTTCTCCTTAATTCCAGGTTGCTTCCCTCTTCGGCAAGTTTCCAATTATTATTTCTTGTCCTGCCATCTGGCGTTTTGGAGAATAATTTGACCCCCTCTTCTTTGTGGCAGCCCCTCAAATACAGGAATACTGCTATCATGTCACCCGTAATTCTTCTTTTCCTTAGACGAGACAAACCGAAATCCTTCCATTCCCCACTATCCTGACAGAGCTGAAGAAGCTTCTTGGATGAGAAGCCAAACGTCTTCAAAAGGGAAAGAAAACAAGGAAGTCCACTTGCCTCCTGAAAAAGCCCCTTTGGGACTACCACACATAATGTTCATGGATAAGTCTGGAAGCAATAGTTGGAACAGCAATACCTTTATTTTGAATTACCATATTTTTCGGAGTATAAGACACAACTTTTTCCCTCAAAAAAGAGGGTGAAAATCTGGGTGCATCTTATACATTGAATACAGCATTTTTTGCCTCCCGAAACTCCGCCCCTTCACCAAAATGGCTGTGCATAGCCTTTGGGAGGCTTCCAGAGTGCTCCTGGGGGGGGGGGCAGAAATGAGTGAAAAAAGGGCTGATTTTGGCTCGTTTTCCCTCCCCCAGGAGCATTCGATAAGCCTTCTAAAGCTATGCATGCCCTTTTTGACTGTTTTCGCGAAAAACAAGCTGTTATTGGGAGGTCTGCAGAGTGCAAAAACTTTTTTTTTAATTTGCCTCTTCAAAATCTTGGTGCATCTTATACTTCAGTGTGTCTTATACTCTGAAAAATATGGTAGATGGATTTGAGACTGATATTCTCTACTTAAAAGCAATAAATTGCATCTAAATCCAGCCACCCAGGCTTCTTTCCCTCAAACTGCTATTGCATCAGTACTGTCCAGTCACCAGTTAACCTTGAGCATATTTAACAGATAGGTTTGTGTCAATGAACAGCCCTCATTTCTTTCCACATTCGCCTCTTCCTCCTTCCCACGCCTGCCATGCCAAGTGATGCTATTTTGTGTTCCTGGGTAATCATTAAATCCTGCCCACGCTCAGATCGGGGAAAGTGCTGGTGGAAAATAACAGACAGCAGTCATGAGCAATGTGACATGAAACAATAAATATCTTGGCATGCACCCATCTACAGCTATCATAGTAATTTATGCAACACCTAAATAAAAATGTGTGTTTTCTTTCTGCTATTTGGCCTTGCTTATAATGGACCTAGCGAGATCAAGAGGTATTTGTAACTAACATCCCATTAATTTCTACATGTCTATTCTACGAGTCTATTCTACGAGTCTATTCTACGAGTTGCCTACTTGTATTCTACGAGTCTATTCTACAAGTTGAGGGATGCGGTAGCTCAGTGGCTAAGATGCTGAGCTTCTCTATCAGGAAGGTCGGCAGTTTGGCGGTTCGAATCTCTAGCGCCGCATAACGGAGTGAGCTCCCGTTACTTGTCCCAGTTTCTGCCAACCTAGCAGTTTGAAAGCATGTAAAAATGCAAATAGAAAAATAAGAACCATCTTTGGTGGGAAGGTAACAGCATTCCGTGCACCCTCAACGTTTAGTCATGCCAGCCACATGACCACGGAGACGTCTTTGGACAGCGCTGGCTCTTCGGCTTTGAAACAGAGATGAGCACCGCCTCCTAATTCGGAAACGACTAGTACATATGTGCGAGGGGAACCTTTACCTTTACCTATTCTACGAGTGACAAATTTTGGATCCAAGTTAGCATATTGACTAGTATAAATTAAGGATGAAAAAGGGACAATAGGAGATCAGTTACAATCTTAAAAGTTCTCTGCTTCTTGGCGGCATAAAATATTTACCCAAATTTTCATTCATAAAACTGGAGTGGGAGAATAATAAGAAAATAGCTTTCTTCTAAAATTTAAGTGTATATTTATATGTAGTCTTATGCTTCAGAATAATTGGTCTATAATGTTTAAGCTTTTAATAGTAGGTTATAACGTATTATTGTTTTGGAATCTAAGAATTCATTTCTGTAGAAATCAGCCTGGACATGAAAATAATATTTTCCTGGATGCCAGCCCGCCCAAATCTTCGCTACTATAATTGCAGAATATTTTTCCCCTCTTGTAAAGATAGACCTGGCTAACAAAAGAAAATGACAGATGGGTTAAAATTAAACATAATTCGAGAATTTTAGAATCATTAAAAATAGAGTTTAATTATTGAGGGATAAATGTGCTGGTTTATTTAAGGACAGAGGGAAAACCAGGGGTGGGTTCCTGCCAGTTCTAACCTCTTCTATAGAAGAGGTTCCACAAATCTATCTTGTCATTTAGAACCAGTTCCAGCTCCCTCCCCCCGCCCATCCGCACCATGCTTGCCCCGCCCGCCACTCACTGATTGGCTGGCTCACCAATTGCCCCACCCACTTCTAAACCTTAAAGTCCTATCTAAACCTTAAAGTCTTAAAGCTGTCAAGTTTGAACATCCCTGAGGTTTTTTTTCTAAAGGGTTAGGGGTGCAAGGGTCTTGTAACTTGACAGCTTTAAGACTTGCACACTTCAATGCCAGAGTTCCTGAGCCAACATGACTGGAGGAGGAATTCTGGGAGTTGAAGTCCACAAGTCTTAAAGATGTCAAGTTTGAACACCTCTGGGGGTTTTTTTTCTAAAGGGTTAGGGGTGCAAGGGTCTTGTAACTTGACAGCTTTAAGACTTGCGTGCTTCAAATGCCAGAGTTTCTGAGCCAACATTTTGGTTGCTAAGCAAGAGCCTTGTTAAGTGAGTTTCACCCCATTTTACAAGTTTGCTACGCCCACCCAGTTACACGACTGCCAAGCCACTCCCACTCAGTCACATGGCCAGTAAGCCACTCTCACAAAGCAGACCACACCTACAGAAGAGGTTCTAAAAAAATTTGAAACCCACCACTGGGGAAAACCTATATGTGTTTAAGATGTGCCATGTAATGGAGGTGCTTACATTTTTCTGAGTGATTCCAGGAAGCACTAGACACTTCCAAAGCATTACAATGAAAAATAATTAAGTCTTTTTTTCATATTGTCAATAACAGGAAAATAATTTAAAAGATTGCGCAGCCAGACTTCATCTCTGTTAGCATTTGCCCTGTGCTACGGTGTGCTGAGAATGAAAAAAAACAAAGATTGAACTGTAAAATCTGCAGCAAAAATCTTTGACAGAGAGTACGATGCTCCCTTGTTCATTGCTGGGAAGATGGTTAGTTTTGCTATAAAGGAAAAAAATAAACTTGGATCCAAAACTCCAGCAGAAATAAGCATCTTCTGCAGCAAAACTTTGCTCCTGTTTCACATTGTTATCGTTTCTTTTCTTTCTCCGTTTTCATTTTTTATTCCTGAATCGATACATCTTTTCTTTCCCTCTGACAACAAAGAACATTAAAATCCGGATAAATACATTCAAATTAAGTAAAAGTATGGCCATTGTTACCCACCCTGGGAAATTCTGTGAATGATTTCTGCTCACCGCAACTTTTAGTCTGAAAGCAGTCTCAATTGCTTTTCTGATCTGTCTTTTTTCCTACCTTTAAGGGTAGTCGTGGACTTATGACCGGTCACTTGTGACTGCATTTTGGGCAACCAGGCCACGCTTAACCATCCCACAATTGTGTGATGGCATTTTACAGTTTTTGCTGGAAACTGGCATTTATTTCTAATTTCTTGCAAAAATCACCCCGTAGCAAACAATGGGTTCGCTTAACAACTACAGCATTTATTTAATGACCGCCCCATAAAACGTTATAAAATCAGCTTTACAGCCTTCACAACTTATGACTAAAACTGCAGGCTCGGTTACAGTTGTAAATTGAGAATGACTCATGAGTCATCCATGTTTGCTTTAGCTGGATCTAAGATGGAGTAACCCGGAAAGGCATAACGCTCTAGGATTTAACTGGAGTATGCCTAGTCTGTGGAGATTCTCAGTCATCCAGGTCATGGTTGTCCCAAAGGTGCTTTTTCAGGAGGCAACTGGACTCTCTTGTTTTTTTTCTTTGACCTAAAGGACTGAGAATCTCTACAGACTTTTAGCTATACAATTTGGGATGAACACTCTTGGAATGGTGTGGGAGTAGGAATGGATTTCCAGAGGGAAAAAAAATTGCAGACTACAGGAACCATTTGCACCACTCAGGTGACCCTGAGGACACAGATCAACCTCCAAGTGGAGGTTTAACAACCCTCGAAAAGGATGCAAATGACCAGCTGTCTGCAAGGAGTATAAATCCTTCCATTCCCCAGTATTCTGTCAGAGCTGAAGAAGCTTCTTGGATGAGAAGGGAAACATCTTCAAAGAAAAAAACAAGAAAGTCCAGTTGCCCCCAGAAAAAGCCCCTTTGGGACGAGTATCCCAAGCGCTCCTCTCTTTTCAAGGAGTTCAGATTCCTTCAAAGCATCTTCCATATTTATGCCGGACTAGGCCTCCCACTGAGATCAATAGTTAATAACAATACAGTAGTCCTTGACTTACTTGTTTAGTGACCGTTCATTTGTTTGGTGACTGTTCAAAGATACAACAGCACTGAAAAAAGAAACTTATGGCCATTTTTCACACTTAACAACCATTGTAGCATCCCCATGGTCACGTGATTTACATTCAGACACTTGGCAATTGACTCATATTTATGAGCGTTGCTGTGTCCCCAGGTCATGTGCTCCCCTCTGCAATTTTCTGACTAGCAAAGTCAATGGGGAAACCTAATTGACTTCACAACCGTGTTACTTATTTAATAACTGCAGGGATTCACTTTAAAAATGTGTGCCGAAAGAAGTCGTAAAATGGGGCAAAACTCACTTATCAACAAACATTTTGGGCTCCATTGCAGTCGTAGGTTGAGGACATTTAATTCTCATTTGCCTATTTAAGTGGCTTAATCAATGTACCGATCAGTACAGCAGTTGTTGATTAATTGGGAATAATTTTAATCATTGGAGAGATATAAAAGATGTATAGCCACATATAGGGGACACAGTGGCTCAGTGGCTAAGATGCTGAGCTTGTCCATCAGAAAAGTCAGCAGTTCAGCGGTTCGAATCCCTAGCACCATGTAACAGAGTGAGCTCCCATTACTTGTCCCAGCTTCTGCCAACATAGCAATTCGAAAGCATGTAAAAATGCAAATAGAAAAATAGGAACCATCTTTGGTGGGAAGGTAACAGTGTTCCGTGCGCCTTCAGCTTTTAGTCATGCCGGCCACATGACCACTGAGACGTCTTCGGACAGCGCTTGCTCTTCGGCTTTGAAAGAGAAATGAGCAGCACTTCTTAGAGTCGGGAATGACTAGCACATATGCGCAAGGGGAACCTTTCCCTTTATAGCCGCATACAGGAAATTAAAAAGGGATGATCAATGGTAGCTTTTTTGTATTGAACTTGATTTTATCTGACTAGCTTTGTCAACTGCCTCTCCTCCTGAACTCCATTTCCGGTTTGCCTTTTTAACCAGCTGGCAACCCGAACAGTTTCTTTTCCTTCCTACCTTCCACTCCAGTTTTCTTAAAATATTTACAGAGCAGAATCTTGCTGCAAAGGGTTGTGGCAAGGACAGACATGTGTTGCAATCTGAGTGAATTGTACCAGGAGCCACAGTTTGACAACATAATGTGTCATGTTTTAATGAGGGACAATGCAGTCCTCTTTAACGTTATTAAAGTTCAAGAAACGACAAGTTTATGCATTGTGCTGGTTTCAAGATTGCGGGCAAGCATGGAATGTCCTAATAAATCAGCCATAAACAGACAAAGAAGATGAAATATTTACTCAATTCCCCCTTGATGGAAAAGAATCACAGCAGGACTGTCTCAGTAGAACTTCTGCCCAATACCAGCTGATCTTAAGTCATTGTAGTCTAGTTCTTGATTTAATGCCTATCCCAAACGGTGCACCCATCCCCAACTAGAAGCCAAAAAAATAAACAAGAAGAAAGTAGAATGAAAGAAACCAGGAGAGCCGAAATTCAGCTAAGCTATGGATTTTTTTTCTCCTTTTGAAAAACTACCATGAAATGCTTCAAAGGAATCCCATTGTTTACGAGTGTGGCTTACTAGATCCAAACTGCATCAGTATTTCTCCTATTAAAAATAAAAATAGAGACACAGATAGAATTTTAATCAGGGCTTCAGCGGGAAGGAGTGGTGTCAGTGGTGGGATTCAAACATTTTTTAGTACCGGTTCTGTGGGCGTGGCTTGATGGTCATGGTGTGGCGTGGTGGGTGTGGCAGGGGAAGGATACTGCAAAATCCCCATTTTCTCCCGATCAGCTGGGACTCAGGAGGCAGAGAATAGATGGGGGCAGAACAAGTCAGAGGTGGTATTTACCAGTTCTCTGAACTAATCAAAATATCCACTACCGGTTCTCCAGAACTGGTCAGAACCTGCTGAATGCCACCTCTGAATGGTGTCATAGTATCGGTCCAGCTATTTTAAAAATGCGCACGGGTATGGACAGCTGAATCAGTCTTTTTTCCCCAGTTCATGACAGTTTCACATGGATAAGTCATGCATCTTTTCTGCTCTTTTTCCTCTCAGTCTGCATTTAAAAAAAAAAAAACAATGAGCTAATTTCTATTAGCAAGATTCTAATTTTGTGAACAGTAGATTTTTTAAAGGTAAAGATGGATCTGTACTTGTAATGAGGGAACCTTTGAACAGTTACAACCTTATTTGGTTAAGCTTGAGATGCAACATATTCTGACCAAGGCTTCCCCAGAAGCACGAAGCCGAGTCCTCATCCCGATAAACCCCTTTTATTTAATTTACAGTGAATTCCTCTCCAGCAAAGTCTTTCCTCTCTCACAGTCTTTCAAGATAGTTCACAATTACCAACCTTTATCAGGCTTGGAGAGTGGCCAGGCTGATGTCCTTCAGATGCCGCAATACTTGGCAAGAATGCAGGATTGAACTAATTGTCTCCTGCAAACTCCATTCCCCTTTCGCTCCCCTTTTATTCCTTATGGGAGGGCCCATTCACCATCCACCTGTGGCCTTACTCCCAAGCCAACCCCTGTTCGTTAGCTGTTCCCTTCATCTGGCAACTCTGTGCACACTGAGAACAGGCTCCAGCTGTTCATCTGCCTCACTCTGAAGGCAGCTGATAACTGGCATACAGTTCTGGCCCTTTCTCTGCCTCCGACACAGAGCCCTCATAACAGCCTTCCCCAAACTCCAGGACTGGCTCTCCCCAACCTCCTCATTGTCCGAATCTGCTGCCAGCTCTGTTAGCCGCTGATGGGCCACAACAGAAGCATTTGTTTTTTTTCTTTATTAACCCAGTTTTATTCCTTTTGTAGAAATAACTCAAGGTGGTGAAGATACCTAACATTCTTTCTTCCTCCTATTTTCCCCATAACAACAGCTATGTGAAGTAGGTAGGGCTGAGCGACTGGGCCAAAGTCACCCAGCCAGTTTTCAACCCTAAAGTTGGGCTAGAACTCACATTCTCCTGGTTTCTAGCCTAATTCTGCTTAACCCCAAGACCGAATTGGTTCTTTATTCATATATGCCAATCGTATGGTTGACCCAACAAGCTATAGCCTGGCTTTTTACGAAGTGTGAATTCACGAAGTTTAAAGATTTCAGGTCAGAGTCAACAAATCCATGTTAAAATTGCACATGACATCTGCTGTCAGGGTTCCAAACAGCATCCAAAAATAAATCAGAGTCCAAGGCAAAGTATTGCTCAAAGTTCCAATTTATTAAAAGAGCCATGTTGGCACATCTGGGAAAACCCGAATCTGAAAGCTTCCCGGTTTTCCCCACCTAATTGAAAGTTCAAGATCTTGCCCCCCACACCCACAATTCCATCACATGGTCCAATCTCCCATGCTGGCAGTTCCACCTATCCAGTTCCGGTCAGGTGCAGAGACAAAGGATGACCTTGGCTTTCTAGAAAGAATGTTGTTGTGACTACATAGTATGTGACTCCTTACAACCCCCCCCCCCCTCCTATTTTCCCACAATAGAAAATACATAGTAGAATAATAGAAAGTATGGCAGGCCAAAGACCCAAAAGAAAAGATGGCTGCAGGCCTGGCCAGATGTCAGAACTATTTTGAACAAGTCTCCGTCAGTGGAACATATTGGAATTCTTACATATAACCCTGCTGTTTTCTAAGCAGAAGGACCACATCTATGAACGGGTAGAGTTACAGATGCCACTCATAGTTTTAGGACCCAGACAGACTGTTATTATTTTTCTTACTGGCTTTGTGGAACATTAAAGAGTTTACTGGAGGTGGGGGTGAATAACATCGTTTTCGCTTTTACCACAAACTCCGCTGCCCTACTCTAGTAAAATGTGTTGACTTGGCTCAGGGTTCATTTATTTTACGATACACACGCCTTCCTTTCCCCCTACCAAACAAGCTGATGTTGATTTTTGTCTGTCTGCGTAAATCCAAAAGCTGAGCTGTAAGCAACAGCGTGGTTATGTATAGACACACTTAAAGGAAAAACAATTTGTTCAGAGTAAGGGCTGCATTTTTTCCTTCTTCGCCCTTAGATGTTTGTTTGGTGGTAACCCAGTGTAGTTCCTCGCCAGACCATAGCCTGTACCAGGAGTGGTAGGATGAATCAGAGTTGTCTTGCTCTTCATGGCATTTTGACAGAGGCTCCAGAAGGTTTATCCCATAAAATTGCTCACTACACTAGCTTTTGGTAGACCTCATCTTGTGTGACTCCATTTATTCCTATGGGAAAGGGCCCTAGTGACCTTAATGGAATGGCCATTGTCTGAGAGAATGAGTACCAGAGCAGCAGAATTACAGCTAATCAAAACAGCATCTCTCAGATCTATTCCTTTGCCCCAAATATGCCATGGTCACCACTTTTTCAGCCATATATCCTACCTGTCAATGACTACTTCAGCTTCAACCACAATATGCTAACATTTTTCAATCCCACCCCTGGTAGATCCCATATCCAGGTAGAGTTTGATGCGACACTTGGAGTAGTATTAGGGGAGAGATCCAGAACACTGACTGTGTCATGATTTGGGCTGACCTTTTTTTCCAGTTTCTGAGATTTGAAGATATGTTTAGGTCACAACATGTAGTTTCAGTCCTCGTCCATCTTGGCTGTTATGATCTGGTTGTTGACAGATCCAAGTTGGAGTGTTGCCTTTCTTATTCATATAATTACAAACTTCTTTGTGGGAAATGGAGGCAGTTGAGTTTGAGATGAAGACATCCAAGCGGTTGTGGCGAATTGGAGATCAGCCTGGAGTCTCTAATGATGTGGATGAGGTCAAGCATGTTAGAATTGAAAGAGAAAGGAAACACAATGAAGAAGATAAAATTGTAGAGACAGGCATTGAATTTTCTCAGAATGACAAACATAGAGATTTTCAGCTCTATCTAAGTTAACATCAGACAACATCAAAAAGATTGCTAGGAAATTTTGTGAATGACACCCTAGCAACATCCCTGGCTACATTTCTCTCACTGAACTGCAACTATTGTGCAGGTTGCAGAGAAAAAGGAAAGAGCCATCCTTAAAGTTTTTTTTTAAATACCAGCAACCTCCAGTTCTTCCTCATCTCACTCTTGACCTCAGTTGCCAGAATAGAGAGAGAAATGGAAAAACGGGGCTATTCAGTCAAGGGACCAAATACATCTGCCTTGCTCTCTTGCTAAATGGCTTTCAGAGTTCACTGTAACCATTGTTTAAGGAGCCCTTTAGTTTTTCTTCCCTTGCTCCTCCTGTTCTTCCTTGTGGGGGCAGATCTGTAAATTTCTCTGTGAGCTTTTTCAGCTGAAGAACCAGATAATGGTTCTTACGATGTTTACATAATCTCCAGAGCTAATCTTGAAATTCATTCCTTTGGGAAATTCTCTTGGCACTTCATTTATTCTGCCATCCCGAGAGCTTCAAAGTTGTGTTTAAAAAGTTGTTGTATAGCTGATAGGCTCCTCAAGAATGAGTGGTATTCATCCATTCATTCATTGTTAGTTTGTTTATCATTATCTGTGCTACCTATTTCATTGATATGATGACTCTTGGGAGTTGTTATGGTCCAGCAAGCTGGCAGTAGATTCGGACAGTGAGGAGGTAAGGGAGGAACATGGACAAGTCCTGGAGTCTGGGAAAAGCTCTGATGGGGGCTCTGTGTCGGAGGCAGAGAGGGGGCCAGAGTCGTATGCTGCCTTCAGAGTCAGACATCAGTGAGGCAGACGAACAGCTGGAGCCTGTTCCCAGTGTGCGCATGCGCAGAGTTGCCAGACGAAGGGAACAGCTAAAGAACAGGAGTCGACTTGGGAGTAGGTGGCCACAGGTGGACGATGAATGGCCCCTCCCAGAGGAAATAAAAGAGGAGCGAAAGGGGAGTGGAGTTTGCAGGAGACAATTAGGTTGCTTAATAGAGGAGATGGCCCATTAAAGCTCACATGAGCCGCTATAAACAAATATCAGAAGGTTTTTAAAGGGTATCAATAAGCGTACATTTGTGCGCGCTCACACATTTGCCGCGTCTAAACTTTGGGGAAGTTTATTAACATCTTAGCGATGTAGAGAATGAAAGAGAGGTGCGGGTGAGAAGGAATTGAAGGGGGTAACTCAAGTTCCCGGTTTCTTTCCTTGGACACAACAACAACTCACATATTTTGCTTCCGCTTTAACAAAATAATGATTCATTGGGAAAATGGGGCATAAGTCTTCATTTTGGATGCAATTAAAGTGTTGATTTCATTCATGCCCCTCATCTGCGTGACATTTTGCGCATCAAAACCACTGCCTTTGTACCAGACCGAGCCTATTTGCTGCAGTACAGATATCAGTTTCACCCTTCACATTAGTGCAGGTAAGTTTTTTTAAAATTTATTTAAAATACATTGTGAAAACTCAGCTGTCAGTTGATCTTAATGTTATGAAATGAAAAGTATGCCATTTGCAATTAACTTGGCATAAAATAATTCATTTGCATTTAATTGTAATTGTTCAAAGAATGTTCGGAAAAATGTTCGGCCCTCCAGCATGTTCACTTCATCCAATCTGGCCCTCTTTGAAAAAAGTTTGGACACCCCTGGCTTAATTGGTTCCTTGACTTTCTGAGAATCCTTGCCAAGTTTTGCAGATATCGGCCTGTCAGCTCTCCAAGCCAGATAAGGTCTGTGACTGTAAATCCTCCGTGAAAGACTTTGCTGGATGTGAATGAGCAGAATTCACAGTAAATTAATAAAAGGGGTTTTTCTCGGGACCAGGAGTTTGCTTCATGCTCTTGGGAAGCCTAGGTCAGAACAGCAGCTATCATTTATTCCTGTCATTTATCCCTACCATTTTACTA
Source organism: Natrix helvetica (assembly GCF_964273705.1). Classification (NCBI taxonomy): domain Eukaryota; kingdom Metazoa; phylum Chordata; class Lepidosauria; order Squamata; family Natricidae; genus Natrix; species Natrix helvetica. Next base: position 14,269,984 of record NC_138558.1, read on the forward strand.
ATCTTCCTATTACAGAGGTACCATATTTAAGCTGCGAAAAGTGTAAAGACCAGGCAAGCAACGAAGAGATACAGGTAGACCTAAAAACCTAACAAAATGAAGTTTCTCACTTGTTCTCTCTGCTAGAAGCATGATGCAGAGGTTAGGAATCTTCAGATTCAGATATTTCCTTATTCCATTAATACTGTGGTTCTGATTTCCATGGAAGTCCAGCATCGAGAAGAAGGGACTGATGGTGTTTCCATAAAGACCAGGAAGGAGGAACCAATATAAGACTTCTCTCTCTGAGCTTTCCAACCTCAGAAGGCGAATCTGATTTTATTATTCCTAGGAACCTGATGGAGATTCACTTGAACGAAGGGGCGTCTTGTCGTCTATAATTTCTTTCAAAAAGGAGAGAGCACAGTGGCTTATGAGGTTAGGGCATGGATGACAATCGGCAGGCTTGGGTTCGAGACCCAGTTGCTGCACCCCAAGATGAGGTGACACACGCTCCAGCTCCCACCAACCCAGCAGTTCAAAGCAGGCAACTGCAAGTAGATAAATGGGTACCACTTTGGTGGGCCACTTTTAACAGGAACGTGAAACTGGGTCTCCCCCACCCAGGCAACAGTAAAGTCACCCTTCAATCCTTTCAACCTGGAAACACAACACAACTGTAGTAATTTCAGAAAGAAACTTCAAGGGCTGAGAAACCAAGTGATAAAACATGCTGAGGTCATCTCCCCAAGCAGACTTGCGCCTTTGTGGTCTTAGTGATGTCCCAATTCTCTTGTGAATCAGCGATCATGGAGCAAGGTTGCTTAAGGATTTCTTTAAATCATCCAGACTATGGGTTCAAACAAAGTTATCTCTCAGTCTTTCGAAATTCTGCAGTGTAGATTTTGGCTCTATATGTTTCCAAATATCTTTAGCATACTTTGCATACAAAAATACATTTTAAAAATATATTTACTGTGCGCGACCAGTGACCCCTTCCTGCTTTTGCTGCATTTTTCCCCCTCCCCAGGCTCCAGAGGCTTTTTAGGAGCCTGGGGAGGGTGAAAACAGCCTCCCACGTCCCCCCCGACACCCTTCGGAGGCCTCAAGAGCTTCCCTGAAGCCTTTGGAGGGTGAAAAATGGACCCACAGGGAACCCAGAAGTTCAGGAATTGTGACTTCCATTTTGTCTGTAGGGCTGATTTTCATCTTCCGGAGCCTTCAGGGAAGCCTGAAGGCTCCGGAGGGCGAAAAACGGTCCTACAAGCAAATTGGAAGTCTGTTCTTGAATTTCTGGTTTGCCCATTAGGGCGAAAAACAGCCTCAAAAGAAGGCTGAAGGCAGCTGGCCAGCGTGTGCATGCGCACTGGCCAGCTGACAGGACAATCCCTCATATGCCATGACAAATGGTTCCACATGCCACCTGTGGCACACGTGCCATAGGTTCACCATCACAGGTATAGGATCTCCTGCTTGAGCAGGGGGCTGGACTAGATGACCTCCAAAGTCCCTTCCAGCTCTATTCTGATTGATAGATGGATTGATTGATTCTTGAAGTTGTCAAGAATGAACAGCATCTGTATTTGTCTTTACAGAATATTATGAATCAACACCCATCTCACCTGTCTTCCCTATAATCCTGTAAAACCCACCTAGGCATTAAGAAGACCTTGGTATGATATTTGTTTTTTGTTTTTTAACAAAAAAATTATTTTCAGACAAACACAAACACACAACACATACTACATAAAAGCCTCTTCAATTACACACAGTGTGTCGATTGGTTACGAAGTCTTTCTGTGTCCTTTCCATAGTCCTCACTTGAATTTTATCGAAATTCACATATTAACAATCAAGATATCTTTGTATACATTGTTATCATGCTTCCTCCTATTCTAAGTCATTCAATCATTTTAGCATTGATAACATTCTCTAATAGTTTCCAATTCCATGGTTTTTCACCCCATTATTAGTATCATCAATCTAATATACATGTATACAAATTGTTATAATTATTAAAGATCCATTAAGCCCAAGGTATGATATTTGGTAAATGCTGTCTGATGAGTGAGGTTTCACAGAGGGGGGACCCACATGTTTTTGGCAGCATGGGCTTCCCTTTGTATTCCTCTGACTGTCCCATTCAGCAGCATGCAGATTGCAACTTTTCACAGGTATACATAACTACAGGTAGTGTAGATCAGAGGTGTCCAACTCAAGGCCCGGGGGCCGTATCCGGCTTGCAAGGTGTTTAGATCTGGCCCGTGGAGCTGCCATGGAAATAGTGAAGGACCGGCCTGTGGTGCCTCTACCAGCGAAAACAGAGCTTGCTGCGTGCAGGCCTCCCGAACTCCATTTTAGCTGGCAGAGGGTTGCAGGAGGCCATTGCAGCCGAAAACTGAGTTCGCTAGGGCTCTGGCAGCACTCCCAAGCTCCGTTTTAGCTGGCAGAGGGTTGCAGGAGGCTGTTGCAGTCAAAAACAGAGCTCGGGTGCCCATTTTCGCTGGCAGAGTGCTCAATGCCACCACAGACGCCCCTGATATGAGAGATTTTGAGCTAGCCACACCAGTGGTGGGTTCCGGATTCCGGCGTCACCTACACGGACACGCACAGGGTGCGCATACTCAGCGTTGTAGCTTCAAATGGCGCTTCCACAAGCCTCCACGACACTCCAGCTGCTCAGCGGAGCATCATGCAGGTGCTGTATGCACCATGCGCATGCGCAAAAGCGCCGACAGCTTTAAAACACGGTAAGGAGCGCAGGTGGGCTCTCCGGAGCACCGTACCGGAACGGTACCCGGTGCTCCGGGCAGGCTCCGGTACGTCCGTACCGGGGCGTACCGCCTGCAACCCACCACTGGGCCACACCCACCCTGGCCACGCCCCCCCCAAGGTCAAACACAATCCTGATGCAGCCCTCAATATAATGGGTTTTGACCACCCCTGTTGTAGATAAACAATGACTTATCAGAATCTAAGATTGCAGTAGACTGGACAGTCACTTGAACTACAGGTGCATTCAAGTTATGGGCCTTGCCAGTTAAGATGACATTCTTAACAATGCGACCCACCTTCCCTTCCACTCCAGCCATGCCAACAGGAAGATTCTAGAATTCAGTATTTGTTACCTATGCCAAGAAAGGGAACGGAAGAAAATCCTACCTCAAAGTAAAGTTTATGACTCCGCTTTTTTCCAAGACTCTGATTTGTATGTTTCTTCATTATTCACATTGGGCGATGACAGAATGGGGTACAGGATGAAAGACGAGTCGGCCTTATTCCTTATGGAGGAGTTTCCCCACCACCACCACTGGCTTTGAAAAGACTGGGCAGCACTGCCGGAGGAAATCAACCGTCATAAACCAAAATCAGGGCAGCCCCATTGGGAAGAGATGCAATAAAAGCACATCAGGACTGAAAAATCAGGACAGCACATTTCATGGCGGGATAGTTTCAAGGCTAGATGGATTCTGCCCACAAAATCCTTGTTACTCTGCATGTTACCTCAGACTGTTTAATCTAGCCTCCTCAGCACAGACTGTCCTATTCACCTTAATGGTTGCAACCTCTCACTTCACGGCAGTGGTGGGTTTCAAAAATTTTTAGAACCTCTTCTGTAGGTGTGGCCTGCTTTGTGGGAGTGGCTTGCTGGCCATGTGACCGGGTGGGAGTGGCTTACCGGCCATGTGACCAGGTGGGCGTGGCTTGCCAGCCATGTGACCGAGTGGGAATGCTTGGCAGTCATGTGACTGGGTAGCCATGGCCAACTTGTAAAATGTGCTGAAATTCACTTAATAACGCTCTTGCTTAGCAACCAAAATGTTGGCTCAGAAACTCTGGCATTTAAAGCACGCAAGTCTTAAAGCTGTCAAGTTACAAGACCCTTGCACCCCTAACCCTTTAGAAAAAAACCCTAGGGGTGTTCAAACTTGACAGTTTTAAGACTTGTGGACTTCAACTCCCAGAATTCCTCCTCTCGCTCTTCATCTTGATGATGTCCGGACGGGCGGGGGGAGGGAGGTGGAACCGGTTCTAAACGGCGCTGTAGATTTGTGGAACCTCTTCTATAGAAGAGGTTGGAACTGGCAGGAACTCACCCCTGCTTCACAGCCACTTAAAATCCGAAAATACTTTATGGCTGTTAACCAAATGAGGTGCAACTTGATCCAAAGAGGTCACAGAGTATTATGAATTACCAAGACTCAGTCACCGGGGATGAGGAACTGTCTGTATCAGCTACACCACAACTTCCTTGTGTTTTATCTTTATTTATTTATTTTTTGCCATCTTACAGTTTCCCTCATGGGAGATAACCAGCAGCTGCCAATAATGAACAGCGCCTTTATTTGCCGTTCCAGGATACTATGAATCAAAGCCCATCCCACATGTCGTCTTCTCTATAACCCTGTAAAACTCACCTGGGCATTAAGAAGACCTTGGTATGATATATGTTTAATGCTATCTGGTAAGTGAGGTTTCACATCCCTGTCTCATGAGATCAGAATACAAAGCACTTTAACGCCAGAGTAGTGAAAGGCCCTGGGACAGTTGATTTCTAAAACTCACGGCAATTTCCCCTCACTTCCTGGTCTTTTTCTCCCTTGTTTCTTGAGTAAACAGTTATAGCAGTTTCAAATCCAAGGGTGCGCACAAATCACGAGTTAAGTTACGTAACCTTGGCAGAATTTTACTCATGTACAAGCAGAGGTGGGTTCCTACCTCTTGGGTCCAGTTCGGCCCAATAGGTAGTAACTGGACATGTGACTGGTTCTATGATCGGTGGCGCCATCTCGATTTTCTGTTCTGCACATGCCCAGAACAATCTTCATATTAAAAAATGTAATTTTTATTTGCTTTTTTTAATGTTGTGTGCATGCTCAGATCGCTTTAATCAAAATTGTGTATGCATGCGTCTGGCACATGCAAATTGTTTTTACTACCAAACCGGTAGTAATGGCAGGAACCCACCCCTGTGTACAAGTGGAAATGGCAGGTGTTCCCTTTTCTTCTTAATCAGTCAGTTATTTCCATTGTAGGCTTCACATATTTTTTTGCTTCCTAAGGAGCTAAGCTTTTGAACAGCTATTGAATGGATAATAATAGCACTTAGCAATAGCACTTAGTCTTATATACCACTTCAATGTGCTCTCTATTTGGTAAGGAAACCACAATGGATTTATTTAATTGCACCAAACTCTAAATAAAACAGGAATGGAATCTAGACCCATGCTTATCAACTTTGGCAACTGTAAGATGCATGGGCTTTAATTCCCAGAATTCCCCAGGCAGCATGAAATTCACCCATCTTAAATTTATCAATATTGAGAAAAACTAGTCTACAATAAGGATTTCCCATTCCTCTTTTATTGGTTCTTACTTGAAGTTTGTGATACCCATTACACATGTATATATTTAATTTGCTTATCTAGTTTATGGTGATTTTTCCCTTTTTGGGAGGTTGAGTTTTGAATTCTCTCCCTTCTGAAAAAGAAAACTGAAAAATACTTTCCCTCACATCTGGATAGGGAGGCTGGCTCAATTCCTAACCCTTATATTATCAGGATAACATACAGTTAGTAATACAATTAACAAGCAACTTTGCTCAAGCTTGATAGATTTAGAAAGAAACTCACATGTCAGACAATATTAGCATAAATTACTGTAATTAAGAATAATAAATCTCTGGTTTTATTTGGCAGAAATGCTCTAGACACTGTCTGAATAAAGAACTCTAGTATATAACAAAAGTGAGATCATGATTTTGGTCAAAGACAGTGCTGCCAGACCTCATTTTCAAGGTGCTCTAGATTGTTAGTGGTTAATTAATGAAGCTTCCAAAAGGATTAGCTGCAAACACAGGTGAGCAATCATTCTCAGTGACACATAGGACTACTCTTGTTCTTTATGGATTTGGAGCTTGGAGGCTTGGAGGACATTCAGACAACCACCCAAAACCATCAACCTGTCCTGGAATTTGGATTACACTCCTGTCTGCTTCATTTTCCACCCAAATTAATGGATGTCAACATCAACTAGTCTAGATTAGTTTAGCAGGACACAGTAATGTTTGCAGACAGCTCTTACTAGTAGACTTTGGTGATTTACTTCCAGAAATCATTATAAGCTTGTCATTCTTAATTATCCCGATAGCACTCAATAGTTTCTTGGCCACCGGTAAGTCAACAAAGCATAACCAATTTTTTTTAAAAAGTCCATCAACACATTCTCAAAGTTAGGACAGTCTTTGACTCTATTGAAATTAGGGAGGGAGGGAGGGAGGGAGGGAGGGAGGGAGGGAGGGAGAGAGAGAGAGAGAGAGAGAGAGAGAGAGAGAGAGAGAGAGAGAGAGAGAGAGAGATGTCAAAGTCTTAATGTACCAATACGACAGATTGAAAAGAGAAAAGCTAAGAGCACCCATCTTCCTTCCTTAGTCCACTTTTCCTGTTGTACACATCTATTATATATCTCTAGGGAAAATATAGGTTTTTATATAAATTGAAAATATGACAGCCAACTGGATGGATCAATGGGCCAGTCCATAGTAAACATGGAGTAAAATATGGAAAATCACAGAATAAAAAAATTAAGCTGTGTTTGTAGCACACGATTAAAACCTGACCCCTCTGATGTGAGGGCAACATCAACACTTGCCTCCAGAAGTTGTGGGTGCTCTAACACTGGTGGTTTTTTTAAAAGAAGAGATTGGACAACTATTTGTCTGAAATGGTGTAGGGTTTTCCTGCCTGACAAGTAAAGTCAATGGGGGAGCCAAATTCGCTTACCAAGTTAAGTTACTAACTTAACACCTGCAGGGATTTACTGAACAACTGTGATAAGATTGTAAAATGGGAGGGAAACTCAGTTAACAACTTCTCACTTACCAACAGCTCAACTGTGGTTGTAAGAGAAGGAGTACCCGTATACAGATATACTGGCCTGTCTTGCCATTCAGTTGACTAAGCGTTCATAAAGAGTCCACCCAAGTCTTGGGAGGGAAACTTAGAACTTTACAAAGCACACTCATCGCTGTGCCAAAGGGTTGGGTGGAACAAATATAAAAAGGGCCCTTTGACATTTGTCTCAATAGCAGGGTAGAGCAATATAGAAGCCAGAATACCAAGAGGCTTCCATAATGATTTGGAAGGGGAAATACTTGTTTCGTTGGTCATGGATTTCCTTTGGACAGCTGCTGGATGTCTTTTTCTAAGGTTTTGGTGGCGAAAGATGGAAAAATGCAAGGATGAAATATGACCTGTTGTTTGACAGGCACCGCCCTTCTGTTCATGGTGGAAAAGAAAAAAACAGCAGCTTTTACCAAACAACAAAGACTATCCAAGTAAGAGAGAATCCATTCACCCATTTGCACAGCTGACTTCCAATCCAATCCTTTAGTCAATTGCAATGTGGGCTTTGTTTCATGACATTCAGAATCCATCCAGAATTAGACATTGGGTTTGACGGTATGTAGTAGCTGCATATCATCATGAAGACATCATTGAGCTAAACTAAAAAAGGATAGTATAATTGTATTAAAACTATATAACTTCAGATTATTGTGATCTTCATGTTCATCATGAAAAACAGGAAATAGAGTTGGAAAATGTTGTTAGTTGTGAAGTTGTGTCCGACCCATTGTGACCCCATCGACAATGTTCCTCCAGGCCTTCCTGTCCTCTACCATCCTCTGGAGTCCATTTAAGCTCACACCAACTGCTTTGGTGACTCCATCCAGCCACCTCATTCTCTGTTGTCCCCTTCTTCTTTTGCCCTCAATCCTTCCCAGCATTAGGCTCTTCTCCAGGGAGTCCTTCCTTCTCATTAGGTGGCCAAAGTATTTGAGTTTCCTCTTCAGGAAAAATACATTATCCAAACAGCAACACTATATCTTCCTTGCTTAAAAAAAAATTCCTTGATATTTTGTCAAAAAAAAAAAAATGCTGCCCTAATTTAATTACAGACAATATCAGCACATGTTCATAATTTGTTACTGCAAATCAATAATTTGGTAAAAGGACATTTAACCTAACTCAAATCTTTTTCCAAACACTGTGCCTGCAAAAATGGACAAACTTTTCAAACAGGGCCTGAAATCGGTAGCTGAACTCTCATAAGATTTAAGTAATTCCACCCAGATTTTGTTACATCTTACTACAAAAAAAAAGTAAAATTTCAAAAGATCTGGCACCAAATTTTTACCGTTTCATTTTGTGTGGGTGTGTATTTTGGATCAAACAATAGTTTAAACACCTTTTAAGCATTCTTGAAGCAGCATTAAGGCATATTTTGAGTTCTGCATTATTGATCCAACTACTCCTGGAATCCGGGAGAGGTATTATATATCCAATGTTACTTCCCTCTTAGTTTTGTTTGTGCATTCTTTTTCAAAATTAAGCAGATTGCTTATTCTATTTGTCCTTGAAAGAGCCTGCTTGCCCTTACCTCAGCAAAGTTCTGCATAGCTGGGTATAGTCCCGAAATGTATGGAAGAGCAAAGAGGTCATACTTATAGGACAGTAATGGTGAACCAAGTGCCAAAAAGGGAGCGCACATGGGCATCACTGAGTGCCAAAAAGGGAGCACTTTGTGAGCATGTGCACTTGTCTGTGCCGCAACCAGGAAGAGGAGCTGCTCAGGAGGCATGCGCCCACTGGAAAATGAACTTCTGGTTTCTGGCACGCACATGCGCCTGCCAGCAAGTCTTCAGGTTACTGTTGTGCATGCGCCAAATAGCTGGCCAGTGTGCAAGCCGTTCCAGTTTCCGGCACTGCCGCATGCATAAAGGCCAGCTGATCATCGCATGCGCATGCATGCCAAAAACCCGGAAGTGGAACGGGCGACGTCGTGCATACCAAGCAATATGGCTCCATGTACCACTTTGAGCACGCGTGCCATAGGTTCGCCATCCCGGTTATAGGAGAAGGAATGGCAGAACCTGGGGTGGAGTGAAAAGAGGAATCACCTTGGAATCCCTATGTAATATAATAAATGTTCAAACCCACTCCCCTTGAGTGCCATTGACCCTTATCTAACTCTACCATGTTTCCCCCAAAATAAGACAGGGTCTTATTTTCTTTTGACCCCCTAAATAAGAGCTTGGTCTTATTTTCAGGGAGGTCTTATTATTTTTGAGGTGCAGGAGGCAGCAAACGTGGTCACCTCATGGCTGCTGCTGTGCTGCAATATTTTCCCGGAGGGCTTATTTTCAGGGGAGGGTTTATTTTAGCACATGCACTCAAAAGCCCAATTGGTCTTATTATCTACGGAGGTCTTATTTTCAGGGAAACAGGGCAACCAGGTGCTGACTGTTAGTTGAGAAGATTTCTATAGGAAGGTTTGGAGCAATAAATCAGCTTAATTGAACCTTCAAGTTTGAATCTGTAATTTTGCACCTGATATTACTAGCCCATTACTATTTTAGAAATTCTATGACAAAGGTCAAAACTCATTCCTATAAACAAGCTCAGCAACAAAAGTTGAGTGTTCTGAATTTCACTTCAGAAGACTGACTGACTCAAGAGGTTTATACAGTCCTCCTTTACTGACTGCCTCAGACAGTAGCCATTCAAAAATCACATAGAAAGTGATTTAAAAAGTGTGACCAATCCTCACATTTATGACCTTCACAGGTCTGTACAGCAAAGTAAGATCGTACATCACATTTTCACTTAGTGGTCACTTTGCTTAACAACTTAGTTGCTGGTCCCAACTATGGTCACTAAATGAAGACTACTTGTATCAAGATTGCTGTCCTTTAGGTAGGACATTTCAGGTGGAAAAAAGTGAATTGTACCTGGAAATCCAATGGAGGCCAACCAAAATGATAAAGGAGAGAAATTAAATTGTCCATATAATACAGGTTCTCCCAAGGGACCTTTTGCTGACTTTTGGACAGATTGAAGCTTTTTAGAATTTTTCCAAATGTAATTCCACATGGAACGACTCTGCGACGATCACAACTGGAAACCAAATGGAACTAGATCAGAATTCAATAGAGAACGATGTAGCTCAGGGGTAGGCAACTATGCCCACCTTACATCCTGTGGACTTCCACTCCCAGAATTCCTAAGTCAGCATGGAATTCTGGGAGTTGAAGTCCACAGGTCCTAATGTGACCATGTTCCCCCATCCCATGTACCTGCTGCATCACACATTCCTTTAGGACAGGGGTGTTCAAACTTGGGAACTTTAAAGTCTTAAAGTTCCCAAGTTTGGACACCCCTGCTTTAAGGAGAAGAAATACTAGATCCATATATCATACTCGGTTTTCTATAAACTGTGAGGAACTTGGTAATAACTATAAAGCATCAGCCATCCTTAATGTGCCTTCCCTGACCCATATGTTCTTTTTCCTACTGTACATGCAAGCTGGAATGAAGTTAAGCTTTCAGGAACAGGGCAAATGTATTTCTAACTCAATCAAGCTTTTGGTAGAAGCATTGCAATTATACACAATCATAGTCTAGGTTACCAATTCATGTCAGGCCAATGATCACAATACAAAGTCTATGCATGTTGTGGTCTCCTGTTTAACCTCCCTAGAATTACATTTATAGACTGAGGGAGAAAGCAATTTCTTCCAGTTAGCCAACTGTCATTAGAGGCTGCATCTCTCCTTTGCAGAATATAGATTTCAGCAGGAAGAGAAAGAGACATCGGCTGGGCACTCCTTCCCCTCCCGTCTTTTCTTACAAATCTACGTTTATAGATTATTTGAAATGCATAAACCATAGCTAGGAATATAACCTCATTCATATGCCTCAATTTACTTGCTGAATTGCAGTTCAAAACAGGAAGAAAGCAATGTTAATTACATTCCACCAAAGAAACATAGGTCTTGTTACTGTCCTTTCTTAAATATGAGAAGGAAGTCAAAATATATTCCAACTTATGCCCCAACTGCCGTCTTGAATTTAGAGAGGCATTTTCCTCTTTTTCTTTCTCTTGTCAATTTATTTCGATCGCATAGTTCGTTATCAGGCATGGCTTGACTGTTCTTGAAAGACTAAGTTAGCAGAATAAGAGTTGGGTGGGACCTTGGAGGTCTTCTAGTCCAACCCCCTGCTCAAGCAGAAAACCCTATACCGTGTCAGACAAATGGTTGTCCAATTTTTTCTTAAAAAACCTCCAGGGTTGGTACACCACAACTTCTGGAGGCAAGGCGTTCCACTGATTGATCGTTCTAACTGTCAGGAAATTTCTCCTAAATTCTAGTTCGTTTCTCTCCTTGATTAGTTTCCATCCATTGCTTCCTGTCCTGTCCTCAGGTGCTTTGGAGAATAGCTTGACTCCCTCTTCTTTGTGGCAACCCCTGAGATACTGGAACACTGCTATCATGTCTCCCCTAGTCCTTCTTTTCATTAAACTAGACATACCCAATTCCAGCAACCGTTCTTTATATGTTTTAGCCTCCAGTCTCCTAATCATCTTTGTTGCTCTTCTCTGCACAGTTTTCTACAATCTCTACATCTTTTTTACATCGTGGCGATCATAACTGGATGCAGTATTCCAAGTATGGACATACCAAAGCATTATAAAATAGTGCTAACACTTCATGTGATCTTGGTTTTATGATCCTTCTGTTAATGCAGCCCAGGATTGTGTTGGCTTTTTTGGCAGCTGCAGCACACTGCTAGATCACATCTAAGTGACGGTACACAAGTTTCTTCTTTAGATCAGGTTTTCCTCAACCTTCCTAAATCTTCTCTTTCTATCTATCTGAGTCTTGACTTGCCTTTTCAACTCATCTTCTCCATATCTATTATTATTGTGTTGTTGTTGTTGTTGTTGTTGTTGTTGTTGTTGTTGTTGTTATTATTATTATTATTATTATTATTATTATTATTATTATTATTATTATTATTATTATTATTATTATTGTACGATTGTATCCCAACGGCCAGTTGTTTCCCCGGATTTGGCATTGATTACTAGTCGGGCCCCACACAGGGGCCTAGGACGTCGTAATGTATTTTCGTAATATACGTGCAGATCCAAGCAGTGCAGCTTTTTGCATTTGACTGATGGTGATTTTGTCAAGTTTTAACTGTTTTAAATGTAATTCCAGTGCTTTTGGAATAGCACCCAATGTGCCGATTAGCATTGGAATTACCACTGCTGGTTTGTGCCATTATCGTTTATTATTATTATTATTATTATTATGATGATGATGATGATGATGATGATGATGATGATGATGATGATGTTAATCTTTGGTGAGATTCACAGCCTTTGGGGCTGGTTGGTAGCTCAATAGCTCGAGTCCTAACCAAGGACCTAGGAACTGTTAAGGTAACGTGAGAGGATATAAGTTGTTCCAAGTAGGGTGGTTTTTTGTAGAGTCAGAATGTTCAAGTCAGGTAAATTTAGAATTTCCAAATAGCGAGGTAGCCCTTTAGGTATTGCTCCAAGGGCTCCAATTACAATTGGGACAACACATGATTTCTTTTTCCACAGTTGCTCAACCTCAATTTGCAAGTCCCAGTATTTTGTGATTTTTTCTTGCTGTTTATCTTCAATTCGTGCATCACCCAGGTACTGCAATGTCAATGAACCATACTTTTTTCTTTTCAATTATTGTTATGTCAGGTGTGTTGTAGGCCAAGTGCCAAGTGCTTTGAATCCAAGTTTGGTTGAACATTGCTTTTTCCCAGGTGCCCTGTGGTGAGATGGGTAAAAGGCTAATACTATCATGCCTTAATCCCATCACCCAGGAGCTGAAGGGGAGAACTCTTTGTTATGTAGAATAGACTGGCTCAGGCATTTTAATGGCCCATTAAGAAAAGTGGGGGCTATTTAGAGTGAGTCTGCTTCCTGCCTAAAAACATGTTTCTCCATTTCTGATCCAGGGAAATATAACCTTCTGCCTTTTCAATATTTCCGAGGATATTTCATTCTTCTAGGAGAGGGGTGGGTGCTAACTTCCTACATTACTTATTGACTATTAATATATTTTGAAAACCGAGTTCAAACATAAAGAATTTGTGTAAACAGGCAGGAAACTACCTATGGATGAAGGCTTGGCTGAACTCAATAGAAGCATTGTCTCATGTCTGTTCAAGATAAGCAATTGTTTGAAGTGAACTTAAATACTTGAAAATTACAAACTGCTGTTCTTGTGTTTATGTCTGTGTGCATTCAGTCACAAATATACCCTAATCTCACTTGCCCACTTATACCTCAAAGATAGGATTTTCCGTAATAACAATGGTAATTAAAAACCCTGTATGTCTAGAATGCAATTATATGGTTAGCATACTTTTATTTATTCAACAAGTCTCTCCTTGACTTTTTTACTCCGAGCTTCACTGTGACCGTAAATCGCTACAGTAAAAACAAGAACAATGCAAACCGAATTAAGGATGACATAATACAGAGTTTCATTGTTGATGGCTTGGCTTCTTTCCATGCATTTACAGCATTTTGAATCTTTGAGGTCTCATAACGTGTCTCTACTATCTATAGCATTCCAGGCAGAAATTAAAAGCCATGGGTTGGTTTTTTTTTTTTTAAATCAACTAAGTTTGGGGCTAGCCCACGAAATTAAATCAACTCAAGGAGATGTGCAGCCCAATTTTAATGTGGTATCCTCGGATCTTCGCATGTCTTAGTGACTTTCAATAGCATTAAGCGTGGTATCTTTCTGAGCTGACTGTGAGTTGGGGATTAGGGACACCATTTTCTCAAGTTTCTCTAGGGCCAGTTCTAGACAAAGTTGGGTAGGCAACATTATCTCCTTAGGTCCCACTTTTATAAGGTGCCACATGGTTTGTTGTTGTTTTGTCACTCACCTCCTCTCCAACATATACATGAAATCACTGGATGAGATCATCTGCTTTCTGGAGTTCAGAATGTTGATATATCTTTTGACCCAAGCCAAGCCAAGTGAAGTTATCAAATTTCTGTCATGATGCCTGAAGATTGTGTGTGTGTTTTTGTTGGGATTAAAAACATCTCACTATCAATCCTTTCAAGACTGGGTAGCTATGGATATTTGGGGTTGCCCAGATCTGGGAATAGGAATAAATCGATCTACATCATGGCTAAGAGTCAACACTGACCCTATCAATCAATCAGTAGCCACACCTTTCTCCATGTATTGTATTTTGTTATGGACATCACACTTTAAGAATGATTTAAACAAGGTAGATTAGGTTCAGAGAATGGCAACAAGGAGGATCATACGCCTGCCACAGATATTTAGCCTTGAGGGAAGACCGGAATATAACAGCCCTCTTCCGATATCTCAATGAATAACACGTTCTGTTCTCCATCATTCCAGAATGCAAAGAGAAGATAATGGCTTTAAGTTATGGGAAGGCAGAAGGAAGCTGAAAATTGGAGCAGAGGCAGGGTTCAGGAAACCTTAATAGTAAGAGCAGAGAAACAAAGTGGAAAGAAGTGGAAAGCTCTCCTTTATTGGATGTGGTCAAGTAGAAGCTGGACAGCTATCTGTTAAGTCCTCGCAGTTATGACCGCAGGGCGTCAATCATCAAGGGAAGCACTCCTATTGGTCTCGACGCACCTCCTGGCTGGCGGGAGAATTACACACAGTTGATTGGTTAAGTATCTGACAGCTTCTGTAGATATTTGTTCCAAGCTGTTATACCGTTGTGTTAATAAAGCGTGTTGCTGGTTAAGTTTCCCTCAGCTGCTCAGTACTGAGCACTATCCATCATGGAATCTTTAATTTGGATCACTGCGATGAACAGAAAGTCTAAATAGCCCTTAGCATTTAGACTTATATATCTCTTCATAGTACTTTCTAAGCAGTTTACAGAATCAACATATTGCCTCCAACAATCTGGGCCCTCGTTTTATTAACCTCGGGAGGATGGAAGGTTGAGTCAACCTTAAACCCAGTCAGGATCGAACTGATGGCAGTCAGCAAAATGAGCCTGCAATACTGCATTTTAACCACTGCACCGCTATGGCTCATTACTGCACCCTTACAACAGGGGTGGGCTCCGGCTGCTGCTATTGTCAGGTTAACTCATGGATGCGCTATGCGCACATGCTCAGAACTAAAAAAAATGCTTCTAAAGCAAAAACCAAAATGGTGGCATCTATGGCGCTGCCGACAGAACCAGTTCGGGGCGTCGCAGGCCGAGTGACTACCTACTTGGCCGAATCAGTCTGAACCGGTAGGAACCCACCTCTGCCTTACACGTCTCTGACACCATGTTGCTGCTGCTACTTTTTAATATCTGTTCAATCTTTGAAACTGAGGACTAATGGTTTGGCCCCAGAGATCTTCTAACCTACCTTACCAAACTGTAAATTTTAATGTGATAGAAGAGAAACATTCCTAAACACATTCTAGAGAATAATTATATGAATTATTTATGTTTTAATTAATCATTGACCCCACCTGCTATTTTGTGAGGGGGTGCATGTCCCAGCAAAAGCACTCAAAAGCGACTGTCTCCACCTGAACTTTCTTACCAACTCTAGGTTTTGGCTGAGATGATTCTGAGCCCTCACTTTAGCAATTTTATTATTCCAGGATGACTAAGGACATCAGACAAAATATTATAATTATGCACTGGCTTTTAACTCAAGGATTGAACAGATAAATTATTTTTCACAACATCAAGCATACAGGGATATGAAAGGAATGTGTGAATGGCGTTTTCCAGCCACAACAAGCAGGGTTGCCTGATTTAATGTAACCCAATCATAGTAAAGGAGGTAATAAGCATTGCTCACCTCAGTGTTAAAAAAAAAATCATAATTAAAAATACCTCTTCAATGTGTAAAAAAAAGAACTGAGTGATAATTAAGAGATGGACGCAGTAGGGGTTGATGGCGGTATGCCACGGTACGCGCCTGCCAGAAGCAGCAGCCACCGTACCAGAACGGTGCTTTGGAGGGCCCACCCACCCTCGTTCCTTACATGTATTTGAAGGAAACGGGCCATCTACGCCCACACACACAGTGTACGACACCTGCAGGTGGTGGGCGCGCATCTATGCGCAGCGCATGTGCCCATGCCGAAACCCTCCACTGGATGTACGGCACCTTTTAGGCCTGTATGCCAGATTGGCATCTAGATAATCTAGTCTATAATCTAGTCTATCAATGGTTGGCAGCTGCCAGTTCGGACCGGTTCACGCAAACCGGTAGTTAGAGCTAGCAGCTAGGCCTGCCCACCTGCCCGCCCCGGTGCCATCCCGTTCTATATAATTGCCTTGTTTTTGAGTGAAGCATATATATGAACCCATGAATTTCCATTAGACTTCTTTCTGAATGTGTGCAATATAATGTAAACTAAAATTTTGTAATATAATATAATTAAAAACGTAAAAATTCTCCTCCCCTTTACAGGTTTTTTTTTCCTTTTCTTTTCAGCATCCAGCCAGGATGGATTTTTTTTTCTTCATTTAATGTTGGACTTATTTGATGTTTGGGTCAACGTTTTTCCTTTTTTGTTGTTACTGTTGGATGTATGTTTTTTTTCCCCTTCTTCTCTGTTTCGTATTGTATTTTGTATTTTATTCTCATTTCTATCAATATTGTATTTTGTATTTTATACTCATTTCTATCAATCAAAATGTAATAAATAGATATTTTTTTAAAAACGTACATAAAAAAAACATTTTGTTGGCTCCTAGTTTCAAATTCATTAATTCATTGCTCGTGTAATTCAGTGGGATGCTTTTTG
This sequence comes from Natrix helvetica, assembly GCF_964273705.1. Taxonomy (NCBI): domain Eukaryota; kingdom Metazoa; phylum Chordata; class Lepidosauria; order Squamata; family Natricidae; genus Natrix; species Natrix helvetica. The sequence goes on from NC_138558.1 coordinate 14,286,623, forward strand.
TTGATTCTTGTGATTCTTGCAAAGTCTATTAAAAAACCCGCTTTGCAGCCATAACTTCCGCTGAAAGTTTTACGTGCAATGTTTACCTTGTGGTCATGTGTCAGCTAGGATGTTCCAGTGAAATCACAGGTTTATGTTTATACTAGCTATTCAGACCTTTCTGTGGGTAATATGTTTCCATTCACATATAAATTCCAAAAAGACCCTCGGTAAGCATTTCCGTTAAATTACTGAAAAAAAACCCATTAGAAATATGATGAGTAATTTACAGGGAACTATGAGAAAAAAAATTAAAGACTTAATATTACATGTAACAGAGGTGGGTTCCTACCAGTACGGTATGGTTTTGCCGAATAGGTAGTAACTCTGGCAGACATGTGACCATACCGGTTCCAATCTTGGCAGTGCCATCTTGATTTTCTATTCTGCACATGTCCAGAACAATCTTCATTGAAAAAATGTAATTTTTCCTTTTTTTAATGTTATGAGCATGCACAGATCTTTTAAAGTGCAAATGCGCACGCACGCAAAAATTTTCAGGCACCGAACTGGTAGTAATGATGGCAGGAACCCACCCCTGATGTAACTACTGCAGCAAGAATCATATACGCACAAAATTGGAAGAACAAAAATATACTGATGAAAATGTGTATTCGAGTGTGCTGAGATGGACAGACTAACAAAAGAAATAAAAGATAAAGGAGAATCTGATTATTACTTAGTATGGAATTTATGGTACAAATGGCTAGAGGAAAAATGCATAGAATAAGAAAGCATTAAAGGGAAGAAAGATTTAAAAAATCAGAAAACAATCATAAAACCGCATAAATAAATAAGAGGGGGGGAAATGTAAGATATATTGTAGATAAAATAGTACAGAATGATAGTTATAAGAGGAATATATGTACACAGGTAGATATAAAATGTATTGTATAGGAATTAGCACATTGAAAGAGTAATATGTACAGAAGAAATGTAAGTATGAATTAACATATTGAATAGATGAAAATGTATTTTGTGTGTGTGTGTGTATTTATGTACAGACAAAAAGAGTATAATGAAGGCATACCGATGTGGAAATGTTGCAAAGATGATATTTGTGTTAAAAAATGGGGGGGGGGGGAAACTGTTTAATAAAAATATTTTTAAAAAAGAAAGAAATATGATGTGTATCTCCTGTTCCACAATTGCTGGAGAACTAGTCATATCATTGTTGATTGCTGACAGTTATATTTATGAATGCAAAATACATATAGGTAGTCTTCAACTTGCAACAGTTCATTTAGTGAACGTTCAAAGTTACGACGGCACTGAAAAAAGCGACTTATGACTGTTTTCACAGTTACAACTGCTGCAGCACCCTCGTGGTCACATAATTAAAATTCAGATGGTTGGCAACTGGTTCATAATTATGATGATTGCTGTGTCCCAGGATCATGTGATCAACTTTTGAGATCTTCTGTCAAGCAAAGTCAATAAGGAAGCCAGATTCATCTAACAACTGGGTTACTAAGTTTAACAACTGCAGTGATTTCACTTAACAACCGAGGCAAGAAATATTGTAAAAATGGAGGCAAAACTCACTTAACAAATGTCTCACTTAACAACATAAATTTGGGGCACAATTGTGGTTGTAATTGGAGGACTACCTGTACTAACTCTGAAAAGACAAAACCTGATATATCTGTTCGGATGATAGATTACCAATTGTACCCCAAGTGAACGCAATTTTTTGAGTATTTCCTTGCATAAAAAGTTGGAGTATAAATTAAATACATAAACATGGAAGCTAATTCTCAGCCATAATGTCACTAGTTTTGATTTTTGTATGTTGGTTTAGTATCCAGGTTCCCCCATCACCACATCATAGATTTTGGATGAGCTTCAAATCAATTGAATATATTTAGAACCTTCCAGACTCATTAATTCTGAAATGATAAATGTCTGTCTAGACCAGTTCACTGCAGATGACAATCTGCAGTTAAAAATTTCAGCAACGGGTTCTCTGTCTGGTTGCTGGGTGGGCGTGGCCATAGTAGGTGTGGCCTAGTCGGTCTACTGCACCACGGCAGGGGGATGTTTTCGCCTTCCCCAGGCTCCGGAGACTTTCCTTGAGCCTCTGGGAGGGCGAAAACTGCCTCCCCGTCCAGGGGTGGGTTGCTGCCAGCATTACAGCTGTTTTGACACGCAAAAAATTCTGCCATCCTCTGGAGTCCATTTAAACTCCCACCTACTGCTTTGGTGACTGCATTTTCCATGATAGCTTTTTCCATTACAGATACCACCCCCGCAAAGCTACACATTGCTTGCAACTCTTGCAACTTGTGTAGATTTTCCATGAATAATGAAAAGTCCCTCGACTAGAATAGGCTACATGAGATTCAGTCACAGTAAGATCCACTTCCTGAATTCAGCACTAGCTGCTTTGAGAATGCTTTGGTGGGGGGAACCTTTGCGATTACCAAGAATGTGGTTCAAATCAGCAGAAATATCAACTTCATTTCTCCGCTGCTTCCCTCGCATCCTGGACATAAATTGTTTCAACTCCTACCCTCAAAATTACACTATTAGGGCACTGCCCACCAGAACAACTAGACACAAGGACAGCTTTTTCCTGAATGCCATCACTCTGCTAAACAAACAATTCCCTCAACACTGTCAAACTATTCACTAAGTCTGCATTACTATTAATCTTCTCGTCGTCCCTATCACCCATCCCCTCCCACTTATGACTGCAGGACTGTAACTTTGTGGCTTGTATCCTAAGATTTATATTGATATTGATTGTTTCCTGATTGCTTATTTGTACCCTATGACTATCATTAAGTGTTGTACCTTAAGATTCTTGATGAATGTATCTGGTCTCTTTACGTACAGTGAGAGCATATGCACCAAAGACAAATTCCTCATGTGTCCAATGTCACTTAGCCATTCTATTAGAATTATTATATTAGAATTCTATTCTGTTCTATTCTATTCATTCTTTCCTAATTTCATTCTTTCCCTATTCTATTCTATTCTATTCTTCCAGAAAAGTGGTGTGTGTTAATTATTTAAGCAAAATATCAGGTGAAATCTCTCAAAAGAACTATGATCAGTCAGTCAATAGAGCAGGGGTGTCCAAACTTGAGAACTTTAAGACTTGTGGACTTCAACTCCCAGAATTCCCCAGCCAGCATGGCTGGCTGGGGAATTCTGGGAGTTGAAGTCCACAAGTCTTAAAGTTCCCAAGTTTGGACACCCCTGCAATAGAGTAAAGGGATCAATACAGATCGTCCTTGACTTACAACCTCAATTCAGCCCAAAATTGATGTTCCTAAGTGAGACATTTGTTAAGTGAGTTTTGCCCCATTTTGCGATCTTTCTTGCCGTGGTTGTTAAGGGGATCATTGCAGTAGTTCAGTGAGTAACATGGCTGTTAAGTGAATCTGACTTCCCCAGTGAGTTTGCTTGTCAGAAAGTCACAAATGTTGATCACATCCACCCTGGGAAACGTCATAAATATGAACCATTTGCCAAGCATCCGAATTTTGGTCACATGACCATGTGGGATGCGGCAACGGTTGTTAAGTGTGAAAAATGGTCGCGAGTCATTTTTTCCCAATGCTGTTGTAGCTATGAGTGGTCACTAAAGAAGCTGTTGTAAACTGAGGACTGGAATAGTATTGGAATAGCCCTACTGATTAGATTGAAAAGAATTGCTCAAGGGTTTTAAAACCAATGAGAAATTGATCAGAGGCTGTTCCTCTATCAAATGCACGGGTGGGGGGGGGGAGGCATAGCATTTTGAGCCTTGAGGAGATTAACATTAGAAAATTAAAATTAAAAAATATTGGATACAGAGAGAAGCAAATAGAACTGGGAATTGTAGGATATAGGTTGCCAAAAGCAACCTCTGGAACCTGTAGATATGGTTATGCTTCTATTATAAGCATAATAATTAGACCAGCTCATATTATATTATAATATTTGTGTGGTGTGGTGGCCTAGAGGTGAAGCTCTCGCCTCACAATCACAAGGCTGTGAGTTTGATCCTAGGTAGAGGTAGATATTTCTCTCTCTGGGAACAATGAGATTATATCTGCTGAACAAAACTCTGCATTGGCGACAGGAAGGGCATCGGGCCATTAAAACACTCAGTTCCATTCAGTTGCCCAGACTCCACCCCACAAAGGATTATGGGGGTCATTAAAAGAAGATGATATTATATTACAATATTTGTCATGGGCTTACAGAGCAGCCATACTGTTTTTGTAACTACTATCATGAAGATGCTTTCTCCATAAAAGGCATCCGGGAAAGTTTGCCTAAACTGAATTCAGCTGACCCCATAAAAACTGACTCTTGAATTTCCTGACCATTTTAGCTTCACTTACATCAGACGTAGTTTATTCCTTCAAAGCAGCTTTTTTTCACGTGGACGGCTTCCAAATGCATTGAGAACTTTAGTTTCTGGAATCTGAAAAGCATTGGGTTAAGGAACAGTATTGAGATGAGCTGGCCTGAGTTAATAAGTCCCGCAAGGAAGGGAAAAAAAGTAGTAAGGGATGGAGAGATGTTATTACTGCTTTCCTTAAGTAGCATTTCTGACCTCTTTTTGTGGCCTGGTTCAGAATTGAAAGCTTTCCCTTCCTCTCTGTAATGTATACTCTACAACCTAATCTCCTTGTCCACATAAGCAACCATCCACAATTTGCTTCTGCCAACCGTCTATCCATGTGCTTAGCCAACAATCTTCCTATAAGTCTAACATCAAATTAGACGCCAGGATGTTTTGTTGGTAACTGAAACCATTATCTTTGCAGTTAACAACTTGTAAACTCCGCTTGCATCCCTAAGGATCTGTTTTCGTAACTTGTCTGGCTATAACGTGTCTGCTCCACGGGAGATGATGGTAAAAATATCACAGACACAATATGTCAAAACAGACGGTTAAGCTTTCACTACATGCGGACCCCATGACACAACTTCACAGCACATAATACCTCTTGTTCAGGACACAGGATATCCATCCATTTTTTGTGTGTGTTTCTCCCAATTTTCTGCCCACCCCAGTAACAACACAGACCCTTCGTTGATTTGTTGTTCTCCCCAAAAAGCAAAGAGGAGGGGGGGGGATGTGAAACAAACGTTTCTACAATCCCTAGGCACAATATTATACAAAAAGTACAGATTATTTTAACTTGGAACACTGAAATAAAAGAGCCATATGTTAGTTCATTCTTGATGTTCCCTGTGTGGAACATTTCCAGTTTTCTTACTTGAGAGAGATAAATAATGCTCTTCTATTAATGTAAGATCAGAAGCTGTCATTTATACACCATGTGGCCTCGTGATATTAACGATGTCTTTTCCCAGTTATGGGTTTTCCTTAGAAACCTGTCCCATTTTGTATGTTCAATTATCTGGATAGTGTATATATATATATATTTTTTCCTTTCCCGGAAAGTAGTCCATTTGTGACATTGATTATTCCAGGAAACCATTCACTCAGTAGCTCATTCAACTCTACTTCAGAATGAATTTGATCATCCAACTACCTTCCATAAAAATTATGTTATAGCGCACACAAATGAATTTGGAAGGATGTTATCCAGCAAGCAGCTAGGCTCTGAAACCACTACCATGATGATACAATAATATGGTAGTGATGATAATTATTTTCAACATGACACGGAAAAAGCTTTGGTTCAAAAGATCCATTATGAAATCAGTCAGGGTGAAAAATAAGAGTTCTGAGGCAAAACACGGGTGTCATGGATCTAATTTCATGAACCTTACAATGTCAGGCCTAAATGTCCGTATGCATCCAGTTATTTATAAATTGCCTATGGTATTAGTATTTTAAAATCCACACAGTATATGAAAATGCTGGCTTAAGTGAAAGAAACCTAGGTTCTCTCAAATTCTTTGAGCCGCAACATCTGCAAGCTCTTTCCATTTGACTTGACTGCTGGATTGTTAGAGGGTTGTGGTCCAAGAAATCCATGCGCAGAATCTATGCATGCGCAGAAGCAAAAAAACAAGACGGTGTCGCCTATGGCACCACTGACAGAACCGGTTTGGGGACGTGGCAGGCCCAGTTACTACCTACTCGGCTGAACCGGTCCGAACCGGTAGGAACCCACCTCTGAATCAGAGGCAGTTCATTCCAGATATTTTGTGTCAGAGAAAGAGGATGAAAACAAGCCCTCCCTAATAGTTCTCAGGGCATACGATGGATGCAGATAGTAGAATGCTTCAGTTTGGCAAGATTCTGTCTTACAAGTACAGATCAATGAAGAATTCAGCTTAGAAGAATGTCTTTCTTGATTTTGGAGCCTGACAGCTAGATTTGAATAGTACTAATTTCTTCAGGACCTCATCCGTTATAATGCAGAATAATATCTCCAAATAAATGTTGGTAGTCTGAGATGGTTGCATTCTCTTCTTTCAATTGACAATAGCTTATTTTATCGCTCCTGATTGAAATAAAAGCATGTAATTCAATTGATTGGCATTTCTTTCTGGGTTTTATCAGATGGTCTATGAGATGAGTCACTTATGTTAAAATTCTGCCTTCCTGCCATCAAAATATAACATTCACAGTAATAATCTTAGTGGGTTTTTATTTTCCTGCTTTGTTTTCTATGTAAGCTGCTGTTTATTTTTGAGTCTGTCTTGCTGTGGGAAATTGTAACCACAGGTACCGTATATACATGGTGGAAGCCAACAGACCTTTTCAACCCAGATTTTAATTTTGGGTTCACTTTGTTTACATTGCTTTCCTAGAAACTCTGTGACAATGTATTGATATTTTTTTTCCACCCCGGTTTAAAAGAGATCGGTTGTCATAACCCAGACAACAAATACAGGCTCTCTAATTGATTTTTCTCCACCAATCATCTTCTTTCCTACTCACAAGTATCCTCAAATCATTGAAGAGATGGTATGGTCCACAGGGATGTCTCAAAGAGCCCCCTGGTGGCCTGTGAGTTGTTCTGCAGCTACAGAGTTACAATTATAATTACAGTCCAGAGACTGCTCAGGTAGAAATGTTAGGTTCTATTGAAGTTTAAGTGGAAATGACTGAATGCTTGATTAATGGCTGCCCCACATATTTAACTCTTCTGGGCTCAAGCATTTTTCCCCCGAGATTTGATGATATGAAAAATATTACAAAAGATTTTCATGGTCTGACTGAGATTTTTGGTACTGAAAGGTATATATGCCATCTTACCATGATGGGTACAAATTGGGCCAGCCCAGAGGTGGTATTCAGCTGGTTTGGACCAGTTCACCTGAACCAGTAGCAGAAATCGCAGGTGGGCCCGTCACCCACCTACCTGCCCCTGCTCTATGCCATCCTATTTTGGCACGTTTTTGAGGCCAGGCCAGGGGTGGGTAGTAACATGTGACCGTATCGGTTCTATCGGCGGCGACATAGGCGCTGCCATCTTGTTTTTGGCTTCTGCGCATGCGCAGAAGCAATTTTTTCACTGCCCAGTACTATTTCTGTCGAAGTAGCTAAATATTAGTCTTGAAAACTCTACAGCTTGGAAGTTACTCTTGGGGGTGTTTCATCAATTAATTTCCACTGGCCCTTAGATGCTTGTCCTGATCAACAACAACATCCACAAACCATTTTTATTGATTCACTTTAAGTTAGTTCTTTTAAGTTTCACCCTTGTGTTATTGTCTAGTATTTTGTATGGCAAGCCATTTTTATTGATTTTTCAAAATTATTCTGTTGTGCACGCAGCTACGGAAAGATTTCTCTTCTGAAAGAATGGATAAAATGCATTAAATAAATCTGAACCTTAGGACAGCCACAATAGAGTTCTATTAGAAATGAGGTGTAAAGCTGTCGAGATCATAGAAGCAGATGATATTTTATGGTCTACTGAAAAATGGGGGGGGGGGGGAAATCTTTCTGGGCCAATACCATTCCTGCAGACAACTTTCCAATGAGAGAACTTCCCAGACTCACATAAAAAAGGTCTCTGCCTCAATTCATCAAAGGATGTGAACCACAAGGTAGAGGTGTGTCTTCAGGCGATGTCTACTCCAAGAGTTCCCAAGACAAGCTCTCCATCAGACCTCATGAGGCAACTGTCTCAGACAGCTGGTCTGATAGATCATGAAAGAACACCCAACAAATGACCCTTTATTTATTATTTGTTTTTGTCTTTCCAAGCAAGGGGAGAGGCTCTTACAGGATTTTCTCCCTCTCATGCCAGAAGAATGCAATTAGCCTTTAGGCGATCGTGCTTCAAAATGGGTTTTCCCCCCCAAGAATCTCCACCTTCCTTTCTGTCATTCGTTTCCTTGAGGTTAATCCAAGCCTTCGTCTAACTCATCCAGAAAGTGCTCTGGCCATCAGCTTAATGGGGCAGAACGTTTTTCTTCCTGGGCAGCACTTTTAGTTGGGTCAAAGGCAGGGGTGGGATTCAGCCAGTTCAGACCGGTTCGGACGAAACGGTAGCTCCAACGTTCAGCTGGGAGCGAACCGGTCAAACTTCGATATTCAGGTGGGCCTACTCGCCCACCCCTGCGCTTCACTTACCTATATCCTCACAGCTGATTTGCACGGCAGAGCAGATTGCTGCGCCTCAGCGGTGTTACTCCCCAGAAGCAACGTGGAAGGTAAGTTTTGTTAAAACTGCCCATGCAGGACGCGCACGTGAAACACGCGAAACACGAACTCGTTGTTAAACCAGCAGGATCCCATCCCTGGTCAAGAGGGAGAGAAAACACTTGCAATTCTTGCTATGCCTTTCCTGGTTTCACTGAAGAAGACTTTTAAAAGGAGAATGAAAGTTCAATCACATAAGGGACAATTCTGAAATGTAGGAAGGGTATACAATAGGACTGAGGGAATGACATGTAAAGGGTGCAGATTAAAAGCAAGGCCGCTTAAAATGCTTGGGCATACAAAAAGAGATTTTCCGCTGGAGACTAAATGACGGTGACATTGTTCCTAGGCAAGTCTTCCTGAAAAAAAAATCATTTTGTAATTGAGTGGAAGTGCTTAAAGAGCTTTGTCCTTGTCCTTCACCTCCTCTTGTTCTGATAAGAAAGGTACAGATGGAAGAACTGTGTCAGACTAATAGACTAGGACCATAGCATGGAAAATTTCATAATATCGATCTTAAAATATGAACTTTTTTTTTAAAGAAAAACCAGCCCTATGTGCAAAGTCATGATGATACCATGAGTTTGCACAAAAGTCACCACACACAAATAGTCCTCGACTTACCATCGCAATTGAGCCCAACATTTCTGTGGCTAATGGGGACAGCTAAAGTGAGCGTGGCCCCATTTTGCAACCTTTCTTGCTGCCGTGGTTAAGCGAATCACTGCAGTTGTTCAATTAGTAAGATAGTTGTTAAGAGAATCCCGCGTTCCCATTGAGTTTGCTTCTCACGAAAGGGGATCTCAATGACCCCACAATACTGCAACCTTCATGAATATGAGTTGGTAGCAAAGTATCCAAATTTTGTCCACATGACCGTGGGGATGCTACCAGTGGTGGGATTCCAAACCTTTTCCTATCGGTTCTATGAAAGCGTGCTTTACGCGCACGCATGCAGCACTCAAAGACCGCCTTCGGTGTCAGCGCTAGTGAGCTGAGCGGTGTTTTAGCTCAGCTGAGGCGCGGCAATCTGCTCTGCCGTGCGAATCAGCTGAGCTAAAAAACAAGAGAATATAGGACAGGGAACAATGGGGACGGGAGAGCGGGCGGGAGAACGACTCAAAATTTCTGCTACCGGTTCACCCGAACCAGCTCAATACCACCCTGGATGCTACTACTGTCATAAGTGTGAAAAATGTTCATTGTAACTTCAAATAGTCATTAAATGAAGTGTTGTAAGTTGAAAACTATCCATACATACGTATACATACATAGGTGAAACTCGAAAAATTAGAATATCGTGCAAAAGTTTATTTATTTCAGTAAAGCAACTTAAAAGGTGAAACTAATATATGAGATAAGACTCATTACATGCAAAGCAAGATAGTTCAAGCCGTGATTTGTCATAATTGTGATGATTATGGCGTACAACTCATGAAAACCCCAAATCCACCATCTCAGAAAATTAGAATATTACATGCAATCAATAAAGCAACTTTTGCATCTCGTTTGGAAACCAAGGACCCAGAGTATGGAGGAAGAATGGAGAGGCCAATAAAGCACAGTAATCCCACGGTCATTGAACCAGTTTTTGGTGCTTTTGGCAAAGGTTGCTCTCATCAGAAAAGAGGACTTTGGACCACTGAGCAACAGGACTTTGGGCCACTGTGCTTCACTAAGACCAGGGTGAACGCAGCTGTCTACCAGGAGATTTTGGAGCACTTCATGCTTCTTTCCGCAGACGAGCTTTATGGGGATGCTGACTTCATTTTCCAGCTGCCCACACTGCCAAAAGCACCAAAACCTGGTTCAATGACCGTGGGATTACTGTGCTTGATTGGCCAGCAAACTCGCCTGACCTGAACCCCATAGAGAATCTATGGGGCATTGTCAAGAGAAAGATGAGAGACATGAGACTAAACAATGCAGAAGAACTGAAGGCCGCTATTGAAGCATCCTGGTCTTCCATAACACCTCAGCAGTGCCACAGGCTGATAGCTTCCATGCCACGCCACATTGAGGCAGTAATTGCTGCAAAAGGGGCCCAAACCAAGTATTGAGTACATATGCATGCTTATACTTTTCAGAGGTCTGATATTGTTCTATGTACAATCCTTGTTTTATTGATTGCATGTAATATTCTAATTTTCTGAGATGGTGGATTTGGGGTTTTCATGAGTTGTACGCCATAATCATCACAATTATGACAAATCACGGCTTGAACTATCTTGCTTTGCATGTAATGAGTCTTACCTCATATATTAGTTTCACCTTTTATGTTGCATTACTGAAATAAATGAACTTTTGCACGATATTCTAATTTTTCGAGTTTCACCTGTATATAAGCATATCCCAAAACACTCACATTCCAAAGTAGGTCATTCAGTAATCCATCTTCTAAAGCCTCCACAGTTTGCAGGTTGGTCTTCAGAAGGAACACTGCTGACTTTGATCAAAAGATGTTGCTTATTTCATTATCGTCCCAAAGGTGCTTTTTTTTCAAGTGTCAGCTGGACTTTCTGGTTTTTCTTTGAAGATGTTTTGCTTCTCATCCAAGAAACTTCTTCAGCTCTGACTGGATTGGTGGGGAATGGGAGGATTTACTGGAAAAATGGAATAATCCTTCCATTTTCAGTTAATGTATGGTTGAATGTATTGGGCAAACTTAGAAAATGATCAATAATCTTAGAATTTAGAAAATGATCAATAATCAAGTTAAGGATATTGTGTGAATAATCTGTCAGAGATAAAAAGCATTTTGTCCTGTTGTTTTCAAGTACAGCTCTCTAGGGCCAATCAATTTCCTCTAGATATCATACATACAGGATCTAGGCTGATTTTAAGAAAGATCTCTGGGGAAGAAAAAAAATCTCAAAACATTATTAATGATGAGGAAAAAGAAAGCTCAGGGTTACTTCTATTGGGGGGGGGGGGTGGAGAAGCTTCAATCTGGCATTTGGGAAAAATAGTTCAAATAGTTCTTGAAACCCTGCCTTAATGAACTCACTAATAAATGGGTGCTAAAGTTTGGGCTTATTCCATTTCCAAAATTTAGCACTGTATCTTAGTATCTTATTCTTTATTCTTTATCATTTTTGTGAATCTTTCTTTCCAGGATGCACTGCTTGAAAGGATCTAATACTAAGAAAGAATGAAGCCAAACCAAACAACAAAGTTCTGGGTTTAAATGTTACCCTTAGCTGGCGTTGCTCTTGTGGCTTGCAAACCATGATTTGTGGCTTAGTATAATGTGCAAACTCAGCCAGTGTGAACGAGAGTTGTGGGTTTCCGAGTTGAGTTCAGATGGACTTGTGAATAATATTTGACATGCCAGACGCATTGCAAACCTTGCTACTAGAATAAGAGATTTAAAAAGATGTTTTTTTCTCTTCATCCAAATGCCAAAACAGAAAGGCTCTAAGACGTATCTTGTTTTCATGCAAATGGAATTCCAAGCCACCCCAAGATTTATACTTTGCAGGGGTTATTTATAGTCTACCATTCCTAGCAGAAGCTGCCTATACCTTTATTTAAAAAAAAATTTTTTAATGTAGTTCTCCCCATAAATGCTAATAAGTCCCCTGCTTATTAAATTCCATTCCCTCCAAGCAGAGTGCAGGGAGTTGATCTAAAACACTAGTTAATCAGACTTTACATAAGTAATGTTTTAACTATGGAATAGCTCCTTGTTTGCTTGGAAAGCCACAAAACCCCCGAGAGGAAATGTAGCAGAATGGTGGGAGGACTGAAACCAGGAAACTCATGACCTCATCTTTTCCGCCTGGCGCGGATTGGTGGGCTGGTATCTGGACTACAGTTTAAATTCAGAGGTCTGCAGATGGAAAGCAGAAGAGGAGAGTGAGTGGAACTAGACAGAAGTGACTTCAGCATTGCTTTGAGCTTCACTAACATAGCTGCAGATTGCTGACTGAGGATCTGAGCATCACTCCAGGTAATGAATTGTCTGTCTTTCTTACCTGTTACTTTCAAGGCTGCGCTGCAATTTATTAAGGGGAAAGCATCCTGGCAGTATGCTAGAGACCGTTTCCACTGATTGGGGGGGGGGGGAGCATTTTTCCTGAAATAGATTCAGTTCCAGCAACAGTGCTGTTTGCATAGCATCTGGGAGCAGATTTAAAGATACAGGGACGAAAACAAAAATACAAATGGCTCTTTCTTAAGTTACCCCTTTGGGGGGGGGGGGGTCAAATTGCTTCATGTTTTTTGGCTCAAAATGGCTTATGGTCTGCATTCTGCTGTCTCTAGTGCTAAATTGCAGAAGTGGAGAGGGGGTTATGAGTAGAACAGATTGCATGATAGTTGGGATGTTGGCAAACGCTCCTTCCTTGTGTGGGTCTCGCCCTTCCTCTACCTCACAAGACTGTTGTTAGAAGTAACATGGGAAGGCACTGAAGTGAGTTGGAAGAGGAAGACAAGCCTTAAGTTTATCTTGATTTGGATAACTAGGATTATCAACTGCTGCTTTTCATCAGGGGTCCTATTTCTTAAACAGTAGCATCTGAAATCTCCAGCAGCCGCATACTTTGCTCCCTACTCTGCTGTTAAAAGGCAAAAATAGCCATCATATTAAGATAATTTAGTAATCTAGGGGAAATCATGCAGTGTATAAGTGTTCAAGAATATTTTCTTATCTGATACATCCTGATATCAGAGGACCGATGAATCCGGATATAAGTTAAACCCTCACAGCTCCATCCCAGAAGGGTTCAAATTCTTGCTTGTCTCCATGTCTTATACAGCATTTATTTATCTAGCAAAGTATTTCTGGCTAAAAATGTTGCATTTAATGTCCATAAAAATCATTGGCTCTCTATCCTCGACGGGCTCTTTGGGAGTATTACTCACTTATAATTTGGTGCAGTGTTTTCACATTGATTTTTGCTTTTAGCACAAGTGCTCATTAACCTTGTAAGAGGAAGGGCAATGCATAAGGAAGGATGCCAGCTCCCCCATCAATCTGGCTCCTGATACTGTCTTCCACCATGATTCATCAATTTCTCATGTGTCTCTTGAGTCCTGATTCATCAGCTTTTTTTTCCAAAGTTACCCATAACAGTGTAATCCTATCTGACTCGGAAATCTTTTCAAAATGCTTTAGAAGAAAGGACCCAGTCAAATTGATGGTATTGCTGCTAAAGCATTACTATTATGCTTGAATTAAATTTCTATTCGTATGCATATGTCAGGCAACCAGAGGCAGAAGAAATACCAATTTGTTGCAACCTTCTTTCCCGGTATTTCCATTAAGTTTTCAAATATCTGCCTTTGAATTGTTTCATAATATACTCTCACTTTTCCTCTTTCTTCCCAAGAGACTGCATCCTCCTGCTGCAGTAGCAACATCTAAAATTCCTGAATTATGATCAGCATTGAAATGTGTTTCAAATTGTTCTCCTTTTGTGCACAGATAATAGAATTGTTGAACTGAATATTGGTTATCCGCAATAAGTAAGGAGTTGCTACATCCCACATTAACAAATAAATACCCAAGCATCTTTTAAAAACATTTAGTATGTTTCTTACAATCTTAAGATATTATCAAAGGAAAATATACTTCTTTCGCATGTGTTGGATTTTTCACAGAATGTTTATGCTGGAAATAAGAGGTTATTTATTCCTATGTGATAGTGTGTTCCTAAGCAGAGATGCTTATGAACATACTATTTAGCACTTCAATGAAAAGACTAACCAATATTATTTTATTCTGTGTGCCCAAAATATAATGCTATGTTTAGAAACGGAGCCTTTTTTCTATATGTACTCTATTACTATATTTGTTGGTTTCTATTTTTTTTCCTACCTTTTTGTGTTCTAAAGCAATAACATTATCCAACAAAACCTGGGTCGTTGCATTTATGGAATGTTGTGGAAATGCATGCATTTCCATCAAGCTAATCTGCACTCAATTGTAATATATACTTTGCCAAAATGTTTCAAACCATGGTTGGTTGAACCAGCTGCAGTGGACTACTCTGCACATAAAATAATGGCAGAATGAGTGAGTTCCCACTTCACGTTAAATGAAAAGCAAGCACCTCAGCTTATGGCTTGGTGGGTTTTATAAATCAGGTTGCAAACTTTCATAGATCGATAATATGGTGGAATAAGGGGAACCTTTCCTCTCTCCATTTTCATCCTTTTTATTTCTGCTTCTTCAAATCTCAGCCAGGTGAGGTGTTCTGGTAGAGATGAAAGAGAGTGATAAATATAGAGAGAACTAGAAGGCAGTGACAGTCCACAACTTTTTAGGTGGACTATTATTATTATTATTATTTTTGGTTTAAGAAGGTATCATCTAGAAAAGCTTTATCAACATTGCAGAACTGCTAATGCAGTTCATTAGCAGATGTCTGATCAATCCAATGAGACCTTCAGTCTGGAGTTACTGTTTACATATATTTACATATACAGTTTGTAAAACACAGGCAAATGAATTGTTATTGTTGTTTTGGAACAGGAATCTTACCAAGCATTTGCAAACTATTCCACAAGGATCTGTCGTCATGAAAATTGCGGTGCTTGTCTTGTGTCTTTTCACTGTTGCCTTTGCCTTACCAGTAAGTATGCTATGCATTTACCAAGTCAATCAAGACTTCCTTCGTGAAGCAAAAAGGAATCAATGTTGTCTGTTTTTTTTCTCTTCTTCTTAAAGATCAGCCAATCGAGACATCATGACGATTCTATGAGTGCAGAAAGTAAACATGTAAGTGTGGATTGTATGTGTGCGGGGAATTACTTTTGTTGCGATCTTTATTGAACCTCATTCAGTTCAAGTGGATCCAGATTGCCTATGTTTCTTACCTAAAAGTTTAAACATATGGGGGGTTTAAGATACACTTAGTAAATTCTAACAATAAAAAGCAGTCAAGAATTGGACATTCTCTTGCTTCAAATCCTAATATTTTACGGTCATTTGGAATTTCCTTCTTCACATTTTCTACTTACTAGAATTAAGCCTAAGTGTGTATAGCTAGGGGAGAAACAATACAGCATCCTCAATTGTTCCCGGTTTGCATCTGTGTGTAAACACACACACACTTTTCAGACCTAATCCTCTAGGCATCAATTTCATTGAGTGAGACAATTGACAATACCTTTCACTCTAAAAAAAATGGTCCTACCGCTAAAAGATGTGGAGACTCTAGAAAGAATGCAGAGAAGAGCAACAAAGATGATTAGGGGACTGGAGACTAAAACATATGAAGAACGGTTGCAGGAACTGGGTAGGTCTAGTTTAATAGAAAGAAGAACTAGGGGAGACATGATAGCAGTGTTCTAATATCTCAGGGCTTGCCACAAAGAAGAGGGAGTCAAGCTATTTTCCAAGGCACCTGAGGGCAGGACAAGAAGCAATGGGTGGAAACTAATCAAGGAGAGAAGCAACTTAGAATTGAGGAGACATTTCCTGACAGTTGAAACAATCAGTGGAATAACTTGCCTCCAGAAGTTGTGAATGCCCCAACACTGGAAGTCTTTAAGAAGATGTTGGATAGCCATATGTCTGAAACGGCATAGGGTTTCCTGTCTAGCCAGGGGGTTGGACTAGAAGACCTCCAAGGTCCCTTCCAACTCTGCTATTCTATCGTATTGTAAAAGGATTGCAATCCTTTTATTAAATGCATTTATTTGGGCCACACTTCTCCCAAACTTTTTTAAAAAAAAAAACTCTCCCTTTTTTACAATCCTGTAATCCTTTCCCCAAACTTCAAGGTGTCTATTTCTTGGTTACTAAGGCTGTTCTTTTTGTATCTTTCCAAACTATTTTTTTTAAAAGCTATAACCTACACTACCTGAATTCTTGCTAATAGGCACTTCCTGCATTATTTTAGACCTCTTTTCTAATTATTCTTAACACTGATTTTAATATTTTTCCCCAAACGTTTTAGGAGAATGACGTTAGATAGCACGATGGCAATTAGATCCTCCTAACTATTTCCCCTCTGTTGTAGGGATCCTTATACCGAGCCTTAGGTCCTTGCCCTTCAGTGGTGACCAAGCGTTGAAATGTGACATGCTAAATTCTAATGTTTTTGTATTGTTGTAGGACTCCAGAGAAAATGAAGCTCACGCACACCACCATCGGCACCACGATTCACACAGCCATGAGCACAGCCATGAGCATGGAAGCAGCCACGAGCATAGTCAAGAGTCACCAGAACACCATAGTAAAGAGTCTTCTGAACTGGTATGCAACTCATCTTCTCTGATGAACTATTAGGAGATTTCCTCAACCTGGCAGCTTCTGGATGTGCCTATAAACCCAGATGGCATGGTTTGAGATCTGGGGATTATGGAGTTGCAAGTCCAATAACTTGGAAAGCTCTAGAGCAGTGTTTCTCAAACTTGGCGACTTTAAGTCCTGTGGACTTCAACTCCCAGAATCCCCCAGCCAGCATAGCTGGCTGGGGAATTCTGGGAGTTGAAGTCCACAGGACTTAAAGTCGCCAAGTTTGAGAAACACTGCTCTAGAGTGAGAAAAGCCCCCCCCCCCCCCAAAAAAAGCAACATCGTAAAAAGAAATGTTGTAGTGGGAACATCAAGCGAAAATGGGACACAAATTACTTGTCAGTCATGGTCAAACTAGGTCTGATGAGACTTAGTGCAAGATATTTTACCCGTTATTCTATTTAACTGCAACCGTCATAAATATGAGTCCGTTGCTAAGCATCTGAATTTTTATCATGTGACCATGGAGATGCAGCAACGGTCGTAAGTGTGAAATATGGTCAAAAATCTTTTTTCCCCAGTGCTGTTGTAACTTCAAATGGTCACTAAATGAACTGATAAGTCCAGGACTACCTGTAGTAGTGAATTCCCTAAGCTTTAATTGGGCTGGTTTCCTTTTATGTTATGTGTTCCAAATCCACTGCTCATTTTTACAGCACTTTTATTTCATTTTCAGAACTCTCAGTCTTTGGAAGACCAGGATGAGATCACTGAGCAACAGGTCAGTTTAACTCAACATGTCTCTGCACATTTGAACCCACCCACAGAAGATAATGAATGCAAGTTTATTTTGCATCAGCCATTCTTCCCAATAATTGCTGATCTCCAATGGTGGGATTCAGCCGGTTCGCATCTATTCGGGAGAACCGGTTGTTAACTTTCTAAGCAGTTCGGAGAACCGGTTGTTGGAAGAAATCTCATTGTGTTTCTTTCCACTTTACAGGGCTAGTCCTGTAAGGAAGGCAGGAAGGAAACATTCTGGTGTTGTTTGTAGCCTTATCTTTATTGCCCTGCTTACAGAAACTGCCTCTCCGGTTAACCCTTATTTCATTGTAACAGCTAAGACGAAGCGCCCATCGATGTGAGTGACATTGAGTTGGCCATGCCCACCCAGTCACATGACCACTGAGCCACGCCTATGCAGCTGGTCATTAGAGCAGAGACCCGGTTGTTAAATTATTTGAATCCCACCACTGCTGCAGATACCTTGGTGGTATCTGCAGGGTTTGGTCAAAACAGTCAAGATGGTAACCACAACTGGTATTTATATGCAAACAAATCAGGCCAAGCTTTGATCACCCTATTGTGACAAACCAACTTGACTGTATTTGTAGCCTCCTTTGTATCGGGTGAAAAAGGAGACAGGAGTAATTCACCCTTGATAGTTGTGCAGAAAAAAGTTCCATAGATTTCATTTGCATTGTAAAAAAGTAACGCCTGAGAGTAACAGGCAAACAGATTCATAATAAGTCAGGTTTATGTATATTGTGCATTGGTTTTGGTTTCAAAATCCAAATTTTAATAGTTTAGGAGATATATACTGTATATATACATCTCCTAAACTATTAAAGGATTCAAATACCCCTTGAGACGATTTTGCATACCAACTAGGAGGAGCCTACATATTGAATTTTGTACCAGCTGTAGCTTCTGGATAGTTTTAAGAAATCCAAATAGAGATCCTTTAGAAAGCCTGTAAATCGCATCACACTCATGTCGGAAGAACCAAGGTGCTTTCAGGTTGAAAGGATTAGCCAATGACATCACCATCTCCCAGAGGACACCCAATTGGAGGCCCCTTTCATGCCCCAGCAGGAGCTGGAGCGAAGGATTGGAGCTCACCCTGTCCCATGGCAGCAGTCGGGTCTCAAACGTGGGCTTACTGCTTATCAGCCAAGCATCCTAATCAAATGAGCCACCGTGCGCATTTAATTAATTAATTAATTAATTAATTAATTAATTAATTTGATTTCTAGACCGCCCCCTCTCCCCGAAGGGACTCGGGGCGGTGTACAGGTACCGAATTAAAAAACCTTACAAATAATCATAAATATAATTAAAAACGAATTAAACGTTAAACCCCTGTACAAATTTATAAAAGTTAAAAACTAAGCCTAAAACCAAAATTTAAAAATACAGCCTGGGGTGGGAGAGCTGGAATTAGGCCAAGCCGGCTAGATTAAATAGGTGGGTTTTGAGCTTCTTACGGAAGGAGCGGAGGTCCGTGGTTGTTCTAATATCAGGGGGAAGGTCATTCCAGAGGGTCGGGCCCATCACAGAGAAGGCCCTTCCCCTGGGCGTCGCCCGCTGGCACAGCCTAGTGGACGGCACCTGGAGGAGTCCCTCTCTGTGTGAGCGAATCGGCCGAAGGGATGTATGGGGCAGGATACGATCCCTCAAATAACTAGGCCCTGTGCCATGGAACGCTTTGAAGATGATAATCAGCACCTTGAAACGCACCCGAAAAGCTACAGGTAGCCAGTGCAGCCCGCGCAGGAGAGGTGTTACGTGGGAGTATCTAGCAACTCCCAAGACTGCCCGCGCGGCCGCATTCTGAACCAACTGCAGTCTTCGGGTGCATCTCAAGGGGAGCCCCATGTAGAGAGCGTTACAGTAGTCCAGCCGGGACGTCACAGGCGCATGGGTGACTGTGCGAAGGGCGTTCCGGTCCAATAGGGGACGCAATTGGCGCACCAGGCAAACCTGGTGAAACGCCCCCCTTGCCACGGCTGTCACATGGTTGTCCATTGACAGCCGGGCATCTAGGAGGACGCCCAAATTGCGTACCCGATCCACAGGGGCCAGATGTTTGCCCCCAATGGCCAGTGATGGAATCAGCTGGTTGAACCGGGGTGCCGGTAGCCACAGCCACTCCGTCTTGGACGGGTTGAGCTTGAGTCTGTTACTTCCCATCCAGATCCGTACGGCTTCCAGACACCGGGACATCACTTTGACGGCATCGTTGGGGTGGTTCGGGGTAGAGATGTATAGCTGGATATCATCCGCGTACAGATGGTAGTCTACCCCGAACCCACGAATGATCTCGCCCAGCGGCTTCATATATGTATTGAACAGGAGAGGCAAGAGGACCGACCCCTGTGGCACCCCACAAGTGAGCAGCCTCGAGGTCGACCTCTGCCCCCCTGCCAATACAAATTGCATTCGGCCAGAGACGTAGGAGGAGAACCACCGCAGAACGGTGCCCCTCACCCCCAGCCCCTCCAGTCGATGCAGTAGGATACCATGGTCGATGGTATCAAAAGCCGCCGAGAGGTCTAGTAGGACCAGGATGGAGGAGCAACCCAATTTAGATTATATCATTTATCTAAAATTTAAAATACTTGAGAGTATAGCAATAACAATAGCACTTAGAGTTATATACCGCTTAACAGTGCTTTAAGAGAGCCCTCACAGTCCTTTCTAAGCGGTTTGCAGAGTCAGCCTATTGCCCCCAACTATATGAGTCCTCATTTTACCGACCTCAGAAGGATGAAAGGCTGGGTCAACCTTGAGCCTGGTGAGATTCGAACTGCCTGCAGTACTGCATTCTAACCACTGCGCCACCTCTATAGCTATAGCCATCGGATTCTTGTTGCTGCCAACTAGTGGACAAAAGACATTCTGCATTTGCTCTGGGATATTACCCTCAAGTTTCCAAGGTTCTCATCCTGGTGTTTGGCACTGAAAACTAGCTGCCCGATTTCAATTTCTTGAGTTTGTGTAGCATCTTCACCAGGTGTGTCCAACCCTAAAACAAAGTATGTCCTTGTGCAAGTGGCGTAACCAAGTTGCATTGATTTTCTTGCAGACTCTTTTGGCTTCTTCCAGCAAAAGTCATGAAGATGATGATGATGACCATAGTGATGGTTCCAAAGACGATGATCATTCCGATTCAGACGAGTCCGATGAGTCTCATGAAACCTTCACTGACCCTCCCACTGAGGCTCCCTACACTGATTCCGTCACTAACAGGGGAGACGTCCCGTCTGATGAATTCAGGCCAAACGTTGACTACATGAGTTTGGGGAGGTCTGGAAAGGTAAATGCCAGTTGATGGCTTTCTTTTATTGCTTCACTCACATAAGTGGAGGGAGAACTTGAGATGGCCCAAAAGCTGGTCTATGAGAAGCACCTTTAGCTGCATCTGGATATCATCATCTGCTTTAAATCAAGCGATTTAAATGTTTGATTTCAAAGAACAAGACAACTCTCCTATCTAGAGCTGCACCACTCATTTATTAGGTCGCCATTCACACACATGATATTTTTGCCTGGAGGATTTTGAACTGCAGCTGCCAATGTTTGGTAGCTCTGGTTAATCATGGAAAATAATGTCTGAGGTGGTTGGTTGACTTTAAAATGTCATGCCAATTCCTCCTCCAATTCATCTTCCTTCCCCATCTTGTGGCGATTGGCACGGCCACCATTAAAACGCCCCTTGTCACACCAGTTTTTGATAGCTGGATGTGCAAAGGTTACATACTTGGATAACACTGTTTGTGGTTGCTGTGAAGAGACTCCCTGTAAATAAATATTATCTTGTATCTGAGAACTAGCAAGAGGAAGCAAGTTTTGAACAAATTCATTGGCTTAGAAAAACCTACTGCATTAATGCTATAAAAGTCCTACAAAATAAATATTGCAAAGCCTGGGGTGGAAGAAACAAGAAATTCAGCATTTCCTTGCTTTAATAATTAGTTGACATAATCATGCTTAGCTTTCATTTTTTTAACATCGACATGCCAGACACTTAGATATTTTTAATAACATTTGCAGTAAGTTTTCTGGTTTTTTTTAGCTGTAGACTAAAAGTTGTGGCCATCAAATGGTGTGTGGAAATTGTTTTGCTGCTTCATGTTTTACACCAATGTAATTCTTTGAGAGAAACATGGGGATTGTCACTGGTGTAAAAGGACATGAGTAGCCAATTTATGTTAAGTAGCCACTTCTCATATTAAGAAAACTTAGCTTCAGCTCATGAAAAACGCAAAAGCATTATCACAAAAGATTAACTGGTGTCAACAGAAACCAGTTATTTTTAATTTCAACAAAATTAAAAATAATAATAGAGGTTGTTGAAATTAATATTGTACATATCTGAGGCAGTATATTATTTAAGTCTTCTTTGTCCTTTATCATCCATTTTGCACTTTATTTGTATCACACCAGGGATATTCTTTGTAGAAAAGTGGGGTACCAGAGCTAATTTGGTCTAATGGTTAAGGCACCAGGCTAGAAAACTAGAGACTGTGAGTTCTAGTTCCACCTTAGCCATGAAAGTCACTCTTTCTCAGCCCAACCCTGAGGAGTTGGGCTGAGAAAGAGGAGTTGTTGTGGGGAAAATATGAGGAGAAAGATGCACTGGATAAGTTTGCCACCTTGAGTTATTTTTAAAATATTAAAAGCAGGATACAAATAACTCATATTGATCGAATACCGTGTTTCCCCAAAAATAAGGCAGTGTCTTATTTTCTTTTGACCCCCGAATAAGCAATTGGCCTTATTCTGGGGAAGTCTTATTATTTTTGAGGTGCAGGAGGCAGCGGGCGTGGTCACCACATGGCTGGTGCTGTGTTGCAATATTTTCGGGGAAGGGTTTATTTTCAGGGGAGGGCTTATTTTAGCACATGCACTCAAAAGCCCGATTGGACTTCTTATCTGGGGAGGTCTTATTTTCAGGGAAACAGGGTAATTCCATGCTAGCTCAGGAATTCTGGGAGTTGAAGTCCACAGGTCATAAAAGAGCCACAGTTCCTCACACCCCTGCGTTAGAGCTTCTGAAAATACTACCCTCTAGCCTTGTGTAAGAAAGGAAAATCATTGTGGATCTTATATTATCGGTATTGTAGCTATTCCTCACGAGAGTGGAGCGGCCTTTGATGGTTTCTCTTGTGGACTTTTTCAGTTTGATTCCCAGGATGTGTCTGATGAAGTGGACAGCACCCCAGATGACGAGAGCCACGAAGATTCTAAGGCCCGTTCTCTGGAAAGCCACGAAAGCGATGACAAAAGTGACCTGAGGGACAGCAACGAAGTCCACAGTGCATCTCATGACATAAGTCTAGAGGACCACAGCCCAGAGAAACCCGAGAGTGTGGAGGACAGCAGTGACCACAGCAAAGCTGCCCTTTCCCTTGAAAGCACGGAAAGCAGAGAGCAGAAAAAAGATCACAGCGAGGAACTCCAACAGTTAGACAGCAATCCCGATGACGCCAGCAACCAAACTTTTGAAAGTGCCGAGAGTCACCACAGCTCTGAAGACCACCACAGTGTTGAGCATCACGATAGCGTTGAGGACAATGAGGTCATCCTCTAAAAGGGTAGAGTAAGAGGCCGATATTTATCTGAGGGAGCTCTCCAGACTTTTTGCATGTAAGGGCCCAACTAAGATCAAAGCCCAAGTCCTCCATCACCACCAATGTTTTTGTTTTGCTGAGTTGCGAGAGAGAGAGAGAAAGAGAGAGAGAGAGAGAAGGGCAACGCAACTTTGACTTGAATGTTCGCTCCCAATTATATACACACAATTCGGATTTCAGGCCGTAGCAATTTGTAACTAGCAGCAACTGTAAACAATGCTGCCCAATCCTCTTCATGTTTATTTGGCAGTCGATCTGATAGCTCTTCAGTAGAATTTGCTCCAGATAAACATGCTTAGGATAGTAGTGTTTTTAAATGAACAATAACAGTAGTCATGAGGATTAGAGAATATTAATGCCCTTCTTGGTGCATAAGTCCTGCTCTGTCTCACAGTCACTTGCTCTGAAGGAGAGAGGGAAAATGCGTGGGAAAAATCTAGTTTTACATTCCGGCTGATGTTTGCGTATCTTACAATGCTGTACTTCTGAAATGTTTAATATTGCAGTGTATATTTTGTTGACAGTTGTGAGTTAAATAAAGTGACAAAACTTTAGACCTTTTGTGTAGTGGTCTTGATGGGGTCTTGGGTTAGTCGTATGGGCGACCTCTAGTGGCTGTATTGTTATTGGGACAATGCAGGTAGTCGTGGACTTATAACCACAATTGGGACCAGAATTTCTGTTGCTAAGCAAAGCAGTCATTAAATGAGCCACGCCTGATTTTATGACTGTTTTTGCTATGGTTATACAAATAACCGCAGCTGTTAAATGAAACGAATCGTGTGGCCAGCTAGTTGGGAAGGTGGCAAAGGAGCAATCACAAACCCAGGGATGGTCTTCAAAAATTTTAGTTCTCTGCCCTGTTGCTAGGTGGGCGTGGCCATGGTGGCCATGACCTAGTCAGCCTCCTGCACCATGGAGGGAGGGGTCATTTGGCCCTCTCTGGGCTCCGGAGGCTATTCGAGCCTCCAGGAGGGCGAAAACCGCCTCCCCAAGCTCCGGAGGCCCATTGGAGGCTGGAAACTGATCCGTTTCTGGCCTTCCAGAGCTTCCAGTAAGCCTGTTTTTCGCCCTCCCTGAGCCTCCATGTGCACTCTGCACTTCCCTGCATCCAAAACGGGCCATGTGGCGACTCCTGAGAGGAGAGGGGCAGGGTGGGCGTAGCCATCCAGGAGTGGGATTTGGGGGTTCTCCAAACTGCACAGAATCTCAGTTAGAGGTTCTCCCGAACCCCTGCAAACCCCCAGCAGCCCACCCCTGAATCCCTGGACACTGGCAACTATTGTAAATACATGCTGGTTGCCAAGTGCCCAGATTTTGATCATGTGACTATGGGGATCTTGCCATGATCATAGTTATAAGGACCAGTCAGGAGTCACTTTATTCAGTGCTAGTAACTTCTAACAGTCGCTAAAGGCTGTAACTTGGAAGTGGTCTGTAAAGCAGAGGTCCCCAACGCCAGTCCGTGGGCATGCCAAAAACTAGGCCGCGCACACAAGTGAAGCCCCATCCATACGATGCAGGCAGCACACGGAGTCACAGTCTCTCCAGTCCATGGACAAAGCTCTCTCCACAGAACCAGTCCCTGGTGCCCAAAGGATTGGGGGCCACGGTAATTAATACCAGTTTGTTCAATAGCCTCTCTGATCAGATATCTCAGATTTCTCAAAACCTGTGATTTGGTCTATTGTTCTGCATAACTGATATAAGATCTGGCAAGTCTTGAAGGAATCTCTGTCCTGGTTATTACAAAAAATGGAGCCATTTGGTGTAAACCCAACCAGTTATGCATTCAACCACTTTTGGTTACTGTATTTTTCGGAGTATAAGATGCACCTTTTTCCCTCAAAAAAGAGGGTGAAAATCTGGGTGCGTCTTATACACGAATTCAGCATTTTTGGCCTCCTGAAACCCCCCCCCCCCTTCACAAAAATGTATGTGCAGAGGGTTTGGGAGGTTTGCAAAGTGCTCCTGTGGGCTGAGGAGGGCAAACATGAGCAAACAACGGGCCGGTTTCCCCCCCCCCCCCAGCCCCCAGGAACACTACAACCTTCCCAAAGCTCTGTGTGCCCTATTTTTTTGCAAAAAATGAGGGGTGCAGAGGGTTTGGGAGGCATGCAGAGTGCAAAAACTTTTTTTTAAAATGTACCTCTTCAAAATCATAGAGCGTCTTATACTCCAGTGCGTCTTATAGTCCAAAAATATGGTAATTCAGCCGTGGCAGTCTGCAATATATGGGTCAATTCTGTTGATAGACCTATCTTCATCTTTCTTCAGCCTGGGATTTTCACACATGTGGGAGTACATGTCCCATTAACAAGCATCCGAGATTAAGACATCTGCTATTACGGCAGGTTCAGTGTCCAATGAATTACACCTATGGCCAGAAAGCAGAAAATTCACATTCCATGTATCAAGAGTCTCATTTCACCCATCAACCAAACTTAGTACACAGATGACTTACTCTCTGGAAATAAATACTGTGGGGGTAAGACACCCCTATCACCCCTTTGGGGGGGGGTTGTCTCTGTGTGTGTGTGTGTCTGTGTGTTCCAGCATAACTCTGGAATGCCTGGGCCGCTGAAATGACTTGGTACACAGATGACATACTCTCTGAAAACAAATACTGTCGGGGTAAGACACCCCTAATGTGTATGTGTCTGTGTGTGCGCGTGTGTATGTTCCAGCATAACTCTGGAACGTCTGAGCCACTGAAATGAAAAGAAATGAATTATATCTATATGTCAAACCACAGTACTTTTGACAGTGGTAGTGTACATTTTGGATTCAAGTTCTCGTGTGTACAGTATGTGTGTGTCAGTGGTGGGTTCCTACCGGTTCAGACCGGTTCAGATGAACCGATAGTGGTTTGGTGGCCTAGGTTGCTGGAACCGGCAGCGATCCAGGCCTGCCACACACCCCGAACCGGTTCCATGCTGATGGCACCGGCATCTTGTTTTTCAGTTTTGTGCATGCACAGAACAATTTAATTGCACTGTGCATGCACATGCAGCATGCATCAAGCATGTGCACGCACATGAAGCATGCACACGAGCGAACCGGCAGTAGTGCCCGCCAGAACCCACCCCTGGTATGTCTGTGTCTGCGTCTGTCTGTGTCTGTGGGTTCCAGCATTACTTTGATTTGACAATATAGGTCAGGGGTGGGTTCAACCACTACAGTGCAACGGGGCCTGGCGGCCACCACACACAGCTGCTTGGCGGAGCATCGTGTAGGCGCCATATGCTTCGTGTGCGTAAGCGCTGAAGAGCTCAAATACAGGTAAGGACAGTGGGTGGGCGGGTGGGCCCTCCAGAGCACCATAACACAACGGTACCCGGTGTTCCCGGCAGGCACCAGTACACCCGTACCAGGGCGTACCGCCTGCAACCCATCACTGTTACAGATATAATTCATTCCTTTCCCTGTCTAAAACAGGATTAGCATAAATAAATATCCGGGCAACGCTGAGTTATCAGCTAGTCAACAATAAAGGGACTGCTTTGGCCTTTTCACAGAGTTGTTCTGGTTCCTTGCACCTGATACTCCAGTCTCCTATGCATTCCACTTTTCACCTTATTGCTTTTCTTCAAAATCTTTATTTCAATCTTTATACCACTGAAAACAGATGCAATTCTTTTCCTTTTACTTATTTGATCAACCTATCCCTATCCAGATTTGAGGAACTGCCACCAAGAAGAGGGTGTCGACCTATTTCCCAAAGCACCTGAAGGCAAGACATGAAGCAATGGATGGAAACCAACTCAGGAGAGAAGCAACCTAGACAGTGGTGAAATTCAAATGTTTTGACTAAGGGTTCTATGGGCGTGGCTTGGTGGGCGTGGCAGGGGAAGGATATTGCAAAATCTCCCTTCCCACCCCACTCTGGGGCCAACCAGAGGTGGTATTTGCTGGTTGATTAAACATGCCTTATCTTAGGAAATAAACCAATACCCGCAACACAAATCACACCCTAAAAAAGCTCTTCAAAACATTAAAATCCTTTATACACACATTAAAGACTCTCCAGATCTGAACCAGTGGTGAAATTCAAGATATTTTATTGCCTGTTCTGTGGGCATGGCTTGGTGGGTGTGGCAGGGAAAGATACTGCAAAATCTCCATTCCCACCCACTCTGGAGCCAGCCAGAGGTGGTATTTACTGGTTCTCCGAACTACTCAAAATTTCCGCTACCGGTTCTCCAGAACCTTGCAGAACCTGCTGGATCACCCCTGATCTGAACCCATCACTCATGGCTGACAACATATACAAAATATATAAAGATTGTCTCACTCACGGGGTGAGAAGATGGCATTGCCTCCCAGACTCAGTGCAAACCCTCAAGGCAAATCATGCCCACAAAGTCTTAGATTTCTGTATATTTCCAAAAGTGTTTAAACATGGCTACCTTTGAGAACAGAACTCTTTGATAGTCTTGCTATCAAATATATTCTACTTCCACTTTAAGCAGCCATCCTGTGCTCATTTACCTGGCACCAGAATAGACCAGAAGTTTTATACAATAGAACAGGGGTGTCAAACTCAAGGCCCGGGGGCCAGATCTGGCCTACGGGGTGCTTAGATTTGGCCCACGGGACTGCCCTGGAAACAGCAAAGTACTGGCCCATGGTGCCTCTACCAGCAGCCCTCCCAATCTCCATTTTTGCTGGCAGAGGGTTGCAGGAGGCTGTCGCAGCTGAAAATGGAGATCGGGAGCCTGTTTTCTCTGGCAGAGCACTTGGGATACTACATGCGCCCCCAAAATGAGTGACGTCAAGCTGGTCATGCCCACCTTGGCTACACCCACCCTCGCCCCACAAGGTCAAATACAACCGTGATGCGGCCCTCAATGAAATCGAGTTTGACACCGCTGCAATAGAACATCTGGATTTAAATTTTGATTTAAAATTGATTGGGCAGAACAGAGAAATAGGTCTGTGGGTTTTTTGATTTCAGTCTCTTAATATAGCATTTTAAAAATATTTATCTGCTGTGCATCCTTTGAATTCAATGCCAGGGCACTAATCAGTACAGATGGAAATTATGAAAAACCCCAAGTAGTATTCTGTGACAGCATCAGATAATAGATATACCGTAATACTTCCTCCAATTTTTCCACATTTCTGTTTAAAAATTAATTCACGTGGGTGTAGGGCTTTGCAGATCACCGAAGAGCATGTTTTTCTACATTTTCATTTATTACTACCAGAATAGGTCCTGAGTTCATCTGAACTTTTTCCCATGAAACCTAGACAATGATATCATGCCAAGAGTCTATAAAATAATTGCCATAAAGTAGATTGGAATCTGTAATCCATTGGTGGCGAATGTACATAGTGGTGATACAAAATTCTACAAAGGTAGCCTATTTCAATAAAATACAATTCCGTTCTTTCTGTGAAGTCAGTTTTCTGGTCTACTTCAGAGAGCTGACATTGCTTGCAGAATTCTTAGCTTTGAAGCTATAGGCACATCACAATATTCAAATATCTTTTCCAAAGCTTTTATTGTTAACCTACCAAGCATTGGTCTGCAACATATTTCTTGATTGTTTTTTTAAATTACTATTGATATTCAAACTTCAAAGGCAGAAACTATCCACTTTTCAGTGAATTATTGCTGTATACTTTTATTTAACTACTAAGGCACACCTGCATTAAAAAAACTTCTATCCACGGGAAATCTAAGGGACAATCAGTTAATGAATGAAGAAAATCAATTGCCAGCATTATAATAAGGCCGTGATAGTTCCTCAGAACTCCTACACTGAATTGAAAGAAATACTATGTACCTCGTTTTAGTTCTCCCACTGAGTCTTTGATGCAAATGTTAGATCGCGATAAGGAATATCTTAACCAGTACAATCTTAACGATATCTTTGTTTCTGGAGCCACCAAAAGAAGAGAAAGTGGGTGAGCAAAAAAGAAGTAATAAGGAAATTTATGCAAGTCTGATCTCATGAAACTGTGGGTTGATGCTTGGGCAGGATTAAAATTCCCAGGGTTGTAGGCAACACAGCAGCAGAGATAAAAGTCTTCCGAGTCAGAAATCCAAGACACGTTGAAGTCCATTCTGTGGTTGGCCATCTTTGGAGAATTTACTCTTCAGATCCAGGTAATGAGATGATCGCATACTATTTTAGAATATTCTAGGGCAATATATACAAGAACTTTGTAAACTAAAAAAGGGTTGCTATCCTTAGATTATTGAAGTTATGATTATTAAATGTCGGCAGGAACTCAGGCGGAGGCTGAGGCTCTACAATGATGGCTTCCCTAAGATAACCAGAATTGCTGTTTCAGGTCTAGGTACTCTATGGATCAAGAATATTCACTATGCCACACTACGGTGTTTATTAATCTATGCAAATAGGCATCTTAAAGCGGTCGCTCCCATTCGTAGACTCTCTTGCCTGCCCTTAGTTATACCTTTTATTTCACACCTCTTTTTTAGTTTAGTTCTCACTCTAAACAGACAAGAAATGGGAGCAACATAGCACATATTCTCTAGGACTCAGCTTTTCTAGTACCCAACATCCAGATATGCAAGGAAGAAACAGGATAGTCAGGGAAGAGTCAATAGCCTAATCAAGAAACCATCAACGACACCATACTGCAACCCAAGATTGGCAGGGCCAGCTACTACATGTAAACAATCAGTAAACTCCACTCTATGAATGTCTCCAAGAAGACATCCAAGCTCACTTCCAGTTTGTGATAGTGCTGTAGGCACATCTCTTGCTTCTCTCCTGTATTATCGGACTCTCTGGATAAAGGCTTAGCTCATTTTTTATGAGGTATTGGCATAGCAACTAGCCCCCAAGCACTCTACAGCTAGCTGGTTTATTTATTAAATAAACTGATGGTGCGAAAGTTATCCTCCAAGGATGTCATGATAGTTCCAGGCAAAGCTGCCTTTTGCAATTGACTCGTGGTGATTTTGCCAATGCCGATGGTGTTCCCATCGACGGTACCCAAGGAGCCTATCTCTATTGGTGCTCTCTTTCTATTGGTGCTTTCTTTTGTCACCATCTTATTATTATTGTGGATTGCACAGTCAGCCAAATGTTTAGTCCTTTCCAAGGACCTAGGATAGGCAGATGTTGTTGTTTGATAAGTTCATTGCCTTTAAATTAGCTTGTGGCGCTTCTTGTTCAGTGTGTCATATTATATAAACAAGTGTCTTATGCAAACACAACCACTGTGATGAAAAGGTGGGTGGTTTTCATGGCACTTTTTGGTGATTTCTTTGTATAGTGAGGGGACTAGTCTTCCTATGGCTATTCAATTACACAACCACAACATAGAGTATAGTGGCTAAATTTCAAAACATTGTGGTCAAATGTCAAAATTGTTAGAGCAAGCATACCTCAGGTATGCTGGTTATGCTTTACTGTACTTTTTGGCACCTTTACTGTTTGGTGGGTATATACAGGGATGCATTTTTATCCCCCTATGATCTCTAATTATTTAGGATTTTCAGGGATTGTGAAAACTTACAGGGAGTTCACTGCTCCTTGCTCTAAAATATATTTACTGGCTGCAACATTAATATGCTGAATGTAATGCAACCATTCCTATACAGCATAGATCAGTGATGGTGAACCTTTTTTGGTTCATGTGCCAAAAGCGGGGGGAGCGCAGGGGGGTCGTGCATGGGCATGCCACACCCATAATGCAAGGTGCGACCTCAGCACGCATGCACGCATGACCAGTGCTCCCCCCCCCATTTTTTGCATGCTTTTTGCCCTCCCCAGGCTCCAGAGGCTTTATAGGAGCTGGGGACGGCGAAAACAGCCTCCCAAGCCCCCCCCCCCCAGGCTTCAGGAGCTTCCCTGAAGCCTCCGGAGCCCCAAAAACCGCCCCTACAAGTTCGGGAATGGAGTTCCAGTTTGCTTGTGGGGCCGGTTTTAGCCCTCCGGAGTCTTCAGGGGCCTTCCGGAGGCTTCCCTGAAGGCTCTGGAGGCCAAAAAACCTGCCTTCCAGTTTTTTGGGGGAGGGACTGTTTTCGCCCTCCCCAGGCTCCTATAAAGCCTGGGGAGGGCAAAAAATGGCCTCAAAAAAAGGCTGGAGACAGCTGGCCAGCACGCGCATGCAGGGCAACACCTCACGTGCCCTGAAAAATGGCTCTTTGTGCCACCAGCATGCCATAGGTTCACCATCCTGGGCATAGATGGCTGGGGAATTCTGGGAGTTGAAGTCCACACATCTTCAAGCTGCAAAGTTTAGTTTAGTTTAGTTTAGTTTAGTTTAGGTTAGGTTAGGTTAGGTTAGGTTTAGGTTTAGTTTATTGTCATTGCACATCATACAATGAAATTAAACGCAATATTCAGTGTACATTACAACTATAAAAATAAAAATACAAACACACATCCTTCAATGGATATGCATTAATATTGCACTATACCATAGACTTCAATGTAGTTACTGCCCTGGATGGAAACTGTTTTTCAGCCTATTTGTCCTTGTTTTTATTATCCTGTACCATCTGCCAGATGATAATAGTTCAAAAAAGGATGCCAGGATGAGATGGATCTTTAATAATGTTTTGAACTTTCTTAAGGCAGTGGGAGCTATAAAGGTCTTCCAAAGAGGGGAGAGGGCAACCCATGATCCTCTGGGCAATGACGTTAACCCGCTTGAACAGTGGTTCTCAACCTTCCCAATGCCGCGACCCATTAATACAGTTCCTCATGTTGTGGTGACCCCCAACCATAAAATTGGTGTCTTGGTTCCTAAAACCATCGAAAATATGTGTTAGGCAACCCCTGTGAAAGGGTCGTTCAACCCCCAAAGGGGTCCCGACCCACAGGTTGAGAACCACTGCTCTTGAAGGTCGAGAAACACTGCTATATAATTTTATATAATAATATATATATAGAAAAAGTAAGGGTTAAAATCTTTGTAACCTTCTGGCTTCATTTTTGAACATTTATCCTCTCATAAAATATTCTACAGGAGATCAGCCACAATGAAAAGCATTGAGATAATCTGTTGCCTTTTCATCGTCATCTTTGCTTTAGCAGTAAGTACATTACCAATTTTTTTTCAAAAAAAACCCCCAAGGGCAATATATTTGGCATTGGCAGCAGGAAATGCAATTTTTTTCCACCATCCCTCTTCTGCTTTGTCTTTTTCCAAGGTCTCTCATCCATTGCCAGACAATGCTTTGCAACAGCTAGAAGCAAATGAGGTAGGTCAAGCATTATTTCCTTAGATCTCTTGGAAGAAATAATAAAGATTGCAAAATATTGCATGGAGAAAAGTCTACTCGTTTCTCTTCTCTCCTCCTCCTCCTCCTCCTCCTCCTCCTCCTCCTCCTCCTCCTCCTCCTCCTCCTCCTCCTCCTCCTCCTCCTCCTCCTCCTCCTCTTCCTCCACCTCCTCCAAGCCTATCAGGGTCTTATTTTTGCAAATAAATCTAGGGCAGGTCAAGAAACCCTCAGTTGTTAAATCAAGGGGATCAGGAATGAAACAGAGTAGTTAGGATGAATAACAGAATATCAAAAGCTTGTGCAAGTTTCTTTTTGTCCCAAAAAGAAAATCAATAATACTAAATATCAATAATACAAATATACTAAAGAAAATCAATAAGTCTTATCCAGGCAGTACATATAAAACTGAATATTGCTTCTTTTCTCCTGTTTTAAGAATGGTGGTGGCATTCTTGCTCAGGAGTCCATACAAACTCAAGTATTACCATCAGAGAAGCTGGTACATAAAATTTCCTCTTCTGAACTAATAGGATTGGTATGACATTTATCATTTTGAATGCTAATGTTTCTCACGTAGCCAGTTCATTGACATTGGCACTGAGCCTTTATTGATTAGCCCTTCGGCCACATCAAAGTGCAAAGTTCCAGAAACAAATTATTACTAAAAATTTGGTAAAAGCAATTTAAAATGAACTTGGAATAAAATACGATTTAAAATGGAATTGGAATAAAATACAGTCTAAAATGAAATTGGAATAGAATACCATAATTTAAGATATAGATAAGTTCAATAAATTAACAAATCCTAAGCAATTCTGAAGTACACCAAGGAATACTAACAGCAATCCTTCCAATATTAATCATTTGCATTTTATTGTGTTTAGGTTTCTTTTTCCTCTTCTTCTTGCTCCTCCTCTTCCCTTCTTCCTTCTTCTTCTCTACGTATAACTTTTTATTAAATATTTTTTTAAAGGAAGCTAAAAACTAATACAAGCTAATACAGGTGGTCCTCGACTTACAACCGTTCTTTTAGTGACGATTCAAAGTTACAACTGCACTGAAAAAAGTGACTTATGACCATTTTTCATATTTATGACCATTGCAGCATTCAAAGTTACAACCGCACTGAAAAAAGTGACTTATGACCATTTTTCATACTTATGACCATTGCAGCATCCCTATTATCTTGTGATCAAAATTCAGATGCCTGGCAACTGATTCATATTTATGACCGTTGCAGTGTCCTGGGGTCCTGGGATCCCCTTTTGCAAACTTATGACAATCAAAGTCAAAGGGGAAACCAGATTCATTTAACAACCGGGTTACTAATTAATCAACCGCTGCAATTCACTTAACAACTGAGGCATGAAAAGTAGTAAAACGGGGCAAAACTCGCTGAACAAAAGTGTGCTTCACAACAGAAATCTGGGGCTCAGTAGCAGTCGTAAGTTGAGGACTATCTGTATAAGGAGAGAAAAAGAAAAAAAAGAAAGCTAAAAATGCAAGAAAGGAAAGCACATTTTTAAAACATAGGGAAAAAAGGATTTTAAAAAATCTTCCATTCTTTACAGCAGTTATAAATGCAGCTACAAATGTATTGCTAATTCAATGCTTACAAGATAACTTTGTTCTTTCTATAATCTAACCCAGGCACGTCAAATGTGATTTCATTGAAGGCCGCACCAGGGTTGTGGTTGACCTCGTGGGGGCATGGCCAGCTGGATGTCACTCATGTCAGGGGCGCCTGTGGTGACCCAAGCGCTCTGCCAGCAAAAACGGGCTCCCGATCTCCGTTTTCATCTGGGACAGCCTCCTGCAACCCTCTGCCAGAGAAAACAGAGATCGGGAGGGCTGCGTGCAGCCCCACCGAGCTCCGTTTTTGCTGGCAGAGGCACTGTGGGCCACTCCTTCGCTGTTTCCAGGGCGGCCCACCGGCCAGATCTATAAGCACCCCACAAGCTGGATCTGGCCTGCGGGTCTTGAGTTTGACAGCCCTGATCTAAACTGTCTAATCACCAAAACCATAAATCATAAATTCCTTTTTTTTCTGTTTCACACACAAAGACTATAAAGGGTATCCTCTCACCAATAAACTCCACAGTAACCTTGATTTTGTGGTACCACAGATCTCCAGGCCATTCAAATCCCAGGTCGTGCACTTCTACCTTCAAAAATGCTTTTTACTTCTCATCAACACTTTTTCATCCAAACTAAGTAACTGCAAGCCTCAAAATGCAATTTCAAGGCAGACAACCTTTTCCTCTTCTTTATTTTGTCGTTTGTTCCCTTCCATGCAAATTTAAATAAATCCTTTTTAGACTGTTTAGATGGTGCAATGGTTATCAAAACAGGTGGTGTCCGAAACAAAAACATCATTCTAGGCAAGGCATTCATTTTTATTACAGATATTCTCCCCAGCAAGGACAGTTGTAATTTCTCCCCTATCTTTTTAAACCTTTCTATGTCTTAACATAGTTACTTTGAAATAATGCACAATTCACTATTTGTCAAAGCAATACCTGGATATTTTACTTCTACTCAATCTTAAAACTCATTTTATTCGTCAGTTAATCTTCTGTTTTCATGATTTTGGTTAACATCTCTGTCTTTGGTTTATTAATCTTGGAATCTGTTAGAGCACTTTTTTTTTTAATTTGCTCCTTAATATTTCAACTCCTTTTGAAGGAGCCCACAGCGCCAGCACCTGCACTAAAGGATCCCACAGCGCCAGCACTCCCGCTAAAGGAGCCCACAGCGCCAGCACTCCCGCTAAAGGAGCCCACAGCGCCAGCACTCCTGCTAAAGGAGCCCACAGCGCCAGCACTCCCGCTAAAGGAGCCCTCAGCGCCAGCACTCCCGCTAAAGGAGCCCACAGCACCAACATTCCTGCTAAAGGATCCCACAGCACCAGCACTTGCACTTAAGGATGCCACAGCGCCAGCACTCCTTTTAAAGGATCCCACAGCACCAGCTGATCCGCAGAAGCTCCCTGAAGATGACACTGCTCCTTCTTCTGATATGAGCAAGGATGATCTCCAGGAACAGCAGGTAGAAGCAATACTTTTCACAGCATTAAGCACTAAAGCAGAGGTGGCGAACGATGACCCCTATATAACTTGTGGGCTTCAACTCCCAGAGTGCCTGAGCCAGCCATAAGTGCTGGCCATCTGGGAGTTGAAGTCCACAAATGCTGGCCCTGGCATTCTGGGAGTTGAAGTCCATAAGTGCTGGCTCAGGCATTCTGGGAGTTGAAGTCCACAAGCGCTGGCTCAGGAAATCTGGGAGTTGAAGTCCACCATAAAAGAGCCATCGTTCCCCACCCCTGCACTACAGTTTGTTTATTTGTTTTGATTCGATGTGATTTGTACATAACACCAAATCAGCAAAAAGAATTTTTTAAAAAAAAAACAATAAACCTTTTTATTGATAAACACTCAACAAAAATTCAGCAGCTTATCAAACCTGGCGCAATACAACCACCAGAGACAACCCACCTCCACAATGCCACAGAGGGAGTCACTTAACTTTCTAACCTAAGGCCGGAGTGGAGGAGAGGAGAGGGATCCAAGATTTTAATGCCTTCGGAAAGTCACAGCTCCGGATCTAAGAGGGCCTGGTCTTCCACAGGGCAGACTGAGGCAGACTCTCTGTGTCCCATCAGATGCCATTGTTTAATCAAAGGCACCTGGGATTATACCACTAAGAACAAAATAATAATAATTAGAACAGCGTAAGATACTAGTCTAGGAATCCGAAGACCGTGAGTTCTAGTTCAATCTTAGGCACTAAGCCAGCTGGGTGACTTTGGCCCAGTCACGCTCTCTTAGTTCTAGGAAGGTAGCAATGGCAAACCACTTCTGAAAAAAACTTGTCAAGGCCATAGGATGAACTTATCCAGGCAGTTTTCAGTAGTCAATAACGACTCAAGTACCCTACCGTAAAGGTAAGAGGGACACGGTGGCTCAGTGGCTAAGACGTTGAGCTTGTCAATCAGAAAGGTCGGCAGTTTGGCGGTTTGAATCCCTAGCGCCGCGTAACAGAGTGAGCTCCCGTTACTTGTCCCAGCTTCTGACAACAGTTCGAAAGCATGTCAAAATGCAAGAAGAAAAATAGGAACCACCTTTGGTGGGAAGGTAACAGCGTTCCGTGCGACTTCAGCATTTAGTCATGCTGGCCACATGACCACGGAGACGTCTTCGGACTTTGCTCTTTGGCTTTGAAACGGAGATGAGCACCGTCCTGTAGAGTCAGGAACAACTAGCACATATGTGCGAGGGGAACCCGTACCCCCCAAAAGAAAACCTACAGCAGAAATCAAGTTATTGTGAACTTACTTTGCTTAGTACTATATAAAACAAACCTTGTAGGTTTTTTTATTTCACTTAACAATTAAATGATTCAATAACAAAATGGATACTTTCCCCTCAAAGTTTTAAGTGACAGCATTTCATGATGGAGTGAGGGATAAACGTAAAAATGTTCAGAGATGGAATATCTATTTCAATTCAAATACTTTTTAATGAGATTCACCAGTGGGACAAATACAGTTAAGTCCTCAACTTACAATTGAGTCCAACATTTCTGTTGCCTAGGGAGTCATTTGTTAAGTGCGTTTTGCCCCATTTTATGACCTTTCTTGCCACAGTTAAGTGAATCATGGCAGATGTTAGTCACATGGTTGTCGGGCGAATAAGGCTACCCCCATTGACTTTGCTTGTCAGAAGGTTGCAAAAGGAGATCTCCTGACTGCAACCGTCGTAAATATGAGTCAGTTGCCAATCAACTCAAGTTTGATCATGTGACCATGGGGATGCTGCAAAGGTTGTAAGTATAAATAATGTTCATAAGCCAGATTTTTCAGTGCCATTCAGTAACTTTGAACCGTCACTAAATGAACGGTAAGGACTACGTACAATCTTGAAAAAGAAGAGTGCACCGTTTTTAATTAACTGCCCCAAATCGTTGTACTTCTGTACATTGAAAACATCAACAAGCAGTACAATTTTCACTACCCTGTTTCCCCTAAAATAAGACTTCCCTGGATAATAAGCCCAATTGGGCTTTTGAGTGCATGCGCTAGAATAAGTTCTCCCCCCAAAATAAGCGCTCCCTGAAAATATTTAATCGCATGCGCAGCCCGTCCCCACCATTTCCTCTGGTTGCTTGCCGCGCAAACAACATGAGGTGAGGTGAGGCCAGAGGGGGGGGGAAAGGGAGGAGGAAGATGCCCCATGCATCCCATGCGCCCTTGCCTAACAGCCACTTCCGCAACCCTAGCCACCACGCCCCTTCTGTCATGCTAATGGCCGCCACAAAAAGAGTGGCAGGTCCAATGACGTGCAACACAGCAGCAGCCATGAGGTGACCATGCTCGCTGCCTCCTGCACCTCAGAAATAATAAGACCTCCCCGAAAATAAGGCCAAGCGCTTAATCGGGGGGTCAAAAGAAAATAAGATTCTGTCTTATTTTGGGGAAAACAGAGGTATTCCTCTGGAGAAATAATGCTAGACACAATTTATTTATTTTTATTTATTAATTACATTTCTTAAACTTTAAATTTTTGGCTACATTTTTATTCAGTTAGAAAAAAAGGCATCTTAATATTTAATGTATCTGACAGATTTTTGTTCTGTCAAAATATCATACTTTATTTATTGGACTTTTATCTTGCCTTTATTACTTTATAAGTAATTCAAGGCAGCGAACAAATATAATACTCCTCCCTCCTTCTATTCCCCCCTGGTAGGAAGTGGGTTGAGTTAATTACCATATTTTTCAGAGTATAAGACAGACCTTTTTCCCTCATAAAAGAGGCTGAAAATCTGGGTGCGTCTTATACACTGAAGACATCATTTTCTGTCTCCCGAAGCCCCGCCCCCTTCACCAAAATGGACGTGCATAGCCTTTGGGAGGCTTTCAGATTGCTCCTGGGGGCTGGGGAGGGCAGAAATGAGCGAAAAATGAGCCATTTTTTGCTCAATTTTACGCCCACGCCCCCAGGAGCACTCTACAAGCCTCCTAAAGGCTATTCATGCCCTTTTTATTAAAAAAAAAAAAAACAGGCTCATTTTCATGAAAAACGGGCCATTTTTGGGAAGTCTGCAGAGTGCAAAAACTTTTTATTTGCCTCTTCAAAATCTTGGTGCATATTATACCCTGAAAAATACGGCAGCCAAAGTCACCCAGCCGGGTGTCATGATTAAGGCAGAACTAGAATTCACAGTCTCCTGATTGCTACGTCACCTTCACCACTAAACCAAATGATCATACCTTAGAAAAAGATAATACAGAACTGTTTGAATACCTCAAAAGGGTAAAAGAAAACAAATGTCCACCCCACCCCTTCCTATTTATTCTGCTTTAATGATCTATTATCAAGTCACACATACATATTTTCACGAACAAGGCAAGTAAAAGTAGAGTAAGCAATCTTGGAACACCCTTAAATCATAATGATTCCAACCTCTAAAATCATGTGAAATTGAACAGATGTTAAACATTAAAATAGTTTTTCCTCATAGCAACCACAAGGATTACCATTAAAACCAAATTAAATTCTCCAGCCTCAAAAGTAATTTCACTGCCGAAATTAACTGATTACTTCTCTACATAGCAATGTCCCTGCTTGCATTAAAAAAAAATCTGTCTTTGAAAAAGTAAAAGTTGTACTAGCTAGCTCCTTTTTTAAAAATAACTTAAAAATAAGAAGACATAAAACAGCAAATTGGAAGCATCACATGTACTTTCTCCATTAAACATAAAGCAAGAAAATGTCATCTAATTCATTGTACTTTGGCAGAAGCTAAATAGATGGATCACCAGATGGTCACTGGCTTAATGAGACTTCTAGAGAAACAGACAACTTTATGGAAAATGTTGCACAGTTTTTCTAAGGGTCAGCAGAGCCAATGGAATTTTATCTTGCTGTTGTTGCAAAAAATCAGGAAAGAATATATCTGAAAACATATTACATATGAAAGAATTTGATCCATTCAGTTTTTTTTATATCCAGTTTTTAGTTTTCTGTAAACTACGATTCTAACGGGAACTCGTTTGCACTGACTATATACATGGAATCCTAAAACCAGGGGTGGGTTGCTGCTGGTATTACTGCCAATTCGGTGCATGCACAATTTTGCGCATATGTGCAATTTTGCACACATGTGCAATTTTACACAGACACACTCCGCTCATGCATGTGCCTGACAAACACTCCACTGCGCATGTGCAAAATGTTTTTAAAATGGAAAAAATTAAATGTGTGCAATGAAAATTTTTCTGCACATGCGTAGAACCGAAAAACAAGATGGCGCTGCCGTAGGAGAACTGGTTCAGGGGCGTAGCAGGGTCTGAACCAGAAGGAACCACCACTGCCTAAAACCTTCATAATATAGATAAAAAGGAGGGTAGATTTGTTCCTAAAAATAACACAAATCCAAAGGTGGGTAGGGAAATGTTAATAAAAGTCCAGATGACTATCGTTGCTATCATATAATGAAAATTTCACCCCCTACTCAAGGCAGGACTTTAGTTGTGTGGCACCATTATGACTTTTTTGACCTCCTTGCAGATGCCTCCAGAAGAGAAGGGCTTGAAAGAAAAATTTCAGAAGCTTAACTTCATTTT
This sequence comes from Natrix helvetica, assembly GCF_964273705.1. Classification (NCBI taxonomy): domain Eukaryota; kingdom Metazoa; phylum Chordata; class Lepidosauria; order Squamata; family Natricidae; genus Natrix; species Natrix helvetica. The sequence goes on from NC_138558.1 coordinate 14,326,681, forward strand.
GAATACTTTCATGTATCATTTTGGTGTATGTATATGGTGTTTTTACTCTGACTGTACACCGCCCCGAGTCCCTTCGGGGAGAGGAAGCGGTTTATAAATCTAAATAAAGTAAAGTAAAGTAAAGTTTGGAACCGGTTCCAAGAATTTTCGTAGTCAAAATAGCTATAATTTCATTTTTACATGATACAAATGGGAAATAGAATTTACAACAAATTGTTATTGAAATAAATCCTCAATTTCTTTTATTTAAAGACGAACCTATAGTGGGTCTTCAAAGCCTATTGACAATGCCTTTTTTTTTTTTTTTTTTTTTTGCAGGACTCTGAGGCAATTATGTTACAGGAAGCTTTGGAGCATATCTTTAATGATCCGCCACAAGAAAATGAATTTCAGGAAGAAGAATAGGGAACCTGTATTCCTGCGTTCCCTCAGTGGTTGTCAGAATGACTCCAAACGTCATAATAAAATTTAAATTAGAGCATAAATCTACGGTGTCATTGTTCTGGGTTACATCAATATTTATTTTCAACAGCTTGGAGCAGTGATGGCTAACCTTTTTGTTGTTGGGTGCCAAAAATGCGAGGCTGTGCACGCGATAGCATGCATGCACAACCATAATGCAAAGTGTGCACGCACATACGCATGCATACACAACCCCCCGCGCCTCCAAGCTGAGCTTGGTATTTCCTCCAGGGGGCCAGGGAAGGCCGTTTTCACCCTCTCCAGGCTCCAGAGGCTTTCCTGAAGCCTGGGGAGGGCGAAAATGGGCTTCCCCTGCCCTCCGGAAGCTGAAAATCAGCTGGCCGGCGCACGCATGCACACTGGAGCTGATGGCTCACATGCCACAGGTGGCACGCATGCCATAGGTTCGCCATCATGGGCTTGGAGTAATGACTCTGTTTTCAGATCATAAAGTCAAATTTAGCAGGTTTCTTAATAAGCAAACTCTATTACTAGCAATCTTGTTTCCTATTGAAATGCCTCCCTCTCTCTCTTTTAACAACTCCTGTAGTGATTGACTTTATTTTACTGAGGGGGAAGGAAAAAGAAAGATTAATTAATTCATGGAGCACTAATATTTTACAATAACATAGTTCAATCATTTTAATACAAGAAACAAAGGTATCAGACAGCAAGGCCTCGTTATGTATTAATCACATTCCAGCCAGTGGTGGGATTCACATTTTACTGCTGGTTCTGTGGGCGTGGCTTGGTGGGCGTGGCAGGGGAAGGATACTGTAAAATCTCCATCTCTACCCAATCAGCAGGGACTCGGGAGGCAGAGAATAGATTGGGGCAGGGCCAGTCAGAGGTGGGTGTTTACCGAACTACTCAAAATTTCCACCACCGGTTTTCCAGAACTGGTCAGAACCTGCTGAATGCCACCTCTGATTCCAGCAGACTTTAGGTTAATAAAAACATCCCCGTGAATAGGTCGGTATTCAGCCCCACTCAGTTTTTCTTTGGTGTGTTATATTTATTTCTTCTGGAGGTGCATGGTGATCTATCTATCTATTTTATTGCTCTTTCTTTTTATCTGTGTATTCTGCCCAAGGTTGATTGGAGTTGAATGGCTTCTAAATTCAATAAGTAAAATTATTTTTAAAATCCAACCAACCCATAGTAAATAAGCAGCATTGTTCAACGGAACTTTTGGTTTATTTATTTGTATCCCCCCTTTATTGTTTTTATGAATTACTCAAGGCAGTAAATATTTGGCCTACTGCTTAAAGCACCCGGCTAGAAAGCTGGAGACTGTGAATTCAAATCTCGCCTTAGCCCGGAAAGCCAACTCAATGACTTTGGGTCAGTTGCTCTCTCAGTCCAATCCCTCTCACAATATGTTGTTGTGGGGAAAAGGAGGAGGAGGAAGGTTGTGCTGGATAAGTCAGCCACTTTGAGGCCGCTTACGATCTCTTCAAATCTCTCAAGATTTGAAATGGACACCTGATGTTATGTTGGAAGAAATGTCCATTTGGGTTCAGTTCCAAATGGGGGGGGGGGGAGACACTGGAAACATGGAGACTGCTTGGAAAGATGGTTTAATGGTGGACAGGATCATATGTGGACAGATGGACGGCCACCATAGATAGATAGATGATAGATAGATAGATAGATAGATAGATAGATAGATGATAGATAGATGATAGATAGATGATAGATAGATAGATAGATAGACAGACAGACAGACAAACGGAAGAGATTGATATAGATGATAAATAGATAGATAAATAGATGATGATAGATAGATAGATAGATGATAGATAGATAGATAGATAGATAGATAGATAGATAGATAGATAGATGATAGATATAGATGGACAGATGGAATATAGATTGATATAGATCCTTGTTCCCCAACCCCCGGGCTGCGGACCGGTGCCGGTCCGTGGATCAATCGGCACCGGGCCGCCCGAGGAACTTCAAATCATTTCACTGTGGCGGGCGGCCGAGGCGCAGAGCATTGCGCCCTCCCAAGCCCGCCCATTGTGTGACAATAGCGAATGAAAATTCGCTATTGTTACACTGATGCTCCTCCTGGCCAATCAGGGAGTGGGTCCTCCCGCTTCCTGATTGGCCGAAAGGCAAACCTCACGCCATTGGCCGAAAGGCAAACCTCACGCCATTGGCCGAGGAGGAGGCGCCACGGGAGGACTGAGGACTTGAGGTCGGAGACGCGGGGACTGAAGAGAAGCTGCCGTAAGATAAGTGCACGGAGGGGGGGGGGGCTCAGCACTATCAAACGGAAAGTGGAGCAGCAGTGGTTTTATTAGAATGCCCTCTCATTCACCCAGGCCTATTGCACTTATTTAGGTCAACAACTCCTGGGTCGAATGTGTTTGTGCGGGTTCAGGCATAAGTGCACGGAGGGGGGGGGTTCTCTGCTATTGAGGAGACTCAGCACTATGGCGTGATGATCTCTGTATTGAAAGGGGGAATGCTGGGGCATCTCTGTATTGAAAGGGGCATGCTGCCATCTCTGTGTTGAAAGGGGCACGCTGGCATCTCTGTATTAAAAGGGGCACGCTGGCATCTCTGTATTGAAAGGGGCACGCTGGCAACTACGTTTGAGACAACAACTCTGCCGGTGTTCTGGATTAAAGTCATGGCGGAATACCCTGAGATTGCCACCACAGCACTTAAATCCCTATTGCCATTTCCGACAACCTATCTGTGTGAAGCGGGGTTTTCTGCAGTGACAGCAACCAAAACAAAACAACGGAATAAACTGGACATAAGCAACACACTTTGGGTGTCATTGTCTCCTATTACCCCCAGATGGAACCGTCTCGTTGCAAAAAAACAAGCTCAGGGTTCTCATTGATTTAGCGTTCTAGTGAGTTAAAATGTTAAATCACTTTATATTCATTTTTTTGTGTAACTGTATTTTATTTTGAAGGCATGTTTAAATACAATTAAATTAAAATTATTAAATCAAAACAAGCAGGCCACGGAAAAATTATCAAACATTTACCGGTCCGCAGCGATAAAAAGGTTGGGGAGCACTGATATAGATGATTGATTGATGGATGGATGGATGGATAGATAGACAGACAGACAAACAGACAGAAGATAGATTGAGATAGATAGATAGATAGATAGATAGATAGATAGATAGATAGATAGATAGATAGATAGATAGATAGATTGATTGCTATAGATGATTGATAGATGGATGGATAGATAGATAAATAGATGAAAGATAGTTTGAGATAGTTAGATAGATTGATAGACAGACAGACAGAAGATAGATTTGAGATATAGATAGATAGATAGATAGATAGATAGATATAAATAGCTAGATAGATGGACAGATGGAAGATAGATTGATATAGATGATTGATTGATAGATAGATATAGACAGACAGACAGACAGACAGACAGACAGACAGAGACGGAATATAGGTTATAGATAGCTATAGCTATATAGCCATATAGATATAGATATAAAATCTTTCTTCCCAAGGTCTAATCAGGGCAACCCTGCTTAGCATTTGGAGCAGACAAGATCAGGTAAATGCTTGGTTACATAAAAAAATACAGGCAGTCCTCAATTTACATTTTTTTTTGTTTAAGGACTGTTAAAAAGACACTGGAAAAAGTGACTCATGACCGTGTTTCACACTTACGACCCTTGCAGTATTCCCCACCGTCACATGATCGAAATTCATATGCTTGGCAACCCACTCATTTATGACAGTTGCAGTGTCCCGGGGTCAATGTGATCCCCTTTTGTGACTTTCTGACAAGCAAAATCAATGGGGAAGCCAGATTCACTTATCAACCACGTGGTTTACTAACTTAACACATGCAACGATCCACTTAACAACTGTGGCAAGAAAGGTCGTAACACGAGGCAAAACACACTGACCAAAAATGTTTCACTTAGCAATATAAATGTTGGGCTCAATTGTGGTCATAACTCAAGGACTATCTTGCACTGTGTCTGGATCACCAGCTTCTCCTTGATAATTTACTGGACCTACCAATGTTTGCATATTCCACACCCCCATGGAGGGCTTAAATTCTCTGATTCAGCCTCCGGCCCGCCCTTAAGGCTGAATCCTCCCCCCCCCTCAATCCACCTCTCTCTCTCCCCCTCCCTCCTCTCCCACCCTCCCTCTTTCTCCCTCCCTCCCTCTCCCCTCCCTCCTACTTTCTCTCTCTCCCTCCTTCTCTCCCCCTCCCTCCCCCTCTCCCTTTCTCTCTCCTCAATCTCCCTCCCTCCCCCTTCTCTCCTCCCCTTCCCCCTTTCTCTCTCCCTCTCCCTCCCTCTCCCTCAACCTCCCTCCATCTCTCCATCTCTCCTTTCCCCCCTCCCTCCCTCTCTCCCCCTCCCTCTCCCTCCCTCCCCTTCTGCCTTTCTTCCTCCCACTGTTTCTCTCTTCCTCCCCCTCTCTTTCTCTTCCTTCCTCCCTCTACTTCCCTCTCCCTCTCTCTCTCTCCCCCCCCCCCCTCTTCTTAGAAATCACTCCAAGGAAACGGGGGAGATTGGGAAAATCGGCTCAGAGATCCCACTTCCACCGCAAAGGAAGCCCGCTGAGTTCGGGAGCTTCTCTCCCCTTCGCCCGTCCGAGGAGGCCGTTGGCTCCGCCAGCCTGGCTGCCGAGGCTCTGTGGGCGGGGATGGAGAGGAAAGGGGGCGACGGCGCTGACTTCCCGCCCCGTTTCCTCGGAGGGGCTGCGGGGAAGCTTCGGAGGGACAATGGCGGGCGCGGGGGGCGGCGGAGGGCGCGCTGGACTTTGTCCCCCGGGCGGTCTGGAGCAGCTGGAGCTGGGACAGCTGGGACCGCCTTCAGGCTCGCCTTCGCCGCCGCTTTCCTCTTGCTCGAGGCAGGCCTGGAGCCGGGACAATCCGGTCTTTGAGCCCGAGGAAGAAGACCCGCCCAGGGTGGCGACGGCCGTAGCCGGGCCGGTGCTGAGGATGGACGTGGAGTGGGGCCGGGACGAAGCGGCCTCGCCGACACCCGGCGCTCGGAGCGGAGACGCCGCGCAGGGAAGGCAGCGGCGGCGCAGGCGGAGGGGCGATGAGGAGGAGGAGGAGGAGGAGGAGGAAGAAGGCGGACGGGAGCGGGGCCGTCCCTTCCCCGCCGGCGCAGGAGACGGCCTGCCCGCGCGCTTCGCTCCCGAAGAGGGCGACGGCGAGGCCGCGGAGCCCCCGCCGCACCGCATCGCCTGGGCCAAAGGGCTGGCGAGCCGACTGCGAGGTGAGTGAGCGTCCGCCTGGCTCAGCCTCGCCTCCCCGCCTTCCGCGGTTTGGTTTTCCCCTCCTGGAAGGAAGGCAGCCCTTGGCGGATGCATCTACCTGTCTTGCCACATCCAACTCGCCCCGCCGGGACAATAGTTACTTAATATCGAAGAAATGGTAAAATAGACTCGTTAAAGAAAGGATGCAAAGGGAAGGGACAACATGAAGTGGGAATGACAAAAATAGAAATATTTCTGGAATACAATCGGGAAAGAATGAAAGTAGAAAAGAATTACTAAGAATAGAATGGAATAGAATAGAATTAGAATAGGAAAAGAATGAAATTAGGAAAGAATTACTTAGAATAGAATAGGATAGAATAGAATAGAAAAAGAATGAAATTAGGAAAGAATTACTTAGAATGGAATGGAATGGAATAGAATAGAATTAGAATAGGAAAAGAATGAAATTAGGAAAGAATTACTAAGAATAGAATAGGATAGAATAGAAAAAGAATGAAATTAGGAAAGAATTACTAAGAATAGGATAGAATAGAATAGAATAGAATAGAAAAAGAATGAAATTAGGAAAGAATTACTTAATAGAATAGAATAGAATAGAATAGGAAAAGAATGAAATTAGGAAAGAATTACTAAGAATAGAATAGAATAGAATAGAGGAAAGGATGAAATTAGGAAAGAATTACTAAGAATAGGATAGAATAGAATAGAATAGAATAGAAAAAGAATGAAATTAGGAAAGAATTACTAAGAATAGAATAGAATAGGGAAAAGAATGAAATTAGGAAAGAATTACTAAGAATAGAATAGGATAGAATAGAATAGAATAGAATAGAATAGGAAAAGAATGAAATTAGGAAAGAATTACTAGAATAGAATAGAATAGAATAGAATAGAATAGAATAGAATTCTTTATTGGCCAAATGTGATTGGACACACAAGGAATTTGTCTTTGGTGCATATGCTCCCAGTGTACATAAAAGAAAAGATACATTCGTCAAGAATCATAAGGTACAACACTTAATGATAGTCATAGGGTACAAATAAGCAATCAAATCATATTAGGCAACAATCAATGTAAATCATAAGGATACAAGCAACAAAGTTACAGTCATACAGTCATAAGTGGGAGGAGATGGGTGATAGGAACGATGAAAAGATTAATAGTGATGCAGCCTTAGTGAATAGTTTGACAGTGTTGAGGGAATTATTTGTTTAGCAGAGTGATGATGTTCAGGAAAAATACTCTTCTTGTCTCTAGTTGTTCTGGTGTGCAGTGCTCTATAGCGTCGTTTTGACGGTAGGAGTTGAAACAATTTATGTCCAGGATGTGAGGGGTCTGTAAATATTTTCACAGCCCTCTTTGTGGCTCGTGCAGTGTACAGGTCCTCAATGGAAGGCAGGTTGGTAGTAATTGTTTTTTCTGCAGTTCTAATTATCTTCTGAAGTCTGTGTCTGTCTTGTTGGGTTGCAGAACCAAACCAAACATTTATAGAGGTGCAGATGACAGACTCAATAATTCCTCTGTAGAATTATTTTAAAGAATCAAATAAACTTGCCTGCGGTAAGTTTTCACACAGCAAATTGGCCGTGACAAATTGTCCCATGCCGAGTTGGCTCTGGCAGAAAGCGAGTTGGCCAACAACTTCCATAATGTTAACAAAACAATTGCACTAGTTCAAAAGGCATTGAATTGTAGTAGGGAAGGGTTACAGTGTATTTTCAATACATGGGGGTTTTTTTTTTTTCATTTATTAACTTGCAGTTTAATCATTGGTATCTGAATTTTATTCTTTTGGTGGGTGACTCAACTTTTTCCAAATTGATATCTTTCAGATGGGTTTGATGTTGACTTTAAATTGCAGTCTGTGCAGGGATGGACTTCAAAAATTTCAGTAATGGGTTCTCTGCCTGGTTTCTGGGTGGGTGTGGCCATGGTGGGCGTCGCCTAGTCGGCCTCTTGCAGCAAGGCGGGGAGGGGGGAGACGTTTTTGCCTTCCCCAGGCTCCAGAGGCTTTCCTTGAGCCTCTGGGAGGGCGAAAACTGCTTCCCCCAGACTCCGGAAACGGGCTCCGAACTTCCAGGAGGCACATTTCCCCCCCCCTCCCCGAGCCTCTGCATCCAAAACAGGCTGTGTGGAGACTCATGGGAAGGGAGGGGAGGGGTGGAGCATGGTGGGCGGGGTAGCCTGGGGTAGCCAGGGGTAGCTAGGGGTGGGATTTGGAGGTTCTCTGAACCGGCCATAATGTTAGCTACGGGTTCTCCCGAACCCTGGAGTCCCCGTAGCAGCCCACCCCTGAGTCTGTATTTGTTTTCATTGGAGAAAGAATAAAAAGTTTGGGGCTTCCTTTATAGCCCCAAACATAATGTTCCTAGATGTTCTCATTTGGACCATCAAGAAAACATGGACAAGCTGTAATAGTTATTTGATATTAAATAAAGCACTTCCAAAGATTGTTTGTGAAAATAACCATTTTAGTAAGCTGGTTCATAAATTGAGTTCTCCAGTGGGTTTTATTTTTACGCATACAGATAAATGCTGCATATACCAATGTTATAAAAGTTCGTGGTTGGTTGGTTATCTGGCAAAACAACTTAAATATGAGAAAGTTCTGGGTCATTTTATCATTTTTGTTCTCATGAGAAAAGTGAACATAGAGAATAAATGGCTAGAGCACAGATAGACCTTTAATTGAGTCAGGCACAAATGCCTATTCTGTAGCCAGGCTTCTGGATTGATCCGGAGCTCTGTTATCGGCTACAGAGGCCTTCAGGAAAGCCTTGCTGGATGAAGAAGTTCCTGAATGCCTCTGATAGCAAAAAAGAGGCCAGGGGCTATGCATGCAAGCGAGATGTGTCAGTGGATGACATTCCCCCACCCTCCCCAAAAAGAAGACCTGGTTCCTTTTTTGGTAGAAAAAAATATATAAGACAGGGTCTTATTTTCGGGGAAACATGGTAGACAGCAGGTAAAGGTATATGGGAAAGAGTAGGTTGTTGTCTGATCCCAATCCTCACGCAAGGAATCAACAATAAAATGTTGCACCAAGCAAGTTCAGACACATGAAGCATTTGAAAATTTAGTATCTTTAGACAGTGGTGGGATTTAGCCAGTTCGCACCACTTCGGGAGACCCAGTTATTAAGTTTCTGAGCAGTTTGATGAAATGATGGTTGGAAGAAATCATTAGGGCAGAGAACCAGTTGTTAAATAGCCTTTGACTGTGTGAAATGGTGTATCATAAAACAAAACTTTTTCAACCAAAATACCATTAATGGGCTAGTGGACAAAAGACATCCAAAATCTGGAACCCATGACTCCTGTGGAATTGAGATTTGGCAAATTTTATAAAGCACTATATGACGTCAACATTGTTACCAAGCTTTTATGATATAATACAAAATGTTATAAAACATTTCCTCTGGTCAACTGCTGGTGTTCAACAATAACACGTTTACAGAGTAAAGTGGGTTACTTTCAAGGCATAGTCATCTCTGAATATCTGTTTGAATTTTTAAGAACAGGTAGTCCTCGATTTACACCAGTTCGTTTAGAGACGGTTCGAAGTTACCGTAGCACTGAAAAAGAAGTGGCTCATGACCATTTTTCACACTTATAACCGCTGCAACATTCTGGTGGACACATGATCAGAATTCAGATGCTTGGTAACTGACTCATATTTGCAGTATCCTGGGATCATGTGGATCACCTTTTGTGACCTGACAAACAAAGTCGACGAGGAAACCAGATTAATTTAACAACCATGTTGCTAACTTAACATCTGCAGTGGTTCAGTTAACCACTGTGGCAAGAAAGGTTGTAAAATGGGGCAAAACTCACGTAATGTCTCACTTAGCAACATAAATTATGCATTCAATTGTGGTCGTAAGTTGAGGACCGCCCATACCTTGGTTGCTCTGCCATTGTTGAAAGCTCTGAGAAATCTGGAAAGGAAATATCTCTGAAACAATCACCCAAGGAGTCACTGATTGTCTAGTTTCAACTATTACAATTAAAATATTCCTGAATACTAACCTTGCCTATCTAAATTTAAAAGACATCAATAGAACCTAGCAACTTTTATAAAAAAGAAAGAAGGTTATGCAAGTCTATTCAGTTATAACCTTTTTACCTTTACCTTTTATTTCGATTTTTATACCGCCCCCTCTCCCCAAAGGGACTCGGGGCGGTGTACAGTCAAATGAAATAGATAAAATAGACTACAAACATGGAAACATAAAAACATAGAAGAGGAGGCAATACAACACTGTACAGGTAAAGCAGATAAAAACAGTATATAAACAATCCTAAAAAATACCCAATTAAAATTACCCAGTTAAAATATATCTGCCAAGAGGTATAATGAGGTTATGAATGGTCCAGGCCGGCTAAACGGAACAGGTGAGTCTTCAGTTTTCGTCGAAAGGAGAGAAAGTCGGTGGTGGTTCTGATATCGGGGGGTAGGTCATTCCAGAGGGTTGGGCCCATCACAGAGAAGACTCTACTCCTAGGTGTCGCCCGTTGGCACTGCCTAGTGGACGGCACCCGGAGGAGCCCCTCCCTGTGAGAGCGAATCGGTCGCAGGGAAGTGTGTGGTAGGATGCGATCCCGCAAGTACCTAGGTCCTGAGCCATGGAGCGCTTTAAAGATGGTGATTAACACCTTGAAACGCACCCAAAAGACCACAGGCAGCCAGTGCAGCTCGCGCAGGAGCGGTGTTACGTGGGAGTACCTAGTACTCCCAAAAATAGCCCGCACGGCTGCGTTCTGGACTAGCTGCAGTCTTCGAGCGCGTCCCAAGGGAAGCCCGATGTAGAGGGCATTGCAGTAGTCCAGTCGAGACGTCACCAGTGCATGAGTGACCGTGCGTAGGGCATCCCGGTCCAGTAGGGGGCGCAATTGGCGCACCAGGCGAACCTGGTGGAACGCCCCCCTTGCCACGGCTGCCACATGGTCATCCATTGACAGCCGGGCATCTAGGAGGACGCCCAAATTGCGTGCCCGTTCCACAGGGGGCAATTGCTCGCCCCCTATGGTCAGCGATGGAATCAACTGACTGAACCGGGGTGCCGGTAGCCACAGCCACTCAGTCTTGAAGGGGTTGAGCTTGAGTCTGTTGTCCCCCATCCAGACCCCGACGGCTTCCAAACACCGGGTCATCACCTCGACAGCCTCGTTGGGGTGGTCTGGGGTGGAAATGTACAGCTGCGTATCGTCAGCGTACAGATGATACTCCACCCCAAAACCACGGATGATCTCCCCCAGCGGCTTCACATATGCGTTGAACAAAAGGGGTGAGAGGACCGACCCCTGAGGCACCCCACAAGTGAGTGGCCTCAGAGTCGACCTCTGCCCCCCTGCCAACACACATTGCGTCCGGTCGGAGAGGTAGGAGCCGAACCACCGCAAAACGGTGCCTCCAACTCCCATCCCCCCCAGCCGGCGCAATAGGATACCATGGTCGATGGTATCAAAAGCCGCCGAGAGATCTAATAGGACCAGGATAGAGGAACAACCCCTATCTCTGGCCCTCCAGAGATCATCGACCAACGCGACCAAGGCCGTCTCCGTGCTGTGTCCGGGCCGGAAGCCAGACTGACGTGGGTCTAGATATTCGGATTCCTCAAGGTGTCGTAGAAACTGCTGTGCCACCACATTCTCTACAACCTTCGCTAAAAAGGGAAGGTTGGAGACTGGACGATAATTAGCTAGCTCCATCGGGTCAAGGGAAGGCCTCTTGAGTAAGGGCCTCACCACCGCCTCTTTCAAGGCGGCAGGAAAGGACCCCTCGCTCAAAGAGGCGTTCACCAGGCCCAGTAGCCAGCCTCGTGTCACTTCCCAGGATGCCAGTACCAACCAGGAGGGACACGGGTCCATTAAACATGTGGTCGGTCGCAGCCGTCCACACAACCTATCCAAATCCTCGGGGGCAACAGACGCAAACTCCTCCCAGAGTGGTCTCACAAGACTCACTGTTGGCGGCTCCTCTGGTCCACTGAAGGGGGTCCATCCACTCCGGATCTGAGCGATTTTGTCCTGCAGATATTCCCCAAACTCCTCTGCTCTGCCCTGTAGAGGGGCTTCCCGCGTCCTCTGTGATAAGAGAGAGCGGGTCACCCGAAACAGGGCGGCAGGGCGGTTATCGGCGGACGCAATAAGAGTGGCACAATGTCTGCGTTTGGCCACTCTTAATGCCACAAGGTAAGTCCGTAAATAGGCTCTTACTTGTGTTCGGTCAGATTCGGAGCGTGAAGACCTCCACCTGCCCTCTATGGCGCTTCATCACCCTCAGGTCCTCGGTGAACCAAGGAGCCCGGGTGGGTCGTCGCCGCAGGAGAGGCCGCAAAGGCGCAACTCGGTCCAGGGCCCCAGCGGCCGCCCTATTCCAGGCGGCCACTAGGTTCTCGGAGCGAGAGCGGGTCAGGGCTACAGGGAATGGCCCAAGCTCCGTCTGGAACCTATCCGGTTCCATCAGGCGCCTGGGGCAGTACCAACTTGGACAGTTTGGTTCCGCCTCCTCGCGGTGGGGGGTAGCGCCAGGGAAGTCCAGCTGGAGACATGAGTGATCTGACCATGACAGGGGAGTAATGGTTGCATCCCCTCTTCCCAGATCACTCGCCCACTGTTCAGATACAAAAACAAGGTCCAGAGTGTGGCCACCTTCGTGGAACTTGACATACGTATTTGAAGAGCAATACACTGTCACTATTTTAAACTCTGTGTGTGTGTTTGAGAACTTTTTTTTTTCTGAAATCTCATGATTTTTCTTCTGAATGCAGACTTGTTACTGTGCTGCAGATGTGGGTATTCAAACGATATTACATAATTTGCCAACTTCACTGCAGTTTATTCGCATGCCTTGAGGCCTATCCCTGTTTTCTCCCAAAGAAAATACAAGTGTATCTTGACAACATCTATACAATACAATACAATAGCAGAGTTGGAAGGGACCGTGGAGGTCTTCTAGTCCAACCCCCTGCCTAGGCAGGAAAACCTATACCGTTTCAGACAAATGGCTATCCAACATCTTCTTAAAGACTTCCAGTGTTGGGGCATTCACAACTTCTGGAGGGAAGCTGTTCCACTGATTAATTGTTCTAACTGTCAGGAAGTTTCTCCTCAGTTCTAAGTTGCTTCTCTCCTTGATTAGTTTCCACCCATTGCTTCTTGTCCTACCCTCAGGTGCCTTGGAAAATAGTTTGACTCCCTCTTCTTTGTGGCAACCCCTGAGATATTGGAACGCTGCTATCATGTCTCCCCTAGTCCTTCTTTCTATTAAACTAGACATACCCAGTTCCTGCAACCGTTCTTCATATGTTTTAGTCTCCAGTCCCCTCATTATCTTTGTTGCTTTTCTCTGCACTCTTTCTAGAGTCTCCACATCTTTTCTACATCGTGGCGACCAGAACTGAATGCAGTATTCCAAGTGTGGCCTTACCAAGGCATTATAAAGTGGTATTAACACTTCACGTGATCTTGATTCTATCCCTCTGTTGATGCAGCCTAGAACTGTGTTGGCTTTTTTGGCAGCTGTTGCACACGGCTGGCTCATCTTTCTGCTTATCTCTTGGACATTCTTTTATCTTGTCTTTAGGCCACGGGTGTCAAACTCACTGTGTCACATTGCCGTCATGTGATGTTTCGCGATGTTTTTCCCAATCGCAGCACTGGGGTAGGCGTCGCCAGCAGGCGACGTATCCGGCCCACGGGCCACCAGTTGGACACCCCTGCTGTAGGCCCTGAGCAAGGCAAGCTGAAGTGGTCTCCAGCTGTAGGAGCAAAAATGTTTTAAAATATAAAGTCTTAAGGAAAAACTTTAGGTCTTTGTAACTGTCCTAGAAAAATATGAAACCTTTATTTTGGGCATCACACAAAATTCATAAACTGTCTTATTTTTTAAGCCTGTCTCAGAGCTGTGCTTATTTTTCCCAGAAATAAAATCCTTTTTTGCCAAGCGTTGCAAACTCCAATCCACTCGGAGTGTATTTCAAACTTTCTGTTGCTCGGCCAACCAGCCTTTGCTCATTTGTTCCAGTTCAGGATAACCATCTAGCTAGCTGCAAATTCCAGAAGGGTAGCCATATTAATCCGTAGAAGTAAAAAAATACAAACGTAATTGCAGCTAATTTCAGTTTGTACTGTAAAGCAGGGTTTTATTTTTTTGTATCCCACTCCTTTTCACATAATATTATTTGTTTGCAACTTATTTATATGCAGGATGGTTCACAGAACAGAACACAGAAAGTCCTGCTATAAGTAGCATATATTTTAAAAGTTAATTAAAAAACAGAAGTGATAATTATTTGAGAAGGATGTTAACAGCTAAAAAGAGCTAAACCATATTTGCAAGCTTACTTATTGGGCATAATATATCTTAAGTTATACCCTTTTTCTTGCATTGCAATTCCTTTTGTGGATAGCTCATGCTGCTATTTTTAGTAACATGCCTTTGGTATGACGAAAGGAGCACATTTTGTACAACTACTGTTTTGATCTACAAAACTGATTTGATGCATTGCTTTTGGCAACATATATCATTCAGATGTGGGAAGCCGTGCTCCCCCTCCTAGAAGAATGAAATATTTTGAGGAATATTTAAAAAGGCAGAATATGATATTTTCCTAAATGAGAAAGGGAGAAACATGTTTTTTTAGAGGCAGGAAGCAGACTCAAGTCTTTCTTAATAGCCCCCCCCCCCCCCAGTAGATATTTTGGGCCAGCCTATTCAGAAATCAGCACCAGTCTCCCTGCCCCCCAAGCAGAAACTGAGGAGGCAGCTTTTAGAAATGCAGATTTGGTAATCCATTCAAGACAAGATATTTTGAAACAAAGGCAAATTGGTAGGATTTGAAGCAGCCCCCTACTCAAGATCGAACACAAGCAAAAGTCATTAGGCACAATAGGAATTGTCCAACTCTCTTTCAGAACACAAGGCCCTTCATTGCATAACTCCCAGAGCAGTCCAAAGTCAACCAAATTAGTTCAGACAAACACCTAGGATTTGCATTTCCTTTTTGCCTATAGAGCCAGCTATGACCCCTAGATAACCCCTACATGACCACATAGGAATCTGCCAACAGCCAATAGAATATTAAAGGATATGTTCTTGCACAGGAACAGGAAGCTCAAATACAAAGCCCAAAGAAGTTATAACCTCCCCCACTCTCAACTCCATTTTGTCAGCTGCCCAGAATCACACATAGTTGGTGGTTCTGCTTCATCAATAAACCATCTTTCCAATCAGCCTCCATGTTGTTTCCAGCTTCTTTCTCCCAGCTTGGAACTGAACCAGATGGATATTTTTTTCCAACACTTATTTTATAGTCCACTGTTATAGAGAAGGGATTGATCTTCATCGTCGGTCTAATTCAAAAGTAATATGGTTTAGCATAGCTTGCTTTTTAAAAAGTGGGAAATATGTAGAGTACTTTCATTTGCACTATGACTTGACACATCTGTTCAGATAACTAAGAGAAATCTCTGAATTTTAAGATTAGAGATTGGCAATCTGATATTGCAATCCTTCACCATTAGCCAGAACTGGTAGAAATTGAGAGCAAAAAAAAATCTTCACAGTCCTATTTTTTTTTTCCTATTGTTCAAGTGGGAGGTAATGGGTACTAAGTAATCTGCAAACTTCTACAAAACTTTCGGTCAATTTGTCTTTTGCAAGGATCCCTATTTCTCTGGCAACAGCATGCAAATACATTTTACAAGTTTGAATATGTAATTATGTACACATGTGTATATGTACGCGATTACAATTTCTCGCCTCCTTCATCCTGATATCATTTGAAAGAGGACTGCCATTTTAATCAGCTTTGTAAAAAGTGTAATGAATTGATGGAGAAGAGCCAAACTTCTGTGGACTTTCAATCGTGTAGAACTTTACAGTTCTTTTTGTTACTTTGCTGCTGTTACCTATATTTTGAGCCTTCTTGTCCGGCTGGCTTTCAAAAGAGGCTGAGTAGCTCTTTTGGCCTATTTGGGATGTTTAAAACCTTTAAATCCTTTTTGATGATTTCTTATGTTGTAGAAGGACCTTTGCAGTAAACTGCATTTTTGGAGTAATGTTTTTTAAAACATCAATTTAGCAATGTTTGTAAATAGTGCACCAGCATTGCAATGTATTTATATGCTGTTGCCATTGGTATCACTGTTGGTCTTGAGAGAAAAGTTGTTAACTGCTAATAAGACAGAGATAAACTTACTTCCTTACCTAGAGTCATATGCTACTCCACTAAATTTTGTATATTTGTTTTTCAGATACTTTTTTGCCTACAAAAGCTATTTCCATATCTTCTAGTAAAAATTGCACAAGGTGCATTTTGCTGGCCAGGTTTTGCCATTCTAACTTGGTTATTCTTATCAGCAGTTAACTGTTCTTCAGCTTGAACGATCTTGGTAGTACTTAGAACTACAGTCAGTGGTGGTATGGAAGGCCATACACATGCGTGCAAGCTGCACATGCTCACGAAGCAAGTGTGTGCATGCTCGCAGTTTTGGTGCGCGGCCAACCAGTGGTAAAATTATGCGAAACCCGCCTCTGACTGCAGTGATGTAATATTGATGCAAATGATATGCAGACTTATAACCACATTTCAGCCCCAAAGTGCCATTGCTAAGCAAGACAGTTGTTACGTGAATTTTTCCCTATTTTACAACCTTTCTTGCCAAAGTTGTTAAGTGAATCCTGTAGTTGTTAAGTTAATAACATGGTTGTTAAACGAATCTGGCTTCCCCATTGATTTTGCTTGACAGAAGGTCACAAAAGGGGATCCCATGAACCTGGGGATACTTCAACCATCATAAATATGAACCAGTTGCCAAGTGTCCGAATTTTGGCCACAAGGATGCTGCAATGATTGTAAATATGAAAAGTCATCATGTCTTTTTTTTTTTTAGTACTGCTGTATCTTTAAACATTCACTAAACAAATGGTTGTAAGTTGAGGACTAGCTGAAATCGGTTCTCATATTAGGTGGCAATCTTTCTTCCCTGTTTAATTCTTTTCCTTGTTGTTCTGGTTAGTAGATATAACTTATTGAAATATTATAAAGTAAGTCTTGTACTAATCTTGTAAGGCGGAAATAAATATCCAAGCTTATACATCGGACTAAACAACAGCAAACCATGACTAACTTATACAGATGCCTCTAATATATCAATACATCATGTTTCTTATGGATTCCTGGTTATTCTTTTTAAAGGTCTGTGGGGTACTCGGCTCATGGAAGAAACTACAACGCGAGAGAAATACTTGAAAAGTGTTTTGCGCGAGCTAATAACATATTTGATTTTTCTTGTGGTCCTATCAATCTGTAAGTAGTCTTTGCTGATATTTTAATGGTGAACAGATATTTAATATATAATGAAATAGAGTTTCGAAAGATTTCTTCATTCAAGGCCATAATTATTGCCAATCCAGTCAAATTTGATGTTCTGAAAACTGCTAATTCTTAGTGCTTAGATTTGGCCCGCGGGGCCGCCTGGGAAAAAGTGAAGGAACAGCCCATGGTGCCTCTTCCAGTGAAAATGGAGATTGAGGAAGGCTGCAAGATGCTGTCGCGGCTGAAAACGAGACGCAGGGGGCCCCACACGGCCCACACAAGCTCCATTTTCACCGGCAGAGGGCTGCGGGAGGCCATCGTATCCAAAAACAGAGCTCTGGAGGCCTTTTTCGCTGGCAGAGCGCTCAGGCCACCCCAGGGGCCTCCAACATGAGTTGGCCACACCAATCCTGGCCATGCCCCCCCCCCCTCAGGTCAAACACAACCCATATGTGGCCCTCAATGAAATCGAGTTTGACACCCCTGTCTTTCGTTTAACCAGAATGGTCAATTTAGCCATTTCTGCCAGCTCCACACAATTCAAAAGCATGATGAGGTACATGTATGATGATCTTAAAAGAGCTATTCTCTCTTTAACTATGGGGTGTTGTTTTTTTTGCCCCTTTGAGTCAATATTGACTCTTGACAATTACATGTACAAAGCCTTTGATAATGTTTTTAAAACTAATGTGCCGTTTCGTTCTTCCTAGGATTGAGAGGGAATAACTGATCCAAAATCCCCCAGCAAACTTCATGCCTAAGGCAGGGTTAGAACTCACCGTCTTTTGATGTCTAGCTTGGTGGTTTTAACAAGCACAACAAACTGATTCTTAGAACATGTTTAGGGATACATAAAATATTGAAAGAGCTCTGCTTTTGTCTGCAATGCAGTTTCCTGCAGTGTTTTATTTCTGCTAGAGAATATAATTGGTCAGGCGATTAACCGAATGTAGCTACAGTTAAGCGTTTCAGTAAGTAACCAACCTTACTCAGATGCTTTTCTGGATACCAAAACAAATAAATTAAAAATGCATGTATCTTTTTTATGTTTTTCCTTTTTCAAATATTGAATATAAACAAATAGGTTTAATATTAGAAACTAGTCCAGGTCCTAATGATTGGATAAGAGGACTGCCTTCAATGTACATTTTCTTCAGAAACTTAATCTGGATCATTTCAGTTTCAATCCAATTTTATTATGTCATTTAGCCAGTAAATAAAACAAAGTAAAAGAAAGAAGAAAATAAACGACGGATACACATATACATCAATTTGTCTTATCATTTTAGACAGCTATGGGTTTCCCATTATCCTGGCTACTTTGAACACAAGTGTTTCTGGAAAAATAGGAAGGATCTGATAAAAAGAATACAAAAAACCCCACCCTGTATTTTTCAATTGACATTGGGAAAATTCATATATAATATGTGGAGGGAAACCTACTTCTCATGCATTTAACATTAAACATAGACAATCTAGCACCTAGGTTCATCCATCCTAAAGAGCTCCATGTGAGATAATTCTTGATAATATAGTAGAGAAGAAAATATTACTTTACATTTTCCTGTTATGGAGGAAGATGATGACGAATAAATTTCTATCTGAAATACTTATTATTTCCAAATTCCTCTTTACAGTATCTTACGGAATGGTGAATTCTAACATTTACTTCTACACAAGAGTAATGTCCCAGCTCTTTCTTGACACACCAGTATCAAAGATGGAGAAGACCAATTTCAGATCATTGTCCACAATGGGAGACTTCTGGAAGGTACTAGTTGAAGTGTGATTCTTGATATCTTTGAGCTATATGCACATCACACAGATTTACCATATTACCAAGAAAAAAAATCTTTTCTAAGTAGTCACACGTAGATTTGCTTTGTGAACAGTTGTATGGATAGATATGACCTGATTCATGGTATAACATAAAACGGTTCAACTTCTACTTATGCACAATAGTAGCGAAAAGAATTTGGGTAAACACCGTTAGGGATCATCTATGTTTTAATTTTAATAAATGTTTAATATTTTTTAATATTGCTATATTATGAACAGGAGAAATTAATTGCTAGTATATTAAATAGCTAAATCGTCTTTTCAGTTAACACTGTCACATGATTTGACATAAGGAGAGCATCAATGAATGTCTGTATGTTGTGTGTATGTAATTAGATAGACAGACAGACAGACAGACAGACAGACAGACAGACAGACAGACATATTTTCATTCTCCATAAATATATGGTAAAGGTAAAGGTTCCTCTCGTACATATGTGCCAGTTGTTCCCAACTCTAGGGAGTGATGCTCATCTCTGTTTCAAAGCCAAAGAGCCAGCACTGTCCGAAGACGTCTCCGTGATCATGTGGCCGGCATGACTAAATGCTGAAGGTCCACGGAACGCTGTTACCTTCCTACCAAAGGTGGTTCCTACTTGCATTTTTCTACTTGCACTTTTACATGCTTTCGAACTGCTACGTTGGCAGAAGCTGGGACAAGTAACGGGAGCTCACTCCATTACGCAGCACTAGGGATTCGAACCGCCAAACTGCTGACCTTTCTGATCGACAAGCTCAGCTTCTTAGCCACTGAGCCAGCGCGTCTCACACACACACACACACACACGAGAGAGAGAGAGAGAGAGAGAGAGATTTTCATTCTCCATAAATATATATGATAAAAGTGATATGTAATTATTAAATGGCCAAATGGCAAGAAATCTTACATGAGGAGACAGTGATCCTCAAGGCAATTTGTAAGCTTTACAATGAATTTAAAATAATCCCTTTTTAAAATATTTTTTTAAATGGTGGGCATTCAGTAGAGTCCAGCAAGTCATATCGGAGTCACTGCATTGCTGATCCTCAATCGAAAACATTTCGCTTAATCTTTCAGTTCACTGAGGGCCCGTTGTTGGATGGACTGTACTGGGAGATGTGGTACAATAATAAAACAGTAGCAGAAAACAGAAGTTTCATCTACCACGAGAATCTGCTTTTAGGAGTGCCTCGTATCCGGCAGCTGAAAGTGAGGAATG
The DNA here is from genome assembly GCF_964273705.1 of Natrix helvetica. Classification (NCBI taxonomy): domain Eukaryota; kingdom Metazoa; phylum Chordata; class Lepidosauria; order Squamata; family Natricidae; genus Natrix; species Natrix helvetica. The sequence goes on from NC_138558.1 coordinate 14,346,757, forward strand.
CCTCATGTTCCATACCTGAAGATTTAAAAGATGAAATAAAAGACTGTTATGATGTTTACTCAGTGACTAATGAGGACACTGCTCCATTTGGGCTCCGGAATGGGACAGCGTATGTATTTCTTTACATTCATACAGACCAGGCGTGGGTAACTATGGCAACTGTACAACCTGGGGACTTCAATCCCCAGAATTCCTGAGCTAGCCATGCCCTTCGTATACATATATGTCTTCATCTCACATATATTTAACCAGAATTTAAAGATTCTAAGGCGGGGGTGTCAAACTCGATTTCATTGAGGGATACATCAGGGTTGTGTTTGACTTGGGGGGGGGGGCAGGGTGGGTATGGCCAGCTCATCGTGACTCGTGTCGGGGGCGCCTGTGGTGGCCTGAGTGTTCTGCCAGTGAAAACGGGCTCCCGAGCTCCATTTTCGGCTGCTACGACCCTGCAATCCTTTGCCAGCAAAAACAGAGCTCGGGAGCCCATTTTCACTGTCAGAGTCACTGCAGGCCGGTCCTTTGCTGTTTGCTGTGTCCTTTGCACCCCCCAGACTGGATATGGGCCCTGGGCCTTGAGGTTGACACCCCGGTTCTAAGGCCTTTAAACAACAACACAGTTCCATAACATCCGATAACAACTTCATTTATTTTTGTTAGTTTATTCATTTGTACATTCATTCATTCTATTCTTCTTCTTAAATTCTAGAGCCCAAACCTATATATGCTTACCAGATGACCCAGCTATGCAACTTTTATTGATCAAGAGTTAGTCGTGCTTTTTAATAAGATAGAGGAGGTGTAGAGTACATTATCAGCCCTTAAATTAAGCATACTATAGGTATGTACTCCATTTCTGAGAGCCTCTAGCTAAGATTCTGTGCAGTTTGGAGAACTCCCAAATCCCACTCCTGGCTGGCCCCACCCCTCCCAGCCGTCCCCACACAGCCCGTTTTGGATGCAGGTAAGTGCAGGGCCCGTGTGGAGGCTCGGGGAAGGTGAAAAAAGGGCTTACCGGAAGTTCGGGAAGGCCGGAAATGGGCCCGTTTCCAGCCTCTAGAGCAGTGTTTCTCAAACTTGGCGACTTTAAGTCCTGTGGACTTCAACTGGGGAATTCTGGGAGTTGAAGTCCACAGAACTTAAAGTCGCCAAGTTTGAGAAACACTGCTCTAGAGGGCCTCTGGTGCCTGGGGAGGCTGTTTTTGCCCTCCCGGAGGCTCAAGGAAAACCTTCAGAGCCCAGGGAGGGCAAAAATGCCCCTCACCCCAGGTCGTGGTGCAGGAGGCTGACTAGGCCATACCCACCCAGCAACCGGACAGAGAACTCCTTGCTAAAATTTTTGAAACCCACCCCTGTGTAATGGAGTTCCAGTATTTTTTGGAGTATAAGATGCACCAGAGTATAAGACGCACCAAGGTTTTGAAGAGGCAATTTTTTAAAAAAAATTGTTGCACTCTGCAAACCTCCCAAAAATGGCCCATTTTTCACAAAAACGGCCCTGTTGTTTTTTTTAAAAAAAGGGCATGAATATCGTTCAGGAGGCTTGTAGAGTGCTCCTGGGGGGGGCAAAAAAATGGCCCTTTTTTGGAAAAACGGCCCCATTTTTTTTCAAAAAAAGGGCATGGATAGTCTTTAGGAGGCTTATAGAGTGCTCCTGGGGGCTGGGGGGGGGCAAAATTGAGCAGAAAAATGGCCCGTTTTTCACTCATTTCTGCCCTCCCCACCGGAGCTCTCCGAAAGCCTCCTAAAAGCTATGCACGACCATTTTGGTGAAGGGGGCGGGGTTTCAGGAGGCAAAAAAAATGCTGTATTCAGTGTATAAGACACACCCAGATTTTCAGCCTCTTTTTTGAGGGGAAAAGGGTGTTTCTTATACTCTGAAAAATATGGTAATTCTCATGATCCTAATGTGTTTCAGTTGGACGTACACCGGTGAAAAAGACTTGAATGGAAGCAGCCACTGGGGGTTGATTGCCACGTACAGTGGATCTGGCTATTACCAGGACCTCTCGAAAAGCAAAGAAGACACCTCGGCCTTGATTGCTGTCCTTAAGAACAACTTGTGGCTTGACCGAGGCACACGGGCGGTGTTTATCGACTTTTCAGTCTACAATGCAAATATCAATCTCTTCTGCATTGTCAGGTAAGCCTTGGAATGTTTGACTGTTAAACTGACCATTAACTCTTGATTTGGGAAGCCACAATCTGGTGCATGTAGATGTTATCTCCGTTGTACTCAACAGGAAGGCCACGCTATCCATAATGTGTTTTTCCTTCACGAGGCTATAATGAACATTGCGGATTTGGGATATTTTTAATAAGAATAATTAGCAGGTAAGTAAAAGGTAAAAGGTTAATTACAGGCAGTCCTTGACTTACAACTGTTGACTTAGCAACTGTTCAGAATTACAGTGGCACTGAAAAAAGGGACTTGTGACCGGTTTTCGCACTTATGATCATTGTAGCATCCCCATGGTCACGTGATTCACCTTCAGATGTTTGACAACTGACTCACATTTATGACGATTTCTCCCTGGTATGTGAACAGAACTTGGGCACTTGATAGCTGGCATGTACTTCTTATGGTTGCAATATCCTGAGGTTAGGTAGGTAGGTAGGTAGGTAGGTAGGTAGGTAGGTAGGTAGGTAGGTAGGTGGTGATTACATATATTTCTTTTTCTTTTGGGAGTGGGGGAATCCCTTCAAGTGAGGCTTGATGCCTTAGCAACTACATGAACAAGTCTTCCTGGCACCAGTTTTGGAAATGGTTTGTCACTGCCTTCTTCCTAGGGCTGAGACAAAGTCACTGGCCCAAGATCACCAAGCTGGCTTCGTGCTTAACGCATGATTAAGATTCAGGGTCTCCCAGTTTTTAGTCTGGAGCCTTAACCACTAAACCAAACAGTGTCATTAAATAAATACCCTATATTTGAAACATAGATTAGTGGGCATAAGTTAAATAATCTTAATACTTGCAAATGATAAAAAAGAATATTTTGTGGGACGTTAAAAATAATTTAAGTTGAAATATTTTAATAAAATAGTTAAATCTTAGGCTTGACTTCCATACTGCCACCCCTCATCACAGGGAGGCGGAACCAATTAGATGGTTCTGCCCCAGGCGCCTGATGGACCCTGAAAGGTTCCTGATGGAGCTTGGGACTTTTCCTGAATCCCTTGCTCACAGTTCGACCGAAGCCCTAGCGGAAGTCTGGGATAGGGCAGCCACTAGAGCCTTGGACCGCGTTGTGCCTTTGCGGCCTCTGATCCAGTGCCGATCCCGGGTAGCTCCCTGGTTTACCAAGGAGCTCCGGGAGATGAAACGCCGGAAAAGATGCCTAGAGAGTGATTGGAGGGCCAGCCAGTCCGCATCCGACCAAACACTAGTAAGAATTCATATTAAATCCTACTTAGTGGCGATAAAAGCGACAAAACGGCAACATTTTTCCGCTCATCGCGTCCGCAGATAATTGCCCAGCCGCACTGTTTAGGGTGACCCGCTCCTTACTTAATCAAGGAACTGGGGAAGACCCTTTCAGGGTAGGGCTGAGGAATTTGTTCAGTATCTGCAGGACAAAATCACTCAGATTCGGACAGGCTTGGACTCTGACTGGGTAGATTCAGGCGAGTCGACAGGGATGAATCTTGTGGAAATTATCTGGGATGAGTTTGACCCAGTAACTCCCGAGGGCATGGACAGGATTATGGGGAGACTCAGTGCTGCCACTTGTGTGCTGGACCCGTGTCCCTCTTGGTTAGTTTCGGTTTCCCGGGAGGTGACAAGAGGCTGGCTCCAGGCGATTACCAATGCTTCATTGAGAGAAGGGTTCTTTCCCACCATCTTGAAGGAGGCGGTGGTGAGGCCCCTCCTTGAGAAGCTTTCCCTGGACCCAGCCTCTTTAGCCAACTATCGTCCAGTCTCCAACCTTCGCTTTGTAGCGAAGGTTATTGAGAGTGTGGTAGCACGTCAGCTTCCCCAGTACATGGACGAAGCTGTCTATCTGGATCCATTTCAGTTGGTTTTCAGGCCCAGGTACAGCACAGAGACGGCATTGGTCGCGTTGGTTGATGATCTCTGGTGGGCCCGGGACAGTGGTTGTTCCTCTGTCCTGGTCCTATTAGACCTCTTGGCAGCTTTCAATACCATCGATCATGGTATCCTACTGTGACAACTCGGGGGGTTGGGAGTGGGGGGCACCGTTTTGCAGTGGTTCTCCTCCTACTTGTTGGATCGATCGCAGTTCATGTTGACTGGAGGGCGGAGATCGACCCCGAGGCGCCTCACTTGTGGGGTGCCCCAGGGGTCAGTTCTCTCACCCCTCCTGTTCAACATATACATGAAACTGCTGGGCGAGATCATCCGGTGCTTTGGGGTACGGTATCATCAATACGCTGATGATACCCAACTTTTCATCTCTATCCCAAACCACCCAAACGATGCCCTCGACGTGATGTCCCGATGCCTGGAGGCTGTACGGATCTGGATGGGGATGAACAGGCTCAAGCTCAATCCCTCCAAGACTGAGTGGCTGTGGTTCCCGTCATCCCGATTTGTGCAACTTGTACCATCTTTGATGATTGGGAGAGAAATTTTAGCCCCCTTAGAGAGGGCCCGCAATCTGGGAGTCTTCCTGGATACGCAGCTTAGTTTAAAAGAACACCTGACAGCCATGACCAGGGGGGCCTTTTACCAGGTTCGCCTGGTACGCCAGTTGAGCCCCTTCCTGGATCGGGATGCCCTGTGCACAGTCACTCACACCCTCGTCCTTTCTCGCTTGGACTACTGTAACGATCTCTACATGGAGTTGCCCTTGAAGAGCACCCAGAGGCTTCAGCTGGTCCAGAATGCGGCCACGTGGGTTGTCATGGGGGTACCTAGGTGCTCCCATGTTACACCCCTTTTAGGCGGCCTGCACTGGTTGCCGGTTGTGTTTTGGGTGCGATTCAAGGTATTATGATCTTTAAAGCGCTCCATGGTTTAGGCCCAGGGTACCTGCGAGACCACCTACTGCCACCGGTAGCCTCCCACCGTCCAGTATGATCCCACAGAGTTGGCCTCCTCAGGGTGCCGTCGGCCAGGCAGTATCGGCTGGTGACCCCCAGGGGGAGAGCCTTCTCTGTGGGAGCGCTTTCCCTTTGGAATGAGCTGCCCCGGAGCTTCGCATAATTCCTGACCTCCGGTCCTTCCGGTGCGCCCTAAAAAGCCGCCCTGGCCTGAATAAAATAAATTATTAATTTTAATTGTTATTTTTAATTTAATTTCTAAATCTCATTGTAAATGTCTATTGGGGTTTTTGGGGATATTCTATCTAATCTTTCTTTTAACTTTTGTAATATGTGTTTTTATGTTGTACGTCGCCCTGAATCCTTTGGGAGAAGGGCGGCATATAAGTCCAATAAACCTAAACCTAAACCTAAAGCATAGGATTCCTATAGGTATTTTTAGTTATAACTTTGACATCATAATTGTCCACTCTTGGGTTAAATAAAGATTTTTAATATCAGCTGAGCAACAAAAGAATAATCCATGACAAAATAACTTTTATTTTTAAATACAGGTTATTGGTGGAATTCCCACCCACTGGAGGCCTGCTGACATCCTGGCAATTCCAGCCTGTGAAGTTAATCCACTACATTTCCACTTTCGACTTCTTCTTGGCTGCTTGTGAAATTGTGTTTTGCCTCTTTGTTATTTATTATGTGGTGGAAGAAATCCTGGAAATTCACATTCACCGGTTGTTCTATTTTAGGAGTCTTTGGAACTGTCTCGATGTTCTCATTATCACAGTAAGTAAACCCATTTCAATACTGACCAGTTTGAAATAGTCCTGAAACTTTGTAGGGAATTGCCAATTCTCAAGTCTCTGACCAACAAAGAAATGCCTCATTCTTTGTCCTTTCTACACCGTAACTGTTAGAGATGCCTTCCTTCCTGATGCTGCTAGGAAAACAAATTATATATATACATATATATATATATGTTTTCTGAGGTTTTCGCGGGTGTTTGTATGTAGGTCTTTGGTTGTTCGGGTTTTCTCCCGCGTAGAATTGGAAGTATCTTCACTGACAAACGAGTCCCTAACACTAAGAATGATACTAGACCCACACTCACGAAAACCACACAGGATGTCACTATCACACATCCACGCAAAAAGCAAGCCCAAACCCACACCGATAATGACCACAAACCAGAAGCCCGACCACAAACCAGAAGCCAGACCACAGCTGCATTATTAGCCACTTTAAACCCCTCCAACCCATACATGAAGCAAACTGATGCCCACCACGGAGATGTGGCACGACCACAAACGCGAAGCCAAACAACAGTAACGCAGCTCACCAGCTCAAATCCCTCTGCAACTCAGACTAACACAAGCACAACCAGACCCCCACCCAAACAGAACACGCCCCCATCCAATCAGAGCACAGCCAAACTCCCATCCAATCAGAGCACAGCCAAACCCCCTACCAATCAGAATACACCTCCACCCAATCAGAATGCAGCCAAGCTCCCACCCAATCAGCACAAACCCCCACTGGCAGTTAAAAAGAGGAACCGGCTGAGATCTCACATTGCTCCTGGAAGCACCAAGCTGGAAGCACCAAGCCGGAAGCAGCAGCCTGAAGATGATGAATGAGACTTCATCGAAACGTCGTAAAGATACTTCCAATTCTATGCGGGAGAAAACCCGAACAACCAAAGACCTACATATATATATATATATATATATATGACTCTCTGCTATATATATATATATATATATGACTCTGTGTGTGTGTGTGTGTGTGCGCACGCGCGCCAACAAAACTCTGGAACGCCTCAAGCAATTTCAACCAAACTTGGTACATAGATGACTTCCCTCTGGAAACAAATACTATGGAGGTAAGACACCCCTAAGACCCCTCGGGGGGGGGAGTGTTCTGTTGCGCCTTAAAATGGCTTCTACTGTACTGCTGTAAAATGGCTTCTACTGTACAGTGCAGTGGAGTTGCCATGGTAACAGCTTCACAATACTCCGCAAGGGAGCTCCCTCTGGTCAGGGGGAAAATCCAACATTAGAAATTACGTTTGGTCTGGACATTTTCCCCCTATAAATAAATACCCGACAATCAGCTAGTTGGAAATAACTAGTAATAACCTTCCCCATTTTACTAGATGAATTAGTAGCCATAGCTACTAGAACAGGAAGCCAGATGCTTATACTACAAAGCACTTTATCTACATTATTTATGTAGCTGCCCATTTGACTTTTCTGTTATGCTAGGAGGCTTACAATAAACAGATAAAAACACTTAAAACAAAATGTCTATGGAGTTTCTTAGTCATCCAGGACATGGTTGTGCCAAAGGTGCTTTTTCAAAAGCCATTTGGACTTTCTGATTTTTCTTTGAAAACGTTTCGTTTCACATCCAAGAAGCTTCTTCAGCACCTTTGAGACTTAAAACCAAAACCAAAATGAAAAGACGGGCATATTCTTAATCCATCATACATACAATCAAGAGATGGTTTTCTTAGACGGGGCCTAGGTTTGAGAATAAAGCCAGGTTTTCAAGACATTATGAAAGGGCCAGAGGGATGGGCCACAAATTTCAGAGTGATATTCAACTCTGTGGACTATCTTTTTCAATCAGTTTTCAATGGCGTTTTCTCAATTCTCTAGATATCTGTTTATGGTATTAAAGATACCTAAAATGTTTTCATTTCATTTCATTTTATTAGATTTGTTAGCCGCTCCCTCTCCTCGAAGGGACTCGGGGCGGCGTACAATCAAAGATATATATTTTATGTTGCATGGAGGAGGTATAAAACTCATAACACAATATTACATTTCATAAAATAATACAATAATAATAGGATTAAAATAACCTTAAAAACTACCCTAAGATTTAAAAAAAATTGCCAGGAGGATTAGAGAATAGAGTTGTAGTTAAGCCAGGCCAGCTAGTTGGAACAGGTGGGTCTTGAGTTTCTTGCGGAAGGAGCGGAGATCAGTTGTAGTCCTAATGTCGGGGGGGGGGGGGGAGGTCATTCCAGAGGGCTGGCCCAATCACAGAGAAGGCCCTACTCCTGGGCGCCGCCCGCTGGCATTGCTTAGTGGATGGCACCCGGAGGAGTCCCTCTCTGTGGGAGCGAATTGGTCGCAGGGATGGATGGGGTAGGATGCGATCCCGCAGGTAACTAGGTCTTACAATAAATAAATAGGTCTTTTCTTCTGGTAGTACCAATGTGTTAACCAGAAGTTAAAAGGACAGTTGTCTATACTGACAGGATTACAATATTATGCAGGAGCGGTAAAGTTAGTCCGCTAAACTTTGTCTATGGGTTTCCCCCCCCCCTTTTTTTTTCTATTCTCAGCTATCATTGGCAGCTATTGGATTGAATATCTATCAAATATCTACCGTGGATAAGCTACTGAAGAAACTGCTGGAAGGTCAAAATACCTTCCCCAATTTTGAACCTTTAGCATACTGGCAAACCCAGTTCAACAATGTTGCAGCTGTTACCATGTTTTTCGTCTGGATAAAGGTAATTTTACTGAGATAATTCAAGTAAATCAGGGCACTTTATAAGAACATTGTTTTTTTTTTCTTTTGAAAAATGGAATATTTATAACTTGGGAGTGGAGAAAACCAATTTGCAATCAATATCTGTCTCTCTTTTGCTCTTTTAATTGTGTATCTACTCTAAATTCAGGAACACAGAACATTTTAAGAGCCCCCAATGTACATAAAATCCTTGCAGTTAAGGTTGTTGTTTTTTAATTGCTTTCTGGCATGGCATATAAAATTATTTTAAAAGCTTTGGTTGGCTGACGAGCTTTTTCTAAAAAGGAGCAGAAAGCCCAATCCAATTTAGTTTTTGCCATAATTGCAGGAATAATAATACAATTTAGTAATTAAGTGTATGACAATTCATGCTATTTACTTTGTATATATTTTGAGTTGTCAAAAAACAATCTTTGGAATAGTCCTTGACATAAAGTTTCTTAATATTTAAGATATTATTTCCATATGAATTGTAATATATGAGAGAGCCGAGGTCACATGGTTGGTTAGAGTGCAGTACTGCAGGCTACTTCAGCTGACTGCTAGCTGCAGTTCGGCAGTTCAAATCTCACCAGGGTCAAGGTTGACTCAGCCTTCCATCCTTCCGAGGTGGGCAAAATGAGGACCCAGATTGCTGGGGGGCAATATGCTGACTCTGTAAACTGCTTAGAGAGGGCTGTGAAGCACTATGAAGCAGTATATAAGTCTAAGTGCTATTACTATTGCTAATTGGTATGGAATTCGTTCACTGCAATTCTTTCTAGTTGGTACCCCAGGTCTTTCAGCTACTGTTTGCTCTTTGTTTTAAACCATTTTCTTTTCTTTGTCAGCTTTTCAAATTTATCAGCTTCAACCGAACCATGAATCAGTTGTCAACAACCATGTCGAGGTGTGCCAAAGATGTTCTTGGCTTTGCAATTATGTTTTTCATCATCTTCTTAGCTTATGCTCAACTAGCTTATCTTGTCTTTGGGACCCACGTTAATGATTTCAGTACTTTCCAGGATAGCGTGTAAGTACAATGAACTTCTTCGTTTCCTTGTATATTATAATTTAGATTTCTAAAGCTGTCCAACTCAACACTTATGGTCGATGAATAAATTCAAAACACAATCATAATTCATTAAACTGGAGAAGATAAGAACATGCAGGTACCCCTCGACTTGCAAAAGTTCATTTAGTGACTGTTTGAAGTTACAACAGCATTGGAAAAAGTGATTTATGACCGTTTTTCACACTTACAACCGTTGCAGCATCTCCATGGACACATGATGCTTGGCATCTGCCTCGTATTTATGACAGTTGCATTGTCCCAGGGTCATGTGATCACTTTTTGCAAATCTTCTGATCAGCAAAGTCAATGAGGAAGCCAGATTTACTTAACAACTGTGTTACTAATGTAATAACTGCAGTGGTTCACTTAACAACTGTGGCAAGTAAAATGGGGCAAAATTTGCTTAACAACGGCCTCGCTCAGCAATGGAAATTTTGGGATCAGTTGTGTAAGTCCTGGACTACCTGTGATACACTATATCAGCGATGGCGAACCTTTTTTGGCTCGCGTGCCACAAGTGGGGGGGAGCGCAGGGGGGTCGTGTGCGGGCGTGCCGCACCCATAATGCAATGTGCGACCCCCCAGTGCGCATGCGCGCACAACAGGCACGACCCCCCCGCCCATTTTTACATGCTTTTTTCACCCTCCCCAGGCTCCAGAGGCTTTATAGGAGCCTGGGGAAGGCGAAAAGAGCCTCCCCCGCCCCCCCCCCCCGGAGGCTTCAGGGACCATCCAGAGGCTTCCCTGAAGCCTTCAGAATGCTTAAAATGACCCTCCGACCAAACCGGAAGTGACTTCCAGTTTGCTCGGAGGGTCGTTTTAAGCGCTCTGAAGGCTTCAGGGACGGTCCGGAGGCTTCCCTGATGCCTTCGGAGCGTTTAAAACGAGCCTCCGAGCAAACCGTCGTTTTAAACGTTTCGTAGGCTTCGGAGGGTCATTTTAAGCACTCTGAAGGCTTCAGGGAAGCCTCCAGACGGTCCCTGAAGCCTCTGGAGTGCCTCCGGGGGGGGCGGGGGAGGCACTTTTTGCCCTCCCCAGGCTCCTATAAAGCCTCTGGAGCCTGGGGAGGGTGAAAAAATGGCTTTTAAAAGTGGTGAACTCAGCTGGCCAGCGCACACATGCGTGCTGGCCAGCTGACAGGGCAGCACCTCGTGTGCCCCGACAAATGGCTCCAGGTGCCACCTATGGCACGCTTGCCATAAGTTCGCCATCACTGCACTATATGCACCCCAGAAGGCAGACACAGTGACAGAAAAATCATCCTTCCTCGGCTCCATCCAGGGGTGGGTTCCTGCCAGTTCTAACCTCTTCTATAGAAGAGGTTCCACAAATCTACAGTGCCGTTTAGAACCGGTTCCAGCTCCCTCCCCCCGCCCGTCCGCACATCATCAAGATGAAGAGCGAGAGGAGGAATTCTGGGAGTTGAAGTCCACAAGTCTTAAAGCTGTCAAGTTTGAACACCCCTGGGGTTTTTTTTCTAAAGGGTTAGGGGTGCAAGGGTCTTGTAACTTGACAGCTTTAAGACTTGCAACTTCAATGCCAGAGTTTCTGAGCCAACATTTTGGTTGCTAAGCAAGAGCGTTGTTAAGTGAGTTTCACCACATTTTACAAGTTGGCCACTCCCATTCAGTCACATGGCTGGCAAGCCACTCCCACCTAGTCACATGGCCGGCAAGCCACTCCCACCCGGTCACATGGCCGGCAAGCCACTCCCACAAAGCAGGCCACACCTACAGAAGAGGTTCTAAAAAAATTTGAAACCCACCACGGGCTCCATCACAAGGTATTAGTTAATAGATGGGACATAAGGGATGCCTGCTCTATTTCAGGTTATGAGAAGGACAGAAGTGAAAAGCGCAGTTCCTTAAATAACCAAGCCTATGCCATAAGAGCTTAGTTGATGACAACTGGAAACCTGCATTCTACCCTAAAGTTTGCTGGTAACAGGCACAGTTCACATAGGGCACTCAACAGATCACAATACATCATGATTCGTCACGTGACGCGATTGCGTTTTACACCCGTGCCCTACAGCATCCTCACAACTGCTTACACAGCTGCGTTTGGAACTAACTGTAGCAGTTTTTTTACAACATTTTAAATTTACTAATCTATAATATAAAATGCAAAAGAAAATGGTAGGAAAATAAGGGAAGGAAAAGGGGAAGAGAAAAGGATAGGGCAGGGGTCAGCAACCAGCGGTCCTGGAGCCGCATGTGTCTCTTGCATCCCTCTGCTGTGGCTCCCTGTGGCTCAAAATACGCGTCACAACCGCCAATGTGTGATACCTGCCGGCACATGATTCTTTGAGCTTTTCGACCCCCAATAGGCCAACCATGGATAAATCCAAGAAAAGAAAAGTTTCAGAAAAAAAACAGAACATTTAATTCAACTACGTATGCTACATATGTGGCCGCTCGGGAAATAGTCAGGCGTGGGAAGGGTTTGGGGCTCCCGGTGTTTTCTTTTCTGTGGGAAACGGGTCCAAATGGCTCTTTGAGGGTTTAAGGTTGCCGACCCCTGGTGTAGGACAAAGGGGGAAAAGAAAGAAAAGCCATTGATTTCCAACTCCCTCTGGTGCAGTTGAATAAGATAATAGCATCAAATCTCAGCTTTTTTCACTTTTACGTAATAATATAATCTAGCCATTTCTATAGCAACAAACCTATCTGATCGGTAAAACCCAAAATCAAAGTTTCCTTTTTTTTCCCCACCTCAAGCACAAAGTCCAGAAGCGGTTTCCAAGTAGAACAAACGGTAGTTTTTGAGAAATGTTCAAGGTCAGCCAGATCTAAAGTGCACTGCCCTACTCCTCATTCAAGGGATGGAAATGTAAATTACCGTGATTCAAAAGCTGTTAGTGAATTAGTAAATGTCTTGCAGACTGTTAACATTTTGTCTGATTAGCTTGGGGTTATTTCTTACATATCACAATCACATGACATGAAATGTGTGGGCATCACCCCTGAAGACAGCCTCGGTCAAGCCAAATGGAGACGGCTTTGCCAACAGGTGGACCCTGCCATAACACGGGAATAACGCTAGGAAGAAGAAGTGCAGCCTAATTACACTGTTTCTTTTCAAAGGAAAGACCATATTGAGAAGTGGTGGTGGGGGAGTAAGAAATACAGGTAGCCCTTGACTTCCAACCGCAAACTGATCACAACAAATTTCTGTTGCTAAGTGAAACATGTGTTAAATGAGTTTTGTCCCATTTTATGACCTTTCTTGCCACAGTTGTTAAGTGAATCACTGCAGTTGTTTAGTTAGTACCGTGATTGTTAAGTGAACCTGGCTTCCCCATTAGATTTGGCTGTCAGAAGGTCACACAAGCTGATCACATGACCAAGGGGATACTACAACAGCTGTAAGTGTGAATAAGTCAGTTTTTTCAGTGCCGTTGTAACTTTGAACGGTCACTAAATGAACTGTTGCAAGTCGAGGACTAGCTGCAGAAACCAGAGAAATTAAAAGACATGAGATATAAAAGTGACAGTGACAGAACTGTGTATTTGTAAATTAGCTTTGTTTTCGCTTTATCCATACAATATTTCAATACTTTGTTCCTTAAGTGATCTCTTCACCAGCATCTTAAGAAATCCATCCAACAGCAGCTTTTTTGCTTGCGCTTCCTATCCTTTTCAACTCATTCACTGTTCCTTCGTATATTCATTTTGCAATATGGTCCTCATTCATTTTTTGTGATCATACACAAATCTCAATGAATTTCCTCCATCCTGGTCCGCCTTGAATTCAATCTGCTTCCACTCGTTCATCCTTGAACCTGTTTGTTTGTTTTAGTTCACACTTCTTCAATACTCTATTTCCATTGTATTCAGCTTACTTCAGCCTCTCAGCAACAGAATGCATTCAAACACTTCATTTTGCACTGGAAACATCCTGAAAGATTGAAGTTAATTGGTAAAGAAAATCCCAGTTGCCCATAGTGCCTTAAACCGTTGGCTAAACTTTAGTGTGTTATTCTCTTTAAAGCTTTACTCAGTTCCGCATCCTGCTGGGAGATTTTGACTTTACAGAGGTTGAAGAAGCTAACAGAATCTTAGGACCCGTTTATTTCACTTCATTTGTGTTCTTTATGCTCTTCATTCTTTTGGTACGTAATTTTTTTTTTGTTCCTTGATATTTTTGTTGCTGGTCATCTTTTCAAATGGAAGTTTATTTTGCATTATTATTTTTCAGTACAGCTAATACGAATTTTATGCTATGTATCTGTGTACCAGAAGAACAAAAAAAAGGACTAAATCTCACCAGAAGCTTGTACCTTCCAAATCCTTACACTGGTAATGGGAGAATCTCACTGCTGTATTACTATACTAAAAAGTGGGCAGGTTTCACAAACATCAAATCGAAAAGGTGTAGATTCTATGCTTCTCTGCCAGGTCTAGGACAGCTTGCCATGGCCAGCTCACTGTGGTCAACTTGCCACAGCTATCGCCATGGCCAACTCGCTGTGGCCAACTCACTGTGGCCAACTTGCCACGGCTATCGCCATGGCCAACTCACTGTGGTCAACTCACTGTGGTCAACTTGCCACAGCTATCGCCATGGCCAACTCACTGTGGTCAACTCACTGTGGTCAACTTGCCACAGCTATCGCCATGGCCAACTCGCTGTGGCCAACTCACTGTGGCCAACTTGCCACGGCTATCGCCATGGCCAACTCGCCGTGGCCAACTTGCCACGGCTATCTCGCCATGGCCAACTCACTGTGGTCAACTTGCCACGGCTATCTCGCCATGGCCAACTCACTGTGGCCAACTCACTGGTCAACTTGCCACGGCTATCTTGCCATGGCCAACTCACTGTGGCCAACTCACTGGTCAACTTGCCACGGCTATCTCGCCATGGCCAACTCGCTGTGGCCAATTTGGCATGGGACAATTTGCCACGGAACAAGAGTTACACGAATAACGAAGAAGTGGTGGAATATAATCATTAAAGAAAGGATGCCAAAGGAGGGACAGAATGAAATGTGAATGACAAAAAATAAAATAATTATGTAATTATTTTAAATAATTAAATTTAATTTTTGAATTGCCCTGTGCCAAGCTGTCCCACGGTGAGTTGCTCATGGACAGTGGTGTATTAACCATTAAGCAGACTAAGCATGTGCACCAGGCCCAAGGGGGCACCACAAAGTTGAGAAAGAAAGAAAAAAAACCAATGAAGATTTGTACAGTATGTACAAAAGAGGGGGGCACCAAGATTTGTCAGTGCTTAGGGCACCAGTAAGCCTTAATCCGCCACTGTCCATGGAGAGTTGTCCTAATGGTGAATTGGCCATGGCAAGTTCGCTGTGTCGAGTTGTCCCATTCCACCTCTGTCTAATAACCTGCCAGAGCCTGTCAAAATCAAAACCCATACAGTTCACATTGGGCATACATGGAATGCTGGCTCACAGGTAACCTGTGCTAGTAATGAAGTGACGAAGCTGCTTCTTTTTCTGATTATATAAATAGACATTAATACAAGTGGCAATGTAATATCTACTTTTCATATCAAAATAAATGAAACTTAAGGGTGTGCCCTGCTATATTTCCTTCTGCATTGTTCACATGCCACATAAATGGCTTCATTTTTGTTTTTTTTCTAATGACCAATGATAAACATGCAAAATCAACTTAAAGGGACCAGAAAAAATTTGTTTAATATCTGCAGTTGCCAAAGTTACTGTATTTTTTGGAGTATAAGACTCACTTTTTCCCTCAAAAAAAAGAGTGAAAATCTGGGTGCATCTTATACACTGAATACAGCATTTTTGGCCTCCTGAAACCCCTCCCACTTCACAAAAATGAACGTGCAGACGATTGGGAGGCCTGCAAAGTGCTTCTGGGGGCTGGGGAGGGCAAAAACGAGTGAAAAATGGGCCGGTTTTTTGCTCATTTGGGGGGGCGGTCCCAAGGAGCACTCTACAAGCCTCCTAAAGGCTATGCAAGCCCCTTTTTTGTCAAAAACATGGGCCCATTTTTGCAAAAAAATGGGCCATTTTTTGCTCGTTTTTGCTCCCACCAGCTCCCAGGAACACTTTGCAGGCCTCTCAAACTCTCTGCATGCCCTGTTTTTCACAAAAAATGAGGCATGCATAGCGTTTGGGAGGTCTGCAGAGTGCAAAATCCTTTTTTTTTTTTAAATGTACCTCTTCAAAATCTTGGTGCGCCTTATACTCCGGTGTGTCTTATATTCTGAAAAATACGGTAATTGCTATTGAGAAATTACTTGTTTTAGTACTGAGATTCTTAAAAACAGGAAGTCAGCATTTTTGTTTGTTTTTTAAAAAATATTTCTAAAGTGCTTTTCTTAAACAGAACATGTTTTTGGCCATAATCAACGACACATATTCAGAAGTCAAAACTGATATGATACAGCAGAAGTCAGAAATGGAACTTTTGGATCTTCTTAAAAAGGTAGTCTCACCCTTGGATTGTCATGGTTTAACACCATATTATCTAATTGTTTTCACGATTATTTATTCAAATGACTCAAGGTAGCGAATATATCCAACACAGCCTCTTCCTTCTATTTTCCCCACAACGACAACTCTGTGAGATGACTTGGGCTGAGAGAGAACGACTGGCCAAAATTACCCAGCTGGACTAGAGTCTCCTGGTGACTGGTTCAAGATCCCGCACCTGGCTTTGAGGGCTGAGAAGGGACTTAAACTCATTAGTGTTTAGAGTGTTGACTTAATTAAAATCAGGGCTTGTGATGTTTGGTGCCCATCATAGAACAGTCTATCTACTTGTTTGGTCTGTTGTAACAAACGGATTATAATTCCATTTTTTGACTAAATTGGAGTAATACCCTGAGCAAGATAATTGATCTGAGAAATTTAAATAACGGAATAAGATGACAAGAGAGTTGTTTCCATGTACTAATGAGGTGTGTGGAGGAAAATAGAAGCTCATCTGACAATCAGCTATCATACCTCTATATATAACAGAGTCTGGATATGATTTATAACAGTGTTTTTCAAAGTTGTCAACTTTAAGATGTGTAGACTTTAATTCCCAGAATTCCCCAGCTGGCTGGGGATTTAGAAATTTTAAGGATAAGTAAATCAGTTATTTTAACAAATACTTATAAATCAACAAAGGCTATGGAAATGGATCCAGGCAACTCATACAGATACTGTACTTAAGACCTCACACTTCTATGTAAACATCTCACACAGTAAACCTACGAGGTAACATATTGTTTGAAAAGGGGGATTTTGTCGATCAAAGCAAAAACCACCCAAAATGGGTAGAAAATTGGGGGGGGGGAATCACCTCATTTACACTATGCAAGTCTGCAATTGCTAGGCCACTCACTTCTGTTTGAAACCCCAAGGCGCTTCACTGCATTGCTTGCCTAACAATTGTATCTACATTGCTCTCCTTTTTCAGGGATACACCAAAGCCATGGTGAAATTAAAATTGAAAAAAACACCAGTCGATGACATTTCAGAGAGTCTGCGCCATTGTGGAGGCAAATTAAATTTTGATGAACTGCGGCAGAACCTAAAGGGGTAGGTTTGCACAGTTTCTTCTTCTTTCGTACAAAGACTAAATAACAAGCAAATGACCACATGGTTGCTTTTAGAAGAACCACTGTTTTCCACAGCTCCAAAATGGAGTAAAGAAATGGTAAGCCAAGGAATTTGATAAGAAAAAAGAAAGAAAATGCAATTAATTCTGCTTTACCATACAGTTGTTTGCAATTTCTCTCCATATCTTTCTGTCCTCGCAAACTAGTCTTTGTAGCATATCCATTCCTTTTGGTTTAATTTCTCACGTTTCATTTTCAGATTCTCGTCGTTTCTTTTAAATCATGGGGTTTTTTGTCTTTCCTTTCCTCTCAGCATATTTACCTCCCTTTATGTTTGTGATTGGATCCTTATTTACTCTTTCCATAAACCAGTTTATCTCAATGAACTTCTTTGTATCATTTGCGTATGAAAATGTATGTCCATTCTTCTAATCACAAGTATTTCTTATAGGTGTCCATAAAACATACGTACTTTATTTCCATCCTATATCACTCTTATCTCAATTAAATAAGTTACAAGAAAGGGTCTGTCTTGTATATTTACTGGATTAAAGTAAAGATGTGATTACTCCACAATAGTAATTTTTCAGGGCATACTTTTATACAGAGTAACACTTCTGGTTGCATTTAGTGACTCTGCTAATTGTATGACAATTTTACAAAACAGTAATTAATTAAGTTGCTGGATACCGAATGCCTCTGTGATGGCTCCTTATTTATTCCTACCACAAGAAAATATTTTTTATTGAGACATTTAAAGCAACCATATTTAAAAACCTAGGTTTTACTTCCAGAAAGGGACGTACGGATGCTGAGATTGAAGCCATCTTTACAAAGTATGACCAAGATGGAGATCAAGAATTGACGGAGTTGGAGCATCAGCAAATGAGAGATGATTTGGAGAAAGAGAGGGTGAGCTTTACATTGGATGGCATGATTGTATTCTTGAAAAAAAAAAGGCAGGAAGGGATTATTTGTTAGCCTGAACTACAATTGTATCAGAAATAAATCTTCATGGCTAGGAATGCAGTACAAAATTCTGGAATTGTATTTCTTTGGAAATTTACTTTTTGATTTCAGAGAAGCATTTTTTCCTAGTTCTGTTTACTAAGTTTGTACAATCTCATTTTATTGCTAATGAAGATCTCTGGCTGCTGAGTGTTGGATGACCGGGCAACAAAATAGCGTACAGATAATCCTCGACTTATGACCACAATGGAGCCCAAAATTTCTGTTGTTAAGTGAGACATTTTGTTAAGTGAGTTTTGCCCCATTTTACGGCCTTGCTTGCCACAACTGTTAAGGGAATAACTACAGTTGATAAGTTGGTAACCTGGTTGTTAAGTGAAACTGGCTCCCCATTGAAGGTTGCAAGATATGACCTTGGGACACAGCATTGGTCATAAGTATGAACCATTTGCCGAGCCTCTGAATTTTGATTACATGATCATGGGGATACTTTAAAGGTCGTAACTGTGAAAAATGGTAATAAGTCACTTTTTTCAGGGTCGTCGTAACTTTGAATGGTCGCTAAATGAACTGTTGTAAGTCGAGGACTACCTGTATTAGGCTTGGATAGGAAATTTTTTGTTCGTCCTGCATTTGGGCACTCTCCTATTATCTTGAAAGAACCACAAAACTATTCTCAGTTGGTCAAGCAGGTTTCCATCGCCTGCAAATATGACCCACTGATTGTGGGAGTAAGGAAGAGTCAAATCCTAACAGTTGTGTTTGCTTCCACTAAGGAGGACTTAGAGCTAGACAGAAGTTCTCTAAACCGTCCACTCAGTGGCCGTAGCTTTCCACGAAGCCTCGATGATTCGGAAGAAGATGATGACGACGACAGTGGACACAGCTCCAGAAGAAGAGGCAGCAGCTCAAGTGGTGTCTCCTATGAAGAGTTTCAAGTGTTTGTGTTACAGGTTTTTTTTTTCCCTGTCAAATCCCACTTTATTAATTCTAAAATACGGAATTATGATATGATTTGTAATACCTAACTCTCTTTCCATACAAATCTGCTTTCCAATTGTACCCCGACTGAAAACAGCTCCCCGGAGTAGACCTAAGTGTCAGGGTTCCATGTAACAGACCCAAGGCAATCACGAATCTGAGCTCTGGTGGTTTCTCAAAGCATCGATTTATTAGGATTGTCATATTGGCACATCTGGGGAAACCCAACTCTGAAGGGCTTGAGGTTCCCCTTCCCCCCCAATCAAAATCCAAATTCTTGCCCCCATGTCACATATCCACCACATCGTCCAATCAGATCACAGTCCCATCTTCAGCGGGCTTTGGTCTACTTCTCTCCAACACCTGGTTGGCTCCCACAGGAAAGAATGTTATTTTGGCTACACATCCCCCAAGTATCTCTACCTCCCTCCTCCCATTCCCACAGCTCCAACTAGCCTTGCTGCGGCAGCCCTAACGATGCTCCCCAAATGGCTTCAGGGCTGACACTAAGGCTACTTCAGAAATTCTTATCCAAGAGTCCACTAGACTTAGTCGGTATGGATATCCCTCAGAAAAGTAGTAGATGAAAAGTTTATTGTAACTATCTTTGGGATAGATATTTAAAAGAGAACCTGTTGTTCATACTGTTCTTGAAACCATAACTGTATCAAAATGCATTTTGTTTTCAGTTTGGTCCGCCGAGTGGATCGCATGGAACATTCCATAGGCAGCATTGTATCCAAGATTGATGCTGTCATAGTCAAGCTGGAAACTATGGAGAGAGTTAAACTGAAGAGAAAAGAGGTCTTGAGCAGGCTGCTTGATGGAGTTGCAGAGGTAAACTTGCTTACACTGGCTAAATACTCAGTATTTTGCAAAGGTTACTGTTTTATATTTAATTTCTTCAGTTGAAAGGACGTCGCTAATTGATCATGTGCCATATAGCAATTGTCAACTCTTAGCGAGCAACATAGATAGATTTTTGTTATAACAATCTGTCTTTAACTTGCTCTTTCTAGTCCAACCCCCTGCCTAGGCAGGAAATCCTATAGCATTTCAGACAAATGGTTATCCAGTGTCTTAAAAACTTCCAGTATTATATTATATGTTGTACTATGAATTATCATCTATAATTCCTAGCAAGTTATTTGGTCAGAGTTATACCATTCTGATTACAGATAGTTCTCGACTTAGAACTGCTCCTCACACAACTGTTACAGCATCCCCGGGTCACACGCTCAAAATTTGGGCATTTAATAACTGACGTGTATTTACAACAGTCGCAGCATCCTGGGATCATAAGATTGCCATTTGCAACCTTCCCAGGTGGCATCCAACAGACAAAATCAACGGGCAAAGCTGGATTCTCTCGATGATTACATGATTCACTTAACACAGGGGTGTCCAAACTTGGGAACTTTTAAGACTTGTGGACTTCAATTCCCAGAATTCCCCAGCCAGCATGGCTGGCTGGGGAATTCTGGGAGTTGAAGTCCACAAGTCTTAAAGTTCTCAAGTTTGGACCCCCCTGACTTAACACCTCTCTTGACCACCATAGCTAAAAAGGTCATATAATCGGGCTCAATTCACTTAGCAACTACCATGCATAGCAATAGAAATCCTGGTCCCAATTGTAAGTTGAGCACTACCTGTTACTATTAAAAGATAATTCAGAAATGTGTTTATTTCTTTGTGCTAAAAGAGAGTTTAGCTATTTGAGCATGATCAGAGAGTATTGTGGTATTCCTGCTTAGGATGAAAGGCTGGGTTGTGAGAATGAAGCGCACAGAGATCAGATGGAGAGGCTTGTACGAGAAGAACTGGAACACTGGGAATCTGACGACGTTGCTTCCCAAGTAAGCCAACGATTGGGAACCCCGATGGGATTCAACAGCCACGGACGGACCAGGAATCCGCGCCCTTCTTCCTCACAGTCCACAGAAGGCATTGATGGAGGAGGGGGAAGGGGAGGGGCAAAGGAAGGGGGAGGGGGAAAGGAAGGGGGAGGGGGAAAGGAAGGGGGAGGGGGAGGAAATAGAGGGAGCAACAACCATGTCTAGTAGCACTTGTATTTGCTCAAAATATTTTCCACAAATCATGAGTTAGCTAATGACAAGAAGCCTCGGGACAGGGCTGTGATTTTATAGAGCAGGGGTGTCAAACTTGATTTCATTGAGGCTCACATCAGGGTTGTGTTTGACCTTGGGGGGCTGGGTGGGGCATGGCCATGGTGGGTATGGCCATCTCAATGACACTTGTGTTGGTGGCCCAAGAAGGGCTGGGGGGATCCACTTTTGCTAGTAGTTTGTTTTGCTAGCACTCTGCCAGAGAAAATAGAGCTTGGGCGGGGGGCACACGGACCCCTTGGCTCCATTTTCAGCTGTGATGGCTTCCTGAAGCCTTCTGCCAGTGAAAAGGGCCACTGTGCGCCGCCCTCTTGAGTTTCGTTTTCACTGGTAGAGGCACCGTGGACCAGACCTTGGCTGTTTCCAGGGCGGCCCCCCACGGGCCTTGAGTTTGACATCCCTGTTATAGAGTATGCTATAGGAAACCATCATGTTGCTATCTGATCTGGTTTTTAAAAACCAGAGCTGCTTGTTTTAAATGCCCTTGGTTTTCTTTCCAACTCCTTTCATTAGAAAGATGCACATTTCTCTACTTGTTAGGAGAAAATAGGTAAGCTAGTAAATTTATTTCCCAGTTCTAGAACTTAAGGTAACCATTACCTGGCAGTAAGACATATTGGAACCAGAGGCATACTTCTAAAAAAATGTGCATAAAATACACTATACGTAGCTGTTTCATACGGAGTATTCAAGTCTATATGATTTTCTTCTGACGCTCTTCCTTTTTTAGTTGAAACAGGTAGTCTATAATACATTCGCTGCAAAATAATACATACAGAAGTAATATCTGTGTTTGGCTGCATGAATTAGCTTATCGTTATTTCAATATGGTAGATTTGTCTTTTAATCTTTAAGATTTAAGCTTACCAAAAAGGAATTGCTATTTTGATAAAGACTATTTTATATGGTTGTTGGGAGGATAACCTTCATTATTCTCAAAGCCCCTTTGAGAAAAAAATGTACGACACAATTTAGCAACGTTAAGCATCTCGCAGATGAAAATGCATGATTATAGGAAAAGTTTTTCCCATAATAGGATATTGTTCTAAAAGGGCCACATATAATTGTCCCTGTGAAATTATGTACTGGAAAAAACATTCTCCGGAGCATAATCTTCATAAGACCATAAAAGAGAGATCTGATTAAATATATTCCGAAAGCATTTATGAAAATAATTTCTGTAAAAAATAAATCAATAAACACACTGCTAAATGAGCTGTTCTAACAGAAAACTAGACAGCACAACAAACAGCATTTAATGGGGAGCTTTTGAAAGGTTTATATTCTTGTATTTCATTGCATGTAAGTCAAAACCAGAGAGGTTGGGGGAATGGTATACAAGTGCAGGTCAGATTGAGATGTAGAAGAATCGCATGTAACATATTTCAAAATATAACATGTATATATGATGCATATCTGGCCAACGGATTGCTTCTGGCAGGGTGGATCAGATATGTTCTATACCAGCGGTCTCCAAATTTGGCAATTTTAAGGTTTCTGGGCTTCAACTCCCAGAATTTTGGGAATTGAAGTCCACAAGCCTTAAAGTTGCTAATTTTGGAGACCCCTGTTTTATACTGTAGATGCTTCATCTTATGTTGTTCTGATGTTCATGGCAGGAAGGGAAAGAACACTCCTTGTGTTACTCAAAACATGCCAAGCTAAGCTTTGCAAAACACTTGTAACCTTAACTTCTGAAATCACCCATGCTTTGGGTATTGAGGTAGAGTGGGAAATTGTTCACACGGCTTACTATGCTTGATTTTAAATTATATCTTCTTGTTCTTTTTCACAACCTTCACAACAATAGAGTTTCACATAAAGGAGTACTGTGGAAACCAAAGGTTTGCATTCATATGGTAATAGCTTACATTTCTGTAACATGTTGTTACTTCATAACAAACTTCATTTTGAAGTGCATTAAGATTTCATGGGATAGCCATGCGTGTTGACAATGTACACATACATTTAAAGTATGACAGCAAAGAAGCTTGAGTATCTGCTATTTTGCACACTGTGTATATATATATATACTTCCAAAGTGCCAATATATTTCTAGGATAATGTTGCCTTAGAAAAGAATATAAACGTTAATTTTGAACATTTCACATAATGGTAAAAATGTACCAATGAACAACTTCCTGACCAATAAAAGATTGTGTGTGTTTTGAAGTTGTGAGTGGTTAAAAAAGGGGGGAAGTGAGCTTTGCATCAATTTCAAAGGAAGGGGATTTTTTTTTCTCTGCTCTTAAGTGCCATCCAACTAATTGTTTGTGAAATAAAACCAAAGATTTATAATATGTATTTTTATTTGCTTTAATATTTCTGATTATAGGGCTTTGTATTTCCCTGATTACAATCTAAATCATGACTTTCTTTCTACGGTCATTATGGGAAGCTACACAGAAACATTAAATGAAAATGGATATTACTAGTGCTCTCTCTTTTAGATCTTTTAACCCACAAAAAGACAGTGAAGTTGGTTGAAAGCTTGTAAACCACATACCTGGTCATAGGCACCAGATCGGCAGATTAAAGGTTGTTTGTGTCTTCCATGGATACTTGGTCACACGGATTAAAAATAAGAAAATTCTTTTTCTAATTCTGTCACATCAATTTAGTTATTTATTAAAAAATGTTACTGACATAAGATTGTGTGCAGGTAGTCCTCAACTTAACACCATTCGTTTAATGACCATTTGAAGTTGCAACAGCACTGAAAAAGTTACTTATGGCCGCCTTTCATACTGTCGCCTTTCGCAGCATTGTAGAGGTCATGTCATCAAAATTCAGATGCTTGGTAACTGGCTTGTATTTATGGTGGTTGCAGTGTCCTGGGATCCTGTGATCACCTTTTGCGACCTGACAAGCAAAGTCAATGGGAAAGCCAGATTCACTTAACAGCTGTATTACTAACTTAACAACTGCAGTGATTCATGTAACAATTGTGGCAAGAAAGGTCACAAGTGGTGGGGAAACTCACTTAACAACTGTTTTGCTTAGCAGTGGAAATTTTGGGCAGAGTTGTGGCTGTAAGTCGAAGACTCTGCATAGGAATGTATTCTAAATATAATCAAGCTGCCTACATAATACAGTAAACATCTTGTATTTCAAGTTTGGAACAAAACAATTTCATCTGAAACACTCCTGCGTATCATGGAAATACCTTCCATAAAGACCCAAGAATGGCTTTCAGTTTTCCTTATTCCATTGAAATAAAGCTTAAATGTTTTGACTCTTTAAGCCATACAGAATAGGGACAAAATTCTTCTCCTCTGGGAATTTTTTTGTCTAATTTTCACCCAAGTTTATTAACACTCTTAGCTCATTAAATAAAGTGTTTACCAAAATAGCATGATCTCTTTTATCAGCACTCTTTCAATTAGCACTTAATAGGTTAGACATCAGCAAGATGTTTTACTTGGAAATTCGGGGTGGAAGAAGCAGACCAGCCAGATGAACTCAGCTTACATTACAGTTTAAAATTAAAATTTAATCATTAATTAAATCACAGCCCGAGCTAAATTAACAAATTTAATGAAAACCTAGCCCTGCACAATAAAAAAAAGAGCAAAATCTGCTCATTGAGCATTTAAAACAACAGTTTTTTTACTCTTCGCATCATAAAAGGCCAGACACACACCAAACTTTGAGCAGAAAAAGCAGAATTAATCAATCCAGGTCAACGTAGAGGCTTTGCATTTTAAAATGCATCCTATCAGCAAAGCACAAAGGAACATTAAAAACAAACCTTTTTAAAAAACCACAATTTTATTTTGAAGCTCAGAGCCCAGACCAAAACTTATTGCTTCAAGGTCTGAATATTCTGTAAAATACTTTACACATCCCTAATTCATTGACAGTACTATTATAGAACTTGTCTTCACATTTCATTTACTACAAAGTAATAACTTGATACCTCATTTTAAGAGACACACATCTTTATGACATCCTCTGTAGTTGAGACAATCTAATTATCTTCAGTTATCTCACTGTCACATGGAATTTTTCCTTTCCAATATAAATCTTAATACAGAGAATCTGTAGTGCCTCGTTAATTATACCAGCAATACAGTCAGGAGCCAGGATCTGCCCTGTTCTTATTGGCCAATTAAGTTGTTATGGGGATACCACTTTCCCATCCAGTTGTGTGGATTGACTTCTATGTCCATTTTTTCTTGGACTGCAAGAGATCTGATATCTGGCTTGTGCAGTATAGATACCTCAGATAGAATTTTGAAGGGCTTCATATTCTCTTTTATTTTTCACCCAAAATGATTGGCTTAAACTGGCCCTCAGTTTGAAGACAATAGCTGTACAACAATTGCAATTCCATAATTATTACAAAATATGAATCAACAAGGTGTTTCAAGAACTGTATACCATATGTTACAAGAACTAAATGTTTATTATAAAAGTACAATGCTGTGTTAAATAAGGATAGTCTCTTGCTAAGTATACTTCTTCAGAAATTTCAATCTCAGATATGCAAGTGTGAGAAAAATTATAGTCATACATATAAGTGCAACGTGATTCTGCCACAAGTCCCAAGCAGTTGTGCCAATGCCTTGCATTTCCAAATAGTCTTCTCCAGTGCATCTAAAAACATGGGTTAAAATTTTTTGTATTAGGACAATGCAAATTCTTAATTTACTTCTTTATGTAAATTCATACAGACAGTCTGCTTACTCCCATAATACAGCCAGCCCATGATTTTTGAACCTTTTTCATGACAGTCATCAAGCAAACACTGCGGTCATAAGGTGAATGCCACAGTCATTGTTTGCTATGGCATGTTGTGGCTGAAAACTAGAGATGAATAGCAAGTTTTGGGCAAAAATATATTGTAAAATTTTAAATTTTGGTGAATAACAATGAAATATGCTAAGAATGCTTCTCCGGTTGTTTTCATGTGTGTTTTCTTTGCTTTTCTGGAAGCCCCTGTAGAAGTGTGGTGCATATACACCTTCAGAGTCAATTGTAAAAAATATAAACCTACACAAGGATGCAACAAATTTAATGCCCCATGAACGATACTTCGCTCAATATGCTCTGCAAGCCACCCTTCCAAACGTTTTGCCCCGTCAAGTTGGCAACATTCCATATCTTATTCACTAGCAAGTCCTGAATATTTTTATGTAATAAACATCTCCTTAAAAAAAAAACAGCATGAGTAATAATTAAAGAAACCTGGGCACTGTTGTTTGTTTGTTTTACTTTTCTAGATGGTTCAACAGTTTGCCATGTGACAGATGCTTACACTGTAAACGCAGAAGTAGAAACACATGTTGCGTTGACCCCTTCTGGGGTTTCATTGCAAAATCTGAGTCCAGTAAATTCGTTGATTTGTAAAGCCTTTGAAAAACAGACAGATAATGGAATTACTTGCTTATATTATCTGAAAGGTTTCCCATGCAGTTGGACCTAAAAGGCAACAAAATGACAGGAATGAGAGTGCTTTGCTAAAATTAAAGCAACATCAGAATTTTTAAGCCTTAATAAATAGGGAGAAATGGATGCCCTATTATGTTGATGTTCTAAATAAATTATTCTGCTCTCTCATGCAGTATCCAGTTCAAATTTACCAGTCTGTAACAATTTTTGGATGACCTGTATAAGTCACATGTACAAAATAGATAAGGACCCATAGCTTTAGCACTTCATATGCACCCACATAAGACTAGGCCATAAACTATGGTTTACAAGCTAGAATGTTTCATACAGCAAACCTAACCAAAGTTACATCAAATAAAGCCAGATGTTTTAATGTGTGGTGTGAATCATGACCCTGTGATCTATCCCTCTTTCTGAACCTCCTAAGAAGCACTGCAAATGGTAGATCCATTTGCATATTTAGTTGAAATCACAGACACTGCCCATTCAAACATTATAGAGTTGGAAGGGATCCTTTGAGGATTCTTGGCACATCACAAAACCCTGTGTACAACTACAGAAGAGGAAAGCGTGTTAGCTATGGTGGCAAAAAAATCAGAACCTGGTACCATCTTTTCCCATTACCAAATTGTATTAAAAGACATAAGCTTTTGTGAGCTACAGCTCATTTCATCATATTCATACAGTGACTAGGTTGATATAAGATTTAAATTGGAATAAAGTGATGGAAGGACAGGTTGGTTATGCAGATACAGGTTACCCCTAAGGCAGATTTCTGGTATCTTACATTTTTAATGTATTATAAGCCCATATTACTTTTTTTTTTGCCACTATGTGGGAGCTACTTATGTAGAATTTTTTCTTCTAAAGCTGAAATCACACAAAGTTCTCAAAATAAACCACTAGATGTCAACATGAGATTAGGAATTATTCAATTTTTCCGTTTGTAACTTCAAAATATTGCACTTTCTTGAACTTGGCTCTGGAGAAGAAGAACATTTTCTAAAGAGCTTCCATGAAAGTAGTTTTCTCACCACTATAGTACTTCATTTAATTATAAACATTAGGTTGCTTGAATACACAGCTGGTTCACAGGAAACAATAGAAATAGACCAAAGGATGTCTGTCAGGACAATGTGTGCAGTGCAGGACATATCCTACAATCCCTCAAATGGTTCTTTAGCTGATGTGCTAGAATTCCTTAGCAGGCAGAATAACAATGAATAATAAAAAGAATAAAAGCAGAATAACAGGCAGATTAACAATGTTTTCCCCAAAGGGGTGTCTTGTGCAAATGGGTAAAATGTGTGGTGGCGCCAGTGAAGAGGACAAGCAATAATTACAATAGAAAAAGTAATTGGTCTTCTAACACTTCTGCAAATGCTGCTTCTGAAAAGTGGGGTTTTGCTTCAAGAAAGTACACCCACCCACCCACTTCTCTTTTCAAAAAGGAACAGATCCTCCCCCATCCCGCTGTAAGCCAAATAAGAGAATATCCTTCTATCTCAAAGGTGGGGAACTGTGGCTCTTTATGACTTGTAGACTTCAACTCCCAGACTTCCTGAGCCAGCTTGGCCATAGTTCCCCATCCCTCTTCTAGCATATCATGTCTGTAGGAACAAGGACAACCTCTGGAGGGAAAGTGTTCAAATCCCAACATCTTTGGGGATGGCAGAGCTTCCATGAATCCCTGGGAACTGCTGGATGGTAGAAGCATGTAAGACAATAGCCTAACTCAGGATATTCCTAAACAGGAACACATCCACTTTAGCTCCAAGAGACCACATGAAGCCATGCCAAGGAAGAAAAGACCATTCTCCAGTCAATTCTACCAGTTTGATAGTTCTGGATGATGAGTTCTTTCACAAATAGCTAACAAATAAAACTAGTGATAATATTATTTACATTTAGGCCATAGCGAGGGATACTGAAGTATTCCAGCCACAATAATGAAGATGTAATGGTTGTGAGATTTACCAATACACCAGAAAAAACCTGCAAGAAAAAAAAGGGGTGAGGGAGAGACATCTGTTATGGCATAGAATTTTGTCCAGAGCTCCACAAAAGAATTTTGCATTTATATCCAGGATTCATTCCTCATCAGTCATTGCCACTGCATATATACAGTATACAGAATACGGGTAGATTTGTGACTTTCACGTTTCCTGAGAAGCAAAGTTCCTGCAATTTGTTTATTTATGATTGCTATTTTAGGCTCTTTTTCAAAAGAATATTGTCTTTGGAAACACACAAGCTCTCTCTTGACAGCAAATTGAAAGTCACTGGCCTTTCTGTACTAGCAGTTCATAGCGGTAGCTACTCATCCCTGACCTGTAAGAAAACAATCCAACATGAAATCCGCTGTCCCTGATGCTGGCTCTATTGTCTCTGGTCCTAATCATGCCTGATCGTTGGCCTTACTTCCAAATTACTTCCAAATTACTGGATGACAGAATTTAAGAGATTCTGTGCACCCCAAATATATCTTTGGAGGGTGGCAGAATAAAAGCGAAGAACTAACAACTAAAGCTGAGTTTTGCCTGTCTAACTCATAGATGGGAGATGAGGTAATGTCATGGGGACAGGGCAAAAAAGAGGCCATCAGGACACATTTATCCCATGATTCGGTGCAATCATGTAAACTTGAGTGCCTTCCATGATCCCCAACCTGTGTTATCTGAATGGGGAGATTAGTAGCAGGGAAGAATGGCAAACAAGTTATATTTCTAATTCCAAAGCAACTAAAGGCTCTGGGTTGCTTCCAGAGGCAAAATATCTGTCAAGTTTCATGTATCCAGGAAAAGAGTATCAGGCCCAAATTTCTGAGTTGATAACCCTGTTAAAAAACTAGAAAAAGCAATGAAGTGTCCTGTTATACTTTTAAGAGTGAACCTTTTATGATTATGGTTAATTTAGTCTAAATTAAACTAATCAGATTCATGAACTTATCCTGTATTACAGATGGATGGATGGATGGATGGATGGATGGATGGATGGACGGACGGACGGACGGACGGACGGATGGATGGATGGATAATTAGATAGGTAGGTAGGTAGGTAGGTAGGTAGGTAGATGATAGATAGATGATAGATAGATAGATAGATAGATAGATGATAGATAGATAGATAGATAGATAGATAGATAGATAGATAGATAGATGATAGATAGATAGATAGATGGATGATAGATAGATGGAGACAGAAGGAAAGAGGGAGATTGGCATGCATGTTGTGACTTCACATGTCAGAGGAAAGGCTGTAAATTCTAATGGGCACTAAAGGCGAGACAAAATGCATTGGGTTGCCATTCCCATAATTTCCTTTCATCATGGCCAGGGTGCCAGATAAGTGCCAATCTAGTCACACTGGCATATAGTACATGAGAATACATTGTGTGATACTTAAATAATATATTTTAGACATGGTACAACCCAGAGTTGGGTTGCTCCTGGTTCGGCCCGGATCTGGCGAACCTATAGTGGTGGCAGCGGGAGGCTCCGCCCATCCACCTGGACACTTCTGCGCATATGCAGAAGCACGCACACGAGCGAACCAGTAGTAAAAAAAAAAATGGAAATCCACCACTGGTACAATCTTTTACTTAAAAAAAAAGAGTCCCTGTGATTTTATTCCACTAGTCATTGCTCACTATAAGAGGCGGTACTCCTCTCCATTTCAAGGCCATTGAACCAGCACTGTCTGGCCACTATGATGTCACGGACCGCTGTTACCTTCCCAGCGAGTGGTACCTAATCATCTACTCCCATTTGCATGCTTTTGAACTGCTAAGTTGGCAAGAGCTGGGGTGAGGATGGGAGCCCACCCCTTTGTGTGGAGCTCGGGTCTTGAACATGGGCTGCTGGCTTTCCCGTCATCAAGCCCAGCACCTTAACCTCTGTGCTACCATGCTGCTTCTCTTTTATTAAATAGCAATTATCTCCTAATATCTCCTTATATCCTAATAAGGGAGAAGCGAGAGGGTGGAATGGCTCACCAAAAGAGCTTTGAGGGTCAATGGTGCTTTTTCTCTACACCTGAGGGTCAGTTCACTTTTTCGGGTGACTGGCTTAGCTGGGATCACTTCTGGGGCCAGCAAAGCAGCTAATCAATTTCTAGGCTCTGAACTCAGTGATATTTTTCAGGCACCGTCTTTAAACAGAAATATTTTGAAGTACTTTGAAACGTAGCAAGCCAGGCTTGCAGTCTTCAGGAGCCCTGGAACATAGGGCCAGGGATGACCTCATTCCACAAATTTGTCCTTTGGCAGTGACAAACATACATACACACAATGTATCATAGTGAATTTGCTAGGCTTATTGTGGACATTGCTGCATCTGTCCTGCTGAAAGGATTGCAGGGATACGTTTCTAAATTCCTGTCCTGACTACACCACTGGTTGAACCAACGTTACAAATCAAACATGCATTGGGATGCATTGTTCCAATTCTGATTCTGCATATAGTGGAGTTTTCCAGCATTTAGGCCAGGGGTGTCCAAACTTGGGAACTTTAAGACTTGTGGACTTCAACTCCCAGAATTCCCCAGCCAGCTGGTTGGGGAATTCTGGGAGTTGAAGTCCACAAGTCTTAAAGTTCCCAAGTTTGGACACCCCTGATTTAGGCCAATGAACGGAATATTGAAACCTAGCTTTTTAAAGATAGGCAAGCTACATATAACAAGTAAATATTAAAAGGCAACACTCACAATCATAAAAACAAAGCAAATATTTATCAGGAGGTTCGCAACTGATGTGACGTTTTGTCCTGTCGCAACTGCCAGAGCGAGAGAACTAGAGGCATATGCAATTAATATAATAGTGAGCATCATGATAAAGAAAGATGCCAAAACTGGCTTGAAACCTGCAAGAAATTAATATATACACATATACATATGTTGGATGTATACAAATGTACATACATGCTTAGTAACAACCTTAACAGAGATTTAAACAAGTAGTCCTCGATTTACAACTATTGATTTAGTGGCCGTTCAAAGTTATAATGGCAGAAAAAGTCATTTCTGACCATTTTTTACACTTAATGACCATTGCAGCATTCTCATGGTAGAGGGGTGATCAAAATTGTGGTGTTTTGAGTGCTTGGCAATTATCATGTATTTATGACAGTTAAATATCCTGCTTTTGCAACCTTTTGGCAAGCAGTGTCAATGCAGAAGCCAGATTCACTTACCAACCAAGCTACTAACTTAACAACTGCAGTGGCTCACTTAACAACTGTGGCAAGAAAGGTTGTAAAATGGGACAAAATAACTGTTTAACAGAAATTTTGGGCTCAGTTATGGTCATATGCCGAGGACTACCTGTACTTCAGCCATGCAATCAATCTTCTGCATGTCCACTCAGAAGGAAGCATCCCTAAATGCAATTGGTGCTTACTGCCATGTCATATATCAGAATTTGTTTTTATTTGCTAAAATTCTGCTACTTGTACTTTGGGTTGAAAATAATTTTATTAAGGCTTTCATATCTAAGTTGCAAAACATTTCAGACAATCCTAAAAGGGCAGAAACAGTTGGAGTTTGCTATATTCCTCTGATACCTCTTAGTGGATGGATTTTTGCAGCCCAGAAATAGTAGCCCAACTTTATAATTGTCCCATAAGTCTTAAAAGCTTAGCAATCCCTGTAAGACTCATTGATCGCAATCAAGCATTTTGCAAGTGGGATATCCAATTTCTTTTGTCTATTGCTAGCCCCTTGCAGAAGAGTTTCTACCCAGCCATGTCCTTCCTTCCAGGATGGCATGAACTGTAACGCAATGTTCCTTAAACTTTTGGGCACCAGCGACCAGTTTCGTGGACAATTTTCCATGGACCGAGAGGGGTGATAGTTTCATGAGCTACCTAGATCTCATACGTGTGCAGATGAAGCTTTGCTCACCTGCACGGCCCAGTTCCTAACAGGCTGTGGAGTAGTAGGAGTCTGCAGCCTGGGGAGTAAAGACTCCTGCTGTAAGGGACAGAAATAAACTATTTGATGTTGCATTTTCCCCTTTACATTGGAGAATTTCTGTCATTCCCAAAACTAGTGAATTTGCTTAGCAACCATAAACAGTTGGGTTTGGAATTTTGGGGGACGGGATTACTGCCTTTTTAAACTTTTCGTATTGCTTGGCCATGCTTGAGCACTTCTTCCATTTATTCTTATTCTTATATTTTTATCCCACCATTTTTATAATACGAGCTAAGACGGCAATACCTTATATTCCTGCCTTCCATTTTCCCCACACCAACAACTCTGATCTTCTGATTTCTAGGCCAGCATCCCACTACACCAAAATGGCTCTCAGTGCCAAGCTCTAAACCAATCTCAGCCTCCTTATACTTCCCCTGAGAGAATAAATCATCCAATTGGTCAGTTGTTTGCATATAACAGTGATTATAACTAAAGAGAGCCAACTTGGGCTAGTGTTTAAGGCAGTGTTTCTCAATCTTGGCAACTTGAAGATGTCTGGACTTCAACTCCCAGAATTCCCCAGCCAGCTGGGGAATTCTGGGAGTTGAAGTCCAGACATCTTCAAGTTGCCAAGATTGAGAAACATTGGTTTAAGGCATCGGGATAGAAACTGGACTGTGAGTTCTAGTCTAGCCTTAGTCATGGAAGGCACCCTCAGTGATTTTGGATTAGTTCTTTTCTATCTGGAAAAAAAAATAGGAGGAGGAAGGAATATTAGGTATGTTTGCTGTCTTGAGGTATTTAAAAAGTAACAATGGTAGAATTTTAAAACTCTGATAAATAAAACAGAAAGCAAACAATATGTCTCATTTCTCTGTACCACAAAAAAGGGTGCAGAACTGAGTTCACTTGCCTATCGTGAAATAATTCAAGCTGGTGAGGATGATGCCTGGCAAAGTCCTCATTGGCATCATGTCAGCTATTATTTTTGAGAAGAAATATGCAGACACTCTATAATAGCCACTTATATATTCATGTCTGCAAGAAAAAAAGACACTTGTACACATATATACATACACAAAACCTGAATAATCAAATAAATGCATATGGCGGGTTTCAGATTGGGGCCTAGACCCATGTAGGAATTTAGTGCATTTTCTTCAGTTATCTTAAATGTTTTCAGTTAAAGATGAAATAGTCTTTTTAGCTACATTTCGTATTGGCTATTTACATCTATTCACCGTCCTGGGTGAAGTGGGTGATAGTTCTTTTTGGTGCCTGGAGGCTGTGGGGACCTGGATGGGGAACAACATACTTCAGCAGAACTCTGGTTGGATGGAGTAGCTGTATCGAGGAGTTTATCATCTTTGGTCTTGAGTGGGGTTGCACTACTCCAGACATACCCAAGGAGTAATTTGGAGGTCCTCCAGGACTCACAGCTCCTGCTTGAACAGCAGGTGGCAGCCTTGTCTTGGATGGGCTTTGCTCAACTTCATGTTGTGTGCCAGTTATACCCTTTCCTGGATAGGGAGGGTCTCCGCTCAGTTACTTATACCCTGTTCATCTCCCATTTGGTCTATTGCAATATGCTGTATACACAGAGCTACCATTGAAAGGTTTTTGGAAACTTCAGCTTGTATAGAATGCGGCCATCTTGGGCACCCAAAGAATGGCACGTGTAACACCTATGCTGCACAAGCTGCATTGGGTGCCAGTTTGCTTCTGAGTCCAAATCAAGGTATTGGATATGACTTTTAAAGTCATAAATAACAACTGCCCAAAGCAGAGGTGGAAATAGTTTATCACTGAATGGATTTTTTTTAAATTTAGACTCTGAAGACTCATATCATCATACCTGAGACAGAGAGGGATGTTCAGTCTTGGGATACTTAAGGTAAGATTCTTCATTATTGTTTTGGACTGAAGGTAACTGTCAATGCTCAAAAAGACTCTAGCTGAAGCAATATTCTTTTCTTGCTTCGTTCTTAGTTGCCATATTTAGCGGGGAAGGGAGACTGGTGGAATGTAGAATGTTTTCCTCCAATGTGCCAGCAATAACAACAATAAGGCAGGAGGGAGTGCTGAGAAATTCATCACCTGCTTGGTTGGCTAATATGACCTGCGACACAGCGGTGTGGCCAGTATTTATTCTTTAATTATACCAAAAACTATTCATTAATAACAGAATTATTCAGTGCTGGTTTCACATTTGACTGTGCCGATATGATGTACCCAATAAATGGGATTTTTTTAGGAAGCCAAGGCCTCAGAGTCTTGAATTGATTGGGAGCATTGCTCGGAACCATGATAGTAACAAAGTCAAAAAGACATTAAATACAATCTTTCAGTCCTCATGAATTGAGGGGTCTAGGACAACTTGCTGCGGGACTCCTCACCCCGGCCAACTCTCTGTGGGAACAACTCACCATGAGACTGGGTCTTCCATTCGGGGTGGGGGTGGGGAATACTGACTACAGTTTATTGCAAACAATAGGCCTAAAGAACATGCATGGGTACTGTGAATGAAACCAACAAATGATTAACCAAAGAGTAAACAAATGCAATTATTAACTATAAGAAAATACTTTGATGTTCCATTACATGCAGATTTACCTACATAAATATCCTTTTTTCTGTGATAAAAAGTTCAACGGTTGTAATACTGTTCAAAACCTGATTCGTTGCCAAAAAGAACAAAGCACCAATTCTACAAGAAAACCCAAGAATTTTCAAATTAGAAAGGGAGAACATACGGACCACAAATATGAAGCACTAATGACACAGAGCATGATAGGATCACAATATAAAAAAATCAAGAGTGCCTCCAAATGAGGAAAATGTTACATGGGATACATACAGAATGTATATAAGTTGTAATTTACCCAATGACTACTAGATGGTAGCAAAGAAGTAGAGAAAGCTTGAGACTTTGCTTCTGTCTAGTGGTCATCTGGAACCCAAATATAGTGGCTGGCTGCTGCATGAACACAGCAACCAGGAAGTCCTATCTCTCCTGCTGAAATACAGATAATAAGGACATAGCCACTCTGTACACAGTGGCTTTTGCCAATCAAAAATAGATGCACTTTTCACTATACTGGAAACCAGAAGCATCAAGGGCTTGGTTACTAGAAAAGGCATGCAATATAAGCCCATAAAAGAGTATAAGACATCAATAGAAGTGAATATTTGTAGCTCAGGGTGGAATTTTGGGGTCCTTAGTGAACTAATGATATTACCTATATTGGTAATGAAACATCTGCAAGAAAATAACCAAGTTCAGAGACCTCATAGCATATTAAAATTTCCAAAAGAAAAATAGTTTCTATTGCCCAATCACACCCAACATTTTGATATTCTTGATCTCCCTTGGGACATTCCCAATGGAAATTGCCTAATTTTCCTCAAAGCAAAACAAAACAAAAACAAAACACAATACTTTGATCAAATAACCAAAACTGATGTGAAGTTATTTATCTAATTTCCTAGGAAATTACTCTTCCCTGCTCTTCAGGCAAAGGAGCAAGCTAATAAAACAATATTGGAGATTGTGATGCTAACTTTTTTTTTTACAATTGTTCTAGGCCCTGCTAATCTCAAAAGTTAAACTATTAATTGAGAAAGGTGCATTTGGTTTAGAAGAATGTTTCTTACATTAACTAACCTATTTTGAATGCCAGTTGCATCGTTTTTAACGCCAGAAAAAACAGCTCCAGTAATGATTCCCATGACTGTGATAATAGCTATCTAGGAAGAAAGGGTACTTCAAATTATCAATGTTAGAATGAAACAGGGATGAAATGTTTTGACAAATTAATGAGCTTATAAAATATAGCTGTTTTCTGTAGTTCTACAATTTAAATGATATGACAAATATTCCATTCCAATGCCTAGGAAAGGATAGGGAGAATAGGGATGGGAAACACCTGCTTTTACAACTAGGAGGGTGATCTAAACTGCAAAAATCTAGTCAACCACTAAATGGAATCAATTAGTTAAAGAAAACTCCCATTTTTTGTACCCATATCTGGTAGTCTTGGCTTGGGCTGTAGGTATCTTAGATTGTACTAACCAATGGTATCTATCTCTTAGCCATAGTCCATTGACTAAGAGACAGTTGATTGGATTCCTACAACCCACTATTCCACAATCAAAGAATATTTTGCATATATGTAAATCCAACCTTATCCAAATTTTGAAATCATACTAAGTGGTGGGTTGGGTTGGGTTGGGTTGGGTTAAGTTATGTTGAGTTGAGCTGATTTTGGCCTAACCAACAAATCATTTGATCTAGACTCTTTAGCTTCCATAATTTAATTAGTTGAAAATTCCTGTCTGGGAACTCTATGGACTTCCAAAGTCACTGTACAGCAGCAGTTTATGGTGGAGGGCATTAAAAATAAAGTAAACTATGCTTGAATGTGTTAACCAAGTAATTCTAATGACTACTCAGAACTACCATTTGGTTAATGGGGATTACTCTTACATAAATATGCCTAGGATTGTGGCACCAATTATCATAATCAAGCTGACGGATATCTAAGATTTTTATTTTGAAGAATAAGCATATATGATTAAAATCTCAGCTAAGGTGATGGTAACAGTCTGCTCTGAAGTGTTGAACAGGAAGGATTGCCTCAATCAAAATGACAGGAAGCTCTTAAATGTGGTTCTAGGGCTCAAGAGAGCTGCGGAAAGATCCAAAGGCCGCCACTTATTCTACCATTAAACAATTGGAGTGGGAAACAAGGATCATAGCTAGACCCATTTAAGAGGATTAACAAAAGGGATTAATTCCATGAAATATAAGGGCTTTTGGAAGAATGCCTCCAAAAATCCATCTATAATGAGGTT
The DNA here is from genome assembly GCF_964273705.1 of Natrix helvetica. Taxonomy (NCBI): domain Eukaryota; kingdom Metazoa; phylum Chordata; class Lepidosauria; order Squamata; family Natricidae; genus Natrix; species Natrix helvetica. Next base: position 14,384,140 of record NC_138558.1, read on the forward strand.
AGGGAGATAGAAATGATTGTGAGAAAAAAGTCAGAGCTCTTAGCTGAGGGGAAAATTGTAAGCTCCTAAAATCATAATTCCTGTCACAAGGTCAAATTTTTACAAAGCAATTTATAAGATCCACATAAGACTAGCACACACATAACAAACTTTTTAACTTCACGGCCTCTCTGCGTAGAAAACTTAATAGTTACTATTATTACATTAGCTATGATGTATTAATGTTCGAAGGTGGTTTCATTATCCAGAAGATGACTAGAAAAGGAAGCCATGGCTTGATATAACTTTGCAACTTCATTCCCAGACTTCTTCGGCATTTATAATGACTCTAGTTGGGTAATGAAATGTCTGCTAGCAAACAACCAAGCCCAGAGAGCACTAAGGAGTCTAAAGACTCCATTTGTAAATGGGAATAAATGCAATAATTCTAGATCGGCCACAGATTAGCTATATCAAAAACCACTTAAACATATACAGGTTATTTCATAATATATACCAAACATATACAGGTTAATACTTAATATATCAAGCAGGAGGAGGAGGTCACTTTGTTTACCTGGGCTGTGGAATTTTGTGGATTGCCTATCAAATTTTTAAATGTGCGCCTGGACAGCCACTTGAGTTGATGAAGAAAAGGAGTGGAATATGGAATTCCTTTAACCACCGTTCCCATTCTTTTCTGCTCCTGAGACAGTACATCCAGTTCTTCAAGCATTTTTTTGTAGAAACTGCATTTAGAAAACTGTACTGCTAATGTTACAGCAATGGTCTCCTGTTCCCTTTCAGTTGCCTCCAGAACTGTTCGAGAGACAACAAAAAAGCCAAATTAATGCATTCAAATAAAATGAGAGAAACATACAGGTCAGTTGATGGGTCAGTTTATGTTCTAGGTCATATCTGTCTTTTGCAAACAGCCACTTTTCCACTGGTGAGCAGCCGCTGAGCTCCACCATGATTCCAGATTCATGTGATTTTGCAGTTTTTCACTGCTTTTCAAGGCAGTTTGAGAAAAATAATCTTAATAATAATCTTAAAACAGCCTATGAAGGAAGGCAGCAAAAGATATGTGTGTTTTCAGATACATTTTCTTCAGTATCCAAGTCAGTATCTCCTCAGAGTGGAATTACAAATAAGTTTGTGTGTATGTGCAATGTGTCTATGTTGGTATGTATAACAGTGGTGAGATTCAGCCGGTTCACACCTATTTGGGAGAACCGGTTGTTAACTTTCTAAGCAGTTCGGAGAACCGGTTGTTGGAAGAAATCTCATGTTGTTTTTTTCCACTTTACAGGGCTAATCCTGTAAGGAAGGCAGGAAGGAAACATTCTGGTGTTGTTTCTAGCCTAATCTTTATTGCCCTGCTTACAGAAACTGCCTCTTCGGTTAGCCCTTATTGCATTGTAACAGCTAAGGTGAAGTGAGTGAGTGACGTTGAGTTGGGCACGCCCACCCAGTCACATGACCACCGAGCCACACCTACCCAGTTGGTCATTAGAGCAGAGAACCGGTTGTTAAATTATTTGAATCCCACCACTATATACACATACATACATATACATACATGATCAAACTCTCTAGAACAGGGGTGTCAAATTCGCGGTCTCGCAGGCCATATGCATCACATGCTGGCCATGCCCACCCCCAATTTAGTGAAGGGGAAAAAGTTGTGATATGTCATATGACGACGTGTCATCGCAGGCTTTTGAATATTCTTTTTAATTGAAAGACTTCTCAAAATTGGCAATTTTAAGATATATGGACTTGAACTCTCAGAATTCCCCAGTCAGCATGAACTCCACACTAAAATTCCAAAGTTTGAAAAATACTGAAATAAATGATAGGAATGCAAAATAATTTAAACAAGAATTGGATAACCAGGAATGAATGAACAAATCAGTCTCTGTGTGTGTGCGTGCATACGTGTGTGTGTGTGTGTGTGTGTGTGTGTGTGTGTGTGTGTGTGTGTACAGGTAGTCCTTGATGTACAGCTATAATTGAACCTCAAATTATAATCATAGGTTAAGTCAGTTAAACAAGTCATCACACTGACCTGATTTTACGACTTATTTTTTCAGTGGGTATTAAGAAAACACGGTGATCACAAACAAAGCCTATTGACTGCGATGGGTGTTTTTGCTGGAAGCCAGAAGTAAATGACAGTTTCTGGCAACAAAGCAAAAAATTACAGTCACATGACTATGGTTCACTACAAATGGCCATAATTGTGGACTAGTTGGCAAGCATCCAAAATGCAATCATGTGATGGTGGGGGAGAGTGGACTAGCCCTCAGAAATTCCTATCCAAGTTCTAAGTACCTTTGGAGGGCATCCATCCTAACTTCAAATGGTTGCTAAGCAGCCAGTCACTAAGCAAGGATTGCTTTGATCCTTACAAATGAATTTTATAAATATATTTTATTTATAATGCCTTCATTCCTTCCTTGCCTTTCATCACCTCTCTGAGATCATTTTGGCTGTTCTGCCCAGACAGTTCTCTTTTTTATTTTGGAGCTGGGGTATAGGAAAGAGAGAAGGCCTTTTGAAGCAGAATCTCCCACTTCACGTTGAGGGTGCTAATGAGTTAATTCTTTTTCCTGAAACAATTACCCACGTGCGGCTGGCTCGGGGCCAATGCACAAACACACCCCAATTTCTTCCACAATAGAGCCGAGGTGGTGCAGTGGTTAGAGTGCAGTACTGCAGGCTACTTCAGCTGACTGCTAGCTGCAGTTCAGCAATTCAAATCTCATCGGCTCAAGGTTGACTCAGCCTCCCATCCTTCCGAGGTGGGTAAAATGAGGACCCAGATTGTTGGGGGCAATATGCTAACTCTGTAAACCACTTAGAGAGGGCTGTAAAGGCACTATGAAGCGGTATATAAGTCTTAAGTGCTATTGCTATTGTCATTCATACTTGTGCTGTGAAGTGTTATTTTACTTGCTGCAACCGCCGAGGAATCCCCATTGATGATATCCAGAAAAAAATCAGCAGGGTTGTTGTACGGTTCGCACACAAAACCTATAAGGATTTTTTTTAAAAAAAAAGTCATTACCACAGCAGTCTTAATGAAAACTCATAAAGCAATTACAACTTGGTGGTTTTTTTAGTTACATCCAATTTGGCTACTTCATCATGCTTTATGAGGGATAACCAAAAAAGGTACTAACAAATCTTTTTTTTTTAAATTAGACATTATAAACCAGAACTTTCTAACTGACGTAATTGTTTTCAGAGATACCAGAGTTTTACTATATTTAGACCCTAAAACTGCCCATCCAACCAAAGGGGCTATACAGGTAGTACTTGAGTTACGACTACAACTGAGTCCAAAATTTCTGTTGCTAAGTGAAACATTTGTTAAGTGAATTTTGCCTCATTTTACAACCTTTCCCACCACAGTTGTTAAGTGAATTGTTGTTGGTAAGCAGTTGCTAAGTGAATCTGGTTTCCTCATTGACTTTGTTTGTCAGAAGGTTGCAAAATGTAATCACATGACCACGGGACACTGCAACCATCATAAATATGAGTCAGTTGCCAAGTGCCCAAATTTTGATCATGTGACTTTAGGGGTGCTGCAAAAGCCGTAAGTGTGAAAAGCAGTAATACAATAAGTCACTTTTTTCAGCGTTATTGCAACTTTGAACCGTCACTAAATGAACTGCTATAAGTCAAGGACTAGCTTTATATCTATATTTGTAAGTTGGCCAAATAGGAAATTTAGGAAATAGGAAAATTTCCTAAAATAGGAAAATTAACTCCAGTTATTGGCTTCTTAAGCATGTGAGAGAGGGATGGTCTAGAAATGTGAAATATAAATACAATGCAATGCAATGCAATGCGATAGATGATAGATGATAGATAGATAGATAGATAGATAGATAGATAGATAGATAGATAGATAGATAGATAGATGATAGATAGATGATGGTGCAACTCCAGATTCAGAAAAGTGAATCCTCCCTCCCTCATTAACTGGCAACTGTTTATTTATTTTCCATACATATAACTAGGAAAACATCTCAAACTACAAATCATAGGGATAATGTTCATTTTGAGAGCACTGACTTAATAAAGGTTTAATAACTCCCATCTATTGCAACATATCCAGAATATATTAACTCTAAGCCAAAAGGCTGTACCAGAGTCCGTTTGCCAAGCCCTAAAAGTTTTTTTAAATTCTATATGAACTGTTTAACGCTGAGTTGCTCTGAGCCTTCTGAGGTCCTTTATCAGATAGTAAGAGGTTGCTGTTTGTTATACTGTGCTTAGTACCATTAACCACAAGGAGGCAGAGGAGTTAAGGACTTATTTTGAGTTTCCTCTGAAGGGATTTCTAACCCCAACTGAAACACAAATTTTCATTCAATAAAGCAAGCATACAACAAATTTATGATCACTAGACTCCAAAAATGTCTAGTGACATGTCTAGTGTTTAATTTCAACAAATCTTACTGTCCAAAATTAGTATGTCCTAAAAACAGGCATATTCTTGTTATGAAATGGATTAATAAAGAGGCATATATATGTTGTTAGTATTTAGATAAGATATTTAGATGTGATTTAGATTTTTGAGCATAATTTGTTTCCTTTGGAATATATGATTTACCTCTGGAGCAGTGTATTGGGGGGGGGGGGGTTGCATTTAGTCAGTCAGTCTGAAAAGGGATTTGCAGGTTTTATCAGACTCTCAAAAGGGCCATGGTGCAAACAGGCTAGGAATCCCTGCTCCAAGAGATGTCTAAACTCAGATTATTTCCTTCTGCTTTTGTTCCCAGACACAAACATATGAACCATTTTTGATTTTATGTTTTCTTGCAACTTGTTTCATACAATATATAAGCTATCCCATATGTCTATCACAACTCTAGCCAGTTTAAAAGTAGAATGATTAGCGCTAAAACAGCAATTTTAAAAATAAATATATACACAATAGTGACATTTGCCAAATATCCATTCTGGGGAGAGGATTGTTATTAAAACAATCAGAACATCAAGTAGCTATATTAAGCCAATCCACCCATCCTATCTATTTACCTACCTACCTACCTACCTACCTACCTACCTACCTATCTACCTACACACACACACACACACAAACACACACACACAGTGACACACACACACACACACACACCCCATCCAAAGTTTGCTGAAAAAGCCAGATCTTCAAGGCTTCACAGAAGTAAGCAAAGCTACATTTTCTTAGCTTTTCCTCCAGATCGCACATAGATAACCAGGTGCCAGGCTTTGCTTACCTCTGCAATGTATTTCCTTAAATAATTTTTTTCCCACTAATCATTGCTCAAGATATATTTCTTACTGTCCAAAATATTCACAGGGACATCCATAATATGTACCTGTAACAACTCCCAGTGATGGAAATGCATTGCCTTGTGTTCAGCTCCATTAATCTCTGCTTTTAGGAAAGATCAAATTCTTCCTTTTCAGCCAGACATTTTTCACTTGGAGTTTGTATTCCACTGATTTTAACTGGTGTTTTTTTTTTAAAAAAATAAAACGATACCTTTTCCATTTTATACTGGAATGTTAATTCCCCAAATAGAAAAGGGAGGGGGCTAATGAAATTAGATAAGAATGGGGCTCACCCCATTAAAAACTCACCAAGACTTTTGAAATAGGGAAGTGTGTTGTCAGCTGGTCCGTGATACAAGAGCCTTCCAGCAGCAAGTAATGTCAGGCTGTCAAACAACTTGAAAATTGAGTACCGGGGCTGATGGATTGAAAAAATGATTGTCTTTCCTTGCAGTGACATCCTGGGTGCAAAACAGGGAAGATCATTACCTCATGTATGAACACTTTGCTTTTAAGTGCTCTGCATCAAAGTACAATATATACAGCTTGAATTGAGAAAATGGATCAGGGTCTTGAATGAAGCTACCATAGTCAAAAAATGCTGAGGGTCCTATAGCCTTACCCCTGCTCAGCTAAAACCACCTGTTTTAGCCCAGTTCTGTCTTAACCATAGCCAATCAATCAATCAGAACAGAGCTGGAAGGGACCTTGGAGGTCTTCTAGTCCAACCCCCTATGGAAGCAGGAGACCCTATACCAGTGATGGTGAACCTATGGCACGCGTGCCACAGGTAGCACGCGGAGCCATTTGTCAGGGCATGAAAGGCACTGCCTTGTCAGCTGGCCAGCACGCATTGCATTATGGGTGTGGCACGCCCACACATGCCCCCCCTGCGCTCTCCCCACTTATGGCACGGGAGCAAAAAAGGTTCGCCATTGCTGCCCTATACCATTTCAGACAAGTGACTGTCCAGTCTCTTCTTAAAAAACTCCAGTGATGGAGTGCCCACAATTTCTGAAGGCAAGCTGGTTAATTGTTCTCACTGTTAGAAAGTTTCTCCTTAATTCAGAGTTGCTTCTCTCCTTGGTTAGTTTCCATCCATTGTTTCTTGTCCTGCATAAAGGTGCTTTGATAAATAAGTTGACCACCCCTTTCTCTTTGTGGCAACCTCTCAAATACTGGAATACTGCTATCATGTCCCCACCTAGTCCTTTTTTTCTCTAGACTAGCCAAACCCAAATCCTGCATTATGTTGTATTTTGTGTATTAGTGTATTATGACACTGCACACATTTATTTTAGCAAACGTACAAAGACATATTGAACATTTATTTTTTTTGGAATAAAAAATCTAAATGAAACACGTTCCTTCATTAAACTGCTAAATTTACATCATGTACTGATCATAGCAAATTGAGTTTTCAAAACATAGCCATAGCCACTTAAATATATATATTGCCCCATAATACTTTACAGCACTCTCTGAGCGATTTACAAATGTCATCTCAAATGTCCCAAATAATCTGAATACTCATTTTATCGACCTCGGATGCATGGATGGCCGAATCAACCTTGACCCCCTTAAGGATCGAATTCTAGAGCTTGCCTACTATACTACATTCCAACCACTGAGCCGCCACCGTTGTAAAAGACACATGAAATGAATTAATGACACACAATGAAGAAGATTCTCCTGGCCACCAGGAATGACACAAGTACAGCTCAGTGGTGGGACCCTGCCGGTTTAACAACCGGTTCAGTGATTGCGTGTTGTGTGTGCATGCACAAGTTTACAAAATCTTACTTCCACGTTACTTCTTGGTGAGTAACACAGCTGAGGCGCAACAATCCGCTCTGCTGCGCTAATCAGTGGTGGATATAGGTAAGTAAAGTGCAAGGACGGACGGGTGGGCCAACCTGATTGTCGGAGTGAACTGGTTCACTCTCAGCTGATCGTCAAACTTACTGGTGCATCCGAACCGGTCTGAACCGGCTGAATCCCACCCCTGGTACAGGTGGTTTTCAACCTAGAGCACAGTTGAGCCTGACATTTCCATTGGTAAGCCAAGCAATTGTTTAAATGAGTTGCACCCAATTTTACAAACACTTTTTTGCCACAATGATTAAGCAAATATCTGCAGTGGTCGTAAGAGTGAGGACTGGCTGCAAGTCACTTTTTTACATTGTAAGGTCGCTACACGAATGGCCGTAAGACGAGCACTACCTGTGGCACAGATTACCTTTTTAAGAGCAGCAGGACGGCATTGGCTGTGCTAGCATCCAGTCCTGTTGTTGGTTCATCTAAGAACAACACTTTGGGGTTAGTAATGAGTTCTAATCCAATGCTGGTCCTTTTCCTTTCCCCCCCTGAAACTCCACGAGTAAAATAGGTGCCAACCTGGAGCAGCAAAGGAAATGACAAAATAAACTTCATGGAAATGTAACATTTCATGAACAGTATGGGGGGGGGGGGAAAACATTTCAGCATAAAAAACTTTAATAATGTCTGTTCCTGGTAACAACTGACTTTATCAAATGGGACACCATTGAAAGAATACGGGGACCCGGAATGCCAGTTATTTTAGGACCCTCAGTCCACATTCAGCATTTTGACCATCCACATCTGGCTCGCATGAGATCAATCAGTAATTAGAAATCAAATGTAAATAAGCGCATGCCATGTGTGCAATACAACTGCATTGCTTTTATTTTGAAGGCGACTGCTTTTTTTTTTTTCTCAATTTACATATGTGTGTGGATGGGTGTGTGTGCCTATGCATCTTCACATTGGTTTGGCCCTTCACAACAGCCCCATTTCTCACATGGGAAGATTGTTTACCCACCCCTGCATTAATTGAATAGAATAAGGGATCTCAGATGGTTATCTTAAGCAACCTGTCCTCTTGCACTGGTGAAAGAATGCACATTTATATGGAGTTCATGTGATCCTTTGTTGCCAGAAAGATCCATAAGACCTCACCTAAAGATAGCACTTAGACTTATATATCGCTCCACAGTGCTTTTACAGCCCTCTCTAAGTAGTTTACAGAGTCAGCGTATTGCCTCCAACAATCTGAGTCCTCCTTTTACCGACCTCAGAAGGATGGAAGGCTGAGTCAACCTTGAGCTGGTCAGGATCGAACCCCTGGCTGTGGGCAGAATTAGCCTGCAATACTGCATTCTAACCACTGCACCACCACAGCTGTTTTAAGAGGCAACCTCTTTGGATCACTGGGTGCGTTTGGACCACTGGGATTTTGAGAACACGCATGTCCTTGAGGCACTCACAAAATGGCCGCCTTGAACAAATCTTTCCTCATAGATTAGTATTAGCATGTGCAGAACAGAAAATAAAGATGGCGTCGCCCAGGATAGAACAGTACGGTCACGTGTCCAGCTAAGTTACTACCTATTTAGCCAGACCAAACCAGTAGGAACCCACCTCTGATGCGGATGAGATGATCCACAATTCCTCATTTTTGCAGGCCCTTCAGCTGCTACATTATGTTAAAATAGGAGTGATACAGCAGTTGCAGACTGGATGCTTTCTACAAGCTCAGCACAGCCTCAACTGCAGTTCCTATAACGCTCAGGGATCATTGTTCTTGCAAAATAGAGTCATACTAATGGACTAAAATTTCTCTTATGTTCTGATTAGGTCAAAGGTGGACAAACACCAAGCCGCAGCTTACATGCAACCCCCAGACATATTTTGGCGGGTTTGTACCATTGTTTATAGGCATGAATATTTACACCGCTAAATATTGGTACCTCGTTTGGGCTAAATGTATGTATAGATGATACCTTGGAATCTGCAACTTTAGCCAAATCCAATTCCTTGAGAACTTGTTCAACCCTCTGCTTCTTTTCATATTTGCTCGTAGATAAAGGTAGACGAAGGGCTGCTGAAAACATTAAATTTTCTCTGACTGTCAAGGTCCCCATCACTATGTCATCCTTAGAGATTAAGAAAAACAACTGGACATTGTCATTTGGACATTACACTTGCTTAGACTGCTATTGTACAGTCATTATTAGACACTTAAGAGGGTATTGAGCATTCACAGAATTGTATATAGGGTCTGCGTTCCTGTAGAAACCTCTCAAAGCAGAGATAGATTTTATATTATGACATGCTCCCACATGCATAGGATTTTCCAAGATGTCCATTCCCCACCCCTGGTATACAGGTACTCCTCGACTTACAACAACAATTGAGTCCAAAATTTCTGTCGCTAAGTAAGACAGTTGTTAAATTAATTTTGCCCCATTTTACAACCTTTCTTGCCACAGTTGTTAGGCGAATCACTGCAGTTGAGAAGTTAGTAACACCGTTGTTAAATTGCCCTATTGATTTAGCTTGTCAGAAGATGACAAAAGATACTCACGTGATCCCAGGACACTGCAACTGTCATAAATACGGGTCAGTGTGTGAATTGGTATCACATAATCACAGTTGTAAGAGTGAAAAACCGTCATGTCATTTTTTTTCATTGCCTTTGTAACTTGGAACAGTCACTAAATGAACTGTTGTAAGTCGAGGACTACCTGTATTCATTTTTAATTTTACAACCCCTGAACATTCTTTTACATTTGATTTCCTCTTCTTCAGCATCTGTATATTTTGTTTAACAATATTTTATGTTAGATTCTACAATATAAGCACAGAGGATATTGGAATGTATTCCTAAAGCAAACCATTCTATTTGGCCAATTTATAATAAATAAATGGCAGTGATTGAGAAATGAAAAGGAGTTCTATACTACAGGCTGCTGGGAAATAAAATATGTGGATTATACATAGCAACAAAAGGCTTACCTGTACTACATATCCAGACATGCATTTAAAATGTGTTGGCAGGCCCATGCCATCTAACAAAATATTCCCAGACAGCCCCTGGGGATCTTTCCTTGTAGATAAAATGTCTAACAGCCTAAAAGAAAAAGAAAACCCATTTCATGATTGAGAACCTACATTTTAAGAACACATCAACTGCGGCTTTGCAATCCTTTGAAATCATAATTTATCTGTGCATGCACACCCAATAGAAACATGAGTTTTCAAAACAGCTGCATACACCGGAGAAATATAGAGTTGTTTTAACTGTTCCAAGAATTCAATTGTTCAAAAGTCCTGTAAATATCTAGCTTGGATTGAAACTCTAAAACTTATGAATAACAGTTGCAGGAAATGGGTATGTCTAACTTTAATGAAAAGAAGGACTAGGGGAGACATGATAGAAATGTTCCAATATCTCAGGGGCTGCCACAAAGAAGAGGGAGTCAAGCTATTCTCCAAAGCACCTGAGGGCAGGACAAGAAGCAATGGATGGAAACTAAACAAGGAGAAAAGCACCCTAGAATTAAGGAGAAATTTTCTGACGGAACAATTAATCAGTGTAGAATAACTTGCCTGCAGAGGTTGTGGGTACTCCAACACTGGAGGTTTTTAAGAAGAGATTGGATAACCATTTGGCTGAATCCTGATATAGGATTTCCTGCCTCAGCAGGGGGTTGGACTAGAAGACCTCCAAGCTCCCTTCCAACTCTGTTATTCTGTTTATTCTTAGAAAGGTGCCATTTCCGCTGATTAATAAATATATCTTTAGTCATTGCTGGGACGCACTCAGTGACTGTGACACTACTAAATTGCAATATACATTTAATTGGATCATAAAATAGGGTTTTTGTTCCATTAATTTAACACTTACGAAGATTTGCCACAGCCAGTGGGTCCTAGAATTGCATTAAGACCAGGTTTCATGACACCACTGTAAAATAAAATTAGTTTGTTACTCTGGAGATGTTTACTGTATGTATGTATGTATGTATGTATGTATGTATGTATATATATATATATATATATATATATATATATATATATATATATATATATATATATATATATATATATATATATATATATATATTACAAACTACACATTTTGCTTTGTTATCTTCGATTCACAGACAGATAACATGTGATGATTAGCTATAAGTTTCTCATCATTTCAATTGATTACCTTCATCAGTTTCAAAGCTGCTTCTAAATACCTACTCAGGGGAACTCCAGAAGTTGTGGGTGCTCCAGGACTGGAGGTTTTTACGAACAGATTGGACAACCATTTGTCTGACATGGTACGGGTTTCCTGCCCGAGCAGGGGGTTGGACTAGAAGACCTCCAAGGTCCCTTCCAACTCTGTTATTCTGTGATCCATGTATGGAGATGACACAGAAATCTAAAGTTCAAACAACTCTTAAACAGTTCTTCGGCACTTACTGGTTTTGGTTGGACATTAAAAGCCTAGATCAGCAGTGCGGTTTGTATTTAGATAGTAAAGATAGAATTGTGCACTGGTTCAAGCAAAAGAATCCTTTCAAGCTTTTTAGGATGTCATAGAGCTCTTTCCCTCATTTTTAAGAGCAAAGTGAAACGGATAGGAAGCATCAGAAGATACTTCTGCACATGCAAAGCACCTATCATTGCAGGTCTAAGACGACATGGTGTTGGGAAGCATGTGGAAGCTTTAAATTAAACAAACTGGGTACTTCACTTTACTCCAGGGCTGTCAAACTCCTGGGTGTATGTGTCACATGCTAGTCACGTCCACACCTGGTTTAGCAAAGGGGGGGGGAGTCCCAATATGTCATGTGACGCTGCCTTGATGACATGGGTTTGACACCCCTGCTTTACTACGAGGGACCCCGTACTGAAGCAATTTCACAGGGATTTTTTATTCGGAGCTATCAATTGCAAGTGTCAGAAATGATAAAGAGGATTTGGCATTACTTCCTGCGGTGGCACAAAGCCAAGTTGCATAGTCTATCTCACAAGGGAAGACTACATCCTACAATGTCAGGTAAAAAGGAATTACCCTAAATAAGTGTCCTTGAAACTCAAACTAGTTCTAGATGAATGAGAAAAGTATCTTTCAGATTCATGAATCTGAAAGCTAATGAGAATTAAAAGGACTAATGGAGCTAAGTGTACTCTTTCTCAAATTCCTTTTGTGTGTGTGCACATAAACACACAGATACACACAGCCCTAGGGATAAACTACAACAAAATGACACTCTCTTCTATAGACCAGATATTATTCCAAATTAAAAAGCTGTACGAAAATATGTCCAACCAATTTAAATTTGGCAATGGTAACTATTTGAAGTCTATAGTTTCAGGTTTGATTAAAAGTGAGTTACATGGCAACAGATCAATAGCTCCATTGTGTCTGTGACATTAAAAGGGCTGGACTTACGTATAATAAACATTCCAAAAGTTTAATAATAATAATAATAATAATAATAATAATAATAATAATAATAATAATAACAACCTTAAAAGGTATGTCTCAAATAGTACATTTGTTTGGGCAGCGTTCCAGAAATATCTGGCCATTGTTTATTTCTGGAGTGTATTTCAAATATCAAGGGAAGCTTATAGCCAGGTGTGTATGCGGGATATGCTCAAAACTGTCAAGATGGCAGCCACAATAGTATGGCGTGATGAAAGCTCCGCCCCAATAAAGCAGGCGGAGCTTCCATCATACTGTTGTAGCTCCCATTTTGGAATTTCCTGGTGTTCCGCCATCCAAATCCCAACCAAACCTGATCCTGCTTAGCTTCCCAGTCCATACCAATTTAACCCAATGCACCCCACTAAACCCCCTCCTCGGTTAAAACTTACCTGACATTGAACAAAATGTTCTTCTTAATTTCTTTTCGAAAGCCAAGGTAACCTGTCTTGAATTTCACAGAATAGGAAACATTGTAAAAGGTCATGGTACTTCCTTCTATGGTCATCTTGCTTGAGAAAGTAACTTTTCTCTTCGATATGTCAATTATACTTTTGTCAGGGTCTTGAAAAAAAAAACAAAAGGAATGGTTGGAAACACCATGGCACATCTGGAGAGAACAAGTTGGCAGAAGTAATAATTGCTTATTGGATATATAACTAGGGAATAATACATGTCTCATGCTAAAATAAGGTTGAATGAACCATGGCTTACCATCATATTCCAAAAAGGGTTAGATTTTTGCATCTGGGTAACGTATTGCCTTTGAGAAATGGCCTCCAACGAAAGCTTTAATGCAATATTTTACCTTTTCTTTTTAAAAGAAAATATAGTAAAAGTGCTTGTGGGAGGCTGTATGTGGCTAACAGCCCATACATCAGTGGTGGGATTCAAATTTTTTTACAACTGGTTCTGTGGGTGTGGTTTGGTGGGCATGGCAGGGGAAGGATACTGTAAAATCTCTATTCCCTCCCCACTCCAGGGGAAAGTTATTGCAAAATCCCCATTTCCTCCCGATCAGCTGGGACTCGGGAGGCAGAGAATACATGGGGGCGGGGCCAGTCAGAGGTGGTATTTACAGGTTCTCCGAACTACTCAGAACCTGCTGAACACCTGCCATCCGTACCATAAAACAAACAAACAAACAAACCATAATGGTTGGAAATAACCAGTGCATTAAACCTAAATCAAACATCTGTGGGTCAGTTCAGTTCTTGCATGCCTATCGCAATGACATCCTTATGTTTGCAAGTACTTGGATATTTCTTTTATAATTCCTCTTTTATAATTCCTCAGCACCTCAGCTTTCTGAAAGTGTGATGTGGGACAGACAGGGAATTAGATGATCAAAAACCAGGCAGAAGTGTTTTCAATTATTCAGGAAATCTTTGCACACTTATCAAATATTTAATTATTTAAATTTCTGTAGAGGTAGCCCTTGACTTACAACAGTTCATTTACCTGATCGTTCAAAATTATAATTGCACTGAAAAAAGTGTCTTATGGCCATTTTTTACACTTATGACTGTTGTGGGATCCCCATGGACACATGATCAAAATTCAGACTTTTGGCAACTGGCTCATATTTATGACAGTTGTAGTGTCCCGGGGTCATGTGATCCCCCTTTGCAGCCTTCTGACAAACAAAGTAAATGAAGAAGCTAGATTCACTTAACGACCACGTGATTCACTTAACAACTGCAGTGATTCTCTTAACAACTATGGCAAGAAAGCTCATAAAATGGGGCAAAGCCCACTTAACAAGTGTCTCACTTAATAACATAAATTTTGGCTCAATTGGGGTCGTAACTTGAAGAGTAACTGTATACACTTTTGGAACACTGGGACGTGATCATTAGCAAGCAGCAAGCAAAAAGCAATAAAATATTCACACTGCTGGTGAAGAATGGCTCTTCCTAAAATATGACATCCTTTGCCCTTCTGTCCCTAATTGATAAGTCTGGTAATTAAATGTGCAGAACTTTCTAGCTAATTAATATCTGCAACAGAAAAGGGGAGGAAACCCTGACTCAACTCCTGGCCTGGCAGAGTTTCTTGACAAAGCTATCATGTAGCCTTCCAGGAATTTTAGGTCAAGCACGTGAAGCTCAAGAATGAGAGGCCCAAAGAGAGAACATCTAAGAACAGAAGTGAGACAAAATGAAGCGGGGGTGTTATTTTTCCAACAAAATGGAGTTGCTCTGTCAAAAACTAGTTATACTAGTCGTACAGTGTGTTATGAGTTAATATCAATGAAGAGATGCTATAGGAGAGCTTGGCATGCCCAATGAATTAGATTTATCCTACAAAGTTTTCTAAAAGATTTAGGTTTCTCTAGTCTTATGTTGATGGCACCTGTGCAATCCACACCCCATCTTTTTTGGAATTACTAAAGTGCATGTGACACACATGGAAATGGATGGGGCTCCAACTGTACACTTTTCAGCTGCACACACACAGATACACACACAAACCATCTCTACTTGTCGGTCTCCAAGGCCTCCGAAACAAGACGCAAAGGTGTCTCTATTTCTGCAATGAGGCAGTAAGGTTTTATTGTTACTTATAGGTTAGTTCAGGTAGTCCTCAATTTATAAGTTCATTTAGTGACCATTGAAAGTTACAACAGCACTGAAAAGTGACTTAGGACTGTTTTTCACACTTCTAACCATTGCAGCATCCCTATGGTCATGTGATCAAAATTCAGCTTCACTTAACAACTGGGTTACTGCAATGATTCACTTAACAATTGTGGCAAGCAAGGTTGTAAAATGGGACAAAATTCACTTAAGAAACGTATCATTCGGCAACATAAATGTTGGGCTCAATTGTGGTCGCAAGTAGAGGATGTACAGAGGATGTCGGGCATTGGGGACTCCATAAAGCAAAGGTTAATATTGCTAATTCATATTATAATTAATATATTATATATTAAAGACAGATAGATGGGTGGATGGATGGGTAGGTAGGTAGGTAGGTAGGTAGGTAGGTAGGTAGGTAGGTGATTGATTGGATGGATAGGTAGATAGGTAGGTAGCTGATTGATTGAGAGAGAGAGAGAGAGACAGACAGACAGACAGACAGACAAATAGATAATATGAATTAATAATAAAAATTAATTATTGAGTGCATGCCACTCAATCCATGCACAGATTTCAGCCAGAATAAAAAAAATACCCCACTCCAGATGGGCCAGTGGTCTATGAAGATCATCTGCTGAAACTGGTGAGTGAGCTTACCCATATACTCAGTTCAGAAACTAATTGAGTTCATCCAACACGCTGGGTAATTACGAAAATCAAACAAGCCTAAAAGTACTAACGAAGTTTTGCATCTCGTACAAATGTGGTGGCTAGGTCTTCATAAAGCCCGTTGTGCCAATGTGCCCTAACAGATCAAAGAACTGCCTCAAATGAACTTTTAAAGTACAGCAACAGTAACAGCGGCCACTGGAGCAACTTTTTCTGAACCTAGCAACTTAAAATTTAAGATGCGGGAACTTCCAACTCCCAGCATGGGAATTCTGGGAGTTGAAGTCCACCCAGCTTTAAAGTCGCCAAAGTTGAGAAAACGGGGCTCTTGAGAAGAGAAGAGATACAGACAAACTGTGACTTGGGGAAATCGTGACCGGCGTACAGGGAGCGTTTTTCTCCGTCTCGTTCATATCGTCTAGTGGCCGTCCGGATGAAGGAAGAAGAGCGGCCGGGCACCGGATTGCAGAAGGCTGGTCTTATCTAGCAGGCGTTTTTCCCAGCAATCCAGAACCGATCAGTCTTTGCCCTTCGCCTCCTACGGTTAAACCTCCTGGGGGCCCTCCCTCTTGCTTTTACTGGGACGTTAAGAAGCGACTGGCGGGAGGCGGAGAGGCGCTCCGAGCGAGGGCGGGAATTGAGCCTGGCCGGTGAAAGTGGGAGATGCAGCCGCCTGGTGCTAGCCTGGCTCGGTAACGGTTGCCCCCGTGGCCGCGTTCCAGCAGCGGCCCCTCCCTCCCTCCCTCCGTGCCGCCTTCGTCCGAAGGCTGGCCGAAGCCTGGCACCGGAAAGCGCAGCGCTAATGTTCATTCATCATTAATGTGAATTAACCATCAATGTTACTGCAGCCCAGGATTGCTAGTTGGCTTTTTTTTAAAAAAAAAAAAAAGGCAGCTGCAATGGGCTGCCAAATGCGATGTAGAATCAAGACCAGAGATACGATGCAACCGCTTTATAGCAAAGCCTGAGTTGTTATAAACTGTTATAAGACTGCATTTGGAGTAGGACATCCAGTTTTGGTCACCATAACATGAAAAGAAGAGAGAGACGCTGGAAAGAGTGCAGAGAAGGACAACAAAGATGTTTGGGGTGGGTGGATGCTGAAGGCTAAAACATACAAAGAACGGTTGCAGGAATTAGGTATGTCTAGTCTAATGAAAAGAAGAACTAGGAGTGACATGATAGCAAGAAGCACTAAGAGTGACATGATAAGCAAGAAGAACTAAGGGTGACATGATAAGAAGCACTAGGGGTGACATGATAAGCAAGAAGAACTAGGGGCGACACATGATAGTGGCATTCCAATATTTGAGGGGCTGCCACAAAGAGGGGGTCACCCTATTACCCAGAGTACCAAAAGGCAAAGACAAGAAGTAATGGATGGAAACTGAACAAAGAGAGAAGCAACCTAGAACTAAGGAGAAATTTCCTGACAGTAAGAACAATCAACCAATGGAACAGCTTGCCTTCAGAAGCTGTGGGTGCTCCAACACTAGAGGCTTTTAAGAAGAGATCGGAATGCCATTTGTCTGAAATAGCCTCCTGATTGGACTAAATGATCTCTGAGGTTCCTTCCAACTTTGCTATTCTGTTGTGGCAGTGCCAACTGTCTGCGGAAGGTGTGTAGCAATGGTGAAAGACTACTTAAGGTGTCCAGAGCTCTGAGTGTTAATGTGGTTGGGATGTCCAGAAGCAGAGGGGGTTAAACCCTCCTCCCCGACAACATTAAATCTTAATGGCATGGAATATCAATTAGTTTTTTTTCATTTTTTCAAGCGGAAATGAGTTCATGGAGGAGCGAATGCAACCATCAATCCAGGACTGTACATCTGGAGTGGTGCTGCCTTTTTATTATAACAAGATATAATAACTTTCTCGTTCAATGAATCCATTGTTCAATGTTGTTCAGGGAATGTTCAGGGAATCTAGTGCTCTTCATCTACCAATAAGCTCCAAATGTTAGGTATGAAAAGCCACGTCACATTAATATCTTTAGAACATTTTTAAAAATAAAATATTTTATTGTTTCCAAGGTAACAGAAAAAGAAAAAAGACACAAAGATGCATACATTATCAAAACAATGCATAACAAGTGCTTAAAAATAAGTGAAAAAATACAACAGAAAATATATATATATAGAAAAATGTAGTCTTAACTGGTCCTTTGTACTGTTTAAAATTACAACAGACTTAAAAAAGTAACTTAAGAGCCATCCTTTAGGTTTTGACTGCAGAATTAACCCAAAAGTATAAAATTCATAAACGAAGAACCAACATCATACTTCTTTATATGCCTCGCAGCCTTCAGTGTTGGGAATACAATTGAATTTTGGCCAGAAGAAAGAACCAAGATACTGCTAAAGTATTAAAAAGTTAACATAGCCATATAATTTTCATTTCCTCAGTTTTAAATTCCACAAAGAAAATAGAAGGGAAAACATGCTTAGTGATAAAACTGAAGTTTGAGGAAGTTAAAATTTCCATTATAATGGTAAATTAATCAATGGCACAATTAGATTTGTCCTTTCCAAATGCTAAAAATCCATTAAAGGTGCAATAGTTAACAAACGAATCTGTTTCAATATATATCCCAGCCTTAAAGCAATATTCATTTTTTACATTTACATTTTACATTTCCATTTTCCATTTTTAATCATCACTTTATATCAATGTTGATGTGTATGTCAGGGCTGTCAATAGTGTCAGAAAGTGATTTATTATATGTATCGCAAGAGCCAATTTGGTGTAGTGGTTAAGACATCAGGTTAGAAATCTGAGGGACCATGAGTTCTAGTCTCATGCTGGACACAAAGCCAGCTGGGTGATCTTGGGCCAGGCACTTTCTCTCGTCCCTGGGAAGAAGACAATAGCAAATCACTTCTGAAAAAAATCTTGCCAAGCAAACTGTTGACTTCTCTAGGCAATCTCTGAGAATTGGACAAAATTGAAAAAAAAAAAAAGGGGGGGGGGAGAATGCATCGTATACATGTTAAAACTGGGGACAGCTTCACTCACTCATTTGTACCTGTTATATTAACATCGGTGTTGGACACCCTTAATACATTTTGATATAAAACAGGTATTCCTTAACTTTTGGTTGAGTTAAAGGTTCAAATGCAGTGCTTTTACATTCATATGAGTTCCCAACTATCAATGTTTTAAGTTTATGGCATAGTAATTCAATCACTGGCTTCTAAAAAGGTCATGAGAAAAGAATACTCCACGAAATATGCTTAAATGCAGTAGTGCACTGGAATAAAACTTTTATGCTGTACGCATAAATAACATCATCATTTGAATTGGAAACCACCTGACTATTATCTCAACATACTATGCATAATTTTATAGCAATGTTTTCCCATATATTCACACGTTTTAAGTGTATAGAGGGGTAATTTTCATTCTACGCATTACACACAAAGTACAATCCATAATAGTGGTTGTAAGTAGAAATATTTTATAGTCTGTAAATAAACAAAAATGTCATGTTTCCATGCTTATGTGGCAACTAATGTATATGGTGTTGATAGCAAAATAGCGCTAGCATGTTTGTAATTCTTGTTCCTTTTTATGCCTTGTTTTATTTTATTTGTTCTATTTTGTAGGTTGCATCCTCTAGGTTTTATTTAGTAAGACTTACTTGATCTGGCTCACTGATTTGTAATAAAGAATTGGATTGGATTGGTTTGAATTATCTAAGTAACCTTTTGTGCAATTGTAGAGCAGAATGGCGTTAGCACTGAAGAAAATATATGGCAGTCATTAGGAAAACATGAACTCAGGAAAACAGGAAGGTATAAAAAAGTTACTCAAGATTGCCTTGCCTAGAGTCTCTCTAATGTACAAGAGAACAAAGAATTGATCGTCAGGTTTTTGGGTTTATTATAGTCTAAATCAGGCTACATCTTATCTGTACATTGCACATACAGTAGTACCTTGGTACTCAACTGCTTTGAAACTCATACCGAATTTGGTACTCAATACATTTTGACTTGAAAATTTTGTCCTGCTACTCATCACTTGTTTGGTACTCAACACAAGCTAGAAATTGTTGGTGTCTTATGAGAAAAAAAATTGTTTGGTACTCCTTAATTTTGTTACTCTTCACGTCTCCTGAAACCAATTAACAATGAGTACCAAGGTACCATTGTATTTGATTATTTGAAAAATAACCTGGAAACTATTTTTAAATGGTAGCATTCCCTTCTAGAAATTTATTTATCTTTGTATCAATTATTAATTTTATTTGTGTTATGATTGATTTTATGCCTATTTATAGATGGGTCTATTCATTTAAATATAATTTTATTATCATTTGATGTTGTGAATCAGCATGGGCTATGTCAGAAGTACCCAGACACAATTTGAAATATAAATAAAACAAATGCTATTAAAGGAAGCCTCCATACTTGCAAGCACGAAATAACTGACACTTGATTTTTTTTTAGACTTTTTGACAAACAACAAAAATAACATCTGAGGGTATTATAAAGGCAAAGATCTTGGGTGAAGACTGAGGCTTTTCTTGTTTGTGAGATGGTTAAACAAGAAGAAAAGTTCGAAAGAATAAAGTTAGGAGAACAATAGTCTTTTTTCTCATTCTTACATTATTCTAGATTGGACTAACTGGATTGGACACTTGACAATTTCATTGACTTAGGAGAACTTTTTCATGAAATGTAGCTTCAAGTAAGAAATAGTCAGGAAAATGATGGTCATGCAACCCAATGCCACATGGTTCTGCCATAACCCCCAAGTAGTTGCATCGATCCCTTGGCTTTCTAGGTATTGTCCTCCAGTGCACCTAGAAAGAAATACAGGCAGAGATTTTTAATCACCAGAAGCTCCACTACAGATCAGAGGTGGTATTCAGCAGGTTCTGACCAATTCTGGAGAACCAGTAGTGAAAATTATGAGCAGTTTGTAAATACCACCTCTGACCAGCCCCATCCTCATCTATTCTCTGCCTCCCAAGCCCCAGCTGATCGGGAGGAAATGGGGATTTTGCAGTAACCTTCCCCTGGAGTGGGGTGGGAATGGAGATTTTACAGTATCCTTCCCCTGCCATGCCACGCCCTGCCCGCCAAGCCACGCCCACAGAACCGGTAGTAAAAAGTTTTGAATCCCACCAATGCCACAGATGTAACAAGCTTGTGTGGTACCAATAGGGGAGAATATTTATAGTTCAGGGTTGAAATATTTGTGGTTCAGGGGTCCTTGGTGCTCTCTGAGTTTGGTTGTTTTCTTGCAGATGTTTCATAACCCAAACTAGATAATATCATCAGTACATCTGATAATGTTACCTAGTCTGTGTCCCACCAGGTGTATCTCCCTCGGAGATGGGCCCCTCAGCATTCCTTGCCTCCCCGCTCTGATGGGTCATGTAGATGTGACCGGCAAGAGACAGTCCTTTAGATAACCTGGTCCCAAGCCATGACAAGGTGACAGCCAGAACCTTGAATTGCACTCGGAAGCAAATCAGCAGCCAATACACAATGTGCTAAATCTGCACACCAGGGTCTACACAAAACCATGCAGGCCACTGCATTTTGCACCAATGGGAGCTTTCGGATGCTCTTCAAGGGCAGCCCCATATAGAGCATGTTACAATAGCCAAGACGGGAAGTGACTAGGGCATGGATGTAGATTGGTTTGAGGGGGCCTTAAAACCATCACATAGTAATATTGTAAAATCAGGCTAGTCATGTGATGACCCACTTAATGACTGACATGATTTACAACCATAATTCCAAGCTCAATTACGGTTGTAGGTTGTTGGTATTATCAGTGCAAAGTCTTTACATAGGAAAACATATTCTGGGGCACCTGATCAGACATAGGTGCTTTCTCCTCCTGATTCCCACTTTAAGGGATTCAAGACTTCATTCACAATAATATTGAAAGGATAAGATGTCCTTTCTTTCACTTATAGTATCTTGTACCAGGATTGCCTCAAGTCTTTAGTTCTAGGTAAAGCTGAGAAAAACAGAGATCATACTTACGGCTGAATTGTGCTAACATTTTTGCAACTGGAGTCTATATTTGTATCGAAATTGCAGAAGTCAAGACCCACAAATTCATTAATCTGCAATGCCTTTGAAGATAGGGAAACAATTGTGTTTTTGAAAGCATATCCAAAACAATGCATTTAGAAGTATTACATATTACGTGCATTAGACTTACAATATACCCATTTCTGTTAGAAGTGCCTGTTTAGTTATATGTTTAGGTGCGCTGGGGCCATAACCCATAAAGATAAATCAATATTCTCTCCTTGTATTATTAAACTCATAAAGTCACAGATTCTGAGGTCTTGAAAGGATTTGATTTGTTTGCTATTAAGCAACACAATTGTGGGATAGAGAATGTTTGTTCTTGGATGGATGGATTTGGTGGCGCAGTAGTTAGAGTGCGGTACTGCAGGCTACTTCTGCTGAATACCAGCTGCCTGCAATTTGGCAGTTTGAATCTCACCAGGCTCAAGGTTGATTCAGCATTCCATCCTTCCTAGGTCAGTAAAATTAGGACCCAGATTGTTGGGGGCAAGAGGCTAATTCTGTAAAACCACTTAGGGTGATATATAAGTCTAAGTGTTATTGCTATTGCTATGGACAGACAAATGGGTGGAAAGATATGCATTCTTTTCAAGATGATGTAGCACTTACCGTCATGCCATATCGAGGGATGCTGAAGTACTGGAGCCAAGAAAGCCATGACAGAACACTGGTGAGATTTACCAGTAACCCGGAGAAAATCTGAAGATAAAATCAAAGATGCAAAATTCAATTAAAAAAAGGAATGTAATTTTTGAAACTATAATTAATAAAGGATCAAACGTTTCCAGGAATGTTGAAGGCTGTTCTGTTTTCTCAACTAAATCCTTTTGCTTCCTTCTGCATGTAGTATCTTCTGTATCCCATCTTAGTTTTACAACCTATTTACCATCAAATTGACCTGGTGGTAAGAGAAATACCCACATTTGGGCATGCTGGCTGGATGTTGATGTGTAACATACCTGATCAGCATTATGTGGGATATGGATGATGATAGGGAGGGGGACAAGCAAATAGTTAGGGTTAGTCAATAGGGAAGTCACAATCATGCAATGGAAACACCTTCTTATATGTGTTGTGGCAACAAATTCCAAAGGAAAAGGCTTTGATTCCATGATTGTGGTGGGTGAACATTTTTTTGACCCCTTGGCTATCTGTTGTGGCCTATCGGCCACTGGGCCCTCCAGCAGCTAAATCAGAGGAGGGGGAGGAGGCTTGAGAGACAGGGTCAACATCCAGGCAACCTGAGAGCTCCGAGGGAGAAGAAGGAACGGAGCTGTCACAGAGAGAGAGAGACAGAGTGGAGCCTAGGCCGTCTGTCAGCCCTCAGATGGAGAGTCAACAGCCCCCAGGTCTGGAGGTGGCTAATGAAGCAGAAGAGGAACAGCTGGGTCTAGTGCCTGATGCGCGGACGCACAGACTGCAGAGGAGAGGAGAGCAGTGGAAATCTGTGGGTCGATCCTTGGGAAGGATGAGCCACCGCTGCTGATGCAGCCGCACCCTAGCTCTGGAGATAAAAGGCAGGGGGCAGAGATGAATAGATGTGGCCAACAACTATTCCTCTTCCAGCTGGATGGACTTGTTAGCCTGTGTTGAGAGAGAAACCTTTCGCCAGAGCTGCCAGCACTCCTAATTAAAAGAATCTTTGCGTTCACTTCACAGGGTTTCTTGTGTTTGGGGAGCTGGGTCAGAACACTACCTCTGAAGTTGGACAAAGTAGCCTTAATGAGACATCCGTTCCAGGTACTCACAATCATAAAAACAAAGCTGATAGTCATCAGAAGATTGGCGACAGCCACCACATTTTGTCCTGTAGCAATAGCAAGTGCCATCGAGGTTGCAGTGTATGACACCAACATCAGAGTAAACATCATTATAAAGAAAGCCTCGACGGTGGGTTTCAGGCCTAGAGAACAAGAAAAGCAGGATTGGAATGTCAATCCTATTATATTGTCAAACACTATTTTACCCTGAGGATTAGATATTTTTTTGTTACATAATTCATTCTGATTTGCATAAAGATCCCTTTTAGTTTTTATAACGCCTATAGTTAGGGATGCGGTGTTAGGATGCAGTGGCTCAGTGTAGAGATGGGTTGCTCCTGGTTTTACTACTGGTTCGCTTCATGCGGCCATGCACAGTTCAATGTAAATTGTTTTTCATGCATGCGCAGAACAATTTACAATGAACTGTGCATGCGTGCACACTACTAAACAACAACCGGCAACGGCAGCGGCGACCAGGAACCTGTTCAAGGGCGTGGCCAGCCTGGGTCACTGCCGGTTCTGCGACCCAGGCCAAAATACCACTAACAAACCAGGCCGAACCAGGAGCAACCCACCTCTGGCTTAGTGGCTAAGACGCTGAGCTTGTCAATCAGAAAGATCAGCAGTTTGGCAGTTCGAATCCCTAGCCCTGCATAACGGAGTGAGCTCCCGTTACTTGTCCCAGCTTCTGCCAACCTAGCAGTTCGAAAACATGTAAAAATGCAAGTAGAAAAATAGGGACCACTTTGGTGGGAAGGTAACCGCATTCTGTGCTGACCACATGACCACATTCTCTTCGGCTTAGAAACGGAGATGAGCACCGCCCTAGAGCTGGGAACAACTAGCACATATGTGGGAGGGGAACCTTTACCTTATAGTTTTGTAGTTTAGTTTTATAACATTTATACACGAAACATTTGTTTGCAGATATATTTTTCCAGATAGACAAAAAAATGATAAACTTACCTAGCATGAAATAAACTATGCAGGTGAAAATTATGCTGGGTAAAGTCCTCATGGGTATTAAATCAGCCATTAGTTTTGAGAAGAAGTATGCAGAAATTCGATAGTATCCACTGATATATTCATGTCTATAACAAAACAGCCAAAAAACCCAGATACTCAATTAACTTTCACTTGCAAAAGATCTACAGTTTGGACATCTTAAAACCAGTGTACACAGTATACCGTATAATAATGTAGCTACTATTTATGGAATAAATCACACTGCATTCAAACTTTATACATAAAACCTGGCTCAGCATTTCAAGTCTCTATGGCTGAATTCACAAACTAGATAGATAAAGAAAGCAATAAAAAAATAAATATCACATTTTGATATATCCTAATAATAATATGTATCCTAATCACAAACTCCCATTCTTAGAATACACATATTTAACCATTATTTTGGCAAAAACTATGATTCCTTGTAATTTAAGACATTTCATTTTTGCCCCTGTATATTTTAAAAATTACAGATTAAAGCTGGTATTCCAAACTTATTTAACCAGATGTTTTGTTTTTGGAAGACTTTGTTTTTTATTTCTTGTATATCAATTATGCTTGCCAATTTTGTTTTTAATGAATGTTTTGAATGTTCTTTTGTCTACCTGTGGAGCTGTGGTGGCTCAGTGGTTAGAATGCAGTATTGCAGGCTAATTCTGCCCACTGCCAAGAGTTTAATCCTGATGGGACTCAAGGTTGACTTAGCCTTCCATCCTTCCAAGGTCGGTAAAATGAGGACCCAGATTGTTGCGGGCAATGGGCTGTCTCTGTAAACCGCTTAGAGAGGGCTGTAAAGCACTGTGAAGCGGTATATAAGTCTAAGTGCTATTGTTAGTATTATCCAGAATAAAAGGAGTAGGTGGAATTCTTAATAAATATCACAGATTAAAGTTACAAAGATAGTGACCACTATCTTGAGGTTTTTGGTTGCCCTGTAGACACACACACAGCCACGTGGTAGCTCAGTGGCTAAGACACTGAGCTTGTCGATCAGAAGGTTGGCAGTTCGACGGTTCGAATCCCTAGCACCGGGTAACGGAGTGAGCTCCCATTACTTGTCCCAGCTTCTGCCAACCTAGCAGTTCAAAAGCATGTAAAAAATGCAAGTAGAAAAATAGGAACCACCTTTGGTGGGAAGGTAATGGCGTTCCATGCGCCTTTGGTGTTTAGTCATGCCGGCCACATGACCATGGAGACGTCTTCGGACAGCGCTGGCTCTTCAGGTTAGAAACAGAGATGAGCACTGCCCCCTAGAGTCAGGAAAAACTAGCACATATGTGCAAGGGGAACCTTTACCTTATAGACACACACACACCGTAATGAGATTCAAACTTGCACACCCCTTGAGGCCTAGAATGGTCTTCACCACTCCAGGGAGACCATACTGCAAGTGAAGAGCTAATAGATTAAAAGATTTATCACCAAATAAAGAATTCTTTTAGATGTTCTTCACCTATTAGTATTCCTATTTTGTCTAAGAATCCTTACTTACATAAATATTTTCTTCTCTACCACAAAGAGTTCAATTGCTGAGATGCTGCTGAAACACTGATTAGTAGTCATAAAGAACATGGCACCAATTCTAGGAAAAACACAGATTATCATTGTGAGAAACTAGTCTTTTCAAACAGCTTTTAGTTAAAAAAAAATAACTGAACCCAGTGCTCCTGAGTTTTATTTTCTTAGCAATAAATATTCTGTCCCTTGTGTTCTAGAAAGTGAATAGTAGATCAAAGGGAATGGCTTAGAAAAGAAAAGGGGGAAAATCTGGCTGAGAAAAATATAAATGATAAACCACAAGAGTGATCTGGCTGGTTTTGTTTAACTAAAAAGTTGTCAGAAAAGGAACAACAATCTTGCTTTAATCTTGATAAAAAATACATGTTTTTTTCAAAATTAAAACAAGAAAAGTTATAACTTCTGGCAACCTTTTTATGTCAATTGTGTGGGTGGTGTTTTTTGGCTTTAGAAGCAACAGATCCTGCTATTAAACAGGGAAGGTGGCAGAAGGAAGGATGTCACCCACTTTCAGGAAAAGCATATCCTATTTCAATATTCCTAGGCCTTTTCATAGCAGAATTGAAGCACTCTCTGCAAAATATAGTTTGTATAATGATGCCATTATGCAAAAACACGTACATAGTAATAAATATCAGACAAAATAGTGGAAGTCTCTTGTAATGTTCTACTTTCCAATTCCCCATAATATCATTCATTTGATCACCATATTATCCCCAAAGGACTCACCTATTTTGCAAACCTTTGCCATCATTTGTTACACCAAAGAATATGGCACCCACGACTAATCCCAGGAAAATCGTAACCAATAACTGAAATATAAATATATCATATTATGTTCAGTTGTTCATTTATACATCGTCATCAAGCACAAATTGACATCATCAAAACCAAAGACAATTTTTGCTTCCTTTTCTCCCCCAAGTGCCCTTCATTCATTCTTTTAAAAATGAAAGCCAACATGTTATAAATAACAAAATTTCCAGCCATCACTACTAACCCGTGTTCAGTTTAAGATAAGATAAAATGATGAGTGGAGAGGAGAGGAAAGGGAAGGAGATAACCTTTATTGTTGACTCAGCCTTCCATCATTCCGAGGTCAGTAAAATGAGGACCCAGATTGTTGGGGGCAAGAGGCTGACTCTGTAAACTGTTTAGAGAGGGCTGTAAAACACTGTGGAGCTGTATATAAGTCTAAGTGCTATTGCAATTGCTATTCTCATATATTTTTTTACCATCAGCATGCTGGCATACATTAAGGATGTAATTCTGTTGCCTGCTCTCATCATTTTCCGTTTTGAATACATAGCGGAAAGAGGAAACTTGAGAGTTCACAAGGTTGATGCTATATTTAATGTAAGGTTTGAGAATACGTTGAGACTCATAGAAGTTTGAGAACACATCCAAGTCACAATGAGCCAAACATGAGACTTAAAACGGAGGCTTGAATAACAATCAGCATTTAATCTTTGATCAAAGTTTAAAGACATGATGGTCAGTTGTTCCCAACGTACCCCAAGGATATGCAGGGAAGAACTACCTTTCAGAGAAGGTGTAGCTCCTTTTTATACAGTAAGAGACATCATAGAATAAGATCCTGGCTTTACAATACTCCTCACTAGCCTTATCAGCATTATCTCTTTCCTCTGTTCCCAGGATTGGCCATTTGGCCCCCTGTTGTGAAGGGCAAAGATCAAAGGTGAGATACGTTCTTAGGGAGGATGGGGACATATCAAAGGTGTCAATTTTACAGCTCTTTACAGCTCCATTCCGGGATAAATTATATGCCCATAGATTGCAGATTGATAAGAATTCAAATGGCAAGGATCACAAGTTTTGACATTTTCCAGATATTCTACAGACCCTAATAACAGGGCCACAGGAAGTCAGTTGCAGGGAACAAAAGGCACTTACAGCATGCAAGCTTATATGTTACAAATAAAAGGCATAATATGTGTGTTACAGAAAACAAATATTTCTACTAATCAACAAGTGTGTATCCTTATTACTATTCCCCTTCATTATTTAATTTATATTAAATGTGAATGGCTAGTTCTAGGAGTAATTGTTAGTTTCAGGAAAAGTTTGGAATTGTGTTAGTAGTTAAGACAACTGATGTTTCACAAATTAGAACAATTAGTTTGGTCTACATAAGAATATTGGGAAACAGTTGTTCTAGGGTGATCTACTGACTTTATGCAACCATCTCAAGCTGCCAATAAGGGGAAATATTTGTAACTTAGGGTTGAAATGAAGAGCCTTTGATGTTCTCAGAGCTTGCTTGTTTTCTTGTAGACGTTTCATTACCTAATAATACCTTAACGTCGTGACACTAACATCCGTGCTGATGATGTTACCTAAGTACATAATGAAACGTTTACAGGAAAACAAGCAAGCTCAGAGAGCACCAAGGACCCCTCATCTCAAGCTGCGTCACCATGGGATAAGACAGATATGGTGTGGAGTTCTCATCCTTTATACAAAAGATCTTAGAATGCTCTGTAAAGGCTATGTTAACTCAAGAATTCTGGAACCTGTAATCCATGTGTGGGGAACAATAATAATTGTCCAAGACAAAAGGGGCATTTAGTCTTTACACAGAGAGCAAAACATATTATTGAAATAGTTGAACTACCATGTTTCCCCCAAAATAAGAAGCATCTTATTTTCTTTTGACCCCCGAAATAAACACTTGGCCTTATTTTCAGGGAGGTTTGTTCTTTTTGAGGTGCAGAAGGCGATGAGCATAGTCACCTCATGACTGCTGCTGTGTTGCAATATTTTCAGGAAGAGCTTATTTTTGGGGGAGGGCTTATTTTAGCGCATGCACTCAAAAGCCTGGTTGGGCTTATTATCTGGGGACGGCTTATTTTCAGGGAAACAGGGTACAAGTTGAACTACAAGAACTACACACCATTGTTTAAAATTTCAGCCAATGGAATGGTATCAGGCCAGTGAGAGTTGCTCTTGAAGAGATTCCAAAAAATTGCCAAAAAGACCTAGTGTCAAAAATCATGCAACTAAGCCAATTATATTAGAGAACAAGGATCATAGCAAGACCAGTCTGAGAAGATTAATCCAAAGGTTTAAAGGAATACCTTGGAGCATTTACAGATTTCATTTCAAAACCATTCCTAAGGAGGTTAGGAAGATCAAAACAATTGCGAGGGACAGGAAGTTAGCCTCTCAGCCCTGGGGGGAGTATAAGGCTCTTAAAGAGCATAATTCTTGTCACAAGGTCAAGCTTTTACAATGCAATTAAAAGGGATTTTCATAACATTAATATACCACATCAAAGGCGGTTGTGATGAGGCGATTATCACCCGGTGGAGAGCATAGGTTTAACAACAAATCAAACAGATCTAATCATTTTATTAAGCTCCACTTCTAAAGTTCCCCAACATCACCAAACCTCTAAGAAATGCTGATGAAAGGGGACAGATCATATCTGCTGTGATTTCTCCCTGGCAATTAACCTTTAAAACATAACTATTACACTATCGGAACGCAAAATCAGTCTTTGTTTATTGAATCTAAGAGGACTTCCACACAGAATAGAATAATAGACTTGGAAGGGACCTTGGAGGTCTTCTAGTCCAACCCCCTGCTTAGGCAGGAAACACTATAGCATTTCAGACAAATGGTTATCCAATCTCTTCTTAAAAACTTCCAGTGTTGGAGTATTCAAAACTTCTGGAGGCAAGTTGTTCCACTGATTAATTGTTCTAATTGTCAGGAAATTTCTCTTCAGTTCTAAGTTTCTTCTCTCCTTGATTAGTTTCCACCCATTGCTTCTTGTCCTGCCTTCAGAGAATAGATTGACTCCCTCTTCCTTGTGGCAGCCCCTGAGATATCAGAACACTGCTATCATGTCATCCCTAGTCCTTTTTATTAAACAAGACCCAATTCCAGCAACCGTTCTTTATATGTTTTAGCCTCCAATCCCCTAATCATCTTTGTTGTTCTTCTCTGAACCCTTTCTAGAGTCTCAACATCGTTTTTACATTGTGGCGACCAAAACTGGATGCAGTATTCCAAGTGTGGTCTTATCAAGGCTTTATAAAGTGGCACTAACACTTCATGTGATCTTGATTCTATCACACACAGTCTACTGGACTCACCTATCAAATCTTCCACAGCAATTTCAAGCTGTCAAATTAGCATCCATCATTACTTAGCTCCTACAGCTGGATAATGGAAAGATACAAAAATGACAGCCAGCTTATCCTCACCCTTATTCTTCCCTTCTCGTGTTTGCTTTTTGCAGTCAGAAGGATAAAAAAATAGGGAGAATCAGGAAACTGTGTGAGATGAGCAGGAAATTAAGACAACAGGGTGTCTCAGCTGCAGGAAAGTAGCGAAACATGCTAGAGGCAAAATACTTATAGAGCAGGAGTCTCCAACCTTTGCAACTTTAAGACTCGTGGACTTCAATTCCCAGACTTCCTCAGCCAGCATGACTGGCTGAGGAATTCTGGGAGTTAAAGTCCACAAGTCCTAAAGTGTCAAGGCTGGAGATGCATAATAGAGGGCAGAAGTTCTAGGAGATCCAAAAGGCAGAAGTCCCAGTCAACAAGAAATTTACAGCTCCATAAGAAAATATGAATTACATCATTTGGATCAGGAATTGGAGTGATAATCAGGTTAGGTAGTTTCCTAGTGAGGAAGCATTCAAACTGGTGCTATTCCTGAGAATGGGAAGGGTCTCGGAGAAGATCAGGTTTTTCTCCAGCTGATCTTCTCTGAGACCCTTTCCATAGTCAAATCCCAGCTGGGATTTCTCAAATTGGAAGATGTGGGTGATCAGAGATGCTTTAGAGGTGATAGAAAGGTATGTTAACAGAAAACAACAATAGCCCGCTGCATTTCCCAACAGTACTGTAAAGATTTCTCGAAGAGGAACAGTAAAAAAATATGAAGGACTTGAAAATAAAGTAGCATAGGCAACTAAGTCCCAAGCAACACCTCACCAACTTCAGGAGCAATAGCACTTATACCAGTATTTATATATCTCTTCATTGAGCTTTACAGCCCTCTCTAAGTGATTTACAGAGTCGGCATATTGCCACCAACAATCTGGGTTTTCATTTTACTGACCTCAGAAGGATGGAAGGTTGAGTCAACCTTGAACTGGTCAGGATCGAACTCCTGGCAGTTGGCAGAATTAGCTTGCAATATTGCTTTCAGTCTTTGAACTATGGTGCTGCAGAAGACTCCTGCGAGTCCCTTGGATTGCAAGGTGATCAAACCGGTCAGTCCTAGAGATCAACCCTGACTGCTCTTTAGAAGGCCAGGTTCTGAAGATGAAACTCAAGTACATTGGCCACCTAATGAGAAGGAATGATTCACTGGAGAAGAACCTCATGCTGGGAAAGATTGAGGGCAAAAGAAGAAGGTGACGACAGAGAATGAGGTGGCTGGGTGGAGTCACCGAAGCAGTCGGTGTGAGCTTAAATGGACTCCAGAGGATGATAGAGGACAGGAAGGCCTGGAGGAATGTTATCCATGGGGTCGCAATGGGCTGGACACGACTTCGCAACTAACAACAACAACAACAACAAGACAACTAAGTCCCAAGCAATACCTCACCAGCTTCAGTAGCAATAGTACTTACACTGGTATTTATATATCTCTTCATAGAGCTTTACAGCCCTCTCTAAGTGGTTTACAGAGTCGACATATTGCCCCCAACAATCTGGCTCTTCATTTTACCTACCTCAGAAGGATGGAAAGTTGAGTCAACCTTGAGCTGGTGAGAATCGAAATCCTGGCAGTTGGCAGAATTAGCTTGAAATACTACATTCTAACCACTGTGCCACCACAGCTCAACTACACTTAGAGTAAGCGTAAGACTGGAATGTCAACAGATAGGATGCTTGAAACTTTTAAAATTACCTGTGCTATGGAAGCTTGAGGATTACCTATTAAATTTTTGAACATCCGTTTGGAGACCCACTTCAGCTGATGAAAGAAGGAAGTGGAATAGGTAATTTTTTGAAAAGTGGTCTCTTTGGTTTCACTCTTTGAAGACAGCTTTTCCAATTCTCTTTTGGTTTCTTGATTGTAAGAAGAACTGGAATACTTCTCTACCAATTTGTCTGCCAGTGTCTGATCTTGAGTACCATCTTTAAAGAGATAAGAGGAAAATGAATTACATTGAATACGGTTTTGCATTGTCTGGGTGGGATGACAATTTGGCTTGAACGTTGTGAGAATATTGTTGCTTAAATCGACTTTTGACCACAATTGAGCTCCAAATTTCTGTTGTTAAGCGAGACATTTGTGAAGTGAGTTACAACTTTTTACAACTGTTGTTCTTTCTACGACTTTTCTTCTGCCACAGTTGTTAAATGAATCATTGTGGTTATTAAGCTAGTAACAAGGTTGTTAAGTGAATCTGACTTCCTCATTGAACTTGGCTTGCCAGAAGTTTGGAAAAGGTGATCATGTGACCCAGGACACTGCAGCCATCATAAATATCAACCAGTTACCAAGCATCTGAATTTTGATCATGTGACAGGTTGAAGCTGCAACGATCATGTGAAAAATAGTCATAAGTCACTTTTTCGGTGCTGTTGTAACTTTGAACGGTCACTAAATGAACTGTTGTGAGTTGAGGACTACCTATATTTATAATAATGATGATGACAGAAAACTGTACAAACTATACATCTCAGCAAAGCCATTTCAGAACTGTTTGTTGGTTTGATCTATGAGGTAACATACATATACTGTATCTCTTCATTTCGATTTTCTCCATAACAACCTTGGGAGATAAGTTAAGCTCAAACAAAGTTATTGAATCAAAGTCACCCAGTGAATTTTTGTGTAGGGGAGTTCAAACTTCGACTTGCATCTCACCGATCATGGTCCAAAACCTTCCTTGTCACTCCCAAATCGGTGGGACTGTATATATCCTTTTATTTATTTTTAGATTTTTACCACACTTTTACATCTAAAGGTGGCTCCTAGTGGAACATACTAAAATCTGAGATGAAATAACAACAATACAATACCGACATTAAAAGGTTGGTAAAAAGACGGAAATAGAAAAAAGAACCTAAGTTAGTCAATGATGGCCAAAAAATCCAGAGTCTGGTAGTATCTTACTAGAAGGCAAGACAAAAAACAATGGAGGGAAGCTAATCAAGGAGAGAAATAACCTAGAACTAAGGAGAAACAGTGACAACAATTAGGAGAACAGCTTGCTTTCAAAAGTTGAGTGTGTTCCATCACTGGAGGCTTTTAAGAAGAATGTGGACAGTTACTTGTCTGGAATGTTAGAGTCTCCTGCTTGAGCAGGGGGTTGGACTAGATGACCTCCAAGGTCCCTTCCAACTCTGTTGTTCTTTTTTGGGTAACAACTTTTATTAAAAGGTATCAGCTTTTGTGGGTTGTAGCTCACTTCACCAGATGCATAGAGTAGCTAGAAGTTTGATAAGGCTATGGTTTAATGCAGTCCAATTAACCCTGTGGAACAAAGTGTTCATCCGGTCAATTTTTCTGGCATCAATTTATCAGGGCTGGTATTAAAATATAATCTATGTAATGATGGATGCAGCTTTCCCTACTTTCTGTGGCGCCATGATTAGTGAAAGCTATGCAGCATTTGGGACTACTGACATGCAAAGGAATCTAATATACTTGGATATATGTTCCTTGCTGTTCCATTTGCACTATTCAAATCCTAAGGGAGTTCAACGACAGAGTTGAGAGTGCAAAGAGCAGATTGAATAACATACCAGATTCCGAACAAGGAGCTATGTTTTGCACACTATACCTTTGTCGGTTTCATTATGAGAAGCCACAGCTGTCGAGTCTCCATTAATGATATCCAGGAAAAAGTCAGCAGGGTTATTGTATGGTTCACACTCATAACCTCAAAAAGAAAGAAAAGAAAGAAATGCTTCTGCATCATTTCAATGGTTGATAAAAAGGTAGGGCAAAGCTTTTCTGACAATACCTCAAATATCTAAATGACTGTTTGCTAAAGTTGGCCCAAAACAGACTTCCTAGATTCATTCATAAAACTGAGGACAGAGAAATTGGGTAGACATTTTCTCTGAATTTCTCCAGGAGAAGCAAAAAACTTATCCACCCATTTCCAAAATGCCTAGTAGCAAAGCCAGTAGCATCGGCACTGCTGTTTTCCTTTGGGATTTAATGCTGATGACAGGAACAAGAGCTGATTGTTTATAGCAGGGGTCCCCAACCCCCGATCCATGGACCAGCACTGGTCCGCAACATGCCAAAACCTGGGCTGCGCAAACAAGCGAAGTCCCATCCTTAGATGCAGGCAGCACATGAAACTACGCCCCCCTCTGGTCTACAGAAAAACCTCTCCACAGAACCGCTCTTTGGTGCCCAAAAAGTTAGAGGCCGCTGTTTTAGAGGAGGACAGGATATTTCCATAGATATCCCCCATGGCTACTTCTAAATAAATGTTTCCCCAAAATTATTTTACTACATAACAGTACATTGTTAGATTCCAAAGTTTCCAAAATACATGTGCGGTATTTGGTACATATTACTTATTGTGTAATAGAACTGCGGAAAGCCTTTGGAGGGTGGCTTCTGAAGGCCACGTATCTACAAGGCTCATTGTGGCAACTTCAGACTTTTTCCTCAGGTTTTTTAGCATGAAGACCCAAATGTAAAAGATGGCTTCCAGGTCTGACATACACACACAATGAAAGGGTTACTAAGCAGTGGTGAAATTCAATTTTTTTTACTACTAGTTCTGTGGCATGGCTTGGTGGGCATGGTGTGGATTGGTGGGCGTGGTGTGGATTGGTGGGCATGGCAGGGGAAAGATACTGCAAAATCCCCATTCCCT
This sequence comes from Natrix helvetica, assembly GCF_964273705.1. Classification (NCBI taxonomy): domain Eukaryota; kingdom Metazoa; phylum Chordata; class Lepidosauria; order Squamata; family Natricidae; genus Natrix; species Natrix helvetica. The sequence continues at coordinate 14,419,176 of NC_138558.1, forward strand.
CCCCACTCTGGGGCCAGCCAGAGGTGGCATTTGCCGGTTCTCCGAACTACTAAAAATGTCCGCTACCAGTTCTCCGGAACCTGTCAGAACCTTCTGGATTTCACCCCTGGTACTAAGAAAATTGAGGGAAGGCCTCGAAATATGATGAGCCTCTGAAGAACATCTGTGGTCGCTTTATGCAAAGCCTCTCCAAATAATTATCAAAATCTAATATATAGGTTTAAATAAAGCAAGGTAATTTATAATTCTATTTATATTGATACTCCATGAGCAATCTTGCCCTTTGCTGTTGTCTTTGAACTAAGAGTCATACTGAATCTTTGGAAGACTAATCTCAGACGTAAATATTTCTCCATCAACATTATGGTTCCAAATAAAATCAGATCCCAGATCTGTTTTTTTGAAAAAGAAAAGGTGATATTCAGACATTCAATAAATAGCCTTCTTGACTCTTACCAATGGTCTTAAAGTATTCTAAGGCATTCTGAGCAGGTCCATGATATAAAAGTCTTCCCGCAGCCAACAAGGTCAGTTTATCAAACAGCCTGAAGATGGAGTAGCGTGGTTGATGAATGGAAAAAATGATGGTTTTCCCTTGCTTGGACATCCTGCACAAAAAGCAGAAAAATGTTAAAGCGCTAAAGTTAAGTCCTTAAGATAAAATACCCTGAAAATTATTACTGATCATTCAAATCCTAGGTTTTGGGATTTGGGGGGGGGGGGGGGGGGAGATAAATTAGCAATACCAACAGCACTTAGACTTATATATCATTCTACATACTTTGTAGGCCTCTCTAAGCGGTTTTCAGAGTAGCCTAGTAAAACATCCATCTATCAATTTATCCATCTGTCATTTTGTATGGCTGTGCAAAATGTCAATATTTTAACTGGTCTCTTTCTTTTCATTATTCTCTTTGTTTTTTTCCCAGGAAGTGGGTGGGGCTTTTAAGAAAGCTGCTTCTGGATTATATCTTGAGCCTCTCAACGGGATGATGTTATAGAAAATGGCCTTCTTTTATTCTATGTGTGAGCATAAATACTGTAGTGTAGCATCATTTCCTAGTATAGAATCATGGCGTCAGAGGGCTGACATGGACCTCAGAGGTCGTCTAGTCCAACCCTCTGTTCAAGACAGGAGTCTTATTCATCGCAGCCAAACGGTTGTCCGGTCTGTTTTTGAAAACCTCAAGTTATCTTCTGTCATTTCTCCATGGAGCCCTTCATCTAGTAATTACCTTTTCAACAGCAGCAAAACGGCATTGGCGGTGCTGGCATCAAGGCCAGTGGTTGGTTCATCTAAGAACAAGATGGCCGGGTCGGTAATGAGCTCCATTCCAATATTGGTCCTTTTTCTCTCTCCTCCTGATATACCACGAATGAACTGAGTTCCAACCTAAAGGAAAAGGGGAATGTCTATGGGTACCGTCTTCTTGAAAACATTTTCAGGCAGAGATTGTTTAGCACCCAACAATACAAGACTCATATATGAATTTGAGTTTTTTTTAAATAAAAAAAAAACTGGAAGATAAAGGAGAATATTTGTAGTTCGGGGTTGAAATGAAGGGCCCTTGGTGGTCTCTGAGCTCGGTTGTTTTCTTGCAGATGTTTCATAACATCATGAAGATGTTACCTAGTTTGGATAACAAAATGTCTACAAGAAAACAATCAAGCTCAGAGAATACTGACTGGAGTATTGGAGACTGGAGACTAAAACATATGAGGAACGGTTGCAGGAACTGGGTATGTTTAGCTTAAGAGAAAGAAGGACTAGGGGAGACATGATAGCAGTGTTCCAATATCTCAGGGGTTGCCACAAAGAAGGAGTCAAACTATTCTCCAAGGCACCTGAGGGTAGAACAAGAAGCAATGGGTGGAAATTAATCAAGGAGAGAAGCAACTTAGAACTGAGGAGAAATTTCCTGACAGTTAGAACAATTAATCAGTGGAACAGCTTGCCTCCAGAAGTTGTGAATGCCCCAACACTGGAAGTCTTTAAGAAGATGTTGGATAGCCATTTGCCTGAAACGGTATAGGGTTTCCTGCCTAGGCAGGGGGTTGGACTAGAAGATCTCCAAGGTCCCTTCCAACTCTACTATTGTATTGTATTGTATTGTAATACCAAGAACCCTTCCAATTGAAATATATATTCATTAGCAGTAGTACATTAGTACAGACACAATGTTAATACATTGCCACTTTTGGGGACCCTTTGTTGAACCCTAGTTCAGGGATGATAAGATCAAGCCATAATAAAACCTGGTTTAAGTACTCACTCTGTGCTTCCCCTCCATTTATTTGTCTAATCTCTTAACCTGGTTCATATTCCCTTCTACATTGTTCATTAGAAAGCTAATACACTGCTTCATCTTATTGAGACCAATTTCTCTCAGTCTGATGGTTTAGTAGGCAGAGTTTTGTATTTTTCATCTTTGTATATTTGTATATTTAATGTAAAGATCCGGTAGTATGTAAGTCTCCTGTTCTTCACTTCTCCTAAAGGTTGATATTGTAGTTAGATTATGCAGAAGTGTTATAGGTCATACAGTAGGTCTCCCTTTTAATGCCACAAAGAGCACAGCCAAATTGTTTTTGACTTCAAATAAATTAAAGGAGGAATATTATATTCCCCGTGTCCTGGGAAGCGTGGGATAGACTTTGGAATAAGTATAGTGTCAACTCGTAAAGCATTCATGGTCTGCTCTCAAGTTGCCATGGGCCAGATATATAGAGATAGAGATAGAGAGATATAGATAGATAGATAGATAGATAGATAGATAGATAGATAGATAGATAGATAGATAGATAGATGATAGATAGATAGAGAGATAGAGAGATAGAGAGATAGATAGATAGATAGATAGATAGATAGATAGATAGATAGATAGATAGAGATCCAAACCTAGATAATTGAAGGCAGATCTTCTATATATGTGTGGATATATGTATGTTGTAGGCAAAATCCTGAATATGGTGTATCTAGAAAATCATGTTATATTGCTAACAAATATTCCTGAGTAATAGGTCCCAAATGAAAATATATATCAATTAACATTATAACACCTTCTTGGTGCCCTCCAGAGGGTTTTTTTTATCAATTCTGGCTGCCTTGGTGACCTTCGGGCATGAGGTTAGGCAGGGTCTATAATGCAGGGGTCCCCAACCCCTGATCCCATGAACCAGCACCAGGCCACAGCATGCCCAGAAACCAGACCATGCAAACAAGGGAAGCTGCATCCACGGGATGCAGGCAGCACAAGAAATTACGCTCCCTCCAGTCTCCACGCTCCCTCCATGACTTGGACGAGGGGATAGATGGAGAACTCATCAAATTTGCAGATGACACCAAACTGTCAGGAACAGCCAACACTCCAGAAGATAGGCTTAAGATACAGAAGGATCTTGAAAGACTTGAACATTGGGCCCTATCTAACAAAATGAAATTCAATGGTGAAAAAAAGTATGGTTCTACATTTAGGCAAGAAAAACAAACTGCTCAGGTACAGTTTAGGTGGTACCTTGCTCAACAGTAGTAACTGTGAAAGGGATCAACCATTTAAATAGGAGCCAGCAGTGTGCAGCAGCTGCCAAAAAAGCCAACACAGTTCTAGGCTGCATAAGCAGAGGGATAGAATCACGATCACGTGAAGTGTTAATACCACTTTATAATGCCTTGGTAAGGCCACACTTGGAATACTGCATTCAGTTTTGGGCCCCACGATGTAGAAAAGATGTGGAGACTCTAGAAAGAGTGCAGAGAAGAGCAACAAAGACGATTGGGGGACTGGAAGCTAAAACATATAAAGAACGGTTGCAGGAACTGGGTATGTCTAGTTTAATGAAAAGAAGGACTAGGGGAGACATGATAGCAGCATTCCAATATCTCAGGGATTGCCACAAAGAAGAGGGAGTCAAGCTATTCTCCAAAGCACCTGAGGGTAGAAAAAGAAGCAATGGGTGGAAACTAATCAAGGAGAGAAGCAACTTAGAACTAAGGAGAAAGTTCCTGACAGTTAGAACAAGTAATCAGTGGAACAGCTTCCCTCCAGAACAGTGGTGGGTTCCTGCTGGATCGCACCGGATCGCGCGCGCTCCCTTTCAACTGGAAAGTGAAACTGAAAAAGACTTTTCAGGCGCTCCGCTCCGCTGAGGAAACATCTCCGTTCCCAGCCGAGCTGGTGGAGCGCAGGCAGGCGTCGTTGCTTCGCCAGGGCCGGGCAAAACTGTACTTCCGGTTTCAGCGCCGGAAGGGAGCGCGAGAGCCAGGTGGAGCGCTGAAAGGGAGCGCGCAAGCCAGGTGGAGCGCTGAAAGGGAGCGCGCAAGCCAGGTGGAGCGCTGAAAGGGAGCGCGCGCGATCCGGTGCGATCCGGGAGGAACCCACCACTGCTCCAGAAGTTGTGAATGCTCCAACACTGGATGTTTTTAAGAAGATGTTGGATAACCATTTGCATGAAGTGGTGTAGGGCTTCCTGCCTGAGCAGGGGGTTGGACTAGAAGACCTCCAAGGTCCCTTCCAACTCTGTTATTCTATTCCATTCCATTCTATTCAGTCTATGGAAAAACCTCTCTCCGTGGAACCTGTCCCTAGTGCCCAAAAGATTGGGGGTCACTGATTTAATGGATCTGGCTTGAATATTTTAATCTGTCTTATTAGTCAGGAACTCCCCTAAATTATCAGCTCTGAAACCATCATCACGTAAGTGAAGGGTAGTCCAGTTTTAGCGCTGTCTTTATGGAACGCCATCCTCTGGGAGATTTAATTTCATTACCTTTGAATCTGCCACTTTTGTCAATCCCAGCTCTTTGATGATCTGGTTGATTCTCTCCTCTTTTTCATGAGCTTTTACTGTTCTTGGTAGTCTGAGTGCAGCTGAGAACTGGAAGTTTTCCCTCACCGTCAACGTCCCCATCACAACATCATCCTGGAAATACAAAGGACACATTTAGATTATTTCCATTTATTTGCTTCAAACCAGAAATTTGATGAGCAATAAGGTATGGGAGGGGGGGAGGATAATCAATTTACCTGTACTACATAGCCAGAGATGCATTTAAAATTGGCAGGCTGGGGGGCACCGTTGATGAAAACATCTCCAGTTAAGCCATGAGGATCTTTCCGTGCTGCTAAAATATCCAGTAATCTAAAAGAGAAATCAGAATTACATGATGTTTGCCACATTTTGCTGAAGTGAAAAGCGCACAAATGCAATTAACACCTTTGTACCATATTCTATTCTATTCTATCGGTTCGGACCGGATCGCCCGAACCAGTAGTGGAAATCGTAGGTGGCTCCGCCCACCAGTGGTGGGATTCATAAAATTTTACTACCAGTTCTGTGGGAGTGTATTGGTGGGCATGGCATGGCTTGGTGGGCGTGGCTGGGTGGGCATGGCAGGGGAAGGTTACTGAAAAATCCCCATTTCCTCCTGATCAGCTGGGACTCCGGAGGCAGAGAATAGATGGGGGCAGGGCCAGCCAGAGGTGGTATTTACTGGTTCTCCGAATTACTCAAAATTTCCGCTACCAGTTCTCTAAAACTGGTCAGAACCTGCTGAATACCACCTCTGCCACCCACCCATGCCCTGCTCTATGGCATCCCACTTAGGCCCTTTTTCCGCCAAAAGCACATGCGCAGAATGTGAACTGAATGTGAACGTGCACAGTCACTTTTGCGAACCAGTAGGGAAGATAAGTTTATACCACCCTTGGTTTGCGTGGTTTCGGTTATTTAAAAAATCTGCAACTATGGGGAAACCCTCAATGAAATGCAATAGAAGGTTAGATAGAGAGTTGGGCAGAGATAATCAAAATCCATCTGGCTCATCTCTCCCAGTCTAATTTTGCAAGCCATTGTTATTCAAGCATGTAAACCAGTGTTTCTCAACCTTGGCAACTTTTAAGAGGTTCAATTCCCAGAATTCCTTAGCCAGGATTACACGATCCTCACCACAGTTATGATCTGGTCTCATGTTGCAAGACTGGCGGCAGTTAAGCTTTCAAAGGAAGTAGGACATCATCAAAGCATCACGTTATGCTTGGCATCAAAGTAATTTCTGTTACTTCTTTAGCAAAGGATTATAGAAAACCACCATAAGATGGCGGCTCTTGCAGTTTGGAGGCTGGGTTGGAGGTTAGCAAGCATGTGCTTGAACCTCGAGTGCTGCCTGGGGAAGGGGGGAGGTGTAAGCACCCATCCTTTGCTTCAGCTACTGCTGGGGACATGAAAGGAGTCCTCCAGGGGTGGGTTCCAGTAGTCGCTACTGCCAGTTCACTTGTGGATGCGCCGCGTGCACATGTGCAGAGCAATAAAAATTTCTGTGCATGTGCAGGACCGAAAACAAGGAGAACTGGTTCAGGGGGTGTGCCAGGCCTGGGTTGCTGCCGGTTCCAGCGACCCAGGTCACCAAAGTACTACCAGTTCTGCCGAACCAGGCTGAACTGGTAGGAACCCACCAATGGAGTCCCCCAACTGGGCATAATCTGGGCAAGGGTGATGTCACTTGCTAATCCTTTCAACGTAGAAGTGCCTCGGCTTCTGACACGAGTGCGCCAGCGGTGGGATTCACTTACCTTCCCTACCGGTTCGCAAATGTGGGCCCACGCACGTCTACGCATGCGCAGTGCTCATGCATTATGTCGGGGCGGGGGGGGTGGAGCCTCCCGCAGCCGCCGCTACCGGTTCGCCTGAACCAGACAGAACCGGCTGAATCCGAAATTTGGAACGCAGATTTATAAAACCACATTTGTCCACTGCTATAAAACTTACGAAGATTTGCCACTGCCGGTTGGCCCCAGAATTGCATTCAGTCCTGGTGTCATTATTCCACTGAAAAACAAACCAACAAAAAAGTATTACTTTCTAAGCCACTAGAAACAAGTATCTCAGGTCAGAAATGTGTCTCTGGTGTGGAATAACCAACAGCTGCAAGCTAAAGGCAAGCCGTAATTCAGGGGTGTCCAAACTTGAGAACTTTAAGACTTGTGGACTTCAATTCTGGGAATTCTGGGAGTTGAAGTCCACAAGTCTTAAAGTTCCCAAGTTTGAACACCCCTGCCGTAATTCAAGGACGCTTTTCCACCACTGCTGAACTTCTTGAAAAAGAATTAAAAAAAAAAAAGTCAGAAGAATCCCAGTGCAGAAGAAATACTCTGTGCATTACAGGTGGTCCTTGAATTACAAGCATTTGTTTAGTAACCATTCAAAGTTACAACGGGCCCCTGGAAGACTGCAACGGCCATAAATATGAGTCAGTTGCCAAGCGTCTGAATTGTGGTCGCTGTGAACCACAGGGATGCTGCAAAGGTCATAAGTGTGAAAAGGAGTCGTACGTCACTTTTTTCAGTGCTGTTGCAACTTCGAACAATCACTAAATGAACTGTTGTAAATCGAGGACTATCGATAGCGGGAGACTATTTTACCAAAAAAGATGTCGCCCAAAGACCCTGCAAATCTTGCCCACATTTTCCATACAATCGATGATTTTTTTAAATATCCAAGATATCCTCTGCCGTAGTTGCTTTTTTTTTCTTGCTAACCTAAAAAAGGAAATCCAACTGCTTGTGCCTTTCCTTGTATAAATTGTCTACATCCGTGATGGTGAACCTATGGCACGCGTGCCACAGGTGGTGCATGGAGCCATTTGTTAGAGCATGCGAGGCGTTGCCCTGTTAGCTCCCCCGTGCATGCACGCACTGGCAGCTGACTTTGGCCTTCATTTTCAGGCTCCAGAGGGCGAAAAACAACTCAATGCGCAAACCGGAAGTCTGGGAAGGGATTGCGTACATAGAATTATGGTGTGGGCACGCCCGCGCACAACACCCCCCCTGTGCTCCCCCCACTTTTGGCATGCGATGGCAAAAAGGTTAGCCATCACTGGTCTACATCCTTCTCATTGTTGCTTTTCTACATTTTTTCAAACACAGTTTAAAAATTGGATGAGTAAATGAAAGTACTTCTAGATACCGAAGAAGTGAAGAAGATTCTTGATGGGAAGCACAAAGACTTCAGGGAAAAACGAAGTCCAAAAAAGCACCTCTGGGACAACTATGACCTGGATGACTGAGAATCTCCATAGACATCTAGATACAGATAGTCCTCAATTTACAACAGTTCATTTAGTGACGGTCCAAAGTTACAAGGGATTTTAACCTGCCGTCGGTGGGAGAAGCATCAGAGGGGGTTCGGGAGTTCATGGCTTCCATGACAGCCATGGACCTGACTCAAATGATTCAGGGCCCAACACACGAGGGAGGTCACACTCTGGACCTTGTTTTTGTCTCTGGCCAGTGGCTGAGTGATCTGGGAGGAGGCGACTTAACCATCACTCCCCTGTCATGGTCAGATCACTCACTCCTTCGTCTTGACTTCCCTGGTGCTACCTCCCGCCGCGGGGAGGCGGAACCGGAAAGTTCCAGATGGTTCCGCCCCAGGCGCCTGATGGAACCTGATAGGTTCCAGACGGAGCTTGGGCCACCTCCTGTAACCTTGACCCGCCCCCGGGTAGGGGACCTGGTGGTTGCGTGGAATAATGCAACTACCGGGGCCTTGAACCGGGTGGCGCCTTTGCGGCCTCTCCGGCGGCAACGATCCACCCTGGCCCCTTGGTTTACCGAGGAGCTGAGGGTGATGAAATGCCGCAAGAGACGTCTAGAGAGTCGTTGGAGATCCTCTCGCTCCGAATTTGATCGAACACAGGTACGAGCCCATTTAAGGACGTACCTTGTGGCATTGAGAGCGGCCAAACGTCAATACTGTGCCACTCTCATTGCATCCGCGGAGAACCGCCCTGCCGCCCTGTTTCGGGTGTCCCGCTCCCTCTTGTTTCAGAGGCCGCGGGAGGCCCCTCTACAGGGCAGGGCAGAGGAATTTGGTAAATATCTGCAGGATAAAATCGCTCAAATCCGGAGAGACTGGGTTCCTGTCAGTGATCCAATGGAGACGCCCATGGCGAGTCTTGAGGCTTCTATCTGGGAGGAGTTTGACTTGGTTGCCATCGAGGATTTGGACAGATTGCGTGGACGACTGCGACCCACCACATGTTTATTGGACCCGTGTCCCTCCTGGCTTGTACTGGCATCCTGGGAGGTTACACGAGACTGGCTCCTGGGCCTAGTGAATGCTTCGTTGGGAGAGGGGTCTCTCCCGGCCGCCTTGAAAGAGGCGGTGGTGAGACCCTTGCTCAAGAAGCCTTCCCTGGACCCTTTGGAGCTGGCCAATTATCGTCCTGTCTCCAACCTTCCCTTCTTGGCGAAGGTTGTAGAGAGTGTGGTGGCCTACCAGTTCCCACGACATCTGGAGGAAAATGATTATCTAGACCCGCGCCAGTCCGGCTTCCGCCCCGGTCACAGCACGGAGACGGCCTTGGTCGCGTTGGTGGATGATCTCTGGAGGGCCAGAGATAGAGGTTGTTCCTCTATCCTGGTCCTATTAGACCTCTCGGCGGCTTTTGATACCATCGACCATGGTATCCTGCTGCGCCGGCTGGAGGGGTTGGGGGTCCGGGGCACCGTTTTGCGGTGGTTCGGCTCCTACCTCTCTGACCGGACGCAGCGTGTGTTGACAGGAGAAGAGAGGTCGACCCTACGCCCCCTTACTTGTGGGGTGCCACAGGGGTCGGTCCTCTCGCCACTCCTGTTCAACACATATATGAAGCCGCTGGGTGAGATCATCCGTGGTTTCGGGGTGGGATACCATCTGTACGCTGATGATACTCAGCTGTACTTTTCCACCCCGAACCACCCCAACGAGGCCATCGAAGTGATGTCCCGGTGTGTGGAAGCCGTACGGATCTGGATGGATGACAACCGACTCAAGCTCAACCCTTCCAAGATGGAGTGGCTGTGGGTACCAGCCCCCCGGTTCAGCCAATTAATTCCATCATTGGCCATTGGGGGCATCCATCTTGCCCCCGTGGAGCGGGCGCGCAATTTGGGCGTCCTCCTAGATGCCCGGCTGTCCATGGATGACCATGTGACAGCCGTGGCAAGGGGGGCGTTCCACCAGGTTCGCCTGGTGCGCCAATTGCGCCCCCTACTGGACCGGGATGCCTTGCGCACAGTCACTCATGCGCTGGTGACGTCTCGCTTGGACTACTGTAACGCTCTCTACATGGGGCTTCCCTTGAAATGCACCCGGAGGCTGCAGTTGGTCCAGAACGCAGCCGCGCGGGTAATTATGGGGAGTACTAGGTACTCCCACGTGACACCGCTCCTGCGCGAGCTGCACTGGCTTCCTGTGGTCTATCGGGTGCGTTTCAAGGTTTTGATAACTATCTTTAAAGCGCTCCATGGCTTAGGACCTAGTTACTTGCGGGATCGTATTCTGCCCCATACATCCCTGCGACCAATTCGCTCGCACAGAGAGGGGCTCCTCCAGGTGCCGTCCGCTAGACAATGTCGTGGGGCGGCGCCTAGGAGTAGAGCCTTCTCTGTGGCGGGCCCAGCCCTGTGGAATGACCTCCCTCCGGATATTAGGAATACCTCTGACCTCCGCTCCTTCCGTATTAAGCTTAAGACCCACCTTTTCCAAGCAGCTGGCCTGGCTCAACTTTGATTTAACCATATCGCTCCTGACGGGTTTTTAACTGGGTATTTTAATTATATTTAATTTCTAGGGGTTTTAAATACAGTATTTTAATTGTTTTTATCAATCGATCTCCTCCTTATGTATGTATGTATGTTTTAGTGTACCTTTGTTATATGTTTGTTTTGTTTACATATTTATTTCGAATGTTTCGTTGTACGCCGCCCCGAGTCCTTCGGGAGAGGGTGCGGCTAAGAAATAAATATATTATTATTATTATTATTATTACTGAAACAAGTGACTTATGATCATTTTTCTTACTTACGACCATTGGAGAGTCTCCATGGTCATGTGACTTATATTCTGGACAACCGGTTCATATTTATGACGGTCTCAGTGTCCCAGGGTCATGCGATCCCCTTTTGCGACCTTCTGACAAGCAAAGTCAATGGGGAAGCCAGATTCACTCAACAACTGTGCTACTAACATAACCACTGAGATGATTCACTTAACAAATGTGGAAAGGAAGTTCATAAAACGGGGCAAAACTCACTTAACACATTTCTCACTTAGCAACATAAATTTGGGGTTCAATTGTGATCGTAAGTAAAAGACTACCTGTAGTAATCAATTGAAATCCATTGATCAAAGTATGCAGAAACGTACATCTATTTTCAGAAGTTTTTGTGTGAAACATAATAATTTTGGCTTCAAAATATAACCATGATCTCAGGGATACTCTCTGAAACATTGACTTTTTTTATGGTGTCATTAAGTTTGATTACTTCTGCCTTCATGAAACATTCTTTCTAGCTACCTATATGAACTTTGTTGGATATTCTGCAGGGAGTAACATTTTACTTTTCACACAGAGAGTAATATAATTCAGTTAATTATTTATAGCATCACACACTGATCCCATATCATAATGAACTTCTTACACAGATCAATGATGGAACCATGCAACGATGATGGAAAGTTAACATTTAAAAGGAGATCCAAACAACAAACACCCAAGGACAGCTGACAACGGAACCTGATGTTTGAACCTGGGTTATTATACTTCGTGTTTGCTTAATATTTTCCAAGCTAGACAACACCTTATTTCTCATGTTTTTTTCCTGTGTTATCTGGTGGTTATGTTACTGTGAAAGTCCGAAATCTGGTGAATGTTGACATTCACCAGTGAATGTCGACATTCACATAGTCGCTTGGTGTATGTCCGAAATATATACCCTTATCCTCTCGACACCCTTAACCTAATACCCTTATCCTGTCGACACCTCGGCTCCTCGCTTCCTTTTAAGCGTCTTCTATTCGCGGACTTCTTTTTTTTTAAAACCTGCGATCCTGCGCGGTTAGAACGAGTAGTTTCCAGGACCGCGAATTGAAAAGCAAAAGTAAAGCGTTACGCTGACTCGTTATATATATGTCACCGTGAAAGACCGAAATTGGTATGTGTCGACATTCACCGGTGAATGTCGACATTCACCAATTTTGGTCTTTCATTCACCAGTGAATGTCGACATTCACCAATTTCGGTCTTTCATTCACCAATTTCGGTCTTTCACGGTGACAGTTACACTTCATGCCCACAAGATTTTGGAGATTCATCTCATATTCTGTTCTCTTCCAGATGATTCGGAGGATCCCTGAAGATGGGCTTCAGCATGAGTCTGAAAGCTCAAAAGATAAAGATTCTGGTCCCATTGACCGACCCAGATTGGATCGATCCTACAACACTATCTTGGGACACGTCTATTTCTTTTCATTCATAATTTTTTTAAAAATAAGTATGGGATACGACCTAAGAGACTGTAGTACACCTCAAAAAAGATAGCACTTTTTTCACTGCTGCACAGCTTCCACTGGACTCAATCTAGAGGTGGGCGGCTGAGAGTTCAGACCGGTTCGGGTGAACTGATAGTTCTCAGCAGCATCTGGCCCCACCCATCCGCCCCAGCGCTATCACGTCCTATGTAATCGCCATGTATTGGATGCCACACGCATGCACGGAAGGCACACACGCTCATATTTTCAGTTCTGGGCAAATCGGTTGTTACATTATGTGACGCCCACCTCTGACTTGATCCACTGAAACTTACCAATGGCCATCATAAAAATTATTCTTAATAGAAAGATTAGTCAATAAACATTTGATTAAACATGTCCTAGAACGGGGGTGTGAAACTCGATTTCATTGAGGGCTGCGTTTGACCTCAGCAAGTAGGCATGGCTAGCTCAATGTCCTACAGCCCATGTGGACTCCTCCTCGGCTCTGTTTTCAGCTATGACAGCTTCCTGCAGCCCTCTGCCAGGCCGCGTGCAGCCCTCCCAACCTTCATTTTCTCTGGCAGAGGCACTTCTCTGTTTCCAGGGCAGCCCCACTCTAAGCAACTCATGGGCCGGATCCAGACTGCAGGCCTTGAGTTTGACACCCCTGTCCTAGAATATCAGATGAACTTGTCATCCTGAGAGAAAAAAAAAACACAAACTATGTTCTTTCTCATGAGTGTGAACCCTTCTTGATTGGAACTTTCTGTTGATGTAAAAAAAAAAAATTACAGATAAGAGTTCAAATATTGACTGTCCAGGAATAGATTCAACTAGTAAATCAGCTGAAGCTGAAAAAAGCACTCTTTACTATGGAAGCCACTGGGGCCTAAATGCAGGCCCAAATTATCAGAGTCAATTTAGTGTAGTGGTTAAGTATTATAGAAATCATGTTTCACATTGGGTGTGATCTTGGACCAGTCATTCTTTCTCAGCCCAAGGAAGGAGACAATGGCAAACTACTTCTGAAATCTTTCCAAGAACACTAATTCAGGCCAGGCCAGGCCAGGAGTCTTAAAAGTGCACTCACACAGACTAAAAAAAATAGTTCAAATTATACACCTGATGCTTCAGTGGAGTACAACCTCAACAAATTGCAGAGAAGAGTAACAAAGATGATTAGGGGACTGGAGACTAAAACATATGAAGAACGGTTGCAGGAACTGGGTATGTTTAGCTTAAGAGAAAGAAGGACTAGGGGAGACATGATAGCAGTGTTCCAATATCTCAGGGGTTGTCACAAAGAAGAGGGAGTCAAACTATTCTCCAAGGCACCTGAGGGTAGAACAAGAAGGAATGAGTGGAAACTAATCAAGGAGAGAAGCAACTTAGAACTGAGGAGAAACCTCCTGACAGTTAGAACAATTAATCAGTGAAACAGTTCGCCTCCAGAAGTTGTGAATGCCCCAACACTGGAAGTCTTTAAGAAGATGTTGGATAGCCATCTGTCTGAAACGGTATAGGGTTTCCTGCCTAGGCAGGGGGTTGGACTAGAAGACCTCCAAGGTTCCTTCCAACTCTACTATTGTAAATGTAAAATAGACAAACTCCAAATCCCAGGGATATTATCCAAGTGCCACCATCTGGTCCTAAAGGTTTCCAAAATATTGCATATGAGCCATGTTAAAAATCCTATGCAAACGCTAAGGATAACTACAAGGAAAACAAGCTGAACACGCAGGTGGACTTACTAAATATACATACTTGATATCTCTCAAAATTTCTTTTTCAAGTATTTTTCGACAGCCAATAAATCCACTCTTCATCTTCACTCTGTAGCAGATGTTACGAAAGGTGACGGTGCTGGATTTTGTTGAGCTCCATGACTGATTCTGGATACCATTCGTATTGCAATCTGCCATCGGGACAACAACTTCTGGGCTCTGAGACATCTTTCTGGATTATATTTACTCCTAGGAATCACAGACGTATGTTATTTTTCAGAGAGGCCCTGTCTTTCATTTAATGTTTTATTTTATCATGCAAATAAAAAAAATGTATAAATGCATAAACAGTATTAAACAATTAACACACCAGCTGCAAATTAATACGCCCTAAAAATTATGTTATAAATTGAACCGTTTTAAAAATATTGACCATATTGCTCAAAAGAATTTACTTCTTTTTTTTTAATAAACACTTGTTCAAATGTTAATAACATGCAATTATGGACGATCCAATTCTACGTTGTAGATTTCTGCTTTCTATGCTGTAAAAATTATTTCAGGCAATGCCCCTTAGGATATCAGGATCCTGAATCCTAATATCTCCCAAATACTAAGAATATACCCATATGTATTCTTAACCTTCATTGATTGACCCAGAGCAGGATGAATAGAATATAAAAATAATAATGAATCAAAACTTTATGAAAAAAATTATCATTATACACTGGAATTTTGCTTTTTGAACATATCCCCAAAGACTCTCAGTTATTGATTTTTGAAAAGTTTTTAGATTCTAAAAATGAGAAGTTGAAGCAATCTATTTCTATAGGTCTAGTTTTAACAAGCTTAAGGATTTAATTAATCCCATATCAACGCTAAATGGATTTTATATGGATTTTAATTATTTTTTTCCTTCTGTAATGTTCAGTTTATTTTAAGCCCATATCGCTGCTAAATGGATTTATATGGATTTATATGGGTTTTGATTGTTTTTTTCTTTCTATTATGTTTATTTTGATCACTACATAATATATGTCATTTTTTTAAAAAAAATTAAATACATGCTATCTGGGTGCATGTATAGATAGAGAGTTAGAAATATAGTTGGAAGGAAGGAAGGAAGGAAGGAAGGAAGGAAGGAAGGAAGGAAGGAAGGAAGGAAGGAAGAAAAAAGGGAGGGAGGGGGAAACTATTTTTTAATTTTTTGATACATATAAAAAAATTTATTTTTTCACTTTTATAACATATAACCATATGCATACTATTACATAGCCAACATCGTATTGTATTATTAAATGTTTACATCAATTCATCTTACCACCAACTCCCAAAAACAATTTTTGGCTCTTCTGCTCTCCATACACCATATTTGTACCTTATCCATCACTTTCTTCTCCCTCTCTCCTCCCTACCTCCTTTCTTCCCTAGGAAGGGGGGGAAACTATTGTGTGGCTTTAAATGTGTTGTCCTTTTTCACTGCCAGAGACAATGCCACTATGATTCAGCAAGAGTTAATGTTTCTTGGCACCAAGCAATAACTACAAGAACATAGAGCACGTGTAGACAACAGATGTTAGCTGTGTGAATCGGATTGTGACCGCGGTATCTGAAAAAAACCTTTTGCCATTCATTCCTACTTATGGCTCGACATCCTGTAATCAACAGACACTCTGCTCTAAAGGTCTCAGCACATGGCAGATGGCTGGTCAAGAAAAGGAGACTTTTGATTGAGACTTTTGACTTCCTGGCTGACATACCAATGTCTTAAAGTCCTCTTGACATTTATTCTTCTCACGTTACCAGCAAAAACAAAAACGGAAGTCCTAACTTGCTGTATAAATTTAGAAGCAGACAGAAATGGGGTCTTTGGGATGTCCTGCATGGGAGGATAGGAAAAGGCAAGAATGAAAGATAAAAAAAGATACATCTTAAGCTAAGTGAGCAGAAGACAGGAAGCAAAATAAAGAGAGATGTGAAAGAGCAAAGGATGATATTGATCTGAAAGCTTGGGATGAAAATTTTGACATATTCAGGGAAGTCTCTTTCTCTGCCTCTTTCTTGTATTGGCAAGAAAGTAGGGATACTGAGAAGAAAGCATTTCATAAATGATACGCTAATATTATACTGAATGTCTATGGAGATTCTCAGCCATCCAGGTCATGGTTGTCCCAGAGGTGCTTTTTCAAGAAGCAACTGGACTTTCTGGTTTTTTCTTTGAAGACATTTCACTTCTCATCCCAGAGGTTTCTTCAGTCGGAACTTGAAGAAGTTTCTTGGATGAGAAGGGAAACCTCTTCAAGGAAAAACAACATCTAAAAACATGGTTCTATCAAGTGCTAGTAGCATAATTGTAAGGAAAGTCATTTGTACTTATATCTGAGCTGATATGATATCAAGAACAATACTTAAGGAGTGAGGATGATTCCATTTTCCCCAGAATTTTCATTTCTAAAGTCTCTCTTTGTTTTCATTTATTTATTTAAAATGTTTCTACAGCCACCTATCTTATAACCAACTCTGGGTGGCTCTTTAACTTTAACTTATTTAATAACACACAGCTAATGAGAGTGGGGGTGAACAGTCACGAAAAAAGAAAAAAGAAAAGGGAGGATAAATATTTTTTGTTGTTTAAAAAATTGACATATACACATGTAGGAGAAAGATAGAAAGAGAAAGATAGAAAGAGATAGATAGATAGATAGATAGATAGATAGATAGATAGATAGATAGATAGATGAAAGAAAGAAAGAAAGAAAGAAAGAAAGAAAGAAAGAAAGAAAGAAAGAAAGAAAGAAAGACAAACAGACAGTCTTTGTATTGATTTCTAAACTTTCTTATTGCAAAGTAGAGTTTTCCCTGGCTTGGTTCCTTCAGGATATGCTGAGAACATCCAGAATTCCCAGGACAAAAGATTCATCTGAAAAACACCTTGTTGGAAAAATTAAACAATTAAATTAACGTGTGACAATCCTGCCCTGTAGCAAAAGGAAACATTTAGATGGTTAGGAAGAGGTAGGATAAAAGTAGTAAAGAAAAGAGAGGTGGCAAAATCAAAAGGCAAAAAAATATATATAGACTTGCGCATGGATAAACATGCTTCTGTTTCCCTTTTAGCACTCTAAAACCAAACGATTCTTTATTCTTAAAATGCAGACAGCAAAGTAAAAACACCTGGATGCGAAATTAAAAGAAAAGCCAATTACGACAGCGCTCCCAGCAAACTGGTACAGATCCGCTGTGCATCAACAGTACTTATTTCCAAATCGATTCATAAAACTGTATTCTAAAACGGCTCTTTTTCGGTATGGAAAGGTTTGCCTTTGTGCTCAACAAAACCCCCATTAGCCCTTCCGAGCATAGAATTATACAGACAGGAAGCCGCCAACAAAAGCCTTTGATTTCTTAACATAAGGAGTCAATCTCGGAGCCCCAGATGCACACATGGGAAAAGCCAGAAACACAACACAACACCACACACACACAGAGAGAGAGAGAGAGAGAGAGAGAGAGAGAGAGCTGCATGGCACATTAGAGAGAATTATATACTTATTTTCTGGGATTCATCTGGGTGGCTGGCGTGGATGGTGCTACCTGCTCTGTAACGACCTTTGGTTTTAAGCAAATAAATGGTTTCTGTCTGACATAACCCACAAGGAGGACAATTCCAGACTTAGCTCTGTGGAAGCTTCTCCTGCCAAGCCTGCCTGAGTCTTTAAAGTGCTATTAAGACTCTTTTGTGTCTTTTCGATGATGCCAGACATGAATAAAACCCGCCTTTCTGGAGAGGTCTGGCGTTATAGGAGCCTAAATTGTAAGTCTGAACAGCCCCAGGGTAGGTCAAAAAAAAATTTAAAGGCACTGTGAGATTTTGGAGACATTTCATTCCTCCCTTAAAAATATGGTGGGGGCGAGGCAGGTTTTTTAAAAAATACCCTGAATTTATTTTAAATGGAGGGATTCCAAGTGATTTCTAGACCTTTCAAGATGGGGAGAGCTACAGTGCTGATGTTCTTTAATACTCAGTATAAAGATAATGCAGGTGATGTTAGGTATAGTTTTTACCCTCTGTAAAAAATTTCTTGCAAGGCCAGTGAACACAGACGATTTTGTTAATAAATCAGCCTTAAAAAAATCCAAATTATTGACACAGGGAAGGAAAAGGGAGGGGGGGGAACACTGTTAAACTGACCATTGTGATAACTAGTTAAAATGTTACACTTTAATATTGGATTCACATTCCATAATATGCCTTGCTTACTACCCTAGTAGCAGTAACAGTAGGCGGCTTTCCAAAATATTCTGGGAAGATAGTCCCATGTTCTTTTTTTTTTTGTTCTATTTAGTTTTAAAAAAGTATAAATGGGAAGACAGTTAGGCTTTCAAAAGATTGTGGGAAGATAGTCCCATGTTTTTTATTCTAGTTAGCTTTAAAAAAAATGGGAGGACAGTTAAGTTTTAATCAGATCCTAAGGAAGGTGTATATCTTCCAGATTTTAAAGGCATCAGAATTAGTCCTTTAAAAAGAAAAACACAGCTTGGTTATTTTTTTAAATATTAGTGCATTTTTTTAAAAAAACCAATCAGGCTTATTATTCAGTAAGATTAAGTGTTGGTTAGATTCATCATCATTTATTAAATTTATTGACTGCCTGGTTCCCGGTGACTCCAAATGGTTCTACCACTTGCTCAGTTTTAGTCCAATCTCTCTTTTTTATATACATTACTGTAATTTTCAGTTATATGATAGGTTCTTCCTTTTACAGTTATGTCTTTCGAGTCTGGCCATTGCAAAACTTGAGTACATCTGGGTACTTTGCGGTGTGAATATATCATGGAACATTCCTACCCTACTTAGAATAGTTGGCATTTGTAAAAAGGAAAAAAAACCCGGTGAGTTTCAATCACACGAGCTAGAAACTGCTGGCTTATTATCAGCGGTCAACAACTGTAAGGAAACCGGCAAATGCTGCTGCTAACAAGGACCATTTCTTTCTTTCTTTAATTCAGGCAAACAACTGAGAAGTTAGAACCCAAACGAATAAACAAACAAAAGAAAACTAAACTATCGCAAAGGAAAGGGAAGTGGGGAGGGAAATCCCCAGATGCCCATTTTGGACTTACCTTCAATGAATGTAAGAGGCAACAGAAGCAGCAGGAAAATAAAATAAGGTGTTCACAGCACATCTGGAACTATGGATTGCGACTTGCAGACCTTTCTACAGCTCTCAAAAAGGCACTCCAACAAAGGTGAAAGCAGTGAGTTTCTCCTCTCTTTCAATTCAAGCCATTTCTTTTGCACCGCTTGGTAAAGAGATCACGGCTCATCCCTCCTCCCCCTTCCAGCTGCAATTAAGGGAGGGGTGAAAGGTCTGCCTTAGGGAGGGACTAGCACCGAATTGCACTTTCGCCTGACTCTATTTCACCGGCTGATAATGCTCCAAGCACAAGGCAGAAGGCGCCACAGGAAGTCCATGGACATTTGAACATGCACCCAGATCCCCACTTTAAACACCCTCAGAGAAAAGCTCCAGAGTCATCCAGGCTGCCCGCAAGTTCATGCCCATGTGAGAAAAATTAAGGAGAACGCTTAGGCAAATGTATTTTCCCACTGCCTCCAGCTCTGTTCAAAAGCTGAAATTCTACTGTAACGGGAGTAAACATGCAATAGATCCAGGCCTCACCCACATCCCTATGCTGTAAGCAGAAAAGAAGCTGAACAAAGAAGGGCACACACATCCTGGGCTGCCGACGCAGGCTGGGGATTTCTGGGAAACTAACCAATCAATCAACCAGCCAACCAACATGAAGAGGTTTATTGGGAAAACAGAAGAACATCCTCCATTTATAACCTGCCGTTTCAAGAATGGCAATTCCTCCATTCCTATTGCACAGGTAGGAATCCTTATGCCAGTGGTGGATTTCTACCAGTTCGCACTGGTTCTCCAGAATCGGTAACTCTACCGTCAAGCAGAGGGCGAACTGGTTCTCTGTTGCTTTGAAAGTGGGCCCGCCCGCCTGTCCCTGGGTTATACCTACCTTAATTTCAGCTTCTGAAGCCCAGCTGATCAGGGGCAGCAAATTGAATTGCCGCTCCTCAGCTGCTTTCCAAGCAAGTTTCTTTCAAGTGCGCACGTGTGTGCAGCATGCGTCGGGCATGTGCATGCTCAGCGAACCGGTATGAACCCACCACTGCCCTACGCAATAAATTATAGAATAGAGAAGAATACAGAATAACCAGGGACATTGTGACCCAATGCCAATAGGTACTTCTACTGTGATTAGGATACATTGAGCTGAGAACCTAGGAAAGTAAATGAGACAGGTTTGTAGTAGTTCAGGCACCAGGCTAGAAACCAGGAGACTGTGAGTTCTAGTCCCGCTTTAGCTGGTTGACCTTAGGTCAGTCAAGAGGTGGTATTCAGCAGGTTCTGACCAGTTCTGGAGAACCGTTAGCAGAAATTTTGAGTAGTTTGGAGAACTGGTAAATACCACCTCTGGCTGGCCCCGCCCCCCCATCTATTCTCTGCCTCCCGAGTCCCAGCTGATTGGGAGGGAATGGGGATTTTGCAGTATCCTTCCCCTGCCACGCCCACCAAGCCACGCCCACAGAAATGGTAGTAAAAAAAATTGAATCCCACCACTGGGCCAGTCCCTCTCTCTCCACCCAACTTACCTCACAGGGCTATTGTGGTGGGAAAAATAGGGGGAGGAAGGTGTGTTGGATATGTTCACCGCCTTGAGTTATTTGTAAAATTAATAAAGGCAGGATGCAAATTAAATAAATAAATTCTGTAGGATGCTGAAGAGCAGTACTAGGGCTGTTTTCCCCACATGTTCCCCTCCCAATGTATGGGTCTCCAACTCTTAACTGCTACAACTAGATTACAAAAAGCTGCAATATAAATAAAGCTGGACCTAAGGTGCATTTTGACCCGCAAGTATAGTTGATATAATTACATACATACTTACACGTACAGCTACAATCAAGCTGTTAGAAACTAACCAGCTTAAATAGAGGGAATTAAATTAGCTAAAGAAGACAAGTCCTCCTTTTTTCCCCAACACATGGAATCTTTCTTATCAATTTTCCAAAGGAGACAAAGGGTTATTCAAGAATGTCTGTTGCATATTTGAATTCATCCCTGAGAAGCAATGCTTAGCATGGCCCAAGCCATATTCTAAATTTCAGGGAGGGCTGTAACTCAGCATTAGGGCAACGTTTGGCATTCATTAGACCCCAGTCTTAATATCCAGTATTTCCACTTAGAGGTTCTTGAGTAAGAAGCACATGCTAAAGAACCAGCTGCATTCAGAATGCACCAAATTTTGATAAATCAACCCATAGCTTGATGCAAGATAAGCCAACCGTGTAGATCAAATATAGAATAGCAATTATTCTTCTCCTTGAGATGTTTTAATCCTTCGATTGGGTTAGAATCTGTAACTTTCCATTGGGGGGAAAAAAGCCAGAAAATTAATTATCACCATTTCCCTTTCTAAACTATGAGACGTGGTGACAATGAAGACGGACACGATGTGTAACCTAGACCATTATATGGGAAGAGGAAATTGTAATCATCTTGATCTATTCATGTTTAATAACTTTGGGATCTCTCTTGTTCTGTACTTAGGGCAAGCAGGGCCTGGAAAGGAGACATGGTATCTACCAGCTGTCTGGAACATACAGATATCTTATCACTATCACCAATTCTTCAATTGTTTTTGGTTCACTACATGTGCCATGCTTAAAAGTTGCATTGCTATGAGTACGTTCTGATAGATAACCAACTGGAACAAGACTAGGGAAGTTTTCTACCTGAAAAGCTGGAGAGCCTTTTGTAGACTTATATGATCTACCAAAACTAGTGAGTTTGGTACTGTTGAAAGAAATGTCCTTCTGGGTTCAGCTCCAAGTGGGGGAAGAAGACACTGGAAACTTGGAGGCTGCTTGGAAAGATGGTTTAATGGTGGACAGGACTACATGGCTTGAGTCCTGAACAGAAAAGGTGATCACATGCTTCCAGATGTTGGGTGGAGAAGAAAAGAGAGAGAGAAAAAGAGACTTGCTGGACTTTTTTATACTCTGTTCAGCTCCACCTCTCTGTTTCCTGTTCCTGTGTAAGAAATGCAAACTGATTGGTTGTCAGACTCCTATGGGGCCATGCAGGGCAGCTCTCTAGGCTGTGTTTTGAGTCCAAGTTTGGTTGAGTTCCTGGATGCCATGTGGTGAGTTGGGCAAAGGGTTAATACTATCATGCCTTAATCCCATCACCCTCGAGCGGAAGGGGGGAAACTCTTTGTTATGTAGAATAGACTGACTCGGGCATTTTAATGGCCCATTAAGGAAAGTGGGGGCTATTAAGAGTGAGTCTGTTTCCTGCCTAAAAACATGTTTCTCCATTTCTGATCCAGGGAAATATAATATTCTGCCTTTTCAATATTCCCCAGGATATTTCATTTTTCTAGGAGAGGGGTGAGAGTTTTAACTTCCTAGAGTACCATTTTAATACCTGGCTTCTATTCTGTTATAGGGAAGTAGCAATCCTACAGTTTTTGATATGAGCCTCGAGATGCATAACAGTAAATTCAATAATTGACCGTATAATTGGGTCAATGTAGCTCCAGCATTTATCTAATATCTCAAATCCAATCATTTCTGCATTAGGAGAAAGGCCAAATTCTGCACACGTGCACACATGCGCATACACAGAGGCACACACAACACAGAGTCAGTATTAGGGCTTTTTGTTACTCGCTTAAGGATGGCGCAAAGATGTCCGAGTATCCTTTATTTTCTACCGTATCTGAAACATTATCTTCATGATGATCCCACCCCATACCAAAACAGCTTAAATGGCTCTACATTGTTCCAATGCTAAAGTACCATGTTTTCCCAAAAAATATGGCATGTCCTGAAAATAAGGCCGTGCCAGATTTTTGGGGTGGGCAAAAATATAAGCCCTCCCCTGAAAATAACCCCCCTTGGACAACCCCCCCCCCCCGTCCTCCTCCTCCGGCCACGCAGAGCGCCACTCACCAACCTAGCGGTATCCCAAAGGCACCAAGTCACGGGAGCCCGGAGGAACAAGCGCTCGCACAGCTTGGCTTCTTCAGGATACCGCTGGGTCAGTGTGTGGCGCTCTGCCTGGCTGGAGAGGGGGGTTGCGTGAGCGCCTGTTCCGCCCCCCTGCTTGCGCGCCTCCCAGACTTACCACAACCTGGGCCACCTCTCCTTGTAGGGCCAGAGCGCCAGCGCCAACCCCAGAACAATAAGCCACCCCCACCCGCCGATAAAAAGGCCCAGGCCATATTTGGGGGGTCAAAAGAAAATAAGACCCTGCCTTATTTGGGGGGAAACACGGTGGAAGTTTTCCCTTAAGGAGAAAATACGTTTTGCTGTGGGCACAATTTAATGTATTTTTGGTTAGGTGGCACCCCCTCCCCTTCCTCCAAAGGAGCAGGATCAATTCAATACCTCAACATCTTAGAGTAGGATTCAGCTCTTTCAGAGGTAGATTTCTCTTGCCTTCCCTACCGGTTCGCAAATGTGAGTGCACATCGGCGCATGCACGCAGCCTTCCTCACATGCGCTTTGATTTTAAAAAAGAGCCCTAAATGGGATGGCATAAAGCTGGGGCGGGTGGGCAATTTCCACTACCAGTTCGGGTGAACCGGTCCGAACCGGCTGAATTCCACCTCTGAGCTCTTTGTACGGTGAGTAAAGATTCTCATAAATAACTATATTCCGTGACTACCGTTCATAAAGTTATATAGTAATTGCAATTCTGCTCTTTTGCAACAAGTGCCAAATTGCTCTTTTGTAACGAGTGCTATTTTGCAACAAGTGCCAAATGGAGTTCAGCTGTTTGTACCGTGAGTAAAGATATTTACTCTCCTAAATAAATAATTATATTCCAGGCACTAATGCGTGACAACCGCTCATAAAGCCGTAAAAAAACAGATAGGCAATAAAACCTTGTAGAAGGTGCATGAAAGTATTGGAACTATTACATCAGGAATGTCTGAAGTTTTTTAGGTTGTATTAACAGAGGTTTCCTTTCCAAGATGGGATTTAGATAAGAAAATCATTTGAAATTCTGCCCAGTTAGCAATATGTTTGATACTTATTTGAAGCATTATTTGAGAAGTGGGGGGAAACCCTAAGATATTAATGCATGGAAGCAGTTGAAAGCACTTTTAGTTTTTGGATTCACTACAGATAATGTAGCCCTTCCCTTCCTTTTCCTTCATCCATAGAATTCATCAAGAATTCATACAAGTCTAAGACTGTAAGATTAAATTTTAACACTGTGCTAGAAATTGTACAGGGGGGATTTCAATGGAAAAAGAATATCCAGTTCACATGGAACATTATACTTAGAAAGCATTGGTATAAAGTGTCTTATTACTGATGTATTACTATTGCTCAAATAAGTACTCCCTTTCCTCTAAAATGCTGGAAATGCAACCAGCAGATTAGATTTCTTCCATATGTCCTTTTTCCATATGTCTGCTACGTATGTAAGCTGCCCACTCTTCTGACCTAGGCTTAACACAGTGGTTCCCAAAGTGGGCGCTACCGCCCTCTGGAGGGCGGTGAGATGGCTTAGGGGGTGGTAAGAGGCCAGGGGGGCGGCAGGGGGGCGGTAAGAGGCAAGGGGGGTGGCAAAGGAGTGCTGGAGGCGGCCTCCTCTAGCGAGCTATTCAGAACAAATTTGCTCACTCACCCCCGCCCATCCAGAAGCTGCTCGATCGCTCGCTTCCCCCGCCCATCTGCACTATGTTAGCCCTGCCGACTCACTGATTGGCTGGCTCACCAATCGCCCCGCCCGCCTCTAAGAGCCCTATCTAAACCCAGTTAACTTTTTTTCTGTTTGGCTTTCTATAGATAGGGCTCTTAAAGGTGGGCGGGACGATTGGTGAGCCAGCCAATCAGTGAGAGCAGGGCTAGCATAGTGCGGACAGGCGGGGGGAGCGAGTGATCAAAGGGAGGCCATTTCGCCTCCCTTCGCTCCCACTTTGTCTTGATGAGGTCGCTGAAGCTGCGGGCGTGGACAGACGGAGGTAGCCAGAGTGGTGGGGAAGCCCGGGGGGCGGGCGAGCGAGCAAGAGAGCTGCCTGATCCTCCATTGCTCGCCCACCCACCTGCCCGGGCCGCTCTGGCTATCTCCGTCCGTCCGCGCCCGGAAGTTGCAGCGACCTCATCAAGACAAAGTGGGAGGTGAAGGGGTCTCGGTGCCCTGCCTGATCCTCCTTCGCTCACTCGCTATTTTACCTGCATGGGGTGCCTCGGCGGAAGCCCTTTGCTGGCGGCCAGACCTCCCCTCCCTGGGGCGACAGCAGATCCATGATCACCATCCCAGTAAAGCTGCGGCCGCTCGGCCTGCGAAGAGAGGGAGGGAGTAAGGGTGAAGGGTGAGGGAGAGCAGCAGGGGCTCTCTGCAGGGGCTCTGCATTTCCCCCCCTCCCCCCACCGGAGCCTTCCCAGAGGAGGTGGGGCTGGGGAATGTGGGGCGGAGAGGTGCTGTCTGGGGTGGGACTAGATGACCTCTGGGGGTCCCAACCGGCCCTTCTGACTCTGGAGACCAGAAGCAAGCAAGCAAACACACACACACACAGCAAAAGTGTCTGGTTTTGAATATAATCCTCCCTAGTGCTTGGGGAAAAATAAGAGGAATATTTGGATATACATTTTGAATTAACTTGGAAAGAAAATTGCTAAAATCACTTTTAGTTGTGTTCTGCATTAAGAATTCATGCAGTAGCATTTCTTGTTGAATTAGCAGAGTAATATTTACAACAGCCAGCTAAGATAGTTTTATCTGTCTTATAATGTGCGTGGGTAGAGGACTTAGGCATAAGTGCAATGTTTGCCTGTGATTATATAATAAATGCACAGTTTATACATTTCAATTAGATGTTTTTCAATTCATGTTTAACCTATACTTGATATACTTGTATTCAATACAGAAGGTGTTAATTATGTCAATGGAAGAGATAGGAAACTGCATTAGTGATATATATGCCAATGCGTTGATTTGTACTAAAAATGTTTAGTTTAAAGAAGTTATAAGGAATCACAAATATGAGTGTGGAAAATGTAATGTAGTTGTGGATGTAGTTATTTGATGAGATTATTGCATGAGTTGTATTGGGAAAAATAAAATAATAATAATAATAATAATAATAATAATAATAATAATAATAATAATAATAATAATAATAATAATAATAAATGATTCCCCAAAGAGGTAAAAGGCTACATTTTGCTAGAGTTATTCTTCCAAACTGTTGAGGAGGGGGATTGGACTCCATTGTCTATATTTCCCTTTCCATCCCCATGGTTCTTTAGTGAAAGTTATAACCCAAGAACATATAGATCTGTTAAAATGTTCCCATTCTCACTTTCCATATTGGGAATCCCTAGGTACCATGCAATAATCTCATCAAATAATTCAAGCAATGTGTGATTTAAGACTCCTGCTAAGTGACTTAAAACCAGACATTGGGAAACTGGTATCACTTCATCAAGCCCATCCATCACATTAAGAATTTACTGAACAGTGAAGTAGTTACTAAATTTTGCTAAGTTTACTAAGTTACTAGTTACTAAGGTTCTTGATAAATGACTATCAGACTTTGAAAACCTGGTATCACTGGATCATGTTCAACAATTTTGTTGAATTAACTAACTACAAAGGTTTTTAAATTGGATTTTGAAGAAATGTGCAATTAATTGTTACAGTTTTGAATTTTACTGTTACTATCTTTATTCCTTCATGCAAACCACCCAGTCACATGACTCCCCCAGCCACGCCCATCAAGCCACGCCCACAGAACCAGTCGTAAAAAAAATTGAATTCCACCACTGGGTGGGGGGCACTGAGGATCAGTTTGTAGCACCAAGCGGGCGGTGGACTGAAAAAGTTTGGGAACCACTGGCTTAACAGAATCATGAAACAGATGCAAAAAAACCCCAACCTTTTTATTTGGTTAATGTGAATTCCGAGCATTCATATCCAGAAAAGTCCCGGCAAACAGTCTTTCAAGGTTTAATTGTAACAACAGACCTTATCAGTTCTTGGATAGTTGCCAGGCTCAGAACTTCTGGTCACAACGCTGTACAATGAAATACTTGGCAAGAAGCCTTTGGGAGGCACGAAGTCAGATAAGCAACTCTTCACAATAATAAGCAAACTAATTGTCTCCTGCAAATGCCCCCCCCCCTTGCTACTATTTATTCCCTATGGGAGGGGCCATTCAACGTTCACTTGTGCCTTTACTCCCGAGTTGACCCCTGTTCCTTAATTGTTTCCTTCTCCTGACAGCTCTGCGCATGTGCGCATCGGGAACAGGCTCCAGCTGTTCTTCTGCCCCACTGATCTCTGACTCCGAAGGTAGCTGATAAATGTTGGACAGCTCTGACCTCCTCTCTGCCTCCGACGCAGAGCCTTCATCAGAGCCTTCCCCAGACTCCAGGACTTGTCCATGTCCCTCCCCAACCTCCTCACTGTCCGAGTTTCCACCAGCCACTGGTGAGCCATAATACCTACAGTCACATAGATGAGAAGGGTAACCATATAAATTAATTAATTAACTAAATGTCACAAAGCTCAAGCATATTGGAAATTAATTCATGATTGAATGGAGCAAATTTTGAAACTGTAATCCTATTGTAACCCGAGATATTTTTACTAATTTTTTCCAACCCCCACTTTTCTTCAAAATACACTGAGCTGGCATCGTACATAATAAACAACTGTAAGGATTTTCTGCACTTTTCATTGGAATTTTATATTGATCCCCTCTATGGAAGAATAGCTAATTAAACTGTGGGAATACGCTTCCATGTCTAGAATAACTTCATATCTAAATAGTAAATCTGCCCTACAATCTACTCTTACTTGGAAACCTTTTTTGGATTATCACTCTATCCATGGAACTCAACCGCATGCCAAATTTGGGGTTTAGAATTTATAGTTTAAATGGACCCACAGCTTACATATTTACAGTACTTTTATGTATTTGCATTGTCTTTCTTTTCTTCTTACTGATTTTAGTCGTTAACCGTTTTATTGTAATAGTATATTAGAATATATCTGCCGTGTGACATTTTTGATCTGCGGGTCATTTATGATTCCCTAACCCCTATATTCTATTGCTTAATTTTTCCCCACTTCTTTTCAATATTCTCTGTTTCCTTTGGAATATATACATAGTTTTATTTATTTTTCTTTTATATTGGAAATATAATAATAAAAATAAATAAAAATCAGTGGTTTACATGACTCTAAACTTTTTTCTTTTTCATTTCATTACTATACTGAAATTTAGTAGTTTCTACCTTAAAATAGACATTATTGTCTATCACAGAGATCTACCATTAGTGTTGCGTAAGCCTACTCTAGTGTAGGTAATAGTATGTGTACAGACTCCTACCTTCCTAAGGATTCAGGGCAGATATGCTTCTCTCTACTATAAAGTAACATAATGTATTCTGCAACCTTATTCACAAATATCTGTTACAATCTATGCTGATGCCAGAATAACACGTGGTTCATGATGCCATGCATACTATAGGTTGCAATTTCCCCCCTCTTCCTGCTCCCTACCAACACTTGTGGTTAGTCTCACCTCATCCTGTTGCACAAAATTTCAATATCAACACAAATGAATCCAAGAAGTACAGACTTCGTTCAATAATGTCTACTTTGGAGGGGACTAGGAGCTTATAAAGCAGGGATGTCAAACTCAAGGCCCGCAGTCCGGGCGCTTAAATCCAGCCCACGGGGCCGGCCTGGAAATATCAAAGGACCAGCCTGCGGTACCTCTGCCGGCCAAAACAGGCCTCCACGCAGCCCGTTTTTGGCCGGCAGAGTACTGCTGGAGGCCAAGGAGGCCAAAAATGGGCCATGGGGGCGCTTCACAGGTAAAGTGCTGCAGGAAGCATCCATCGCATCTCCCACTACCACACCCCCTTCCACCACGCAGACCCACAGAGGAGAACTACAATGTTGATCTGGCCCTCGAAGAAATCCAGTCTAAAACCCCTGTTGTAAAACAAATTGAAGACAAACGAATCTATTTTAACGTGCTATAAAAACAGCTGCAAGCTTCTTTTTCTGTGGATTGACAAAAAAAAAATATATATATATATAAGTGACTGATACATTACCTTCTTAACATTAATAAGGTTATTGTTAATGGCTGCTCCCTCACCGGAGTTTTTCAAGAAAAAAAAATTGGACAACTATTTGCCCAGAATTATGTAAGGACTCCTTGGGAAGGGGGATGGGCTAGAAGACCTCCAAGTTCCCTTCTAGCCCTGTGATTCTTTCATACAATAAGGCAACACAGAGCCTCAATTGAATGCGTTCGCTCCCCCACGCCCATCATATAACAACATTGCCAAGTCCTTATCAGAGCAAATTAGTGCTAACTTCCTCCAATTCTTGCTTTATAGGAAATCCCACTTTTGAACAGTGTTTGTCACTGCCAAAACGTCAATATTTTGCTGTGCATGGAAGACTCTGTCTCATCCTGTCCCACAGCTACTGGAACTTGCCCACATGACATACCTGGGAAAGGGATCAAAATGTATGATTGCCAAAGGAGGTAAACAACCTGTCAATAATACCATTAGAAAAACACCAGTTCTGTGATACAAACACATACATACAATTTTTTTCTTTCCTAAAACAGGTTGGGAATTTATAATTCTGCAGGAAAATGAGGGGACAGGGGGCAGAATGAAGACCTTTGGCTGCCCAGAGATTAGGGCTGAGACAATCTTCTATGACAGTGATGGCGAAGCTTTTTCTTGTGGCGTGCCACAATTGTGCGATATCACACCAATTTAATTCTCCTTGCTCACCTGCGCATGTGTGCATGACA
The DNA here is from genome assembly GCF_964273705.1 of Natrix helvetica. Classification (NCBI taxonomy): domain Eukaryota; kingdom Metazoa; phylum Chordata; class Lepidosauria; order Squamata; family Natricidae; genus Natrix; species Natrix helvetica. The sequence continues at coordinate 14,449,091 of NC_138558.1, forward strand.
CACACACACACATACATGTGGGTGCATGACCCCTCCCCAGTATCAGGAGGCTTTCCTGAAGCCTACGGAAAGAGAAAACGGCCTCCCCCAGCCCTCCAGAAGGCTGAAAATCAGCTGGGGGGTGAGCACCTGCGCGCTGAAGCTGATGGCTGGTGTGACAGCAAATATGGCTCCGTGTGCCACCTGTGGCGCGAGTGCCATCGGTTCACCATCATGATTCTATGACATTCTTCAATCTTCTCTAAAAGGGTTAAGGGCCGTTAGCTTCATATGAGCACGGTAGACTTTCAGACAAGACAAGACACCCATTCCTGTGTGGTGGAGAAAATAAATCTAACAAACACAATGAAGACTGCATCTCATCTTTTGGACATGAGCAGACTCAAAACCCAATTCATCTCCTTGCCTAATCCCATCAGATTATCTGATCCAAAAATGACTCTGGTTGCCCTAGACATAGTCCTCTGTAATCCCATCTAAACCGAAGAATAGAGGCCTTCTCACCACTCACAATACAGCACAAGGACCTTGCAAACATCTGCCAGTGTCCAAAGGGTGGCCACATGACCGTGGGGACGAGAGAACCATCGGAATTTCAGTTCCAGATTGTAACTCCTCTTTTGGGGGGTTGGTTGTAACTTCAAACAGTCACTAAGTGTTAGCATCGTTTTTAAAAGCCAGGGTGTTGCCTTAATCTCATCTCTAGTCAAGATCTGAGCAAGATGGACTTAGATTTTCTTTAATTATATCACTGTTAAGTAACATTTTCTCTCTTCTTCTGATAGGGCAGCCTCTAAGCATATAAAACCTGTTGGACTTTGTCATCATTGACCTGGAAAGACACGGAGAATTGCAGTGTTGAAAAATATGAGTAATAAAGGAAGGATGGGATGTCATGTGTCAGGCCAGGGTAGTTTTCTGCCAACTCAGGCATGAATGGGTAGTACTTTAACCCAGTAATAAGGAAAGGCTGTAAGATTATTGACTTGACTTTCTTCATTTCCCCATTTCCAACTCTTTATTTAACCATCAGTATCAAGTAGAATAAGACAAGACAAGAAGCAACGGAAGGAAACTAATCAATGAGTGAAGCAATCTAGAACTAAGGAGAAATTTCCTGACCGACAGAACAATTAATCAGTGGAACAACTTGCCTCCAGAAATTGTGAACATGGAAGATTTAAAGAAGAGATTGGACGACCGTTTGTCTGAAATGGCATAGGGTTTCTTGCCTGAGCAGGGGTTTGGACTAGAAGACCTCCAAGAGCCCTTCCAACACTGTTATTCTATTCTATTCTATTCTATTCTATTCTATTCTAATGAGGTACAAAGTCAAAGACAGAGAATGGTTGCAAGGAGGACCCATTGACCAATAGATTGTGTGCCATCAATTTATGTTCAACTCTTAGCATCACACTGAGACTTAATGATCTATTCCCAACCTAACTCTTCAGGTCTTCAACAGTGCACCCATCACTGCTGGAGTCATATCCATTGCCCTTGCTTTTGGTTATCCTTTTCTTCTCTTTCTTTCCACTTTCCCCAGATTTTATAGTACAATACAATACAATACAATACAATACAATACAATACAATACAATACAATAGTAGAGTTGGAAGGGACCTTGGAGGTCTTCTAGTCCAACCCCCTGCCTAGGCAGGAAACCCTATACAGTTTCAGACTGATGGCTATCCAACATCTTCTTAAAGACTTCCAGTGTTGGGGCATTTACAACTTCTGGAGGCAAGCTGTTCCATTGATTAATTGTTCTAACTGTCAGGAAATTTCTCCTCAGTTCTAAGTTGCTTCTCTCCTTGATTAGTTTCCACCCATTGCTTCTTGTCCTACCCTCAGGTGCCTTGGAGAATAGTTTGACTCCCTCTTCTTTGTGGCAACCCCTGAGATATTGGAACAATACTATCATGTCTCCCCTAGTCCTTCTTTCTGTTAAGCTAAACATACCCAGTTCCTGCAACCGTTCTTCATATGTTTTAGTCTCCAGTCCCCTAATCATCTTTGTTGCTCTTCTCTGCACTCTTTCTAGAGTCTCCACATCTTTTTTACATCATGGCGACCAGAACTGAATGCAGTATTCCAAGTGTGGCCTTACCAAGGCATTATAAAGTGGTATTAACACTTCAGGTGATCTTGATTCTATCCCTCTGTTTATGTAGCCTAGAACTGTGTTGGCTTTTTTTGCAGCTGCTGCACACTGCTGGCTCATATTTAAATGGTTGTCCACTAGGACTCCAAGATCCCTTTCACAGTTACTACTACTGAGCAACGTATCATCTATACTGTACCTGTGCATTCCGTTTTTGTTGCCTAAATGTAGAACCTTACTCTTTTCACCATTATACTGTAGTATAGTCTTCTCTAGAGAGTTGCCCCATTGCACTTTTCAGACACTAACAAGAGTAGTAGGAGAAGAAACGCTCAAAGCCAAATCCTATTTCCAGACCTGATTCTCATCATTTTATTTGAAACCATGCATCTGATATCCACATCCTTCTTCCCAATCACTCAAATACATTCACACACGTTCTCATGTTATGACTTCATTCTACTGCTTTCTGACAGCACCATCTTAATTTATTTTGGCTCCCTGTGTTTTCATTTATTTCGTAAAATTTTACGGCCACCCATCTTAAACACAATTCAGGGCAGTTCACGGTTCCATAATTATTTTAAAAATCCCTAAAAAATAACTATTAAAAGTTCATGTTCAATAACTACAAATTTGTAAGCCATCAAATAAAAATAAAAACCTACCGTGTTTCCCCGAAAATAAGACAGGGTCTTATTTTCTTTTTACCCACAAAATATGGCTTGGGCCTTATTATGAGGGAAGGGTTTATTGTTTTGGGGTTGCCAGGCGGCTGCTCTCTTCCAAGCGGGCTCCCAAAGAGCCAGGCACAGCCTCATGGGCGAATGGCTGGGCTGCGCTGTCACAGTTGCCCACCAGAAAAATGTGGCATGACCTTATTATCAGGACATGTCGTAATTTTGGGGAAACACAGTAGTGGCTTAGGTATTAATTAATATATCTTCCAAAAACATCATACTGCTTTATGCCAATCTGTGAAATTATGCTTATTCTTGGTACTTTGCTGGTTACAATTGCATTGCCCTTCTCCACACATCAAACATATTAAATGATACCATCACATTGACCACAATTATTTTACCTTGTGTATAGGCACATGTTTACATGTAAATTAATTTCTTAAATCCTACATTCTTCCCTTTTTCATTCAATATAAAGCAAATGGCCTGTTTTCTCCCTTTCTTTCACACATTGTTGCTTTTTGTCTCTGCTCAAGAATATTCATGCCACAGAGAATACATCTAAAAAGATAAAGGTTCCCCGGCACATGCGTGCCAGTTGTTCCCAACTCTAGGGGGTGGTGCTCATGTCCGTTTCTAAGCCAAAGAGCCAGCGCTATCTGAAGACATCTCTGTGGTCATGTGGCCGACATCCCTCAACTTTGAAGGCAAACAGAATGCTGTTACCTTCCCACCAAAGTGGCCCCTATTTTTCTACTTGCATTTTTTACGTGATTTTGAGCTGCTAGGTTGGCAGAAGCTGGGACAAGTAACAGGAGCTCACCCCGTTACCCGGCGCTAGGGATTCAAACCGCTGAACTGCTGACCTTCTGATCGACAAGCTCAGTATCTTAGCCACTGAGCCACAGCTACCTAGATATAATTTTCTGCTTCAAACCCTATTACTTCAGAGTCAATTTCAGGATTTCCCAGTCTGCAAACCTAACTTAAAATCACATGTAATAATAATAATAATAATAATAATAATAATAATAATAATAACAACAACAACAACAACAACAACAAGCCCAGATGAGAAAGGAGGAGGGTTGGGGTCAGGCTGGCAACCTGCCCCCATAAAAACTCGCTAACCCATACAACATGGTGAAAGAAACGAATAAAAGTTCTATGCCGCATCGGTCGTCGCACGGGTTAACAAGGGCCGCGGCGGATGTTGAGGTCCCTGGGCATCCGTCGACAAGTGGGCTACAAGTGGACCAGCCAACAAAACGACAAAAATATACTGCACATGAAAATTGTGCCATAATGGCCTGTTATTACTTAAAAATTGAAATTCAACGATTATGGTACAAACCAGCAGTGGTAATTCCAGTGGTAATCGGCACACTGGGTGCTATTCCAAAAGCACTGGAATTACATTTTAAAAACTTGACAAAATCACCATCAGTCAAATGCAAAAAGCTGCACTGTTTGGATCTGCACGTATATTATGTATATTATGACGTCCTAGGGCCCTGGGTGGTGCCTGACTAGTAATCAATGCCAAATCCGGCGAAACAACTGGCCGCTGTGATACAATCGTATAATAATAATAATAATAATAATAATAATAATAATAATAATAATAATAATAATAATAATAATAATAAAATATTATTATTATTATTATTATTATTATTATTATTATTATTATTATTATTATTATTATTATTATTATTATTATTATTATTATTATTATTATTATTATTATTATTATTATTACAGTTGTTAAAATGGTTCATCCCTCAACAGATATAATCTCTTGCTTTTAGTTTTTCTCCAGAACATTCATGACTTTTCCTTCATAAAATACTTTCTGGAAAAAAACATATCCTACGAAAGGCACCAAATCCACATATCATACATAGTAATCAAATCTCAGGTTATATTATTTAGTTGAATTTTTTAAAAAATATTCTATTACTTTAGGAGGAACCAGACAAAATTACCATTTGTCACCTATGCTATCTCTAGCATTTTCAAAGTCCCGGTGTCCATCGGTCAGCTCTCAGAGAGAATCAAAAGCACTCTCAGAGAATCAAAAACTCACATTCCCAAACATGCTTCAATATTAAATTATCCTGCAAGTTTCTTTTTAGAGAACTTCTGTGCATGACTAAAAAGTATTACAAAAGCATGAGCAAGCACAATGGAAATGAATCAGCAATTTTCAGTTGTGTTTACATGCTTTGGATGACTGTTACATCAATAACAGGGACAGAGTTCATTTTCCTCAGAGGCACATTTCTGTACACCCACAACTATTCTGAAAATATTTTCAATCCCATCAGAGTTCATTCAGGATGTCTTTGTTTTTTTTCTTTTACATCTCTTGATCTTCTGCTCTTCCTTTTGTACTTGGTATCAGGAGCAATTCTGCTTTATTTAAACTTTATGCAAGTCAATTCAGAAGTTTGTTGCGAATATGGATTAAGTTGTATTTAACAAACCTTAAGCTCTTTTTAAAGCTGTGATTTTCCAGTTGCAATATATGGCTGTGAAGGTTGGACCATAAGAAAGGCTGAGCGCCAAAGAATTGAGGCCTTTGAACTCTGGTGCTGGAGAAGACTCCTGCGAGTCCCTTGGACTGCAAGGCGATTCAACCGGTCAGTCCTAGAGGAGATCAACCATGACTGCTCTTTAGAAGGCCAGATCCTGAAGAGGAAACTCAAATACTTGGGCCACCTAATGAGAAGGAAGGACTCGCTGGAGAAGAGCCTCATGCTGGGAATGACGGAGGGCAAAAGAAGGGGACGACAGAGAATGAGGTAGCTGGATGGAGTCACCGAAGCAGTTGGTGTGAGCTTAAATGGACTCCAGAGAATGGTAGAGGACAGAAAGGCCTGGAGGAACGTTGTCCATGGGGTCGCGATAGGTTGGACATGACTTAACAACTAACAACAACAAGCTCTTTTTAAGTTTCCTTGTATGACTGTTAAACTGATCCATAGGGTACTTACCATGTGTGTGTCTCAGTTTTAACTGAACCAAACATAGTGATATAGACAGTCCCCATGTTACGGACGGATGGACGTTCTTAAATTTACATGTTTTCACATGCTCACCGGGGATTGGTTGGCCAAACCCCAGGAAGTTTAAACTACTGTCACTGGCCGGCTGGTCTGCGGGAGCTCCTTAAAAGGCAAACTCCAGCAGCCCAGCCAGCAGAGGGCAGTCACTTACTCTTGCAATAAAAAGTGCTGAAACTCACTAGCGCCTCTCGCCTGCTGCTTCTCGCAGATCTAACAGCCCAGATTAAAAACAAGTCCCATTTCTAAATCTGTCTTTAACTTGAATTTATATGTAAGTCAGGACTTGTATGTACAAACAGACTGCCTATTACTAAAAATGGGTGACATCTTTGTTCTTTCTCAATCGAACAAACTGCTGAAGCCATGTAGTGCTTTCAGAACTGGATAGATATTAAAAACACAGAGTTTCAGCAATTCAGAATAACAGAATTGGGAGGGACCTTGGTGGTCTTCTAGTCTAACCCCTCTGACCAAGCAGGAAACCCTGTACCGTTTCAGACAATGGTTATCCAATCTTTTCTTTAAAACCTCCATTGCTGAAGCACCCACAACTTCTGGAAGCAAGTCGTTGCACTGATTAATTGTTCTAACTTTCAGGAAATTTCTCCTTACTTCTAGGTTGCTTGTTCTTGATTAATTTCCATCCATTGTTTCTTGTCCTACCTTCAGGTGCTTTGGAAAATAGGTTGACCCCTCTTTTCTTTGTGGCAACCCCTGAGATATTGGAACACCACTAACATATCACCCCTAGTCCTTCTTTTCATTAGACTAGACATACTTAATTCCTGCAACCATTCTTCACATGTTTTAGCCTTCAATCCCTTAATCATCTTTGTTGTTCTTCTCTGTACTTTTTTTCCAAAATCTCAATGTCTTTTTTGTATCATGGCTACCCTAAATTTCTGAAAGCATTGCATGGTTTCAGTGATTCGTGGGCTTAAGAAAAAGAGAACACTATTTGACATTTTTAGTAATACACAACCTACCGGTATTCATTTCCGAGCATTCTTAATCCTGCATGTATTCGCTTATTTTTTCATGGCTTCTATTTGTATAGCTTGCTCAACTCAATCTGATTTTTTCCATGCTAATTTTTTTACAAAAGCTCAAAAATTCATGGAGGCCTTGCTTACCTATGGCTCATATTTGATTGCATTCTGGTTGCCTGAAATATCCACAGGACTTAAAAAAAACTTAAGGAGCTGCCCATTACGTGACTGAAACTCCACTTTTTAAATTTGTGTCACAAGGTAAAGGCCGCCATCTTGACTTTTTTGACCCCCCCCCCTTCTGCTAACAACTTTGCTGCCTGCACTGAATATTACAAACCGTTAAACTAAAGGCATCCTGGGACTCCACTGGAAGCATTTATATTCTAGAAGTCCTCTCTTTTCGTCTTCTCAATATATTTCTTAACTTTCTCCAAATGTCAGGACCACAGCTAGATGTGGGGATCAGTTTATAGTTCTCGTTACATCTCACTGAATCCCCCTCTGGTAGTTCAGTAGCCATTTGCTGTCTTTAAAAAAAATGGCTACTTGGAATTACTTGTTAATCCTAATCCAAGTTGGGACTATGCTAACAGTACTGTCAGCCTCTGCTTTGCTTACTTGCTGTCGGCTGCCATAGAAACGGGGAGGGTGGGGGCATAATATTTGGGATGGGAATAAATGGTACTGGAGGTGATATGGTAAAGGGAGTTTTCTTCTCACCATCTTCTGCGCATGCTGGTGGCTGGTGTTTGGACCGATGTCAAGGCCAACCGTCCTGCATACCAACGTAATGATGCTGTCTGGAGATGCAACCCACACGACACCTTAGGGAGTTGCAGATTGGACACTGGGGTGTGGGTCATTAGAGGGAGGGGATTGGGTAATCGTTTGATATGTATGTGTTCGCGCCTTTCTGGCTCAGATCTTGCTTTACTTCGCAGCTATCTTTTCATAACCAGTAAAAGTACTTTTTAATTCCACAAACAATGGAGTTGGGAGTTTTCTTTCTTGGTTACTGAAGTAGGCACGGTTGACAAGTACTGCTATTGCGACAGTTTAACAACATGGAATAGATGCCATATTTACTAAACCTACTTAGGCAAGTAAATCCATTTTATTAATTACACGTTTAAGATACTGATTATTAATTACACATTTAAGGTGATTATTGATTGCACATTTAAGATGATTATTAATTACACATTTAAGATGATTTATTAATTACACATTTCACATATTAAGATGTTAAAATATCGTAATGAATTTCCCAAGGCTATCATTACGCAAAAGATCACCATCATAGCAGAAGATATAATTACCAAAAAGGATGGCTCCCTATGGTCTGAAGGTCAGTGTTGTATCTCCAGGTAGGAGAAGCTTAGTCCAGGAAGTTAGTTCAAGGTGGTGCTCTGATGAAAGAAAAAGCAATGTATCCTTGGAGGAAGGCTTCTTGAAAGGTCTCCACAGTTGCAGTGCTCTCATTTAACTTTTTCTCTTGGTTCTTCCAAATCTTGAGACGGTCTTAGTCAGCATTTGAGTAGAAAGCAGAAATGCTTTTATAGGGCAATGTCTCTAGTTCTCCTTTTATTCCAACATTGCAGCTCCCTTCCCATGCCTTGAATTGCTTTCTTTTCTACTTTGATCACATGCAATGCTGGGTCCAAGTTTTGCCAATTTGTGTCACTTGACACTGGATCACTTGACATTCGTTAATGCCAGATTCTCAGATCAAATGAACCCAGGTCAGAATCCACTATAACTCATTCACACTAGTGCTCCTTCCACATGCAAGGAAAAGTATGTCTCTCGGGCTTATAATTGTGGCTTTCCCCCTAATGATCCAGGGCCCCCGGGTGCAAGGGGGATGAGAAGATGGGGAAGGATACCGTTGACTCCCAAACATTTTCACCGGGCTTGAGAAGTGGTCAGAGGGAGGCCAATAGTATTTGCTGTGTAACTAGACACTGCCTAGAAAGCCAGAGTTCAACGAATAAGAGCTGTGGTGGCGCAGTGGTTAGAATGCAGTATTGCAGGCTGATTCTGCCGGCTGCCAGCAGTTCGATTCTGAGGGGCACATGACATGGATTTTGTAACTTGCTAACTAACTTAGTTACTTTGCATTTTAAATTGATTTACTTTCTCTCTTTTAAAATGATGTTCAGGTTTATTAGCTTTTAACATGCCTAAACTGATAAACAGGATGGAGACTGGCTCCAGATAAGAAAAAGTTTGTTAGTACAAATTGAGGTCTGGTTTCTCTCTTTTGTGAACTCCAAACAACCTTTTTCCTTACAACGTACATCCCTTCTGATGTCAGACCTCATTTTAACAAACGTGTGATATTATGGGATGCAAATATGCAACATGTTTGACTACATGCAACGGATTTCCTATGCAAAGGGGAGGTTATTTTTATCCTGTCCAATCAACTTTCCTCTTGCATTTTCTTGGTTGTAGTAACTATAAAAAGGAATGTAACATGGGGCTCAAGGTTCTCTCTCTCTCTCGTTTTTCATAGACAGATCCCACTTTATCAGGGTACCCTAATAAATGGCTTTTAAATTATTTTCCAATTCTGTTGCTTACTGGGAAGGTCAAAACTGAGGCAGAGCCTAGGGCCAGATTTGGCTATCAATTCTCATCAGTTCAAAGTTGACTCAGTCTTCCATCCTTCTGACATTGGTAAAAGAAGGAGCCAGACTGTTGGAGGCGGGATGCTGACTCTGTAAACCGCTTAGAGAGGGCTGTAAAGCATTGGGAAGCGGTCTATAAGTCCAAGTGCTATTGCTAATTGCAGAAATCAGCAACTTATCCTTAGTCATAGGCCATCTTGGACACAGGTGCCACAATAGGCTGGGCAAAGATATAAAACAAAGGAAGCTTCCTGATTCACCCGGAGAGAGGAAGAGGGATTAATTACCAGTCAATACAATACAATAGCAGAGTTGGAAGGGACCTTGGAGGTCTTCTAGTCCAACCCCCTGTCTAGGCAGGAAACCTTATACTATTTCAGACAGATGGCTATCCAACATCTTCTTAAAGACTTCCAATGTTGGGGCTTTCACAACTTCTGGAGGCAAGCTGTTCCACTGATTGATTGTTCTAACTATCAGGAAATTTCTCCTCAGTTCTAAGTTGCTTCTCTCCTTGATTAGTCTCCATCCATTGCTTCTTGTCCTGCCCTCAGGTGCCTTGGAGAATAGCGTGACTCCCTCTTCTTTGTGGCAACCCCTGAGATATTGGAACACTGCTATCATGTCTCCCCTAGTCCTTCTTTCCATTAAACTAGACATACCCAGTTCCTGCAACCGTTCTTTGTATGTTTTCACCTCCAGTTCCCGAATCCTCTTTGTTGCTCTTCTCTGCACTCTTTCTAGAGTCTCCACATCTTTTTTGTATTCATCCTGGAGCTTCTCAAAAATGATAAAACCATACAGTTGAAAGGCTAGCTAGTCCGATCCTCATCTCAGGGCAGCATTTTTCTTGGGTTTCTCACTTCAAAATGGCACTTCAGAGGGTGCTGCCGGTCTTAGGCAACTGTGGAAGGACATCAGGAGATGCAAAAGATTCTAAATTAGTGTTAGCATACCCACTTACTATAGGTATAAGAGATCCAAGTGTTACTAATCCAGGAGTTTATTTGTAGCTCAGGGTTGAAATGAGGAGTCTTTAGTGCTTTCTGAGTTTTCTTGCAGGTGCTTCATTACCCAAACTAGGTAACATCATCAGTGCTAGTAAGGAATGGGTTTGCTCCTTACTATTGAGGAAGCAAACCCCATTCCTTACTAGCACTGATGATGTTACCTAGTTTGGTGATGAAATGTCTGCATGAAAACAACCAAGCTCAAAAAAGCACCCAGGACCCTTCAGATCCAAGTGTGGTCAGGTGGCTGAGATGCCAGACAAGGGTTAATTCGAAGTCACCCACAGCCATGGTAGCTCATGGAGTAACTTTGTGCCAGTTATTCATTCTCACTGCAACTGACCTCACACAGGGATTTTTTTTTTACAAAAAGAGAGGAAGGAGCATTATCTATTTACTAAATAAATTTATATGGCTGCACAACTCACACAAGATGACTCCAGGAGTCTTACAACTGTAGGAAGTTAAAACCCACACCTCTGCTAGAAAACTGAAATATTTTGGGAAATACTAAGAAGGCGGAATATTATATTTTCCTGGATGTGAAAAGGGAGAAACATGTTTTAAAAGACAGAGTAGCTACCTGCAGCTTCCTGCCCATCCCCCTTTGTCAATGAAACATTAAAGCTCGATATAGTCTACTTTACATAATAAAGGTAGGATCAGCCTTCCACAGAAACTCACCACATGGCATCTGAAAACTCAAACTTGGACTCAAAACACAGCCTAGAGAGTTGCCCCTGCATGGCCCCATGGGAGTCTGACAACCAATGAGAAAACATTTCTTAACACAGGAACAGGAAACAGAGAGGTAGGGCCGAACAGAGAGTATAAAGCCAGGAACATTTGGCCCTTCTCTCTCTTTTTCTTCTTCATCCAACATCTGGAAGCCTGTGATCCCCCTTTTCTGTTCAGGAACTCAAGCCATGTGATCCTGTCCACCATTAAACCGCCTTTCCAAGCAGCCTCCATGTCTCCAGTGTCTTTTTCCCCACTTGGAGCTGAACCCAGGAGGACATTTCTTCCAACACAACTTTAACATTTCACAATGTAAAACAACCATAAACACCCCACCCATGGCAACTCTGCTATTCTCTGCTATTCCCTCCTCAAGGAAAGGCAGGATATGAATCGAATGTACATTCAACGTTACCTTGTCTAGCACAGCTTTCTACCAAGACTGTCCCCTGATTTTCTTTGCAAGGGCCCTTCAAAGCTTTGAGATGAGTGGCAATAACAGATAGATAACTGCAACCCTTACTATAATCCTCAGCTACTATTCCGATCTCACTGTGGAGATGATCCCTGGGTGTTGCCTGCCGTAAGATCTGTGAAAAACTCTGGGGAGGCTTTAAAAAAAACAGACGGGAGGATCAATGTCAACAACCAAGAGCTGAGAGGATAGTCAGTTGGCAGCTTATTGATAAACAACAACTTAGCCCAGGGAAAAACAGAATAACAGAGTTGGAAGGGACCTTAGAGGTCTTCTAGCCCAACCCGCTGCTCAAGCAGGACACCCTATACTATTTCAAACATATGGCTATCCAATCTCTTCTAGAAAACCTCCAGCGACGAAGCATCCACACCTTCTGGAGGCAAACCGTTCCACTGGTGAACTGTTCTCACTGGCAGGCAATTTCTCCTTATTTCTAGGTTGGATCTCTCTTTGATCACTTGCCATCCTTTGCTTCTTGTCAGAGGTGGGTTCCTACCGGTTCGGACCAGTTCGGCCAAGTCGGTAGTAACTTGGCCTGCCACGCCCCTGAACCCATTCTATCATCGGCGGCGCCATCTTGATTTTTGGCTCTGTGCATGTGCACAGAGAGTTGCGCACACACCAGTGGTGGGTTGCAAACGGTACGCCCCGGTACGAGCGTACTGGTGCCTTCCAGGAGCACCAGGTACCGTTCCGGTATGATGCTCCGGAGGGCCCACCTGCCCATGCTCCTTACCAGTATTTGAGGTTTTCACGGCTTCCGTGCATGTACACGGAGTGTACGGTGCCTGCGCAATGCTCCGCCGAGCAGCTGGAGCGTCATGGAGGCATCGCGGAGCGTTGCAGGCAGTAACTACGGATGTGCGTGCTGCGTGCATTCATGTGGTGGACGCCTGGCCCCATTGCACTGTACAAGGGATCCGGAACCCACCACTGGCAAGCACCAGCAAACAAGTAGTAAACCGGTTAGCAACCCACCACTGCAAGATGCTGTCTTTTTTCCCAGACTAGCATTCATTTATTTGATTTTTTCTCCTGCCTTTATTATTTCATAAATAACTCAAGGCAGCAGATATGCTTAATACTCCGTCCTCCTCTTATTCACTCCACAACAACAGCCCTGTGAAGGTGGGTTGAGCCAGTGGCCCAAAGTCTCCCAGCTGGTTTTCATGGCTGAGATTAGAACTCACAATATCCTGGTTGTTAGGCCAGCACCTTAACCACTACACCAAACTGGCTGATTGGTTGAGTTGCTGATTATGTCTATAAACAATCAATCAGTGGAGTTCTAATCCCACCTTGCTATCCAAGGGCTCTTGTGCTAGGCAAAATACCATCTCTCACATTTTGTTGGAGGAAAAAGCAGTCTACAGCGGCAAAGAACCAGAAGGAATACAAATAGCACCTTTTCTAAGTAGCAAATGTTATTAAAAGGAAAAAAATAGTTGTCATTTTTTGTCACATCTCGCAACAACAACAACAACACACACCTCTCTTCACACAAAAGAATAGGGCAAATTCTCCATTAGAGAAGCATTTCTTTGCAAAGGTCAGTAGTAGCCCCTGGTGGCCGACAGTAGTACTGCAGGTAATCCTGGCCTAGCTACTGGTATGACGGATTTGGGCAGGATTCTTATATAGATCCATATTTGCAAGAGAAATAGGCATCTGTGAAATATTTTTAAATATTCATATGGTACTGGTTTTAGACCTTGTTGCTTTTAATGGATGGACGTTGTTTTTATTTCTCTAAGTATGCAATTTTTAACATTTGTATTCTGTACGTAGGTGACATACTGAGAGCTATTAGCACAGCGTTTATCAGCCTTAGCAAATTCAAAATGTGGGGACTTCAAATTCCAGAATTCTCAGATAGCCACAACTGCAACAAATCAAATCCCTAAGGCAGGGGTGTCAAACTCAAGGCCCGGAGGCCAGATCTGGCCCATGAAGAACTTAGATCTGGTCCATGGGGCCGGGCGGGAAATAGCGAAAGATTGGCCTGCGGTGCCTCTGCCAGCAAAAACGAAGCTCAGGAGGGTCGCGAGCTCCATTTTTGCTGGCGGATGGCTGCAGGAGCCATCACAGCTGAAAACGGAGCTCGGGAGCACATTTTCTTGGGCAGAGCGCTTGGGCCCCAGAGGCGCTCCCAACATGAGTGATGTTGAGCTGACCATTCCTACCCTGGCCACGCCCACTCTTGCCTGCCAAGGTCAAACACAATCCTGATGCATCCCTCAATGAAATCAAGTTTGTCACCCATCCCCTAAGGAATCTTTTCCTAGAATCCAGATATAAATCGAGAACACAATCTGCAGGGAACAAAGAGGAAATATAAGAGCTTTGCTCTACCTTGAAATTACTATAGGTAGCCCACGACTTACAAGCTTTTCTTTAGTGACCATTTGACATTATAATGGCCCTGGAACAAGGGATTTATGACCGTTTTTTTCACACACACAGCCATTGCAGTATCCTCATGGTCATGGGATCGAAATTCTGCCATTTGGCAACTGGTTCATATTTATGACAGCTGCAGTGTCCCCGGGTGACGTGATTTCCCTTTGTGACCGTCTGATAAAGAGAGTCCATGGGGAAGCCAGTTTCACTTAACAACCTCGTTACTGTAGGAAGTTAGCACCCAGCCCTCTCGTAGAAAAATGAAATATCCTAGGAAATATTGAAAAGGCAGAATATTATATTTCCCTGGATCAGAAATGGAGAAGCGTGTTTTTAGGCAGGAAGCAGACTCACACTTCATAGCCCCCACCTTTGTCAATGGGCCATTAAAAAAGCCTGAGCCAGTCTATTCTACACAACAAAGATCTCCCCCCTTCAGCTCTAGGCTGATAGGATTAAGGCATGATAGTATTAGCCCTTTTTCCCATCTCGCCACAGTGCACCTGGGAAGAAGCAACGCTCAACCAAACACTGGACTCAAAACACAGCCTAGAGAGTTGCTCCTGCATGGCCCCATAGGAGTCTGACAACCAATCAGAATACATTTCTTACACAGGAGCAGGAAACAGAGAGGTGGGGGCGAACAGAGTATTAAAAAAACAGTGTCCCTTTTTTCTCTCTCTTTTCTTCTTCACCCAACATCTTGAAGCATGTGGTCACTTTTTCTGTTCAGGAGTTCAAGCCATTTGGTCCTGTCCACCATTAAACCATCTTTCCAAGCAGCCTCCATGTCTCCAGTGTCTTTTTCCCCACTTGGAGCTGAACCCAGAAGGACATTTCTTCCAACATTACTAACTTAACCACTGCAGGGATTCGTGTGAAAAGTGTGGCACGACACGTCATACAGAGGGGCAAAACTCACGTCACTGTGTTGCTTAGCAACAGAGATTTTGGGCTTAATTGTGGCCGTAATTTACTACCTATCAATAACTACCTGTACTCATAGACTTGCTTTCTGTAGCTTGGTGCTTTCCAAATATGGTGAATGATGATTGCATCTTTCCTCTTCGATTTGTGTTGGAGAACTGAGCTTCTTGTGTTTTCTATCTGTACAACAATGCTTATTTTATTGTGACTCTCCCTGGGAAGCTAGCATGGAATAAAAATATTGCAGAGGTTGGGAGGAGTGAAAAAGTTCACAATTGGAAAAGCATGTTGCTGGGAAAAGTTCCCCCAGATCATCTGAAAGTTTAACTTAGCTTGAGTGCAAAATCTGGCCAGCATGTCACCTGCATGTAGATATCCCAAGGAAGAGGCCAAGGAGATGAAGTGACAAAACCTGCATCACAACAATATGATGCAAATTTAGGGGTCTCACATGTTTGTGGTGACACATGTCCGAAAGGGCAGACCATTCAAATGACCTCGTGACAAATACCATTTTGGCACCATCATAGTTCAGAAGAACTCTCTATGCTTCTGTGCATTCCTACCTCTAATCAAAATACATTTGGCTCTGAGAGCTTAAAGGAAAACAATAGCAATAGCCCTTTGACTTATATACTGCTTCATGGTGCTTTTACAGCCCTCTCCAAGCGGTTTACAGAGTCAGCATATTACCCCCCAATAATCTTATTCCTCATTTTACCAACCTTGGAAGGATGGAAGGCTGAGTCAACCTTCAGCCGATCAGGATTGAACTCCTGGAAGTGGGCAATGAGTTAGCCTACAATGCTGCATTCCACCTACTGCACCACCATATATGCAAGATGAAAGACTGTATATGTTATCATCAATGTGTGAAATTGAGCATTTTATAGAATGCCTAGGAAATCTATAGAATGCCAAAAATGGGACATCAGAGTATGAAACACTTAATATTTCACGGGTTTCCTAGCAGTGGTGGGTTGCAGGCGGTATACCTGGGTATGGGCGTACCGGTGCCTGCCCAGAGCACAGGGTACCATTCCAGTACAGTGCTCCGGTGCCCCCCCCCCGCCCACCCAAGCTCCTTACCTGTATTTGAACTCTTTGGCGCTTATGCAAACGCTCACGGAGCGCACAGGGCCTGAGCAATGCTCCGCCGAGCAGCTGGAGCGTCACAGAGGTTCGCAGAGGCGTCACAATAGGTAAGTAAGCATGTGCGCGCTGCGCGCCTTCATGTGGTGCATGCCGGGCCTTGTTGCAACCGATACAGTTGCAACGGGATCCGGAACCCACCACTGTTTCCTAGGCATTCAATCAGTCAGAATATCGCTGGGAGGGACCTTCGAGATCTTCTCGTCCAGTGTTTAGTCTAGTCTAGTTCTAGTCTAGTCTCATGCATGCATGGCAGAGACCCAAAAATCAGCTGGCCGGCAGGAGGCGCACGGGAGGTGCAGTGGAGCCAGGGGTGGGTTCCTGCCAGTTCTAACCTCTTCTATAGAAGAGGTTCCACAAATCTACAATGCCGTTTAGAACCGGTTCCAGCTCCCTCCCCCCGCCCGTCTGCACATCATCAAGATGAAGAACGAGAGGAGGAATTCTGGGAGTTGAAGTCCACAAGTCTTAAAGCTGTCAAGTTTGAACACCTCTGGGGTTTTCTTTCTAAACGGTTAGGGGTGCAAGGGTCTTGTAACTTGACCGCTTTAAAACTTGCGTGCTTCAAATGCCAGAGTTTCTGAGCCAACATTTTGATTGCTAAGCAAAAGCGTTGTTAAGTTTCACCACATTTTACAAGTTGGCCACGGCCGCACAGTCACATGGCTGGCAAGCCACTCCCACCCAGTCACATGGCTGGCAAGCCACTCCCACAAAGCAGGCCACACCTACAGAAGAGGTTCTAAAAACAATTGAAACCCACCACTGAGTGGAGCTGAGGTGGGCTTGCGTGCCCCCAGAGAGGGCTCCGTGTGCCACCTGTGTCATGCGGTTCTAGTCCAATCACGGTTCTAATCCAATCCCCCGCTCAAGTAGGAGACTTGATATCATTTCAGACAAGTGACTATCCAGTCTCTTTCTATGCAATGCCAAAAGGCAAACCAGCAAAGTATAAAATACTCCCACTAAAATGCCATTCTTTGTTGCAGCCAACAGGTCAACGCTGGTATTTTCATCTTGTTTTTTTCAGAGAGAGAAATCGTATGCATTATTTCACACGTCTTCTTTCATTTCCAAACATGCTTTTCAATAGGAATAGAGATGGGGTTGGGGATGGGGATAGTTTATTTTTTCATGGCTATATTTTCATACTTTACAGTTATTGTTATTCTGCCTAATGCCTAGGTATTATATAAAATGCCTAAGGAAAGTATATAGCATATTGAAATTACCAATGCATTTCATGGTTTGCCTAAAAATATCACACATTCTATGGATTTCCTAGGCATTCTCTATAATGCCAGCTATTGACACATTGCCAATAACATATATATGTTATTTGGGTAGATTCCATGCATCCCTTCCTGCAATTGCTAGTAGAAGATTTCTGGTAGAAGATTTAAACCTCATCTGGCTAATTTCAGCTCAACAGCCCCAATTATGATGAAACTGATTATATAATGCTTGCCCCCTGGTGGTCAGCGTAGGTCAAAACATCAAGGAAAGGCCTCGAGGCAGCTGCATGCAAGTGTCATTCAAATATGACACTTTGAACAACCAACTCAAGAGAGGCAATTCAGTAACGTTTCGAAGTGCCCCTCAAAGTGTAAGAACAGTATTACCAAGAGGTCTTGGGTGAGATTGGTTATTCAGGCCCAGATCTTCCTTTAACTACAGTTTATCAGAATAGCCTTAAAAAAAAACATGTTTCTGTTTAAAGGCTGAACATATCACTGCCTGGGGGAATTCTGGGAGTTGAAGTCCATCTATGTGAAGATGGATGTTGTGGAGAAACACTTGTCTAGAAATCAGAGCGTAAAAGTGGCGGCCCGCAGGCTGGATGCGTCATGTGCAGGCTATGGCCACCCCAGATCCGCGAAGGGAAAAAACGTTGCTATGCATCACATGATGGCAATGTGACACCACCAGTTTGACACCGTGGTCTAGATTGACAGCACAGGACTGAAAGGGTAAGGAAGCCATCCAGGAGAAACGCAGGCACTCCGTGTAGAAGGTGCCAATAAGATGCCAGCCAGAGATATTTTTCCCCTGTTTTCACACCTCAGGCTGTGTGGACACTTGACTCATCTCCGTCAGTGACCTTGGTTGTTTAACTCTAAGTCAGGGGTGTCCAAACTTGGCAACTTTAAGACTTGTGGACTTCAACTCCCAGAATTCCCTAGCCAGCAGAGCTGGCTGGGGAATTCTAGGAGTTGAAGTCCACAAGTCTTAAAGTTGCCAAGTTTGGGCACCCCTGCTCTAAGTGAATGTGGGTTGCTTGTTTTGATTCTAAGATGGAAACGTATCCTGCTGTTATTGTTTTGTTTTTTGTTTTTAACTTTTGGAGGGGTTTTTTAACTTTTGCAGTTCAGTAATCCTATAAGCAAAATGCCAGCTGCCTCAACAGAATATTTTGGCCCCAGGCAACACTCTTATGTTTGGCATGAAGTTTGAAAGGGGGGTAGGATCAGCAGGAAAAGCTCTGATTGGAAAAGAGACACACACCTCCTCGGGATAACTGAATGCTGATGACAGTAAGGCAATCTCTTCCCTTGCCAGTTTTGTAACTGGCTTGGGTGAGTCTATTCTGGCTCTTTTCCCGTTGGGTTGTTGTACGACCAACCTAGAAAAAAAAATATTTGGAAAAGATTGAAAAATATTGGCCACTCCTCAGAAAGAGGGAACCATCGCGTCTGTTTCAACTTCTTAATAAATGAAGTGATTGTGATTTTTTTAACCAGACTTGCATTACCAAGTCACACAATTTAAGCTTAGAAAATTGGAAGAAGGCATTACAAAGGTGTCCTCGAGGAATGAATCCAGTAGCACCCAGTAACTTAAGCAGAGGGCTATTGAAGAAGGAATTTTCTATTCTTCAATCACCCAGCTCTCTTATCGAATTTTACAGAGAATCCAAGTAGTTGGTAATTAATCTCATCCTGCCTTTGAATTGCTGGAGCCTGCTTATCAGGAAGCATTGGCTGAAATTGGCGCATGACCGTTTCTGATGCATGTTTAGCAGCCAAATCAGAAATGTTATTGTAGCGAGAACATTCTGTCTAGAAGGTCCTGAGAGAAACAAACCACGTTATTAAACATCTTAACTTTTTAACAATGGGAAGAATTTGTTTGTTTGTTTATCAAACTTCTTAAATGTCTATCTCCCTCAGAGGGGCTCTGACCAGTGTACACATTAAAACCAGGATGAATAGGGGACTGAAGCCTAAAACATATGAAGAACGGTTGCAAGAACTGGGCATGGCTAGTCTAGTGAAGAGAAGGACCAGGGGAGACATTTTAGCAATCTTCCAATATTTGAGGGGCTGCCACAGAGGAGGGGGTCAAGCTACTTTCCAAAGCACCTGAAGGCCAGACAAGGAATAATGGATGGAAACTGACCAAGGAGAGATTCAACCTAGAAACAAGGGGAAACTTTCTGACAGTGAGAACAATCAACCAATGGAACAGAAGTTGTTTTCAGAAGTTGTGGGAGCTTCATCACTTGAGACTTTCAAGAAGAGATTGGACTGCCATTTGTCAGAAATGGTGTAGGATCTTCTGCTTGAGCTGAGACGGGGGGTTGGATTAGATGACCTATAAGATACCTTCCAACTCTTAACAGATTCTAAAAGCTAAATAATTATAATTGTGTGTGTGTGTTTTGTGCGTGTTTTCATTTTTCCTGATAAATGAATTAAAAGGGACTAGTATAGATCTATTTCAAGCTATTTAGCTCTCACACACCCGCCATACCCTTACTGGGATTCGAACCAGGGTATGGTTAAGTGATAAGAGCTAAATAGCTTGAAATACATCTATATTAGTCCCCCTAAAGGCAAAAGGGAAGCAGTATGCACATATGCCAAGGTTGGAGACCCCTGCTCTAGTCCAAGGAAGATGAACAGTGTCTCATTTGTGGATGGTTTCATTTGGATTCCTCCTTCCAAATCTTTGATTTTATGAATGGAATACAAGAACTTAGTTCTGCACCATAATGTAATTTGTTTTGCTTGGGTTTGGTGTGTTGTGTAAACTTAACTATTGTGGTATGTCAATTAGGGTAATAAAGTAGCATGTGAGCATTCCAAAGGCAGACCCACTATAATAAGTCATATTATTTGGCTACCAAACCCAGCACTCTTTATTCAGACTGGGAATAACAAACCACTGAGATCTTTTTAACTGGAAATCCAATTAACCTCTGTATAGGAGGCACACATTCCATCAAATTACATCCTTCCCCCTTGACAAAGCAACGTGGAATTCCTGCCTTTAAATTCCCACCCAGCAGGGCAATAAATCTCAGATGTGCTGAGTGGCGCAGTGGTTAGAATGCAGTACTGCAGGCTACTTCTGCTGACTGCCTGCAATTTGGCAATTCAAAACTCACCAGGCTCAAGGTTGACTTCCGTCCTTCCAAGGTGGGTAAAATGAGGACCCAAATTGTTGGGGGAAATATAAGGACTCTGTAAACTGCTTAGAGAGGGATGTAAAGCAGTTTATAAGTCTAAGTGCTATTGCTATTGCAGACTAACTCATCCCACTGTTTGATTCTCACCGGCTCAAGGTTGACTCAGCCTTCCATCCTTCCGAGGTCGATAAAACAAGGGCCCAAATTGTCGGGGGCAATGTGCTGACTCTGTAAACTGCTTAGAGAGGGCTGTAAAACACTGTGAAGCGGTATATAAGTCTAAGTGATATTGCTAAATACTATGGCATAGATGTGACTACTAGTGATTGACTATTTCCAGGCAAGGTTTCTATTGCACCATTATTCTGTCTCACATATTCAAATTTACAAGCAAGTGGGAGTTCGAAGTCATTCATTACAACCCTCTTGTGTTATACTGCTTCTACTCCCCCCACCCCCAATACTGGTTGGGAATATCTGGGGGAATGCTAGATTTGGGAAACGTTGCATTGCATTAAGTTCTTGGCTAGGAAGATGGACAGGGACAGGGTCTACATTTGATAAATAAATTTTATGAAAATCTATGCAGCTGAAGAGGAAAGAAAAAGAAGTCAGAAAGCACTAGGGAGCAAGCTCTTTATTTCAAATGTTTTCAGTCTTCCATTTGCTCCATGACAAATATACAGTTGTAAAATAAACCAGTGAAAATGAAATAACAAGCCAGTCATCTTTACACTTGTTCAACATATGTACATATTTTAATCACAATACCTGATATTTTGGACGGTCTTGCCTTCAATCCAAACAATAAATGGTGATGAAAAGCAACCGAGCGATATGGTGCCGTGCAAGAGGGCATGAAAAAAATTCTTTGCTTTGCATCATTAAAGCAGTTGTATCTTTTGCAAGGCTTTTGTTGCAGCTCCTTTGGAAATCAGTTCCAGGGGGTGACGCATACAAGGACATGCACTGCAACTTTGCTTCATTGGAAATAAAGCCAAAAGGAAGCACATCGTACCAACAAAAGAATAAATAAGCCTAAGAAATACGTAAGTATATCCTCATAAGCATTTGTGCGACTTTCACCACAGTCATCCTTTCCCATCTTACATCCTACAGAAATACAGCAGCTAAGGCCAACACATATCTTAACTCCATAAATTTCAACACCTCTTCCAGGAAATCTGGATTGCCAAGTGTACATTTTCACAGGCTTCCTAAAACAGAAATGCACAGTGATTTTATAGAAGCGCACTTTAGATGGTTTTTTTTTTAAGTAATTTTGATGTGCCAAGTTGCTAAACCTTTCTAGGTATTCAGGAACAGTAATCCTTTCCTAACCTTTATTTCTTTCCTTCTGTGAAGGAGGCACTAAAAGCTTAATCACCTTGGGAAATTTTCCCTACAGTACATTCAATGTGGTGAGAAAATTATCTATTGTTTGGGATCAAAAAACATCTAAACTTCCTTCCCCAAATCCCAGCTTGTTTGCCTATTCCCTTTCCCAAAGGCATGCTTATGCAGCTTAAATATGCTGGAACCGAAGAATATAAACGTAGGGTGACTTTCATTTGGCCATCTGATACCAAACACATCTTGAATGAACCGTTGGTAGCACACGGACTACACAGGTAAAGCAGCCACGCAGGTTAACCAGCCAAACAATTGGTAGTTCTATCTATACCACCCTCCAATTTCTCCTGGTTACAAAGGAAATGGCAACGGAGTTCAATTCCATGTCTAGTGAACAATCACCAGTTCACTAAGGGATGCGGGATAATAAACGTCTTCAACCTCATAATATTCTAAGCTGGATGGGGGCAACTATTCCTGTAACGCAGATGTTTGATAAACCTCTTTTGCAATCTACAACAGGAAGCAAACAACTGCGTGTTCCAAACCCAGATTTCTTGTAGCTAAAAAGGATACAATTAGTTTAGTGCCTTGATGCTTTCAATCACCATCTAAAGTAATTTCTTTGAAAGTTTTACAATTTTTTTCCTAACCAATGTCAGATTTATGCTATACAAATAGTGACCTATACACATCTCCTTTTAATATACTGTGTGTGTGTGTGTGTAACAACCCCTGGTATCCCCAAATATGGGAGGGAGCATACTGCTTCCCTTTTTCTGTCTTTCGGATCACCCTAGGAGCCATCCAGGCAGAAAGCCATTTTTTTATGTTGCCTTTGTTACATTTGTGTTGCCTTTGTGCTGATAAATAAATAAGCCCAGGTTCAATTCCCAGTAAGGGTATGGCTAGCATATATATATCTATATATATTAAATTTATGGATTTCCTGATTGAGATTCCCTTTATTTCTAGATTTATAAGTGCCAAAGGAGATGATCTGTATGTCCTTGTGTTTACTGTTATAATTAAACAAAAAACACCAGCAATGTCAGCTGAAGGAATGGATATCTAGGATAGGATAACTAAGATTAGAAGGAAGAGGGTGTTTAACTCCTTTCTATTGTGCTCAGGAGGAAAATTCCATTTTTCTGAAAATGACATGTACTTTGTGGGGATAGGGCCACAATGAAGGAAACACATATTTGCTTTCCTTGCCTTTGGCAATTAGCAACTTCCTTTTCTTTTATGAGCTGCTGTTATTGAGGGTTGTTGTTTTCTAAAAGGGAGAAGCTGAATGATGGCCAAAACTTCTCCTTTACCTGGAAGTCCGTTTCATTTGCGTCATCTATTTATATTATACCATGGTGATCATTCTGATTGCGTGCCTGTTTTAGCCCACGGAAGAGATGGCGTTTTTATTGTAGCAAACAAGAACAAAACAAAAGCCCATTTAAAAAAAAAAAATAACCCAAGAAGAACAAAATGTTTTTAACATCAATATACACTATTTTAGTGTCTTAAGTGATAGTAACCGATAAACATAACTTTTAAAGCCTATATAATATACAAATTGTGCGTATGGAATACAAATCAAAATTTACAGCAGACAAAAACAGAGCAACACCGGGACGCTCTCTGCAGAGTCTTTCACAAGTTCCAAGGAAGAGTTATGAACAGGCGGAGGATGTACAGAGGCAGCGTCGGAATGATTGACACCAAAGTGGGTTTTGGTGCTACAGGCTTAGATGTGCAGTTGTGTAAGTCCATCGTTCACATTGTGACCAGGGTGAGTCAACCTAAATGGCTCAGCACTATTATTCCCAGGTGAGAAGCAACTCTATGCAGGGGAAGGCGACTATTGCATTTTTATTTCATATTGTTTCCCTTTTAGTCCAAGGAAATACTCCTGGTGTTTATACTGGAGCCATAGGCAGAAGTCAGAACAACATTGTGAAGTGCATCATGACACCATCCTATAACAATGTTATGTAATTTGCATCTGTCCCCAGATGGATGCCAATCACATTCGTCCGATGAGGCCATGACGAAGATTTCCTCATTTGCTCTCTCTCAAGGGTATCTATGACTCAGAAGGCCTCCTGCTTTCTCGCACCTTGTGCGTGCAAACATATTAAGAGGGACTGGAAATTCAGTATCCACCAGTAATATAACACTCACAACATAGGTAGGTGGCACTGGCCTAAATCAAGGGTGTTGTCAAGATTGATTGGGTTTTTCCATCCCAAAGACTAGAAGCTTTTAAGATCATCAAATCTCATGAGGCTGCAGTTCTCTTACTCCAGGGGTGTCCAAACTTGGGAACTTTAAGACTTGTGGACTTCAACTTCCAGAATTCCCGAGCCAGCCATGCTGGCTGGGGAATTCTGGGAGTTGAAGTCCACAAGTCTTAAAATTCCCAAGTTTGGACACCCCCGTCTTACTCGGCAAGAATGGGTGATATTTTGGCACTTGTCATGAGATTTCACCATTGAGGCAAACAGTTTCAGATTTAGAAATATAGATTTTTAACCCCAGGACTTCTGCTCTCTTTTCCACCCAATAGTCTCAGGTTGATAATAAAACACCTGAAATTCTCAATCAGATCAGCCCCCTGCATCTAAAGGGCAGAAAGTTGGAGAAGGCTCCCCAGAGGAATTGAGAGACATTTGTGCCATAAAATTAACCTTGCTTTTACTTCAATTACTGTAGTCTTGCTGAGAAACACAAGGATTTGTTCTCTTTCACAGCTGAATTTTAAAATGTGATAGGGTAGAATCTTTTGAAAATGTATTACTAGCCTCTCTGAAACTTTGAGTTCCCTCCAGTTTTTATACTTTGGATAAAAGTTGGGGACAATCCTCCGCAGACTTTTAGACTATGTTCTTTCAATAGCCAGAACCTAGAAAATCAAGTGGATTTTTTTGCTCATCTTCTTCTCAACCGTGAAGCAAACCAAAATAATCTCATCACCAAAATTAATTGCACTGAAGCTGTGCATTAATGTGGACTGAGTATGTATGTATGTTTGTTTGTGTGTGTGTGTGTCTATGTATGTATGTATGTATGTATGTATGTGTGTTACAACCCCTGGTATGCCCAAATATGGGAGGGAGCTCGCAACACAAACACACAAACACACACACACACACACACACACACACACACACACACACACATATATATATATATATATATATATATATATATATATATATATATATATATATGTGTGTGTGTGTGTGTGTGTGTGTGTGTGTGTTACAACCCCTGGTATGCCCAAATATGGCAGGGAGCTCACTCCTCCCTCTTTCTGTCCTTTGGCTCATCACAGAAAACCATCCAGGCAGAAACCCATATTTTTATTTTTAATGTTGCCTTTTTATATTTGTGTTGTATTTGTGCTGATAAATAAATAAAGGGAGACTAGTATGGATCCATTTCAAGCTATTTAGCTCTCATCAGCTAGCCATACCCTTACTGGGATTTGGACCTGGGCTGTGTTACATATTAGGCAGATTTGTTAGCCACTAAGCCACAGGCTCTCCTCCTTTTATCAGCTAAGCCAGGGAAACACAAGCACATACCTATTTCCCTGGCTTGTGTATCTATATATATGGAGGGGTTTTAGCACTGGATCCTTTAAAGTAAAAAAAAAAACCCAACAGGTTAAATATGTAGTTATTTAACCAAGTGTACAATCCCGTCCCCGCCCCTCTCTCTCCCTCCCTCCCTCCCTCTCCTTCTCCCTCTGCTTTTCCAAAAAGGGGACATCAGTACCGGAAGTGCACAGTTCTATCTCTGCCTCTGGACTCCACAATCCTGAGGCTTATCAGTCCTGAGACCAAAATGCTGCTTTTTAGAGTTGAACCATTCTAACCCCCATCTGACCGTGATGGTGAACTAGCAACTAACCCACCTCTCAATTCTCCACCATTCTACAGTAGTCTTTGAATTTCCTTTTAGACAGGATGGAATAGCGAAGGGGATAAAATGCTAGTTTTCTTGTCCTTGGCCTTTGGTTTCCCCAAGTGCAGTATACTACCCTCTGCCACCTTCCTTCATCTCTCTAAAACATCTCCAGGACATCAGGAGAAACGGGTGATGCCACAAAGACAATCAGCCACAAAAATATCAGCATCTTGCCCCTGCAGAAGTCCACGAGGAAGGACCGGAGGTGTGAGAATGCTTGGTTTGAGAGAAGCAAGTAACAAAGACATTTGTTAAGAGGTGACATCTAGTTAACAGCACTTGGCTACCCAAGCAGAAAGGGTAGAGGAGATGGGAGAGTTGTTGTTTTTTTTAACCTGCATATCACCTTTCTGCAATCTACATCTTTAAACGTTCGGCAGCTTGGTGCAGAAGAGGCTCATGCCCATCTTCCACTTGAACCAAAGCCCCGGCTGAAGGAAAAATTGATCTCGGAGTTTTTGTATTTGCCCCATGCTCCAAAGGGCACTACGATTGCGGTGCCGTTATCTTCTGTCCCATACTGCATAGCCTTGGGGAACAATGAGAAAGGCAAGAAGTTTTAGTTTCACCCTCAAATCACCAACCTTCAAACAATTTCAGGTGCAATGTTGAGAAATCTGACCCATCGTGGTAATCATTCTAATCCCAGCCCCAAGTAAAATATTTAAAGGGTATTTTTAAGGGGACGGAAACGGGAAGTTGTCGTTCTATAGAACAAACGTGAACTTTGGGGTCCTTGGTGCTCTCTGAGCTTGATTGTATTTTTTTTTTTTTGCAGACATTTCATAACCCTACTAAGCAACATCATAAGAGCACTGATGACGTTACCTAGTTGGGTAATGAAATGTCTGCCGGGAAACAACCAGCCTCAGAGAGCACCAAGGACTCCATAGCTCAACCCAGCGCTACAAATATTCTCGTCTATTGATAAAGGTGAACTTCTATTATCATATTCATTTATAAGAGTTCCTGGAGATCCAATATTAAGCCGTTATCAGGGAGTCTTTTTAGTAACCTCTAAGTAAAATCCAATGGAAGATTTTCCTATTAGGATACCCTCTAGAACAGGGGTGTCCAAACTTGGGAACTTTAAGACTTGTGGACTTCAATTCCCAGAATTCCCCAGGCAGCCATGCTGGCTGGGGAATTCTGGGAGTTGAAGTCCACAAGTCTTAAAGTTCCCAAGTTTGGACACCCCTGCTCTAGAAAAAGAGGGAAAACTTTTTTTCTGTTTCTAAAACCAAACTGTTCCTTCTGGGTATCTTATGGCAACAGTTATTATCCAGGAATGAGGATTCCCCCACAGTCCAAAGGATGAGCAATTTTTCCTGCTCCTTTCCTGCACAAACATGCTGAAGAGCCATAGGTGCTAGCTGGAAGGATGGTGATATTACCAGAAGAAATAGGGATTATTTTTTGGGCCTTTTTTTTCAAAATATGGTAGGAGCTCAAGAGTGGAAATTATGTCCTGCTTAAGCCCTCAATTTTGATGAAAACATCATGGGTTTGGGAGGGAGGGAGGGAGGGAGGAAGGATGCTGGAGAAACTGTGCGTATTTTACGATTGCCTTACACCAGGGGTGTCAAACTCAATTTCATTGAGGGCCGCACCAGGGTTGTGTTTCACCTGGGGGGGAGGAGGGGCAGGGTAGACGTGGCCAGTTCGATGTCACTCGTGTTGGAGGCATCTGTGGAGGCCTAAGTGCTCAGCCAGCAAAAACGGGCTCCCGAGTTCCATTTTCGGCTGCGACGGCCTCCTGCAAACTCTGCCAGTGAAAATGTACCTCAAGAGGAGAACGCACAGCCCTCCCAGGCTCTGTTTTCGCTGACAGAGACACTGCGGGCCGGTCCTTCTCTGTTTTCAAGGCAGCCCCATGGATCAGATCTAAGCACCCTGTGGGCTGGATCCAACCCGCGGGCCTTGAGTCTGCCACCCCTGCCTTAAGACTGTCCCCCGTTATCTCTAAGTTCTAAAATCGTACCGGAGTGTGAAGCTATCCCTGTTGTTTTAGAATGATCACCACCCCTCTTCAAAGACATGAAACAAAACTGGCTTTTCTGCTTGCATCAGCTGTAAAAGTTTACAAGAGGATACCTCCTCCTTAAATTGTGGGATTCTTGGTGCTCTCTGACCTTGGTTGCTTGCTGCAGACACTTCAACACAGGTAGCCCTTGACTCATATGACCAGCTGCGTAGCAACAGATCCCACCCAAAGGTAATTATGACCCAGTTCCAAAATTTTGACCGCTCTGCACCCAGGTCACATCACGGGATTGCATTTGGGTTGCCTAACAATCAGGCTGCATTTACAGCCGTTTGCAGAGTCGCAGGACTGCAATAGACACTTCTGCCAAAAGCCAGCATTTACATCCCATTTTCAGCAAAGGTGCCCCCCCCCCATGAACAATGGGTTTGCTTCCCAAGGGCAGCATTTGCTTAACGACTGTGGCATTCGCTCTACGACACTGCCTTCACGAAACGATCTCCACTAAAAAGGTTGTCAAAGTGGGTCTCTCCAGTGGTGAAATCTCAATTTTTTTTTACTACCAGTTCTGTGGGCGTGGCTCGGTAGGGTCTTGTGACTATGTAGTCATGTAACTGGGGGAATCAAAAGACAGAAACTCACTTTAACAAGGTGCTGCTGGAGCAGGGTTGGACTGGATGACCTCCAGGTGCCTTCCAGCCCTGGATTATCCTCTGAAGCTGCATCTAGTGCCAAGTTTGTAGTCCTTCCTTCCTCTCCTTTTTCCCTCCCTTTCTTTCTTTTCCTTATTTTTCCTTTCTTTCTCTCTGTCTCTGTCTCTTTCTTTCCCTCTTTCTTTCTCAGATACCCCCATCCCCTGTTTTTGGCCTAGCAGGCTTCAGGAAGCCTGCTGGAGCAAAAACGGACCCCACCCCCGTTTTTGACCCCACCCCCACCCCGTTTTTGTCCTAGCAGGCTTAAGGGAAGCCTGCTGGGAGCAAAAACGGACACACACACACACCCCACGGCGAGCCCAGATGAAAGTCGGAGTGAACCAGTTCGCTCCCAGCTGATAATCGGAGCTACCAGTTCACCCAAACCGGTAGTGCCCCACACCTGACCTAGACCCAACTAGGCAACATCAGTGAGAGTATCAACGGTACACTGATGATGTTACCTGGTTGGGTAATTAAATGTCTGCAAGCAAACAACCACGCTCAGAGAGCACCATGAATTTCATAGTTCCTCCTTGAGCTCCTGATATTCTCTTCCATTGGAATCATCCATGGTGTCCTAAAAGATACAGGTACCATTAGCTGAAAGTTGGCTAGTAACAACCATTCCCAAAGCAGAAATACCTACCTGCTCAGTAATGAGGTGAGCTGCTTCGGTTGGATCATGGCACTGGTTAACAAAATCACAGATCTCTTGGCTGTTTACCATAAAGTTGATGCCATCTGTGGTCAGGACCAAGAAGCTGTCGCTTGTATGATGCAACTAAAGCAACACAAAGTGTATATAAATTATCCAGACTTATGATGCTCTAGTACAAAGCCGAAGAGACAGCGCTATCCGAAGATGTCTCCGTGGTCATGTGGCCGGCATGACTAAACGCTAAATGCGCACGGAACACTGTTGCGTTCCCACCAAAGATGGTTCCTATTTTTCTACTTGCATTTTTACGTGCTTTCGAACTGCTAGTTTGGCAGAAGCTGGGACAAGTAACAGGAGCTCCCTCCATTACACAGTGCTAGGGATTCGAACTGCTGAACTGCCGACCTTTCTGATCGACAAGCTCAGCGCCTTAGCCACTGAGCCATCGTGTCCCTGTAAAACTGCTACGTAGAGATTAATAATGAAAAAAACTTGTTTGGATTCTATTTTTACACAAACCGTCCTAACTTGCTCTTCCTAAACTAAAAATAGGAACACCTATTTAAGTTGGCACACTTCCCAGTTCCAAAACATCACGCATCAGATAAGGTTGGATGCAAAACTATATAAATTAGAGCCAACGGTCTCCAACTTTTCTAGTTTGGCCAGAGGCAGGGAAGAGATGGGGGATGATTTCATGCGTGCACGCAAGCAGCTTTTACAAATGCAGCATTGCATGCACTCACAAGCTCACCCACCACTTCCACACCCCGGTTCCAAGCGGGCTGCAGCCTGGCACCGGGTCGTGGCCCAGGGATTGGGGACCATTGAATTAGAGCAGTTAAAACACAGAAGTGTTTTAAAAAGTTGGCTCAAGCCACTCAAGTAAAATTATCAAATCATTACAGTGGGTCCTGTACCCTGTACCCATTGGAGACCTATTGCTGTTATTAGGTACATCTTTCAGATGAAAAATATTTGCCTATTCCTAAGTTTCTGAATTCTGCAGGGTGGTCTACTTGTAGGTACATATGTATCTAGATCCATATCACACTCACACATCACTAGGGGTACCATATGTATACACGGCCCACTGTGTTATTCTCCTTTTGAGGTAAGCAATACAATAGCAGAGTTGGAAGGGACCTTGGAGGCCTTCTAGTCCAACCCCCTGCCTAGGCAGGAAACCCTATACCGTTTCAGACAGATGGCTATCCAACATCTTCTTAAAGACTTTCAGTGTTGGGGCATTCACAACTTCTGGAGGCAAGCTCCTCCACTGATTAATTGTTCCAGCTGTCAGGAAATTTCTCCTCAGTACTAAGTTGCTTCTCTCCTTGATTAGTTTCCACCCACTGCTTCTTGTTCTACCCTCAGGTGCTTTGGAGAATAGTTTGACTTCCTCTTCTTTGTGGCAACCCCTGAGATATTGGAACACTGCTATCATGTCACCCCTAATCCTTCTTTCATCAAACTAGACATACCCAGTTCCTGCAACTGTTCTTCATATGTTTTAGTCTCCAGTCCCCTAATCATCTTTGTTGCTCTTCCCTGCACTCTTTCTAGAGTCTCCACATCTTTTCTACATCGTGGCGACCAAAACTGAATGCAGTATTCCAAGTGTGGCCTTACCAAGGCATTATAAAGTGGTATTAACACTTCACGTGATCTTGATTCTATCCCTCTGTTGATGCAGCCTAGAACTGTGTTGGCTTTTTTGGCAGCTGCTGCACACTGCTGGCTCATATTTAAATGGTTGTCCACTAGGACTCCAAGATCCCTTTCACAGTTACTACTGTTGAGCAAGGTACCACCTATACTGTACCTGTGCATTTCGGGTACATTATAGGTGGTACCTTGCTCAATGTTATACAACTATACAATGAGGCAATGAAGCACAAATATAAATAAAATTCTCAGTCCAAGATATAAGCAATAACTTACTCAGTGCTGCCTAAACAAACAGACATCCCATACAACTACTGTGTTTGTACCAGCTTTCAATAAGCTGCCACAGTGGCGCAGTGGTTAGATTGCAGTACTGCAGGCTATTTCTGCTGCCTGCCGGCTGCCTGCAATTTTAACAGTTCAAATCTCACCAGGCTCAAGATTGACTCAGCCTTCCATCCTTCTAATGAGGACCCAAATTGTTGGGGGGCAATAAGCTGATTCTGTAAACCGCTTAGAGAGGGCTGCAAAAGCACTGTGAAGCAGTATAGAAGTCTAAGTGCTATTGCACCTTCAGATGCGCGAGAGAAGGCATACTACACAACCGCTTACCTGCACCCGTTTCGTTTCAGGTTCTGCAATCACACCACAATTCTTAAGATCCAAATCTCCAATACTACGGGTCATTGCAAGTCTGCCGTTCACATGGGGTTGCCCCAAACTGTTCCAGGCGACGAAGCCACCACATTTCCTGATTCTTTAAAAATAAAATACAAAACAACAGCTACCACCGTGCAGGTTATGTTTCGACAAAACAATTCACACAATAGTTTTACTCGAAGAATTCTGGCAAATCATCCCATTTCTACAACTTCAAAAGACATCTCTTTAAAACTGGGGGGAGAAAAAGGAAGCCCCAAAGGGACATATTTTGCAGAGGTACCTTTCCTTCTCATCCTTCCGTTCTGGAGTATGGTCAATGGTCAGTTTCTCGGCTTTTCCTTTGCGGCATAACAGCGCGCGGCTATCGCCCACACTGGCTATCACCAGCTCAATGCCATCTCGCAGCAGAGCCACCGTTGCTGTGCTCCCAGTATTCAGCAAGGTAGCTATAAGTGTCACACAGAGAGAAAGGTAATCAGCACCCGAGCCCCAAATTTGCCTACGGCCTAATTTCTTCAGTTTTAGAACAGCATGAATTGTGCTAACTCCAGTAAAGAGCCTCTGCTTGAAACTATTTAAAGCTCTGATCTGAAAGGATGGAAGGAGCAAAGAGAAACACAACATGGCTTCATGCAAAGGGAAGGATGGTTATTAGCGAACAAGGCCACAAGATACTAAAATGTACCAAGAGCAAAAGCACTTGGACTTACCCACAGTGCTTTACAGCGCCGAGTGGTTTACAAATGTCAGCATATCTGGGTCCTCCTTTTACTGACCTCAGAAGGATGGAAGGCTGAATCAACCTCAAGCAGGTGAGGATCGAACTCCTGGCGTGTGGGCAGAGTTAGCCTGCAATACTGCATTCTAACCACTGCACCACCAGGGCTCTTCAACGTTAAGTTGAATGTTAAGTTATAGGGCACAATTCCCCTCCCAAGGGCATAAATCCTATAAAGTCCTTAATTCTTAGAAGGCAGAAATAGACAATCTGGGGCTCTAGAGCAGGGGTCTCCAACCTTGGCAACTTTAAGACTTTAACAATCTGGGACCTCATTTTACCCACCTCGGAAGGATGGAAGTCAACCTTGAGCCTGGTGAGTTTTGAATTGCCAAACTGCAGGCAGGCAGCAGGTAGCAGAAGTAGCCTGCAGTACTGCATTCTAACCACTGCGCCACTCAGCACACCTGAGATTTATTGCCCTGCCGCATGGGAACTAAAGGCAGGAATTTCAAGTTGCTTTGTCAAGGGGGAAGGTTGTAATTTGATGGAGCGTGTGCCTCCTATGCAGAGGTTAATTGGATCTCCAGTTAAAAAGATCTCAATGGTTTGTTATTCCCAGTCTGAATGGTTAAACACCGAACCCAAGCAAAACAAATTACATTATGGTGCAGAACTAAGTTCTTGAATTCCATTCATAAAATCAAAGATTTGGAAGGAGGAATCCATATGAAACCATCCACGAATGAGACACTGTCCATCTTCCTTGTACTGAGAGCAGGGGTCTCCAACCTTGGCAACTTGAAGACTTGTGGACTTCAACTCCCAGAGTTCCTCAGCCAGCTGAGGAACTCTGGGAGTTGAAGTCCA
Organism: Natrix helvetica; assembly: GCF_964273705.1. Lineage (NCBI taxonomy): Eukaryota > Metazoa > Chordata > Lepidosauria > Squamata > Natricidae > Natrix > Natrix helvetica. Next base: position 14,482,272 of record NC_138558.1, read on the forward strand.
CAAGTCTTCAAATTGCCAAGGTTGGAGACCCCTGCGCTAGGGCACATATGAACCCCAAAGACTTCCAAACCATTTTTTAGTCTTTTATTGACTCTGGGTAGGTTTACACTTTCCCTGAACAAGCAAATCTGAGATTGAGGGAGGGTCCTTCAGGACTACCGCTTGACCAGTAGAAGCCAGTGGCCAGGATTTTCTCAACTTAATCAAGTCCATTCGTTGTGGAACAGCAAGCCTTGGCCAGAGTGACTCATGCTTTTAAGACTGCTGCAAAATACTATACCTGGGGCTGCTTCTGAAAACTGCTTGGAAAGCTACAGCTGGTGCATAGAAGGCAGCTGGGTGAAAGCCACTCTAGCAGCATAGTAATTGCTGGATTGTTTACTGCTTTTACCAAGTGCTATTCAAATTACAAACCCGATGAACAATTTAAATGGGGTGGGGAGAAATAACAAGATACTGTATTTTTTGGAGTATAAGACGGACCTTTTTCCCACAAAAAAGAGGCTGAAAATCTGGGTGCATCTTATACATTGAATCCCCGCCTGCTTTACCAAAATGGCCGTGCATATCCTTTAGGAGCCTTGCAGAGTGCTCTTGGGGGCTGGGAAGGGCAGAAATGAGCGGGTTTGTCCCCCCCAGCCTCCAGGAGCACCCTACAAGCCTCCTAAAGGCTATGCATGTTCTTTTTTTTTGACAAAAAACAGACCCGTTTTCATAAAAAACGGGCCGTTTTTAGGAGGTCTGCAGAGTGCAAAAACTTTTTTTAAAAAATTTGCCTCTTCAAAACCTTGGTGCGTCTTATACTCTGAAAAATACGGTACTCGGGTCCCTGGTTATTTGAAAGGACTGTATCTTCCAAACAGATTCAATACATCCTGGAGAGATTAAAAAAATATGCATGAAGCCTTGTTGTTGTATGCAAACTCCACAGGTTCAAGAAACAAAAAAGGAAAGGACATTGAGATACATTCCTAGAACTCTACTACTGCTACTATTTAAAACAGGTATTTTAAATAGCTCTTCGATAATGTCCTTGAGTTTTAAGTAAGACCGACAATTTCCAGGGAGGTTAAGTTTTCTTCCTCCACTGATGCAGGCCATTTATTAATAAAAATAATTATTTTTCCTGATTGTTTTTACAGCACATATTTGAGGCTAACTTAACGATGCATCAAGCAGCCCACCAACCAAATCTTACTAGCAAACAAATATGCTTATATGATTTCAATGTTTCGTTATTGTGAAATGAAGAGAATGATTGTGCATTTATAGGTAATCTACTTGGAGTGCTTAAAATAAAGAGAGTTGAGAAAAGAAATGGGGCAAACAGAACTTTGAGACAGGCAATTTTTTTTTTTGCTCTCCGTAAAATACCTGTTTTAATCAGTGAGTAAAACACTGTGAGAAGACAGTTGCTTTCTTCCCTTCAATCCCCTTCAATGCTTAAAGACTAAGACTCAGGACCACCAAAAATCTCCCCAGTTGATTCCTTGCTTTTGGAAATGCTGCTTTCAACGATAGAATCCTTTTCTTCCATGGTATAAATCAACAATCACCCAGATATGTTGAACTACCAACTCCTGCAAGGGCAGCCTAGTTAGGGATGATCAGAATAGCAATAGCACTTAAACTTATATACTGCTTCATAGTGCTTTACATCACTCTCTAAGCAATGTATACAGCAGGTGAGATATTTTCCTTTCGTGAGCTTGTGTTTTTGTCGTTTGCAGGGAAACAGAAGCTCACGAAAGAAACACCACGGAGAGCTGAGCAACGGCGCGCATGCCCACTGAGAGGGCTCTACGTGCCACGTGTCACACGAGTGCCATAGGTTCACCATCATGGGTATAGAGCCAGCCTATTGCCCCCGACAATCTGGGTCCTCATTTTACCCATCTCATAATGATGGAAGACTGAGTCAACCTTGAGCTGTTGAGGATCGAACTCATGGCAGTGGGCAGAGTCAGCCTGCAATACTGCATTCTAACCACTACACCCCCACAGCTCCAGAATGGTAGTCCAACATCTCTGAAGGGCACTGGGTTAGGGGAAGGTCAGTCTAACTGCGGGACATGTGTAACTAACGGGAGTTATTTTTTTCATACGTTTCAGACTGCATGGGAGATCCGAATGTCCTCCATTTAAAGCAGCTGAGAAGAAAATGGCAGGTGTAATTAATGATTTTGCCACAGAAAAAGCACTCATATTTTTCAGGGTCAGGATAATGCTTCATACTGACTCTATCAATGGCAATTAAAAGGTATTAATTCTTGGATCAGGCCTAATTATCTGGTTGCCTTGGCCTTGATGCTCCAATTTCTCTTCAAATTAACACTACGAATTCCATTTTCCCTCCTCTCTGAGGTTGCCAATGCAACAGCATTAGGAAATTGGACAACCGTCAGTAGGTTTACACATGATGCAAAATTGTTAAGATTAGCCATTCATTGGCTGTGTTCACACAATAGTTTAACAGCCTTAAGCCCTAGTTTACAAAACAGCTAAACTGTACAGGTATACAAAATGTACTGAGCGAATATAAACACTGGTATAATATTATGAGAATCCAGCCAATATGTGAAAGCTTCGGAAAGTAAACTATGGATTAGTACAAAATGTGTTGGCTCCGTCTAAGTATACTATTTTTAGAGACCTATAGGAGCTACTCATGGAGCTAACACATCCACAGAACTTCCACATCACACCTCGTCGTTATCAGAGTTAGATAAGATAGCAATGAAGTCCTGGGACCAATATTATGAATGCTTTTTCCAGTGAAACTAATTGTTCTCTTTTTATCACATTTGGGGGGATTTGTTTCAGATACTATTTTTAAGATCAACTGGGTTGTTTTCAAATGACGAGTTCTTACAGCAGGGGAGTCAAACCCGATTTCATTGAGGGGCGCATCAGGGTTGTGTTTGACCTTGGGAGGTTGGGATCGGCGTGGGCGGGGTGGGCATGGCCGGCTGGATGTCACTCGTGTCGGGGACGCCTGTAGTGGCCCGAGCTCTCTGCCAGCGAAAACGGGTTCTCAAGCTCTTCCTGCAACCCTCTGCCAGCGAAAACAGAGCTTGGGAGTGCCACTTGCGGCCATCAGAAGTTCCGTTTCCAGCTGCAATAGCTTCCTGCAACCCTCGGCCAGGGAAAACGGAGCTCGGGAGGGCTGAGTGCAGCCCTCCCGAGCTCCATTTTCTCCGGCAGAGGCACCGCGGGCCGGTCCTTCGCTATTTCCAGGCCAGATCTAACCACCCCATGGGCCAGATCTGGCCTTGAGTTTGACACCCTTGTCTTACAGGGTCACAAAAAAGAATGGAAATTTCTTACTTCATATGTACCAAAGTGAGTTTTCAAAAGGTAACTGGACTTTTTTTTGGGGGGGGGAGTGTTCCCTTGAAAACTGAAAAAGCTTTTTAGATGAGAAGCAAAACATTTTCAAAGGGAAAAAAACTGAAGAAAGTCCAGTTGTCTTTGGGACAACCATGACCTATGATTGAGAAATTTCCACAGATGTTTCATATGTACCTATGAAATGAATGCCAATCCCAGGTCTTTAATTTCTACTTTTATTAATATTCTCTTCGACCTATAAGATTTGATACGAGCAAGATTTATTTAATATGGATAATATATTAAAGGTAAAGGTAAAGATTCCCGTCGCATATATATGCTAGTCGTTCCCGACTCTAGGGGGCGGTGCTCATCTCCATTTCAAAGCTGAAGAGCCAATGCTGTCCAAAGACATCTCCATGGTCATGTGGCTGGCATGACTCAATGCAGAGGGGGGACCGAACACTGTTACCTTCCCACCAAAGGTGGTTCCTATTTTTTTACTTGCGGTTTTTTATGTGCTTTCAAACTGCTAGGTTGGCAGAAGCTGAGACAAGTAACGGGAGCTTGCTCCGTTACGTGGCGCTAGGGATTCAAACCACCGAACTGCCGACCTTTCTAATCGACAAGCTCAGTGTCTTAACCACTGAGCCACCTGGATAACATATTAAAGAATATTAAAAACACCCATGGAAAGTATCAAATTAAGGATGATGACTATAGCGAGGAAATTTAGGTCCCCCCCTTCAGGTGTGGCTTAAAATAGTCTTCACAGGCTACAAGTTCTACTGGCATGAAAAGAAACGCAGCAAGAAGATCTAACCAGCAACAGAGTTCCAAAATCAAGGAATCATCATATCATGAATCAAAATCACGTGTGCTTATCTCCAAGTGCATTTTTAAAAAGCTAACTACACAGCTTACTTTAACTTGAAAGGCATCAATATGACATTGGTGGTTTCCCAAACAGCATCCATATATATTATCATCTTTTAAAAAAAATCTTTCAATAGGTATCTTTGCACTCACTGGACATTTTTTAGAGCATGTCATCTCAACTAATGGGACAAAGTGGATGTGGGAACCTTCCAGCAGTCCAGGCTAGGAACCCGGCAGACTCCTTCACCTGGGACCACCATAAGTAGATCTCTTTTTCCACTGGAGCCCAGCATATAGAGTCCCGGGTCTCCAATTCTAGAGCTGTTGGTCGGATACCGTGTCTGCCATAAATCACATGTACACATAGAGGCAAATAGGAAAAATTCACCCAGGAATTGCGCTTTCAAATAAATTCAGAAAACCTGCAACAGCTGGAAGGGAGAGAGCTGCAAAAGAGGCACGGAATTCAAGCACTCTTCAACGCAGTTGTGGGAACAAAGAGGGAGAAATATTATCGCTTTGAATTTCCTTTCCTACATATCAATTTCCCCCCTAAGCAACGTCATCGATTGAGTTGAGGGCTCACGGCTGCTAAATAGTGATCATTTGAAATGTTAAGGTACTTTAAGGTTTTAAAAGCAAAAACAAATCAAAGTTTTATTTTTAATACGTGGGCACTTTTATGTACCTTAAGAGGTTTTGCTTTGAAGAGATTTCAAAATACGGGGATAAGAAATCACCGAATGAGATATACATGTGCAACTGAACATGTGTTAAGAATTACAATTGTGTTCAGACACAAATATCCGATTTCTGTGTGTCTTGTAGCTTTCGGCTGGGTAGAATCCTTCAGGCCTGTGATTAACCTCACTGTAAAAAGACTCTGTCATTTACACAGCAGCATCTTTTTAAAGAGCAAAATAATTACGGCACTCCAATGGAATTAAAAGTTAAAGGACAACCTGACGTTCCTACAAATACAACTCACTTCAAATGTTAATTAAAACCTCACTAAAAAGAATTAGAAAGCTTGGTTTTAATAAAGTATACCAAATGATAATTCAGAGGTAGGTTTTCTGCAGCTCTCTCCGTTCTTCAGTGTTGCAGATTAACATTTTAAAACTTAAAAAGCATGGCTTTTTGACTGACATCTTCTTTAACTAAAAAAAACCCAACATTGTCATCTATTATACTTTCGCCATTTAAGATTAATGTAATTATCATCATAAACATCTTTCTTGGAAACAGGCCATTTAACTACCCATAATAAAAGCAGGGAATACTAAAAACAGCTGGAGGAATAAAAGCTTCTGCTAAGAACTTGCTTCTTGCCAAAATGCAAGTCAGCCTCCCCAAACTGATGGACATCCACTCCCCATAATTCACAAATGTGAAGGTTTATTAAGCCACCTTGATGGTGAGATGGGCGTTATATAAATTTAATAAATAAACGAACGTACTCATGTGAATTACGTGAGTTGAAGAACAATGCATATATAGCCCTACCAGACTGGAAGACAACTGGTGTAAAGGATCCACATGTGGGATGAGAGGAATTTTCTTTCCCAAAGGTTTAACAGGTCAAACATACCAATGGAGGATCATTTCGGTGCTTTATAGAGATTGTTGGTCTCCATGTGATCTTAACACTTCACGCCTCCCCCGTTTTGTTATCCAGCCCAATCAAAGTTTAAAAGGTTTTTCTCGCATTATGTCCACCACCTATGACACGTACATCTGAAGATGGAACTGTTTCAGAGGTGGGATAGACAGCTTTTATTTATTTATGTTTTAAATGAAATCTCTTTAAGGTCTTCAAATAGGTTTCCTTTTTAAGGTGGCAGTTACGGTCATGTGAAAAAAGAAAAATACGCCTTCTTTGAATTCTATGGTTTTACGTATCAACAGATTAACAGAGTTGGAAGGGAACTTGTAGGCCATCTAATCCAACCCCCCGCTCAAGCAGGAGACCCTACACCATTTCTGACAAATGGTAGTTCAATCTCTTCTTGAAAGTCTCAAGTGATGAAGCTCCCACAACTTCCGAAGGCAACTTCTGTTCCATTGGTTGATTGTTCTCACTGTCAGAAAGTTCCTTCTTATTTCTAGGTTGAATCTTTCCTTGGTCAGTTTCCATCCATTATTCCTTGCCTGGCCTTCAGGTGCTTTGGAAAATAGCTTGACCCCCTCCTCTCTGTGGCAGGCCCTCAAATATTGGAAGACTGCTATCATGTCTCCCCTGGTCCTTCTCTTCACTAGACTAGCCATGCCCAGTTCCTGCAACCTTTCGTTGTAGGTTTTAGCCTTCAGTCCTAACCCTAACCCTAACCCTAATCATCCTGGTTGCTCTTCTCTGCACTTTTTCTAGAGTCTCAACATCTTTTTTTTATAGTGTGGTGAACAAAACTGGTTGCAGTACTCTAGGTGTGGTCTTACTAGGGCTTTATAGCTTGGTATTAGTATCAGACATAGTAAAAATCACCTGGTCCTTAGCAGTTCTTAAAAGTAGGTACATACAACCTTAGATGAGCAGCAACACATGACATTTTACACCATGTCCTCATTTATTTTACAAAAAGAAAGCCAAAATGGTGAAAAACTTTTGAAGAATGCTAAGAACCAGATGATTTTTTAAACTCTCTCTTGATATGTAAAACCGTAGAACTCAGGGTGTAGTTTCTTTTTCACATGACTGCATGTCAGGAAATGAAACAAAAACTGTTCCTACACCCACACTGTATATGCTGTACAGGTTGTCCTTGATTTACGTCAATTCATTTAGCAACTGTTCAAAGTTATAATGGCACTGAAAAACGTGACTTTTGACTGCTCCTCACGCTCACAGCCATCTCAGCATCCTCATGATTATGTGATCAAAATTTGAGTGCTTGGCAACTGGTGTGTATTCACAATAGTTGCGGTATCTGAGGTCAAGTGAACACCATCTGCAACTTCTCAGCCAGAGACAATCGAAGTCAATGGGGGGAAAAGCCAGATTTGTTCAACAACTTAAACTTAATAAAAGTATATACTGAAAACTTCTCAATGGTGATTTCCAAATAAATATTTGGAATCAACTTTGAGAAAACATGGTCTTAAAGCATGTACCAATTTCATTTTGAAATTTTATTCTCTCTCTCAAAATCTTTTGTGGTCCACAGACTCCTATAGATTTCGTGATTTACTATGGATTTTGATATAGCAAATCCTTAAAATTCAAGTTGCAATTTCTCCCCTGGGACATCTAGCCTGAAGCTTCAGTATTGCTGGCTGCTAGAGGAGTAAATTTAGTTTTTGTGTTACCAACAGACATAAAAACATTTCGTACTTACCATCTGCAGATAAGTGGGCGTGTCTCATGTATGCTTTGTCTATTTCTAGAAAAGCTTTAATCAATACTAATTCCATGTTGCGTTCCTCCGAGAGAAATTCTCTAAAAAATAAAAAAGTCATCATGTTAAAAGTCTTGTCTGAAGGGACTAACCATTTGCTCTCATCCATAAACTATTACATATCAATTATTCAACTGGTATAGCTTAAATCTTGCAATATTCACAAGGGCCTCATGGATTGCAACTAGACATACTAAGAGAAGCTTTCATTAATAATTCAACTTTTGTTTCACTTTCGAATATTGCATGTGCGCAAACATGGTGATTTATAAAGTATGATTTATATATTAGCATGTGTAAATCCAGCCCTACATAGTTTAAAACATATGGCTTTGTGTGGTATGTAAATTCAGACATTATAATCGTAACATCCTAGCTGAGATCTACGTCTTAACAAGAGTGAATTCTTCTATGGTATGTTATGGCCACTTCCAAATCAAACACAACTTCCAGCAATAGTAAGAAGGATGGTCATACACAACCCACAAATTGCTTCCCAATACTAAAGTTTGAGCATTAATTTCCCTAAGCCACTAATTCATTTGATACTCCGGAGAGATCAACACAATAGCAATCGCATTTAGACCTATATACCGCTTCATAGCGCTTTACAGCCCGCTCTAAGCGGTTTACAGAGTCAGCCTATTGCCCCCAACAATCTGGGTCCTCATTTTACCCACCTCAGAAGGATGGAAGGCTGAGTCAGCATTGAAGTCCTGGAGTGAGCAGTTGAGTTAGCCTGCAGTACTGCAGTCTAAGCCAGAGGTGTCAAACTCGATTTCATTGAGGGCCGCATCAGGGTCGTGTTTGACCTCGGAGGGCTGGCGGTAGCGGTGCTTGGGGTGGGCATGCTCCTGGTGGGTGTTTGACACAGGCTCAAGATGTGCTTTTTCCACTCTGCTGACCAAAAACAGGCCGTGCGGAGGCCCCACGAGTGCCGTCTCTAGAAGCACTCTGCCAGCCAAAAACACAAGGCCCCCCAAAAGCCCGCTTTTGGCCGGCAGAGTGCTGCAGGAAGCCGTGGAGGCCAGAAACGGTCTGCCCTCCACAGCTCATTTTGGCCAGCAGAGGCACCGCAAGCCAGTCCTTTGATATTTCCAGGCCGGTCCTGCGGGCCTAATTTAAACACCCCATGGGCTGGATCCACCCATGGGCCTTTAATTTGACATCCCTCGTCTAACCACTGCACCACCAAGGCTCTTAAATAACCATTAGAAGATAGTACACATTGGATTAAAACTGTCTATCATAAGGAAGTGATGGCCCTTCTACCCATGGGGCCATCTCAATAAGTAGAGGATTGAGTTCAATGCACCTTGCTTTTCCTGAGACCACCCAGAACAGATGTCAGGATGGTAACAAGTATCATCAGAAGACTTGAAAATTAAGATATAGTCACGATTGCCTGTCATCAGCTTGAAGATGCCTCACTGACATCCTTTCCTGAAGGTCACATTCTCATGATACAGTACAACCTTCCACAGAGTCCTCCTAGCTTCAGGATGTTCTGTGCTCTAATATTAAAGCGGTGTTTTCGATCTTCGGGCATAAGCTCTGTCACATGCACAACCATGGCGATAATGGAGCAGCAACTGGGTCCTATCCAGCTTCTACCAGTTCTTTTTAGCAGACACAGAAATGCCTCCTCTCTCTAGTTGCTGAGAAATTGGATAGCAGAAGTAACCAGGCACATTTGTTCATATCATGAGTGACCCACAGGCTCATGCATGCAGTGCAATGGTCCAATCTATTAAAAAATGCCCCAGGTGAAAGGTGGCTTATATAGCAGAGCAACACTGGCTAAAGAAGGGTGTGTGTGTCTACGTACTAACACCTGGCAAACACCTCCTCCTGTTTCTGACAAAGCAAAATAGATAACAAGAGAGCTTAAGTGAGGGAGGACAGGAAATCAGGCAAGAAAATCAAACCAGCAAGAATTAGAATAACAGAATGCAGGAAAAGCAAGTTATTGAGAAGCAAATCAACCAAGAGCTAGCAAGAATATACGCACATCATCCTGTTAAAATAGAAGAGAGGGTTTTTTTTTCCTATTGCTTTACTAAAAAGCTTCCCCACCTGTCCTAAGTACAGGTAGCCCTCAGCTTACAATCATTCATTTAGTGACCATTCAAAGTTACAACGGCACTGAAAAAGTGACTTATGACCATTTTTCATGCTTACGACCGTTGTAGCATCCCTATGGTCACGACCCAAATTCAGAGGCTTGGCAACTGACTCAACTTTATGACAATCCCGGGGTCAGGTGATCACCTTTTGCAATCGTCTAACAAACAAGAGCAAATGGGGAAGCCAGATTCATTTAACAACCATGCTAGTTACTTAACTGCAGTGACTCGCTTAACAACTGTGGCCAGAAAGGTCACAAAATGAGGCAAAATTCCATTAACAACTGTCTGGAGTTTTGCTCCATTTTACGATCTTTCTTGCCACAGTTGTTAAGTGAATCGCTGCAGTTGTTAAGTTAGTAACATGGTTGTTAAGAGAACCACGTTTCTTGTCAGAAAAATCGCAAAACGTGACCTTCTGACCAACATGACCCTGGGACACTGCAACCGTCGTAAATATGAGTCAGTTGCCAAGCCTCCAAATTTCGATCGCATAACATGGGGATGCTGCAATGGTCATAAGTGTGAAAAACGGCCATAAGTCACTTTTTTCAGTGCTGTTGTAATTTCAAAAAGTCACTAAATGAACTGTTATAAGTCAAGGACTACCTGTATGTGTATATATACCATATTTCTCAGAATATAAGATGCACCTCCCCCCCCCCAAAAGAGCATGGAAATGTTGGTATGTCTTATACACTGAATACAGCCATTTTTGGCTTCCTGAAGCCAATTTTTTTCTGAAAAATAGGTGGAAAACGGGCTGTTTTCCACCAAAACAGGGGCGTTTTTGCCTTTCCCCGGCCCTGCTGAATCCTGCAGAAAGCTTCTGGGGGGCAGGGAAGACAAAAACTTTTTTTCTTTCTTACTTCCTCGAAATCTTGGTGCGTCTTATACACCGGTGCGTCTTATAGTCTGAAAAATACTTATAGTCTGAAAAATACGGTAACTAAGCAAGTGAACACAGAAGTCTTTCTCCTTTCCCTTGCAAATCCACACACAGGACTCACCGAATATATTTCCGCATGTATTTGTTGCAGAAATCAGCTGCGGCCACCCCGCCGTGCCCATCAAAAATGGCAAAATACAGGACCTCCTCCGTCAGCTGGGCGTAATCAAAACGGTCCTCGTTTTCTTTCCGTTTCCCAATGTGGGTGGAGCAGCCCACGTTCGACAGGCTGACCTTGGGAATCAGCTTCCCATACTTGATGCTGGGTGGGAGCAAGATGGGCTCGTCCAGGCGGTTGTCCCAAATCCCAAAGGAATCCCAGGTGGCGGGACAGCCGCTCCCATCCAGATCGAAACGCGAAGCCCTGCAGTCGCTGGTGGAAATTTGGCACTTGGGGCTGAGAATTGCACAAGATGTAAGCAGGGCCCTCTGCAGCTGGTGGCCTCTGTTCCGAACCAGACCGATTAAGGCAGCCGTGGACATCACTCAATGCCAGAGAAGGTGATGAGGGACAAGACAGTGGGAAGCCGGGTTTGAAAACGTCGAAAGTGGAGCCTGAGGAAAGAAAACAAACGAACAGAACAGAATTGATATCCAGAACATCTGACCCACCTATAATTAAAAGATAAAGTCTCTCATAAATTGAGCTCAGCTCCTAGGGACTACATTGGTGCATGTTGTTTTCTTGGCAGCAATATGGCCGTGGTTTCCATGGAAACCTCTTGCTGGCCAGGTTCTTTTAACAGCTACGCTGTAAATTGGCTGCTTGGCCTCAGCTTATTTTGCTTGTAGAGTCAGTAGGGAACAAAAGCCTACTCAACAGCTAAGAATAAAGGCTGGGGGGAACTGTTCCAGTACAGTTGACTTACAGCCATCCGTTTAGTGACCATTCAAAGTTACAACAGCACGGGAACCAGTGACTTACAACCAGTATTCACATTTACCACCATCACAGATTCCTGATAGCCGCACAATCAATTATGCGGTTGGCAACTGGCATGAATCCTGGGAGAAATCTGTTTCATTTGTGTACGTTATTTTAATCCTGTATTTTATATTTTGCATTTTACGCGACATAAAATGCCTTGTTTTGGTTGTGACATGACTAAGCAAACAAACTGCAGGTGTCCCTGAGTCATCATTTTGCCATTTGTGAGGTTCCCAGACGGCTTTCAATAAGCAAAGACAAAGAGGGGAGCCATATTTGCTTTGCAACCATGTAATTGATTTAATAACTGCAAGTGATTTGCTTAAAAACCATGGCGACGGAAGGTCAGAAAATTGGATGTGGCTCACTTAACAACCACCTTGCTTAGCAGTGGAAGTTCTGGCCTCGGTTGTGTGGCCGACAACAACTGAAGATAACATATAAAGCAGAAGCTATCCGATAAAACTCTTCCAAGGCCTTTAGCAGTGGTTTGGCGTTTCTATTTTTTTTACTACCAGTTCGCTCGTGTGTGCATGCACGCTTGCACGAGACGGTTCGGCGCATGCGCGCAAAGGTTCTGTGCATGCGTAGAAGTATCCGGGCGAGTGGGCGGAGCCTCCCGCCGCCACCACTATCAGTTCGCCCGATCCGGGCCAAACCAGCAGAAACCAACTTCAGGCCTATAGTAATCTTCCCTACCGCATCCACCCTCAAAGGATTACCTGTTCCACAGGCCTAGGGAGTGTTTTAACAGAGAGCTAGACGCTCAGATCCAGTCATCTGTCAATGCCAGCTGCCAGCCCCAGCAATGTTGTGGTGATGGGCAGATTTGTTCCATACCAAGTGTTGATGTACAGAGAAAGCTTAAAGCCATCAACTTTCACCAAGAGCTTTCCCTCACACTTCCTGCACATTTGAAATCAGGACACCGTTATTTGGCAGCAAGTCAGAACAGAGGCAATAAAAACACAATATGAATGGGCACTAGTCTTCTGCCAGCTCAGCCATGTAGAAAAGGCTCTAAAGAACTTGAAAAATTACTCATTTGCAATATATTTAGCTGTTTTTCGTGCCTGAGAGATTTATTTTTATATACAAGCCAATCCAATTAAAGGAGAAGACATTTCCAGACAGAAAATGCTATTTTCTTCTTCAAACAGTAGAGAGAGAATGGACTGTCTCAAAGCCATCCAATTTGGCATTTTTGTGCCTAAGGCTCCTAATCCATCATCTTAATTACAAGACCAAACTGGCTCTTATCTTTTTATTTGTGCATGTATAAATCATCAGGACTATTGTGAAAAGAAAATCAGAGACTCTACTTTTCCTGAAACAGTTTTCCAAATCTGTATGGTGGACAGTCCCTTTTGTTTTTCTACAAAGACAAGAAATAAATTTCTCTAATCCTCAGGTCAACCTCAGTTCAATTCTGTTACTGAGAATTTAGAGTAATGAGAGTACTTTAACCTCAGTTTGGGTAAGTAAAGGTAAAGGTTCCCCTCACACATATGTGCTAGTCGTTCCTGACTCTAGGGGGCGGTGCTCATCTCTGTTTCTAAGCCGAAGAACCAGCACTGTCCAAAGGCGTCTCTGTGGTCATATGGCCGGCATGACTAAACGCCGAAGGTGCACAGAACACTGTTACCCTCCCACCAAAGTGGCCCCTATTTTTCTACTTGCACCTTTTACCTGCTTTCGAACTGCTAGGTTGGCAGAAACTGGGACAAATAACGGGAGCTCACTCCGTTAGGAGGGTGCTAGGGATTCGAACCACCGAGCTGCCAACCTTTCTGATCGTCAGGCTCAGCGTCTTAGCCATGGAGCCACCAGCCATCAGCCTGGGTAGTAAAATATTTTTTAAAATGTTCTTACAAAGGCAGATCAAACATTGAGTAATCTAGGGGATTTTTACCTTGAGAGTAGAATCTTCCAGTCACCACTCAAGAGAAACTTCAAGGAGCAGCCCAGCACCTAAAGAGTTAAAATAAGTTCAGTCGAAGTTCTTTTTAAAAGTTATACAAGAGGGAGGTGAGGAAATCAGAAGAGTGGCCTTGCTTGCCAAATTCTATCAAGCATGACTAATGGAAATTCTTTAGGAATATATCTACGTACTCTAAACAGTGGTTCTTAACATTTTCGGAGCCCCTTTAAATACCTTCTGTGGCCACAGACCATGGGACAACAATTCCTAACTCACGATTTAAACCATAACATTCAAGCCTTCACAGACTCCACGACAATGCAGCTCCCCTACCCCAGGGGTCCACAGACCACGGGTTGAGAATCACTGCTCTAAAACACAATGAATGAAAACTTCTCTCCACATCACAAACATCTCAGTCTTGGCAAAAAATGGGTCGGAGAAAGGGGAATAGTCCCTATGTTAAAGAGAAAATCTGTACTTCTCACTAAGTTAAAAAAAAAAAAGGCACAAACTTCTTTGCTTCATTGTTCATTCCCTTCAAACCTAATTGCTTTGAAAATTTCCAAAGACTTAATTGATGGAGAAATACAGCTTTCTTATTTCCTATAATCTATTTACAAGTCATGCAATTCGGAGATACAATTGCCTTCTGCCTATTTCAAAGGCTGGAATGCAAATAAGCTGGTTATAGTGTGTGACTCAGTTCTTCGGGAATGTACTTGCAACCACTGTTCAGAATTTCACATGCTTAGAACTTGGGATCTGTGCAACGGCTTTGACGATATCTAATCTTGAATCAAAATAACAAAACTAGCCAAATAATAGTGTAGGATTTGTCTGAAGGGCTGGGTAGATTGTTAGTTACCATCAAAGGGATATTTCTATTCATTCTGGTATGTGGTAATCAGTAAAAGAAGTTTAAGGAATTCCCTTTTGTTTATAGCTCACTATGTAGATAATCACAACAGTATTTTAGTAATTAAGAACTTAGAACAACATTGTCACTTTGAATGTACACTAATCGGCATATATTAAAATGAATTTTTATTGCATACAGCGCTTAAAGGGTCTCCACCTCTAATATACACTACATAAACATGGCAAAATAAATACTAAATTATGCATAGGTAAAGGTAAAGGTTCCCCTCGCACATATGTGCTAGTCGTTCCCGATTCTAGGGGGCAGTGCTCATCTCTGTTTCAAAGCCAAAGAGCCAGCGCTGTCCGGAGATGTCTCTGTGGTCATGTGGCTGGCATGACTAAACACCGAAGGCGCACAGAACGCTGTTACCTTCCCACCAAAGATGGTTCCTATTTTTCTAGTTGCATTTTTACATGCTTTCAAACTCCTAGGTTGGCAGAAGTTGGGAGGCAGAGGCCAAAGGGTGGGGGCCGGTGGGTGGGTGGGGCTACCCTTTGTGTATAAAACCTTAACCTCAAACTATTGACCTCACCCCATTCATAAGAGGTCTGTAAGGGGTGTGCATAAGCGCACTGTTGTGCCTACCGTCCCTGTCCTACTGTTCCCATTTATTCGTACCCATCTCATTCATACTCGTGTTTACTCTTATACCTATTATCTTGTAAAAGATTGACAAATCAAATAAATAAAATAAGTCTTGAGCTGCTTAGCTTACAAGATGCAGAGGAAGGATGTAAAAGCTGTAAAGAAAGAAAGAATGATATTCTAGAGAGGATAGGGTGTAATGTAAGGGTTAAGGCATCAAGCTAGAAACCAAGTGAGTCATAGTCCCACCTCGGAGCAAAGTCAACAGGATGACCTTGGAGCAGACACACCCTCTCAGCCCTAGGAAGGAAGCAATGGGAAACCAGCCTGAAAAACCTTGTCAAGAAAACTGCCTCATGTAGGTAGTTACCACGAATCAACCCTGACATAAAGGCGCACATACTTGAAAATCAGAGGGTATCTAACCACCCACCACAATGACTGAACATAATACAACTTAACTCTCCAATAACTATGCAGAACTTTGCCCCTCAATGAATAAAACCAAAACTTTGTGTGTCATGTAATGTGTCATATATGTGGCGTGTGTTTAATTTTGAATTTATTTATTTATTTTGTCATGTTTAGGTAGGGTATATTGGATGTGGTGACCCTTTGAGAGCTGTATGCAACGAAATCACTTCTTAAATGTATCCCATTTAGTGTACATTTAAAGTGACAACAAACTTATTTTAAGTCTAAGTCGAACTGCTGGCTATTAAGCCACCTTTCCCAATCTGTAGAGATTCCAGGCCATGGTTGTCCCAAAGGTGCTTTTTCAGGAAGCAACTGGACTTTCTTGTTTTTTTTTTCTTTTGAAGACGTTTCGCTTCTCAGCCAAGAAGCTTCTTCAGCCCTTACAGGAGAGTGGGATTCGTATAGCTATGCAATTTGGGCAGTGATGGGATTCAAAAAAATTTACTACCGGTTCTGTGCGCGTGGCTTGGTGGGTACCGCATGGCTTGGTGGGCATGGCAGGGGAAGGATGCTGTAAAATCTCCATTCCCACCCCACTCCAGGGGAAGGATACTGCAAAATTCCCGTTCTCTCCCAATCAGTTGGAACTACGGAGGCAGGGAATAGATGGAGGCGGGGTCAGTCATAGGTGGCATTTACCGGTTCTCCGAACTACTCAAAATTTCCGCTATCTGTTCTACAGAACTGGTCAGAACCGGCTGAATACCACCTCTGAATTTAGGATGAACAACCTTCAAATGGTGTGGGAGCATGAACGGATTTCCAGAGGGGAAAAAATGCAGACTACAGGAACCATTAGTACTACTCAGGTCACCCTGAGGACAGATAAACATCCAAGTGCTTCAACGACCCTCAAAAAAGGATGTAAATAACCAGCTGCCTGCAAGGAATATAAATCGTTCTATTCCCCACCATCCAGTCAGAGCTGAAGAAGCGTCTTGGGTGAAAAGCGAAACGCCTTCAAAAGAAAAAAAAAGTCCAGTTGCCTCCTGAAAAAACACCTTTGGGACACCCTTCCCAATGTGTTAACTTTTAAGGGACCAATATTATCAGCAGCCGAGCCAAAACCAGATTGCACACGACACACACACACCGCAATTAATTTAAACAGGGTGCAATTCAAGTTAACTCCGGACTTCGATGTCACACCATTAAGAGACGTTCCACTGGGTTCACAACGCTGGGTTTTTAAAAAAACAACGAACTGGAACCTCGCGAAGAGCCTCACGCAGGGGGGATAAAACCTCCGGATCCCCACGACCAGAGCCAGGCTCCTCCTCGCGTGTCAAGAGAAAGATTAAGCACCCATGAGAGCGAACCAGGCAACCAGCATCAGCGCAAGAAGCCCCGGGAGCGCAGCCTTCCCAGCGCCGGACTGGGCACCGCCTTTCCAGGGTCTGGCTGCAAAGGCTCGATTGCTCGGCCTTCCTCTTCGGGGGGAAGCGAGCTGGGCGTCTTCCGCGTTCTCCGTCCGCTACTGCCTGAAATAACCTGATCTCGCTCGCTCGCATCCCCGGCGCCTCGCTTGGCAACAGAGACGCGGCAACGTCCTGCTCGTCTTCTCGAGGCTGCCACCCGCGTCTTGCAAGGCGGCGCGTTCCAATACCTTGGAAAAAAATCCACGCAGCGCCCCCGAAAACCAAGGCGGCGTCGCCGCTCCCAATCCCTGGACTTCAGCCAAGCCACCACCGCGGCCTTGAAAGCAAGAAGCGTGAAGAATTGAAGAAGCGTGGACACCCAGGGGCAAATCAACCTAGTAGTAGAAGGCCAACCTGCCGACGTGTACGCTGCGCAGTCGAAAAGAGGGCCGTGAAAATATTTATAGATCCCTCGCATCCTGGACATATTTTTTTCCAACTCCTACCCTCAAAACGACGCTATAGAGCCCTGCACACCAGAACAACTAGACACAGTTTTTCCCCAAACGCCATCACTCTGCTAAACAAATAATTCCTTCAACACTGTCAAACCATTCACTTAAGGCTGCATTACTATTAGCCTTCTCATCGTTCCTATCACCCATCTCCTCCCACCTATGACTGCAGGACTGTAACTTGTTGCTTGTATCCTTTATATTGATATTGTTTCCTGAATGCTTATTTGTACCCTATAACTATTATTAAGTGGTGTATCTTATGATTCTTTATGAATGTATTTTTTATGTACACTTGAGAGCTTATGCACCAAAGACAAATTCCTTGTGTGTCCAATCACTGGGCCAATAAATAATTCTATTCTATTCCGATAGATCACAATTCTGCAGCCGCCCATCTAACACCATGCAACTCCGGGCAGTCGAATAAAAACAGGGAACAAAGCATCGATTATGTTACAGCTGAAATGCAGCGCCACGTACAATTTTGCACTCGCCAGATGTCTTGGGATTGCAACTTCAACACACACACACACACACACACACACACACAGGCGTCCAAACTGGGAATTGTGGGAAATGACGTTTCCCTCTGGAGGGCACCAGGTTGCAATAGGCCGCTTAGGCAGCGGTAAGGAAGTCCCGTTGAACTTCATGGGGCGGCTGAAGGAGCCGTGCGAAGAGGGCGCGCGTTCAAAGGCATCGGGAAGAGAGGCAATTTAACAAGGCGCTTACAAATGATCTTGACCCGTTGACAGTTGCAGGATAACGCAAATGCTTGCCCGGGAAGAAAAACTGAACCTTCCACGTTTCATAAGCAGCGTCTCTTTTGCAAGACCGGAGGCGAGGCTCTTCGATTCATTTCAATGCATCGATTTCCAATCCTCTTCTCGCGCCCATTGGGAGTCATGAATAAGTACGACGCGCATTTAATGTTTACACATACTTCAAACTGCTAGAAAATCAAATCAACGCTCATGACTCATTTAACAGGCAAAGTCCTCCGCGTCTTTCGTGACAGTTTCGACACCCCTTCCACTGCAAGGATCAGATGAGAGGTGCAAGTGGCCCCTCGACTCTGCTCACCCCACTCCCCAAAATTGTCACGGAGATAGGTCGGCATGCTCCCGCGTCGGTAAGCAGGAGCATTCCGAAACGGAGAGAGAAAACCTTCCATGCATTCCCCTACCTATGCAGCAGTTAAGGCCAATTAAGGCGGCGGCGCTCTGATGCAATTGAAGGCAACTCGGCGGATCCGCGTAGTAACCACGAGGCGGCACAGAGCAGGAGGGAAAGCTACTTTTTAGAAAGATCGGGGGGGGGGGGGACCAACGAGCTACGCTTCTCCCCCACAGAGCATTCCCTAACCTAGGACCGAGGAGGTTTGGGACCCCCACCCCCCACCCCATCACTAATTACTCCAAAACACGCTACTACCCGCCTTCCACCCATACCGAGCGAGCAAGAGACTCGCGGCCTCGCCCGGATGAATGGAAAGCACGCAGCTTCTACAGTACCTGGCTGGCACTAAGCGCCACTTGGGAGCGGTGCGTAATTACGCGTCAGGCGCAGCCTCTCACCCTTTTCCCCCCACTCAGCGGAGCGACGGTTGGGCTGAAGTCCCTGGCAAATCTTCCAGCTCTTTTCTCGGCCGGCGAAAGGCGCAGCCCTTCACCCGCGGCTATCCAGCCCTATAAGGAGAGCTCGGCGGCCCGCCTCCTTTCGCTGCCGGGCCCAATGGCGTCGGCCTCTCCGAACGAGCCTCTTCCCTTCCCTCTGACAGCCGCGCGGTGGGAGGGCTGCGCAAGCGAGTGATGCAACGCCGGCGGTTCGGCCTCCGGGAGAGGCGCCTCCCGATCCCACCCTCGGCCGGGGCCAATGGCAGCCGCGCGGGGGACTCGTGCGTTGGGCGGTTGTGGTGTCCTCCTTCTCTGAGGCCGTCTCCGGCTTCCTTCTCTGGGCATTGAGGAGGCGCGTTAAGGTCCTGCTTTGCAAAGCGGGGTTGGAAGAGAGCAGGCGGGCCGCTCCGCCTGCAAATGAGGCGCATCTGCCTGATGGTTTTTGGCTTTCGCGGCGAAGAACCGAAAGGAAGCCACCTATTCTCCGAAACACGCAAGAAACCTCCCGTGGAAAGTACTGAGAAAAAAGAGAATTCTAGAATACAGGCAGTCCTCGCCTTATGACCGCAATTGAACCCAAAATTTCCCTTGTGAAGGGAAACGATTAACAGAATTGGAAGGTGCCTTGGAGGTCATCTAGTCTAACCCCAACCCAACAGATGGCAATCCAGTCTCTTCTTGAAAGCTTCCAGGGAGTGGAACACAGCAATGGTCATAAATATGAAACAGTTGTCAAACGTCTGAATTTTGATCACAAGATCATGAGGATGCTGCGTAGCTAACTGAAAACAGTCATAAGTCACATTTTTTCAGAGCTGTGGTAACTTTTAACAGTCACTAAACAAACAGTTGTAAATCAAGGTCTACCTGTAATGGCATTGTCCTCATGAGAAATTTAAATGCACAATCAGGAAACCATGGTAGGGATAGAACATGGTGAAATAAACTGGCTCCAGGTTGATGAAGGCCACATCATACGTCCAGCATTCTTACTTAAAAAAAAAAAACATTTGGAGCCTGCAGTTGATCTGCTGATCTGATTAATGTGTTCATTTTGTTCTTTTAAAATACATTGACCTTTCTTGCAATAAAATTCATACGTTTTCAACAAAGCGGTAACTTGTTGCTTCATACATTGTGGGTGTCGTATCTGAATCATGTCTATATAAAGAAGGGACCTGCATTTAAAACTTGCCTAATTCTGACAAGTGGAATAGTGAGGAATCCCAACAGATGTTTATAAATGAAATGAGGCATAATTATTTCAGCTTCACTTCCTGTTTCACTTCCTATTACTAAAAGGCACTGTTCTAGGAACACATTTGTTCCTAAAGAGAACTAAAATAGATTCTGCCTCTTGTAGATTGAGAATGTAACGAATCAGAAGAGATGCAAAAGAAGGGATGTTTACTTGGTTTTTCTGGAAGCTTCCAGGGAAGTTGACCCAGATTCTTCAGCAAAATAACCCTGTTTCCCCAAAAATAAGACGACTTTGGATAATAAGCCCAATCGGGCTTTTCAGCGCATGCGCTAAAATAAGCCCTCCTCGAAAATATTGCAACACCGCATCAGCCATGAGGTGACCACGTTTACCGCCTCCTGCACCTCAAAAATAATAAAACCTCCCAAAAACAAAGGCCAAGTGCTTATTTCGGAGGTCAAAAGAAAATAAAACCCTTGTCTTATTTATGGGGAAACAGTAGCTTTTATGAAAAGAGAAAGAAGGACTGAATGACTAAATAGATCTGGCCAGGGAAGGATACGATCTGGGCCATCCCTCAAGAGTATTTGGGAATTGGTATATATTCATTTGTTTTATAATTGATTTAGAATTAGAAGTGAGCACTCAAGGTGCCAAACTGCTGATAGCATTTTTTTTTTTTTAAATTGCATGGAATAAGAAGCGCCATTAAAGATTTCCAGAAAGATACCTATAAATTTAGAGGCATGAATATTAATGTGAAGGGAGAAAAATCCTAACTTGATCATTTATAGATGCTAATAAAATCCATGTCAGCGAGGACTGTAAGTGAGGGAATGGAGTAAATGACAATGGGGAAGCCATAGAAACCCCCCCCCCAAAAAAAGCATATTTCATTAATCTGAAAAGATAAATACTTTTCATCCCCCCCCCCCCTCTCTAATCTGCAGACTGCTAAGTTTCCATGGAAATGTCTTCTCCATAGCTTGGAGCAAAAATTCCAGAGTACAAGGTATTCGAATGATGCAATAAATACCATAAATAAATAAAGTTCTTGAAATAACCGCATCATGTGCAAATTGAAGGCCACAATCAGAATATTGGTAAATTATTTGCTCTACTTCTCTCGCTGTACCTTCCAACATGATGTGTGAGCATATGACACCTAAACAATAACCTGTGTGTAGTTAGTGGATAAATCCTAATAGATTTTATTTAAACCATGCGCTGGATTAAAACCAAATATTTATTTATTTAAATTGCTTTGTATTGCTGCCCACCTCACAAATGTTTCTCTGGGTAGTTTGTCTTAAAACTTTGTCTTAAATTTAAAATACAATATAAAAATACATTTTAATTTTACACACAATGAAAAGACAAAGTAACTGCCGAACAGACCATACCACAACAGAGTGTCTCAGTTAGGGGTGGGATTGAAAAATGTTAGCAACCGGTTCTCTGCCCGGTTACTCAGTGGGCGTGGCCATAGTGGGCATGGCCTACTCGGCCTCCTGCACCATGGCGCGGGGGAGGCGTTTGTGTCCATCCCAGACTCTAGAGGCTTTTCTTGAGCTTCCGGGAGGGGGAAAACGGCTTCCCCCAGGTTCCGGAGGCCCTCCAGAGGCTGGAAACGGGCCTGTTTCCGGACTTCCGGGAGGCCCATTTTCACCCTCTCGGAGCCTCCTTGTGGGTGGTGTACTTAGCTGGCATGATGAACCGGCCGCGTGGAGACTCCGGGGAGAGGACAGGTGGGCAGAGCCAGCCAGTCGGTTCAGTGAAACGGATGGAAATTTAACATCTGGTTTGCTCGAATCAGTGTGAACCGGCTAAAAATCCCACCCCTTATCTAAGTTACTAATACGGGTAGTCCTTGACTTACGATCACAACTGAGGCAAAAATTTCTCATGCTAAATGAGACATTTGTTAAATGAGTTTTTGCCCCATTTTACGACCTTTCTTGCCAAAGCTGTAAAGTGAATGGATGCTATTGTTAAATTAGTAACATAGATGTTAATTGACTCCCTCTTCCCCTTTGACTTGACAGAAAGTGATCACATGACCCCAGGACACTGCAACCATCATAAACTGGAGTCAGTTGTCAAACATCTGAATTTTGAGCACATGACCATAGGGATGGCTGCAATGATCCTAAGCGTGAAAAGTGGTCCCTTTTTCAGTGCTGCTGTAACTTCAAAACCGTCATTTAATGAACTATTGTAAGTCAAGGACTGCCTGTAAAAGGCACGCTGGATTAGTATATAGCTAAAATCCATCGAGTCATCCATTTAAGGGAATTAAGTCTGTGTTGAGCTTTTAAGAAGAGCTCACTACCACTCTTCCCTTTATCCAAACCAAAAACTGGATTTACTAAGCCAAAAAATAATCCTACTTGAATTTTGGGAGGGGAATGAAGTCTAAAAGCAATAGATCAGTATTGATTCTTCTGATTATTTGATGGTTCTTAATTTGCCCATCTCCCTTATGGATTCCTTTGGAAAGTCAGATGCTTCTGGCATTTTGTCTGGGAGAATCAAGGTGGCTCTCTATACAACAGCCCAGATTGCAAATAACATCTAAATTCTGCCATGTATTGCATCCCATAATCTCAGATGTTAGCGCCATATGTTACCATACTCCAGATGAGGGAATGTATATTATTTCCTTATTACTATTCGTAATAATTTGTCTAAATGTACTTGGGATTTATTGGACTCTGTTTTATATGTAATATGAGAGCACAGAACGGGGTAGAGAAGTTATTTTGGGTTTTTACTGGCCAGATGTCCTGACCTAGGCTTCCTGAGACAGTAAAAATCACATGCTTAGTCCCCCCAAAACCTTTTTTATTTATTTAAACGGCTGTGAATTATGTTCATTCACAGTCCGTAATGATTCACGACCAGTCTGTTAAGAGTCCGACAGAAGTCTGCCACAGTCTTTCAGGGTAAGGCTGATAAGCCCCCACCTTTATTTCCCTTGAAACACTACCCAAGACCTAATTGCTAATTAGTTTTGCAAGGTCAAACGGAGCACAGAATCAAACACAGCTTCAGAGTTTAAACCGATCAAAACGAACAAAGTTGCTTCCTGCAAAGGCTCACATCCATTTGTTCCTCTTTTATGTTTTGGGGGGGGGGGGCAGATTATCTCCAAGCCTTAATCCCAAGTCACCGCTTTTGTCTTAACTGTTCTTGCCTTCTGGCAGCTCTGCGCATGCATGCACTGAGAACAGTCTCCCCCTGTTCCTCTGCCTCACTGATGTCAGACTCCGGAGGCAGGACATACTATAACTCCCAGATGGCACTGGCCCCCTCTTTGCCTCTGACGCAGAGCCCTCATCCGAGCCTTCCCCCAGACTCCAGGACCGGCCCATGTTCCTCCCCAATCTCCTCACTGTCCGACCCTGCTGCCAGCTCCGCAGGCCACACCACCAGATCATTATCCATAGTTGTATTTCTATCCCCTCCAGTCATGTAGCTTCCTCCATTTAGGTCCACAATGATGTCATTTCTGATTGTATATCATAGAGCAGGGGTGTCCAAACTTGGGAACTTTAAGACTTGTGGACTTCAACTCCTAGAATTCCCCAGCCAGCCAATTCTGGGAGTTGAAGTCCACAAGTCTTAAAGTTCCCAAGTTTGGACACCCCTGTCATAGAGAGACAGAGGACAAAGTCTACTTAGTATTTCCTAGGAACATAACTTCTTTTTTTATAGAATACTGAATGCTACTTTTTAGTCTAATAAACAAAGCTGAATTGATTTTGCTCTCTTTCAAACACGGCCCTACTGTATTCGTCTAACAATAAGGCCCAAAAGTTGAGTTTAGAGCTCTTCTCCATTTAGATGAAACAGCCACAGAAACAGTTCCAAACTCATGCATTAAATGTCCTAAGACATTGAGGAAAATCGGATTTATTTAGTAGGTTTAGGTTTAGGTTTATTGGACTTGTATGCCGCCCTTCTCCCAAAGGACTCAGGGCGGCGTACAACATAAAAACACATATTACAAAAGTTAAAAGAAAGATTAAATGGAATATCCAAAAAACCCCAATAGACATTTACAATGAGGTTTAGAAATTAAATTAAAATTAACAATTAAAATTAATTTATTTTATTCAGGCCAGTACCACAATACAGGTGGCCATTAAAATAAGGTTGTAGCGGATTTCTTACAGTTGTAAGTCACTTTTTTCCATGATAGTTGTAACTCTGAATATAGCCAAAAAAACAACAACAACCCCACAACCCTTCCTTATTAGCACTGATGATGTTATCTAGTTTGGTAATGAAATGGCTGCAAGAGAACAACTAAGTTCAGAGAACACCAAGGACCCCTCATTTCAACCCTGAGCTATACATATTCCCTTCTATGGGTACACCAAAACTAATTTTACTAACAGGAGGTCAAGGGAAAGACACTCTGTTACTCTGCCTTTCACTATTTGCCCTGAGGGTTAAAAAAACTCAGAAGTGGAAAGGCATGAGGTCACGTCCAACAACTCCCACTGGCACACGTTCTTTGTTTGGCAGCTGCCCCCTGTTCATTTGGAGAACTGACTCCTTGGGGCTGGCAAAGCATAATTGGCTTCAAGCCTCAAAACACACGCAGTCAACCTCAGAAATCAGCTACTAGGCTTCCATCAGCTTGTGTTCTTGAAGCCAAAAGTTTAAAGGTTCAGGATTGCACGTGCTGATGAAAACAAATCCAGGCAACGCGGATTTTAAAGTGACCGCCTTGATCCAGGAAAGAGATCTTCTTAATTTTGGGCAGAGGACCTTACTCCTGCGTAAGAATGCTTTGAACTGAGATAGAATTGCACAGGAAATAAATTCCTTGTTGAAATCCTGCCCACAGACATTAGAAGCAAATCCTACTCAGTAGAATGTATTCTCGTGTAAAGGTGTAAGATTGCATGCTAAAGAAATATGCAAATGCACACCTGTGTGCCAAAAGTGATCTGTTGCTTTGTTGCAACATCTGCCAGGACTAGGTAAATATAAACTTTTTGCAATTGTAGGTATGCAGTGTATTACTGGCCTAGTATCAACAAAGTACAGGTAGTCCTCAATGTCCAAACCACAATTGAGTCCAACATTTCTGTTGCTAAGCAAGACAGTTGTTAAGTGAGTTTTGCCCCAGTCTACGGCCTGTCTTGCCACCGTTGTTAAGTGAATCACTGCAGTTGATAAGTTAGTAACTCGGTTTTTAAGTGAATCAGGCTTCCCCATTGACTTTGCTTGTCGGAAGGCCGCAAAGGGGCATCACATGACCCTGGGACACTGCGACCGTCATAAATGTGAATCAGTTGCCAAGCATCTGAATTTTGACCACGAGACCATGGGGATGCTGCAATGATCGTAAGGGTGAAAAACGATCATAAGCCGCTTTTTTCAGTGCTGTTGTAACTTTGAACGGTCATTAAGCTAACCTCTGTAAGTCGAGGACTACAAAGTAAAAAGAAATGGATCCACAGCAGAAACAAAAGGTTTGACGAGGCCATGGGTGCAAAAAAAGTTGAGAAACATTGGAATAGACCAGGGATGGCTAACCCTTTTATCCTCACATGCTGAAAGCGCTCGCACGCGCGCATGCTCGCAACTTTGCATGTTTGTTTGTTTGTTTTATTGGATTTATATGCGTGCCCACACCCATAATGCAATGCGTGCGCAACATCTCCTGCGCGCCCCTGTCCACCTGTGCATGCACGTGTGATCCACCCCCTGCACCCAATTTTGGGCCTAGCAGGCCTCCCTGAAGCCGCCTGGAACCAAAAACGGGGTAGAGGGGGCATGCCGCACCTCCCCCTGCTCCGCCCTGCCCCCATAAATGCACGCACGTCTCCCGCATGCGCAGGAGAGACCCATAAACCAGTTGGTTAGCGGGAGGCGTGTGCCCATGCCAGTGCAGTGAGCTGGGCGACAGAGAGGGCTCCGCCTGCTACCTGTGACACGAGTGCCATAGATTTGCCATCACGGGAATAGACCATCTGGCCCAAAAAGTTTGAAAACGTTCATCTGAATTTTGCCATGGGAAACACCCGAGGAAGACCCTACACAGGGAGTCCGAGATACACCTAAGAATTAAGTTGGGTATAGTAATCCTGACATGTGTTTTCATTAAGCCACTCTCAACAACCACTAACCACACCACAAACCCTCAGAGGTGTTTCTATACTTTCCATTTACGTCTTCATTATTATCTTTGCAAGGTTCAATTCTCCCCAGGGGTAGCAGACGCTCCTTCCATGCTCCTTCCGGTTGTACCAATGAGAGAACACCAAGATGGCGCTCCCTCCTTACCGCTTCTTGCTATGGCCACAGTGTTTACCTTTGGGGTGGGGGGGGGGTGGGGGGGGAGAAAGGTCACCTGAGAGATTGCTGCAAATCTCATCTGCTTATTTTAAAAAGCGCAATGAATTGGAAGGTGAGGCACCATAGCGATACGATGGCGAACCTATGGCATGTGTGCCATTGGTGGCATGCGGAGCCCTCTCTGCAGACATTCAAGCCGTTGCCCGGCTCAGCTCCATTGCGCATGTATGCGTGCTTCCTGCTGGCCACCTGATTTTCAGGTCCCTGCCGCACAGGTGGGAGATGTGGGGGTTGCACGCGCATGCAGGGGGGATCAGCACCACCCTCTGTGTTCCGTGTTTGGTCCCAGGAGTCTCCGTGCAGCCCGTTTTGGATGCCAGGTAAGTGCAGGTCCCATGCGGAGGCTCTGGCAGGGCGAAAAAAGGTCCTCTGGGAGTTACCATCCATTTCTGGCCTCCGGAGCCCAGAGGAGGCCCTTTTTGCCCTCTCTGAGGCTCAAGGGAAGCCTCCAGAGCCTGGGGAGGGTGAAAACGTGTCCCACCACCACCATGGTGCAGGAGGCTGAGTAGGCCATACCCACCATAAACCACACCCACTCAGCAGCTGGGCAGAGAGCCGGTTGCTAAAATTTTTGTGCAGAGGGGGGGGTCGCATGTGCAGGGGAGCTGGGTACATTGCATTATGGATGTGGGCACGTGCGAGCAAGCGCTGTCACACACATTTCGGGATGCGATGTTCAAAAAGGTGAGCCATTACTACCACAGTGCTTTGACTTCAAAAAGAGGGAGACATCAGGTTGAATGAATTAAGACAGTGGTCCCTAACCTACACAGTTTGAAGGATGCCAAAAGCATCATAATCTCCTGGAAAGGAAGACATATGGACAGGTTTCCAGGAATAGAAATAGGAGTAGAGTAGAGTAGAGTAGAGTAGAGTAGAGTAGAGTAGAGTAGAGTAGAGTAGAGTAGAGTAGAGTAGAGTAGAATAGAATAGAATAGAAGAATAGAATAGAATAAAATAGAACAGAATAGAATGCTTTATTGACCAAGTGTGATTGGACACACAAGGAATTTGTCTCTTATATCACATGGAAATAAATTGCACATTGTGGCTGTAGGAGAAATCAGTTAAATAAATTGCATCTGTTTTGTGTCGTTAATTGGTTTAAATCATTCTGGCTACACCCTGTTACACCCTTGCTTTCCAAATACAGTTATGCTTTCACAAGTCCTCAAGGGCAGACGGTTTTGTTACAAATTTAAGTGGTTCCAGGTGCCTTTTAATGTTTCTGCTTATGTGAAATGTTCGTGTCTGCTTGCCATGCCACAACAGACAGGAAAGCAACTGAGGGTAATCTAAAAAGAGCATACATTTTTGTAATAATCAGATATACCTCTTGTGATTTTCCTCATCTTTCTCCATCTACAGAAATCTAAATCCAGATAATTCAAGTAACTATTTTGCTTGGATAATATTAGGTCATGTTATATGTGTGTACACACACACACACACACACACACACACACACACACACACACACACACACTGTTTCCTCCAAAATAAGACCTCCCCGGATGATAAGCCCAATTGGGCTTTTGAGCGCATGTGCTAAACTAAGCCCTATCCTTAAAATAAGCCCTCCCTGAAAATACTGCAACACAGCAGCAGCCATGAGGTGACCACACTTTCTGCCTCCTGCACCTAAAAAATAATAAGACCTCCCTGAAAATAAGACCAAATGCTTATTTCGGGGGTCAAAAGAAAATAAGATCCTGTCTTATTTTCGGAGTAACACAGTACATAGTATGCAATACAGGTAGTCCTCCACTTGCAACAGTTCATTTAGTGACCATTCAAATTTACAATGGCACTGGGGGGAAAAAAAACATCCCCATGGTCTTGTGATCAAAATTCAGATGCTTGGCAAGTGTCTCATATGAATGACGCTTGCAGTCTCCCAGGGTCATGTGATGCAATTTTCCGACATGCAAAGTCAATGAGGAAACCGGATTCAGTTAACAGCCATGTTGCTAACTTAACAACGGCATTGATTCACTTAAACAACTGTGGCAAGAAAGGTCGCAAAACGGAGCAAAACTCGGTTAGCAACTGTCTCGCTTAACAACAGAGGTGTTGGGCTCAATTCTCCAACATCAACGTTTCAACGTGTCAATTATTCTTCCTACTGCTTTGAAGTCCAACTTTTGCTTTCATGGACTGTCACAGGGAACATCGTAGCTTACACGATTCCGATCTTTGTAAGTATAGATACATCATGACATGTGAATATCTTTTCCAAGACCATCATAGCTGACCTTCTACCAAGTGCTAGTCTGTAGTGTATTTCTTGACTGCTTGTTCCTTTAATATTCATGGTTGATTCGGAAAGGTAGATGATCTCCAGCACTTTGGTATCTTCACTATCAATTCTAAGTTTGGTTGTTCTACTTATTGTCATTAGTATGCTCTTCTTCATATTTCATTGTAGTCCCATTTCTTCACTGTTCTCTTCGTTAAGGTCTTTGCATTGTCTTGATGTAAAAATTATATGAATTAATATGACAGAATGTTGTTACATGTATATATAATGACATTTCTATTACAATGCCACTTTTTAAAGTTTTAGTGTTTGAAACGCTGCTGGATTTCCTGTTTACATATATGGGGATGCTTAATAGTTGTCAATTTTGTAAGCATTATTGCATTTCAATAACACAGATTTACTGTCCTTCTATCTCAATTTCCTGCTGATTACCGGAAGATAACAATATTGAACACAAGTTTATTCAAAATTTTACAGGACTGAACTCAACAGATTGGGTCAAACTCCAGCAATAGATTTATCCAAAGTGCATTTTGAATTTAAGTTCACTCCTGTGAATTAAAACTATAGGAAGCATCACATAACACTGTACATTTATGTAAAAATATACTTGTTTAATAAATAAATTTCAAAAAGCTATTTGCCTTATTACTATTATAACTTTATAGAGGAGCTCCAAAATGTTTTTCTTTTTGTCTTTCTTACTAAAACTTAAATTACAAAAAATAAGTAAGCATTTCCTTTACCTCCTTTCTGGGCCAAAGGCTTCCTCAAAGAAACCCAATTTAAACTTCTGCTCTCAGAATCTGAACCTGTTTGTACCCCCTACATCCTCTCTTAAGTCATCATTCAAATTAAACATGATTTTGTGGTAATCAGAGAGTGCTTAATTCTGTGCCAATATTTTCAATGTATACTGCCCTCTATGGGACCAATCTGATACTTCCTTTTATAAAATAAAGTGGAGCTCAAGTTTTTATTCAACAATTCGTTGTAGCCATCCCGGTCCCTTGCATTGCAAAGAACAAAGCTAAACCCACATACATCAGGGGAAAAAAAACAGAATACAAATCAATATAATCAAATATCC
The DNA here is from genome assembly GCF_964273705.1 of Natrix helvetica. NCBI lineage: Eukaryota > Metazoa > Chordata > Lepidosauria > Squamata > Natricidae > Natrix > Natrix helvetica. The sequence continues at coordinate 14,512,205 of NC_138558.1, forward strand.
TAAGTTAGGTAGTAGCTAACTTAGGATAGCTGCAGCATGTTAGAATAACACTGATTTAATTTGCTTGAGGAACACAAAGAGAGTCGGGTCCATTCATAATTCCATGGCGGAGCCTCTCATCTGTTCCACATCCCATGTATTTTTCTTGAGCTCTGGACAAGCATCAGCCTCATCAGTTGTATTAGACAGTAAACACAACCAGCAAGCTAATTCTACTTTATTGTAAGTAGAATTTAAGAGAATATAACAGAATAACAGAGTTGGAAGGGACCTTGGAGGTCTTCTAGTCCAACCCACTACCTCAGTAGGAAACCATATACTGTTTCAGACAAATGGCTATCCAACATCTTCTTAAAGACTTCCAGTGTTGGGGCATTCACAACTTCTGGAGGCGAGCTATTCCACTGATTAATTATTCTGTCAGGAAATTTCTCCTCAGTTCTAAGTTGGATCTTTCTGTGATTAGTTTCCATCCATTGCTTCTTGTCCTGCCCTCAGGTGCCCTGGAGAATAGTTTGACTCCCTCTTCTTTGTGGCAACCCCTGAGATATTGGAATATTGCTATCACGTCACCCCCTAGTCCTTCTTTTCACTAGACTGGCCATATCCAATTCCTGCAACCGTTCTTCCGATGTTAGATGTTCACTTTATTCCACAGTAACAGAACCATTCAAGTCTGAAATAGAATTTTCCCACCATCTCCTTTACAGCCTGAGAAATTAGGGAGGGTCTCCTCTGAACCTCTTGCCCCACCCGCTCTGTTTCCTCTTATCTGAGGATCCTCTAGGCAGCATCTCTGGGCCCAGTTTCCCAAGCCAAGCAAGCTCATTCCCACATATGATAATAACCAGTGAAATTCAGCGTAACAGTGGAATATCAAAAAGGAGAGCTTGCCTTATCAAGTACCACCAGAAGAAGGCATGGTAACATCTGTCTGAGCCCCATTCTTAGAAAGTCAGGCGAAAAAACTTCCTACCAACAGTTGTCAAGAGTGAGTGAGCAACTTCCTTATTGTCCCAAAGGTGCTTTTTCAGGAGGCAACTGGACTTTGTTTTTTTCTTTTGAAGACGTTTCACTTCTCATCCAAGAAGTTTCTTCAGCTCTGACTGGATGGTGGGGAATGGAAGGATTTATACTCCTGGAAGACAGCTTGGCCATTTGCATTCTTTTAGAGCATCATTGAGGCCACTAGGAGGGTTTATCTGTGCCCTCAGGGTCACCTGAGTAGTGCAAATGAGTTTGGAGCCTTCTTGGCTGCAGGATGTTTTCTGTCCTGTGTCCCTTCACTGTTGAAGACAGGTGCAGGCTGTTGGGGGTGAATCTGTGAGTCTGGGAAGGAGTCAGATTAGAGGAACCATTTGTGCTTCAGTTTGAAATGCAGACAACACAGACTCATCCTGAATAGAAATCCTTCCATTCTCTACCATTCAATCAGAGCTGAAGAAGATTCTTGGATGAGAAAAGAAACATCTTCTAAGAAAAACTAGAAAGTCCAGTTGCCTCCTGAAAAAAGCTAAAATGTATGGTTTTTTAAAAAAATAAAGAATTAACAGAATTAGATCAGATATTAACAGGGATGGATGAAAAACTAATAAAGAAAATGTATAACTATCTACTAAGTATTAAAATGAAAGATGAGCAAGTAAAGGAGACTATAGCGTGGGCTTAAATTTTCGATTATACAGTAGAGTTAGATAAATGGCAGAAATTGTGGAAGAGGAATTATAAATTAACGATGTCAACTGCATATAAAGAAAATCTTTATAAAATGTTTTATAGATGGTACTGTTGGAAGATCAAAGGTTTCCTGGTTCGTTCCCAGCCGGGAGTCACCGCCGACGCTTAGAAGAAAGTTTCGTGAAGACAGCCACCTGAAAGTTATGAGCTTTATTGAAGGAAAAAGGAACGGGAAGGATGAGACGCAGCTCTGTCCTTCCGGGTCTGCAGCACCATATAGTTTGGTTTTTTCTTATATACAGTTTTTCTTGCCCCTGGCTATAGTGTAAATTTCAATGAGAATAAAAGTTCCTTTATACTGGATGATCGTTCTGATATTGATTCTCTTGTCTTTGGGTTTCGTCTGGTATCTCGCCCTTGTGTTAATCCTATCATAAAACTTGAGGAGGATGTTTTCCTATTATTTGGGGTGCTTATACAAAGAGGTCTGTTTTATGTAGATGGTCATGGTGTTCGTGTTATCTTGTAATCATTGCTAGATTCGGGGGTTTTCCCAACTCCATTATCCTTTTCCTAATCCTATTATCTTATTTCCTTTGTGACCAAGTGTAACCTCTTCCTGGCTTCCTGTGTGGTTTTTTTCTCTGGCTATGGTCCCTGACTATGTATTCATTAATTCGTTTCTGTTCATGCTCTCTGGGTTATTTTTGTTACCTTACTACAGTACTTTTCACCCTCAAGATTGGCAAAGATGTTTAAGGACATGTCCGCTAAATGTTGGAAATGTCATCAGATACCTGGTTCATATTATCACATGTGGTGGACAGGCCCAAAAGCAAAATAATATTGGACAAAAATACATACATGGTTGGAAAAAATGATAAAGCGACATATAGATTTAAAACCAGAAATATTTTTGTTGGCCTTTTACCAAATAAGTATAAGAAGGGGAATACATATTTGATTTTACATGTATTAACTGCAGCCAGAATTATATTTGCAAAACAAGGGAAAAGTGAAGAGATCCCTACAGATGAAAATGGGATTTTAAAAAAAATGTAGAACGTGCAGGAATGGATAGACTTAACACTTACAATTAAGAAAAAAGAAAGAAACTGAATACTTTTTGACATGGGATTTATTTTATCAATGGCTAGCTAGTAAAAACAGAAGTTAAAAACATGGAAATATAAGAAAAGGACTAATGATACAAGGATATCATTATCCATTATTAAAATGGATAAGCAAATATTATATTATCATTATCATCATCACTATAGAACTATAGAACTAATACCAATGTAATGAACATTGTTGTAAACCCTTTTATTGTTTCTTTAAACTATTTGTACCCAGACAACACACAGTTTAACTGAAAATGGAATTTTTATATGTTTTAAAATAAAAAAAACTTTAGGGGGGGGGGAAAGCACCTTTGGGACAACCAGGGCCTGGATGACGGAGAATCTCCATAGACTTCCAACTACCCTATTCAATTTTAATATACCTGCACCAGCCAGCAGCTTTTCAGAGCCAGGCCTGATCAGAGGAAGCTTCACTTCCTGGATTTCTTTCTTTTGCTCTCCAATCCCCCCCCTCTTTTTCTCCCACCTTCTTTGTTTCTTTTCTCTGCAACGCCTCCAGGACTGGGAAGGGTCTGCAAAAACTGGGCGGGGCTGGTCAAAGAAGGCAGCTTAGGTGGGCTTTTGGGTTTTTTTTTTTTACACCAAAGTTGAGCAGTTCAAAGTGATACCCAGGGAGGAGGAGGTCTGAACGCGCTGGGAGACATCTCGGGGTGAAAGAGCCAGAGACCAAGGATCCAAACGCGCCATGCTCTTCGGTTGGGGGGACGGCTCCTACGGGCAGCTGGGGTCGGGCGAGGAAGGGTCTTCCCAGCCGGTTCCTCTCCGTCATGATCCGCCAGCGGTTGGCGGGCAAGAAGTGGCCCTGGTGGCTTGCGGGGAGCGGCACACGCTGCTGCTCCTGGCCGACGGGAGCCTGGCTTCTTGCGGAGACAACGCCCAGGGACAGCTGGGGAGGAAGCTCCCCGAGGGACGGCAGCGATGCTACCTGCCAGGTAGGTAACGGGCAGGGGAAGTTTAGACTCAGCCATCCCTTTCCAGATGGGGTTCTTTGCACGCACCTAGCCTGATCTTCACCGCCTTGGCCCTTAAAGTCCAGGGGTTTGCAACTTAACAGTTAACAGAGTTGGAAGGGACCTTGGAGGTCATCTAGTCCAACCTGCTGCAGGTCTCTGGCTTGTTAAAGGTCGCGCGGTTCTTTGAACCCACACCGCCAGCTCAACGCCAAGCCATTTCGGTCGGCAGTTATCTGGGTCTCCGAACCCAACCCCTCCTCCCTCTCTAGCCCGCTGTTTTAAGTTTCGTTTTCTAGAGGAGCGCTGCTGAAAACGAATCTCCCCGCGATCGCTTTCGCTTTCCCCGTTTGCGATGCGGTGGGTGGGACTCCAGTCCAGCTTGGGGATTTCAACGGGGGGAGTTTCTATCAACCAACCAACACACACACACACACACACACACACACACACACGAAAGGGGCACTTTTGTGGCTACGGTGTCCCGAGAAATAGCCGGCTTACCTGCATGAATGTGAATGGTATTGCCCACCCATCTTAATTTCTCGTTGCAATAAATTCAACTATGGGTCGCCTATTAAAGTGTTCCCTGAAGCTCCCGTTCTCTACTCTTAAATCCCCCTTTTAAATTATCTTGTAATTTCATTTCTATAAATGGTGGGGGGTGGGGTGGGGGGATTTTTCAAATTCTCTCTTTTGCCCCTTTTATCTTTCAAAGGAAAGGAAGGAAAAAGAAGAAGAGGGAGAAAGTGAGCAATTTTATTCCTGCATCTCTCTCACTCCTTTTGTTAAAAACTACCTATAAAAAGGTCTGTCATAGTGATGAAAGAAATGTCCTTCTGGGTTCGGCTCCAAGTGGGGAAAAAGACACTGGAGACATGGAGGCTGCTTGGAAAGATGGTTTTAATGGTGGACAGGACCACATGGGTTGAACAGAAAAGGTGATCACATGCTTCAGTGTTGGAGAAGGACATGGAGGGGCTTGCTAGGCTTTTTATAATCTGTTCAGTCCCACCTCTCTGTTTCCTGTTCCTAAGAAATGTATTCTGATTGGTTGTCAGACTCACATGGGACCATGCAGGGACAACTCTAGGCTGAGTCCAGAACCGCCAAAATCTCACCATATCAGCTGCTGCAACAGTAACTGAACGGCCACTAAAGGAACTATTATAAATTGAGGACTACCTGTAGAGACTTCTATGATTTAATTTAGGGTACTATATAAAACAAGCGGGACAAAAGGCTGCTTCTATTGTAGGAAGCTATCACCCAGCCCTCTCCCAGAAAAATGAAATATCCTAGGAAATGAAGGCATGATAATATTGGCCCTTTACCCAACTCACCACATGGCACCTGAGAACTCAATCAAACCTGGATTCGAAACGCAGCCTAGAGAGTTGCCCCTGCATGGCCCCCTGGGAGTCTGACAACCAATCAGAACACAAGATCAAGATCAAAGGCCAGAGAGGGCATAAAACCAGGGACTCAGCATCTCCACCCTCCCTTCTCTTTTATCTCCACCAACATTGAAGCATGTGATCACCTTTTCTGTTCAGGACTCAAGCCATGTGGTCCTGTCCCCTATTAAACCATCTTTCCAAGCAGCCTCCATGTCTCCAGTGTCTTTCCCCCCACTTGGAGCTGAACCCAGAAGGACATTTCTTTCAACATCACCTTTGTAGCATGTTCATGTGTGGGATTCCTTGTTTAGTTTGGAAATAAGCAATCACCAGCCAAAACTTCCAAGAGAAAACAATGGTAATTTTATTCTTCACTTTGGCACACGCAGATACAGTGGACACACCTTAAATCATCAATACATTTGCTTTCTATTCTCTAGTACCGTAAAAAAATGTACCTCCCACCTGTTCTTCATTGGCTTAGTAATAATGATGTCACAACCTATCCAAAGTGTTTAAAATGAATACATTATCTCTGCCCCTGATAACATCTCCCACTACTCTAATTCTATCTCCCACTGCACTTATTTACATATTTCATTTTATGGTCCTAGTTCCTAGGGGTTGCCTTTAGAGTAACTATCATATCAGTAAATTCTGGTTATGGCCGGTTTCTAGCATAGCAAAGGCCTCTTTATTGTAGCTCCTACGTACAATTCTCAAGGTTAAGCCTAGATGATGAGATTAGAAACATATACAATGTATTTTGTTCACAGGCCAACATGTCTTCTTACAGTTCTGTAAAAACAATACAACTCTGTTTCCCACAATCCCTCCACTCCCTTTTTACAATCAATATTGATTTTTACTTTCATTTTTCTCAATTTGTTGCAACATTTTTCTAATTTCTTCACATTCATTTTTCACTTTCCATCCAACCATACAGTCTTTACAAGAAGTCATCATTATTGGTTCAATAACCATGCAAATGAATGTCTTTTTTTCCTCCTGGAAAGAACCAATCCAAGACTTGGAAGCCCAGACTATCATCCACATAAGCTGTGGAAAGGAGCATTCATTGGCCATCAGCAGCCAAGGGACGGTATTTTCATGGGGAGCTGGTGGTTTTGGACAGCTTGGCACTGGGACACTAAAGGACTCTTCGACTCCAGAGTAAGTAACCTATTCATGTTGTTGCCAAATAACCTTGTCTAAGCCATAGGAGTCCTTGAGTCAGGAAAACACAGGTTTGAATCCTGACTACACACTTGGGGCTTTCTTCTAGCTGTGATCTGTGCTGCATTTCTGACAGGTAGCTTTCCAAGCAGGAGATGCTATGGGATGAATTTGTGACTTTTGCCATATTCCTTTTCATAGAAGCAGGGTGTTTCCTTTCTTGCTGGCTAAGACAGTTTGGAAAAGTTGTTGCAACAGGTCTACATCCCTCCCATAGCTGGAATGGGAGGCTTGCTGGTATAGGCACTGCTTCTTTAGACAGTTAAGGAAGCATCGCAAAATGGCAATAACAATATTGCAGTAGCACTTAGACATATTATACTGTCCTTGGAAAGATAGAAGACTGAGTCAACCTTGAGCCGATCAGGATCAAACTTCTGGTTGTGGGCAGAGTTTGTCTGCAATGCATTTAACCCACTGTGCTACCATTGCTCCTCATCATATTATCCTTTGCAAACAAATAAACAACTTTAAATGAAAACCAATTTATTCTTGCATAAGCTTTCATAGTGCAGTGTATTTCATCGGTCTGTTTCTATCTTATTATTCTTTTTTTAATGAAGCTTTCCCTAATCTGGTACCCTCAAATGTTTTAGTTTGCAATTCCCATTATACCCTACCAACAATAATGGGAATTCCAAGCCAACTAACCAGTGTAAAATGTGGCACAAAATCATCCTAGAATAGAATTATCCTACAATAAAGAAACAAATGATTTAATGGATTATTCCAAAAAATCTCGTTTAATGTTAGTTATTTTTTCTCTAATTAGCATATGTCTTATATAAATAAGATTTGAAATAATTGCTATTAATTAAAATATCATTTGATAATTTTTTGTAATACTTATCCTATTATTCATTTAATTAATTCACAAAGCAATTTTTTTAAGATGGTAATACTCAATTTCATTTTAAGAAGATTAAACTGCCATGTCAAGAATCTTCATATGATGATATGGTTTTGTATCTGAAATACTAATGAATTATTTCTCTTCTCGTTCGGTAAATTCTATAGGAAAATTGATTCTTTATCTATGTACAATGTTATACAAGTTGCTTGTGGACACTATCACTCCATAGCACTTACCAAAGGTAAGAACTGATTTTAATTTTTTTTTTTTTTTTGCAATAACTTCTGCTTTTTTCTTGCTTAATTATTTTGGATGGGGCGGGGCAGGGAGCTCATTTTTCTGCATCTACACAAATGCTTATTCTTAGTTTAAGATTTTCCTAGGCAGAGACTAGATTCATTGGGGATTATGATAAATCTAGTTTTGATACAGAATTTAGAGGGCAAAGCTTGATGCAAACAGATAATTCCGAGAAGGATTATCTGCATCAATAAAATGAAGTATCTACGGATAAATTCCTTTACTTCTTCCTGGTGGTTTTATACTATTCTTTGAAACCCTTCCCATTAATTTTTTTGACCCTCTTCACTGAAGATGTTAGTACGATGATTTCTCAAAAATCATGCATTTGGTGAACTGTGGTCCATACCCTCAAAGCTCCTTTCTGAGTAGCAGCAGGATCAGACCTGAAGTTATAAAATGCAACAAATAATTTCAAGAAGCTTTTGTTAAGGTAACCTGTCTCCTATCAGTAAAGTTAATCCGAAATACAATTGATCCCAAAATTTCTGTGGCTAAGACATTTGTTAAATGAGATTTCTCCATTATAAGACCTTGTCTCATTTTGTTAAGCGAATCGCTGCAATAGTTAAGTTACTAACACGGTTGTTAAGTGAATCTGGCTTCCCTATTGACTTGCTTATCAGACGGTGGCAAAAGGTCATGACATGACTTGACACTGCAACCGTCATAAATATGAGTCAGTTGCCAAGCATCTGAATTTTGATCACATGTCCATGGGGATGCTGCAATGATTGTAAGTGTGCAAAATGGAGATAAATCATTTTTTCAGTGACATTGTAACTTCAAACAGTCACTAAACAAACTATTGTAAGTTGAGGATTACCATAAGCAGTCAAGGAGAATGCAGATCTGTGTATGTGATGACACTTATTAATATGGTAGTTATATTGTGTGACAGCTCAAGTTAGACTCTGAATTCTAACTGTTTAGAGAAGATAATGCGACATGGAAGGTATTTCCACAAAATAGAAAGCTTGACAGCTGTCTTTCTACTTAGAACAAATGGCAATGCAAAGCTTGAAAGCATCCATGGTTAACTCTGAATGGTTTTTGTGATATTCCACCAAAGATCATTCCATGAATCCACAACATTTCAGGAGGAAGGAGATATAATGTTGAGGATGTGATAATTGTTCATGAGATCTGGCAAACCTGTGAGATGTTTGTCATCTTAAACGTTGAGGGTCTACTTTTGTCTACCTCAGGGGTGTCAAACTCAATTTCATTGAGGGCCGCATCAGGGTTGTGGTTGACCTCAGGGAGCCAGGTGGGTGTGGCTGACTTGGTGGGTGTGGCCAACTGGATGGACATGGTCAGCTTGACGCCACTCACTGGGTGTGGCTGACTGGTTGGGCATGGCCAGCTTGACACCATTACCCAAACTGCTGGCATGTATCCTCTTTGCATTGGGTAGATCTGGCCAAGCCAGGCAGGTCCCATGTTTCATCTTCGCATTGGGTAGACAGGCCAAAGTGACGCAGGCCAGCCACTTACATTTGTCAGGACGGCCCCACAAGCTGGATCCGATCACATTGTGGGCCGGATCCAGCCCACTGGCCTTGTGTTTGACACCCCAGGTCTACCTGAACAGTTGCCAATTTATATTCTAATCAATGTAATGGTGTTTTTTTCCCCTTTTCCCCCCAATGAAGATGGCCAAATTTTTTCCTGGGGACAGAACAGCTATGGTCAGCTGGGTCTTGGTGAAGAATTTCCATCCCAGTCTCAACCGTGTAACATTTCCTCTCTTGCTGGCATCCCCTTGGCTCAGGTGACTGCTGGTGGGGCACACAGCTTTGTCTTGTCTCATTCTGGAGTAGCCTATGGCTGGGGAAGGAACAATGCACATCAGTTGGGTTTAAGGCAGAAATCTTCAAAAGGTAAGTCTGTCTTCAAATTATCCCAGGAAAAAATGTCCCTGCTGCCTGGTTGCTTCCTTTTAATTGTCTCTTTTATTGAAGAAAAAATGTTTTGGGAAAATCAACATCCCAATAAAAAATATAAATCCTTTGATAAATGTCTTTATTTTGTGCTTTCAAACAGAAATTACTTCAGACTTGATGTAAGCTAAGCACATGATACACAGTGAATAAGTAAAACTGGGATTTCATGTCTTTGGAATAAAATGGAAATAGCGCTTAGACATACACTGCTTCACAGTGCTTTACCACCCTCTTTAAACGGTTTACAGAGTCAGCCTATTGCCCCTAACAATCTGGGTCCTCATTTTACCGTCCTCAGAAGGATGAAAGGCTGAGTCAATCTTTGAGCCTGGTGAGGTTCGAACTGCCAAACTACAGGCAACCAGTAGTCAGTAGTCAGTAGTTGAAAGGGATCTTGGAGTCCTAGTGGACAACCATTTAAATATGAGCCAGCAGTGTGCAGCAGCTGCCAAAAAACCAACACAGTCCTAGGCTGCATCAACAGAGGGATAGAATCAAGATCACGTGAAGTGTTAATACCACTTTATAATGCCTTGGTAAGGCCACACTTGGAATACGGCATTCAGTTTTGGTCGCCACGATGTAGAAAAGATGTGGAGACTCTAGAAAGGAGTGCAGAGAAGAGCAACAAAGATGATTAGGGGACTGGAAACTAAAACATATGAAGAACGGTTGCAGGAACTGGGTATGTTTAGCTTAAGAGAAAGAAGGACTAGGGGAGACATGATAGCATTGTTCCAATATCTCAGGGGTTGCCACAAAGAAGAGGGAGTCAAACTATTCTCCAAAGCACCTGAGGGTAGAACAAGAAGCAATGGGTGGAAACTAATCAAGGAGAGAAGCAACTTAGAACTGAGGAGAAATTTCCTGACAGTTAGAACAATTAATCAGTGGAACAGCTTGCCTCCAGAAGTTGTGAATGCCCCAACACTGGAAGTCTTTAAGAAGATGTTGGATAGCTATTTGTCTGAAACGGTATAGGGTTTCCTACCTAGACAGGGGGTTGGACTAGAAGACCTCCAAGGTCCCTTTCAACTCTGCTATTGTATTGTATTGTATTGTATTGTATTGTATTGTATTGTATTGTATTGTATAGTAGAAGTAGCCTGCAGTACTGCATTCTAACCACTGCACCACCATGCAGTACTTTTTTCATGTGACATCTGCATTTATCAGCGTTATTAAAAACGCACTAAGCCAAAATATGTTTGATTTGGTTCTAATGTTATGCTATCCCAGCCACTGTGGATTGTAAACATGGTTTTTATCTCGGTATGTTGCACTTGTCTGGCCTCTTGTGATTCATTTAATAAAACAGAAAGAAACCTGGCTTGATTGGCGTCTTTACAGGGATAACCAGGATACCTGTCAAATCTGTGAAGGTGGTGGTTGGATTTTAATTTAAGAGCGATAGATACTGACTCCTTTTTATCATGATCATCATCTCAGCCTATAAACAAGCTGATCCATTATGCATCAAAAGACTGACTGAAATACAGCAGAGATGGGTTAGAAATGGCGATTCACTTAAAATAAAGCCTGAGTCTATAGAGATTTTCAGTCATCCAGGCCATGGTTGTTCCAAAATGCTTTTTCAAGAGGCAGCTGGACTTCCATTGCTTTTCCTTGAAGATGTTTCACTTCTCATCCAAGAAGCCTCTTCAGTTCTTCAGCAGAACTGAAGAAGCTTCTTGGATGAGTTTTAAAATAAGACTCAGATGTATATACAAATTGGGAATCTTATCTCTGGGAAAGGGACTCCTTGAGACTCTGCAATATCATGAAATCCTTTTTGCCAACTTTGAGAAAATAAATTTCAACAAAAGAGGGTTTAGAGGGAGGGAATGGGATTGGAATTAGGTTCTAGGGATAGACTTGTAAAACAATCAATTAGTACTTTGGATGACCTGATTTGATTCTCTAGGTGATTGCTAGAGGTCTTCTTTGGCATAGGAATTAGTCCTAAAAAGTCAGTATCTCCCTAAATGACCTAATAGGTCAGGATGAGTCTGGTTGATCCCTTAAGTATATATTTTTGTTCAGAAAAAAACTTGCCTGGCGCAGGATAGAAGAAAGCTAATTTTATCACGTGGAATCTTTAAATTAATATCATTAAAATATATAAAATATATAACTGACATAATCATTAATCATTACATAATTAATGAAAGTTATTTTTTAAAAATTATTATTAGCTTTTTTTATTGCAAATTTTTACAGATTTTATGAACAGAGTGTTGTCCCGGTCTTATCTTTTACATGCTCTCATATGCATAATCCATTTTACATCATATCTCTGTTTCCAATTTCAGCCATATTATTCTTTTTCTGAATTTTTAATCTTGAACTTATTTTCTTCTTAGTACATAAACAATACCACTAATCACCCTTAATTTCTAATCCCTTACAATAACATCAACTCCATCGCTAAATATGTTTCTCAAATTCCCCATCCCACTCTTTAACATTTCATCTTCATCTCTTAATTTAAATTATCTTCAAAGTTAAACCAAATTGCCATTTCACATTTCATCTGTTGGTCTGTTTTGCCGTAAATAACATACATCATCAAAATTAATTTTTTACAAAAATAACATTTAATTTAGTTAATTATCCACAATTAATAATGTTGGTATAATTCCCTTATATCTTAATTAACTATCCACTCTTCATAATATTAATGCAATTCCCTTTAATCTACTAATATGTACCTTATTTCCCTTCCTCTTCCTTTTCACTTCTTACTAATTTTCTTCTTTTATCCCATTCTCTTAGCTTCTTCTATTTCTTTTTTTTTTTTTTATAATTATTGTATCTTTCCTTCTGAATCCTTTTTCTCACTTTTAATTTTATTGATTGAGTAGTTTTCCTCAGGGTTTTTCCTACTCTCTTCCCACCATTTCCCTCTTTGCTGCTTGATTGATTTTTTGGGGGAGGGGGCATTCCCCCATCTACCCTTTTTGTGCCACTGTAAATCCCAGTGAAATCATCTAACTGTTTTTTCTTTTAAGTTCCTTTTGCTTCAATATTATTTTCTTGTTCTTCATTTATGCCCTCTTTTACCTCCTTCTTTCCCATTTCCTGTGTGCTCCATCCAAATTTCTGACTTTTGATTGCCTTTTAAAGTTTTACATGCATTTTTTAGCATCTCAAATAATTCATCATACATCAAAACTCCATATTACCAATTTAACAAATTTAACAATGTTTAATACTTTTGGGCTATATGACATTTAATTAGAACTTAAAGTCCATACAGTCTTTTTAACGCACCCTTTTTTATTTCCAAAATCTAATGTCCAATTCTAATATTAGTCAAATCCAATCCAAGTCGAAAGTTTATTATCTTCCATGGCCGTAGGAAATCTAAATCAAGCAATGTAGAAAAGCAAACACTCCTTTAATAGTTCTCACAGTTCCAATTATCTTTTCTGGTAGTCTTTCGCAAAGTACTGTACTACTCTTGCCATCAGCAGATGGCGCTCTCAAATCTGCAATACATTCGGACCAGCTGATTGTCAAAACTATCAAAAACATTTTTCCCTGGGTTCTTTTCTTTTATTATTTTTAGTTTCTCCAAATCCAATTATAAATGTTTGAATGATAGTTTCGAAGTAGAATGTGAACGCAAAAAATGGCAATGATGGCTTGAACACGTGTTTGTCCCCTTGTTAGAAAATGTGCATTCAGTCCATTCAGTACCTTTAAAATGCGGCCTGGCATAGTGTAGAACAGGGGTGGGCAATTATGGCAACTTTATTACCTGTGGACTTCAACTCCCAGAATTCCTGAGCCAGCCATGAGGAATTATGGGGGTTGAAGTCCACAGGCTGTAAAGTTGCCATAGTTACCCACCCCTGGTCTAGACAAACAACTTTTTCACAAGCCAAGATCTTTGTTCCTCACTTGAAAGATGGAGACAATTCTAAGGTTTACATTTTGGAAACTTTTAGAGTGGATTTTCAAAGCTTGCTGTAACTACTTTAATTTCTGTTACAGTAATTATTTCAGTCACACTTAATAAATAACAGTGTATTTTAATAAACTTTGGGATGGTTCTTGGAATGTTCATATAAAATGCTGCAATATTCTGATGGTTATTTTTTCAACAGAACAGGTCTTCAAACCTTACTCAGTAGGTGCCCTGAGAACCCTTGAAGTGACTTATATTAGCTGCGGAGATGAACATACAGCTGTTCTCACCAAGGTATTGAATCCGTAAACGAAGCTTCCATACTGCTAGCAGCAGTTTGTTAACTGGATATTGGGAATTGCCTTGTGGAATATTCAGGAATCTTTGACTACTAAATGTAAGAAATGATGGAACTGGTGAGGTCTCTATGGTGTGGCTCCCAACCTTTTGGGCACCAGAGATTGGTTCAGTCCAGAAGCCACCCAAATTACATTATTGAATTTATGCACTTAGAATTGCTTAACAATTAGAAGTATTTTCAGGCATTTCTCCATAAGGACTTTATTTAAAATGGGTGATTGTGTGGGGTAGGATTTGAATTAGCATTTCCCCCCTAATTTGCTCATAGGTGAATATTTTTGGTTTTTCTCTTTGACGGGAAGCATTTTTAGCTTTGTTTTAAGCTTTCATACTGCTTTCATACTCTAAGAGTGTGGAAGTGAAGAAAATACATTGGAACCTTCAAACTATTTTGATTGATTCCTTTTTCTTGCTGCCAAAGACCATGTTGCAAAATGACATGGCCGCAGTTGGAGTCAGGCACATCTGTATGCAAATATAACCTTTGTCCTCCAAAACAACATGTAGTTGCAGAAATGTTTAATAAAACTAATATAGATGGATGGGGGGAAACCTGATGGTGCTTGATTTGTTAACATCCTTCATAGAGTGGCAGTGTTTTCACCTTTGGAGATGACAGTGCTGGACAACTAGGACACAACTCTTCAAAGGCTGGTCCTCAGAAAATCGATGAGATTGATGATCGAGTTTCCCACATTTCCTGTGGAAGGTATGTACCATCTCTTTCCTTCCATATCTATGTGAGTGGTTACGTATGTGCTTTCAAGGGAAATTGATATAGCTTATATAAAAACAAAATCTGTTTAAAGTGCATTGAGCACTTCTAACATTTTGGAGGCTGTTGGTTTACCAGGAACTTTAGATGATGAGAGGACTATACATCTGCGAAATATTTAGATACATCTGAGACATATTTAGGGAACTTGTATTAATGTGGCTATGCTAAACCATAACAATCCCAAACAGATATAGAGCAGAGTTGTTCATATGGGAATTTTGTATTTTGGTTTTTCTGCAGTTATCACACGCTTTGTGTCTCTGCGTCTGGGCAGTTGTGGTCTTTTGGACGTGGTCTCCTGCAGGATACGGAAAGTTCGGCATCGGAGAGCAGACAGGAAGAAAGAAATTGTATTGACCTCAATGCTCTTTTGGCCCCTAATGGTACCCTTTTTGAAAACACAAATACAGAATGCAAAATAGTATTAATACAAGAATGCTTGGGGGAAACATACAGCCACATATAAGCACATGTAAGACATAGCTTTGAAAACAGATGGTTAATTCCCTTTGAAAAGTGACACCTAAAAGTCAGATTCGATTTGAGTATATTTTATTCAGTGTTTGATTGCTGATATTTTTGACATTCTGATCAAATGTTCTTGAAAGTTCTTTGGAGTTAATTTTTTCTAGATTTTTGAGTTGTGCTTTACTCTAAAAAGCTGATATAAATACAACTTCATATTTTTTTTATCACCAAGATCATCCCGAAACTTTGTAAAGTGGTTTGGGTTGAGATTTAATGGCTAGATATAAGTTAACTAATGTGTTTCCATGGCTGAAGGTGGACTCAAAACTGGTTATACCCTAAATCAAGACCTTAATTTTGATTTGATTTGATTTGTCAGATTTAGATAG
Source organism: Natrix helvetica (assembly GCF_964273705.1). NCBI lineage: Eukaryota > Metazoa > Chordata > Lepidosauria > Squamata > Natricidae > Natrix > Natrix helvetica. Next base: position 14,527,620 of record NC_138558.1, read on the forward strand.
TTATCCATATCATTCACGGGGAGACTCTAGGTGGCGTACAGTTAAAAGCAGACAAATGTAACATTTCAAAATGCAGTGCATAATCAGTAAAAGGAGCCGGGTAGAAAAAAAAAAAAAAAGTTAGAAGTTAAAAGGTGGAGAGAGGGCCTTAAAGTGCTAACCAACCCCAGGGCTGAGTGCTTTCTGGAGCCAAGTATTATCACGGTCTAAGTTACTGCTCTAAAGGATTGTTCTATTAATTTTTAAAATGTGGGGATGAGGAGACTGCTTTTTCTGATTTCTGAGAGAGCAAATGTCATAATTTGAAGGGGTTGATTGATTATCTGGTAGCTTTTGAAGTTCAGAACAGGATATTCTGGCATCTCCGGCTGACAAGAACTGGGAAGAGTAGAGATGAATGTGCATTTATCCTGGTAAAGGAAAAGGATATACAGATAGTCCTCAACTTATAAAAGTTCATTTAGTGACCATTTAAACTTACAACCACACTGAAAAAAGGGAGTCATGACTATTTTTCATACTTACAACCATTGTACCATCCCCAAGGTCACATAATAAAAATTCAGACGCTTGGCAACTGACTCATATTTATGACGGTTGCAGTGTCCCAGGGTCTTGTGATCCTCTTTTGCAACCTTCTGACATGCAAAGTCATTGGGGAAGCCAGATTCACTTAACAACCGTGTTACTAACTTAACAACTGCAGTGATTCACTTAACAAATGTGGCAAGAGAGGCGCAGAATGGGGCAAAACTCACTTAACAAACACCTCACTTAGCAACATAAATTTCAGGCTCAATTATGGTCATAAGTTGAGGACAACCTGTAGTAATTTTAGGAGTCTCACAATTTAATCAGTTGGCAGTAGTGTAGAAATAGAGAATTGCATGGCTATGTAATTCCATGACCAGCAAAAGCAAAATAAAGGCGTTTTTTAAATACAGTAAATTCTGAAATTCTAAACTAATCTAATATGCACAACATTCTGGCTGCAAAATTAAACTTAATGTATGATTGGAGTGAGCACTTAATTCTCCTTCTGTTTGTCATGAAAAGAAAATGTATATTTCTGTTAGTTGAGAACAACAGAGCTGCTTAATGTTTATGTTAGAAAGCTTAATGAAGAAAAGAAGATTTGAGGGATAAAGGATTTATAAACTGCAGCTGAATTCCTCCTGGAAATTTCAGAAGCACCCTCACAAAGTTACACTGTAAATCACAAGAGAAAGGAAGGAGGCGAAGTTACATAAATATTGTACAATAATAATAGCATCTGTCTGACTGCGATGAACTATAATAATAATACATGTATATTCATTTCATTGTAGAATTGTTGGGAGTCCAAGTTTTTGCTGGGTCATATGTCAACTTTGTCAATCTATTTCAGGTAATCTTTTTATTTCTTTTGTAAACTCTCTTGACTTCAACATCATTTTCAAACCATCAGTAAGCTAATATACTAGTAGTGGGCTGTGTAGCACTTCAAATAGATTATAGAAGATGATCTATATCAAATGAGGACTACCTGCATTTTGTGAATACAGCTGGCCTAAATCAAATGTGTTATTTGACTGCACACATGTTTCTTCTCTTTACATAGACATTTGAATGATTCGTCAACTTGCAATGATATTTGCAAACACAATTTCCCAAACGTTGCACCCCCAGTTTCTACAGGAACATGAATGAGAATTGATTGTGAATTTCCGCCTTCTCAATGGTTTATATTATAAAGCATTGGTTATGTGAGATAGCAACAATGCTTTTACACTTGGATTTTCCTTTCTTCAGGCTTCTGCGTCTGCTAATGCAGCCACCTCTTTGGAAGTCTTGCCTAGGATCAGCCAGCTGGACAGAGGGCTGATTGAGAAATGGAAGTCAGCAGAAATAGGAAGTGAAGCACAGCAGAATGCTATAAGGTTGCTACTTGTATTGCCTTGTATTGCCTGTTTCTGATGAGAAAATTGTACTTCTGTAAGCATCAATTCAGACTATAAAAGCTGAGTCAACTTGAGCCTGGTGAGATTTGAATTGCCAAATTGCAGGCAGGCAGCAGAAGTAGCCTGCAGTACTGCACTCTAACCACTGCACCACGGTGGCTCACGTTGGACGCAGAGTTATTTCCAAGCAAGTATAAAGCTGGGTTGGTAATGCTATGGTTTTATTAATTGCTTTTCTTTTCTATCTTTTTGATAGGGAGATAAAAGAAATTTTTTCCTCACCTCCTTGCTTAACAGCAAGCTTTTTACAAACAAGGTGAGTAGCCTCCATTGTACGCAGCGGTGTGGTTGGATTCTCCGGAGAGAATAACAAGTCCTGACTTACTGATACAGGGATCCCCAAACTCAGGGACATGGCCTACTGTCTTGCTCTGGCCTATTCGCAACCAGGCCTAGTGAGTGGTGGGCTGGTGTGCATCCATGTGTGCAGCTCAGTTCACGCAAGTGATGGTCTGGCAGGCATGTGTGCATTCAACTCAGCTTGTGCAACGTCGAGCTGCGTGTATGTGTGCACCGACCCGCCACTGGTTCCCCTCTCTCCTCCCTCAGCCAGGCCACCAAGCTGCGAAGATTAAGGATCGCTATACTAGTATAACCAAAGTGAATTGAACATTTGAAGAAATTGTTTATTGCATTTATCTGCTCCCCCTTTTTTCTGTGTGGTCAGGACAATATTTCCAGACCAGTTGTAACTTCCCAGCAACTTCCCAGCCAGTCAATTGGGTTACAGTGATGGGATTCAGCCAGTTTGCACCTATTCAGGAGAACCAGTTAGTAACTTTCTAAGCAATTCAGAGAACAAGTTGTTGGAAAAAATCTCCTTTTGCTTTTTTCCACTATACAGGACTAATCCTGTAAGGAAGACAGGAAGGAAATAATCTGGTGTTGTTTCTAGTCTTATCTTTATTGCCCTGCTTACAGAAACTGGCTCTCTGGTTAACCCTTATTACATAGTAACAGCTAAGGCGAAGTGCCCATCGACCTGAGTGACGATGAGTTGGTCACTCCCACATGATCACATGCCCCACCAAGCCACGCCTACCTAGCTGGTCATTGGGGCAGAGAACTGGTTGTTAAATTATTTGAATCCCACCACTGAGAGTAGCTAACAACTCAGTTAACTAATTAACCTAATTAGCTCTGTGATTGAATTAAGACTTTGATGTAAATCCATTCCAAATTCTTCAAATTTTTATGCCTGCAAAATGTCCCATTACCTTTAAAAATGAAGGCCCTAGGCTCTTGAGATTATTAAAGGATTTCCACATTGCCATTGCTTGCAGTGCCAGATATTTGAAAAACAAATTGCAGTCATCTTCAAAATTGTTAATCTCAAAAAATTGAAAATAAGAAGCAAAAATTCCCTGCCATGCTATGGCTATTCTGAATCTTGCAATAACAAACACCCCATCATCTCCAAACTATATAAAAGGAAGGAAATAAAATACATTATTTGTCCTTCCCATCCATCTCCTTATTTCAGTTTTTATCTGGTTCTATACAGTAAGTTGAGGGACGCGGTGGCTCAGTGGCTAAAATGCTGAGCTTGTCGATCAGAAAGGTTGACAGTTCGGTGGTTCAAATCCCTAGCACTGCGTAACGGAGTGAGCTCCCATTACTTGTCCCAGTTTTTGCCAACCTAGCAGATCGAAAGCACGTAAAAAATGCAAGTAGAAAAATAGGGACCACTTTGGTGGAAAGGTAACAGCGTTCCGTGCACCTTAGGCATTTAGTCATGCCCGCCACATGACCACGGAGACGTCTTTGGACAGTGCTGGCTCTTCGGCTTTGAAATGGAGATGAGCACTGCCTCCTAGAGTCGGGAACAACTAGTACATATATGCAAGGGGAACCTTTTCCTTTACCTATGCTGTAAGTAGGTAAGTAAGTAAATTCCCAGTGGTTTATCTGAAGAAGAGCTTTAAATCCTGAGAAGTCAATTTTCTCTTTGACAGATCTGATGCGCAAAAGCTATATAATATAGCTTTTGCGCATCAGATCTGTCTGAAATATAATGGAGGTGGTCACTGTATAAAATTTCTGAATGATAGCATTAAGAAACCTGTGCTTGAGCTTTGAACATTTCTCAGAAAATGTTCATTCCATTTTTCCTCCTAGATCCGATGTGTCAATGGATTGTTACATCCCAGTGAATCTGCAAGAAGCAAGAGAAATTTTGAACGAACTTACTGTGACAGATTGGATTGCTCAGGAGGTAAAGAAAAAATATTTTTCTTTCAATATAGGGATTATTCCTCATTGGACGGTCTGTTGATTGTTCTGTGATCAGATGAGAGAATTCATAGATGGGCTGGTATATAATCCTGATCCCCCAAGTGGTACTTCCAGTTGTGTGAAGGTTATCCTAACAGTTAGTAGAGGATTAAAAAACCCAAAATTCTAGAACACAAGGAGAACACCTGGCTTCCCATCCCAGCTTTGGATGCCTTCGGATAACGATTATCTCCAATTGGAATGTAATTTCTGTAAGAATTCGCTGCAGATCTCCCTGTGGAATTGGGAGCTCTGCCACTTCATAAATTCCAATTACACAGAAATCCTGTCCTGATAGACTCCCTTCCGTCCATTGCCCATGTCCACATAACGCACTACAGAGTAAAAACAACAAATAACATTAAGAAAAGGCTCAACCACTTCCCTGTACCCCAACAGATGCCACAGCCTCGCTAAGATTAAAAACATGGCAGAATAAAGTTATAGAAAGCCAAGCAGGAGGTGACTACACAAAGCTTTATGAATCGAATTATCTAGAACAAGGGCCTCAATTTCTTTGAGGGCTGGATCAGCATTGTAGTTCTTCTCCGTGGGCCACAGGGGCTGGGAGCGGAGGGGCAGGAGACAGACAGATGTCTCCTGTGACACCCTGCCAGCCAAAATAGTGCGTGAAGTGGCCTCATGTACCCCCACCCCCCACCCCTTTTTCGGCCTGAATGTTTGCCGGCCAAAACTCCCAGCCGAAAATGGGCCTTGCAGGATCTCCACACAGCTTTTTTTTGGCTGGCAGAGTGCTGCTGGAGGCTGGGGAGGTCGAAAATGGGCCACGCGGAGGCCTCACAAGGCCTATTTTGGCTGGCAGAAGTACCATGAGCTGGCCCTTTGATATTTCCAGGCCGTCCCCACAAGCCATATTTAAGCACTTTGCGGGCCAGATCTGTCCCATGGGCCTTGAGTTTGACACCCCTGATATAGAACATAGGAGATATACAGCGAAGGCTTGGTACCTGATCCATGGGACCTCAACCTCATGGGACAATAGCATCTCTTGGCAGGCCCTTTCAATAGCTTCTCACTTAAGACAGGTTCAGTCCTGGCAAAGTAATGTCTGATCATGCAACCTGGTGTTACAACATTATGGGCTGCAATTCAGGAGCAGGCAGGGCAACAATTGTTCCTCTTTGCATATCTGCTTTTCTTCTGAAACTAGATAGATCTGAAGCCAGCTATACCTACTGTTTTTAAACAGATCTGTTCTTCCCTATCGGGACCCCTATTTCTTGCTCTTCCACTGAGTTCTCCTCACCAAGAAGCTCTTGCTATTTTCCTTCTGGTACCTGAGTGCTGTGTTGATCTTGGAGCACGTGGGATACCCTTACTAGCTTTACTGTTTGCTGAAGCTGTCACAAGTCTGAGCAAAGACTCGTCCAACATTCTAGGTGAGTTTGGAACAATTCTCCTTTTCTCTTTTCACACATCCTGTGTGCCCCCATTCATATATTACATTCCTCAGTCTCCCAGCTCAAGAGAATTCTACGTTTTCTCGGCAAAAGCAGTAGAGCCATAAGCATAGAAGGTATCACAGAGGTCATTTTATCCAAGATAGCTATCCGGTCTATGTTTGAACCCCTCCAGTGAAGGGGAATCTATGTCTTCATGTTCTATGTCCACTGTTTGATGGCTCCGACTATAGTATTTCCCTGTAGATTTATCTCACTGGTTCTGAGCTTGTCCACCAGGGTAACAAAACTAGTGTATTCCCTTTTTATGTGACAAACGTTTGCTTGCTTGCTTGCTTGCTTGTTTGTTTTGAAGCCAACTTTGAGTGACTTCCATTATAAAATAAAGAAAGAAAAAGAATGAAAACAATCCTGGATATCTGAAAGTCAACACCTCAAAACATTCCCCAGAAAGAAAGAAAAAACAAACGAGTGGAGCTCAACAGTCATCCTAATCCTAGACCAGGGATCAAAGCCACATTTTCAGTGGTTTTCAGAAACATGTTTTATGGGACCGCCCTTGAGGACATAAAAAAAAATTCAAAAGACCTAAAATGTGACCTACAATGCGCTCACAATGGTATTTAAAGCCTTAAATCGCTTAGGTGCAAGTTACTGACAGGGAATACAGTGGTGGAATTTAGTCCAGAGTCACAGGAGCAGTGGTGGGTTGCAGGCAGTACACCCCGGTACGGGTGTACCGGAGCTTGCCAGGAGCACCAGGTACCGTTCTGGTACAGTGCTCCGGAGGGCCCACCCACCCGCCCGAGCTCCTTACCTGTCCTTTAAAGCCTTCGGCGCTTCCGCGCATGCACATGGCGTGTACAGCATCTGTGCGACACTCCGACGAGCAGTGGAGCATTGTGGAAGCGTCGTTGGCAGCTACAATGCAAGTGTGCACCGAGTGTGCGCGCGCGTGCTACACGCATCCATGTGGGTGACGCCGGGTCTGGAACCCACCACTGCACAGGAGGGAGGTGCTCTTCCAACATAGCTTGGAGTCTTTGGTAGGCAGGGTGAAGGTGAACCCCTCCTGGCAGTTCACCAGGTATATCTAATAGTAATGTAGATAATGCCTTAGTCTGGCTAGATTAATGTTAGGCTGAATAAACCAAGTACTACACAAGGGGTTACTTCAGAGGTGGGTTGCTATCAGTTCACACTGTTTCGGGCGAACTGGTAGTAGAACGTTGGCCTGGGTCGCAGAACTGGCAGCGACCCAGGCTGGCCACACCTCCGAACTGGTTCCCTGGTCACCGCTGCCGTTGCTGCTGTTTTTTTGTCTTTTTATAATATTCTGCGCATGCGCAGAACTAATTGCAGGCAACTGTGCATTCACGCGCAGCGAACAAAGCGGCAGTAACGCATCTACCCCTGGGTTACTTCGGTGTACAGTGTTACTTTGGTACACGTTGTTAATTGGTTCCAGAAGGTGTGATGAGTACTAAAAAGGATGAGTCCCAAACAAATCATGTGACTTACCAATTACCCTTTGTTTCATCTGGGAATAACTTTCTTGTCTGTCCCTTTTCCTATGTCAGCCACCTTCCCAGAATGGTCAACTTCCGGTCCATTCTCCATAGCCCTCCCCCTCTTCCTATCGCAGTGTGTCAAGTAGTAAATGAACACTGAGTACTGGACAACATTTTCACATCAAAATATGTCGAGTACCAAATTCGACAAGTTTTGAAGCTGTCGGATACCGAGGTAACACTGTAGTTGCTTGATTGTTCTTCACCTATAGACATTAATCTTGGAATCTAGACTACAATTAAGATTGACTTTCTACTCCTCAAAATATTGCTTATTTCTTCTGTGGCCTCATCAAGGATTTTCCTCAGTTTGGCTTACTTAGCATACGATTGATTCTGTCTATATTTTTAATGACTTGAAACTATCTTTCTTTCAGAAAATTATTGGTCCTTGTTGCCTGGTCCGTTTTTAGAGCAAATAGTTCAAATGTTGAAGACATGTGTATCAGCCATGTTGCCTTATTATAATAATTGCCCCAAAGACAAGACATGGATTAGTGCCCTCAAAGTGCTTAAAAAGCTGTATAAGGTATGTCTGGTGACTTGGAAGTGATTGTGGAGAATTCGTACTGCCTCTTGATACAAAACCCATGGCTTTGACCTATAAATATTTTCCTTCAAGGTCAACATGAAGGCTAAATGCCAACTGCAAACAAGCACTTTCTGCATAGACGAAATTGCTCAAAAAATTGACCTAAAAGAAGATTATTGGAACTTACAGGAAAACATTGTAAGTATAATTTTACATGGGCTCTTGGCCTTGTGTAGAAGGAAAGTATTAGAGCTCATGAAGCTTGGACAGAGGTGAAATGTCCTTGGATTGGAATATATTCTTGCTTTATTCTCTTCAGTTGAAAGTTTTTTGATCAAGAAACCTGGGTTAAAACATCACGCAAATCCATAATGTGGTTTGGTTTTTGCTTAGCCTTTTAGAACAGAGTAATACAATTGATCGCTGGTGAAAACTCTGGCCAGCCAGGTCAGCTTCAGAACTTTTTTTTTGAAAAGTTTTTTATTGTTTTAATTGAACAAAAACACAAAAAAAGAATCATCCTTCATTACATCTTGTAGATTGGTTACAAATAAATTTCGTGCGTTTCTTCCACAATCATCACTTATAATTCATATTGAATTATACATTTTAAATCAAAAATCTTTATATATCTTACTATCAATGTACCACAATTCTTATTTAACTACTATTATTTAAACGTGCTTTTATCTGAAATCATTTGTACTTAAAGACACAACCACCTACTGGCATTCATTAGCTATTTCAAAAAAACTCCAATAACATTACACCTTTATAACATATTTTAAATAAAAGTCAATTAATAATCTAAGCCTTTCCCCCCCTCCTTTTTCCCCCCAACTCACTATTTAGAGCTTGTATTTGCTTTTACCAATACCAACGCATGTATATATTATTAAACAATATCCATTAACATTTCCTTATTATTATTGTAGTAAGCCAAAAATTACTATTTATATCCCATCTCCTCTCGTCAGACCCAAAAAAATTACACCTTTATGACAAAATCTAAATAAAATTTAATAAAATGTATACGTCTTTTTCCCAAGTCCCAATTTACAATTTATATCCAAGTTGCTTTTACTAGTTAAGATTATCATTTTATTATTGTTATTGTAGTTAATTATTTGTTAATGAATAAACATTTAATAGCAATCTAAAACAATCGACAAAATACTAAAATTCCTACTTATTAATCACCAAAAATTAACTAATTTTTTATTATCAACTTTCATTGTCAACCTGTAACTTTCCAGTGGCAAAACAGTCTTATCTCTCTTGCCAGTTGTGGTGTCAATCTTCTTTTTATCTCCTTTATAAAGTTTTTATAAACTTCTCTCCACACTTTATTGCTTGAAGGATCTCTCAGGTAATCTCGTTGCCCTCGAGCTGTTATTGAAATTAGCTTGTCTTTGGTTGTCAGACGTGTTTCTGAAAAAATTTCTCTTCTTAATTCCATCATCATTACCCTTTTTTTTCTCTTGTATCTTGAAATCTGGGATAGAGCTCCAGATCGTCAAATTCCCTTTTCCATATTCCCTTCTTTCCACTTTCACCCACATTTGCTCCATTAGTAAATTCATCTATTGTCTTTATCTTCTATATCTTCATTCTCCCCTTTAATTTTTGGGGCTCCAACCCCATCATCTTTTGCTGTGAGAAACAATAGTCTATCCAACTTCTTCTCAATTCTCCCATATCCTTCCAATAGATTTTGGATTCCAGCCAAGATATTTTGAAATTTTAAGGTTTCCTCATCTGAGTATTGATCCATGTTTCCCCCCAAAAAAGAAGAAAAAGAAAAAAGAAATCTAATAGCCACTGCCACTCTAGCCTTCCAAGCCTCTTTTATGTATGTGTATGTATGTATGTATGTATGTATGTATGTATGTATGTATGTATGTATGTAAGTGTATATATATATATATATATATATATATATATATATATATATATATATATATATATATATATATATATATATATATATATATATATATATATATATATATATTTATATATAGGCTCCTCCTTCTCAGCTTCAGAATTTATTGCAGCCTGATTCAGCACAGCTAATTGGCGGGTAGATGGGATTGCCAGAATACCCCCAATCAGCTGTTCCAGGCTGCAGGGATTGCCACAGACCATCATTGCCTCCATGCCTCACAAAGGCAGTTGGGAAGCAAAGAAGGTTTTATGAGATATTCTTTTGTTTCAAAAGATTTCCATTTTTTCCCCTTTGCAACATGCAGCCTGTCCCAGAAGAAGAGAGGTTAATCTCTTTCTGCCGTTTTCCTTTTGTCTACAACGTAGCAACCAAGAGGGAAATGCTTTATTGTGGGATCTCTGAAGAACAAGAGGTAAAGAATATTTTTTTTAAAAAAAAACATTCTTGCTTATTGGAGAGTTGGTGGGGTTTCTCTTATTTGCAAAAAAAAAGGTGCAATTTTTTTTTCCAGTGCAAAAAAAAATTGGGCTTTGGATAGGGGAGTGGAAATGTGTCAGCCTGGGAAAAGACTGATCAAGAATTTGCTTTGGAGAGGGTGGCATACCATTTGTGTAGAGCAGTCTTTTTCAATCTTGGCAAGTTTAAGAGGTGTGGACTTCAGTTCCCAGAATTCCCCATCCATCCATGCTGGACAGGGAATCCTGGGAATTGAGGTCCGCACCTCTTAAAGTTGCCACGAGTTAAGTTAGAGCCTTGGTTATTGAACCCCTTTGTATCTTATGGACGAGACCACAAAATTATTTGTTTATATTTGCAGCATTCAAAAATGTGATATGGAGCAAACTCCCCTCCCCCCGTCATTGGCAGTAATACGACCACCATGGAGCCCAAAATCTCTGTTGCTAAATCAGACCTTTATTTAAGGACGTTTCGCCCCATTCTAACTTTTCTTGCCACATTTGTTAAGTGAGTCACTACAATTGTTAAGGGAATCACTGCAGTTGTTAAGTAACATGGTTGTTAAGTGAATCCAATAAGCTTCTTCAGCTCTGACTGGGTAGTGGGGAATGGAAGGATTTAAATGACCAGCTGTCTGCAAGAAATATAAATCCTTCCATTCCCCACCAGGCAGTCAGAGCTGAAGAAGCTTCTGGGATGAGAAAGCAAAACGTCTTCAAAGAAAAACCAGAAAGTCTAGTTGCCTCTTGAAAAAAGCACCTTTGGGAGAGCCATGAGCTGGATAACTGAGGATTTCTATAGTCATTTAAGAAAATGGTTGAATGCCTTTAGGTTGTTTGGGGAGAAAATGCTTAAATATAAACACCATCATCCAAATTACCTTAAAAGCAGGCTTTCTTTGATTTGCTTACATTTCTTCTATTATAAAAGGTGAAAAATTTTCATTGTTTTTTTATCTCTTTTTCCCCTGGACTTCTCAAGGTATTAGACATAACAGCTTGTTGTAAATTGGTCTTCCATGCTATGCTGGGAAATAGAGACCCTCCAGAACCCCCTATCTTTACTCTGAACGTGCGACGCCACTTTCTCATTGAAGACACCTGGCACAAGCTTAGTATAACGAAGGACACCAACCTGAAAAAGCAAATGCTGGTGAGCTACCTGTGGTCTTCTGATGCAGTTACCTGAGCTTTGAACCTGAGAACTCACTGGCGTAGCCTTCAAAATTAGAACTGCGTTTTTAAAAATCTGTTCATAAGGTGTTTGTTTACTCGCTATTTATTTCTATCAGTTATACAGATAGTCCTCGACTTACAACACCAACTGAGCCCACTATTTCGGTTGCCAAGTTGTTAAGTAACTTTTGCCCCATCTTACAACTTTTCTTGGCACAGTTGTAATTGTTAGTAAACGTTGTTAAGGGAACTTGTCAGAAGATTGCAAAAGATGATCACATGACCCCAGGACACTGCAACCTTCATAAATGAAGGCCGGTTGCCAAGCAACTGAATTTCGATCACGTGACCATGGGGATGCTGCAATGTTCATAAATGTGGAAAATTGTCATTCCAAAAGATCATTAAATGAATGGTTGTAAGTCAAGAATTACCTGCATTTTGCCTTAATTCTTAGAAACTAGAAACCATGTACAGATTGAAGGTTACCTATATTTTTTCTGCACCTAACAGCAGTGGAATAGCTTGGCTGAGTGATGCATCTAAAACCAGCCAATGCAAAAAACATGAAACCCTTTTGACCTTCAGCAAATGTAGAGCTTTTCTGCTCTGAAGAATTCAACATTTTTCAATTTTCTTTGTCCATCTGAAGAAGGATGTTTGTGTTTCAATTATTTCACGCCATTCTTAAAACTACAACTTCTCAAATTTTGCAGAATCCTGAGTTGCCTGGGCATTCTCCAGGTCTGTTCAAAAACCTTGGGGACCCTAGCAAAGAAGATTTTGAAGCAGGTGGGAGGGGGATTATGGTAGGGAACCATTCAGAGGCAGCTTCATCTAACTATCTGAGATCTGCTTCCAGCCATTGCTCTAACGGGGCACAAATGAGATTACTGGATGAAGGGGAAGCGCAATTGTTCACCTCTGCTTTTATGAGAGCTTTTACGGACACTGATTCCTCAATTGTCTTTTCTCAGTGAAGTCAACAGATGCCTTGAACTATCCCAAAGGTGCTTTTGCAAAAGTCAAGTAGACTTCCTTGTTGGTGTTTGTTTTTTTTTTTTCATTTTTCAAAAGAAAAAATCAAGAAAGCCCAGTTGTCTTCTGGAAAAGCACCTTTGGGACAATCATGACCTGGATGATTGAGAATCTCCATAGATATTCTTTGGACTACTTTTCCTTTCTTCTTTACTTTTTTTGGCAGGTTCAATTTGAAACTGAAATGCCTTATTATGGAGATAAAGGTTTCCTGGTGGAATTCTTTTCAGAAGTGTTTGAGAGGGTGGTACAGCCAGAATATGGGATGTTTATGTATTGTGAACCCTCTTCCCCAATGTGGTTTCCTCCCAAGGTAAGTTTATCAGACTCCAGTCCAAATGAACTCCACTCATCAGGATGATATCTACCAACCCCACCCCCATTAAGCCAAGGTGGGACATTGGATCTTAATATGGAAAATATGTGCAAGTTGGATTTGTGAAGTTGTACGTCTGGTCTTTTGTTCATTGAAAAAAAAATTGTCTGGGAAACACCTAACTGAGGGGTTATGGGGATTTTGAATCCCAACACCTCTCTCCTCCCCCCCCCCCCCAAAAAGTGTGGGAAAGATGCCTTCAGGGACTATAAAACTTGAGCTGAATGAAAGGAAGTATTTAGCCACTCCACAATTTGCACATTGATAAAGAGCACTAATTTGAATAAGTTTGATGTCTTACGGGGTAATATCAGAAATCTGGCAGGAAGAGATAAGACTTTTCATAAGGTCACACTATTTTGCCATTAGCTGCAGGAAAATACGGATTAATTCCTAGATACAGAGAGAAACAAGCGATCCAATTTGGTCTAATAGTTAAGGTAGCAGGCTAGAAATCTGGAGCCTGTGAGTTCTAGCCCTGCCTTAGGCCTGAAAGCCAGCTGGATGATCTTGGGCCAGTCACTCACTCTCAGTCCAATCATTCTGATAGGGTTGTTCTTGTGTGGAAAAGAGGAGGAGAACCTTGATTTAGTTATTAAAATAATGAAGGCAGGATAAAAATAAATAAAGTAGGCTCTAATAGAATATCAAAGTGCAACTGAAGTTGGTGACTTATATCCTAGGTCAGGGGATCAAACTCTATTTCACGGAGGGCTGCATCGTTGTGTTTGATCTGGGAGAGTGGCCAGCTTGACCTCACTCATGTCAGGAGTGTCTGTGGAGGGCCGAGTGTTCTGCCAGCGAAAACGGGCTCCTGAGCTCCGTTTTCTGCTTCGACAGCATCCTGCAACCCTCTGCTAGCATAAAAAGAGCTTGGGAAGGCTGCCTGCAGCCTTCGCAAGCTCCATTTTCTGATGTGATGGGACTCTGCAACCCTCTACCAGGGAAAACAGAGCTTGGGAGGGCTGCATGCGACCCTCATGAGCTCCGTGTTTGCTGGTAGAAACCAGTCCTTCACTGTTTCCAAGGCAGCCCCTCAGGCCAGATCTAAGCACCGCGCGGGCCAGATCTGGCCCCTGGACCTTTAATTTGACACCCTCTTCTAGGTGGTTTGTTTGTTTGTTTGTTGGATTTATATGCCGCCCTTCTCCCAAAGGACTCAGGGCGGCGTACAACATTAAAAAAAACACATATTACAAAAGTTAAAAGAAAATTAGATAAGAGTATCCAAAAACAAACCCAATTAGTATTAACAATAACATTTTAAGAATTAGATTAAAATTAATAATTAAATCAATCAAAGGTGGTCTAATACTGCTCTTCATCTTGCTAGGCTATTTATTCCATTGTAGAAATATGTGTCTCTTTAAATATTGCAAAAGTAATCTGTATTTCTTCTCATTGACTCTGCTTGTTGGGAGTATGGTGATGTTTTCTTGCGGTTTTGTTCTTGCAGCCTTCGGTGGAGAAGAATAAATATTTCCTTTTTGGTATTCTCTGTGGACTCTCATTAGCCAACCAAGTCACTGTCTACCTACCTTTCCCACTTGCTGTTTTTAAAAAGCTGCTTAACAAGAAGCCAACTCTCAGTGATGTGAAAGAGCTAAACCCTGTCCTAGGAAGGTAAATGAATGCAGTCCTATCAACTTACTAGGGACATTGAGTCTCAACTGATTTTATCTAGTCGTTGCACTCACCCTACAATTACAAAACCATGTTTCTGTGTCAAAGAATGGGCCAAAAGGAATGTGGTTTAAGATGACTTGGCCAAGGTGTAGAGACCGGAAAATCATTTGTCATTTCTGCCCTCATCCCTTCTGCAGTAGGAGGCTTCTCTTGATTTGAGTGGTCATAATGGAGTAACCTAGAGTAGAACACGGGTGTCAAACTCGTGGCGTCACATTGCTGTCACGTGACGTTTCGCAACATTTTTTCCCTTTGAAGCGCTGGGGTGGGCAAAATTTTCCCTTCGCAGAGCTGCGTGCAATTCATCCAGCCCACAGGCCACCAGTTTGACACCCCTGGAGTAGAAGATCCCCAGTTACATAGCTGTAATGGCTGACAGAGAAAATGCTCTCTATGCATAACCAAAGGCAAGAAGTCCATCTTCTAGTCTAGGGGAAGGGAAAGAATGAAATGTATCTGCTTTTTTCTCTTAATGGGTCTCCTTAGGCGCCCATCTCTATATTAGTGTGGAAATGATTCCTTAAATTTCCTTTAAAAGCAGCAGCTTTTGCTCTCTGTAAGCACACAGGTTTTTGTTTTCAATTTTTCAGCAGAAGCAAGGATAATAACCCACAGTTTTATGACATACATGTATTTATTCCAAAACATGTCTACAAATACAGTAGCCATCTCACACTGTCTAGGACAAGGATGTCAAACACAATTTCATTGAGAGCTGCATCAAGGTTATGTTTGACCCGAGGGGGAGGGGCGTGGCTAGGGTGGTCATGGCCCTCTTGACGTCACTCATGTTGGGAGCGCCTGTGGCGGCCCGTGTGCTCTGCCAGTGGAAACAGCTAGCACAGCCTTCCTGAGCTTCGTTTTCACTGGCAGAGGGTTGGCAGGAGGCTGTGGCAGCTGAAAATGGAGCTTGGGTGGGCCACACAGAGCCCTCCCAAATTCCATTTTCACTGGCAGAGGCACCACGGGCCATCCTTCGCTGTTTCCAGGGCAGCCCCGAAGACAGATCTAAGCACCCTGTGGGCCAGATTTGGCCCATGGGCCTTGAGTTTGACACCTCTAGTTTAGGAGAAGGAACGTTCTTTTTTGCCCATTGTAACTGCTCAGCCTAGTTTAGTAAATCCCAGTATGACCCAAATCCCAATAGAAGCATGTCCCCTTTAAAATTGGAAACACTGTTTGGTCTGGGAAGAGGTTATTCCCCACTAGCTTAGTTTTTAAAATTATCTGGACCCAAAGGTTTTTCTGGAGCAGTCATACAAATATCTTCTTTGCATCTTCTCATCAAATACTTGACTATCTGGCTCTATCTAACCATTCCAGCCACATGATTAGATACGATGGCTCAAAAGAGGCAAACATGAGTCTATTTATGGTTGCATGGATCGGTCTGGAGATCTTGTTCATCTTCTCGGGCTTATAAAAATGTGAAACCATTCCAGTATGTATTTTTGATTGGCAATGTTTTAATATCTGCTGAAAGAACTTCACATAATATTTTATTTTCTATTTCCTTTTGTTATCAAGGAGTTTGCAGAGAGTTCTCGAGTATGAACATGATGATCTTGAAGATGCTTTTGAGTTATGTTATTGTGTGAGTACCTGCCACGTCCCTGCATCCTTTCATGATGCCTCCTCAAATGCTTGATGACTCGGAATAGGTATTAAAAATGGAAGAAAACCAGGGCTGGCAAAATCAGTTAAAAGGTGGAAAGGTTATCTTGATGGGAGTGAACAAATAATCTAGAGTAAATAGGTGAGTGATGCTAGCGACATCATTCTGAATCTTGTCTTGAGGAAAAGGTGGTCTTCGAGAGGCATAGATCAAGATGGCATCAATGATAGTTTAATCCAAGCTCAGCTTGGTTTTTTTTTATGTGCATCACATTTTTTTTACCACAACCTGCAGACACACTTGGGCCCTCCAGAGAAGAGCCACTAAAGGCTGAAATCTCATTCACACAACACATTAAGTCATAAGCTGATTTGTTTAGGGTTGGTTGCTATGTGAATCCAGCCATTATGGTTCATGACCTTCTTATAAAGTTTGATTGCTGTCTGAGTCTTCTTGGTTATTCAGTAAAATGCAGTTATGGGAAACCATGGCTTGAGACCATGTGTGAAATGGTCAAAGCATTAGTCACACTGCGTCATGGGCTGAAACTACTGAGGTCAACTATCTGACATAAATAGAAGGTCTAGACATTGTTCAGTGCAGAGACTATACTAACACATTAATTTTAGCTTTAACAGATTTGCCTAACCTGCAACAATTTTATTTTTCAGATTTCCTGGGACAACATGGATGTTGACTTGACTGAAAATGGCATTTTGACAGCTGTAAACCAGGCCAATAAGTATGTATCAATGACTCTTAAAATGAGCTATCCAAAGGTGCTTTGTTACAGCTCAGGTGATCCCCACCCACAATGACCAGTGATGTTAGCAGTAATGGGGGGTCATAGTTCAAGGCATTACTAAAGCACCATATAGTTACTGGTATCCCCAAACCTCTTGAATTTCTATGGGACTTTTTAAAATTTCTTCAGATCTAAACTACAGGTAGTCTTTGAGTTATGATCACTCACAGCAGTTCAAAATTTCCAATTGCACTGAACAACAGGAACTTCTGACACAAAGTTGTGGCTGTTGCAGTATCCCTGTGGTCATGTGACCATGATCATTGTGGTACAAAAACTTATCTCCAGTCTCAACTACCTCTTGCAAATATCTAATTAAAGAGAATATTTATTAGGATGGAACTGAGTATGTTTAATAAAAAGAAGGACTAGGGGAGACATGACAGCAGTGTTCCAGTATCTCAGGGGTTGCCACAAAGAAGAGGGAGTCAAACTATTCTCCAAAGCACCTGAGTTTAGAACAAGAAGCAATGGGTGGAAACTAATCAAGGAGAGAGGCAACCTAGAACTGAGGAGAAATTTCCTGACAGAACAATTAATCAGTGGAACAACTTGGCTCCAGAAGTTGTGAGTGCTCCAACACTGGAAGTTTTCAAGAAGATGTTTGTCTGAAATGGTATAGAGTTTCATTTCTAGGCAGGGGGTTGGACTACAAGACCTCCAAGGTCCCTTCCAACTCTGCTATTCTATTCTATTAACAAATAAATGTAAACAGGTACCGTAGTTTTAGATTTATGAGCAACGTTAACCAAATTTCCCCAAAAGAGATCTGATTCTGAACCCTGATAAATTTATTTAAAGGCCAAGAATTTGACCTTGAAAAAAAAGAGTCTTATTTTCTACTTTTTAAAGGAAAGACTATGTTGACAAATACGTGGATTACATATTCAACAAATCAGTGGATGATATTTTCAGTGAGTTCAGGAGAGGATTTTACAAAGTCCTGGATGAAAAGCTAGTTGGCATCTTTGAGCCTGAACAACTGATGCAAGTGGCAATTGGAAATGCCAATTATGACTGGGATTTGTACGAAAAGGTAAGTGGATGGAGAGATGTTATTTTATGACGTGGACCTTTAGGAGGAGATCATGATTGGAGGGATGGAACTATGCCTTTAGCTAGAGCATAATTTTCAATTGGCATGGGTAGGGTTTGGTAAATGGAATTAATTTTTCTCCATCACAACTCCTAGCTTATCAAATAAGTGAATGATAGAATTGCCTGGATGGCATTTAGGAGTTTGAGCATGGCTGCAGATTAAGTTGCTAAAGCCAATTCCTTCCTTCTTTCCTTCTTTTTCTTTTCTTTTTCTCTTTTTTCTCCCTCCCTCTCTCCTTTTGTTTTTCCTTTTTCCTTTTTCTTTTTTCCTTCTTTCCTTCCTTCTTTTCTTTTGCTGCCCATCTCACTGTTCTAGTGACTCTGTGACTTATAGAATGATAACTATATATGATCTATGAGCAGTCCAGTTTTTTATTCTTATTGGTTCTTGATTTTTTCCCCACGCTCTGATTAATTATTCTTGCACTGAAGAATGCTCAGTATTTGGGCATATACAGCTCAACACACCCAACCATAAAGATGTTCTGGGAAGTTTTTCATAAGCTGAGTTTGGAGGATAAAAAACATTTTCTGGGTAAGTATCTATATGCGAATTTCCTTCTGTGTTATGAGCTGTTATGAATGTTAGCAGAAGGCATTCATATCTCTCCAAAAAAGAGACTTTCTTTTAAAAGAGATAGTCAAGGCATTGAAATGATAATTGAAAAGCAACTCTATACAGGTAGTCCTCGACTTACAATAGTTTGTTTAATCATCATTCAAAGTTACAACAAAATTGAACAAAGTGACGTATGACCATTTTTCACACTTATGACTATTGCAGCATCCCCATGGTCACAGGATTTACATCTGCATGCTTGACAACTGCTTCATATTTATGACGCTTGCAGTTTCCCAGGGTTCATGTGATCCCCTTTTGCGAACTTCTGACAAGCAAAGTCAAGGGGGAGGCCAAATTCACTTAACAACCATGTTACTAATTTAACAACCGCAGAGATTCCTTTAACAAATGTGGCAAGGAAAGACATAACACGGGGCAAAACTCACTTAACAAAGGTCTCGCTCTTGAAGCTCCATTTCAAACGGCAACGTGCCAGGTGGGGCCTCTGTAGGCCCGAACGGAGCTTCTGAGTGATGGACCTGCCCCTCAGAAGCTCCATTTCAGCCGGCAACCTGCAGGACGAATGTTGCAGAGCCTCTGGTTGTTAGGACTTGTTCATAAGCATTAGGGAGTGCTAATTGCGCAACTTTGAACATGCCCTAAGGCAGGGGTGTCCAAACTTGGCAACTTTAAGACTTGTGGACTTCAATTCCCAGAATTCCCCAGCCAGCTCTGCTCTGCTGGCTGGGGAATTCTGGGAGTTGAAGTCCACAAGTCTTAAAGTTGCCAAGTTTGGACACCCCTGCCCTAAGGGAACACTTGTAGGGGGGGGGGGGATTACCTGTATAGGGCTGGATTGGGAGTCATCACTACAATTGATCCCAGTTAGGGCAACAGAAGTTTTATTAAATCTTTTTCCAGCCAATATTACCCTGAGTCAAAGAATCCCATGTTCTTAGATCTGTCTGTGTTCCCCCTAATATTCTCTGTTTCACTGACGATGACGTCCCATACTTCTAGTGTTTTTGGCAGGAAATGACAGGATCCCTGTGACAGGAATGCCACCTTGGAAGATTTCTTCCCCTGACTTGCCCTCAGAGGATCTTATGCCTGAGGCTGACACCTGTTTCCATTTTTTATTGCTGCCCATTTACTCAACAAAACAAAAACTGGAGGAGAAGCTTCTCCAAGCCATCCGCAACAATCGTGGCTTTGGCAGATCTGTCTGAGTCTGAAACAGGAGCTTGAAGATGCCACCTTGGGAGCTGTAGCCTTCGTTTGACCACAGATGGGAGAAGAGATTGTTGCAAGGGGTTTTGGTTAGATGACTGTTCCGTGATTTTCTTGCTTGATTTAGAAATTAAAAGTCATCTGAATATATACTACTTTAAAAATATGCTGTTTTGTCTACCATGTAATTAGATTGGGTTTATAGGTTCCTTTTAATGATGTAAAAACAAAAAGTCGAGGTTGTGTCTTATTATCTCTATGCTACTGCATCAAAGAGCCAATGTTTTTCTGTTTCTTTTCCTCTTTCCCTTAACCTTTCTCCTTTTCCCCTCCGCACCCCCATTTCCCCATTATTTTCATTTTCCTTAGTATTTCTGAATTGTATAGTTTGATAAAATAATAAAAAAAAATTGAACCACAAACAAAATCTGATTGTTGTTTCTAAATGCAGTGGTGTGTGTGTGTGTGTGTGTGAGAGAGAGAGAGATCTATGATTTAGTAGTGGAAGAGCAATGTTAACCATTTGAGTGGCAAAGAAAGAGATTTTCGGACATTTGCCAGCCTGGGTTTCATGTGTTTTGGCACCTTCGCAAAGGGCCAGGAGCTGCCTTGGCCAGGTGTGCATCAACAGTGGGAGGAAGAAGATGGTTAAGGTCAGGTGGTACAGGGAAGCCAAGAGGAGAGAGATGGAGGAAGATAGGACTTTAGTCCTAAGCATGAATGGGCTGCCAAATGCCTGAATTTTGGTCACATGACCACAGGCGCACTGCAACAGCTGTAACTTCAAGGACCGGTTGCAAGTACCATTGCTTCAGCATTGTCGTGAAATCAGTCACTGAACGAATGGTTGTTCAGCGAGGAATATCTGTCCTGACGATTCTAAAACCCAAAGGAGGAAAACTGAACCCAGTGTGCCGGATGTCAATGTAACTACCCCGAGCTTCATCGAAAATGCACGCGGTCATAAAAGTCCGTAGAGCTTCTCAGTCATCCAAGTCATGGTTATCCCAAAGGAGCTTTTTCAGGAGGCAACTGGACTTCCTTCTTTTTTCTTTTGAAGACGTTTCACTTCTCATCGAAGAAGCTTCTTCAGCTCTGACAGGGTATGGGAAATGGAAGGATTTATACTCCTTGCAGACAGCTGGTCATTTGCATCGTTTTAGAGCAGTGTTTCTCAAACCTTGGGGACTTTAAGTCCTGTGGACTTCAACTCCCAGAATTCCCCAGCCAGCTATGCTGGCTGGGGGATTCTGGGAGTTGAAGTCCATAGGACTTAAAGTCTCCAAGGTTTGAGAAACACTGTTTTAGAGGATCGTTGAAGCCCTTGGATAGTGGCGCTTGACAAGCACTTGGCACATAGATAAACCTCTATTGGAAGAAATATCCAGGTCTAGTTCCAAGCCAGGAGAAAGGCACTAGAGAGAAAATGGAGGATGATTGGGAAAACGGTCCATTTATTGAACAGAACTACCACTCTCAACAAAATGGAGTTGAGAGTGGGTGGGTTTTTATTCCTCCTTTGGGCTTTGTATTTGAGCTTCCTGTTCCTGTGCAAGGACATGTCCTCTAATATTCTATTGGCTGTTGTCAGATTCCTAGGGGGTGATGGCTGGCTCTATAGGCAAAAGGGGAAATGCAAATCCTAGGTACTTGTCTGAGCTCCCAGCTTTGGTTGAAGTTTGGACTGCTGAGATGACACAATGAAGGGGCTTGTGTTCCAAAAGGGTATCGAGCAATTCCTCTTGTGTCTTAATGGCTTCGTCCTATGTTGGATCTTGAGCGAGGGCTAGCCCTGATATTCTGCCTTTGCTGCAGGGAATTTCAAAATAGCCAGTCTTGAATGTGTTTCTTCCTGCAGTATTTGCTTTGCCTATGAATAGAGCTATCTAGATACCCGTCTTCCTTTTTCAAGAAGCTCTTTGTCTCTTAAGGGCTGACCTCTGCTGTGGACTGTTAAGGAAAGGAGGGGTTGCATTCTGCCTCTAAAAAAAAGATGTTTGGGGAAATATAATATTCTTCCTTTTTAATATTCCTCGAAATATTTCATTCTTGGAGGAGTAGGCTCTGACTTTCTACACTTTTTCCCTCTCTGCAAGCATCCAGCAGGACTGGGCAGGGCCTTGAACAACTGGGCAGGACTGGCCTGGAAGACAGGGTTGAGGTTTTTTTTTACAGCTGTCTATCAAAGCTGAGCCGTATCAAGGTGATACCCAGTGGGGAGGAGGACTGAACTCCTCGCTGGGAGACATCTCGGGGTGAAAGAGCCAGAGACCAAGGATCCAAACGCGCCATGCTCTTCGGTTGGGGGGACGGCTCCTACGGGCAGCTGGGGTCGGGCGAGGAAGGGGCTTCGCAGCCGGTTCCTCTCCGTCGTATTCCGCCAGCGGTTGGCGGGCAAGAAGTGGCCCTGGTGGCTTGCGGGGAGCGGCACACGCTGCTGCTCCTGGCCGACGGGAGCCTGGCTTCTTGCGGAGACAACGCCCAGGGACAGCTGGGGAGGAAGCTCCCCGAGGGACGGCAGCGATGCTACCTGCCAGGTAGGTAACGGGCAGGGGAAGTTTAGACTCAGCCGTCCCTTTCCAGATGGGGTTCTTTGCACGCACCTAGACTGGTTTTCACCGCCTTGGCCCTTTAAGTCCAGGGGTTTGCAACTTAACAGTAACAGAGTTGGGAGGGACCTTGGAGGTCATCTAGTCCAACCCCCTGTAGGTATGGCTTTAAGTCCAGGTGACTTGTTAACGGTTCGTTGAACCCCCACCGCCAACTCAATGCCAAACCATTTCGGTCGGAAGCCATCCGATTCCCCGAACCCCCCCTCTTCCTCTCCAGCCCGCTGTTTAAGTTTCGCTTTCGCTTTCTAGAAGAGCGCTGCTGAAAACGAATCTCCCCGCGATCGCTTTCGCTTTCCCCGTGTATGATGCGGTGGGTGAGGCTCCCGTCCAGATTAGGGATTCCTGCGGGGGAGGGGGAGTTTCTGTCACTTTTGCGGCTACGGTGTCCTAACCTATTAACAGAGTTGGAAGGGACCTTGCAGGTCATCTAGTCCAACCCCCTGCCCAAGCAGGGGGCACTGCACCTGCTTCTACCTAGGATCGAACTACCCGGTTTACCTGGGTGAATGTGAATGCTATTGGCCACTGATCTTGTAAGGGAAATGTCTCGTTGCAATAAATTCAACTATGGGTCGCCAATTGAAGTGTTCCCTGAAGCTCCCGTTCCCTACTCTTAAATCTCCCGTTTAAATTCTCTTGTAATTTCACTTCTATAAATGGTCGGTATGGCTAATACAGCCAGTGGTGGGGTGGGTTTTTTTTATGGATTTTTAAAAGTTATCTCTTTTACCCCTTTTATCTCTCTAAGGAAAGGACAGGAAAGGAAAGGAAAGGAAAGGAAAGGGGGAAAAGAAAAGAGGGTGAAAGTGAGCAATTTTATTCCTGCATCTCTCTCGCCCCTTTTGTTAAAACTACCTATATTCTCTTGTACTTTCATTTCTATAAATGGGCATATGGATAATAGAGCGGGGGTGGGGGTGGGGGTTAGAGATTGTTTTTATTTCTCTCTTTTGCCCCTTTTATCTCTCTAAGGAAAGGAAGGGAAAGGAAAGGAAAGGAAAGGAAAGGAAAGAAGGAGGAAAGGGAAAAAAAGAAAAGAGGGGTAAAGGGAGTAATTTTATTCCTGCATCTCTCTCACTTTTCTTAAGCTACTTATAAAAAGGTCTGTCATAGAAGCAGCCTTTTGCCCCACTTGTTTTATATAGAACCCTGAATTAAACCATCGGAGTCTCTACAGGTAGTCCTCGACTTACAACGGTTCCTTTAGTGACCGTTCAAAGTTACAACGGCACTGAAAAAAAGTGACTTAATGACCATTTTTCACACTCAAGACCTTTGTAGCATGCTCATGTGCTCAAAATTCAGGGGCTTGGCAACTGGTTCATACTTACGACCGTTGCTGTGTCCCACCGTCATGCCATCTCCTTTTGCAACCTTCTGACAAGCAAAACCAATGGGGAAGCCAGATTCACTTAACAACGGGGTTACTGACTTACCCACTTAACAACCACGGCAAGTAAAGTTGTAAAATGGAGCAAAACTCACTTAACAAACATCTTGCTTCACAATAGAAATGTTGGGCTCAATTGTGGACATTAGTCGAGGACCACCTGTACTTAGGCAAGTGTTTTATACAGGATGGGTTGAGTGCACGAAGAAGCATTTCTTGCCGGGCAGAGCGTTATAGAGGGCACATTTTGAATATACAGTCATTTGGGTAGAAGGACCTGTTTCTTACCTGTCATGTACAGGTAGTCCTCGACTTACAACCATTTGTTTAGCAACCATTCATTGTTGCAACGGCACTGGAAAAAGTGACATAGGACCTGTACTCAGAGTTATAACCACCACAGCATCCCCTTGGTCACAATTTGGGCCCTTGGCAATGGGCCTGCATTTATGAAGGTTGCCGTATCCTGGAGTGTCAAGGGCAGGTCTCAAACTATCAACTTTCTAGCAGATTAGCTCAGAAACTTTAATCGCTGAGTCCTCATGCCCAGGACAAGACACCCAAAGAGGAGGAGAAACAGACTCTGCTGTGCTTGGATAGCAGGTCTATCAAGTAGGGCAGTGATGGTGAACTTTTTCCCCACCGAGTGCCAAACTGGAACATAGGTGCATGTCCGTACCTGTGCACATGCCAGAGCGCCTGAAACCTAAAGACCAGCTGGCCGATGTGCACATGCCTATTTTTGGCTGTTTTTCAGATCCTTTTCAGGCTGTTTTGGGGGCATTCTCAGGCTGGTTTTTTGGCTGTTTTCAGGCCATTTTCAGCCCCCCAAAACAGCCCCCAAAAGCCCCCCAAACAGCCTGTTTTTTAAACAAGAACAGCAGCTGGTAACAGCACGTGTGCCCACAGAGATGGCTCTGTGTGCCACCTCTGGCATGCATGCCGTAGGTTCTCCATCACGAAAGTAGGGGGAAATGGCTAACTGCTGCTCAACCACCTCTCTTCAGCCGAAAAGAGGAAAGCAATGAGGATGGACACTGACATACTTGATGGTCACCACTTGCACCTTTCTGTCAGCATTTCTATTCTGTCATGTCCCCTCATCTCTGGGATGACCGTTTCGGCGTCCTCCTCCTCAGACCCAGGCTCCGACGGGGCCATGACACTCTCATTCTGGGGAACCCAGGTGCAGCTCATCCTCAGCGACATCAATGTGAACGTCATGTTTTGTACCCTTTTTGAGACTTAAGTAAGAGCAGGCTCAAGGGGTATGAAATCTGATGGGCTGTGTCCACCCTGGAGAGAAGGTGGGAAGACCAGAGAAACAGAGTGAGGATTAGCATCTGGTCTTTCGTTGATCCTAGATCAGGGGTGTCAAACTCGATCCCATTGTGAGCCGGATCAGGACTTTGTTTGCTCTTTGGGAGGCTGGGGTGGGCATGGCCTAGTCATCGTGCCCAACTGGGTGGGTGGAGCCGGGATGGCACAGGCCAGTCACTTGCCATCTCTGGGACGGCCCCGCAGGACAACTCTGGGCCTATTGTAAGCTGTATCCGGCCCGTGGTCCGCGTGTTTGACACACACACACTCCTCCTGGTCCTAGATCCTTCTAATGACCATGTAAATGAATGACTTTTTTTTCCTCCTGGAAAGAACCAATCCAAGCCTTGGAAGCCCAGACTATCATCCACGTAAGCTGTGGAAAGGAGCATTCATTGGCCATCAGCAGCCAAGGGAAGGTATTTTCATGGGGAGCTGGTAGTTTTGGACAGCTTGGCACTGGGACACTAAAGGACTCTTCGACTCCAGAGTAAGTAACTGATTGATGTTGTCGCCAAGTAACCTTGTCTAAGCCATAGGGGTCCTTGAGTCAGGAAAACGCAGGTTTGAATCCCGACTGCACACTTGGGAATTTCTTCTAGCTGTGATCTGTGCTGCATTTCTGACTTGGGAAAAAAACGGATAGCTTTCCAAGCGGGAGATGTTATGGGATGAATTTGTGACCTTTTGCATGTTCCTTTTCATGGAAGCAAGGTGTTTGCTTTCTTGCTGGCTAAGACATCTTAGAAAAGTTGTTGCAACAGGTCGACATCCCTCCCATAGCTGGAATGGGAGGCTTACTGGTGTAGGCGCTGCTTCTTTAGACAGTTAAGGAAGCATCGCAAAATAGCAATAGCAATATTGCAGTAGCACTTAAACGTATTACACCATCCCGTAGTGCTTTACAGCACCCAATGGGTGGTTTACAGCATATCGCCCCCAACAATCTGGGTCCTCATTTTACTGACCTTGGAAAGATAGAAGGCTGAGTCAACCTTGAGCCTATCAGGATTGAACTTCTGGTTGTGGGCAGAGTTTGCCTCCGATGCTGCATTCTAATCACTGCACTACCATGAGTCCTAGTCATGTTATCTTTTGCAAACAAACAAACAACCTTAAGCAATAACCAATTTATTCTTGCATAAGCCATCATAGTGCACAGTGTACTTCGTCAATCTGTTTCTATCTTATTATTTGTGCTTTTTTTTTTAATGTAGCTTTCCCTAATCTGGTACCCTCAAATATTTTGGTTTGCAGCTCCCGTTATACCCTACCAACGATGATGGGAGTTACAATCCAACTCACCAGTGTCAAATGTGGCACAAAATCATCCTAGAATAGAAGCTAAAGAAACAAATGATTGAATGCATTATTCCCCAAAATCTTAATGTTCAGTTACAATATTTTTTCTTTAATTAGCATATGTGTCTTGTATAAATAAGATTTGAAATCATTACTATTAATTAAAATATCATTTGATAATTTTTGTAATGCTTATCCTATTATTCATTTAATTAATTCACAAAGCAATTTTTTAAAAATGGTAATACTCAATTTCATTTTAAGTAGATTAAACTGCCATGTCAAGAATCTTTATATGATGATATGGTTTTGGATCTGGAATGCTAATGAATTATTTCTCTTCTTGTTCGGTAAATTTTATAGGAAAATAGATTCTTTATCTATGTACAATGTTATACAAGTTGCTTGTGGACACTATCACTCCATAGCACTTACCAAAGGTAAGAACTGTTTTTCATTTTTTTTGCAATAACTTCTGCTTTTTTCTTGCTTAATTATTTTGGATGGAGGGGCAGGGAGCTCATTTTTCTGCTACTGGTATTTCTGTGCATCTACACAAATGCTTCTTTTTAGTTTAAGATTTTCCTAGGCAGAGACTAGATTCATTGGGGATTACTATAAATCTAGTTTTGATACAGAATTTAGAGGGCAAAGCTCTCTGCAAACAGATAATTCCGAGAAGGATTATCTGCATCAATGAAATGAAGTATCTACGGATAAATTCCTTAATTTCTTCCTGCTGATTTTATCCTATTCTTTGAAACCCTTCCCATTAACTCCCATTTTTTCTACTGTCTTCACTAAAGATAAAATTACAATGATTTCTAAAAAATATTGCATTTAGTGAACTCTGGTCCACGCCCCAAAGCTCCTTTCTGAGTAGCAGCAGGATCAGACCCGAAGTTATAAAATGCAATAAATAATTGCAAGAAGCTTTTGTTAAGGCAACCTGTCTCCTATGAGTAAAGTTAATCTGAAATACAATTGGTCCTCCTATTTGAGCTAAAACATTTCTGTTGCCATAAATATGAGTCAGTTGCCAAGCATCTGAATTTTGATCACATGTCCCTGGGAATGCTGCAATGGTTGCAAGTGTGCAAAATGGAGATAAGTCATTTTTTTCAGTGCCATTGTAACTTCAAACGGTCACTAAACAAACTGTTGTAAGTTGAGGATTACCTATATGCAGTCAAGAAGAATGCAGATCTGTGCATGTGATGACACTTGCTAGCCTGGTAGTTGTCATGTTAGACTCTGAATTCTATTGCCCCAACTATTTAGGGAAGATAATGCGACATGGAAGGTATTTTCATAAAATAGAAAGTTTTGTGTTAATCCATGGTTATCTCTGAATGGTTTTTGTGATATTCCACCAAAAATCATTCCATGAATCTACAAGATTTCAGGAGGGAGCGGATACAATTTGGAGAGGGTGATAATCAATTGTTCACGAGATATGGCAAACCTTTGTCATCTTAAACGTTGAGGGTCTACTTTTGTCTACCTCAGGGGTGTCAAACACAATTTCATTGTGGTTGACCTCGGGGGTGGCCGGCTGTGTGTGGCCAACTAGGTGAGCATGGGCAGCTTGATGCCACTGCCCAGACTGCTGTATCCTCTTTGCATTGGGTAGACCGGGACGAAGCCACGCTGGCCCGATGTTTC
Organism: Natrix helvetica; assembly: GCF_964273705.1. Classification (NCBI taxonomy): domain Eukaryota; kingdom Metazoa; phylum Chordata; class Lepidosauria; order Squamata; family Natricidae; genus Natrix; species Natrix helvetica. The sequence goes on from NC_138558.1 coordinate 14,555,699, forward strand.
CTCTTCGCATTGGGTAGACAGGCCAAAGTGACGCAGGCCAGCCATTTACATTTGTCAGGACGGCCCCACAAGCTGGATCCGATCACATTGTGGGCCTGATCCAGCCCACTGGCCTTGTGTTTGACACCCCAGGTCTACCTGAACAAGTTGCCAATTTATATTCTAATTAATGTAATTGTGGTTTTTGTCCTCTTTTTCCCTCCAATGAAGATGGCCGAATTTTTTCCTGGGGACAGAACAGCTATGGTCAGCTGGGTCTTGGTAAAGGATTTCCATCCCAGGCTCAACCGTGTAACATTTCCTCTCTTGCTGGCATCCCCTTGGCTCAGGTGACTGCTGGTGGGGCACACAGCTTTGTCCTGTCTCATTCTGGAGTAGCCTATGGCTGGGGAAGGAACAATGCACATCAGTTGGGTTTAAACCAGAAAACTTCAAAAGGTAAGTCTGTCTTCAAATTATCCCAGGAAAAAATGTCCCTGCCGCCTGGTTGCTTCCTTTTATTGAAGAGAAAATGTTTTGGGAATATCAAGAATCAAGAATAAAAATGATAAGTGCTTTGATAAATGTCTTTATTTTGTTCTTTCAAGCAGAAATTACAACAGGTTTGACCTTGCTAAGTACATGATACACAGTGACTAAATAAAACTGGGATTTCATGTCATTAGAGTGATAAGCTTCCTTTCATCTGTCTGACACGTGCAGTTATCAGCATTATTAAAAACACACTAAGCCAAAATATGTTTGATTTGGTTCTAATGTTATGCTATCCCAGGCACTGTGGATTTTAAACATGGTTTTTATCTCGGCATGTTGCACTTGTTTGGCCACTTGTGATTCATTTAATAAAACAGAAAGAAACCTGGCTTGATTGGCGTCTTTACAGGGATAACCAGGATACCTGTCAAATCTGTGAAGGTTGTTGTTGGATTTTAATTTAAGAGTTAGAGACGCTGACTTCTTTTTATCATGATCATCATCTCAACCTATAAACAAATGGATCCAATTCTGGGGGTTTAAGTCCACAGATTGTAAAGTTGCCATAGTTACGCACCCCTGGTCTACTCTAGACAAACAACTTTTTCACAAGCCAAGATCTTTGTTCCTCACTTGAAAGATGGAGACAATTCTAAGGTTTACATTTTGGAAACTTTTAGAGTGGATTTTCAAAGCTTGCTGTAACTACTTTAATTTCTGTTACAGTAATTATTTCAGTCACACTTAATAAATAACAGTGTATTTTAATAAACTTTGGGATGGTTCTTGGAATGTTCATATAAAATGCTGCAATATTCTGATGGTTATTTTTTCAACAGAACAGGTCTTCAAACCTTACTCAGTAGGTGCCCTGAGAACCCTTGAAGTGACTTATATTAGCTGCGGAGATGAACATACAGCTGTTCTCACCAAGGTATTGAATCCGTAAACGAAGCTTCCATACTGCTAGCAGCAGTTTGTTAACTGGATATTGGGAATCGTTTTGTGGAATCTTTGAGTACTAAATGCAAGAAATGATAGAACTGGTGAGGTCTCTATGGTATGGCCCCCAACCTTTTGGGCACCAATGATTGGTTCAGTCCAGAAGCCACCCAAATTACATTATTGAATTTAAGAATTAGAATAACTATTAGAAGAAATTTCAGACATTTCTGAACTTTATTTAAAATGGGTCATTGTGGTGAGTAGGATTTCAATGAGCATTTCCCCCCTACTTTGCTCATGGGTGAATATTTTTGGTTTTTCTCTTCGACCTGAAGCATTTTTAGCTTTGTTTGAAGCTTTCATGTTGCTATTTTCCTTCTTGGATTAGGAAGGAACTGCCGGATTAGAGACATGATCTTACACACTCTAAGAGTGTAGAAGTGAAGAAAATAGGTTGGAACCTTCAAACTATTTCGATTGATCCCCTTTTCTTGCTGCCAAAGACCATGTTGCAAAATGACATGGCTGCAGTTGGAGTCAGGCACATCTGTATGCAAATATAACCTTTGTCCTCCCAAACAACATGTAGTTGCAGAAATGTTTAATAAAACTAATACAGATGGATGGGGGAAAACCTGATGGTGCTTGATTTGTTAACATCCTTCATAGAGTGGCAGTGTTTTCACCTTTGGAGATGACAGTGCTGGACAACTAGGACACAACTCTTCAAAGACTGGTCCTCAGAAAATCGATGAGATTGATGATCGAGTTTCCCACATTTCCTGTGGAAGGTATGTACCATCTCTTTCCTTCCATATCTATGTGAGTGGTTACGTATGTGCTTTCAAGGGAAATTGATATAGCTTATATAAAAACAAAATCTGTTTAAAGTGCATTGAGCACTTCTAACATTTTGGAGGCTGTTGGTTTACCAGGAACTTTAGATGATGAGAGGACTATACATCTGCGACATATTTAGATACATCTGAGACATATTTAGGGAACTTGTATTAATGTGGCTATGCTAAACCATAACAATCCCAAACAGATATAGAGCAGAGTTGTTCATATGGGAATTTTGTATTTTGGTTTTTCTGCAGTTATCACACGCTTTGTGTCTCTGTGTCTGGGCAGTTGTGGTCTTTTGGACGTGGTCTCCTGCAGGTTACGGAAAGTTCAGCATCAGAGAGCAGACAAGAAGAAAGAAATTGTATTGACCTCAATGCTCTTCTGGCCCCTAATGGTACCTTTTTTGTAAACACAAATACAGAATGTAAAATAGTATTAATACAAGAATGCTTGGGGGCAACATACAGCCACATATAAGCACATGTAAGACATAGCTTTGAAAACAGATGGTTAATTCCCTTTGAAAAGTGACACCTAAAAGTCAGGTTCGATTTGAGTATATTTTATTCAGTGTTTTGATTGCTGATTTTTTTGACATTCTGATCAAATGTTCTTGGACGTTCTTTGGAGTTAATTTTTTCTAGATTTTTGGGTTGTGCTTTACTCTAAAAAGCTGATATAAATACAACGTCGTATTTTTTTTATCACCAAGATCATCCCGAAACTTTGTAAAGTGGTTTGGGTTGAGATTTAATGGCTAGATGTAAGTTAACTAATGTGTTTCCATGGCTGAAGGTGGACTCAAAACTGGTTATACCCTAAATCAAGACCTTAATTTTTATTTCATTTGATTTGTCTGATTTAGAGAGTTATCCATCTCGTTCACAGTGTGACTCTTAGGTGGCGTACAGTTAAAAGCATAAAAACGTAGCATTTAAAAATGAAGTGTAGATTGCTTATCTGGTAGCTTTTGAAGTGTAGAACAGGCTGACAAGAACTGGGAAGAGTACAGATGAATGTACGATTATCCTGGTAGAGAAAAAGGATATACAGGTAGTCCTCAACTTATAAAAGTTCATTTAGTGACCATTTAAAGTTACAACCACACTGAAAAAAGGGAGTTATGACTATTTTTCACACTCGCGACCTTTGCTCCATCCCCAAGGTCAGATGATCAAAATTGAGACACTTGGCCACTGGTTCATAATTGTGATGCTTTTCGTGTCCCAGGGTCATGGGATCCCGTTTTGCAACCTTCTAGGAAGCAAAGTCGATGGGGAAGCCAGATTCATTTAACAACCCTGTTACTAATTTAACTAATTTAACAACTGCAGAGATTCACTTAACAAATGTGGCAAGGAAGTTCGTAAAAAGGGGGAAAGCTCACATAACAAATGTCTCGTTTAGGAATCCTAAATTTTGGGTTCAATTATGGTCCTAAGTCAACGACTACCAGTAGTAATTTTAGGAGTCTCACATTTTAATCAGTTGGCAGGAGTGTAGAAATAGAAAATTGCATAGGTTTTTTTTAAATATAGTGAATTCTGAAATTCTAATCTAATATGCAGAACATTCTGGCTGCAAAGTTAAACTTAATGTATGATTGGAGTGAGCACTTAATTCACCTGTTTGTCATGAAAAGAAAATGTATATTTCTGTTAGTGGGAACAAGAGAGCTGCTGCATGTTTATGTTAGAAAGTTTAAGGAAGAAAATTTTGAAGGACAAAGGAATTATAAGGTGCAGCTGAATTCAAAGTTCCTTCTGGAACTTTCAGAAGCACCCCCACAAAGTTACATTGGAAATAACAAGAGAAAGAAAGGAGGAGAAGTTAGAGAAATATTGTACTTATTACAATAATAATAATATCTGTCTGATATGATGCATTTTTGAATATTCAGTTGGCTGAGTTTCATGTTTAATGAATGAATTAAATAATAATAATAACAATAACAATAATACACTTATATTCATATCATTGTAGAATTGTTGGGAATCCAAATTTTTGCTGGAGCATATGTCAACTTTGTCAATACATGCCAGGTATGTTTTTTTAATTTCTTTTGTAAACTGTCTTGATTTCAACATCATTATCAAACTATCAGTAAGCTAAGTTTCTAGTAGTCGGCTGTGTAGCACTTCAAATAGATTATAGCAGATACTATAAATGAGGACTGCCTGCATTTTGTGGATACAACTATTCTAATAAGTACCGACCTAAATCAAATGTGTTATTTGACTGCACAAATAATTTCTTCTCTTTACATGGACATTTGGATGATTTGTCAACTTGCAATGATATTTGTAAACACAATTTCCCAAAAGTTGCAGCCCCCCATTTTCTACAAAAACATGAATGAGAAGTGACCGTGAATCTCCGCCTTCTCAAAAGTTTACATCATGAACCGTTGGTTATGTGAGATTGCAACAATGCTTTTACACTTGGATTTTCCTTTCTTCAGGCTTCTGCGTCTGCTAATGCAGACACCTCTTTGGAAGTCTTGCCTAGGATCAGCCAGCTGGACAAAGGGCTGATTGAGAAATGGAAATCAGCAGAAATAGGAAGTGAAGCACAGCAGAATGCTCTAAGGTTTGCTACTTGTATTGCCTGTTTCTGATGAGAAAAAATGTAGTTCTGTAAACATCTATAAGCCCTTTGGGGTAGTCCAGGCAAGAAGCACGACTAGGAGTATCTCTATTGTAAAGCTTCATTAGCAGAATTTTCCACATTTGAAAGTACATCTCCCCCCCACCCACCCTCTCCTTTAGACTCTGAAAATTTGTTGTTTCCTGCAAGATTTCCGGCTTGAGCAAGGGGTTGGACTAGAAGACCTCCATGGTCCCTTCCAACTCTGCTACTTTGTTATTCTGTTTGCCATGCCCCCACTCCTCCTGCAAACTCACTTCCCTAGACCAGGGGAGTCAAACGCGTGCACGCTCACACTTGCGATCCAATAGGGAAGGTAAGTAAATCCCACCACTGGTCTGTTTCCACTCTATCAGCAGATAGTGGCTCAATGAAGGATAAGATTTAAATTTCTGGAGCTTGAACAAACGATAATAAGAGCAATTAAGGTATTATGCAGTGTGCAAGTTTTCCAAACAAAGGCCAATGTTATTTCTGAATGCACATTAAGAAGTCATTCTTTTTACAGGGAACTTGTAGTTCTCCTGATGTTGTTGAATCTTAAGTTTCCTACAGTTCTCATCATTGGCCATATCAAGAGCTGTTTGACATTGTAGTTCAGCAACATCTGGTAGGCAATAATTTTCTATAATTTTGATCCCTGTCAATGGTGGTATTTCATTCAGTACCGCAGTATGACATAATTGACTGTTTCTGATATAATAGCTGATGGTAAATTTTATAGCCAAAGGGAAGAAAAGAAGTAGAAAATGTGAGATTTGTACACTAACATATGTGGAATTATAAGATTTACATGGAAGTTGATGAACTCTTATTTATAAGGATGGAAGGCGGAGTCAACGCCTGGTGAGATTTGAACTGCCAAATTGCAGTCAGCCGGCAGTCAGCAGAAATAGCCTGCACTACTGCACTCTAACCACTGCACCACCGTGTCTCATGTTGGACATAGAATTATTTCCAAGCAAGTATAAAGCTGGGTTGGTATGTTATGGTTTTATTAATTGCTTTTCTTTTCTATCTTTTTGATAGGGAGATAAAAGAAATTTTTTCCTCACCTCCTTGCTTAACAGCAAGCTTTTTACAAACAAGGTGAGTAGCCTCCATTGTACGCAGCGGTGTGGTTGGATTCTCAGGAGAGAATAACAAGTCCTGACTTACTGATGCAGGGATCCCCAAACTCAGGGACACGGCCTACTGTCTTGCTGTGGCCTATTCGCAACCAGGCCTAGTGAGTGGTGGGCTGGTGTGCATGCATGTGTGCAGGTCAACTCACGCAAGTGATGGTCTGGCAGGCATGTGTGCATTCAACTCAGTTTGTGCAAGTCCAGTTGTGCGTATGTGCGCATTGGCCCACCACCAATTCCCCTTCCCCAGCCAGGCCACCAAGCCGCTAAGGTTGGGGATCTCCTCCTCCTCCTCCTCCTCCTCCTCCTCCTCCTCCTCCTCCTCCTCCTCCTCTTCTTCTTCTTCTTCTTCTTCTTCTTCTTCTTCTTCTTCTTCTTCTTCTTCTTCTTTTTCCTCTATATCCATCATCAGACATTGGTGATCATTTTCATCAACAGTCACATGAAAAAGTGCTGTTGAGTTTTGACCAAACCACTCCCTTAGATTTTGAAGCCATGATGTTCTTCTTTGGCTGGACCTTGTTTGCCTTCAATCTTTAGTGACGTATGGTGTATTTTTCTGGATGTCATATCGCTTGTCCAAAATATTCTAACTTTCGCTTTTTAGTGGTTTTGATGGGGATCGCCATACTAGTGTAACCCAGGTGAATTAAACATCTGAAGAAATTGCTTATTGCATTTATCTGCCCCCCTTTTTATGCGATCAGGACAATATTTCCAGACCAGTTGTAAATTCCCAGCCACTTTTCAAGGTCAATTGGGTTGCAGAGTAGTTAGTAGATTAATTAACCTAATTAACCAAATTAGCTCTGTGACAGAATTAAGACTTTGATCTAAATCCATTCCAAATTCTTCAAATCATTATGCCTGAAAAATGTCCCATTACCCTTAAAAATGAAGGCCGTAGGACAGTGATGGCTAACCTTTTTGTCCTAGCATGCCGGAAACATCCACACCCATAATACAAGGTGCGTGTGCCCCCATGCGCAATTGCATCCCCCCCGTGCCCCATTTGGGCCTAGCAGGCCACCCTGAAGCCTTTTGGGATAAAAAATTGGGTGCAGGGGGGGGCACACCCCCCGCGTTCCTTCCCTCTGCACGCCTACAACGTTACAGGAGTTATCTCCACCTTGTATGCCACTTTATTGCTCTCTAGCATTCATCTCCCTTGTTCAGTGATGCATTCCCTGCCTCTCTAGGATTTACCTCTATTGGATTGGATTGGATTTATTGGATTTATACGCTGCCCTTCTCCCAAAGGACTCAGGGCGGCGTACAACATTAAAAAACACATATCACAAAAGTTAAAAGGAAATTAGATAAGCATCCAAAAAACAAACCCAATTAATATAACAATAACATTTTAAAAATTAGATAAATTTAACAAGCCAGACTGGCTTGGTGGAAACGCCAACTTTTTGGGCGCATCGCAAGGATCAGAGGTCGGGGATTATGCGAAGCTCCAGGGGCAGCTCATTCCAGAGGGAAGGCGCTCTCACAGAGAAGAGTCTCTCCGTGGGGGTTGCCAGCCGACACTGTCTGGCCGACAGCACCTGAGGAGGCCAACCCGGTGGGATCGCACTGGACGGTGGGAGGCTACCAGTGGCAGTAGGTGGTCTCGCAGGTACCCTGGGCCTAAGCCATGGAGCGCTTTAAAGGTCATAATTAGTACCTTGAATCGCACCCGGAAAACAACTGGCAACCAGTGCAGGCCACCTAAAAGGGGTGTAACATGGGAGCACCTAGGTACCCCCATGATAACCCACGCGGCCGCATTCTGGACCAGCTGAAGCCTCCGGGTGCTCTTCAAGGGCAGGCCCATGTAGAGAGCGTATCTGCTCCTGTGAGGCACTTCCTGTTCCTGTTGGATGTATATGGATGGCTTGTATAGTGTTTTACAGAGACCCGAAAATCAATTGTCCCGCGCTGCATGCCTGGTGGATCTCAGCGGGGGCTCACGTGCTGGCAGAGAGACCTCCACATGCCACCTATGGCATGTGTGCCATAGGTTTGCCATCATGGCCCTAGGCTCTTGAGATTATTAAAAGATTTCCATATTGCCGCTGCTTGCAGACCCATAACCCTGACAGATATTTGGAAGAAAAGTTGCAGTCATCTTCAAACTTGCTAACCTCAAAAAACTGAAAACAAGGTGGAAAAATTCCTGCCGTGCTATGGCTATTCTGAATCTTGCAATAACAAACACCCCGTCATCTCCAAACTATATAAAAGATGATAAAACACATTATTCGTCCTCCCCACCCATATCCTTATATCAGTTTTTATCTGGTTCTATGCTGTAAATAGCGTTCTGTACAACTTTGGCGTTTAGTCATGCCGGCCACATGACCACGGAGACGTCTTCGGACAGCATTGGCTCTTTGGCTTTGAAAACCGCCCCCTAGAGTTGGGAACGATTAGCACATATGTGTGGGGGAAACCTTTACCTTTACCTATGCTGTAAGTAGGTAAGTAATTAAGTAAATTCCCAGTGGTTTATCTGAAGAAGAGCCTTAAATCCTGATAAGTCTATCTTCTCTTTGAAAAATCTGATGCCCAAAAGCTAGGAAATATAATGTAGGTGGTCACTGTATGCAATTTCTGAATGATAGCCTTAAGAAACGTGATTGAGTCTTGGACATTCCTCAGAAAATGGACATTCAATTTTTCCTCCTAGATCTGAAGTATCAATGGACTGTTATATCCCAGTGAATCTTCAAGAAGCAAGAGAAGTTTTGAAGGAACTTGCTATGACAGAGTGGATTACTCGGCAGGTAAAGAAAAAAAAATTCTTTCAATATAGGGATTATTCCTCATTGGACGGTCTGTTGATTGTTCTGTGATCAGATGAGAGAATTCATAGATGGGCTGGTATATAATCCTGATCCCTCAGGTGGTACTTCCAGTTGTGTGAGGGTCGTCCTAACAGTTAGTAGAGGATTAAAAAACCCAAAATTCTAATCTAGAACACAAGGAGAGCACCTGGCTTCCCACCCCAGCTTTGGATGCCTTCAGATAATGATTATTTCCAATTGGAATGTAATTTCTGTAAGAATTCACTGCAGATCTCCCTGTGGAATTGGGAGCTCTGCCACTTCATGAATTCCAATTACACAGAAATCCTGTCCTGATAGACTCCCTTCCATCCATTGCCCATGTCCACATAACGCACTACAGAGTAAAAACAACAAATAACATTAAGAAAAGGCTCATCCACTTCCCTGTACCCCAACAGATGCCACAGCCTCGCTAAGATTGAAAATGTGGCAGGATAAAGTTATGGAAAGCCAAGCAGGAGGTGACTACACAAAGCTTTATGAATCGAATTATCTAGAACAGGAGTGTCAAACTGGATTTCTTTCAAGGATCAGCATTGTAGTTCTCCTCCATGGGCTGGCAGCAGGGTGAGGGGCAGGGGGGGGAGATGTGACAGACGCCTCCTGTGGCACCCTGCCAGCCAAAACAGTTTGCGGGGTGGCCGCACACAGACCTCTAGTGCCCCATTTTTGGCCTGGACATTCTACTGCAGCACTTTGCCGGCCAAAATTCCTAGCCGAAAATGAGCCTCGTGGGGGCCTTGTGAGGCCTTCGTGTGGCCCGTTTTGGACGTCAGAGGCACCATGGCCCGGTCCTTTAATATTTCCAGGCTGACCCCATGGTCCAGGTTTAAGCACTTTGCGGGCCAGATCTGGCCCCTGGGCCTTGAGTTTGACATCCCTAATCTAAAACATAGGAGATACACAACCTTGCAACCTGATCCATGCAACCTCAACCTCATGGGACAATAGTGTCTCTTGGCAGGCCCTTTCAATAGCTTCTCACTTAAGACAGGTTCAGTCCTGGCAAAGTAATGTCTGATCAGGTAACCTGGTGCTACACCATAATGGGCTGCAATTCAGGAGCAGGCAGGGCAACAATTGTTCCTCTTTGCATATCTGATTTTCTTCTGAAACTAGATAGATCTGAAGCCAACTATACCTACTGTTTTTAAACAGATCTGTTCTTCCCTATTGGGCCACCTATTTCCTGCTCTTCCACGGAGTTCTCCTCACCAAGAAGCTCTTGCTATTTTCCTTCTGGTACCTGAATGCTGTGTTGCTCTTGGACCACACGGGATACCGTTACTAGCTTTACAGTTTGCTGAAGCTGTCACAGGTCTGAGCAAAGGCTCGTCCAACATTCTAGGTGAGTTTGGAACAATTCTCCTTTTCTCTTTTCACATATCCTGTGTGCCCCCATTCATATATTACACTCCTCAGTCTCCCAGCTCAAGAGAATTCTACGTTTTCTCGGCAAAAGCAGTAGAGCCATAAGCATAGAAGGTATCACAGATATAATTTTATCCAAGATAGCTATCCAATCTATGTTTAACCCCCTCCAGTGAAGGGGAATCTACGTCTTCATAAGACAATGTATTCGGTTGTTTGATGGCTCTGACTGTAGGGCTTCCCTGTAGATTCATCTCAGTAATTCTAATCTTGCCCTCCAGGGTAACAGAGAACTAGTGTATTCCTGTTGTGACCTGTCAGCTGCCAGCAGAGCTGGTGGAAGACTCGGACAATGAGGAGGTTGGGGAGGAACTTGGGCCAGTTCAGGAGTCTGGGGAAGGCTCTGAGGGATGATCTGCCTCAGAAGCAGAGGTAGAGCCAGGGCCCTCCGACATTTCCCAGTTGCCTTCAGAGTCGGAGATAAATGGGGAGAAAGGACAGCTGGAGTCTGTTTCAGATGCGTATATGCGCAGAGATGTTAGGAGAGGAGGACAAGGAGTCGACTCGAGAAGAAAGGCACACGTGGAGGCTGAATGGCCCCACCCTGGATGGGGAATAAATAGAAGAAAAGGGGAAGCATGGTCGTAGGAGACAACAGTTCGGATTTCTTTTGGAAGATTTGCTTATCAAGGTTCGTGCCTCGGAGACTGCTTACCAAAACTTAATTTACTGCTTTGAGGCTGGAAGCTCCCAGCCTGGAAAGTATCCTCAGGAACAGATAAGGTCTGTTATTGCAGTTAACCCTTTGAAGGATTATTGCCTGGACTTTTCGGTGTTTGAATACCATTAATTCACAGTAGATAAATAAAGAGGGGTTTTTCCAGACAAGGAGTCTGTTTATTGGTTCTGCTAAGCTGGGTCAGAACAAGTATTTTTTTCTGTGTGACAACCTTGTTTGTTTGTTTCTTTAAATTTTGAAGCCACCCAGCGTCGTGTGACTTCCAGTATGAAATAAAGCAAGAAAGAGAATGAGGAAATCCTGAATATCTAGAATGAGAGACTCAACACCTTAAAAAATTCCACAGAAAACAAACAAGAGCTCCACAGACACCCTACTCCTAGACCAGGGAACAAAGCCAAGTTTTCAGTGGTTTTCAGAACCGTGCTGTGTAGCCGTGATGGCGAACCTCCGGCACACTCTGCATGCCATAGGTGGCTTGCAGAGGCCCTCTCTGTGGGCACATGTGCTGTCGCCAGATGCTCTTCTGGTTTTTGGTCTGTACCAGCTAGTCTTCGCGAGCGCTAGAGCGCCGAAAAACAGCATGAAAACGGCCCAAAAAATGCCCCCAAAACAGGAATGCGCGCACTGGCCAGCTGGTCTTTGCCGGCACCAGAGTGCCAAAAAATGCCTGAAAATAGCCCGAAAACACCCAAAAAACAGCCCGCAATACTGCAATGGTAGTAAGCTGAAAAACGTCATAAGTCACTTTTTTTCAGTGCCATTGTAATTTCAAACGGTGACTAAATGAATTGTTGTAAGTCAAGGACTATCTGAATACAAGGAGTTACTTCAGAGTAGTTTCTTGATTGTTGTTCACCTATAGACAATAATCTTGGAATCTAGACTACAATTAAGATTGACTTTCTACTCCTCAAAACATTGCTTATTTCTTCTGCAGCCTTGTCAAGGATTTTCCTCAGTTTGGCTTACTATGCATACGATTGATTCTGCCTATATTTTTAATGACTTGAAACTATCTTTCTTTCAGAAAATTATTGGTCCTTGCTGCCTGGTCCGTTTTTAGAGCAAATAGTTCAAATGTTGAAGACATGTGTATCAGCCATGTTGCCTTATTATAATAATTGCCCCAAAGACAAGACATGGATTAGTGCCCTCAAAGTGTTTAAAAAGCTGTATAAGGTATGTCTGGTGACTTGGAAGTGATTGTGGAGAATTCGTTCTGCCTCTTGATACAAAATCCATCGCTTTGACCTATAAATATTTTCCTTCAAGGTCAACATGAAGGCTAAATGCCAACTGCAAACAAGCACCTTCTGCATAGATGAAATTGCTCAAAAAATTGACCTAGGAGAAGATTTTCGGAGATGGAAGTTACAGGAAGACATTGTAAGTATAATTTTACATAGTCTCTTGGCCTTGTGTAGAAAGAAAGTATTAGAGCTCATGAAGCTTGGACAGAAGTGAAATGTCCTTGGATTGGAATATATTCTTGCTTTATTCCCCATTTCTCCCTAGTCGAAAGTATTTTGGTCAAGAAACCTGGGTTAAAACATCACGTGAATCCATAATATGGTTTGGTTTTTGCTTACCGTGTTAGAGCAGAATAGAAACAGGCTGCATAAACAGAGAGAAAGAATCAAGATCACCAGAAATGTTAATATCACTTTATAATGCCTTGGTAGGGCCACACTTGGAATACTGCATCCAGGTTTGGTCACCACAAGGTAAAAAAGATGTGGAGACTCCAGAGAAGAGCAACAAACATGATTAGAGGACTGGAGGCTAAAACATACAAAGAACCGGGTATATCTAGTTTGATTTTTTTTAAAGGCCAGGGGCGACATGATAGCAGTCTTCCAATATCTCGGGGGCTGCCACAAAGAAGAGGGAGTCAAAGCACCTGAGGGTGGGACAAGAAGCAATGGGTGGAAATTAAAAAAGGAGAGAAGCAACCTAGAACTAAGGAGGAATTTCCTGACCATTAGAACAATCGGTGGAACAACTTGCCTCCAGAAGTTGTAAATGCTCCAACACTGGAAGCTTTTAGGAAGAGATTGAATAACCATTTGTCTGAAATGGTATAGGGCCATGATGGCAAACCTATGGCACCTGCGCCAGAGACGGCACACAGAGCCCTCTTGGTAGGCATGTGCACCATAACCAACTGCTCTTGTGGTTTCCAGTACATGCATGTGTGCTGACTAGTCGGTCTTGGCATATGCCGGAGAGCCAGAAACCCAAAGACCAGCTGGCCGCCATGCACATGCCCACCAGCCATTGATCTTCAGGCTTCCGGTGTGAACGCACATTGCTGTTTGGCACTCAGTGCCAAAAAGTTTTGCCATCACTGGTATAGGGTTTCTGGTCTAAGCAGGGGGTTGGACTAGAAGACCTCCAAGGTCCCTTCCAACTCTGTCATTCTATTCTGTTATTACTAGAATAATAGAATTGGAAGGGACCTTGGTGTCAGCGTTCCAAATACCATGCATGAAATCAATCAGAGACCAAGGCAGAATCATCCTTAAAGTTCCAATTTAATCATACAGGCAAGTTAGCACTTCTGTGGAATTCCAACTCTGATTTGCTTCCTGGAATTCCACCCAGTTGAAAGTTCATGATCTATCCCCACGCCCCATAATCCATCACATGGTCCAATCATCATCTTCCACGCTGGCATCTACACCCCTCTGCTTCCGGTCAGGTGTTGAGGTGCGGAGACAAAAGATGACCTTGAGCTTCTAAGAAGAATCACAACAATACATTCCACAGTCCTACTCCTTTCTATTCCCCCCTCCCAACTACTACACTAATGAAACAGCATAGGAAATTATAAGAAAGTGTGGCAGGCCAAAGATCCTAAAAGGAACGTAAAAGGCCTGACACTTGGAGGATTTCTAGGCCAACTCCTTGCCTAGGCAGGAAATCTTATACCAATCATGCGGAACCTTTTCGGCACCAAGTTCCAAAAAGGGAGCACTTCAGGCTCATCTGAGCCACTACCAGGAAGAGGAACTGCCTAGGGGGGATGCGCACGCCAAAAAATGAACTTCCGTTTTCCGGTACCCATATGGGCGCCGGCCAGCCAGTCTTCCGGTTACTGCCACGCATATGCGCATGCCGATCAGCTGGCCGGCGTGCATGCTCAGGCTGGAAAACAGAAAACCAGCTCTTCTGATTTCTGCCATTGCTGCATGCACAAAGGCCAGCTGATTGTCACATGTGCATGCATGCCAGAAACCCAGAAGGGCAACGCTGCACATGCCAGGAGACATGGCTCCATGTGCCACTGGTTCACCATCACAGCCTTATACCATTTCAGCCAAATGGCTATCCAATTTCTTCTTAAAGCATCTAAGGTTGGAGCACCCATAACGTCTGGAAGCAAGCCATCCCACTGACTTCATTGTTTTAACTTTCTCCTTATTTCAAGGTTGGTTCTCTCCTGGATTAGTTTCTATCCATGTTTCTTGTCCTGCCTTCAGGTGCTTTGGAGAATAGGTTGACTCCCTCTATTTTTTATGGGAGGCCCTCAAATATTGGAACCCTGCTATCATGTCACCCCTGGTCCTTCTTTTCACAGCAACGGTCCTAACTATGAACCAGTTGCCAAGCATTCCGAATTTTGATCACATGATCATGGGGCTGCTACAAAGGTCATAAGTGTGAAAAATGGCCATAAGTCACTTTTTCAGTGCCGTTGTAACTTTGAACCGTCACTAAATGAACTGTTATAAGTCGAGAACTATCTATATCTGACATATTAGTCTGCCTAAGGGAATGTGTGATTTTTCCTTCATAGCAGTTATCTAATTGTGCCCAAGCATAAACGCTTGCTTTGAGAGAGATGGTTCGTTATTTTTATTTTTGAGGTATTGTCTTAGAATGGAATGGAATGGAATAGAATAGAATAAAATAGAGTAGAATTCTTTATTGGCCAAGTGTGGTTGGACACACAGGGAATTTGTCTTTGGTGCATATGCTCTCAGCGTACATAAAGAAAAATAAAATAGAATACATTCATCAAGAATCATAGGATACAACACTTAGTGATAGTCATAGGATACTAAATAAGCAATCAGAAAGGAGCAAAAAAAGTATATTGGTGCAGGTTGGAAGCCAAAGGGACGAAAGTAGTTGGGAAGCAAAGAAGGTTTTATGAAATATTCTTTTGTTTCAAAATTTTTCCATTTCCCCCCCTTTGCTATATGCAGAATATCCCAGAAGAACAGAGGTTAATCTCTTTCTGCCGTTTTCCTTTCGTCTACAACGTATCAAGCAAGAGGGAAATACTTTATTACATGTCCTTTGTTGTACAAGAGGTAAATAATTAAAAAAAAACACACCATTCTTGCTTATTAGAGAGTTGGTCGGGTTTCTCTTGTTTGCAAAAGAACGTGCAATTTTTTTCCCCATGCAAAAAAATAAAAAAATTGGGTTTCGGATAGGGGAGCGGAAATGTGTCTGGGAAAAGACTGATCAAGAATTTGCTTCGGGGAGGGTGGCATACCATTTGTGTAGAACAGTCTTTTTCAACCTTGGAAACTTTAAGAGGTGTGGACTTGGGTTCCCAGAATTGGAGTCCACACCTCTTAAAGTTGCCATGGGTTGGCCTAGAGCAGGGGTGTCAAACTCAAGACCCATGGGCCAGATCCAGCCTGTGGGGTGCTTAAATCTGGTCCACAGCCCCAGCCTGCAAATATTAAAAGACTGGTCCATGGTGCCTCTGCTGGCCAAAAGCAGACCACATGGACACCCCGTGGCCTATTTTTGGCCTCCACGGCCCCCAGTAGCATCCTGCCCACCCGGGTCACACCCACCATAGCCCCCCCACCCCCAGCTCTCAGAGGTCAAACACAACCTTGATGTGGCCCTCAATGAAATCAAGTTTGACACCCCTGACTTAGAGCAGGGGTGTCCAAACTTGGGAACTTTAAGACTTGTGGACTTCAACTCCCAGAATTCCCCAGCCAGCAGTGCTGGCTGGGGAATTCTGGGAGTTGAAGTCCACAAGTCTTAAAGTTCCCAAGTTTGGACACCCCTGACTTAGAGTCTTGACAATGAGCCCCTTTGCATCTTATGGACGAAGCCCCCAATTTATTTGTTTGTTTATATTTTCACCATCCAAAATGTGAGATGGAGTAAACTTCCCCCTCCCCCATAATCAGCAGTAATACGACCACAATTGAGCCCAAAATCTCTGTTGCTTAAATGAGACATTTGTTTAAGGACGTTTTCCCCCATTCTAACTTTTCTTGCCGCAATAGTTACAGTAAGTGAATGACTGCAGTTGTTTAGTAACACCGTTGTTAAGTGAATCTGGCTTCTCCGTTGACTTTGTTTGTCAGAGGATCGCAAAAGGTGATCACATGACCCCTGGACATTACAACTGTCATAAGTATGAGTCAGTTGCCAAGCATCTGAATTTTGATCACGTGGCCATGGGGATGATGCAATAGCCATAAGTGGGAAGAACAGTCATAAGTCACATTTTTCAGTGCTGTTATGACTTTGATCAGTCACTAAATGAATGTTAAGTTGAGGACTACCTGTAAAGACAAAACAACAGAAAGAAGCAAGCAAATAATGAATAATGCAGGAGCCTCTATGCGACCCTTTTTCCTACAGCTGTTCCTGCAGTACTTTGGCCTCAGAAGCAGTTGTATATGGTACAATGTGTCTTGGACCCTGGACGCAGTGCATAAATGGTCTGAATAAAATCAGTAGAGTTTCTTAAAGGGTCAATTTGGTTACCATTTAAGGAAGCTCCAAATCATATTTTAGTTCATTCCCTATCATCTTTCTCTGCTAGCACTTTGAGAATGGAGATTTAAGGAAATGTCCCAAAGGTGCTTCTCTTTCAAGAAGCAACTGGACATTCTGGCTTTCGCTTCTCATCCAAGAAGCTTCTTCAGTTCTGACTGAAGAAGCCACCATCCAGTCAGAGCTGAAGAAGCTTCTTGGATGAGAAAGCAAAACGTCTTCAAAGAAAAACCAGAAAGTTGCCTCTTGAAAAAAGCACCGTTGGGAGAGCCATGAGCTGGATAACTGAGGATTTCTATTGTCATTTAAGAAAATGGTTGAATGCTGTTAGGTTATTTGAGGAGAAAATGCTTAAATATAAACACCATCATCCGAATTGCCTTAAAAGCCTTTGATTTGCTTACATTTCTTCTATGATAAAATATGAAAAATATTGATTATCTCTTATCCCTCTGGACATCTCCAGTGTTTAGAAGCAAAAGCTTATTATGAATTGAACAACAATTGGTGGCTGAGAAAAAGCGACCTTCCAGAATGCCCTACCTTTACTCTGAAAGTACGACGCCACTTCCTCGTTGAAGACACCTGGCACAAGCTTAGTATAACAGAGGACATCTACCTGAAAAAGCACCTGCAGGTGAGCTACCTGTGATCTTTTGATGCAGTTACCTGAGCTTTGAACCTGAGAAGTTTCTGGAGAAGCCTTCAAAATGGGAACTGCATTTTTTAAAATCTATCCATAAAGTGTTTGTTTGCTCACTATTTATTTCTATCACAGTTATACAAATAGTCCTCGACTTACAACAGCTGAGCCCACATTTTTTTAAAATCCCATTTTTTATTAGGTTATAAAGTATTATAAAGTACAAAATACCAAGAGCAATGAGTGGAGGAGGGGAAAAAATGAGGAAAGATAGGGGTGTTGGGAAAAAGAAGCATTGACTTCCGACTCTCTCTGTTACAGTAAAATAAAACCTTAATATCACAGCTTTTTGCTTTTCCATATTAGTATGAACAGGTCATTTCTATAAAGATCTATCAATTTAATCTGTAAAATCCAAAGTCAGAGTTTCATTCTTTTCCACACCAAGCACAAAGATCAGAAGTGGTTTCCATGTGGAAACAAAAGTACTTTCTTTTCTTTAATCAAAGTAGTCAATTTTGCCATTTCAGCCAAACTCCATCAACTTCAGCAACCATTCTTCCATGATAGGAATCAAAATGTCCTTCCATTTTTGCACATACAATAGTCTAGCTGATATCAACATATATAGTGATAAAGTTCCAATATGCGTTGTTATCATTATCCCTCCTTTATTTAACTATATCCTGTATCATAACATTTCCCCCCTAATAATCAAGACTTTAACTGTATCTAACTTAGTTCTTTTTTATTAACCTTTATATATAACCCAAAAGGATTTCTAATCTTCCTTTCATGGGTACCATTCAATATTCATATCCAATTATTACTTATCATAACACTACACATTGTATACATTAGTAACATTATCAATTATTTATTTAACTATATCTATTGTCACTAAATTTCACTAAGTTTAACTAGTTTTAAATTATACTCTTCCATCTATCAACCTGTATGCTGTAGCAAAACAGTCTCATATCTTCTGCCATTTGTGGTGTCAGTCCTCTAATCATCTCCTTATCAACTTTGTATGGAGTCCTCTTAGCAACTCCTTGCTTATAAAATCTCTCACGTAATTTTGATGCCCTTCTTCTGTTTCCTTAATCAGCTTATCTTTGATTGTCAGTAGTGTTATCAATGATATTGCTCATAAAGTTTCTCTCTTTAAATCCATAAATTCTTTTGTTTTTTCTTCTTCTGTATCTTGCCATCTGGGGTAGATTTCCACTCCATTTAGTTCCTCTTTCAGCATTCCACTCTTTCCATTTTCAGAGACAAACCAATCACCATAAATATCAGCAAATTTAATTTCTTTATATTCATTTTCCTCTTTGATTTTTAGGGTTTTAACCACCACTTTTTCCACTTGATAAACATCCTCAACTTCTTCATCATATTTTCCTGTTAGATGCTCTAAGTCTTCCAGCTTCTCCTCTATCCTCTCATATGTATTTGATAATTTCTTTATTTCTGAGTATATCTTTTGCAGATTTAAAGTTTCTTTCTGCTGTTGAAATTGTGCCATTATCTCCAGCTAACAAACACTGCTGCTCTAGCTTGGAAGGTTAACAAGATTAAGCATAGATTCACAATAACGTTTTATTTTCACTTTATCTGGTTAAAGATATACTTCAAAGGGACATCTGTATGCTTTTCTTCTTATCACTCTCTATAAACAAGCAGTGAGACCTTGGAGTGCCAAGCCAGGATAATCAGTGAGAAAAGTAAGAGTGTTTCGTTTCCAATACACAAACCTTCCAGCCTCTGAGTAGCAGTGTTATTGTTGAAATTTTCTTTGTTTCTTTTTGTATCTTTTTTGTATTTCAAGTTTTTAAAAACTCCAATTCTTGAATGAGTTAGAAGAACACACACAGTAATGAAAGAGGAGAATTTTAGTCCATAGGTTACAAAGAATAATAAAAGAAAAAAAAATAGAAGAAGAAAACTTAATCCATTTATTTTAGAAGGCTTGCATAAATTCCATCCATGAAGATAGCATTTAAAAAGTAAGATAACTCACTGTCCAAAACCATTCCAAATTTAATTCCGCCGCTTATTTCTTCTGTTCTCCAATTTAAATTAATTTAAAGTTTTTTATAGGCAGTTTCTTTTTAAAACGGTAAAAATTCCTCACCAGCTGGAAACACTTTCTCTTTCCGTATCCTTCCGTTTTGGAGCCGCCCCGACTTCATCAGCCTAATGGCTGGATTTTTTGTTGCCGGCTTGAAGAACTTCTCTTGGATCAATCAGGGACTTTGTGATGTCCCTGAGATCAGCAAGACGTATTCTTCCTGTTCACCGTCTCTGCGGGACGGTTTAGGTCCGTTTGGACTACTCAGCGGCAAAAGTATCGACGGCGATCTCAGAGCATTGAGATCGCACGTCATCTCGTCGCGACATTGGCTCCTCCTCCATAAGTTACAACAATTTTGAATGGTCATTAAATGAATGGTTGTAAGTCAAGGACTACCTGT
This sequence comes from Natrix helvetica, assembly GCF_964273705.1. Lineage (NCBI taxonomy): Eukaryota > Metazoa > Chordata > Lepidosauria > Squamata > Natricidae > Natrix > Natrix helvetica. The sequence goes on from NC_138558.1 coordinate 14,575,567, forward strand.
ATTTTGCCTTAATTCTAAGAAACTAGACACAATGTAGCACCTCTAAATTTTCTGCACCTAACAGCAGTGGAATAGCTTGGCTGAGTGATGGGTCCAAAATTAGCCAAAGTGTTCAAAGAACATGAAATCCTTTTGACCTTTTGCAAATTCAGAGCTTTTCTGTTATTCACTAAAACAATTCAACATTCTTCATCATCTAAAGAAGGATGTTTCTGTTTCAATTCCTTCAACCAATTCTTAAAACTACAACCTCTCAAATTTTGCAGAATCCTGAGTTGCCTGGGCATTCTCCAGGTCTGTTCAGAAACCTTGGGGACCCTTGAAAAGAAGATTTTGAAGCAGGTGGGAGGGGGATTATGGTAGGGAACCATCCAGAGGCAGCTTCATGTACAGTGGTGGGATTTAACGTTTTTACTACTGTTTCTGTGGCCCTGGTATGGCTTGGTGGGTGGGCATGGCAGGGGAAGGTTACTGTAAAATCCCCATTCCCTCCCAATCAGCTGGGACTTGGGAGGCAGAGAATAGATGGGAGCAAGGCTAGCCAGAAGTGGTATTTACTGGTTCTCTGAACTACTCAAAATTTCTGCTACCGGTTCTCCAGAACTGGTCAGAACCTGCAGAATATCACCTCTGTTCATGTAACTCTCTGAGATCTGCTTCCAGCCATTGCTTTAATGGGCCACAAATGAGATTGCTGGATGAAGGCTAAGCACAATTCTTAACCTCTGCTAAAGGGTTTTTATGGACACTGATTCCTCAATTGTCTTCTCTTAGTGAAGTCAACAGATGCCTTGAACTATCCCAAAGCTGCTTTTGCAAAAGACAACTGGACTTCCTTGGTTGTTGTTGTTTTTTTCTTCATTTTCCAAAAGGAAAAACCCAGAAAGTCCAGTTGCATTTTGGAAAAGCATCTTTGGGACAATCATGTCCTGGATGATTGAGAATCTCCTTAGCCATTCTTTGGACTACTTTTCCTTTCTTCTTTACTTGTTTTGGCAGGTTCAATTTGAAAATGAAATGGTTGGATACGGAGGTACCGGTTACCTGGTGGAATTCTTTTCAGAGGTGTTTGAGAGGCTGGCACAGCCAAAATATGGGATGTTTATGTATTGTGAACCCTCTTCCCCAATGTGGTTTCCTCCCAAGGTAAGTTTATCAGACTCCAGTCCAAATGTACTCCATTCATCAGGATGATACCTACCACCACCACCCCTAACCCAAGGTGGGATATGGGATATTAATGTGGAAAATATGTGCAAGTTGGATTTGTGAAGTTCTACACCTGGTCTTTTGTTCATTGGAAAAAAATTGTCTGGGAAACTTCAAAACACCTAACTGAGGGATTATGAGGATTTGTAATCCCAACACCTCTTGAGGGCCTAAATTGTGGGAAAGATGCTTTCAGGGACTATAAAATTTGAGCTGAATGAAAAGAAGTCTTTAGCCACTCCGCAATTTGTACATTGATAAAGAGCACTACTTTGAAAGTGACTTTTCTCATGATGGTTTACAGAATGATATAAGAAGTCTGGCAGGAAGAGATAAGAGTTTTGATAAGGTCACACTGTTTCTCCATTGCCATTACCTCTAGGAAAATACAGATTAATTCCTAGATGCAGAGAAAAACAAGAGAGCCAATTTTATATAATAGTTAATGTGGCAGGCTAGAAATCTAGAGCCTGTGAGTTCTAGTCCTGCCTTAGGCCTGAAAGCCAGCTGACAACAGAGTAGGTATGTTCATCACCTTGACTTAGCTATAAAAATAATGAAGGCAAGATAAATAAAGTAGGCTCTAGTAGAATATCAAAATGCAACTAAAGAAAAGTTGTGATGATGTTCTCTTGCTGTTTTGTTTTTGCAGCCTTCTGTGGAGAAGAATAAATATTTCCTTTTTGGTATTCTCTGTGGACTCTCAATAGCCAACCAAATCACTGCCTACCTACCCTTCCCACTTGCTGTTTTTAAAAAGCTGCTTAACAAGAAGCCAACTCTCAGTGATGTGAAAGAGCTAAGCCCTGTCCTAGGAAGGTAAATGAATTCAGTCCAATCAACTTACTAGGGACATTGAGTCTTAGCTGATTTTATCCAGTCGTTGCACTCACCCTACAACTGACAAAACCATGTTTCTGTGTCAAAGAATGGGCCAAAAGGAATGGAATCCTAACATTTCAATGTGGTTTAAGATGAGTTGGCCAAGGTATAGAGATCAGCAAATCATTTGTCATTTCTCCCCTCATCCCTTCTGCAGTAGGAGGCTTCGCTTGATTTGAGTTGTCATAACGGAGTAACCTAGAGTAGAACACGGGTGTCAAACTTGCGGTGTCATGTTGCCATCATGATGTTTCGTGACTTTTTTTCCCTTCGTGGAGCTGGGGTGGGCATGGCCTGCCCCTAATGCACCTGGCCCACAAGCTACCAGTTTGACACCCCTGGAGTAGAAGACCCCTCTCTATGCATAACCAAAGGCAAGAAGTCCATCTTCTAGTCTAGGGGAATGGAAAGAATGAAATCTATCTGCTTTTTTCTCTTAATGGATCTCCTTAGGCTCCCATTTCTGTATTAGTGTGGAAATGATTCCTTAAATTTCCTTTTAAAAGCACCACCTCTCTGTAAGCACACAGGTTTTTGTTTTCAATTTTTCAGCAGAAGCAAGGATAATAACCCACAGATTTATAACAAACGTGTATTTATTCCAAAACATGTTTACAAATATAGTAGCCATCACATACATCTTCTGAACTGTCTAGGACAGGGGTGTCAAACACAATTTCATTCAGCACCGTATCAGGGTTCTGTTTAACCTCAGGGTGGGGGAGAGCCAGATGTGGCCAGAGGGACGTGACCAGCTTGACGTCACTCATGTTGGGGATGCCTGTGGTGGCCCAAGCGCTCTGCCAGTGAAAACAGAGCTCCGTTTTTTCTGGCAGAAGGTTGTAGGAGGCCGTTGCGCAGCCCTCCTGAGCTCTGTTTTTGTTGGCAGAGACACTCGGGCTGTCCTTCGCTGTTTCTAGTGTAGCCCCACAGGCCAGATCTAAGCACCCCGTGGGCCAGATCTGGTCCACGGGTCTTGAGTTTGACACCTCTAGTCTAGGAGAAGGAACATTCTTTTTTGCCCATTGTAACTGGTGTCTCAGCCTAATTATTAAATCCCTGTATGACCCAAATCCCAATATAAGCATGTCCCCTTTAAAATTGGAGCCACTATTTGGCCTGGGAAGAAATTATTCCCCACTAGCTTAGTTTTTAAAATTATCTGGACCCAAAGGTTTTTCTGGAGCAGTCATACAAATATCTTCTTGACTATCTGGCTTTAGCTAACTTTCAGCTCCATCACTAGATACGATGGCTCAAAAGGGGGAAGCTTGAGTCTATTCATAGTTGCATGGACCTTTCTGGAGATCTTGTTCATCTTCTCGAGCTTATAAAAATGTGAAACCATTCCACTATGTATTTTTGATTGGCAATGTTTTAATATCTGCTGAAAGAACGTCGCACAATATTTTATTTTCTATTTCCTTTTGTTATCAAGGAGTTTGCAGAGAGTTCTTGAGTATGAACATGATGATCTTGAAGATGCTTTTGAGCTACGTTATTGTGTGAGTACCTGCCAATTCCCTGCATCCTTTCATGATGCCTCCTCAAATGCTTAATGACTCAGAATAGGTATTAAAAATGGAAGAAAACCAGGCAAAATCAGTTAAAAGGTGGAAAGGTTATCTTGATGGGAGTGAACAAATAATCTAGAGTAAATAGGCGAGTGATGCTAGCGACATCATTCTGAATCTTGTCTTGAGGAAAAGGTGGCCTTCCAGAGGCATAGATCAAGATGGCATCAATGATAGTTTAATCCAAGCTCAGCTTGGGTTTTTTTTTATGTGCATCACATTTTTTTTTACCATATCCTGCAGACATCCTTGGGCCCTCCAGAGAAGAGCCACTAAAGGCTGAAATCTCATTCACACAACACATTAAATCATAAGCTGATTTGTTTAGGGTTGGTATGCTATGTGACTCCAGCCATTATGGTTCATGACCTTCTTATAAAGTTTGATTGTTGTCTGAGTCTTCTTGGTTATTCAGTAAATTGCAGTTATGGGAAACCATGGCTTGAGACCATGTGTGAAATGGTCAAAGCATTAGTCATACTGCGTCATTGGCTGAAACTACTGATGCCAACTATCCGACATAAATAGAAGGTCTTGACATTGTTCAGTGCACAGACTATACTAACACATTAATTTTAGCTTTAACAGATTTGCCTAACCTGCAACAATTTTATTTTTCAGATTTCCTGGGACAGCATGGATGTAGACTTGATTGAAAATGGCATTTTGAAAGCTGTAAACCAGGCCAACAAGTATGTATCCTAAACATTTATTTAAAGACTAAGAATTTGACTTCTTGAAAAAAAATGAGTCTTATTTTCTACTTTTTAAAGGAAAGACTTCGTTGACAAATACGTGGATTATATATTCAACAAATCAGTGCAGGATGTTTTCAGTGAGTTCAGGAGAGGATTTTACAAAGTCTTGGATGAACAGATAGTTGGCATCTTTGAGCCCGAACAACTGATGGAAGTGGCAATTGGAAATGCCAATTATGACTGGGATTTGTACGAAAAGGTAAGTGGATGGACAGCAGAGGTTCTGACCAGTTCTGGAGAACCGCTAGTGGAAATTTTGAATAGTTCGGAGAACTGGTAAATACCATCTCTAACTGGCCCCGCCCCCATCTATTCTCTGCCTCCCGAGTCCCAGCTGATTGGGAAGAAATGGGGATTTTACAGTATCCTTCCCCTGCCACGCCCACTAAGCCATTCCAGAACCACCAATCCACACCCATTGAACCGGTAGTAACAAATTTTGAATCTCACCACTGATGGAGAGATGTATTTTATGACAAGGACCTTTATGAGGAGATCATGATTTGAGGGATGGAACTATGCCTTTAGCTAGAGCATAATTTTCAATTGGCATGGGTAGGGTTTGGTAAATGGAATTAATTTTTCTCCATCACAACTCCTAGCTTATCAAATAAGTGAATGATAGAATTGCCTGGATGGCATTTAGGAGTTTGAGCATGGCTGCAGATGAAGCTACTAAAACCTTTTTTCTTTTTTTCTTTCTTTCTTTTTTCTTTTCTTTCTTTTTCTTTTTCTTTCTTCCTTTCTCTCTCTTTCTTTTTCCTTCCTTCGCTTCCTTCTTTGTCTTTCACTGCTTTTCTTTTCTTTCTCACTGTTCAAGTGACTCTGAGTGGCTTATAGAACGATAGATGCATATACTATGATGGGTGGTTTAGTTTTTTTTATTCTTATTGGTTCTTGAATTTTTTTGCCCATTGTCTGACTGATTATTCTTACAATGAAGAATGCTGAGTATTTGGGCATATACAGCTCAACGCACCCAACCATAAAGATGTTCTGGGAAGTTTTTCATGAGCTGAGTTTGGAGGATAAAAAACGTTTTCTGGGTAAGTATCTATATGTGAGTACTTCATTGCTCTTCTAAAGATCTTTTAAAACAGATAGTCAAGGAAATGAAATGATAACTGAGAAGCAACTCTATACAGGTAGTCCTCAACAGTTTGTTTAGTCACTGTTCAAAGTTACAACAAAATTGAACAAAGTGACTTATAACCATTTTTCACACTTAAGACCCTATGCAGCATCCCCATGGTCACAGGATTTACATCTGCATGCTTGACAACTGCTTCATATTTATGACGGTTGCAGTTTCCCAGGGTCATGTGATCCCCTTTTGTGAACTTCTGATAAGCAACTTAACAACCATGTTACTAATTTAACAACCGCAGAGATTCCTTTAACAAAAGTGACAAGGAAAGTCATAAAACGGGGCAAAACTCATTTAACAAAGGTCTCGCATAACTTTTAGGCTCCATTGGGGTCGCAAGTGGAGGACTACCTGTAATATAGGGCTGGATCACTACAATTGATCCCAGTAGGGCAACAGATGTTTCATTAAATCCTTTTGGAGGCAATATTAACCTGAGCCAAAGAATCCTGTCTTCTTAGATCTGTCTATGTTCCCGCTAATATTCTCTGTTTAACTGATGATTTCCCATTTCTCTAGTGTTTGTGGTAGGAAGTGACAGGATCCCCGTGGCAGGAATGGAATTTTGGAAGATAAGAATTTGTCCACATGACTCATCCTCAGAGGATCGTACCCCTGAGGCCCTGACCTGTCTGCATCTTATATTGCTGCCAATTTACTCAACAAAACAAAAACTGGAGGAGAAGCTTCTTCAAGCGATCAACAACAACCGTGGCTTTGGCAGATTTGCGCCCAGAGTCTGAAACAGAAACTTGAAGATGCCACCTTGGAAGCTGTAGCCTATACATACATACATACATACATACGATCTCCGGAACTTAAAATATATTATCCACTTAGCTTTTGTTAGCCTCTGCTAACATTGTCATTGAAGACTACCATTGAAGAGATGTTTGCCTTTATACGTCATTGATCAATTTGGCCATTGCATGCATGATAGGCCCAATTACCCGCCTCCCACCTGTAATTAGCTCTGCCCATTTTTACTTCAGACATATTAATCGATCGACCGTGATCTTGTAACAATGAGGCTTGTTCCTCATTGTTCAACTTGAGGCAGTCCTGCTGGATTCCTCTGCATTTGATCTGGGCTGGCTATGTCTCCGCAGAACAAATCTCCATGCCTAAAGGGGGAGGGGTACTGTCGATCTCTATTCCCAGATAAAAATCAGTCTCTACTCATCCTGTAAGATATTTCCCAGTGCCTCAATGCTTGGTAAGCCTGTAGCAGGTTGATATGTCTATTGATGGAGTTACTGTTGGAAAACCAGGCTTCTTTCAATAGGTCCCCTTTATTTGCATCGTGGGCAACAAGTTCAGCCTCTTGAATATTAAAACATGTGATTGTGCTCCTTCATATATGTCCAGATCTGGGAGCGCTGTTCTTTGCGCCAGACAGCCAGTAGTCTGTAGCCACTTAGCCGTTTCCGCTACGTAGTTGCTTGCACAATTACTGCAGTTAATACAATAAGCCACATAGGATGCCTCCTTTTTGGATAATGTTTCTTTTGGGCACATCACTCTCATTCTCAAGAGTTTAATCCAGTTTGTGCGCCACCTTGACCCAGTGTGCTGAAAGGATGCGTGCGGCAGTTTCGGATACCCCTCATATATGTGGGAGCACCCGCCGACCCAGATGTTCCACTTGCACCCTCAATGGGCTGGCAGGGGCTAGAGAGAATGTCGTTAAAGCCACATCGGACAGCTCAGCATCATTCCTTGGGGATGGGCAGCCCAAACTGTGTGCGATAGGGAAGGAAGCAACAGGAGCTAAGCCTCCATCGATTAACATGTCTGAAGTAAAAATGACAGAGTTAATTACAGGTGGGAGGCGGGTAGATGGGCCTATCAGGCGCTCCATGGCCAAATTGATCAATGATGTATAAAGGCAAACATCTCTTCAATGGTAGTTTTTACACTCTGACAATGTTAGCAGAGGCTAACGAAAGCTAAGTGGATAATATGTTTTAAGTTCTGGGGATTGCAATGTCTGTCTCTTCTTTTATAGCTACACCTGGAACTGACCATTTTTAAAATAGTTCGCTATATACAGTATATTTATGTACTGTATTTATATATTTTTTCATATAGATTCATATATTTCATATATTTCATATGGATTCTCTCTCTCTCTCTCTCTCTCTCTCTCTCTCTCTCTCTCTCACACACACACACACACACACACACACACACAAATCTGGTTATATCTGAAAATACTCCTAGAATAGATTATCTTATTCCTAATCATGTATTAGATTTTAAGAGTTTTAAAGAATATTTTAGAATACTTTTTAACTACCACAGTGATCAAGAATTGATTCAAACCTGACCACAGGTATCTTCTGACATCTTAGATGCTGACGGATATTGAAGCAAAAAGTTAAAAATGTTATTGAAAACTCCCATTTGCCATTTGGCTTGTAAGAAGGTGTTGGACAAATTGCTGCTGAATTTCTGTATTCCTATTAATATGATGAAATCTTGGAGTGAGTTGAGGGGAGGAGTGAAAAAAAACTGGCTAATCTTGAATTGGTGGTGGGAAGGAAGCAGCTGAGAAGAGATTCCACCCAAAAAAGTTATGTGTTTTTATAGTACAGTGCTTCAGGGGGCAATTTGATTTTTAATGGGGACAATTTGAACTTTATTTAAACCAATTTAATGGCCTTTTAGGTTTCCTCCATGTAAGTAAGAGTTCACCTTTTGAGTAAAGTAAGAATTAGATCTCACGGGGTGGGATGGGGGGCATCAGGATTTTAAAGATGGTGGGGCATGGCCAAAAAAAAAGGTTGGGAACCACTTATAGAATAGATAGTGCATTTGTCTGATGATATACCTGTCTATAGGTAAGCAGCAATAAACATATTATTCTGATCAGCTCTGTGTGTTATTTCTGATTTCTTTGCCTGGGTGTCAGTCCTTCAAGACTGCCAGTCCTTCAAGATCAGACTAGGACTCTGGTATGAGCCATGGTGGCGCAGTGGTTAGAATGCAGTACTGCAGGATACATCTGCTGGCTGTCAGCAGCTCGAATCTCACTAGGCTCAAGGTTGATTTAGCCTTCCATCCTTCTGAGGTGGGTAAAACGAGGACCCAGACCCTTGGCTTCCAAAGTTAGATCTAGAAATACAGACAGGTTTACTCCGTGGATGACATTGGTAAGTAAGTAACCTTCAATGACCCTTTAAAACAGGGGTGTCAAGGCCCGAGGGCCGGATCTGGCCTGCAGGGTGTTTAGACCTGGCCCATGCCCTTGCAACAGCAAAGGACCGCCCCACGGTGCCTTGGCCAGTGAAAACAGCTCCTGGGCCCCATTTTGGCCACCTCAGCCTCCTGCAGCCTCCTGCCAGCAAAAAATGCTGATGGGGAGGGGGCAGCATGTGCCCCCCCAGACTCTGATTTATCTGACAGAGGGCTAGCAAAACAAACTAAAAACAAAAGGAGAGATGCTTCTCCTTTTCCATTTGAGCCTGCAAGAAGGGATAGGGAAGGAGAAAGGGAAAGAGGAAAGACAAAGAAAAAGAGGGGAAGATGGGAAGAGAGCAAGGAAGGAAAAAGAAAGAAAGAGGGGAAGGAAGAAGGAAGTGGAATGAAGAGGGAAGGAAAAAGAAAAGGAAGGAAGGAAGGGAGATTGTTAGATATTAACATATATCGGGGAAAGTCTTCCCTCTGGTCCGCTCCTACAGCGGGAAACAGGTATCCCTCTGATTGGTCGAGGGGCGTACCCAATCCCTATAAAAGGGGGACCCTCCGACTACCGAACAAGCTGGATCACTACTATTACTAATAAAGAGCTGTTAAGTCACTTCGTGTCCGCAGTCTGTCTCTCGTTGCCCAGATCTAACATTGGCGACGAGGGTGGGATTGAGAGACAGATAGGACGAAGAACGCTACTCCAGAATCTCCGGATTTGATCCAGCCCAGGAATTCGGCAGCAATTCCGACAGCCATCTCAGATCACCGCAGCGCGGCAAATTCAAACTGAGAAGATGGCGATGCATGCTCCCCCCGCTCCTTTCGACCCAGAAAACGACGAATGGGAAGCTTTCATGATTCGTTTCGAGTGTTTCCTCGAAGCAAACGAATACACGGGGATCACCGATGCGAGGAAGAAAAACATCTTCCTCGGCTACTGCGGAAAGGAAGTCTTCAATACGGCCAGAGACCTCACTGCGCCTACTCCAATACAGGCAGTATCGTGGACGACGTTGCAACAAACTCTGCAAACTCATTACGCGCCAAAACCTTCCCGCCATGTCTGCCGCAAGGAATTCAACATGAGGACTCAGAAGGCGGGAGAATCAATCAATCAATATGTTGCAGCCCTACGAAAAGCAGCAGCTCACTGCGAATACAGAGATTTGGAAGAGCACATCTTAGAGCGGCTCATCTGTGGGGTAAGAGACATTTCGTTGCAAAAGAAGATGTTGGCAAACCCGAATTTAACCCTACAGGCAGCGTTAAACGAAGCAAGAGCGTCAGAATCAGCGGAGAAATCAGCGGTGACCATACAACGAGGGGCCAGCGCATACCAGCCAGCACCGAGACAAACCAGAGTTCACTATGAGGACACAAGCCCCGACTACGAGAATCCCGAGTTCGAGGACAGTCACCTGATGCAGAGCAGTCACTTGAGGCCTGGGGGGAGACCCGGATCCCGTTTGCCGCCCTGCGCAAGCTGCGGAGGGAATCACCCCAGGTCTACTTGCAGGTTCAGGAACGTTGTTTGTTCGCACTGCAACAAACTTGGGCACATCGCACGAGTGTGCCGGAGCGGAGTCCCTGCCTCACGGCAGCCACCCATGTACCGCCAACAGAAGCCCAACCCAGGGGCTTGGCGAAACCAAAAAGGGCGCCCAGAGAGAAATCCACAAGTGTTTACCCAGAGAGAAAATTTCCAAAGAGCTGAACGAGCGTATTCCCAGAGAGATTACTCACAAGAAAGTGAGCGAGCGTATCCCCAGAGAGAATACACACAAAGAGCTGAAAGAGCGTTCTATCAAGACGCTCAACGAGAGTATTTTCAGGATGTTGACGGTGAGATAGAGTTGACCCAGAGAGAGGAGTTGCGAACGTATCTCACCACAATACATCAGGTCCGCCCTAAGCGGCCAAAAAGGCTGAGAGTCACAGTCCTCTTGGAGGGCTCACCCTGCGAGCTAGAAGTTGACACAGGATCAACCCTGACGATCATTTCATGGGCATCCATGAAGCAGGCTATCCCTAGCCTCAGAAAGAGCCAACTACACGCCCCAGACGTCCTGCTACGAGACTACCAGGGGAACCAAGTCCCCATCGTGGGCCAAGGCACATTCCACATCCGTTTCAAGGACATCGAAGCCCAGCTGCCCGTGACCATCGCCAGCGCGCCATTGCAGAACCTTCTGGGGCTTGATTGGTTTGAAGCCCTGGGGTTAGAAGTCACCGGGATCAACGCCATAAGAAACAGCAGCGCTGAACAGATTTTTAAGGAATTCGAGGACGTGTTCAGCCCCGGTCTTGGTAAGTATGTGGGTAAACCAATATCATTCAATTTAGACCCCAAAGTGGCGCCAATCCGACTTAAACCAAGACGAGTGCCTTTTGCACTCCGCCCTAAAATAGACAAAGAGATAGATAAGTTAGTGGAGCAAGGAATCCTTGAGCCGGTAGATCACGCGCGCTGGGAAACGCCCATAGTGACCCCAGTCAAGCCAGACGGATCAGTCCGCATCTGCGCGGACTATAAGTGTACAATTAATGTCGCGCTACAACAGAGCGCATATCCTGTGCCAGTAGTACAACACTTATTGCACTCGTTGGGACCAGGAAAGGTATTTGCAAAGTTAGACATGGCACAAGCTTACCAGCAACTGCCAGTTGATAGCGCCACAGCGGAGGCCCAAACTATAGTGACGCATAGAGGAGCATTCAAATGCAACCGGCTACAATTTGGCGTAAGCATTGCCCCAGGACTGTTCCAGAGCGTCATGGAACGACTGTTGCAAGGGATACCAGGAGTCGTCCCCTATTTTGACGACATCTTGGTGTCAGCTGCAAACGAGGAGCAATTAAACAAAAGAGTCAGATCTGTTTTGGCCAGAATCAGAGAAAAGGGTCTCCGCCTTAAAAAAGAAAAATGCCAAATTAACGTGCCTAGCGTAGAATTCCTGGGTTATAGAATCGATGGTCAGGGAATACACCCCACTTCAAAGAAAATTAAGGCGATCCAGGACGCCCCCACACCACGAAATCAGACCGAGTTGCAGGCCTTCCTCGGATTACTTAACTTCTACAGCGTTTTTCTGAGGCAGAAAGCGACCGTTGCTGAGCCACTACACCGTCTACTCCAGAGGAACGCACCATGGAAATGGGGACGATCAGAAGCTGCAGCTTTCGCCGGGGTAAAGCGCCTGCTCACCACTGACTCACTGCTTGTTCAATACAGCCAGACCCTACCGCTGGTATTGACCTGCGACGCATCACCTTTCGGAGTTGGAGCAGTCCTCAGCCACAGGATGCCCGATGGAAAAGAAGCACCCATCGCGTTCTACTCCAGGACTCTTTCATTGGCCGAAAGGAATTACAGCCAAATGGACAGGGAAGCGCTGGCTGCCGTCGCGGGAGTAAAGCGTTTCCACGAATACCTCTATGGACGTGATTTTGAACTGATCACAGATCACAAACCGCTGTTGGGACTTTTGGCAGGAAACCGCCCCACTCCGGTCTCCCTTTCTCCTCGCATGACCAGGTGGACTGTTTTCCTGGCTGCGTATTCATACAAATTGATACATCGACCGGGTTCCACTCTTGGACACGCAGACGCACTCAGCCGTTGCCCATTACCTGACATTCTGCCAGACCCCACTCCAGAAGTACCGGTATTGCTCATTGACTGTTTGGATTCAGGACCGGTTTCTTCCTACGATGTTGCAAGATTCTCCTCTAAAGACAATTTAATAAAGCAAGTTCAAACTTGGGTTTGGAGGGGGTGGCCAAAGGGAAATGTGGGCCCGGAATTCAAAATGTTTTGGTCAAAACGGGACGAACTCTCAGTATTACAAGGATGTTTGTTGTGGGGGGATCGAGTTGTTATTCCGTATGCTTTACGTAAAAACGTACTAGATGCTTTACATATGGGTCATCCGGGGATTGTTAGAATGAAGGCGTTAGCAAGAAGTTACGTGTGGTGGCCAAACATGGACAAAGAAATAGAGGAGTGGGTGGCCACTTGTGACCCATGCCAGGAATCGAGACCAGCACCCCCGGAAGCGCCCGCCACAGAATGGGAGAAACCCAAAGCACCCTGGTCGCGAATACACATCGACTTCGCAGGGCCATTCCAAGGTCAGACTTTCTTTATAGTGGTAGATGCATACTCAAAATGGCTAGATGTAGTCCTAATGACTTCAACCACGGCAGAGGCAGTCGTAAAGGTTCTACGGCGACTCTTCGCCACCCATGGCCTGCCAGATCTCCTCGTATCCGACAACGGGCCCCAATTCACGGCCATGCACTTTGAAACATTTTTAGCAGGGTTGGGAATCCGGCATGCCCTCATCGCGCCATTCCATCCAGCATCAAACGGACAGGCGGAGAGAATGGTGCGATTCGCAAAAGAGGCCCTCGCCAGGATGGGTCCAGGTGATTGGCAAACACGCATTGACCATTACCTCCTCATTCAACACATTACCCCGAGCGCATCGACGGGTAGGAGCCCCGCTGAACTACTCATGGGTCGTCGACTACGGTCTCACCTAGACCGGCTCCACCCGAATTACTCTGCCACGGCTCCCCCAGACTCTACAAGTAAGATCCGATCTTTCAGGGTAGGGGATTCAGTATACGCTCACAACTACACGGGGGGAACATTGTGGATGCCGGCAAAGATCATTGGCATCACGGGTCCACGATCGTATTTGCTAGAGCTAGAAGATGGGCGGAATTGGAAAAGGCACATCGATCAACTACGGGGTCGCCTAGCACACTCCAACCTTCGAAATGAAGACGAAAGTTTCCTGTCTACGGAAAGTCAGCCACAAGAAAACCCCATCATAGGAAACAACGACGCCGGCGAGCCAAGCGTAGAACAAGACTACACGCATGTAGCAGAGCAAACCCCAGACAACGCAGCCGAACAAACTCCTGAACGCCCGAGCAACAAAGGCACAAGACCTCCAGAACGGGAAATAGAAAAAGCACCCGATCCTGCAACTACTTCGAACCAACCCACAACCAGTCCTGCAACCACTTCAAGCCAACCCGAACTACGACGTTCCTCCCGAGCAAGACAAACACCTACCTACTTAAAGGATTATGTTACCTACCGCAACGTCCCATCTAGGAGGGGAGGGATGTTAGATATTAACATATATCGGGGAAAGTCTTCCCTCTGGTCCGCTCCTACAGCGGGAAACAGGTATCCCTCTGATTGGTCGAGGGGCGTACCCAATCCCTATAAAAGGGGGACCCTCCGACTACCGAACAAGCTGGATCACTACTATTACTAATAAAGAGCTGTTAAGTCACTTCGTGTCCGCAGTCTGTCTCTCGTTGCCCAGATCTAACAGAGATAGATTATAATGAGAGTGAGAGAGGGTCTGAGGGAAGTCCTCCCTTGGCCATCACAGCCAGTGGTGAAATTCAATGTTTTTTACTACCGGTTCTGTGGGCGTGGCGTGGCTTGGTGGTTGCGGCGTGGCTTGGTGGGCGTGGCAAGGGAAGGATACCGCAAAATCTCCATTCCCACCCCACTCTAGGGGCAGCCAGAGGTGGTATTTGCCGGTTCTCTGAACGACTCAAAATTTCCACTATTGGTTCTCCAAACTACTCAACATTTCTGCTATGGGTTCTCCAGAACCTGCTGGATTTCACCCCTGATCTCTCTCTCTCTCTCTCTCTCTCTCTCTCTCTCTCACACACACACACACACACACACACACACACACACACACACACACACACACACACGACATTGAGATTCGCCCCCCCCCCAAGCCAAACACAACCCCCGATGCTTCCCTCAATGAAATCGAGTTTGACACCCCTGCTCTAAAAAGGATGCCACTGCCCCCCCAGCTGTCTGCAAGGAACACAAACCCCTCCATTGCCCGCTATCCTGTCAGAGCGGAGGAAGCTTCTCGGGTGAGAAGCGACACGTCTTCCAAAGGAAGGGGATGGGGGGGAAAGCCTGACAGTCCAGTTGCCTCCTGGAAAGAAAAACAAAAGCAACTTTGGCGCAGGGAGTCATGAAACGAAAACGAAACTCGGGGGCCGCCGAAAGCTAAGGGAGCCGCGGCTGCGTTCTCGGTAAAAAAAACAAAAAGCGCCAACGTCTCCACGACGAATCCAATGCTTAAGCGGCACTCGTGTACCACCCTTCTTCCCCCAGCCACGGCCCCCGCCGTCCTTCCACCCAAAGCCGATTCCAGGCACGGACCGCGCCGCAGTTTCGGTTTCCTCGCTAGGCACGCCTTCTCTTGCGCTTGCGAAGTCCAGCCGCCCGAAAGTAGCCCCGGAGAAAGATAAAACGCGCGTCGTTCTGGAGAACCTGCCCGGTTTTTTCTCCCCTCTTGGGCGATCGGAGGTGAGGATCCTTCAATCATGCCGGGCGCACGGAAGAGATGCTCCGTCTCCGCCGGGGGTCCCCCGGCAGGTTCGGTTTCCAGACCCCCGCGCCGCCTCCGGGGGCCCGAAGGGAAACTTGCCGAAAAGATGCGCGGGCAGCTATCCCAAGAGAAGGATCGGTTGGATTCTGCCGCGGTCTCCTCGCCGCCCCTCGGACCCCCGTTGCTCTTGTTCCCCGCGGTCGGGTACCACCACAGCATCTTCAAAGAGGATCCTGAAGCCGTTTGCCAGATCAGCTGTAAGCAAGGTTACTTAGCGATGGCGCAGACGCCGAAAACCGTGCATCTTTTCGGTCGGTGGCAAGACAAAGCGCATCAGCCCCCCGTGGAAAGACGCGGTGAGTAGCCGTAATCAAAATGCCTCCAAATCCGGACGGCCGACAGATGGCAGCAAAAAAACAAACCAACCCAAAAACCCTTTTATGTTAGAATATAGAATAAGCTCGAAGGGACCTTGGAGGTCTTCTAGTCCAGCCCCCTGCCCAAGCAGGAGAACCTATACCGATTTAGATAAGCGACTATTTAGACCGGAGGTCCCCAAACTTGGCAACTGTAAGACTTGTGGACTTCAGCTCCCAGAATTCTCCAGCCAGCATAGGTGGTTGGAGAATTCTGGGAGTTAAAGTCTACAACTCTTAAAGTTGCCAAGTTTGGGGACCTCTGATTTAGACTCTTCTTAAAAAATCCAGTGATGGAGCGCTCACGGTTTCTGAAGGCAAGCTATTCCACTGATTAATTGTGTAAATTGGTTAATTTACTGGTTAATTTATTGGTTAATTTACACTGCTTAATCACACCAACGTGCCTACCATCCCTGTCCTTAAGTTTCTTTTTATTTGTATCCATTTTATGTATCCAAAATCCAAAATACATATATATGTAAACATATATATGTTTGTATTTGCGTTACAACCCCTGGTATGCCCAAATATGGGAAGGAGCTCATTACTCCCCCTTTCTGTCCTTCGGCTCATTACAGAGGACCATCCAGGCAGAAAACTATATATTTTTTATTTTTAATGTTAATATTTTTAATCTTTATCAGCACAAATACAACACATATATATGTTTATACATATATATGTTGTCTAATACATGCTTGATGAAATAAATAAATAAGTAAATAAATAAATAAGTCAATTCGTAAATCATTTTCCTCACTCTTAGGAAGTTTCTCCTTAATTCCAGGTTGCTTCTCTCTTTGATAAGTTTCCAACCATTGTTTCTTGTCCTGCTCTTTGGTGCTTTGGGGAATAATTTGACCCCCTCTTCTTTGTGGCAGCCCCTCAAATACTGGAATACTGCTATCATGTCACCCCTAATTCTTCTCTTCTTTAGTGTAGTGTGTGTGTACTGTATATCTTTGGTGTGCCCTCTGGTGAGCGACCAGTGAGTAAGGTAGAGGGAGTAACCCAGTCAGATTCGTGAATGAGGGAGGATTTGAACCTGGGCCTTTCAATACTTTTAACCCATGGGGTCTGTCTCTAGTCCAACACTTAATCCAGGGATCTCCAAACTTGACAACTTTAAGACTTGTGGATTTAAACTCCCAGAATTCCTCAGCCGGCATGGCTGGTTTGTGGAATTCTGGAAGTCCACCACTCTGAAAAAGTTGCCAAGTTTGGAAGCCCCTGTTCTAAGCCCCCGAGCCTGTTTGCAGTGTCCTATCTTGTTAAAAATGACAATCCCCACGAAAAAAAATTGCAAGTTTATCAGCATATTAGTTTTGTCTCCTAAATGTTGCAGCCTTCCTAGAAAACAGAAAAGTTGGTAAGAGATGAGGCTTCTTCAATTTGGCACCTTGGCTGATTAAAAAAGGCAAAGGCATCCTGTGGAGTTAAGCCTGGTGACTATATCCACCTTATGAAAAGTTTTTCCTGCTCCTGGGATATTTTTTCCCCAACTTCTCAATTTAGCCAGTAGCCTCTGTGTTTCATTTTATTGTTGTTGTTACAGCTTGGCTGTAACTCATATTTATGACAGTTGCAATGTTCCGGGGTCATATGATCAGGTTTTACACCCTTCTGACTAGCAAAGTCAATAGGGAAGCCAGATTCACTTGACCATATTACTAACTTAAGAGTTGCAGTGATTCATTTAATAATTGTGGAAAGAAAACGGGGCATAAAAATATGATTGCCTCTGCTCCTCTCTAACTCCCACTTCACAATGACTCCAGCCTTTCAGTCCAGCAGAATTCCTAATGTGGCATAGTACCAATTAAGGTACAGTAATCATTGGTGAGAATCATGGTGGACATTGTCTTGTTATGTCTTGCAGGGAGCATCTCCTCAAAAGAGAAGATATACTCACTGGATTGTGAAGCATCTCACCTGCTTATTCTCTCATCAAATGGAAAGCTTTCAGAGCATGATATTACAACCAAACCCCCACAAATAAGGTAGGAATTTTCTTATTATATATTAATGGTAAGGGAGTTGGGGTTTTTTTTAAACTTGAATGAACAAGGCTCATGGGTGAGAGAATAATCATCATTCAATTTGCTGATTCCATGACTTCATTTCATTTCATTTCATTTCATTTATTAGCACTTATATACCGCCCCCTCTCCCGAAAGGGACTCGGGGCGGTGTACAGTCCGTATTAAAAAACACCAAATAAAATACATGTATGCATAGGAGGAGGATAAAATAGGCCAAAACTGTACAGCTAATAAGTAAACAATATAAAAATTTAAAATATCATACAATTTATACACTATCCCTCTAAAAGCCAGTAAAAAGTATATGCCAGGGGGGTAGACGTTGTAAATTATGCCAAACCAGCCAGTCGGAACAGGTGTGTCTTCAGTTTCTGTCGGAAGGAGCGGAGGTCAGTAGTGGTTCTAATGTCGGGGGGGAGGTCATTCCAGAGGGTTGGGCCCATCACAGAGAAGGCCCTACTCCTCGGTGTCGCCCGTTGGCATTGCCTCGTGGACGGCACCAGGAGAAGGCCCTCCCTGTGAGAGCGGATTGGCCGCAGGGATGTGTGCGGGAGGATGCGATCCCGCAGGTAACTAGGCCCTATGCCATGGAGCGCTTTAAAGATGGTAATCAGAACCTTGAACCGCACCCGAAAGACCACAGGTAGCCAGTGCAGCTCGCGCAGGAGAGGTGTTACGTGGGAGTACCTAGTACTCCCCATGACTATCCGCGCGGCTGCGTTCTGGACTTGTATACAAAGAAACAGATGCTTTTAAAAGTAAACTTGATAGAAGAATGTCTCTGGGGATTCTCAGTCATCCAGGTCTTGGCTGTCCGAAAAGTACTTTTCAAAAGGCAGCTGGACTTTCTTGGGTTATTTTTCCTTGAAAACATTTCATTTCTCATCCCTGAAGTGTCTTCAGTTCTGATCGAAGAATGCAAGATTAAAACAATAGGGTTATTTTTGTTCCGCAAATTTCTGCTTTCCTTTTTGCTGTGCTTATAATGAAAATAAACATGAATGCAATTAGCCACCTGAAAGTTTTCTTCCAAAAGAAAAGGAGTTGTATTCTCACTATTTTGGGGCACATTTTTAAAAAGAAGACAATCACATACCTAGAGGTGCCACAACATGTATTGCCTTCCCTTCCTCATTCAGATTCTTATTTTTTAAATAATTTTTTTTATTTTTAATTTTCAAAACAAACACAACACATAAAATCTTCCTTCTTTACATACTGTAGAAAGTGTATTAGTTGGTTACAAAAGGCTTTCAACCAGATTCTTAATATAAACATTCAAGAGACCTTGGCCTAGGACTGAACATTGTAGCAGCCCAATATCTCTTTCCAATTGTTTATTTATTTATTCCTTCATTCAAATTCTATAACCGGCCATCTGATTACCGTATTTTTCGGACTATAAGATGCTCTGGACTTTAAGATGCACCTACCTTTTGGGGAGGAAAACAAGGGGGGGGGAACCTGCCTTCTGCCTCCAAGCATCCATCCGGTATTCATCTGGTTTATTTGTCACGGCCCATTCACCGTGGTCTGTTTGCCGCCACTCATTTGCCGCCGCCACTGTCCGTTCACTGTGGCCTGTTCAGCATGGCCCATTCATCTGTTCGCCACGGCCCATTCTCCGCAGCCACCTGTTCACCTGCCTGTTCACCGCTGCTGCCCGTTCGCCATCACTGCAGCCCATTCTAGAACAGCTGATTGGCGCCATACCAACCCCCTCCCCCTACTGAGTATAAGATGCACAGACATTTCCACTGACTTTTTTGGGGAGGAAAAGTGAGTCTTATATTCTGAAAAATACAGTAATTGAAAATGCCAGCATGTTTACTACCCATGGATTGATCTTAATATTTGATTAGTGCCATGAAGTCAATCTTGGACTCTTATTGACTACATAGCAGGGGTGGGTTCCTGCCAGTTCTAACCTGTTCTATAGAAGAAGTTCCACAAATCTACCGTGCCGTTTAGAGCCGGTTCCAGCTCCCTCCCCCCACCCATCCGCACATAATCAAGATGAAGAGCGAGAGGAGGAATTCTGGGAGTTGAAGTCCACAAGTCTTAAAGCTGTCAAGTTTGAACACCCCTGGGTTTTTTTTTCTCTAAAGGGTTAGGAGTGCAAGGGTCTTGTAACGTGACAGCTTTAAGACTTGCGTGCTTCAAATGCCAGAGTTTCTGAGCCAACACTTTGGTTGCTAAGCAAGAGCATTGTTAAGTGAGTTTCACCACATTTTAGAAGTTGGCCATGCCCATCCAGTCACATGGCTGGCAAGCCACTCCCCCAAAGCAGGCCACACCTAAAGAAGAGGTTCTAAAAAATTTTGAAACCCACCACTGCTACATAGATACCTTTTCTCTCTGATAATCCTTTTCTTGATGCATTCAAAATAACTGAATGAAAGAGTTGGAAGGGCCTTTGGAGATCTTCTAGTCCAATCCCCTGCTCTAGCAGGAAACCCTGTACCATTTCAGACAAATATTAGCCCAATCTCTTCTTAAAAACCTCCAGTGTTGGCGCACCCACAACTTCTGGAGGCAAGGGCTTCCACTGATTCATTGTTCTCTCGGGAAATTTCGCCTTAGTTCTAGGTTGCATCTTTCCTAGATTAGTTTTCATCTGTTGCTTCTTGTTCTACCCTCAGGTGCTTTGGAGAATAGATTCTCTCTCTCTCTCTCTCTTTCTCTCTCTCTCTCGCCCCCTCCCTCCCTCCTCTCTCTCTCTCTCTCTCTCTCTCTCTCTCTCTCTCTCTCTCTCTCTCTCTCACACACACACACACACACACACACACACACACACACTTCCTTCCTTTGTGGCAATCCCTTAGATACAGGTAGTCCTCAACTTACAACCACAATTGAACCCAACATTTCTGCTGCTAAGTGAGACATTTGTTAATTGAATTTTGTCCCATTTTACAACCTTCCTCGCCACAGCTGTTAAGCGAATCACTGCAGTTGTTAAGTTAGGAACACAGTTGCTAGGTGAATCTGATTTTCCCATTGACTCTGCTTCTCAGAAAGTCGCAAAAGGGGATCACATGACCCCAGGATGCTACAACCGCCATAAATATGAGTCAGTTGCCAAGCATCTGAATTTTGATCACATGACCATGGGGATGCTGGAACAGTCTTTAAGTGCGAAAAACAGTCATAAGTCACTTTTTTCAGTGCCGTTGTAACTTTGAGGCCTCGGTAAATTAACTGCTGTAAGTCGAGGATAAGTTCCAATACCTGTATTGGAACCCTGCTATCATGTTGGTCATGGCTACCGTAACCAAATCCCTTTCCCTTGCTGTTGGTCATCTTCTTCTCTTTTCTTCCATCTTCCCCAGCATTAGGGCCTTCTTCATAGAACTGGACCTTCCCATAATGTGTCTGAAATAAGGCAGTTTGAATCTGGTCATTTATGCCTCAAGTGAGAACGACTGGTAGAGTCATATGAAAATACAGAGCTATACTATATTGCCAAAAGTATTTGCTCACCCATCCACATAAATCAGACTGTTGTGAGCGAATACTTTTGGCAATATAGTGTATTTGTGAAGCACGCCTCTCAATGACCGGTATTTTTAATCCTTGACTTCCTTGTCTACTTCTTATAGAAGAGGTGTTGATAACTGAACAGCATATATTCCTTTTTTTCTTTTTTCTTTTTTCAGGCTATTGAAAGAATTAGGAAACAAACAAATTGTTCAGATTGCATGTGGTGACCGTCATTCCATGGCTCTTTCAAAAGGTATTGGCTGCTTGTGCACTTCTTTTAACAACTCTCTTATTTGTCTTCTACTTCAGTTGGGATGTCAGCAACAAGCAATTGTTGTAGAGATAAAATCAAGGAAAAAGATTCCACATGTACCATTCTGAACTCTCAAGGCAAAATGGGATAGAAATTCTTTCTTTCTTTCCTTCTTTCTTTCTTTCTTTCTTTCTTTCTTTCTTTCTTTCTTTCTTTCTTTCTTTCTTTCTATCTATCTATCTATCTATCTATCTATCTATCATCTATCTATCTATCATCTATCAATCAATCAATCAATCAATCAATCAATGGCTCTGTGAATGTATGTTCCAGCATAACTCTGGAACGCCTAAAGCAATTTCAACCAAACTTGATACACAGATGACTTACTCTCTGGAAACAAATACTGTGGGAGTAAGACACCCCTAACACCCCTCGGGGGCGGGGTGTTCTTTTAAGATACAGCCTGTTTTGCCTTAGAATGGCTTCTACTGTACTGCCATAAAATGGCTTCTACTGTACAGCACAGTGGAGTTGCCGCGTTTAACGGCTTCGCAGTACTCCACAACAGGGCTCCCTCTGGTTAAGAGGGAAAATCCAACATTAGAAATTACGTTTGGTCATTTGGACATTTTTCCCCTATAAATAAATACTCAGGCAATGCTGGGTTATCAACTAGCATATAGATAAATATAAAAGGTTAACGGCTTCCTTTTATGTGCTGTATTCAGGAGGAGAACTCTTTGCCTGGGGTGAGAATGAACATGGCCAGCTTGGAATGGGAAAGGTGATGGGTCACATTAAGGAACCGCAGCTGGTACAAGCAGTGGAAGGCATTCCTTTGATTAACATTGCAGCTGGATCTGCTCACAGCATGGTTGTCTCTATGTTTGGGACTGTTTACTCTTGGGGAAAGAATCTGTATGGACAACTTGGCCTTGGAGACACAGAAGGTGAGGAGAAATTGTGGAAATGGAATGGAGGAGAATGTCAGGGTTCCATATAGCATCCAAAAGTAAATCAGAGTCCAAGGCAAAGTATTGCTCAAAGTTCCAATTTATTAAGAGAGCCATGTTGGCACATCTGGGAAAACCCAAATCTGAAAGTTTTCCCCACCCAGTTGAAAGTTCACGATCTTGCCCCCACACCCACTAGTCCATCACATGGTCCAATCTCCCATTGCCATGCTGGCAGTTTCACCCATCCAGTTCCGGTCAGTTGCAGAGGTGCAGAGACAAAGGATGACCTTGGCTTTCTAGAAAGAATTTTGTTATGGCTACATATCATCTAACTCCGTACAATCCCCCCTCCCATTTTCCCACAATAGAAAAGGCATAGTAGAATAATAGAAAGTGTGGCGGGCCAAAGATCCAAAAGGAATATGGCTGCAGACCTGACAGAGACATTTGAGATATGCTCATTTATAATCATAGGAAATGGGTCACCTGAACATTGGTCTCTGAGCTTGGTTATTTCTTGCAGACATTTCTTCACCAAACTAGGTAATATCATCAGTGCACTGAAAACAATCAAGTTCATCAGAGAGCACCAAGGACTGTGCATCTTCTAGGATATGGGTGTGAAACTCGTGGTGTCACGTTGCTGTCACGTGATGTATCACTATGTTTTCCCCTTCGCGGAGCTGGGATGGGTGAGGCCTGCATGGGATGCGTCTGGTCCATGGGCCATCAGTTTGACACCCCTGTTTTAGGAGAAGATGGTCCTGAGGGTAATTTAGATCAACACATCTGGAAAGCTCTTCCAATAAGAAAATTCAATGGTGAAGCCAGCAAGGAAGGTTGCAAATTACACTTATGTGATGTTCCAATTAATGACCATGGTAATTTGCTTAATGACCATGGAGAAAAAATTACAAAATCAGATGCAGTCCCATGATGTCTCACTTAATGTCCACACTGCTTAACAATGCATTTTGGGGTCTCTATTGTAGTTGTAAGTTGAGGACTACCTATATGTTCCTAAATAGAGAAAGGAAGCACAGTACTTGATAGAGAATCCAATTTTGTATGTAAAAAGAATTTCAAACTCTGCCAAATTATTTTATTTCACTCTGTGTGTGTGTGTGTGTATGTGTGTGTGTAGTTTTATCAACAAGAATAAAATGCAAAACAGAAAAACAGAAAGACATACATCCAACACTAACAATAAAAAAGAAAAGGAACTGTACAAAAAAGGGAAAACATGACCCAAATATTAAATCAATTTAACATTAAATATAAACATAGAATTCACCATGACTGGATGCTGAGAAAAAAAATAAGAAAAAGATTGATAAATCCCCGCCCCTTTACATAACAGGTCTACAAATAGTTATAAGTTTTCCCATCTCGATTTAACAAAAATACTAAATTAAATAAAGAAATATTCCAAGTAAGGGGATCTCTATCTGATAATCAAATTGGCCCAACATCTGGACCATAGAATGAATGAATGGGTGTGTGTGTGTGTGTGTTTTCGTAGATTTTCACGGTGTAGGTATGCTGGTCTTGTTTATTTGGGTCTTTTCCCGTGTAAGATTGAGATTGTCTTGGCAACGTTTGGGCAAGGTCTAGCTCGCCATCTTCAGGCTGGTGTTTTTGGCTTTGTGTTTTATTCACTTTACTCACAAAAACACGAAGCCGAAAACACCAGCCTGAAGATGGCGAGTGAGACCTCGCCTAAACATTGCCAAGAAAATCTCAATCTTACACAAGAAAAGACCCGAATACAACAAGACCTGTGTGTGTGTGTGTGTGTTTTAAGTAAGTAAGCTCCCCGTTAGGAGAGCGAGTGTGCAGAGAAGCGTAATGAGAGTGGTATGGAAGAACATGCACAAACCAGCATACAGAGACACCGAATAGTATAAATAATAGTAGTTTACTATGTGGAAATATAGAGGTATTCAAGTTCAATTTAAAGTCCAAGTCATACACGATTCAGTCAGTCAGTTGTCAATGTTCTAAGTTAAGGAATGATCCTTCAAACACAGCCCAGTATCAAATAATCAGTTTAGTACTCAAAACAGCTAACAGTAGCAAAAACACAGTAACTCACGATACATCCACCGATCAGCCTCTAACAAACTGAGAACTAAGTCATTCTGGCTCCCTCTTATGGCTGCTTGAGGTAACAGCAACCAATCACATTACAGCAGTACATAAAGAAACAGTACTACCATCCTGGTTTATATATTGCTAACTCAACTGTTAGCTTACATTCCTAACTGTGTGTGTGTGTGTGTGTGTGTGTGTGTGTGTGTGTGTATGTATCTATGTATCTATGTATCTATTTATTTGTGTTACAATCCCCGGTATGCCCAAATATGGGAGGAAGCTTACTACTCCCCCTTTCTGTCCTTCGGCTCATTACAGAAAACCATCCAGGCAGAAAACCATATTTTTATTTTTAATGTTGCCTTTTTATATTTGTGTTGTATTTGTGCTGATAAATAAATAAAGGGAGACTAGTATAGATCTATTTCAAGCTATTTAGCTCTCATCAGCTAGCCATACCCTTACTGGGATTTGAACCTGGGCTGCATTACATATTAGGCAGGAGTCTTAGCCACTAAGCCACAGGCTCTCCTCCTTATCAGCTGAGCCAGGGAAATAGGTATGTATTTGTGTTACAACCCCTGGTATGCCCAAATATGGGAGGGAGCTCACTACTCCCCCTTTCTGTCCTTCGGCTCATTACAGAAAACAATCCAGGCAGAAAACCATATTTTTATTTTTAATGTTGCCTTTTTATAATTGTGTTGTATTTGTGCTGATAAATAAATCCCAGTAAGGGTATGGCTAGCTGATGAGAGCTAAATAGCTTGAAATAGATCTATACTAGTCTCCCTTTATTTATTTATCAGCACAAATACTATATATATATATATGTGTGTGTGTGTGTGTATGTATGTATGTATGTATGTATGCATGTATTTGTGTTACAACCCCTGGTATGCCTAAATATGGGAGGAAGGTCACTACCATGCAGGCAGAAAACCATATTTTTATTTTTAATGTTGCCTTTTTATATTTGTGTTGTATTTGTACTGATAAATAAATAAAGGGAGACTAGTATAGATCTATTTCGAGCTAATTAGCTCTCATCAGCTAGCCATACCCTTACTGGGATTTGAACCTGGGCTGTATTATATCTTAGGCAGGAGTCTTAGCCACTAAGCCCTAGGCTCTCCTCCTTATCAGTTGAGCCAGGGAAATAGGTATGTATTTGTGTTAGCTTAGTGGCTAAGACTCCTGCCTAAGAAATAGATATATATATCTATTTTGCCCATGTCTGGACGTGGTTATGTTTAATTTTCCTTTTTACCTTTCAGATAGATACATTCCTGAATATGTGAAGGCATTGGAGCATAAGAAGACAGTTTTTATTTCATGTGGTGGCGAGCACACTGCAGTTCTCTCAAAGGTTTATACTGACTAATTTTAAAAACTTTTCATCTGATCTGTATGATACCTTGTATGCTATCTTCCTCTCAGATTCACTTTCTAGGAGTTTGTCTCAGAACAAGTGAGAGAGGTGCCAGTCCTCATGATGTTTCTGAAGGCTAGAAAGAGTCTTGGAAAACTGTTGAGATGAACACTGGCCCACACAATATTCTGAGGCTCTTTCTATAAACAGAGGGATAGAATCAAGATCGCGTGAAGTGTTAATACTAGTTAATAATGCCTTGGTAAAGCCACACTTGGAATACTGCAGTTTAGGTCGCCACGATGTAGAAAAGATGTGGAGACTCTAGAAAGAGTGCAGAAAAGAGCAACAAAGAGGATTAGGGGACTGGAGACTAAAACATACAAAGAACGGTTGCTGGAACTGAGTATCTCTAGTTTAATGAAAAGAAGGACTAGGGGTGGCATGATAGCAGTGCTCCAGTATCTCAGGGGCTGCCACAAAGAAGATGGAGTCAAGCTGTTCTCCAAAGACTGAGCAAGAAGCAATGGGTGGAAACTAATCAAGGAGAGAAGCAACCTAGAACTAAGGAGAAATTTCCTGACAGAATCATTAATCAGTGGAACAACTTGCCTCCAGAAGTTGTGAATGCTCCAACACTGGAGCAGTTTTTGAGAAGAGATTGGATAACCACTTGTTTAAAATTGTGTAGGGTTTCCTGCCTAAGCAGTGGT
Organism: Natrix helvetica; assembly: GCF_964273705.1. Lineage (NCBI taxonomy): Eukaryota > Metazoa > Chordata > Lepidosauria > Squamata > Natricidae > Natrix > Natrix helvetica. Next base: position 14,602,056 of record NC_138558.1, read on the forward strand.
TTGAACTACAAGACCTCCAAGGTCCCTTCCAATTCTGTTATTCTATTCTATTCTACCTTGCGTTGACTGGGTTTGCTTGTCAGCAACTATACAGAAAGGGAAGGTGAATGGACGTGAATAGTGGACCTGCACGGGGTGGGGAGAAGGCTGAAGGCTTCTAGGAGTAGTGGGACAGGAAGATGCTTTTCAGGAAGCTGGGACAAGTAACAGGAGCTCACCCCGTTACGGTGGCGCTAGGGATTTGAACCGCTGAACTGCTGACCTTCTGATCGACAAGTTCAGCGTCTTAGCCACTGAGCCACCGCATCCTGTGTGTTGCAGAATATTGACTCTATCCTTTCTACTATGTACTGCCATTCCTCCTTCCCTTCACAATGTGTGCAGTTTTTTTTTAAACAAGCCGAGCGACAAAGGCTTTGTGTCGAGCTATGCCATGTTTTTTCTTCTTTCCCATTAAGGATGGATTAGTCTGCACCTTTGGATCTGGCTGCTTTGGACAGCTTGGCCACAATTCCACCCGCAACGAGCTGTTTCCACGTCTTGTGGCAGAGCTGTTTGGTGCACGAGTGACTCAGGTGGCCTGCGGAAGGTGAGAAAAACCCTTTTCCTTCCAAATATTTGATGGTGTCCAGAGGACAACTAATATCAAGTGAAATCAGGAAAAGGTTCCTGCCCTCCAAAGTTGTACATCAGTGGAACAGAAGCAACAACAAGCAAGAGAAACACATACCGTATTTTTCAGACTATAAGACGCATCAAGATTTTGAAGGGGTAAATTTTAAAAAAACAAGTTTTTGCACTCTGCCGGCCTCCCAAACCCTTCTCATGCCTCTTTTTTGGGGGAAAAAAAGGAGGGGATGCAGAGGTTTTGGGAGGCTTGTGGAGTACTGCTGGGAGCTGGGGGGGGGACAAAAACGATCAAAACCAGCCCATTTTTTGCTCGTTTTTGCCCTCCCCAGCCCTCAGGAGCACTTTAAAAGCCTTCCAAACCCTCTGCACGTCCATTTTTGCAAAGGGGCGAGGTTTCGGGAGGCCAAAAATGCTGTATTAAGTGTATAAGAGGCACACAGGTTTTCAGCCTCTTTTTTGGGGGAGGGAAAGGTGCGTCATATACGCCGAAAAATACGGTACATCGATATATGCTGTTGAGCTGCCCTTGAAGACCAACTGGAAGCTTCAACTGGTCCAGATTACAGAAGCAAAAATGATGCTTCAGCATGTCTGTCGGATACCTCTGCTTCAGGAACTGTACTGGTGCCCAGTATTGTTCTAGGTTCGATTCAAGGTGCTGCTGATTGCCTATAAAACCTACATAGCAGGACCCCTAGATTACTTGAGGGCCCACCTATCTTCCACGCTTTCTTCCCACCCAGCATGAGCCAACAGAGTCAGTGTGCTCCAGGTTCTTCCAGTGAAACAATGCCATGTATGATGATCAGAGAGATTTCTCTGGAATGAGATTCCTTCTCATTGCAATGTTCTAGGGCCATGATGGCGAACCTATGGCACGCGTGCCACAGGTGGCACATGGAGCCATTTCTGAAGGCACGTGAGGCGTTGCCCTGTCAGCTCCAGCGCACATGCGTGTGCTGAGAAGCTGATTTTCGGCCTTGATTTTCAGCCATTTTTCTCCCTTTGGAGGCTTCCCTGAAGCCTCCGGAGAGAGAAAAGCGGTCCAACGGGCAACACAGAAATCTGTTCCCAAACCTCCGCTTTGTGTGTTGGGCTGTTTTTCCCCCTCCAGAGGCTTCAGGAGGCTTTCCTAAAGTCTGTGGAGGGCAAAAAAACAACCTAATACGCCTTCTGGAAGTCCGGAGGCTTCAGTCAGGCCTGCGGGCATGCGGGCGGTGGTGGTGTTCTGCACGCATGCACCGGGGGAGCGCATTGCATTATGGGTGTAGGCACACATATGTGCAACTCCCCCCCACGTTCCCCACGCTTTTGGCATGCCTTGACAAAAAGGTTAGCCATTACTGTTCCAGGGACATGAGATCAACTTTTGCCACCTTCTGACAAGCAAAATCAATGGGGAAGCCAGATTCACTTCATAACCAGGTTACTAACTTATCAACTGCAGTGATTCACTTAACAACTGAGGCAAGAAATCCTGTAAAAAGGGTCAAAGGTCACTGAACAGAAATGTTGGGCTCAATTGTAGTCGTAAGTCGAGGACTACCTGTACTGCTTCAGAGTCTTAAAGAAACAACAGAACAGGAACACGTTGTGGTCAACAGTTGTAATATCTTCTCAGTTTATAAGGGCCTGATGCGATCAATAAAACTTCTACCTGTGAATTATCTATGATTCTCCAAACAGATGGCACACTTTGGTGTATGTCCCGGCGCTTGGGGAAATATATTCATTTGGCTATGGAGCAGAAGGGCAACTTGGAGAAGGAAGAACAAGTGACCAACTGGTTCCTCTTCCTCTCAGTCTGGCTATTCATAATGAAAAACACATGAAGAACAGTAAGTCACACCATTTTACAAGCTGAACGTTATACGCAAAGGACAAGCTAAATCCCAAAGCCTAAAATAAATTTTCAGATTACAATAAACACAAGGATGCATATAGAGAGATGTGAGTAGTAGGGCAAAATGTGACCCAGACATACACAAAAAGGCCACGTCAAAGAAAAAAAGATTGAGATAGGATATTGGCTTGTGGTTATAATTATGTTGCCTTGCTAGACAATCCAGCTTTGGCAGTATAAGTATTCTGAAATAAGTTTCAGATTCTAATTCCGCGTGCCAAGATGGTTCTGGACATGCAGTGATTGATCCTGATGAGATAGTGAGAAGTTTCTTTTTGTGAAGTAGCTTGCACTCTAAGTAGCATTAGCCAAAGTTCTACTAATCCAGGGATGTCAAACTCGCAGTATCATGTGACGTATTGGGACTCCCCCCCCTCTTCGCTAAACCAGGGTGAGTGTGTCCAGCCCGTGACATAGCCAGCCCGTGGACCGTGAGTTTGACACCCCTGTACCAGTAATGGTATTCTCTTTTCTTCACTACCGGTTCGGTAGCGGGAGTGTGCACGTCTGGGCATGCACAGAACCTTCTGTGCATGTGTAGAAAGTCCGTGATGACGTCTGGGTGGTTGGGCGGAGTCTCATGCCGCTGCCACTATCTGTTCGCCCAAACTAGTGCCAATCGGCAGAATGCCTTGTACTAACCAGATTCTGCATAGAAATCTTTCTTAATCTTAAGGGAAGAGTCACTCTTTTTTCTGTCTCTTACTAAAGGAAGTACCTTGGACAAGGTAGTTAAAATCATTGCCGGAGACAACCAAAGTATTGTGCTTCGCCTGGAGGAAAAGGTAACCAAATGGGGAACTTGCCAATAAACATGTATAATTTCTAATACAAAATGCCAACATTTACTTGAACCCTGGAGTGGGGGGGGGAAATGGAGATTTTACAGTATCCTTCCCCTGCCACGCCCACCAAGCCACGCCCACCAAGCCATGCCACGCCCACAGAACTGGTAGTAAAAAGTTTGGAATCCCTTCACTGCTCTTCATGGATTTTTCATGAAATAATTTCACTATTTTTATAATGCTGTTCTCTGCATTAGAGACCTTTATATACAGCTTTTCCTGATCTGTGGTTTAAACATTGTACAAGATATGTGAACATAATTTTTACCTTTTTTTCCCCCCAGAATGCATACAGTAATGTAGTGCAAACACTAGCCACAGTGGAGGAGGAGAAGGTTGCTAAGTGGTTGTCCAATTCAGATCCCAGCTGCTGGAATAATATCAAATGGTAAATGCCATATGGATAATCTGATTTCTGCAGTTCTTTCAAACAAATAGATAGGTAGTCCTCACTTATCAGCAGTAATTGAGATTGGGAACGTCATTGCTAAGCAGTGACGTGCGGTGAGGTTTATGGCTGGTGAGGCTGGTGACGTCATCAGGAAGGCAGGGAATGGGACCACGTGTGCTGGAGGCTCAGGCTGCCTCAGCCTCCAGCACATGTGATCCCATTCCCCGCTTTCCTGAGCGTGCTCCGCCGGCTCACGCTCCACAGTCCTTGAAAGCGACTGGGGAACGACAAGAACCTTCCTGCCTCTGCTGGACTTTGCGCGCTCCTCACGACTGCATACAGTCACGAGGAGCGCGCGAAATCCAGCAGAGGCAGGAAGGTTCTCGTCGTTCCCCAGTTGCTTTCGTGCCTTCGTCATCCGGGAGCGCCGACAACATTTCTGCTTCCGCCCTCCGCAGCTCCCGGGCGCGCCCGGATGGAGGTAGCCAGAATTTAATTTAATTTTAATTTAATTTAATGCTTCTAGACCGCCCCCTCTCCCGAAAGGGACTCGGGGCGGTGTACAGTTCATACAAAATATAACAAGATACAATAAAATTAAATATGTACAGTTGACAGTTGACATGGAGGAGGTTAAAATGCCGTTAAAAGAACTGTACAAAGCAGATATAAAATAAATTCAAACCCCTAAAAACAAATACAGTAAATTAAAAAAAACCTAAAATAACCAGATATAGTACGTTTGCCAGGAGGGACAGTTGAATTATGCCAGGCCTGCTAATCGGAACAGGTGAGTCTTCAGTTTTTGCCGGAAGGAGCGGAGGTCAGAAGTGGTTCTAATGTCGGGGGGGAGGTCATTCCAGAGGGTTGGGCCTATCACAGAGAAGGCCCTGCTCCTCGGTGTCGCCCGCCGGCATTGTCCAGTGGATGGCACCAGGAGAAGTCCCTCCCTGTGTGAGCATATTGGCCGCAGGGATGTATGTGGGAGGATGCGATCCCGCAAGTAACTAGGTCCCGTGCCATGGAGCGCTGGCAGTCGCTAGGTCCCGTGCCATGGAGCGAATGGCGGTGAGGCAGTCCGGCGGGCGAGCGACCGAGGATCAGGCTGCCTCACTCGCTCTTTCGTCTGGATGACGAAGGCACGAAAGCGACTGGTTCCCCAGTCGCTTTCGTGCCTTCGTCATCCGGGAGCGGCAACAACATTTCTGCCTCCGCCCTCCGCAGATCCCGGGGGCGCCCGGACGGATGTATATAATATTATAATATTATATATATATATATATAGTATATAATATTATATACTATTATTTCATGAAGAGAGGTGAGGCTCTGCCTCCCCTGCCTCCCCTGACCGCACGTCCCTGTTGCTAAGTGATGTGGTCATAAAGTGTGAGATCATTGTGGGCTCATTGGCTTATGACAGCAGTTCCAGCAAATCCCAGTTGCCATCGTTGGTTAAATCCCATGTGGATGCAGCTTCTTGCAATCATATTTTCATCACTTGTGGCCTCCCGCTGGCTTCCCCATAGACTTGCTTGTCCAAAGTCAACAATGTTGGCCACAAATGGACACTGCATAGCCATAGCTATGAGCACTGACTGTAAGTCCCCCTTGTTTGGTGCCATCGTATCTTCAAACTGTCGCTGAATGAGTGGTCATTAAATTACCACTCTCTGCTGTAAGTTAGCATTTGTGAAACAGTCTCATAAATCCAGAGTCAAATGCAACTGATTGATATCTAATCAATCGAAATCAGGTTGATGTGTTTCCCCATTTAATGGTATTAGTCTCATTTTAGAAATTCTTTAGGGATTCTTTAAAGGGACACGGTGGCTCAAAAGGGATGCGGTGGCTCAGTGGCTAAGACGCTGAGCTTGTCGATCAGAAAGGTCAGCAGTTCAGTGGTTCGAATCCCTAGTGCTGCGTAACCAAGTGATGTCCCCTTATTTGTCCCAGCATCTGCCAACCTAGCCATTCGAAAGTACATAAAAAATGCAAGTAGAAAAATAGGAACCACCTTTGATGGGAAGGTAACAGTGTTCTGTGCACCTTCAGCGTTTAGTCATGATGGCCACATGACCATGGAGACATCCTTGGACAGCGCTGGCTCTTTGGCTTTGAAACAAAGATGAGCACCACCCCCTAGAGTTGGGAATGACTAGCACATATATGCTAGGGGAAACTTTACCTTTAGGCATTCTTTGGTTTAAACTAAAGTCATTGATCCTTAATTTTAGCCTAAAAACCACCAATATATTTTATATAAGAATATGCACGTAAGTACATACATATGTTACACTATTTCTTTTTCAAATAAGCATTTCAAAGAGCACATAAATGTATGTGAAGCTCAAATCAAACAACTTCCTAATAGATATGTCAAACAGAAACAACAATAATTGTCCGCACCTCCTTATTGGGCCATGTAGATTGCAGTCCAAGCCTAACCACCTTCCAAGAGCATTAAATATTTCTCTTTTCATTTTTAATTTATTAAAAGTAAAGTCTTCTTTACTATCTTTAGCTGCATCTAACTTTGGCGTTCACAATATATCTAGAAGATGCTAAACTGGAGGAGACTGTTGTAGACATTTTTTGACATTACTTCACCAGCAAACTGGTAACTTCTGGATTCCTGGATCTATGAACTCCTGCAAGTAACTTTATGGCTTTTGATGGAAGAAAAGATCTTTTATGTTTGTCTTACAATAGAGAATGTGATAGAAGTGGTCTTGCTGTTGTTATTTCTCTCTTGCCCTTTTATTACAAAATCTTTGTAATTTCAGTACTATATGACTTTCTGCAAGGGAGGAAAGGTACCACAAAATTCATTTTCAAAAGGAAGTTGGAAGCAGCTAGGTAGCTTTATACGATTCTTGACCATTTCATCTTAGTTATAAATTTCTGAAATCAAACTAATACAAACACTGCTTGTGTTTCTTTCCCATAAACAGGAATATTAAGTTGATCTTCTCATCAGCAGCTTGCATCAATGGCAGCTTTCTACAACAGAGGTAACTTGCATCCATCAAATAACTGATATATTTTCTAACTGTTATTATAATTTAAGGAAGACATGCTTAATGTAGAGCAAAACTAAAAAGGAGGTGTATTTATCAGGGGTGGCGCAGTGGTTAGAATGCAGTATTGCAGGTTAATTCTGCTGACTGCCAGCAGTTCAATTCTGACTTGCTCGAGGTTGACTCATCCTTCCCTCCTTCCAGGATTGGTAAAAAGAGGAGCTAGATTTGTTGGGGGCCCATATGCTGACACTATAAACCACTTAGAGAGGACTGTAAAGTGCAGTGAAGTGGTATATAAGTCTAAGTGCTACTGCTATTGCTATCAGTCTTTTTGGACCATGCTATTAGTGTATGTGTGTGTGTGTGTGTGTGTGTGTGTGTGTGTGTGTGTGTATATATATATATATATATATATATATATATGTATATATAATGTTGTATTTGTGCTGATATATATATATATATATATATACACACACACACACACACACACAGATTACTTACTTTCTGGAAACAAATACTGTGGGGGTAAGACACCCCTAACAGCCCTTGGGGGAGTGTTAAAATACAGCCTGTTGTGCCTTAAAATGGCTTTTACCGTACTGCCTTAAAATGGCTTCTACTGAAGTTGCCATGATAACGGCTTCACAGTACTCCACAAGGGGGCTCCCTCTGGTAAGGGGGAAAATCCAACATTAGAAATTGCGGCAACATTCGTGGAAGGAGGGTTGGGATAAATAAATATCCCAGCAGTGCCGGGTTATCAGCTAGTTATTATAAAAGAGGTCTGGTTGATACAACCTAGTGATCAACAGAGTAACCTTCATACCCAAATCTAATCCAAATCTTTCACAATCTGTAAATTTCCATGAAGTAGAGAAGTGGCTATGATGGTGATTGATCCATATGTTTCCCGCAGAGAGGAAAAATTCAGAACATTTGAAAAGACTGTTGGTGTTGATATGTCAGCTGTTCTTCTTTTCTGTAAGAAGATTGCCACTAAGCCTAAAGTCTTCACAAAGGTATAATGTGCCCTTCAGATTTCACAGATGGGATATAATAGAATATTTCCTGGTGTTTGTCTTTGGGGAGTAAATAATTCTGAGTGGGCCGAGAAGCTTGTAAGAAAGCTTTTTATACCAAGATTGTCCCTGTAATTTAGGGATGTTGCAGAATGCAGAGTCTATTCAAAACCAGCAATTCTTTTACCTAGAGCAAGGTGTCAAACTCAATTTGATTGTGGGCCGCATCAGGGTTGTGTTTGATCTTGGGGAGGGGGGTGGCCAGGGTGTGTGTGGCCAGCTTGATGTCACTCATATCTGGGGCGCTTGTGGCAGCCCAAGTGCTCTGCCAGAAAACACAGGCTCCCGAGCTCTGTTTTCAGCGGGGACAGCCTCCCGCAACCCTCTGCCAGTGAAAATAGAGCTTGGGAAGGCCGCTTGCAGCTCCATTTTGGCTGGCAGAGAGTTGCAGGAGGCGGTTCCAGCTGAAAACGGAGCTCGGGAGTTCGTTTTCACTGGCAGAGGCACCACGAGCCAATCTTTCACTCTTTCCAGGGCAGTCCAGTGGGCTGGATCTGGCCCCCAGGCCTTGAGTTTGATGCCCCTGTTCTAGATTATGCTGCCAATTCATGTGCATCCCCCTTGCAGAATATGTTCATGGCATACGTGTTACATAGAATGTCTCCCGTGATAGAAAATGAAAAAAAAATGCAGAACTATCTCTGACAGATACTGTAACTCTCAGTCTGTCCCTGACTTATATTTCAAATATTTTCTCTCTGATTCTCCACAGTAGACTCTGTGCTGTGTTCAGAACTGTACGCTGTTTTGTCCCATTTGTGCACTGTAAGAAAGGTTAGGAAAGTGTTGGAAGGAATCTATCAAGATACTGTGCTCAAACATTTCATACAGATAGTCCTCGACTTACAACAGTTCCCTTAGTGGCCGCTCAAAGTAAACAACGGTGCTGAAAAAAGTGACTTATGACCATTTTTCACAGTTGTGGCCTGTGACGCATCTCCATGATCATGTGATCAAAATTCAGATGTTTGGCAATTGGTACATATTTATGAGCCACGGTGGCGCAGTGGTTAGAGTGCAGTACTGCAGGCTACTTGTGCTGGCTGCTGGCTGCCTGCAATTTGGTAGTTCAAATCACCCAAGTCTCAAGGTTGACTCAGCCTTCCATCCTTCCGAGGTGGGTAAAATGAGGACCCAGATTTTACCCACCACAAGTGGCTGACTCTGTAAACCACTTAGAGAAGGCTGTATAAGGAAGCAAAAAGGAAAACAGGGCTCAGGAAATGTGTTAAATGCACTTTCTTCTTCCTTTCTTCTCTTCTAGGTGAAAAAGTCTTTGAAGAGCCTTCTGCATTGTCCCCTTCAGGCTCCAACCTCGCCAGAAGCACTAAGGTTCTTCCTCATTGTCCCCGTACTGTTACATAATCAAGATTTCGATCTCCTTAGTCAACTGGCAGAAGCAATCTGCAAACTCCCAGAGAAAGGCAAGCAAGCACTTGGTAAGGCAGGTGCTCAATTGCTAATTTCACTGAAATGTCAAGCTTCCGGAGAAACATCAAAACTATTTGAGGAAATCACCTCTTCCCAATTTTATTTATTTATTTATTTGTCAAAAAGTACAAGGAAACATGTATGAAAACACATGAAAAATGGCACAAATAAAGGAATATAAAGAAGCAAAACATAGCCATAAACACATACAAAGGGTACATATAAATGGGGACAGTAGGATAGGGATGGTAGGCAAGCTGGTGCGCTTATGTATGCCCCCTTAGGGACCTCTCAAGAAACACGTAAGGTCCACGGTAGACAGTTTAAGGTAAAAGGTATGGAGGTTAGAGGAACTAACCAATTCCACCTGTCCATCCTATGGTTTTTGGCTATGGTTTTCCCAGTTGCAATGTATGGCTGTGAAAGTTGGACCATAAGAAAGGCTGAGCGGCAAAGAATTGTGGCCTTTGAACTCTGGTGCTGGAGAAGACTCCTGCGAGTCCCTTGGACTGCAAGGCGATCCAACCGGTCAGTCCTAGAGGAGATCAACCCTGACTGCTCTTTAGAAGGCCAGATCCTGAAGAGGAAACTCAAATACTTTGGCCACCTAATGAGAGGGAAGGACTCACTGGAGAAGAGCCTAATGCTGGGAAAGACTAAGAGCAAAAGAAGGAGGGGATGACAGAGAATGAGGTGGCTGGATGGAGTCATCAAAGCAGTAGAACTGAGCTTAAAGGGACTCCAGAGGATGGTAGAAGACAGGAAGGCCTGGAGGAACATTGTCCATGCGGTCACCATGGGTCGGACATGACTTTGCAACTAACAACAACAAATCCTATCAGGCCAGCCAGAAGGGGCTTGTTGAAGAACCCATCTTTTAAGGAGTTACATCTGATGGGATCTAGGAGATGGGCCTTTTCTGTCATGGCACCCACGCTTAGGAACATCATTCCCTTCTTCCCACTAGCTCTGACCCCTAGTAACCTCCCAGAAATCCCTCCATATGTGTTTTTTTTTCAGCAATCCTAGGGATCTTTTGGAAATAGGGGACCTATATGATGGCTTCGTTATATGTGAATCTTTTAAATGCTCTCTCTTATTTATTTGTATATTTTCTTGTTTTAATGGTTGCTTTAAGGAATGTTTTTTTATAGCTTGTTTGTAGACCAAAGTCACATTTGTGAGATGGATAGTTGCATCAGTTTGATAAACAAATCAAATATTACCCAAATAACCCAGGTAGTCATTCTAAGATTTTCTTGGGTAATAAAGCTACTCCCAATAACTCCTGTTAGAATAGGAACCAGATTTTCCAATCTCGTGACCACCATCTCTGCTGCAATCCCAGCATACCTGATCTCTACAGCAGAGCCCTTCTTGAAAGAAACAGACATTCTGCCTCCAGAAGTTGTGGCTGCTCCATCATCACTGGAGGTTTTGAAGAAGAGATTGGATAGCCATGTCTCTGGAATGGGATAGGGCTGTGATGGCAAGCCTATGGCACGGGTGCCACAGGTGACACACAGAACACTCTCTGCAAGCACGGCAGCTATCACCGAAGCGGCGTGAAGTGGAATCACCGAAGCAGTGTGAGCTTAAATGGACTCCAGAGAATGGTAGAAGACAGGAAGGCCTGAAGGGCTATTGTCCATGGGGTTGGATGGGTTGGACACAACTTTGCAGCTAACAACAAAAACAACAAATTAAACAGGGCTTCCTGTTCTGTCCCGTGATTCTAATGAATATGCAGACTCAGGCTTGGCTCCACGACTAATGACAGAGATAAAGCCACCCCTTGACTAGGAGCCTAGAACGCTATCTTCAAGAAACCAAGATTAGACTTACGGAATGCTTTCTCAACGGCTAGTAAAGTGGACTGTTGTTTCCTGCAAAGATTCCCCTCCCGTCGCTCCACCTATAAGCTCTTTGGGAGGGGCCACAACAGTAGACACCTGTCCCTATTTCCTTCTGTGATGTCTTCTCCACAGCTGCTCCCTTCTCTTCTCAGCTCTACGCACACTCATATCAGGGACAACCTCACTCTGTTCCTCCTCACTGCTCCCTGACTCAGATGCCACCTGGTGGCCAACAGGCCTCTCTAATCCCTGCTCTGACTCCAAACACCCTCCAGAGTCTTCTTCATCCTCCAGAGCAGTCCCATAATGTTCATCGCTGTCAGAGTCCACCAACAGCTCAGCCGGCCGCTGCTGGGCCACAACAGCTTCCCATGTTTTTGCTTTAATTTTAATCTGCCCAGATTCTCTAGCCTTACCCATAGCAAATCCCTAACCGTTGTATATTTCACTGTAAATCAGAGTGAAGGTAAAAGAAAATGTTCTCATTGTATTCTTTGATTGTCTTCTCTCTTTTCAGAGACTCTATGGTCCAATTTAGAAGTGTGCTTCTTTAAGGATCTGGTGTCCATGTTTCAAAGGCTTATTGGTGTTAAGATGTTTTCGAACTATAAACAGCACGGCAATTGGTGTTTCAACAAAAGGGAATATATTATACTTCTTAAGGTTTTCCAAATGCTTTATGAGGTAAGAAAGAAATTTTGACTGAAAAGAATGAATAGTAAGTTTCATTGGCTTTTTTTTTCAACATTCAGTTTGAATTTTGTTTTTGTTTTTTTAGTTTCACTTATCTCCCCTTCCCCTTTTGTATTTTTCATATTTTGTACATTTTCCTTTCTTCCATTGTATTGAAACAGTCCAAACAATATAATTGATCCCTGCAACCCAACTTCACAGTGTATTGTGTATGGCTCTAGGGCAGTGCCCCTAAGGCAGGGGTGTCCAAACTTGGGAACTTTAAGACTTGTGGACTTCAATTCCCAGAATTCCCCAGCCAGCCATGCTGGCTGGGGAATTCTGGGAGTTGAAGTCCACAAGTCTTAAAGTTCCCAGGTTTGGACACCCCTGCCCTAAGGACAACCAGAAACTCCTGAATTATAACAATAGCCACCCCATCACTCCTGCCCCAAAGCCGTGGCTAGAGCCCCACTTAAAAACCAGGGCGGCATATTTCTGAGATAGGAAGAGCCTCCTCTATACTCAACTAGGTCTCAGCTCTGTCATCCATGATCAGATTAGATTGAGAATGAGGTGATTTTTTTGCGAATGAAGGTCAATAGATGTATTGCACGATCCAATCCGAGATGGTCACCAGACAGTAGTGGCCAAAATTGTGGAAACCATTTGGGAAAAGTGTATTTTTTGAGGTTTGATGGCTAATAACACCACTTTTTTGGGGGGGCAGTAGCAAAACTTCTTTTATTTACACGACTGTGAATTCCTTTCATTCAGAGTCAGCAAGGCCTAGCAAACAGTCTTTCAGAGGAATCCACACGCACCTTATCTCGTTGGGAGCGCTGCCCGATAACTAGTTTCCAAACTCAGGGGAAGGCAAACTTGGCACAGAGTCTCTTATAGTCACAAACAGAACTTTCCACTTTTGAAACGGCCAAATGAACGAATTGTTTCCTGCAAAAGCCCACTCCCCTATCGCTCCTCTCTTGTTTCCTATGGGAGAGGCCAATTCCCTCCAAGGCGTGGCTTTACTCCTAAGTTGACCCTGCTTTCTTAGTTGTTCTTGTCTTCTGGCAGCTCTGTGCATGCACACACTGGGAACAGGCTCCAGCTGTTCTTCTGCCTCACTGCTGTCTAGCTGCCTCTCTGCCTCTAACACAAAGCCCTCGTCTGAGCTTTTCTCAGCTCTCAGGACTGTCTCTCATGTTCCTCCCCAACGTCCTCACTGACTGTCCAACTCTGCTGCTAGCTCCGTTGGCCGCCGGTGGGCCACAACAATCGCCTCAATGCTGACCCCTTGCCTCACCCCCCCCCCCGTTATTTTGCCCTTCGTTCTGCATTTTGATTGGGTTGCATCAAAACTACAAGAGCACAGAAGCCGAACAAAAACGCCTCCTTTAAAAAAAAACCTTTGGAAAAGTTCTATTTAGGCACTGATTTCCTTAAAACTAATCTTTAATGGATTTGGGGGAAACTTTTTAAAAGTTACGCAGCCCTTGGGAACTTCCTTGTCTAGGGAAAAAAAAAACTCTTCTAAAATATCTGTGTGTTTGTTTTTATATTAAAATTAGGTGCAAATGCTGATAGTTTGACAAGTGTAGAATTTGTCTTAACTGATTATCTTGTCTCCAGATTAACATTTGCTTTAATTCTGTTTATAAATACAGGTAAATTGCAGGTCTGGCTTCAAAATTCATGAAAGCAATTTTTATATACCCGAAGTAAAGAAGATAATTTCAAATTGGGATGAGCTCCCATTCGATATCAATGTAAGTGCTTATTTTTTTTTGTTTTATTTTAAAATTTAAATTTGCCTGAATTCTGATGATTCTGGGTGGTCTTCAAATTAAAACAATATATTGCTTCCACTATATCTGAAAGTGGTAGAATAGTATTAAGCTGCATAATAGCTTTGGGTTAAGTGTTTGAAATTAGCCAATTGACTAGGAACAGTTCTTCAAATAAAATCACACAACACTCCTGTACAGTATTTCATTGGCGTGACTTCAGAGGTGAAATTCAGCAGGTTCTGACAGGTTCTGGAGAACTGGTAGCGGAAATTTTGAATTAGTTTGGAGAACTGGCAAATACCACCTCTGGCTGGCCCCACAGTGGGGTGGGAATAGAGATTTTGCAATATCCTTCCCCCAGGAGTGGGGAGGGAATGGGGATTTTGCGGTGTCCTTCCCCTGCCACGCCCACCAAGCCACGCCCACAGAACCGGTAGTAGAACATTTTGAATTTCACCACTGTGTGACTTGTTATATATTTCCTTTTGAAAGGAAGAGCTGAAATAAGCTGTGAGGAGGATGCAACAGTCTGAAGTGTGAAAAATGGTCAAAGTTTCAGTGTGACTTTGAATGGTCACTAAATGAATGGCTGTATGTTAAGGATTGCCTATATACTGTGTTTCCCCGAAAATACGACAGGGTCTTATTTTCTTTTTTACCTACAAAATATGGCTTGGGCTTTATTATGGGGGGAGGGTTTATTGTTTTGGGGTTGCCGGGCAGCTGCTGTCTTCTGAGGGGCTCCCAAAGAGCCAGGCACAGCCTCATGGGTGAATGGCTGTGTTGCGCTGTCGCAGCAGCGCAACACAACAGCCATGAAGCGACCACGCTCATGAGCAGCCACCTGGCAAACCCCCTTTGCAGCTGGGCACAGCGCCATTCACTGACCTAGGGGTATTGCCACGCCACGTGAGCACCTGTTCGATGCCGCCCGGCTCCCGCAGCTTGGCGCCTTCCAAATGCCAGTGAATGGCGCTCTGCACGGCTGGAGAGGGGGGTTGCGCGAGCGGCTGTTCCGCTCTCGCTCTCCCGCCTCCCAGCCTCACGATGCATGGCCCAGCTCTCATTACGGAGCCAGGGCATCTCCGCCACCGCCACCATCCCAGCCTGGCTTTTTCCACGGCTTCCAACCAGAGTCTTTCGGCAGTGGCCACTCTGGGCGCATGCTCTATGGTTGTGGGCCAGCTGCCTGCAGAGTGTACAACCATAGAACGTGCGCCCAGAGCGGCCAATGCCGAAAGACTCTGGTTGGAAGCCGTGGAAAAAGCCAGGCTGGGATGGTGGCAGTGGCGGCAGTGCCCTGGCTCCGTAATGAGAGCTGGGCCATGCATTGGGAGGTGAGTGAGCAACAGCGGAACAGCTGCTCACGCAACCCCCCTCTCCAGCCGTGCAGAGTGCCATTCACTGGCATTTGGAAGGTGCCAAGCCGCGGGAGGCGGGGGACAGTGAACAGGCGCTCACGCGGCTTAGCGATACTTCTAGGTCAGTGAATAGCGCTGTGCCCGGCTGCAAAGGGGGTTTGCCGGGTGGCTGCTCATGAGCGTGGTCGCGACAGCGTAACACAGCCATTCGCCCATGAGGCATTGCCCAGCTCTTTGGGAGCCTGCTCACAAGAGAGCAGCCACCCAGCAACCCCCCTCTTCAGCTGGGCACAGCGCTGCTCACCAACCTAGCGGTATCCCGAAGGCACCAAGCAACATGATCACCTTTGCCTCCCCCCAAGTTCCTGTGGCTTGGCACCTTTGGAATACTGCTAGATTGGTGAGCGGTGCTCTGCCTGGCCAGAGGTGGGGGTTGTCCAGGAGGCTTATATGCGTGGGGGGGGGGTTATACTTTTGCCCACCAGAAAAATGTGGCATGGTTGTATTATGAAGACATGTCGCATTTTCGGGGAAACACGGTATGAACACAGGTAGCCCTTGATCTACGACCACAATTGAGCCCAAAGTATATGTTGCTAAGTGAGAAATTTGTTAAGTGAGTTTTGCCCCACTTTATGACTTTTCTGGTCGATTTGCTAAGTGAATCATTTCACATGTTAAATTAGTAACCCGGTTGTTAAGGGAATCTGGTTTCCCCATTGACTTTTCACATGAGCCCGGGACACTGCGACTGTAAATAAATATGAACCAATTGTCAAGCATCCAAACGTACATGACGCAACCATGGGGATGCTGCAAATGTCTTTAAGTGTGAAAAATGGTTGTCATTTTTTTCACTGCCACTAAATAAGTCGAGGATTTCCTGTACACACAAACACTGAAAATCAAGTCAAAGTTGTAGTAATGTTTTTAATGTACTAATTATGCTTACTTCCTGATTATTGGGTGGTTGTATTTATTTAAAAAAGGAGGTATTAGGTAGCGTTTAGTGGCCTACATTTCTAATTGACTTTGACACTACTGGTAAAGTGTACATGAGGAAGAATTTAAAATTATCTTCCCTACACTTCATTCTCCTCACCAGATCTAAATTTGGAGATATAAAACTGCAAGACTAAAGAGCAATTTGCACTTCAGAATGTTCAGCATGTATCAGTGAGCTAAATGCCACTCTAAATAAAAAGCATGTGTGTCTATTTATCTGTAACTATAGTGGAAACTGATAGCAAATTTTTGCATAGAATAGCTCCCAGGGAGCATTGGTACTTATTCCATCAAGGGACAGTTCTTTAAGCATAATTGCAATGTAGCTTACTAATTATTTTTGTTTTTTTGTTTTTGGGAGCAGTTCTTGTTACGGTTCGAGTCGGCATGTTCTGATATAAACGTAAGTTGTATAGATATTATTTCATTAAGTTTATATTTCTTCTGGTCAAATGTCAGTTCTAGGCTGCATAAACAGAGAGATAGAATCAAGATCGTGTGAAGTGTTAATACCACTTTATAATGCCTTGGTAAGGCCACACTTGGAATGCTGCATCCAGTTTTAATTGCCACGATGTAGAAAAGATGTGGAGACTCTAGAAAGAGTGCAGATAAGAGTAACAAAGATGAATTAGAGGACTGGAGGCTAAAACATATAAAGAACAGTTGCAGGAACTGGGCATGTCTAGTTTAATGAAAAGAAGGACTAGGGGAGACATGATAGCAGTGTTCCAATATCTCAGGGGTTGCCACAAAGAAGAGTGAGTCAAACTATTCTCCAAGGCACCTGAGGGTAGAACAAGAAGCAATGGGTGGAAACTAATCAAGGAGAGGAGCAACTTAGAACTGAGGAGAAATTTCCTGACAGGTAGAACAATTAATCAGTGGAACAATTTGCCTCCAGAAGTTATGGATGATCCAACACTGGAAGCTTTTAACAAGAGATTGCACAACCATTTGTCTGAAATGCTATAGGGTTTCCTGTCTAGGCAGGGGGTTGGACTAGAAGACCTCCACGGTCCCTTCCAACTCTATTATTCTATTCTATCCCTTTTTTATTCATTTCTATCAAGAGAGAGAAGTATTTTGCTGGAGATATCTTAAAATTAATATGGAGTTTGCGGGCCATTTACATCAATACTGTGGACTGAACATGAAGTTTAATGACATGGTCTGTGCCTATTGTGCTAGATAATTGTGGGTTCTGAAAAGCAGAGTTTTAAGCAGGGATTAACACCATTCAGGCAGAAAACATTATAATCAAGGACCGCCCCTTCCCAAGGAATAAATCACACACCCTCACCCAAACTGGCAGAGTAAGCTTATATAAGCAAGCAATAAACCACACACACTTGCTCTGATAATGCTATCTAGTTGGGTAATGAAACATCTGCAAGCAAAGAACTAAGATCAGAGAGCACCAAGAACCACACAGTTTAGCCATGAGTTACAGATATTCTATTAAAATGGTTGCCTTCATTATGGATTGGATTCAGTGGCCTTTATTCTTGAGCTATAATGATTAAATGGGTTTTGGTTTAAATCACAAATAATTCCTCTTTGTTATTTCAGTTGGCTTTATCTTTGTTCAGCCAATTTCCATTCATCTTGAATCTTGAAGATAAAATTGTGGTTCATGAAACAAATTGCAAAATGCTGAACTTGGAATGCCTAAGGGTATGTATACCTAGGAACAGACTGCAACATTAACAAAATTTGCCAAAATGACTTGTAACCCACTTGTTCCATCCTAGAAATACTATCCAGTCTCGACAATGACTGTAAGGAAGCAGTACTTACTACAGGATACCTGGCACTATCTAAGAAATGCAGAAGAAATTTGCTTTCAGCGATTTTTTCAAGTAAGCATCCAATTTTGTATATCTATAATCAAGCTACGATTAAGTGACACATATGTTATAAGACAGTGAAAGGCATTTGCCTCTCAACTGAGAGGTAACAATCTAGAGCAGGCCTGTCAAACTGGTGGTTCGTGGGCCCACGCAGGCCACTACCGCCCTACCCCCGCAAAAGCAAAAAAAACCATGTGACACGATCAAGGTTGACACCCGTGATGTAGAGGCTCATTTTGGTATGGAAGCAACTGCAGTGTTGGAGTAATTCTAGCTGATACTTCATTTCGATGCTTTCCTTATAAAACCTGAATAGAAATATTGTGTACTTTTAAAAAAAGGTTTCGCAGCATATATAAAAATACAATAGTAAGTATACAAAATACATAGGCACTGCAGATGCTTTATTAGAAACCATTTCCTATTCAATTTCATTATTTTTCATTTAGCGTCAAGTTTCATGACCCAACACTCTATTTGTGGATCTGAATTCAAAATTCTGGGTCTGCGCAGAACAACAGTGCAGCTTCATCAAAGAGAAATCGAGTCTAACATTACATTGTCAGTAAGCCAATAACTCTACATAGTATACCTGTGACCATGTTACACATTCAGAACTGAAATATATTTGAACGTTAGTATTCATTCAGAGCTTTTAATCTATCAATTTGACAAAGCACTATTTTGCACTCAGTCTATATAAACAATTGTCTGTAATCATCAAGTAACGAAACTGCCTTTTGGAATAACACTGCAGAATTTTTTTTTCACCGAAGACTAGAAAAATGACATTTCCTACACAAGCAGACACATCTAGACTGTTTTGTCGCATGCCTAAGATCCTTCACTGAGAGAATATTTGCCTGTATAACTTCATATTGCTTCCTTGATTTTTGTATTTGATTTCTTGTTTGAAATTCCCGTGGGCTTTGATGCTACTTCGGTACTGTAGGCATGCCTTAAAAGGCAAGGGACTTTTCAATTTGCATGGATGTACTTGCATCTGAAGATAGTTAGCTTCTGTTTCATTTCAGGTGTACTGTAAGGATCAGAATATTCAGAAAGCTTCACTCCATTCTTTATTTTAAGAGGCTTCTTAGGGTTAAGCACAATCTAGTTGTGGCGAAAAAGTTTAAGGCCCATCCAGGTCCAAAGATGGAAAAATACATAAACTGGTATTGTAATTGGAAGCAGCAGGCTGTAGAAACATATGCTTGTTGTACTTGTGCAGCCCTGGGGGAAGTTTTCATCTACGCTGGCTGAATAGAAGAGGCCAGCTAAAGACAACAGCGGGACAAGTACAGTCATGGTAGGAAACGAGGGAAACATCTTCCTCTACTTGTCTTCCAACTTCTTTCCAAGAGTATAATCTTCTAGGTTTGTTCAGGTTCCGTTTCCTGTATTTTTACAAATGGCCCCTTAGAAATCCTTATCAAGATAACTTTACATAGATTTTCTTTCTTTCTTATATTGAGTGGTTTCTCCCCCTCCTAATCGCCAATAAAATAATGGCATTCTACATGTTGGGCTGCTCTGCAGCTTTGCACTGAGCGACTTTGTCCATCCATGAATTGACACACAACTAGGGAATTTATGTCAGTTAATTGAAGTCCTTCCCATTCAGGATCCCCCTTGCAATGTATGCATAGTTCCTCTTCTCCCAAGTGTTGAGTGTCCCTCCCAATAGCCTGTGCTAGTTTACTATTTATGTATATAGTATATTTCTTAAATCAAGAACAATAATAAATCTCATGAGTCATTATTTGCTGTATTTTTAGAATGCCATTATTTTATTGGCGATTAGGAGGGGGAGAAACCACTCAATATAAGAAAGAAAGAAAATCTATGTAAAGTTATCTTGATAAGGATTTCTAAGGGGCCATTTGTAAAAATACCATGACTCTTTTGAACCAACTATTAGAAATAGGAATTATTGAACTGTATTAAACTAATGATTGAATTGAATAATCTATAACATGCAAGAGATTTCATGATTTGATAGCTCTTACATGAAGATCTGTGAAGGAAATAAGATGCTTCTGACAGAAATGCTTACTCCTTCCCCCTTCCCCAAAGTCTCAGATAGATAGACAGATGATAGATAGATAGATAGATAGATAGATAGATAGATAGATAGATAGATAGATAGATAGATGATAGATATATATAGAGGTAGATAGATAGGTAGATACTGATTTAGAGATAGATAGATAGATAGATAGATAGATAGATAGATAGATAGATAGATAGATAGATAGATAGATGATGATGATAGATAGATGATAGATAGATAGATAGATAGATAGATAGATAGATAGATAGATAGATAGATAGATGTAGGTAGATAGAGATAGATAGATAGATAGATAGATAGATAGATAGATAGATAGATAGATAGATAGATAGATAGATGATAAGAGATAGGTTGGTAGGTAGATAGACATAGGTACGTAGGTAGGTAGATATTGATTTAGAGATAGATAGATAGATATAGAGGTAGGTAGGTAGATACTGATTTAGAGATAGATAAAGATTGGGGGAGGACTAAGCATTTATCTGTTAGAAGCTTCTTATTTCTTTAATAGAATAATAATATTTCTATTTCTAATAAAGAAATAAGATGCTTCTAACAGATAAATGCTTACTCCTCCCCCAGTCTTTATCTATCTCTAAATCAGTACCTACTTACCATCCATCCATCCATCCATCCATCCATCCATCCATCCATCATTTCTATGAAGCAATTAACCTATATTATTAAGCATATAAATACCTATACTTCGTAAACAGTTCAATTCCAAACTACTGGGAAATAAAATAGGGAAAGGCGGATAGGATGAGTTTCCATCCTGGCGGGGAGCCGCCGCCTTGGACTACATAACCCATTGCCACCAGGGAAGGCGTGCTGGCCATGGGAGAGTGGGCGTAGGCCGACGCGCTCGGCAACCGGGGCAAAAGCCGCGACGGGCAAGCGAGACCGGGCGGAGGGCAAAACAAGGGCAAAAGACCTGAGCGGCTTTTTCGACAGGGGACACACGAGGATCTCCAGCAGCCCGGCGTCGAAGGGCGGCCTTTGCGGTCCTTGGCCGGTCGTTTCCCCTCCGTTCTCCGCCGCCGTGCAACCCGCCCGGCTAGCCCGCAGAAGCCCCTGGCGCGGGATGCGAGTCAGAAGCCGCAAGCCGGGTAGGGTGAGCATGATTCGCTGCGGAGCGCGAAAGGTCGAACCAGGCAGGAATTGGGAGCCGCCTTTGCGGAAACTCCTTCCGGGGCAGCAGAGCGCTTGAAAATAGAACACCGGTATACTTCTTAAGCACTATGCCTTTGATTCCGGGTGGGGTTTGGTCTGCCAGTTTTCCTCCTCAAAGCAGTATTTGAATCTGAATACCTGTGGAGGATGGACTTGGGCGGTTCGGGAGAGGAGGAACGAGATGGCTGGGGAGACCGGCAGCCCAGTTTAGGTGGATTTACCGCAGCCAAGGCTTTTGTGGAAGCACCTTCTAAGTTCAAGTCTTTTGCAACTTTGAAGACGCTGCAGCCTTCAACTCCCAGAATTCCGTGGCCAACATGGCGGCTGAGGGAATTCTGGGTGTTGAAGTTCACAAATCTTAAAAGTATGCCAAGGATGAATCCCCCTGGTTTTTAAAGTGTCCATGTTAAGAAAAATATTCACAGGAAGCTGAATTGAACCTGAGTGACAACAGGAAAAAGATTCAGCCAGGAAACTTCAATTCCCAGAATGTTATTTTATTTTATTAATTTGTTTATTTATTTTGTCAAGCATATATTAGAAAACATATAAGTATAAACATGATACATCATGGATATGATGTATCCATTTGAATACATGAAATGGATACAAATAAATGGGGACAGTAGGATAGGGACGATAGGCATGTTGGTGCGCTTATGCGTGCCCCTTACAGACCTCTTAAGAATGGGGTGAGGTCAACCGTAGACAGTCTTAAGGTTAAAGTTTTGGGGGTTTGGGGAAGAAACCACAGAATCAGGTAGTGCATTCCAGGCATTGACCCTCTGTTGCTGAAGTCATATTTTCCTAGAAGTCAACACGAGAGCTAGGGAATTCTGGATGTTGAACGCCATACATTTTCAAATTGCCTAGGTTGGAAAACACTGTTCTAAATAAACCAATAATATTTTACATGGATCTCTTTTGTTGTTGTTTTTGGGTTGTTGTTGTTTTGGTAAGGTGAGGTATCAATTGAGTAAATCCTGATCCTGTTTGTTCTTCCTGAGAATTTAACTGATTTCTGGTGTGTGTGTGTGTGGTGTGTGTGTGTGTGTGTGTGTGTGTGTGTCACAATTTAATTTTGGCAATTTTTTTTCTATTTTAAGGATAAATTGAGAGGCTTTGGTCTTGAAAGGCTAGCATGTCTGAAACAGGTTTCGCTGTTTCAGGATCTTCTGAATAATTTAGAGTTATAGCTTTTTGAGGGACGCTGTGGCTCCGTGGCTAAGACGCTGAGCTTGTCGATCAGAAAGGTTGGCAGTTTGGCCGTTCGAATCCCTAGTGCCGCGTAACGGAGTGAGCTCCCGTTACTTGTCCCAGCTTCTACCAACCTAGCAGTTTGAAAACATGTAAAAATGCAAGTAAAAAAAACAGGAACCGCCTTTGGCATTTAGTCATGCCGCCACATGATCACGGAGACGTCTTTGGAGACCAATGGCTCTTCGGCTTTGAAATGGAAATGAGCACCGCCTCCTAGAGTCAGGAACGACTAGCACATATGGGAGAGGGGAACCTTTACCTTTATAGCTTTAATTCAGAGGAAAAAAACTAGTAAAGATGTTCTGATTTCTGAGCAACCAGAAATATTTTTATATTTAGTTTATCAGTCTAAATTAGTGTAAATATCTGGCTAATTTTACTTAATTCTTCAGGTGTATTTTGAAGGAGAACCTGATATCAAGTATGGGGGCCTGATCCAGGATTTCTTCACAATCATCAGCAGACAACTGTGCATTCCAAAAGCAGAAGTATTTAGGCACTTTGAAGATTCGCACCGTATTTGGTTCTCTCATGAGGTATGTACATGTATATATGTACTGCATTTATTTATGCTTTTTGCTGTTAGCTATAAAAATAGGAATTACTTTGGAGGTAATTGATCTCTTTGACTATTGACTTTTCAATAGAGGCTAGAAAATATGCATGATTGTCCCGTAAAAGAGATGGGAGATGATTGCTGTCCTCTTTTTGGCATTGTCTAGTCAGAGATAAATTATTTGTAGTCCTGGAAATTTGTTGTCCATCTAGCTTTTGTGGATAGCGGGTGTTGATATATTTCTCCTCTATTAATGGGGAAATTGTTAGCATTAATAAATGCTAGATTTGATCACCATCTGATGAAACTTAACCGTTTCAGCTTGTAATATGGATATTGCATCATGCTGTATCTTTATTTTGGTGTGAAAAGATATTCCTATTAAAAAACTATGAAGAAACAATATAGTAGAAATCACACAAGTAGATTATGCAAGTGAAGTGTTCAGATGTTGGTTTCCTTTATTATTTTTGCTTTCCTTTTTAGAATCAAGAGTCATGTGCTTTCCATTCTTTCCTAGTATGGATAGGCCTCGATTTGAAATACTTTGTTTAGCAACCATTCAAAATGACATTGCTGAAAAAAATGACTTATGACCATTTTTCACACTTATGACCATTGCAGCTTCCCCATGGTCACTTGAACAAAATTCAAACACTTGGCAACTGACTCATATTGCAATGTCCAGGGCTTGCAATGTTCAGAGGTCATGTGATCAAGTTTTGCAACCTTCTGACATGCATGGAGAAGCCAGGTTCACTTAACAACTAAATTAACAACTCACTTAACAACTGTGACAAGAAAGGTTGCAAACTGGAGCAAAACTCACTTAACAAATGTTTCACCTAGCAACATTAATTTTGGGCTCAACGGTGGTCATAAGTCGAGGACTACCTGTACAGGAAGAACTATAGCTTAATGGCAGATGACTTGCTCAGCAAGATCTCAGGTTCAACTCCTGTTGAAATATCATAGACCAGGGGTGTCAAACTCGATTCCATTGAGGGCTGTGTTCGACCTCGTGGGGCCAAGTGGGTGTTACCAGTGTGGATATGACCAGCTCGATGTCCTGCAGCCCGTATGTGGTCCTCCTGGGCTCTGTTTCTGTCTGTGATGGCCTCCTGCAGCCCCCTGCCAGTGAAAACGGAGCCCAGGAGGGCCACGGGCTGCCCTTCTCAGCTCCGTTTTTGCTGGCAGAGGCCCCATGGGCCAGTCCTTCGTTGTTTCCAGGGCAGCCCTGTGGGCCTGATCTAAGCACCCCATGGGCCGGATTTGGCCCGCGGGCCTTGTGTTTGACACCTCTGTGATAGATGAAAGGGCTCACAGTCCTTCAATGTTTGTTAATGTTAGCAGGGCTGAGATAGAGGGAGCCATAATTAGAATGCTTCTGAATTACGCATTCAGCAGAGGCCCATTTTTATCCTGCACTTATCTGAGGAGTCCCTATGCCTATAAGGATCTACATTGCTGGAGAAAACAAAGAACAGCCAGAGAGAAAACTGGCAAGCAGAGTTGTAGAAAGGGGATATAGGCAGGCAACCTCTTGCAGCTAAAGCCGAGTCATGGGAAATGAGTTTGAAATGGCATAGAAGTCTCAGAAATACAACATTTATTTTGCAAGTAGGCGCTGATTCCTTTACAGTGTATTTCTCATTACTTGCATATTGATTTTTCAAATTAGGTATCCACACAGGAAGACATATATTTTTTAATTGGGAACCTGTTTGGAATAGCTCTCCAAAATCAGATGATAATTGCTTTGCCCTTCCCTCTTGCGTTGTTCAAGAAATTGGCAAATATAGAGCCAACGCTGGAAGATTTAAAAGAACTCTCTCCTGATGTTGGACGGTATGGCATAACATTATTCTTCAGAACCATATGGTGATAGTTGACATTGCCCATCAAGTGCTCTTCTTTTTCCTTGATCCAAAATTGCTTGGATGTACACAAGCTGATAGGCGGCTCAGTGGCTAAGATGCTGAGCTTGTCGATCAGAAAGGTTGGCAGCTCGGCGGTTCGAATCCCTAGTGCCACGTAACGGAGTGAGCTCCCATTACTTACCCCAGCTTCTGCCAACCTAGCAGTCCAAAAGCATGTAAAAATTCAAGTAGAAAAATAGGAATCACCTTTTGGGGAAGATAACAGCGTTCTGTGCACCTTCGGCGTTTAGTCATGCTGGCCACATGACCACAGAGTCATCTTCGGACAAGTGCTGGCTCTTCGGCCTCGAAATGGAGATGAGCACTGCCCCCTAGAGTCAGGAACAACAACAACCTTAGCCTACACAAGCCAATATTGGAAGCTAAACCAAAGTCTGTCCTGGTTGATACTTAAATGAAAGACATCTGAGAATCAGGTCTTGGCTAGACTGGGACATTTAAAAGAAGAGCGAAGAAGGCAATGCTTAACTAGCTCTGCAATGCTGCCAAGAAAAGTGCAGGGATATAACCCCAGGAGTTGTTCTTGACGTGAAGTCTCCTTTATTTTCTCCATTTAGAAACGGGATGTCAGTCTTAGTTTAACTGAACGGAGACAAAAACTAGGCTGGAGGCTTAAGATTATTATTAAGAATCAATTTCTGTTAAATGGGAATAAATAAGCAAATTATTTTACTATTGGGGGAAGCAGTTTGTGTCACTTTATTCTTTTCCCTTTTAGTTCTCTTCAGCGTATACTGGATGAACGCTATGACGACAACCTTAAAAACATGATGTTGGATTTCACGGTAGGACAACCTGGCTGGGTTAAACCAGCTTTTCTCTACTGCCACTCTTGAAAACATCAGAGCAAAAGATAACTTCAACTGACTGTTACATAACACTGCATGCTCTGCAATAGTGGTGAATATCTGTAACTCGGGTGTTGGAAGAGAGCAGGTTGGTTTCCTAATGTTTCGTTACAGTGTCAGTGTTGGTGTTATTCTGCTTATAAGGGCCTCCCAATGACCCTCATCTACCCAGCACAAGACCTTCACCTGACATGACTCACACCTGACCCCTCATGACCCATGACATCACTGGACCCTCTGGATCTTTGACGTGACGCTCCCATCAAAAGGCCTACTGACCACACAAAGCCCTCATAAGCAGAACAACACCAACGCTGACATTCCCTAAATTCCACTGAAGATGTTACATAGCCTGGTAACAAAACGTTCAGAAACCAACCCACAATCTCGGAGAACGAACCTTCCACTGCTCTACAGTTTCTAGTTGTCTTGAGAATGTCAGGTTGGGGAAAACTGCTACATTATAATGTCATTTCCTTGAGTTCAGGTTCAAGTGGTTGTTTGAGCTCATCCAATTGTTATTTGGCCAAACCATGGTTTAATGTAATTTTTTTTACTGAATTTATGCTAAATATCTATGGAGGTTCTGAGCCATCCAGGTCAGGGTTGTCTCAAGGGTGCTTCCCCCCCCCCCAAGTTTACAGATTAACAGAGTTGGATGGGACCTCGTAGGTCATCTAGTCCAACCCAGCCGACAAAGTTTCCTGGACTATGTTTTTTCTCGACTGAAGAAATGAAGAAAAAGACATTTTGCTTCTCATCCAAGAAGCTTCATTGGTTCTGATAGGATAGTGGGGATATCATTTGTGTCCCATGTTTGATGTGTATGCCATTTTTTCCACACAGCCATAGTAATCAATTGCAGTTAGAAACTAGCTTGCTGCCTTAAGGATGATGATCAATCAAGTCAACTAATTTTTGCCTGGAAGTTCCAGAACTGACACCCAAATACAACATGAAGTCCTTTCTCTTATTATCACCTGCCTTTTCCAAAGTGTCTGACAATGATATGAAATACCAGCCCTACTAATATGAGGGGAAATGTTCATTTCTATAGTTCACCCATCTGCACAGAATGCCTAATGTTCTGAAAACAAACCATCCATACATATCTTATACTCTTATTGTTATGCAGGTAGGTGAAGAGTGTAAAGGATCCAGAACTGAGGTTGAATTGAAAGAAAATGGTGCCAACATACCTGTTACTTTATACAACAGGCAAGTTTTCCCAGGAATGGGTTTGTTCGTTGACATTTAATTACAATTACCTTTGGGTAGAATATAAATTTTCTCAATGACATTTTAACATAGAATCTAAACATAGTTTAATAGGACTTGGCTAATTTAGACTCTTGGTAGAAAAGATCATTCTCTGTTGGAGAATGAAAATCTTAAAAATCTCCCGTCAGCTAAAGTTATTAGATAATGATAATTCTGTAATTATCGTTTTCACCCTGAACGGCCTCCTACAGCACTTTACCAGCCAAAATGGACCGGTAGGGTGGGAGGCCCCTGTGCGGCCCGTTTTCACCCTCCCCGGCCTCTAGCAGCACTCTGCCAGCCAAAAACAGGTTAACTAACCCTACCCTAACCCGCACCCAGCCCGTTTTGGCCAGTAGAAGCACTGCGGGATGGTCCTTTGAATATTTTCAGGCTGGCCCTGTGGGCCGGATGTAAACATCCGTGGGCCAGATGTGGCCCGCGGGCCTTGAGTTTGACACCCTCCTGTAAGATATTCAGTGGTGTTAATAATTTTATAGGTTGAAGTAGTAGGTTTCCAAACTTATAAATTCAGTATCAAAAGAAAATCAAACCTGAGGATTTTTAATTCCCAAATCAGTCTTTTAGACTACTACTGATTTATTGGTAGTCTTCAACTTTTGACTGTAATGGAGCTTGCTCCTTAAGGTCACAAGTGATGGTACACTTTGCTTAGCAACCTCCATCCTTGCTCTCTCCAATGTTGTTAAGTAGAGCATGAGGTGCCTCAGGGGTAGGGGAGGCCTAGCGCAGGTCCATTTGCCCTGGGTCTCCCAAGGCTTCCCCTACCCTGAGGCACTACATGCTTCGCTTTCTATCCCTCCTCTTCCTGCAGATCTTGGGCTTGCTTCCCATCCCATTCTCCTCCCCACCCTGTCATAATCTCTCACTTAATTTCTTGTAGATCTCAGGGAAGTTCTGGAGATCACGCTGGAGGAGGACAGCAGGTTGCTCCACACCTTAGCATCCATAGGCCGCATGGGTCTGTCCCGGAAACGAGAACCATTTTTTGAGCAGCTGCAATGAATTTTGGCTGAACCAGAATTGTGCCCATTTCCGGGACAGAGCGCCGTAGCCTAGGGATGCTGCGAGTTGGGAGCAGCCTGTACTGTTCCCTCTCCCTCAGACTTTGCAAGTCCATAGTCACTCTTCTTTGAGCTGATGTTTGCTTTTATAAACTACTAAATAACCAAATTGCACCTATTTACAGAAAAGAATACGTTGATGCTTATGTGAATTACATATTTAATGATTCCGTGAAGAAGCAGTTTGAGGACTTCGCGCGTGGATTTCAAAGAGGTTGCCCAAGTACAACGTGGAAATTGTTTCTTCCTCTTGAGCTCCGCAATATCCTGTTTGGACATACCACATACAACTGGGACCAATTAGAAAAGGTAGAATGTGCTCCTCTGCCTCAATCCTTACATTACTTGTCTTTATTCCAGTGTCCTTGTGGAAGTCTTCTTATTGTTTTTCAAATTTGCAGGAGTGCTGAATCTTGGACATAGAATTTGATCAATCCTTAAATATGTATAAATATTGCACATTTAGGACTACCTGTATAGATACTGTGAGCTGATCCATACTGAAAGCGCTGCAAAATATATAACCGTGCTGGATTTCTTATGTCTAATAACACTGAAAATAAAGGCAGAATGTGTCGTTTGACCCATGAATATTAATCAGCAAATGTCCCTAAGGCCAAAATTGGGAGTTGGATCCCAGTCCAATGTCCGTCATTTCTCAGGTTCAGAAATGTTTGCAGTTAGCTTTGAGTCTCTCTAGTTTTAGAGACACGGAGGGAGAGGGGCAATTGTTTGAAGCTATGTTTCTGGCAAAAGGAATCCTTAGCACTTCAAATGCAGAGTGGCCTTAGATCCTATCCAGAACCATTAACAGGGAGATTCATGTTTATTCTCTCTACAGAATGCCAAATACGAAGGTTTTGAAGAGTCAGATGAAACCATCAAGAATTTTTGGACAG
This sequence comes from Natrix helvetica, assembly GCF_964273705.1. Taxonomy (NCBI): domain Eukaryota; kingdom Metazoa; phylum Chordata; class Lepidosauria; order Squamata; family Natricidae; genus Natrix; species Natrix helvetica. The sequence goes on from NC_138558.1 coordinate 14,630,993, forward strand.
TGTTTCATGACCTTCATGAGGAAAACAAGAAGGATTTTCTTGGTAATAACTATTTCTTTCAAAAAAAAAACTAAACAAGATAATATCATTATTCTAAGAAGAAGAAAGAAGCCAATGATCATTGATGTAGAAACTCTGACAGGCAGCTTAACATGCAATCATAGGGAATATAATCACAGAATAAATGTGTATATTACATCAATTCCTCAAAAAGGTACAGATGGAAAGAAGATAGGGAAAGTGAACCTGTTATCTTCTCAGCGCTATTGGGAAAAATATTAGTGCTACCGTATTTTTCAGAGTATAAGACGCACCTTCCCCCCACCCCCAAAGAACGTGTTGGTGCCTCTTATACACTGAATATACCCATTTTTGGGCCTCCCGATGCCCTGTCCCCCAGCCTCCAGAAGCGCTCTGCAGGCTTCAGCAGGGCTGGGGGACTGCAAAAATGCCAGTTTGTGCGAAAAACGCCCCATTTTTCTGGCTTTTTTGCCTTCCCCTAGCCCTGCTGAAGCCTGCAGAGTGCTCCTAGGAGCCAGAGAGGACAAAAACCTTTGTTTCTTACTTACCTCTTCGAAATCTTGGTGCGTCTTATACACCGGTGCATCTTATAAACTGAAAAATATGGTAAACAGAGTAAGACTAGGTCCCTAAGTGATGTTCTTACTACAATGCATTGTTTGATTTCTGTTCCCTCTTCAGTTTTTCTCACAGGAACTGTTCACATTCCAGGAGAAGGGATGGACGATTTCTCCATAACTATTATTGAGGTAGATGAAGTCAATCCAGACCAGGCATTCCCCAAAATTCACAGTTGCAGCAAACGTTTGTATCTCCCGAGATACAGTGATAAACACATTCTTAAAAAAATGTTAATGTATCCTATTGAGAACTTTAAAGACGTTGGCCTGGCCTGAAAGCCAGGTGTGGTCTTCATTCTGCTATGATACTTGGACGTTTGGTTCTTACGCCCAGGAGGGCTAGAATATTTAAATTCAGTATCCTGCATCGCCACGCAGTTTTCCTGAGTGATCTTGAACGAGCCCGTTGACATGATGGTAAAAGAGCAATGAGCCTTTGTGCAGACCAGTGATTCTTGAAGAAAGAAAGAATAAATAAATAATTATGTAACCTGGATGTGTGCTCTATTTGTCTTTGGAGAAGAGTGATAGCTTGATATAAAGATATTATAATGAAATAGTATATCATTGCATTGCAATTCCTATCCTGTGTAGTAAGGTAGAGGTTCCCCTCGCACGTATATGCTAGTCGTTCCTGACTCTAGGGAGTGGTGCTCATCCCCGTTTCAAAGCCGAAGAGCCAGTGCTGTCCCAAGACGTCTCCATGGTCTTGTGGCCAGCATGACTAAATGCTGAAGGCGCACGGAACACTGTTATCTTCCCACCAAAGGTGGTTCCTATTTTTCTACTTGCATTTTTACATGCTTTCGAACTGCTAGGTTGGCAGAAGCTGGGACAAGTAACAGGAGCTCACTCTGTTACGCGGCACTAGGGATTTGAACCGCTGAACTGCCAACCTTTTTGATCGACAAGCTCAACGTCTTAGCCACTGAGCCAACACGTCCAAAACTAGAGCAGCATAAATTCGGGGGGGGGGGGGGCTCTTCATACAAAAAACAGGGTAGGGGTTGCATGAGCTTCAGCCCACTCTGGAAAGGGTGCATGGCCTCTAGGCACAATTCAGAAGTTCCCTTCCCGTAACTATAAAAGATGGAGTGGAAATCCATAAAGCTTTACTTCTTTTTCTGAGCAAATTACAAATGGTTGGTCTTCTCCAGAGAATATATGTTTAACAATATAATGCGGGCAGGCATCTGTTGAAGAAGATTGACAAAAATTAGTTAAAACCTTCAGACGTCACAAACATTCCCTTTGTCTTTACGCGGCAGTAGGGATTCGAACCGCTGAACTGCCGACCTTCTGATCAATAAGCTCAGCGTCTTAGGCCCTGAGCCATCGCGTCCCCTATCCTGTGTAGTAGAATTGCTAACTAAACAGCAAAGCATCATTGTCTTCAAGATGTCAGAGCATCCACACACCATGAAAACAGAGTGTATATATCTGCAGTAAAGTGCCATGTCTGTTTCTCCAAAATGTTATAGGGCAGGGGTGTCAAACTCAGGGTCCAGATCCGGGGGGGGGCATGGGGCCACCCTGGAAACAGCAAAGGACTGGCCCGCGGTGCCTCTCCAGCAAAAAGGGAGCTCGGGAAGGCTGGGTGTAGCCCTCCCGGGCTCCGTTTTTGGCCCTGACGGCCTCCTGCAACTCTCTGCCAGCAAAAATGGGCCCCTCCTGAGTGCCGTTTTCACTGGTGGAGGGCTAGCGAAACAAACTAGAAGAAAAACAAAACAAAGGGAGAAATGTTTCCCCTTTCGCATTTGAGCATCTAAGAAGGGACAGGAAAGGAGAAAAGGAAAGAGGAAAGAAAAAGAAAAAGGTCAAAAGATGAGAAGAGAGCAAGGAAGGAAAAATAAGGAAAAGGGAAAGGAAGAAGAAAGAATAAAGAGGGAAAGAAGGAAGGAAGGAGATTATGATGAGAGAGAGGGATGGTCTGAGAGAAGTCCTGCCTTAGCACTTGGCCACCACAGGTGCCCCCCCTCCAACATGAGTGAAGTTGAGCTGGCCACAAACCCCCTCCCAAGGTCAAACAACCCTCATGCGGCCCTCAATCAAATAGAGCTTGACACCCCTGCTATGAGGTCTCCTGTTTGAGCAGAGGGTTGGACTGGAAGACCTCAAAGGCTCCTTCCAACACTTCTACATCATGTCGTCATGTGACATATCGTGACTCCCCTCCCTCTTTCACTAAACTGGGGGTGGGCATGGCCAGCACGTGAGGCATCCAGCCCGTAGGCCACGAGTTTGAGAGCCCTGTTCTTTATCCTGTATGTCTGATGTCCTTTCCTGTCTGAGAGAGCTATCAAAATCAAGCACTTCCAGCATTTCTTCCATTTCTCACCCAAGCAATCATGTCCTGCTCCACTGTTACGGTTTTGTTGTGCTGCTTTTCATTTCTAAACAAGAAAAGTTGGCTTCGTTTGCTCAATGGGTGTGCCCTTTAAAAAAAGATGTATTAGAGTTCCGTTGTTTTGTATTAAGCCGCAGCTGAGATCTGATGCTGCAGGCGAGAAATTCAGTTCCTGCTTGCCACAATTTAATATTTCCTTAGCCCAAGGCACTAGATAATCGAACTGAAAACAAACTGCGAGCCAATGAATGGAAGGTATTGATGCCGGGGAGAGGGAAGGTTGTCAGAAAGCTTTCATTCAATTGTATTTTGTGTTGCTGATAAATGCAACCGTCAGCTTTCCGTAATCCCCAGGAAGTTGGCCGCAATCCATACAGAAGTAAACCCAGTTTATTAAACATCATTGTGCTTCTGCAGTCTGATGGCCTTTTTAAAAGATGAAAGGATATTTGTTTTAATACACGCGTGTCTGTTCCTCCTGCTCCGGGATCAGCAAGAACATTTTAACAAGTCAAAATCTACATTGAAGTAATATTTTTATCTCTGCTAACTCAAAGTGATCCACTTTCTACTTCCATAGGTCTAAGTACAGAGCTGAATCATCTGAAATATGCTTTACATCAACTGGACATACAAAATATTCCGCTACTGAGGAAAACCACCTTTTTTTTGCCCTGCTCCTTAACTACCAATTGATAGACAATGTCTTTGTATTGTTGAATCAAAACCAAAGATCTATGAAGTCATTAGATGAGCAGCAGCTACTAAAGCAATGCCTTTGTGACCTAACTGACTTCATCCTTTTTCACTTAATGGGATCAGAGTGAACTACAGACCCCTCTGAGGGTGGTAGCTGGCCTGAATGTAGGAGACCATTTGGCTTGGAAGACCTATGTCACCTGGGGAGTTGGCAATATGTGGTAATACAGTAATGCATCCTTTGTGTTCAGGTATGCGGTGAACAGCTTTTTAAATAGAAGAAAGGTAGCATGACTTTAATAAGTGGCTTCTAATGTATTTGCTTTTATTTTGGCTACCCACTCCCCAGGTAAGGGTGTTCTGACCGAGGCTTCCCAAGAATGTGAAGCCTCTGCTCATTCACATTCAGCAAAGATTTTCAAGGGAGGATTTATAGTCACAGACCTTCTCTGGCTTGGAGAGCTGCCAGGCCGATATCTGCAAAACTTGGCAAGGAGTCTTGGAGAGTCACGAACCAATTAAGAGAACTAATTGTCTCCTGCAAACTCCACTCCCCTTTTGCTCCTCTTTTATTTCCTCTGGGAGGGGCCATTCATCGTCCACCTGTGGCTGCACTCCCAAAGTTGACTCTTGTTCTTTAGCTGTTCCCTTCGTCCAGCAACTCTGTGCATGAGCACACTGGGAAGAGGCTCCAGCTGTTTGTCTGCCTCACTGATGTCTGACTCTGAAGGCAGCTGATAACTGGCATACGGCTCTGGGCCCCCCTCTGCCTCTGACACAGAGTCGTCATCAGAGCCTTCCCCAGACTCCAAGATTGGACCGTTCCTTCCCAACTTCCTCACTGTCCGAATCTACTGCCAGCTCCACTGGTGGGCCAAACCACAGGGGAAAAGCCCATAACAAAATGAAATAATAACTAGGGCTGTGCAGTTTCAAGTCCATGGATGCTTCAAAGTGTGTCTTTTCTCATAGTCCCTAGCCGCTACAAACGTGGAAGCAATTTTCTGAAATAGAATGCCTAGGTCACTTAACTGGCTTCTGTCTGAATACCAGACAAAGGCACCTATAAAGCAGTGGTGGGTTCCAGATCCCGGTGCAACGGGCCCCGGCGCCCACATGAACGCTTGCAGCCCGCACACACGCACGTGCAGCGCGCACATCCATCCTTACTTCCTGCTCCGCAACACCTCTGCAATGCTCCAGCTGCTTGGCGGAGCGTTGCGCAGGCGCCGTACACTCCATGAGTGTGCGCGGAAGCACCGAAGAGCTCAAATACAGGTAAGGAGGGTGGGTGGGTCCTCCGGAGCACCGTACCGGAACCCAGTGCTCCCGGCAGGCATTGGTATACCCGTACCGGGACGTACCACCTGCAAACCACCACTGCTATAAAGGAATGTCTACATGACCATGGGAACAGAGGAGAAGAGATGCTGCTTGGGAAATAGATAAGAGAGGCAGGAGCCTCCAGTGGCTTAATGGTCAGAGAAAGAAACTTAGGAAGGGCTATTTCTAATGTAGGGGTGTCAAACTCAAGGCCCGCAGGCCGGATCTCACCTTCAGGCAGTGACGTGCGGTGAGAGTTATGGCTGGTGAGGCTGGTGACGTCATCAGGAAGGTGGAGCCTCAGCCTCCTGCTCACGTGGTCCCATTCCCCGCCTTCCTGAGTGAACATTAAAGGGACCGCGGAGTGCACTGTAGCATTGCTTCCTCCACCGGCCCCAGTCCCTTCCCCCCACTCCTTCAAGGTCTTCTACCAACCCAAAGCCCGATTCCCAACTCTCTCGGGCAAGTCTTGAGCGTTGCTTTCCCACCCGCCCTCGCTGCCTTTCGTTGCTTTCACACCCGCTCTCGCTGCCTCTTTCATTGCTTTCCCACCCGCCCTCCCTTTCGTTGCTTTCACACCCACCCTCGCTGCCTTTCGTTGCTTTCCCGTGCCCGCTCTCGCTGCCTCTTTCATTGCTTTCCCACCCGCCCTCCCTTTCGTTGCTTTCACACCCGCCTCTAAAGCGCGCCAAAGCCTCCTTCGTCCCCCCCAGCGCGCGCCCTTTTTATTTCCCGCAACACCCCCCCCCATTTCGGGAAAGCTTTCCCCATTGCCTGGGGGGTGAGGGGGGCGGCTCCTCTCCCCCCACTCCCTCCGTCCCTGCCTCTCTCCTCAGCCCCAAAGCTCCGTCCGCGAGACTCACTTCCAAGGCGAAGCCCTTGTGGCAGCGAAGCCCTTGTCGCCCCGAGCTCTTGTTTGCACTTCCGCCCCTTATCTTCGCTCTTCCCCGCTCTCTCCCGCCAACCTCACCAGCTGCTTCTTTTGCCCTGACCTTTCCCAGCAAGGCAAAAGACTTTTGCATTGCAACAAACTTTTGCAACATCATTTGCAGCTTGGCCCGGAGCTCAGGCATTCTAAAACGCTTCCTTTCGCCCGTGGAAGAGCTCATGCGGGCGAAAGGAAGCCCACATCCCGCAGACTAAAACGCTTCCTTTCCCAAAGATGGGAAGAGAGCAGGAAGGAAAAATAAGGAAAGAGAGGAAGGAAGAAGAAAGGAGAATAAAGAAGGAAGGAAAAGGAAGGGAAGGCTGGAAGGAAGGAGGGAAGAAAGGAAGATTATCATGAGAGTGAGGGAGTGTCTGAGGGAAGTTCTGCCTTAGTACTTGGCCACCACAGGTGCCCCAACATGAGTGACATCGATCTGGCCATGCCCTCCCCTCAGCCCCCCCCCCGTTCAAAGTCAAACACAACCCTGAAGCGGCCCTCAATGAAATCGAGTTTGACACCCCTGTTCTAATGTAACAGTGCTTAAAGCAGCAATGACCAGTTTGTATCTTCAAACTTGCAATATTCTATTAATGTAGTTTTACAATAAAGTAGAATTAGCTCATCTAGTCATGTTTCGTGCCTGGTTTACCTCAGAGGGTTTGCAGCATTGGCCAATTTTTGAAGTAATTGTAGTGGACAAGGTTTAATGAGCCCAGAGTGACTTTTCTACATTGGGGGTCTCCAACCCCCCAGGCTGAGGCCCATTATTGGGCCTTGAGCCATTTGGAACCGGGCCACAGAAATGGTAGATGAGCAGGCGTGAGAGCAGTGTGCATGCCTGCTGCTTGCGCAAATGGAGTTGTGCACATGTGTATCAGTGGCGGAATATGACCGTTACGCCCCGGTTCAGGTGTACCAGTGCATGTTGGGAGCACCAGGTACCGTTCCGGTACGGTGCTCCAGAGGGCCCACCCATCCACCCGCCCTCTTTACCTGTATTTGAGCCGATTGGGGCTGCGCGCGGGCATGTAGTGGATGCCTGGCCCCAAGGCACTGTACTGGTTGCAACGGGATCCGGAACCCACCACTGATGTGTACACTTGCCTGCCACTAGTACAAAATCACCCCCTCCTCCCCCCCCCACTGGTCCACAAAACCAGAAAGGTTGGAGAACTCTGTTCTACACGACTAAAGATGTCTATATTTAAACAGGAGACGGTTCTTTCTGTCCTCCTTCCATCATTATATGTAGTGCAGCTTCATTTGCTTACCTCAAAATCACTTTTCTATCAGTGCACTGATGATGTTATCTAGTGGGATAATGAAACGTCTGCGAGAAAACAAGCTGAAAAGAGCACCAAGAGCCCCTCATTTCAGCCCTGACTTACAAATATTCTTCTTTATTGGTATTTTGTTGTCCAGTGGCTGAAACTGACCACTGAACTGGTAGTTGTGTTACTTCAATTTTTTGTGAGGTTACTTTAAGGAATACAGGTCATGCCACTCAAAAGAAATAAAGAGCTACAAACTTCAAGAACAGCTGGGAAGGGAGCAATCATTCTACTCCATCATCTGCTCCCCCCCATAATTCTCTCATTCCCCGTAAAATCCTAGGGTTGTCTCGGCTGGCGCTCTGCTGGATGCCTTGTGATTATTAAATCCACGTAGTTATACACACTACCCCAAATATATTGTTCTAACAGCTGCCAGTGATAGGTTCCTTGCCTTGCTATAAACCCTGGAATTCTGATGTTCCTTTGGAACTTTTATGCCTGAACATTATCAGTAGACATTGTGATGCATTTGTCTTTTCCCAGCCAGAATCTTCTCAGATTGGTTTGATGCTCAATGTGTTAGAATAGCTTCTCGGTGTTCACTTCGCTGCTCCCAAGTAATAATCACATACTCCAAATGTGTTTCCTAAGTTGCAGTCATCATCATCGGCATCTGATGACATGATTCTCAATGCCACACATACAGCGGAGTGCGGGCAGCCGCCGCCAAAGAAGCTAAGGCAAACCTTCGTTGTATACACAGAGGCATAGAATCAAAATCATGTGAATTATTAGTAGCATTTTATAAATCCTTAGTAAGACCACATCTGGAATACAGCATCCAGTTTTGGCCACATTACCCCCCCAAAAAAGATGTTGAGATTTCGGTAAAAGTGCAAAGAGGAGCAACTGAGACGATTAAGAGCCTGGAGACAAAAAACATATGAAGAACGGTTGCAGGAATTGGGTATGGCCAGTCTAGAGAAAAGAAGGATTAGGGGTTGCCACAAAGAAGAGGGAGGGGGGTCAACTTATTTTCCAAAGCACCTGAAGGCAGGACAAGAAGCAATGAATGGAAATTAATCAAGGAGAGAAGCAACCTGGAATTAAGGAGAAACTTTCCAACAAAACAATTAACCAGTGGAACTGGCTTGCCTTCAGAAGTTGTAGGTGCTTCATCACTGGAGATTTTTAAGAAAATACTGGGCAGCCATCTATCTGAAATATATATCACCTGCTTGAGCAGGGGGCTGGACTAGAAGAATTCCAAGGTCCCCTTCAGCTCTATTCCGACTGATTGATTGGTGACATATCCATTGCTTAGGACAAAGTTGCTGAAGTCTCAACTTTATGACTTGAGGTCCACAAGTCTTAAACTTGCCAAATTTGGATACCCCTGCTGTAGGAGGCTTTAGGCAACAGAACATAAAATTAGTTGTTTAAATACTAATCCATCTCTGATGTTGGAAGCTTTCACACGTTAGTCTTTTCTCCTTTTCTTGGCGCCCTGCAGATAGCAGCGGGCATGAGGGCATTTGTGCACCAGCCCACTGCTGTGGCTTCTCCATTGACTTATTTTGCTCCATAACTTTGCTTGTTTGGAGATCAGAAAAGGTGATCACAAGACCCCAGGACACATCAGCTGTCATAAATATGACTCAGTTGCCAAACATCTGACTTTTGATCACAGGACCATGGGGTGCTGCAAAGGTGGGGTGAAAAAATGGTCATGTCACTTTTTTTAGTGCCATTATAACTTCAAAAAGTCACTAAAACAACTGTTGTTCTGTTAGCTTCTGGGTGCATGCAAATATTCTGGGTAATTCCAGTATGTATTTCCATCTATTTTTATTTATAGGAGACAATCCAACTTTTTGAACATTATCCCACATTATTAAAGATAAAGTCTCTTTGGACTTCAGCTTTCCTTCATATATTCTCCTAGAAGATTTCTAAAGGCTATGCTCTTCAATCTCCTCTCACGGAATAAGGCGAGTCATGTGCTTTTCTGGACCATTGCTTTGAATTAATTAATTGACAGACAATTCATCTGAATGTCAACTTTGAACCAGCTGCCTGGAACTGAAGGTAGACCCAAGATTTATGCATGGCTGTATTCAAATCAGGCATTTGCTCAAGGTAGCTTTGCAATCACAATCTAACAAAGTAAACTCCCAAAAGCAGTTATTTTTTTCAAAAACAAGTGATCATTTAAAAATCTTTCTCAAGAACAAAATGTATAAAGAACAGCAATAACATTAACTTCCATTAAAATGTACCCTGTTTTCCCCAAAATAAGACCTCCCTGGATAATAAGCCCAATCGGGCTTTTGAGCGCATGCACTAAAATAAGCCCTCTCCCAAAAATAAGCTCTCCCCGAAAATATTGCAACCATGAGGTGACCACGCTCGCCATCTCCTGCACCTTAAAAATAATAAGACCTCCCTGAAAATAAGGCCAGGTGCTTATTTTGGGGGGGGGGGGTCAAAAGAAAATTAGACCCTGTCTTATTTTCGGGGAAACATGGTAACGAGTTAAAAATCCTAAAATCCCCCTGTCAACAATACAACGAGGGAGGCATTACATCCAACAGAATCTATCACTATACAGGTGGTCCTTGACATACAACCACAATTGAGCCCAGAATTTATGCTGCTAAGTGAGAAATTTGTTAAGGGAGTTTTACCCCGTTCCACTTGCCACATTTGTTAAGTGAATCACTGCAGGGGTTAAATTAGTAACACGGTTGTTAAGTGAATCTGGCTTCCCACACTGACTGTGTTTGTCAGGTTGCAAAAGATTATCACGTGACACTGCAACTGTCATAAATGTGAGTCAGTTGTCAAGTATCCCAATTGTAAATTGGATCACCCTGGGGATGCGGTCATAAGTATGAAAAATGATCCTGTCACTTGTTTCAGTGCCGTTGTTAATTTCGAACGGTCACAATATGAACTGTTTTAAGTTGAGGACTTTAGAAGAGAATAGAAGGAATGAGCTGGAAGGGACCTTGGAGGTCTTCTACTCCAACCCTCTACTCAAGGAGGAGACCCTATAACGGTGATGGTTAACCTTTTTGGCTCTGAGTGCTGATACTGGAGCGCACATGAGTGCGTGCCAAAGCACCGGAACCCAGAAGAGAGGAGCTTTCCAGTGCGCATGCGCGCAGTGGCTAGCTGCATTTCCGGGTTCCATCACATGCATGTGCCAGTGGTGGGATTCAAATAATTTAAACTGGCTCTCTGCCCTAATGATTTCTTCCCACAACCAGTTTGTCAAACTTCTCAGAAAGTTAACAACCAGTTCTCCCGAAGTGATGCAAACTGGCTGAATCCCATCACCTGTCTGGCATGTGCGCCAGACAGCTGTCTGGCACGCATGCACACAATGGAACCCGGAAGAGCAGCTGGCCACCATGCGCATCTGCGTGCCATAGGTTCGCCATCACGGCCCTATACCATTTCAGGCAAGTGACTGTTCAGTATCTTCTTAAAAACTTCCAGTGATGAATCACCCACAACTTCTGAAGGCAACTTCTGTTCCACCTGTTTGGAAGTTTCTCCTTAATTCCAGGTTTATTTTATTAATTCTTTGATTAGTTTCCAACCATTGTTCCTCGTCCTGCCCTCCGGTGCTTTGGAGAATAATTGGACCCCCCTCTTCTTTGTGGCAGCCCCTCCAAGACTGGAATTCTGCTATCGTGTCACCCCAGGACTGCCTTTTATCCCGATTTTTGTCCTGGCTCGCTGTGACTCAGGCTTTCTCCAACGGGGATAATCACATCTGAGCGATCCTAAATGCCCGGGCTGCACGCCTCTCGCCCGCTGCGCTCCATTGGACGGCAGAGCCGCCGCCACCTCCCCTGAGAGCCTCTGGCGGGCGAATGACCCCGCTCCTCCTCCGCCCTCCCCAAAACTTACCTCGCAGCCACGCCTCTCCTCTACGTCATCATCTATCCAGGTTCCGATTGGCCAAGGGAGGAGGTCTACCCATTGGGTCACTCCGGTCGGCTGTCTGTCTGACTGGCGCTCACGGGAGGGGCTGGAGGGGCAAGGAAAACTTCCTTGTTTCGGGGTGACGCTCCCTGCCGGAGTCTGCGGTCGCGGTCGGATCCCCCGAGTCTGCGGCGGCTGGGGAACCCCGGCTGGAGCCGGTGACCAGGTGCTTTCCTCCTTTCCACCTTGCTGGGGCTTGGGGAGGGGGCTGGACTCGCTGTCTGGTCCAGGTTTGGGGTGGTCGCGGATCCGTCGGGGCAGGCTTCCTTTAGGATCGATCCTAAAGAAGCGCTAGCTAGGATCGACTCTCTCTCCCTTCCCCCTTTAATCCGGACCCCGCCTGCAAGCATGTATCCATGTATGCATGCATGCATGCATGTATGTATCCATGTATGCATGCATGCGTGTCTCCTGATCCGGGCTTCGCTGGGTCCACCTCCCCAACTTTAGCATTGGGGAGGATGGGAGGGCGTAAAAAGCAGGTCCCGTTCATTTCAACGAGCGAAGCGGGAGGAAAAGAAACCGTGGACTTTATCTGGTTCTTAATTTCCAAGCCTAGCCGTCCCCAGGTGCCACGGTTCCTGCCCCTCCTAGGTGAGATCTTGCATGCCTTTTGGAGATACGGTCCTCCTGCGGCTCTGTGGTAGACCAAGATCTCTGGAGCACAGCAGAGAAGAAAGTTTCTATGGAGATCTGCAGTCATCCAGGCCCCTGTTGTCCTAAGGTGCTTTTTCAAAAGGACCTTATTTATTTATTTGTCTGTCTGTCTTCCTATCCTATCCATCTATCCATCTACCTACCTATATCTATCTATAATCCTATCTATCTATAATCCTATCTATCTATCATCCTATCTATCTGTCATCCTATCCTATCCCATCCATCCACCCACCCACCCACCCACCCACCTACCTACTTACCTATCTACCTACTTACCTACCTACCTACCTACCATCTATCTGTCTGTCTGTCAACATGTATAAGGTAACAGGTATTAGTATGGACATGGACATGATCGCATGAGATTGGTACAAAGAGAGGGATACAAATAAGTATAACATGGCCATGAACACATAAAACGAGAACATATCAATGGGGACAGTAGGACAGGGATGGTAGGCTTGCTGGTGCAGCTTATGCACGACCTCTTAGAAAACGTGTGAGGTCCACGGTGGACAGTTTAAGGTGTAAAAAATGGTGTTTGAGGAACTTGTTTTTCCTTGAAGGCGTTTCGCTGCTCATCCACAAGAAGCTTCTTCAGCGACTGTTTTCCCAAAATCTGCCCTACCTACAAATTTCCAAGAACTGAACACTGAAGCTGAAGAAGCTTCTGGGATGAGAAGTGAAACGTCTTCAAGGAAAAACAAAATCCCATTGCCCTTTTGAAAAAGCCCCTTTGGGATAGATAAGGAAGGCTGCTCTATTTTAACTTACTGGTATGTGTTGTATGATCTCCATTTATACACGTTATAAACATTGTGCTTATTAGGGGACACAAATCTATGGTTTTGAATAGGGAAGTCCCCATTTCTATTCCTTGCTATGGGACGGAGAGAATGGATACCAACCAATATGAATTTTTTTTAAAAAATCTAACATTTCTGGGAGACTTAATGGCCAAATGACTCTTTCTCATTTTGAAGATTTCTGCACACAATCCAATGCAGGATGTCCATTCCCTTTGGTGGTCCTTGTGCAGGAACATCTCATTCTGAGGGATCCCCTACAGAGGAACTTGTAGAATATAGTTTGGAAAAGCAATTCCTGTGATCAAATGGTTTGTTTACTCCTTAAAATACGTTGCAGATATTAGCTGACTGTCATCAAAAGAGCTAGGGGAATGGAGAAGCATTGAGTGAGAAGAGTGGGTGTTGTATTGATCTCTGCAATTGTTTTATGGCCTCCAGACCTGCCAAATAGTTAGGCATGTGCCACGTGGCCTAGGACAGGGGTCGGCAACCCTTCCCGTGCCTGACTATTTCCTGAGTGGCCACAAAACTAGCATATGCAGTTGAATTAAACATTCTATTTTCTTCTGAAACTTTTCTTGGATTTAAACATGGTTGGCCTATCGGAAGTTGAAAAGCTTAATCAATCACCTGCCAGCGGGTGTTGCACATTGGCGGTTGTGACGCATATTTTGAGGGAGCCGCAGCAGAGGGAGGAAAGAGCCACATGCGGCTACAGAGCTGCAGGTTGCTGACCCCTGGTCTAGGAAAGCAGAAACCCACAGGAGATAACATCAATCCTGAAGAGCTATGCAAGAGAATTGGACACTGTCCTGTTCCTGGGTTTCCTTTCTTGGGTTTGCACCTAGCAGAAAGTGGTAGTGCTGGAGAGGCTGTTGAACGTTATTCCCCTGTTCCCTACCTTCCCATCTCTTCTTTTTCCCAGTCATCCAGGCTGACTGGGAGAACCTGAGTTGTGTTTTCTTGTCTGCTTCCCAACAGCCAGTTTCTAGGAGTTGGTGATGACTTCATCTCTGTGACACACACTTTTCAGTGTGCATATCATCTCTCCAATGCAAAGCTAGGGTGGGCAGGATAGTATTCCATCCAGCTTCTTTCAAGAATGGGAGGGAATGGACAGCAGAAAGTTTAAATCTACCTCAGAGCTTTCTGGAAAGCAAAAAAGAGTGTAGAGGTGAACACACACACACACACACACACACACACGTATGTTCTGACCTAGGCTTCCCCAAAAAGCACAAAGCAGATTCCTGGTCCCAACAAAACCCCTCTTATTAAACGAATGTGAATTCCTCTCATTCACATTCAGCAGAGGCCTGGTAAACAGTCTTTCAAAGGTGAATTTGTGACCACAGACCTTATTGGAAAGCTGCCATGTAAATATTTACCAAATGCAGTGCTGTGCAAGGAAAGACTTGGCACGGAGTCTTTGAAATTCACAGACAGATTTTCACACTCCTGAAACGAACTAACAAACGAATTGTTTCCTGCAAAAGCCCACTCCCCTTTCGCTCCTCTTTTATTTCCTATGGGAGGGGCCATTTACCGTCCACCTGTGGCTTTACTCCCAAGCCGACCCTGATTTCTTAGCTGTTCTTTTCTTCTGGCAGCTCTGCGCATGCGCACACTGGGAACAGGCTCTAGCTGCTCCTCTGCCTCACTGCTGTCTAGCTCCAAAGACAGCTGAGAACTGCCAGACGGCCTTGGCCCCATCTCTGCCTCCAACGCAGAGCCCTCATCCGAGCCTTCCCCAGCCTCCAGGACTGGCCCATGTTCCTCCCCAACCTCCTCATTGTCTGACTCTGCTGGCTGCTGGCAGGCCATAACAACACATACAGAAGCGTGCCTCTTGCATGAATTGGAGCTTGATTTTGTGAGTTTGAGTATAGGATATATTTTTGCATACTGGTAATGGTGATATATACAAACCTGACTACTGATTTCTCTCAGTGTGTCAGTGAATGGGAGGCAGCCAAGGAGTCAGTAGCAGAATGCAGTACAATAAAGAATTCTTGACTTTATGCTACACAAACCTTATGGCTTTTGGTGCACTGTTCTCCCACACTCTTTATTGCCATGACAGTAATCTTGGTCTGGATGGAATATTAGCCTTGCAGTGTTCCCTGGTGGAAGAGCTGCTAATTTTATCAGTTGTGCAACTGCTCCTTTTTCCTTTTGTAAGGGATTTTCTGGTGATAAGGAAAACAAAAGAGTTGGACCAATTGGCTGAAAAATATGTTCCACTGGAAGATAAAATAATCTGGAGTTTTTGTAAAATTCCACCAGGTGTGGGGATTGTACTATAAAAATATTACATGAAAAAAAATATTACCTGGCTGGTAAATGTGCATGCTCCATAAATGTACCTGATCTGTCCATGCTCCAAATGTGTGGACTTCAATCCCCACAATTCACAATCCAGGCTTTCAAGGTTTTGCAATGTGCATGTTGGGCTCAGGAAGGCTGCCATAAATCACAGTGCTGAGTGAGGCTAATGCAATCTCCAAACTTTGTCCAGTACAAATGACAATAGCAGATTAGAAGCCTTTCTCTGCCTGTCTGCCAATCGGCTATTTTGCCTGAATCCGAGAAGGAAGTGTGTTTGCGATACCGATCTTGCAATGGCCTGTGATGAAACCTCACTCGTCAATTGTAGATGTGTAATTGTACGTGACTGTGTGCAAGTATCCTTTTTCCCCTGATGGTGTCAGCACAATAGGATCCGTGACAGGGTTAGGGATAGAATAGAATAGAATGACAGAGTTGGAAGGGACCTTGGAGATCTTCTAGTCCAACCCCCTGCCTAGGCAGGAAACCCTATACCGTTTCAGACAAATGGTTATCCAACACCTTCTTAAAAACTTGCAGTGTTGGAGCATTCACAACTTCTGGAGGCAAGTTGTTCCACTGATTAATGCTTCTGACTGACAGGAAATTTCTCCTCAGTTCTAAGTTCTCCCCTTGGTTTCCACCCATTGCTTCTTGTTCTACCCTCATGTAGAACTTTGGAAAATAAGTTGATCTCTCTTCTTTGTGGCAATCCCTGAGATATTGGAACGCTGCTATCTTGTCTCCCCTAGTCCTTCTTTCTATTAAACTAAACATACCCAGTTCCTGCAACCATTCTTCATGTTTTAGCCTCCAGTCCCCTAATCATCTTTGATGCTCTTCTCTGCACTCTTTCTAGAGTCTCCACATCTTTTTTATATCATGGCGACCAAAACGGATAGGCTGATAGAAGGACCTTCCTTTTTACATTCTTTCCATTTGTAGAGAATGGTGTGGATTTCCATTGTGGTCTGTTCAAACAAGGTTTAAGGTTGCAGGATCCAATCTGGGTTAGTCACCAGGACCCAGATTGACGCTCCTGGGTAGGCTGAAGATATTTGTTATTGCTCATGTTCTACATTTCTGAATGAAGATAGAGCGTGTAACTATCTAAATGGAATATTCTATTTTTGAGCCATTTCAAATATCTAAATCTCTTCAAGAAACCAAATTATCTTAACAAGATTATACTGCACTTTATATGTTGCTTCACGGAGATAACCTTAGTATGCCTAAACTTATCGTTTGTAGGATTTATGTAATCATAGGAACTGCAGTGAAGTGAGGTAATACATCATAATGTCCTTCAAAAAATATGGAGGAAAGTAACAATAACATTTGGCATGATGATGATGACAGTCACACTAATATCAAAATGTTTTCTGTACTTATTACAAAGAGCATTAGACATCAGAAGAGGAACAAAGATGATTAGGGGACTGGAGACTAAAACATATGAAGAACGGTTGCAGGAACTGGGTATGCTTAGCTTAAGAGAAAGAAGGACTAGGGGAGACATGATAGCAGTGTTCCAATATCTCAGGGGTTGCCACAAAGAAGAGGGAGTCAAACTATTCTCCAAGGCACCTGAGGGTAGAACAAGAAGCAATGGGTGGAAACTAATCAAGGAGAGAAGCAACTTAGAACTGAGGAGAAATTTCCTGACAGTTAGAACAATTAATCAGTGGAACAACTTGCCTCCAAAAGTTGTGAATGCACCAACACTGGAAGTCTTTAAGAAGATGTTGGATAGCCATTTGTCTGAAATGGTATAGGGTTTCCTGCCTAGGCAGGGGGTTGGACTAGAAGACCTCCAAGGTCCCTTCCAACTCTGCTATTGTATTGTATAGATCTGAAGGGAGAAGCTGTGCAAGTTGATTATACACTTGCAAAATATATTTTCAAATCCAAGAGAAAGACAGCATATTTTTTCCGCAAGAATGTATTCCTTTGCATTATTTACTGGTTTTACAGTTTTACAATTTAGTCTTCCAAGCTTTCAGATGTGCTGGAGCCCATCCTTAGGCAACTTTTCTCTACATTGGGGTTTTGAAGGCCACAAAGTGTCAGGGTTCAAATAGCATCCAAAAGTAAATCAGAGCCCAAGGCAAAGTATTGCTCAAAGTTCCAATTTATTCAGAGAGCCATGTTGGCACATCTGGGAAAACCCAAGTATGAAAGCTTCCCGGTTTTCCCCACCCAGTTGAAAGTTCCAGATCTTGCCCCCACACCCAAAGGTCCATCATGTGTTCCAATCTTCCACTGCCATTCTGGCAGTTCCACCCATCCAGTTCGGGTCAGGTGCAGAGGTACAGAAACAAAGGATGACCTTGGCTTTCTAGAAAGGATTTTGTTATGGCTACATAGCATCTAACTCTGTACAACACCCCCCTCCTATTTTCCCACAATACAAAATGCATAGTAGAATTATAGAAAGTGTGGCAGGCCAAAGATCCTCTGTTCCCGGTGACCGACCCAGATTGGATCCTGCAACTCACTCTCTCTCTCTCTCTCTCTCTCTCTCTCTCTCTCTCTCTCTCTCTCTCTCTCTCTCTCTCTCTCTCTCTCTCTCTCTCTCTCTCTCTCTCTCTCTCTCTCTCTCTCCCTCCCTCCCTCCCTCCCTCCCTCCCTCCCTCCCTCCCTCCCTCCTCTCTCTCTCTCTCTCTCTCACACACACACACACACACACACACACTGTTTATTCAGTGGTGAAATTCAATTTTTTTACTACCGCTTCTGTAGGCATGGCTTAGTGGGCATGGCAGGGGAAGGATACTGCAAAATCTCTATCTGATTGCTCCCCTGCCTTTTGTCCAGGATATGCGTTCCTCGTCCTGGCTTGTTCAGTGAACTGTATTGCAAATTGATTGAAATTTTTGCTTTAGGGAAAGCAATACTTTCAGTCTTTGCTTTCATCCCTGTTGGGGGAAAAAACTCTCCACATTATTAAATTATTCTCATGAGAGCCATCTTGACGCAGTGGTTAAGGCACCAGGATAGAAACCAGCTGACCATGAGGTCTACTCCTGCCTTAGGCACGAAGCTAGATGGGTGAATTTGAGACAGTCACTCTCTCTTTCTCTCAGCCCTAGGAAGGAAGAAACCTTGCTAAGAAAACAGCAGGGATCAGCCCAGGAAATTGCTGGGAATCAAAACTGACTCAAAGGCACACACACACACACACACACACACACACACACATATAAAAGATTGTTAGCAGCTTTGTACGAATTGAGTCAAAGATAGTTGCAGCTACATTTTTTTTTGTATAAAGTTTTTTATTTTTTCATTTTTATAACATATAACCACATGTATACTATTACATAGCCAACATCGTATTGTATTATTAAATGTTTACATCAATTCACCTTACCATCAACTCCCCAAAACAATTATTGGCTCTTCTGCTCTCCATACACCATATTTGTACCTTATCCATCACTTTCTTCTCCCTCTCTCCTCCTCCTCCCTATCTCTTTTCTTCCCTCTGTCATCCTTCTCTTCATAGAGTCATAGGAACTTTTTTAGTCAGCTCTTTAAGGCAACGGCCCCCAACCTTTTGGGTACCAGGGACTGGTTCCGTGGAGAGAGGTTTTTCCCTTAGCCTGGAGAGAGCGTGGCTTCACATGTTGCTTGGATCCCACAGATGGGGCTTCGCTTGTTTGCGTGGCCCAGTTTCTAGCATGCTACGGCCCGGTGCTGGTTCACAGACACGGGGTTGGGGACCCCTGCTTTACGGTACAGACCTCTGATTTTTTTCCTCCCTCGTAAAGAGGAGCCTGGCGCAGCCTGGTTATTTTCTGCCGTCAGAAGGCTGCCGGCACTGTTTTTCCTAGCCTCTGTTTGGGAGCACAATATTCTCAGCTGGCTTCAGTTTGGAATAAACTGTACTCAAGAGATTTCAAAACGGGTCTTTTACCTACCTAAATGCAAGTGCCTTTTCTTCACTCCCTTAACCATTTCATTTTTTCCCCCATAGGAACGGTTTCACGTGAATTGAGCTATTAGTTAGGCTGCTCTACTGTGGATCCCTAATTCAATCCACGGTAATCCTAACGTTATCGGATACTTTCTATTGAAAGATTGTCCTAAAATAGGAGGATGTGCTGTGCTTTTCTTTGTGCAGCTTCTGGTGGCACGAGCAAGCAATAAATTACCAACCATATCTAGAGAAACACATTTGTTCTGGCATTAATGTCCAACCAACAACAATACTGAGACTTATTTGTTCTGATGGTTGCTTTGCCAGCTGGCATGAGGCGTGTTAGAAATGTTTTCCTTTTACAACTTTGCAACGATTCACCCTGGTTTTTCCCAAGTGCTTCTTCCTAGTTGAATTTGACGCCTTGCACTTTGTCGTGACTTGTAGGTTTTAATTTTCTGAAGTTGAGAGGAGTACTTCTGCAATATGTACTGCATGCTCTCACAGCATCTTATATAATGTATTCTTTTCAGCCTGGGGTAATTAAGCCTGACTTGAGGACAAACAGTTAGCAGCAGCAAATCTGTTTTCCTGGAGGGTAGGCATAAAAGAGCAGAAGAATTCCACTCTTCTTTGTTTTAGTCAATATGGTTCATAGTTCAGCACATTTGTCTGTTCCCACTGATAATGTGGGGAAGGGAATAAGAGAAATTTGCAGTTAGGCAGTAATGATCAGCAGAGCAGAAGCTGCCATTTCAAAAGTGACAGCCTGAGATTTCAACACAACCGTTGCCGCAGCTCTTTCTCCAGAATCAGAACAAGAAATAAAATATCTGGTTTTCATTTGTGTCCCACAATGGGCAAATGAACTGGCAGAGATGTCTGGATAAAGAAGTGAATAGGACGTATGGTGATGCAGTGGTTAGAATGCAGTAAAGGTAAAGGTTCCCCTCGCACATATGTGCTAGTTGTTCCCGACTCTAGGGGGCGGTGCTTATGTCCGTTTCAAAGCCAAAAAGCCAGCGCTGCCCAAAGATGTCTCTATGGTCATGTGGCCGGCATGACTTCTCTGTGATGGGCCCAGCCCTCTGGAATGACCTCCCCCCAGATATCAGGACAACGACCGATCTCCGCTCCTTCCGCACAAAACTCAAGACCCACCTGTTCCAACTAGCCGGCCTGGCTTAACTAGAACTTTCTAACCTCCCTGGCAATTTTAATATTTTAATATTTTATACGTAAATTTTGGGGTTTTTAACTATTTTAATTGTTTTAATTTATTGTTATTTATTTGAACTTGACTGTTAAATATTGGTGTTACCTCCTCCATGCCACACTTGTATTTTGATTTAATTGTACGTCGCCCCGAGTCCCTCTGCGGAGAGGGGGCGACTGATAAATCGAAATAAATAAATAAATAAATAAATAAATGCCAAAGGCGCTGTTACTTTCCCACCAAAGGTGGTTCCTATTTTTCTACTTGCATTTTTACGTGCTTTGGAACTGCTTGGTTGGCAGAAGCTGGGACAAGTAACGGGAGCTCACTCCGTTACGCAGCACTAGGGAAGTGCTTCAGGGGCTGTAGAGAACCTTCTGTGGAGGCACATTGGTTCGCAAGCAGTCCACTCATGTAGTGGCTGAAAAGTTGCCCTTGGGCTGTTGAAACCTGAGTCCAACTCCCAATGCTGGCAGGAAATCATTGGAAACCAATCCTGGACGTCACCAGGCTTGAGAGATTTGCCCACAAAGCATCACTCCGCATGTCAAAAATGCTTATATCGATCAATTAAATGGGCCAGCTTCTTTTCTTAAGTTTTAAGCTTTTGGATATCCGTTTCATGAAACCGAGGCTACCAAACAGAACTGTGATTTATTTACTTTTTTGCCCTTGAATGTTATTTACTGATATGCAGGTTGTCCGCGACTTAGAACTACAATGGAGTCCAAAATTTCTGTTGCAAAGCGGGACAGTTGTTAAGTGAGTTTCGCGCCATCCTATGACCTTTCTTGCCACAGTTGTTAGGTGGATCCCTGTAGATGTTAAGTTAGCAACATGGTTGTTACCTGAATCGGGCTTCCCTATTGTCGGAAGGTCAATATACGGTATAGGGTTTCCTGCCTAGGCAGGGGGTTGGACTAGAAGACCTCCAAGGTCCCTTCCAACTCTACTATTGTATTGTATTGTCACAAAAGGTGATCACGTGACCCCAGAGCTCTGCAATCGTCATAAATACGAGTCAGTTGCCAAGCATCTGAATCTTGATTTGATCTCATAACCATGCAATGATCATAAGAGTGATGAACAGTCACAAGTCACTTTTTCAGTGCCATTGTAACTTAGAACTGTCGCTAAATGAACTGCTGTAAGTCAACGATTACCTGTGAAATAATTTTGTTAAAAAATAAAATTGGATACCCCTTTTTGTTGTTCTTTGTTTGATCTGCAGAGCATCCTCTTTTAACAACCCCATAACCCCCTGTGGAGCTAGCAGACTGTTTTAATGGCCGGATGCCTTTCCTGTTGCCAATGCAGAGTTTTGTTCAGCAGATATATTCTCAGTGTGCCCAGAGAGTGAGAAATATCTGCCTCTACCTAGGATCGAACTCACAGCTTCCTAATAACTCACAGCCTCCTGATTGTGGAAGCGAGAGCTCCACATCTAGGCCACCGCATCACTTCGCTTTGTTTGATCTGCAGATGACCCCTATTTCTTTTTTTGAGAGAGATTTCTTCTTTTACCTGCAGGAAAATTTCAAGATCCATGCCTTGCTGAAAGCGGAGAAGATGTTATGTTGGGGATATTGGTCTTTTGGATTTCCTGGCTCAGATACTACTCTGCAGGCGGTCATCCCTGAACCTCAGACCACTGAGTTTGTTCATGAGAGGAGTGTCAAGGAAGTGGCTTGTGGGAAACACCACTCTGTGTTCTTGCTGGAAGATGGGGAAGTCTACACCTGTGGGGTGAACACCAAAGGCCAACTCGGTCATGAGAGAGAAGGAGGCAAGCCAGGTGGGTTGATTTTGAGTGCTTGATCCCAAATCCTTTCATATTCATGGTTTGTCTCTGTGGGCATTTATTGCTTCTAATAGTTTTGAGGGGAAAATTGAAGGCAAACGAGATCCAGGCAGAAGAAGAACATTGTGGCTTCAAAATCTAAGGGACTTTTTTGGACAAAACTCAACAGCACTTTTTTTGTGCGGCTGTTGATAAAAATAGGATCACCAACATGATTGCCAATGCCAGATAATGGCACAAGAAGAAGATGAATAGTTTTGAATTATCATTCTTATATTTCTGGTTTTTCTGTGACTGTATTATTAATCAGGGGTTCCAATTTTTTATTTTTTATTTTCTTGGCTGATAGGCACATCTGAACTTTTGAAAGCAAGTTGGAGGACACTTTCACAACAGGGTTTGCTGTAACACGTGCTCCAAACGGTGGAAATTTGGGGAGCGATATTATCAATACTGTGTTTGATAGTAGATTATTTAAATTATTTAGGGGTGTGACATGTATAAGAAAACTTAAGACGCTGGGACTTTTTAATGGTGAACTAAGAGTCTCTATAATTCACACTGATCATTTTCTTCTCGTCTAGAAAATCTGGCTTGTTGCTTTTTCTGTCTGACCTCAAAATAACATTTGTCAGGAACCGTGAAGTGACATGTCCAGAGTGTGTCTTGTTCAAATTACCTCCTTCTCCTTACACTTCCAGCTACAAGAGCACCCTGTTTCAATTTGTCCATGATGTTGACAGAGAGCTAAAAGAATGCTAGTAGTCTCTTACTCATTCAGATTTTGGCAGCTTTGCAAACAGTGGCTTTCCCAAAATCACTAAAGCAGTTTTCTCTCTCCTGTGGATAGAAAACCTCAGGTGATACAGATGTTATGGACTCTATTTCATATTCTAAAAGGCAGGGATGGCAAAGTCTCTTTATGGCCGCAGACTGCGCTTTGTTTTTATAAAATGTTGTTAAGGTCTCAGGGATGTGAGAGGAGCATGGTGGTATCATATTCCCCCCTTAGGCATGAGAGCCAGCTGGGTGACTTTGAGCTAGTCTAAGAATTGAGGCCTTTGAACTATGGTGCTGGAGAAGACTCCTGCGAGTCCCTTGGACTGCAAGGTGAACAAACAAGTCAGTCGTAGAGGAGATCAACCCTGATTGCTCTTTAGAAGGCCAGATCCTGAACATGAAACTCAAATACTTTGGTTACCTAATGAGAAGGAAGGGCTCACTGGAGAAGAGCCTAAGGCTGGGAACGCTTGAGGACGAACAACGGGATGATAGAGAATGAGGTGGATGGATGGAGTCACCGAAGCAGTAGGGATGAGCTTAAATGGACTCTAGAGAATGGTAGGGGACAGGAAGGCCTGGGGGAACGTTGTCCATTGGGTCACGATGGGTTGGACATGACTTCGCAACTAACAACAAATCTCTCTCAGCATCACTCACCTTCCAAGGTGGTGGTTTTTGTGGGGAAAGGGAGAGGAAGAAAGAGTATAACAGAATAACAGAATTGGAAGGCATTTTGGAGATCTCTTAGTTTTAGGGAATTTCAGTATGTTTCATCATTTTTGTCTTACATTTTTTTACTGGGCTGATTTCAAAATATGGTATTTTAAATATTGGTTTTATCAATGTAATTGGGTATTTTTCCTGTTAAGCCTATGCTACTTTAAGATACCCCCAAACCATGGAAATAAAGAAATTGCCAGCTAGCATTCCAAACATTGATGATTGAACAAATACAAAAGAAAGCCCTAAGTGTTTCTATACGTATTACCAAAGGTAGAGAAGTGAAAAAGTTTGTAGCTATACATATTGGGCAAAGTTTGGTCTGTCTTTTGAAGTGGCACCAATGGTAACAGGCAAGTTTTAAAAATAAACGTCTCCTTTTACAATCATTTTCACATGGATTTTCCTTCTCAACCTATTTGCTTGCAAAATCCAACAGTCCAGTTTAGTACTGATATCCCCTAGAGATTATTCCCACCCAAACTGAGGTTTTTGGAAAAGAATTATATTTTGCCATCTGCAAGTAGATTTTGGAAACATGCCTGTAACGTGTTGTACTTTTCCAATATGAATACAGTCTGGTTTCTAGCTTGGTGAAGAAATGCAAAACACATGTACTAACTTGAGGATAGTTTGGTCAAACCTCCATAATTCAGTTTGTTTATTCCACTAAATTCATGTGTGTTTCCAAATCAACAATTTTAAAAGGGTGGCCCTTTGAAAGGACCAAAATACTTTTGGATCTGGGATTTTGCTTTTTATTTTCAAAATGTATACAGTATACGATTGTCCATCTGAAACAAAAAAACTCTGAATGATTGACAATACTGTACAAAGCCAATATATAGCAAAGTGAACAGTATAATTAAAAAACAAAACCAATAAATACAAGAGCCAAGGAATCTCACAAACAATTTACAGTTCTAAACTCACATATATTGGGCAGTACTAGCTACCTGGCCATCAAGCCTCAAGATAGAGCTAGCTTTTCATGAGATTTCAGGTGTCCAGCAGGATTGGGGTATCCGGATCTTGGAGAGGAGGCTCTTCCATAGGATGACAAGGTATGTTTTTCTGAGGTCTGCATGATGACACTGTTTCACCCAGGGGCTTTGGAGCAGGCCCACCCAATCTGATCTAGTGGGAGACAACTGGAGGCAAATGATCCCATAAGTAACTGACCCAGTGCACAACGTTAAGGATGATAACTAGCATCTTGAATTGCAGTTAGATGTCTACTAAACGAAAGCACAGCTTATCCAGGAATAGCATCATAGTCTTAGCAATAGCAATAACACTTAGACATATACACCACCGCATAGCACTCTACAGCACTCTCTAAGCGGTTTACAGAGTCGGCATTCACTGGCAGAGGGCTGCAGGAGGCTGTCTAGGCCGAAAATGGGCCAAGGGGGTGGGGCTGCACGTACCCCCCCACACACACACCGGGCTCCATTTTTGCTGGCAGTGTGCTATCAAAACAAACTAAAAACAAAACTTTTGCATTTGAGCACCCAAGAAGGGACAAGAAAGGAGAAAGGGAAAGAGGAAAGAAAAAGAAGGAAGAGGGGAAGGAAGAAGAAATTAGATGGAAGAGGGGAAGGAAGAAGGAATTAGAATGAAGAGGGGAGGAAAAAGAAGAAAAGGAAGGAAGGAAAGGAAGAAAGGAAGGAAGGATGTTTACAATGAGAGTGAGGGAGGGTCTCAGGGAAGTCCTGCTTTAGCACTTGGCCACCACAGGTGCCCCTGACACGAGTTCTGTGTCGCGCCTACCATGGCCACGCCCCTATGTTACACCCCCTGGTCACGCCTCCCAGCCCTCTGAGGTCAAACACAATCCTGAGGCAATCCTCAATGAAATCAAGTTTGACAGCCCTGTTATAGATGTATCATCTCCACAACCAAGGGGCTCAAAAACACAGACAGTTTATCCCTGTTTATGCCCTCACCGCTTCTAGGCATTGGGTCAGCACCCTGAAGCCATCAACTCGCACAGTCTGGCATGGCCCAAATAAGGGAATTCTGCATCTCTTTTCTACTTCCTCTGGAACTCAAGTGGCATTAAAAGGAACAAGCTGCACCGCTCAAAATTACATTCCATCTGGAAGGTTGCTGATCCATCTGCTTTGAAATTCTGTACAGCCTCTTAAAGGAAACTCGGAGAGGCTGTTCTCCTGAATTGCTATTTTCACTCTAACAAGTTCTTGATCATAATGTTGGGGTGTTAACTGGAGATCATCTCTGAGATGTTTTTCACTGCTTTGTTGCACCTTCCTAGAAAGCTTTGGGAAATTTAAAAGTGAAAGTGCGTGCCTTAGTAGGCTTTGCATGCTAAATGAAAGTCCTTGTCTCCTGTTAGATTGTTTTTAGCTTGACACTTGAGAGATCTGTCAGGAGCAGCGCACTGAATACTGGTAAAGCATCACTGCCCATGTTATCCCAGTATCACGGAGAAACAAGACCTTCTCCTTGCTGTCTAGAGAAAAAGATTCTCATGGAGGGTAGTTGGCAGTTTAGCATTATGGAAAACTGGCAACATTACAGTTCTTGTTACAGAACCAGTTGCTTCTCCTGGCCTTCACTGCATGCCTGACATGGATTAGACCAGGGGTGTCAAACTCAAGGCCTGCAGCAGAGGTGGGTTGCTGTAGGCATTACTGCCGGTTCGGTGCGTGCAAAAACTTTGCCAAAATTTTGAACTCTGGGAGTTGAAGTCCACAAGTCTTAAAGTTGCCCAGGTTGGAGACCGTTGTTCTAGTCCACTTGCTTGATGGAGAGTTCTGAAAACTCAAAAGTTTTCAGTAGTTTTGTACAACTTCAGGTAACCTACAAGATACTACCTCTATGTATTTAGAAGTTGAGGCTCATGGTCAATTCAGTTATGATTCTTTAACAAATCTTGGATTTTGAACTCTCTCTTTCTTCTTCCTCTTCCATTCTTTCTGCTTCGAAGTGCTGCATGAGGTAAAAGATTCTTGGAGAGATTCAACCTTTCTCTTGTTTTTCCTCAGAACAAATTGATGCTCTAGCTGACCAGCATATTGTCCATGTGGCCTGCGGTGAGTCTCATAATGTGGCTCTTAGTGACCAAGGCCAGCTTTTTTCCTGGGGCGCAGGAAGTGATGGCCAGTTGGGCCTTACAACGACGGAAGATGCTGTAACAATTCCAAGGTAAATATGAGAGATTATGCTTGTGGGGTTTTTCCCATTCTTGTGGAAGATTGCAGATACATGCAAGTGATTTCAGGGAAATCTGTTTTTCCATTAAAAATTGGAAGACAGTGGAAGAGGGAGTCAAGCTATTCTCCATAGTACCTGAAGGCAGAACAAGAAGCAATGGATGGAAACTAATTAAGGAGGGAACCAGCCTAGAACTAAGAAGAAATTTCCTGACAGTTAGAACAATTAATCAGTGGAACAACTTGCCTCCACAAGTTGTGAATGCTCCAACACAGGAAGTTTTAAGGAAGAGATTGGATAACCATTTGTCTGAAACAGTATAGGGTTTCCTGCCTGCGCAGGGATTGGACTAGATGACCTCCAAGGTCCCTTCCAACTCTGTTATTCTGTTACATGCAAGTGATTTCATGGACATCTTGATTCGTTTCGTTTCCATTGTAATACTTGGGGCTTCCTATTTTTCTTGCTTTAACATTCAAACCAATAATGTTTTAGGACTACGATAATATTGTCTAATCCAGTCTCACTGTGACAATCTCTTTAATAGAGATGATAATCATGAAGACTAGGTAATTATATTACACCTCCGCAACTTTGTTAAAGCGTGTAATTTCTTTTCTTTTCTTAGGTTAATAAAGAAGCTGAACCAAGAGACGATCCTGCAGGTCTCGTGCGGGAACTGGCATTGCCTAGCTCTAGCAGCTGGTATTTAGCATTTTAACATTTAATAATTTAACTTTTCTGACTAGGGCTGTAACATTCAATTAGCCCTCCAGTTAAACAATTTTCTGCTCAATGATAGCAACAGTTCTAGGAAAAGTTTCCAAAAGAGGATGATCCTCACTTCTTTTTCTTGTTAACAGAAGATGATGTTTCTAAAAATGAAAATTCTCTGTATAACAATAGAAGTTCTCAAACATATGCCTATTCGGCACACTATAAGGAGTTCTTAACATACAACTGTAATGGAGCTGTAATGACTGGGGAATTATGGGAGCTGAAGTCCACAATTCTTAAAGTTCCAAGGTTGGACACATTTCACTAGACCAGGGGTGTCAAACTTGATTGCATTGTGGGCTGTATACTGATGTATTGTGACACATCGGGATGTTTTTTGCCTTTCTGTAGCTTGCCCGAGCCTTATTTGGTACACATACTGCCAGTTTGACAGGCCTGCACTAGACCAAACTGGCTCTCTTTAAATATCTCAAATATATATACATATATATATATATATATATATATATATATATATATATATATATATACACACACACACACACACACACACACACACACATATATATATATATATATATATATATTCGTATATATGTATTGTGCCACAACCCCTGGTATGCCCAAATATGGGAGGGAACACACTGCTTCCCTTTTCTGTCTTTCGGCTCACTCCAGGAGACCATCCAGGCAGAAAACATTTTTTAATGTTGCCTTTGTTACATTTGTGTTGCATTTGTGCTGATAAATAAATAAAGGGAGACTAGTATAGATCTATTTCAAGCTATTTAGCTCTCATCACTTAGCCATACCCTTCGATTCCCAGTAAGGAATCTTACACGGGAAAAGACCCGAATACAACAAATCCAGCATACCTACACCAGTGAAAATCTACGAATAGATAGATAGATAGATGATAGATAGATAGATAGATAGATAGATAGATAGATAGATAGATAGATAGATACATAGATACATAGATAGATAGATAGATAGATAGATAGATAGATAGATAGATAGATGATAGATAGATAGATAGATAGATAGATGATAGATGATAGATAGATAGATAGATAGATAGATAGATAGATGATAGATAGATAGATAGATAGATAGATAGATAGATAGATAGATAGATAGATGGATGATAGATAGAGATAGATATAAGATGGGTAGCTGTATAAATGTTTTAAATAAATAATGTTAGCTTTTCTCCATATGATTGCAATACAGGTAGTCCTCAATGTACGACCACAATTGAGCCCAACATTTTTGTTGTTAAGCGAAAAGTTGGTTAAGTGAGTTTTGCCCCATTTTATGACCATGCCACCATTTTTAAGTGAATCACTGCAGTTGATAAGTTAGTAACACAGTTAAGTGATTCTGGCTTCCCCATTGATTTTGCTTGTCAAGAAGTGATCACATGACCTTAGGACCAGGGATGAATTACTCGCGGTTGTCCCTGGTTCTGTGAACCGGTAGTAAAAAAAAGCTTCCCATGATCGCACGGCTCACAGCTGAGCCGCGCGATCATGGGAAGCCTTCCTCCCCCCCCCCCCCCCCCGCTTTTGAAAGCATTTTTCCTTGCCGGTTCTGGCGAATAAGCAGGAAAAAAATGCTTTAAAAAGTGAAAAAAAGAACTTCCAACCATTGTCGGAAGCTTTCCTCCCGCTTTTTAAAACATTCTTTTCCTGCCTATTCGCCCAAACCGGCAGGAAACAAATGCTTTTAAAAGTGAAAAAAAGTTGGCCGCGCCCACCTAGTCACATCACTCCCCTCACCAAGCCACGCCCACAGAACCAATACAATACAATACAATAGTAGAGTTGGAAGGGACCTTGGAGGTCTTCTAGTCCAACCCCCTGCCTAGGCAGGAAACCCTATACCGTTCCAAACAAATGGCTATCCAACATCTTCTTAAAGACTTCCAGTGTTGGGGCATTCACAACTTCTGGAGGCAAGCTGTTCCACTGATTAATTGTTCTAACTGTCAGGAAGTTTCTCCTCAGTTCTAAGTTGCTTCTCTCCTTGATTAGTTTCCACCCATTGCTTCTTGTTCTGTCCTCAGGTGCCTTGGAGAATAGCTTGACTCCCTCTTCTTTGTGGCAACCCCTGAGATATTGGAACACTGCTATCATGTCTCCCCTAGTCCTTAGTCCGATGGACAAAAAAAAATTAGAATTCACCACTGCTTAGGACGCGGTCATAAGTATGAACCAGTTTGATTCCAGGATCATGGGAATACTATAAAGGTTGCAGGGGTGAAAAAAACGTGTCACTTTTTTCCCTGCCGCTGTAACTTTGATCAGTCACTAAATGAACGGTTGTAAGTTGAGGACTACCTGTATGGTGGGAGGTGAAAAAATGGTTTGTTTTCTGAGCTCTGGATCTTATTCCCCCCACCTCCAGATGGACAGTTTTTCGCATGGGGACAGAACAACCACGGACAACTTGGGCTCGGGAAAGAATTCCCCTCACAGGACACCCCACAGCGTGTCAAATCGCTTGATGGGATCCCTCTTTCTCAGGTGGCTGCAGGTGGAGTGCACAGCTTTGCTTTGTCCCTCTCCGGAGCTGTGTTTGGCTGGGGGAAAAACACCTCCGGACAGCTGGGTTTGAGTGACGAGAAAGGTAATTGTGACAAACATCCTTAAAAGATGTCTTTTATCCAGATGCTGCAGAAGCCTCTGACTCAATTCTTCCGTTTTTTTCCTCAGAGATTTCTTCATGCTTCTTCTCTCCCTCAGCCCAAGCGTATCTCTGAACGGCTACATAAATAGAAAGGAAGAGAGGGAGATATTTTTTTAAAAGAAAGTTTTCTTTTTTTCTTTCCGTAGATCGTATTTTTGGGAGTATAAGACGCACTGAAGTATAAGACGCAGCAAGGTTTTGAAGAGCAAAATTTTTTTAAAACATTTTTGCACTCTGCAAACCTCCCAAAAACAGTCCATTTTTTTCAAAAAAAGGGCATGAATAGCCCTTGGAAGGCTTGTAGAGCGCTCCTGGAAGGTGCCCCCCCCAAACGACCAAAAAACAGCTCATTTTTTGCAAAAACGGACCCATTTTTTGTCAAAAAAAGGACATGGATAGCCTTTAGGAAGCTTATAGAGTGCTGCTGGGAGCTGGGGGGAGGAAAAAAATGCCCCCTTTTTTGCTCATTTCTGCCCTCCCCAGCCCCCAGAAGAGCCTCCTACAGGCTCTTCACGGCCATTTTGGTGAAGGAGTGGAGTTTCAGGAGGCAAAAAATGCTGTATTCAGTGTATAAGACGCACCCAGATTTTGCGTCTTATACTCCGAAAAATACGGTACATTCACAAATATACATTCTTGTAGATACTGTTAACATTTGTCTATTGACTTCTAGCATTTATCACAATATGCTTAAGAATCCAAAAGACACACTTGGGATCACTTTCTGGCCACCCTGCATCTCCATCTTGTTTTGCAACAACCCTACTCCTTCCTTCTTCCTAACCGCCCTTCTCTACCTTCTTCTTTCCTCCACTCCTTCCTCTTTTCTTCTTACCCTCCCTCTTTCCCACTCCTCCTCTCTGCTTCTCCTTCCTATCCTCTCTCCTCCTCTCCTACTCTTACTTCCCCTTCCTTGCTACCTCTCCTTTACCCTTTCTTCTTTCCCCTCCTCTTCCTTCCTCTTTCCGTTGTTGCCCTTGCTTATTTTCTTTCTCTGATGGATTTTCGGGGTGGCATTCCAACGATCCCAGCTTTATATTTACATAAAAATAATTTTCCTCTTCCACATTTTATTTTGAGAGGGAGATTTTAAGGAGATGAAACTCTTTCCTTCTCCTTTCTGCCTAGTTCAGATACTTAACATTTAGAAAACCATCTCTGTGTATATAATCGGCCTGGTGGAATTGAGATGAGGCCTGACACAACTGTACAGTTGGGCACGTATTTTCCTTTAGTGGAATGGCTTTAAAACATTGCCACTCTGCTTACTCAAAATCCTTTATGAAAAGCAAATTGTCAACATCCTGACTGACGAACCCAACTAAAGCAAGCACACTTGAAACTTGCCAATGTCTCAATGCAAAACTTTATTGAGTACATCATTTTGGTACTATTGAAGGCAATATCAGCTCTATCTCATTCCCGCCCAAACCCACATAGTTACCACATAGAATTTCCCCTCACCCATTTTAGTGCAGCTCACATTGTCTAATTGAGTGTCATTGTATTGTTATGAGAAAGAGTCTCTGGTTTTGGCTGACACCTGCAGATGTGTCCTTGGCCCTCAGGGCTCTCCTCCTTGAAGACTGGACGCTGCATTCCGTCTCACCTTTCCCTCCCTGCTAGTCCTTTGGCAAGCTGAGAAGCGATAATGGTTGCAACAACATAAGCACGCTTCGATCTTGACACAAACTCAATCACAATGCTTGCAGGCTAGAAGCCATTACTTCTGCTTTAACCCTGGGGAAGATCCATTATGGAGGATTTTAAATCTTTGAATTGGGAGCATTGTTTGTGGGCTTCCTTCTCTTGTTCATACAATTATGAGTAGCTGCAAAAGAGAGGTTTGGCAAAAAGTCCTCCTTACGCAGAAAAAAAAATGCCTTTTTAAATACTGCAGCCATCAGATTCCAGAAGACCTTTTAACCAGAATTTAGTGGAGGCAACCTTAGTAGGTTTACCCAATCTGATTACCCTACACATTGTCTTTAGCCCCTCAAATCTTCCAAGCACCGTGGCCATCCTTGAGAATTCTAGAAACTGGTCTGCACATTTGAAGGATGTCCAGATCAAACGTAATTTCTAAAGTTGGATTTTCCCCCTTATCAGATAGAGCCCCCTCGTGGAATGCTGTAAATTCGTTACCATGGCAACTCCACTGCACTGTACAGTAGAAGCCATTTTACGGCAGTACAGTAGAAGCCATTTTAAGGCACAACAGGCTGTATCTTAACAAAACACCCGCCTCCCCGTGGGATGTTAGGGGTGTCATAGCCCCACAGGTTTTTTTTTCTAGAGAGTAAGTCATCTGTGCATCAAGTTTGGTTAAAATTGCTTGAGGCGTTCCAGAGTTATTCTGGAACACACACTCACACACTCACACACACACACAACCATTTTTATAGAGAGAGATTTTTGAGAAGAGTATCTAGAGCAGATAGTTGATAGTTTATTTTACTCGATTATTTCTGAGGCAGCCTGTTTCATTTTTGTAAGCAGTATGATACCCTTTGATATTCTCTAATGCAGATCGAGACTCTCCTTGCCATGTGAAACTTTTAAGGACTCAAAAAGTTGTCTACATCAGCTGTGGAAATGACCATACAGCTGTTCTGACAAAGGTAAGAGAACATCTTTTAAATGCTGACTACGTGTCTAAGGCAGGACTATAATTGATCGTAAATTGGCTGGTACTTGAGGGCTGGAAGGACATTCTTTCTCCACCCAATAAAAGCAAGTATTAACAATAAATATTACAGTTTAGTTGAAAATGCTTTGAAATGAAAGGCCCTTCATAAAGAACATTTTTGAAGCTTAGGAGTATGCACTTCAAATATCTTTCAAAAGAGGAGTAGGTCCCAAAGAATAGGACTGAAACAGAGAGGAGTGTTTCTAATGTAAGGGAAAACTTAATTGCATACACCAACCCAGGAGCATAAATAGTAATCACGTTATTCAAATAATATGTGTATGTGTACCACTGAGAAATTCATCCTTAGCTATTTAAACTGGTAATGTTCCTGACGATCCAGCTAGGAGTCTAAACAACTTTTTCCATAGTTCAATAATTGGATGGTGTCGGGTAATGATCCCAGTTAACTCCAGAGGGTCAATGTCATTGCCCAGAGAATCATTGGTTGCCCTCCCCCCTCTTTGGAAGAGCTTTATAGCTCCCGCTGCCTTAAGAAAGTTCAAAACATTCTTAAAGATCCATCTCATTCTGGGTACTCTTTTTTGAACTATTACCATCTGGCAGACGGTACAGGATAAAAAAAAAACAAGGACAAATAAGCTGAAAAACAGCTTCTATGCCAGGGCACTAACTATCTTGAACTCTACTGTAATAGTGCAATATTAATACAGTATCGCTGGTTTTCAATTCAGTTGTATAGAACGTGAAGATGTGTGTTTTTGTTTTATTTTTGTAGTTTTCTTATGTATGATGTACACTGAAGATGGCATTTGATTTCGTTGTAAGAGATGCAGTGACAATAAAGTAAACTAATTAACTAACTAATCCTATTTGGAGAATGTTTAGGCATTTGCACCAGTGGTGGGATTCACATTTTTTACTACCGGTTCTGTGGGCATGGTTTGGTGGGCGTGGCATGGCTGGGTGGGTGTGGCTTAGTGGGCATGGCAGGGGAAGATTGCTGCTAAATCCCCATTTCTTCCCGATCAGCTGGGACTCGGGAGGCACAGAATAGATGGGGCCAGTCAGAGATGGTATTTACCCATTCTCCGAACTATTCAAAATTTCTGCTACCAGCTCTCCAGAACTGGTCAGAACCTGCTGAATGCCACCTCTGATTTGCACTGTTTTATTAATTTATAGTTGTTCCTTTTTCTCTGACTCCCAAGTATACAAACAATTTGTATAAAATTGCATGCATATATTTTAGTGCTCCTCCATTATTTAGTACATCAGAGAGGTGGAGTTTTAGCAGATAAGAAATGTAGGCTAAGTTCTTTGTTTAGTGCTTAAGAAATGTGTCTGCTTTTTTTTTTTCATTTCTTTCTCTTGCATACTATAGCCAATTAAAAATGACCCCCAAAAGTTTGTATTCAAAGTTGTTGGGGTTTCTATCGGAACTGTTGGATTAAGGGCTTTGAAGAAGGAACTTATTTGGGATCAAAGGATGCTTTGCTCTAAGTGAACATGTTCTTGTGGTCTTTGTGACAGAGTGGAGGAGTGTTTACATTTGGTGCAGGATCATGTGGGCAACTTGGTCATGATTCATTGAACAATGAAGTCAACCCTAGAAGAGTTTTGGAACTGATGGGCAGTGAAGTCTCCCAGATCGCTTGTGGTAGGTGAGTGGCCTTTTGGGCAAATCTTTCACAAGGCCAAAGATTGTCAGCCTTGCTTAAGCATGCTCCTTATTATATGTTTGGTGTCCAACACCGTCCCCCTTGGATGATCCCTATTATCTTTTATTCTCAATATATTTGGAGTGGGAAATTGGGACACTTAGCAACATCTGCAGAAATGGCACATTTAGATGTTTGCATTAATGTGCTATTGGGCAGAGATTATAAACCTCGCCTTTGCAGTCCAAAAAGATCCATTTGTAATAGGATTTTTGCCAATAATAAATGTTTAATTGAAAATTACCAATAAATAAATAATTTTAGGTACTGTATGTTTTCATACCATTTAAATAGTTTAAAAGAAAATTGAGAAATTGGAATGATAGTGCTCTAATGCACAGGTGTCAAACTTGATCGTATCATGTGATATATATCGCGACATTTTTTGCCTTTGCAGAGCCGGGGTGGGTGTGGCCTGCATGCAGTGGTGGGATGCTGACGGTTTAACAACCAGTTTGGTGAGCGCGCGCTGAGCGCGTGCTTCGCATGTGCACACACCAGGGGTGGGTTCCAGCAATTGCTACTGCTGGTTTGCTCATGGCTGCACCACGCGCATGCACACTCTTGATGGGCGCTGCCCACACATGCGCAGTGCAATAAAAATTGCTCTGCACAAAAGCAAAAAACAAGATGGCGGCGCCTATGGCCCGGAGAACCAGTTTTGGGACGTGGTAGGCCTGAGACGCTGTCAGTTCCAGCAACCCAGGCCGCCAAACCACTACGGGTTCGGCCGAACCAGTAGGAACCCACCACTGGCGCAAATCTAAAGCGCTTGCGCACAGCGCTGAAAATGGAGCATTTAGAAGCTCAGCTGCTTACTTTCCAAGTCAGCAATAGTAAGTAGAACAGGGAAGGGGCGGAAATCAGCTGTGCTGTGTGATTGAGATGAGCTCGAAAGCAGGAAATAAAGGACAACAGAGGGTGGGGGCGGGTGGGTGGGGCCAGCTGATTGTCGGCGCTACCCGTTCGCCCGAATGGGTCCGAACCGGCTGAATACCACCTCTGCCTGCATATGACACATCTGGCCTCCGGGCTGCCAGTTTGACAGGCCTGCTCTAATGGCATATGACATTGCCTCCAACCATCATTTTACTTTAAAGTTTTATCAGCTTTACTTATTTTCTATTTAACCACCATGTTTAACCAAAGTTGAAACACTGATACAATAATGAACAAGCAGAAGGCCTAGCCTCTTACCTCTATTCAGACAGTACAACTTACAGGCAGTTCTAGTGGAGTTCTGGATGGAATGAAGTTGGTTATGGCTTATAATGGCTGCCTAGACTCTGGATCATTGTAGCTGAGCTGAGCAGTAGCCATGTTGCTTGAGATTAGGCCAATGAAGTGTCAGCAGCTAGGAGACACCAGGATGGAGAAGGCAAAATTGTGAGGTCAGAGGGTGATCTGTAAGGAACTCAGAAATCTCTTCACTCTTAAGCAATTGGGAAAGATATGTGCTTAGGCCAGAGGTGTCCAAACTTGGCAACTTTAAGACTTGTGGACTTCGACTCCCAGAATTCCCCAGCCAGCCATGCTGGTTGGGGAATTCTGGGAGTTGAAGTCCACAAGTCTTAAAGTTCCCAAGTTTGGACACCCCTGGCTTAGGCAAATAATTTTAAGAACTCCCACAGGGTGTTTTTCTCTGCGGGTCCTAGAGAGACTTCGTCATCTCTTCTTTAGCGATGCCACTTAAAAATTTGGGAGTGGGATGATGCATTTTGAATTGCCCAACCTGGCCCACCATTTTTTTTCTGAAGAACGTTATTGCAGGAGGTGTTTAATTTGCCCCTTTCAAGGTCTCATTGTATTGCTAGAAAAGTCATCAATATTGCATTGGCTCTGAGCTGGTCATGATAGTAGCAGAAGGAAAGACTGGGGCAAGGATGGGAGTGGGGAATCTGCTTTTTACTATCCTGCAAGTGTAACTAGCAGTAGCAATAGCATTCAGACTTCTAGCATCATCATCATCTTCATTTAACGGGGTGGAGTCTAGACAACTGAATGGAGTCAGCCGAGTGTTTTAATGGCCGGATGCCGTTCCTATCCCCAATGCAGAGTTTTGTTCAGCAGATATATTCTCGGTGTGCCCAGAGAGAGAAATATCTACCTCTACCTAGGATCGAACTCACAGCCTCCTGATTGTGAGGCGAGACCTCCACCTCTAGACCACAGCACCACTCCAGCATTCAGACTTATATGCCTCCCCCCTCCCCAATGCTTTACAGTACTGTCTGGCTGGTTTATAATGTTCGCATATTGCCCCCATTTTACTGACCTTGAAAGGATGGCAGACTCGAGCCCCATCAGGATCGAACTCTAGGTTGCGGGCAGAGTTAGCCTGCAATACTGCAGTTCACCACCGCACTACCGAATAGATCAGGGGGGTCAAACTGGTGGCCCGTGGGCCGGATGCGTCACGTGCAGGCCACGCCTACCCCAGCTCCGCGAAGGGAAAAAAACATCGCAAAATGTCATGTGACGGCACCATGACGCAGCGAGTTTGACACCCATGAAATAGATGAATGGTCAGGGAGGAAAAAAATTGTCCTCTTTCATGTTCAGCTTTGCACTGAATATAATTGGTTGTTGGAGAAGACTGCTTTACAAACGTTTTGTTTATTTTGATATTTTCAGACAGCACACTCTAGCCTTTGTGCCTTCTTCAGGAATGATGTATGCATTTGGCTGTGGAACTAAAGGTCAACTGGGAACTGGAGGCATCTGCAGTCTCAAATGTCCTTCCCCAGTCAAAGGTCACTGGGCAGCTTATGATGAGCAGATCTCTGGTAGAACAGGTAAGTGACTAGAATTGTATTTGGCAGGTCGAATCCCTAGCGCCGCATAACGGTGTGAGCTCCCTTTAGTTGTCCCACCTTCTGCCAACCTAGCAGTTCCAAAACACGTTAAAAATGCAAGTAGAAAAATAGGAACCTCCTTTGGTGGGAAGGTAACAGCGTTCCATGCGCCTTTGGCGTTTACTCATGCCGGCCAATGACCATGGAGACATCTTCAGACAGCGCTGGCTTTTCGGCTTTGAAACGGAAATGAGCACCGCCCGCTAGAGTCAGGAACGACTAGGACATATGTGCAACGGGAACCTTTACCTTTTTATTTAGCATATGGCGTAGTTACAGTAGCCAGAACACTACAGGTAGTCCTTGACTTGCAACAGTTCATTTAGTGACCGTTCAAAGTTACAACAGCACTTTAAAAAGTGATTTATGACCATTTTTCACACTTACGACTTTTAAAACATCCCCCTGGTCACATGATCAGCAATTCAGATGCTTGGCAACTGGTTCATATTTATGACGGTTACAGTGTCCTGGTGTCACGTGATCAGCTTTTGTGATCTTCGGACACACGGGCAAGCCAGATTCACTTAACAACCATGTTACTAATTTAGCAAATGTAGTGATTCACTTAACAACGATGGCAAGAAAAGTCGTAAAATAGGGCAAAACTCACTTAACAAATGTTTCACCGAGCAACATACATTTTGGGCTCAATTGTGGTTGTAACTCGAGGACTACCTGTACAACGCTAATGTAGAGTAGTGGTTTGGCTGCCTGCTTAGCTGCTCTGGTGCACCACTCTGGTGAGCTGGTTTCGCGCCAGAAAGAAAGATGAGCAGCTTTCCCTGCAGCGTCATTGAAGGCTCCTCTTCTTCCCCGGAGCCTCCTCGTAAACGGTCTCACAACCAGGAAGGTTCAGAGTCAGCGGGATTCTGCCGCCTAAAGCTCTGTCTCGTCTCCCCAACAGGGGTGGGTTGCTGCTGGTATTACTGCCAGTTCGGCGCACAAAACATTTTGCTGGTTCCAGCGACCCAGGCCACCAAGTTACTACCTATTTGGCCAAACTGGTCCGAACCGGTAGGAACCTACCTCTGCTCCCCATCAAAGTGGTACCTATTTATCTACTCGCATCGAACATGCTTTCAAACTGCTGCGTGGGCAGAAGCTGAGGTGAGTGGTGGGAGCTCAACCTGTCACATGGCGCTCGGGTCTCGAACCGCCGGAGCAGAGACCATCTCCAATGTCATTAAGTCTCTGCACCACCACGCCTCTTGTGACTAGAAGAGAGCAGGATATACAGCATCCCAGCTTATAGATTTCAACTCTTCAGGCTGTATGGATTTTGGTTTCCAAAAGAAAGACAAAGGGAATGTTTACGATGTCTGAAGGTTTTAACTAATTTTTGTCAATCTTCTTCAACAGATGCCTGCCCGTATTATATTGTTAAACATATATTCTCTGGAGGAGACCAATCATTTGTAATTTGCTCAGAGAAAGAGGTAAAGCTTTATGGATTTCCACTCCACCTTTTATAGTTACAGGAAGGAAACTTCTGAATTGTTCCTAGAGGCCATGCACCTTTTTCAGTGTGGGCTGAAGCTCGTGCAACCCCTGCCCTGTTTTTTGTATGAAGAGCCCCTTCCCCCCCTCCCCTGAATTTATGCTGCTCTAGTTTTGGACACGGTGGCTCAGTGGCTAAGATGTTGAGCTTGTCAATCAGAAAGGTTGGCAGTTCAGCGGTTCAAATCCCTAGTGCCGTGTAACGGAGTGAGCTCCCGTTACTTGTCCCAGCTTCTGCCAACCTAGCAGTTCGAAAGCATGTAAAAATGCAAGTAGAAAAATAGGAACCACCTTTGGTGGGAAGATAACAGTGTTCTGTGCGCCTTCAGCATTTAGTCATGCCAGCCACATGACCATGGAGACGTCTTTGGACAGCGCTGGCTCTTTGGCTTTGAAATGGAGATGAGCACCGCCCCCTAGAGTCGGGAACAACTAGCACATATGTGCAAAGGGAACTTTTACCTTTACTAGTTTTGGACAAAATAAATAAACTAAATGGGTCGACTTCTAATAGGTTTCAATAATTCCTAATCTTCAAAGAAGAGGCAGCAAAGTATATTGCAGCCTCCTCTACCTATTTACCAAATTGCATTCTTTCTGCAACTTTCAGCTGCAAAAAAAATAAAATAAAAATGACAAAAGTTTTGTTTCTTGCCATAAAACCAAGATCCACAAGAGCAGAGAATTATCGGGCTTGAATCTTTAGTCCAAAATGTAATGAAAGAAATAAGGCACTTATTTTTCTCAACCTTGGCAACTCTTAAGATCTGTGGACTTCAATACCGCTGACTGAGGAATTGAAGTCTCACAAGTAGCCAACATTGAGACCCACCCCCCCCGGAGTAAGGAATGGACAGATGCATGAAATGAAATGGGAAGGATCCATAGAAAAGGAAGTTTGGGGTAATGGTGTGTAATCTAGATTGTCCAGGATTATGAACTGCATGTTTCCTTGGAGGAGGGGAAAGGTGTGAAATAGAGTAATCCAGGCCAAATCTCGCCCCACGACTACCCTGGAAAGTTACTCTCAACCTGGGGTGGGCTTTCAAAATTGCAGCAACGGGTTTGCTGCTCTGTTGCTGGGTGGCGTGGCCATGGTGGGCTTGGCCTAGTCCAGGGGTGTCCAAACTTGGCAACTTTAAGACTTGTGGACTTCAACTCCCAGAATTCCCCAGCCAGCAGAGCTGGCTGGGGAATTCTGGGAGTTGAAGTCCACAAGTCTTAAAGTTGCCAAGTTTGGACACCCCTGGACTAGTCGGTCTCTTGCACTGCGGGGGTTGTCCTTAGGCTCTGGAGGCTTTTCTCAAGCCTCCTAGAAGGCGAAAACTGCTTTTCTGGAGGCTGGAAACAGGCTCATTTCCAGACTTCCGGGACCTTCGGTAGGCCCGTCCCCCCCCCCCCCCGAGCCTCCGCGTGGGCCCTGCACTTACCTGGCATGATGAACGGGCCACGTGGAGATTCCACTGCCAGCAGCCCCACCCCTGCTCTCAACGTAATAAAACAGCCGTGACGTCTCTGGTGCTCCTCCCGTTCACAGTCAAACCTTCTTTTGAAATCTGCACCTTCTTACAGAATTCTCTACCAGCTGATGATTTCCGGACCATAAATCACAGTGACCACACCTGTTTGATTAATGACAACACAATAGACATGTGGAGGCAAAAGCTTTCTGAAAGAAATAACTCTAATTCAGTGAAGTAGGTTCACTTCTGTTCGATTTGTAAAAGAATTATTGTGATGGTGGGAAAAGAGGTGATTTCTGGCTTGCTTAGTGATATCTTCTTGGTTGGCTTGTTGAATCAATCCACGGGCATCAAACTCGATCACGCCACGTGATGTATCGTGACACTTTTTGCCTTTGCAGAGCTGGGGTGGGCGTGGCCTGTGCGTGACGCCTCCAGCCCACGGAACATCAGTTGGACAGGCCTGATCTAGTCCAACTCATTATCCCAAATGATAATCAGTTTCATAAATTATGGATTTGTGGTTTAGCAGCTCTTTTGACCTCATAGAATACCATGCCCAGCCTGGTACTTTAAACCACTATACCAAACCGGGTCTCTTACATCATCATCTTCGTTTAACGACCCCATAATCCCTTGCAGGGTGGAATCTGAGCAACTGAATGAAGCTAGTTTAATGGCCGGATACCCTTCCTATCCCCAATGCGGAGTTTTGTTCAGCAGGTATATTTTCAGTGTGCCCAGAGAGAGTAATATCTGATTCTACCTAGGATTGAACTCACAGCCTCTTGATTGTGAGGCGAGAGCTGCACCTCTAGGCCACCGCAACACACCAACATTCAGACTTATTAGTATATGGCCCTCCCCCCAATGCTTTACAGTACTCTCTGGCTGATTTATAATGTTTGCATATTGCCCCCAACAATTTGGGGGCCCATTTTACTGACTTTGGAAGGATGGCAGACTCAAGCGCCATCAGGATTGAACTCTAAGATCTGGGCAGAGTTTGCCTGCAATACTGCAGTTCACCACTGCACTACCAAATAGATCAGGGATGTCAAACTGATGACCTGTGAGCCAGGTGCATCCAGGATCCACCTCTACACCACTGCACCACTCCAATATTTAACTTATACATAATGCTATAATTTAGAAGAATGGTGTCAAGCTGTTCTAGAGAATCTTTAACATGTTTTAGTAGCGTGGTATA
Source organism: Natrix helvetica (assembly GCF_964273705.1). Taxonomy (NCBI): domain Eukaryota; kingdom Metazoa; phylum Chordata; class Lepidosauria; order Squamata; family Natricidae; genus Natrix; species Natrix helvetica. The sequence continues at coordinate 14,672,448 of NC_138558.1, forward strand.
AATGTTGTTGTTTTTTTGAGCCAAAGGTTTATTCATCAGATTTTTAGCCCACATATTTTCAACCACTTATCAAATTCTTCTCTGCTGAACTAAAAAACCCATTTGGCATTTCTACATTAGTTCTGTGTGGTATATTTTAGGTCAGTGTGTTAAGAGCAAAGGCAATTGAATAGACTAGAGAGAATAAGGGTGAATAACAATTACCTTCAGTTACTACATTAATCCATAATCTGATTTGATTAGTTGTGGTTATCGTGTCACATGAACTCAGTTTGTTAAAAGTTTGGGGATAGCGTTTTATAGCATGTTATGTAAACGCAGCCAATTTCAGCTAAGTCAGGTAACCATGGATAAGCAGATCAAGGCAGCGTACGAAAAATTATATGTGATTCCTAAGCAAAGTAAGTTTTAACTAGTTTCCTTGTCTTTTGCTTACTTGCATTTTCCCTGTCCTAAGCAGTGAGGTTGCGCAGATCTTATCTTCACCAGCTTGCTGGAATGGAAGCTTCCTTGAAAAGAAGTAAGTAGCTTAAAATGGAGAAAAAACAATATTTGGCTAATTTTCCAGTTCAGTTTTTGAAATGCTCAGTCAATATAAATCACTAAAATTGGATCACTGATAATTGACTGGATTTGATTCAGGGAAGAGAGATATTGGTTCCATAGCTTCCTCTTTTGTAGTATTTTATTTTATTTTTCTGCATTTTTTTAGTTTATACTGATTTTTACTGTTGTGATTACAAGTAGCCCTCGACGTACGACCGCAATGAATGAACCAAAATGTCTGTTGTTAAGTGAGACATTTGCTCAGTGGGTTTTGCCCCATTTTGCAACCTTTCTTGCCACAGTTGTTAAGTGAATCACTAAAGTTGATAAGCTAGTACCTCAGTTGTTAAGTGAACCTGGCTTCCCCACTGACTTTGCTTGTCCGAAGGTCGCAAAAGGTGATCCCATGACTCAGGACACTGAAAGCATCACAAATAGGAATCAATTGCCAAGTGTCTGAATTATGATCACATGACTATGGGGATGCTCAGATGGTGCAGAAGTCATAACTGCGAAAAATGGTCATAAATCCCTTTTTTCAGTGTCATTTTAACTTTGAACCAGTGATGGGTTGCAGGCAGTACTGCCGGGAGCACCGAGTACCGTTCCGGTATGGTACTCCGGAGGACCCACCTGCCCGCCTCCTTACCTGTATTTGAGCTCTTCGGTGCTTATGCGCACGGAGCATACGGTGCCTGTGCGACACTCCGCCGAGCAGCTGGAGCGTCACGGAGGTGTCATGGAGGTAAGGACGCATGCGCAAGCTGCGTGCGTGCATGTGGGGGATGCCTGGCCCTGTTGCACCGTACCGGTTGCACCGGGATCCGGAACCTACCACTGCTTTGAACGGTTCAGCACAGGTAGTCCTCAACTTACAACCATTAATTAAGTGAACATCCAAAGTTACAATGGCACTGAAAAAAGTAACTTATGACAGCTTTCCACATTTATGACCGTTACAGCATCCCCATGGTCACGCGATCAAAATTAACATGCCGGCAACTGGTTCGTATTATGACATTTTCAGTTGTCATGTCCCGGGGTCATGTGATCATTTTTGCAACCTTCTGACAAGCAAAGTCAACGGGGAAGTCAAGATCCACTTAAGAACTGGCTTACTAATCAACTTCAGGGATTCACTTCATAATTGTGGCAGGAAAGGTCGCAAAATGGGGCAAAACTCACTTAACAACTGTCTCGCTTAGCAATGGAAATTTTGGGGCCCCTTGTGGTCTTAAGTCGAGGACTACTTGTAATTACAACAGTAAAAATCAGTATACAGTAAAAAATGTAGAAAAATAAAACGAAAGAAGAGAAAAGAAAAGAAATACAAGGAGAAAAGAAAAGCAAAAAGACATAGAAATGACTTCTCACTTTCACAAATACAATTTTTTTTTAGTAACTTATAATCTTTTCTTAAAATACTGCTCTTCTTCCCGTACTCCATTTTTGATTTGTAAAGAAATCAACAAAAAATATTGTCATTTCAGTCCTGGTGTCAGGAGAAACTGATGAAGTGTTACAGAGATCACATCTCGATATTAACCCTGATCAAATGAAGCCTATTTTGTATCCCTTCCTTTTACTTCTAACAATCTTAATCTTTAATCCATTCAACTAATGTTGTAGAACTTGACTTCTTTTCATTTTCTCCATTATCCTTTCTCTTGAGATCCTTCAAAATGTTATCAAGTTTCTTTTGTAAATCCAATATAGGAAAATTATTCAGGTCGCTCTCTTGATTTATTGTTTAATTACTAAGCCAGTTTCTTTTTTATACCTCTTGTAACACCTTTTTCAATGTCATTCTTGTAGGCTTTCATTTGTAAATCCATTTTCAACTCAGTCTTAATTAGGGAATAGATGATCCTCCATCATAATATATTTTAGACGCAATCTTTCCATAGAGACAGATGTCTCTGTGGACAGTATTAAAAATATCCTCTGAGTCTGTTGTTCGGAAATATTCTACAGTATATCCAACGTTAGACTCTTCTCCTTCTATAGCTTCCTGATACAAGGAAGAGGCAGGGTTTTTTAAAAACAGGAAAAAATGTTGGATCTCACAGAGTTACAGTTTTTCATCTCTTATGGGGAAAAGCAAACGATTCCTGTGATAACTGTACTTTTTTGCACTATAAGACGCTCCGGACCATAAGACGCACATTAGCTTTAGAGGAGAAAATCAAGAAAAAAAATCTGCCTCTGCCTCCCAGCATCCATTCGATATTCATCTGTTTATATCAAACAGCAAACAGCCTGGTCAGCTTCAGCACATTATGGCAGCCCCAGCACATGGCTCGCCAGTTCTCTGCTCTGTTGTGCCCACCACCGGTCAACTGAGCTGAGCTGCCACTGCCGCCAGAGAACACCGGAGGTTTCGCTGCCGACCAGCTGATTGGCAGTTGGATCAGCCTCCCGGAATGCCGCTGATCAGCTGTTGTAGGCAGCTGGGATCACCACTGCCTATCACTGCCATTTGCCGCCGATTGGTGCTGTCGCTGTTTGCTGCTACTGCCGATTGCCATACAACGGCGCTAAACAGTGGCAGTGGTAAGCAGGAGTGGCAATCCCCGCCATCTAGACCAGCTGATCTGCGGTATTCTGGGAGGCCGATCCAACAGCCAATCAGCTGCTCGGCAGTGAAGGCTCAAGTGTTGCTCTCTCTCCCCCCTCCCCCCCCCCCACCGCAATACTCGCTCTATAAGATGCACACACATTTTTACCCACTTTTGGGGGAAGAAAGTTCCGTCTTTTAGTGCAGAAAATACGGTATATTTAATATATGGGTATAGAGGATGGGGCAGTGAGTCAGATTTTGGCTGAATTGCCATGTTGCCAGAGGTCTATGTAGCCAGACTGGTTGACACAGTCTTCTAGGAACTGCTGCTTATTTCTCTTGCCTTGTGTTGTTATGGCAATAGTACTTATGTCTCCGAAGCTATGTTTAGCTCTTTGTATCTGCGTGCTTTAGCAGGGAATTGGTAAAAATATATGATTAAATGGAGCCTCCTCTTCTGTCAAGAGAACATCGGCTGTAGTTGCAGCTCTTAATAACTGACTCAGTGATTTACTTGCAAGCTCACCAGCTCGCAAGAGGTTGGTATTTGGTTCTGACAACTTATGCAAATTCTCTTTCACTGCAAAATGTTGTAGACATTAATTTGTGGAGACTTCTAATACAGCCCATCAAGTATATACAGTTCAGTTAACATGATTTGTAATGTTGCAGTTTCTTTTGCTGGTCTCCTCATACAGTATTTGAAATGAAGGTGTCATTCGGTATTACGATTTGTTCCACTCTGTCATAAAGAGACCTCTCCAAACTTCTTAACTGGATCAATTATTAATCCATTTATTCCATTTGTTGGCACAATTTGCTCTGGGCCAAGAGCTACATTTTGCTTTTAGTTGGTAGGATGGTGTTTCTGCCTTCAAAATTGAGCAAATCTAAAGGAAGAAGGGGAAAACCCTAAATTTGAAAAAAAAAATGTAAAGTTATATCTCCTCATTAAGGAAGGGTGAACTATTTTCAATTCAAGCTGCTTTGAATCCATTGACTATTCAATGTGTGGAAAAGATACTCTGAATTCAAAATAGTATGAGTTGAACTTTATAGATTTGAAAACCGTTGTAGCTGACTGGATTCTAATTGGTATTTAGGAATATGGAAGAATCCTGAGAAAAATGAAAATGCCTTAATATTAGGTTGCTGATTGGAACCTCCGGGGAGAGGGGGCGGTCTAGAAATCTAATAAATTATTATTATTATTATTATTATTATTATTACTACTTTGGGTAAGGTTCTGCTCCTGTAAATGATATCTGTATGAGAAGTTGTTGTATATACTTAAGAGCCGCAGTGGCGCAGTGGCTAGAAGGCAGTACTGCAGGCTACTTCTGCTGACTTCTGGCTGCCAGCAGTTTGGCAGTTCAAATCTCACCAGCTGAAGGTTGACTCAGCCTTCCATCCTTCCGAGGTGGGTAAAATGAGGACCCAGATTGTTGGGGGCAATATGCTGACTCTATAAACCACTTACAGAGGGTTGTAAAAGTACTATGAAGTAGTATATACGTTTAAGCGCTATTGCTATTGCAGGCTAACTCTGCATTCTACTGCCAGCAGTTCGATTCTCACTGGCTCAAGGTTGACTCAGCCTTCCATCCTTCTGAGGTCCGTAAAATGAGGACCCAGATTGTTGGGGCAATACACTGGTTCTGTAAACCGCTTAGAGAGGGCTGTAAAAGCACTCTGAAGTGGTATATAAGTCTAAGTGCTATTGCTATAGGTTGCAGGTTGCTGTTTTTACATTCAGCGCATTACATGCTTAAATTCTCTGCTCCAAAAAACCCCCCATGATATAAATTTGCTTGTATTCTTTTCTAGAATAGATGAACACTTTAAAACGAGTCCCAAAACTCCAGGGATTGACTTGAGTTGCACCCGAGTGATGTTTAATAAGCTAATGGCATCTCAGCATTCTACATTGCGTGATCAGGTATTGAAATGTCTTGTAGTAGTAGTAGTATCAAGCTGAGGGTTTGCTTCCTTCTGGGAATACTTAAGGCGAAAGCTCAAGATTAAACTCTTTTTCTCAACTTGCTGCCTGGTAGATTGTGGGAATGTCTGGGGGGACTTTAGGTTGAAAAAGCTTGAACAAAAACTTCAAAGAATCTTCATTAATGCATATTAAACTGTTGGGATTAATTCTGACACAATCCTATCAGTTGTTTCCCCTTGATAAGTAAAAACGGAATTATGCATTTTACCTCTTACGCATATCTGGGTACTCATCCCATTGTTTTTCCCCGGTGGTTTTAAAATTTGAAACTAATCTCAAATTTGAAATTAACTAATCAAGGAAAGAACCAATCTAGGACTAAAGAGACATTTCCTGACAGTGAGAATAATTCATTAGTGGAACCATTTACCTCCGAAATTGTGGGTGCTCCAAAATTGGAGAGTTTTAAGAAGAGATTGGACAATCATTTGTCTGGAATGATACAGGTTTTCTGCTTGATCAGGGGGTTGTACTAGAAGACCTCCAAGGTCCCTTCCAACTCTATTCTACTCTACTCTACTCTCTATTCTTCTGTACTGTTCTTAAAAAAAACTTCAGAAAACTAGGTTCACTTAACCTGGTTAGAAACCTTGTTTCTAATCTAAGAACTTTGGTGGTTCACTTAACAAATATGTTGAGAAAAGTCATAAAATGAGGCAAAATTCACTGAACAAATGTCTCACGTAGCAACATAAATTTTGGGCTCAATTGTGATCGTACGTTGAGGACTACCTGTACCTCCCACTGCCTCGTCTTTATGGACAGGATTGTAGAACAACTGAGGTGTCTCATGCCTTCACAGAATTCAAAGAACCAAGTAAATAACTTACCTGTTTCAGTTTTTTGGGTAGAATTCCTGCTACCAGAATTAAGCTATATTAAGTCTTAGAAACTATACAAGCATAATAGAAGAGCCATGAGCCACAGTGGCACAGTGGTTAGAGTGCAGTACTGCAGGCTACTTCTGCTGACTGCCGGCTAACTGCAATTTGGCAAATCAAATCTCACCAGGCTCAAGGTTGACTCAGCCTTCCATCCTTCCGAGGTGGGTAAAATGGGGACCCAGATTGTTGGGAGCAAGATGCTGACTCTGTAAACCGCTTAGAGAGGGCTGTAAAAGCACTGTGAAGTGGTATATAAGTCTAAGTGGTATTGCTAGAAATAAGAGCTATAATCCAGGCCTAATTTTTTTTCTTTTTTCCAGATCTTGAAGAGCTTTGAAAGCTTCTTGATCCCCCAGCTGCCTAGCTCTCCACCAGATGTTGAAGCCATGAGGATCTATCTGATTCTTCCAGAATTCCCTCTCTTTCAAGACTCAAAATATTACGTAACCTTAACGCTTCCTTTGGCAACGGCCATACAGCGCCTGGAGAAAAATCCCAGTAAAGTTTTAGGTAGAAGATGCACACCTCTTTTCTGGGAGTGGGCTGTCTTACACTATTTTGTTAGCTATTGATATGTAGGAAATGACCAGGCTGAGCCTGAGGGAGGAGTCAAACACGTCATCAGTCACCCGTCCCTTCGTGCCCCCAAGAGATCTAAGTTCAGCTCACTTTGAATTCCTTTTTATTCTTAACACCCGCTAATTTCCCTCGACTGTTAGTTGGACAGATTCTTGCAGAGAGCTTAAGCTTACAATAAATCCTTTTACACAATTGAATTACCTGGATCTCCAGGTTTCCCGGTGCTTCACAGAAATATTCCTTAGTGCTGGAAGAATCACTAATCCAATTTGCAGCCCTTTTTTTCCCTCCTCTTCATTTTAGGACTCCACATACCAATTGGACAATATGGACTGGTCCCCCTGTGCCCCCCCCCCACTCCTTATTCAGGCATTTCAACAACATGATAGCGTTAAAACTCTTGGAAGGCATTTGGATTTAAGAGTGAAGTCTTTGGTTCATGTAGCCAGTAAATCCGCTTGATTTAGGAGGATTCACTTCCCTAAGATTGGGTTACATCTAATATTTTTGAGTTTTTTCAAAAGTACATCTCTGATTGAACATACTTGAGATCCTAGACCCTGGAAGCTTAAAAAGATATGTAGACTTCAATTCCCAGAATTCCCCAGCTGGGAAATTCTGGGAGTTGAAGTCCACACATGAAGTTGCCAACGCTGGAAAACATTGGTCTAGGATCTGGCTGATGCCCTCCTTTTTTACCTGCAGGATCTGTGAAAGTCTTTCTTAACCACGGCAGCTTGAAGATAGGTGGACTTCATTTCCCAGGATTCCCCAGCCAGCCATCATGTTGGTTTTTCATTCAGTTTCCGTTATTATAAATGTTGAAATCAATGACCCATTTTGCTTTATGTAATCTTATTTAGAAAACTGGTGGTCTCAGGTATGCCCAGAGTATTTTTTGAGGCTAGTGGATCTCTATAAAGATGCCGTGGTTTATCTCTTGAACGGGAAAAAAACACTCCAGATCCCAGTCCTGTACAGCAGTTACATCACAGCTGCACTAAAACTTCTGGAGAAATTGCATAAAGTAAGAAAATAATTCAGTGACTCTGTTTATTGCTCTTTAATGATGTTGATTCCCCTGATGGTCTTTCCACCAAACATTTTATATATTGCACATTGTGATATATATATATGTGTGTATGTGTGTGTGTGTGTGTGTGTGTTGTATTTGTGCTGATAAATAAATAAAGGGAGACTAGTATGGATCCATTTCAAGCTATTTAGCTCTCATCAGCTAGCCATTTGGGCATACCAGGGGTTGTAACACAAATACATACATACATACATACATACATACATACATATATATACCGTATTTTTCGGAGTATAAGACCTGCCTTCCCCCCCCCAAAAGGGTGAAAATTTGGGTGCGTGTTATACCCCAAATGTAGCCCCCCCCCCCCAGAGGCCAAAAACACGAGGTATGGAGGCAGTAACGGTCTGTGGCAATCCCTACAGCCTGGAACAGCTGATTGGAAGTATTCCGGCAGTCTGGTCCACCGGCCAATCAGCTATACTGAATCAGGCTGCAATAAGTGCTGAAGCTGACCTGGCTGGTCAGAGTTTGCAGCAGTAATCACTTTCAGAAAGCACAGTAGCTGATTCAGCAGGATTCATAATAATAATAATATACAATACATTACCAAAAGCAGGTTTTCCAAGGTAGCAGTAAATGCAAGCAAAACATAAGCAGTTTCACTTTCAGTTCTCGGTTAAGCCAGGCTCCTTCCTGTCTCCTTGTTGCTCACACAGCAAATTTCAGAGTCCAAATAGCCCTCATTGACTGACTTAGTTGCTGTGCCTATTCATTGGCTGACCTTGTTACCATGTGTCAGCTGAATACCAAGGGTGCTGGTAGGCAGAGGCAGAATTATTTTTCTTCTTATTTTCCTCCCCAAAAACTAAGGTGCGTCTTATGCTCCGGAGTGTCTTATACTCCAAAAAATACAGTATATGGAATACCTTAAGTTCTGAATTGTATGGTTTTCCATTCTTGGAAGATATATAATGCAGAGTATAAATCTGAAGACCTTGCATATTTGACTCTGCAGATTTATGTTCGTCTATATCAAGGGTGTCAAACTCGTGGCTTCACATTGCCGTCACGTGACTTATCGTGACGTTTTAACCCTTCGCGGAGCTGGCATGAGCGTGGCCTGCGAGTGGTACATCCAGCCCATGGGCCACCAGTTTAACACCCCTGATCTACATATATGGTGCAATATTACAACTTGTGTTTGCACTTATGCCAGCAGGCATAAGATTTGTGGTGGACAGTCATGTCATAATTTTATTGTCTACTGTTATTAGTTCCATCATTAGTTAAATGCCACTTTTAAATTAAAATGAGTGAAAAATAGATAGATAGATAGATTGATTAGTTAGTTGGTTGGTTTGTTGATTGGTTGGTTAAGTGCCATCAAGTCACTGTTAACTCTCAACCAATGCATGGATAGATTTTCTTTAGAATAATCTGTCTGCAAATTGATTTTAGGACTCTTAGTGGTGTTTTGATTGCTGTCATTGTATGTCTACTTTGCCTTTCCTGAACCTATTCGAAAAATGAAACAAGGAATTTCAATGTTCAGACATTTCCAAATTGTACAAGATATTTTAGCCAAAAATTAAAAATATTTATTGGAGCCAAATAATGAATAAATGCTCTATTTTATTAGCAAAAAAAATGTGCCATTAACAGAGAAACGGTTGAAAAGCAGGAATGCATTTTTGTGTGTTGACTTTGAAAAAAATATTATGCAAATTGACATGCAAACTATAGATAGTCCTCAACTTACAACCATCCATTTAGCCACCATCCAAAGTTACAGTGGCAGTGAAAAAAGTAACTTATGGCCTTACAACAATGGCAAGACCACCGTGGTCACATGATCTAAATTTGGTTGCTTGGCAACCATCATGTATTTATGATAGTTTTACTATCTTGAAGTCCCATTTACAATCTTCCCAGCCAGTTTCCAACAAGCAAAGTCAACGAGAGAAGCTGGATTTGTTAAACAACCATGTGATTCACTAAACAACTGCAGTAGTTCATTTAACCATGGCAAAAAAGGTCATAAAATTGGACATGCCTCATTCGACACCTCCCTGCTTAGCAATGGATGTTCTGGTCCCAATTGAGGTCATAAGCCGAGGACTATCTATAGAGCAGGGGTCTCCAACCTTAGCAACTTTAAGCCTGGAGGACTTCAACTCCCAGAATTCCCCAGTCAGCTTTGCTAGAGGGTATTAACTTAATGGGAAACCAAATCTGACAGAGTCTGCCTTTCTTACAATTAGCCTTCTGTTGGGGATTTGCAATAATTCTATGAAGAAATTGTTTACTGTGTGATTCTGATTTTTTTTGTTTTTCCACATCAGGTAAATCAGAAAGCTAACCACATAGAATATGACAAATTTTATATCCCAGAGATTTCTAATCTGATAGATATTCAAGAAGACTATCTGATGTGGTTTTTGCATCAAGCAAAAGTGGTAAGAAGTCCTCGTTTAATTGCTAAACTCAGTAATGCTCCAGGAATTAGTTAAATTAGAATGTTCTGGGCGCCCTGAATCAAAATTAAACACTACTCAACTGTGAATTCTGAAAGGTTTTTATGCAAGTTACTTGTATGCATATAGTCCCCCCCCCCCCCCCAGATTTAACTACCTGAACTATGTCAAATATGACATAGGGGAATGTGCAATAGATTGAAGAAGCAAAGTAGTAGTTAATAAATTAAAGGAACAGAACAGAACAGAATAGAACCATAGGGTTTCCTGCCTGAGTAGGGAGATGGACTTTGTAGGTCTTTGAGTCCAACCCCCTGCTCAGGCAGGAAACCCTATAGTATACCTATAGAGCCTCTGCCATTTCGAACAAATGGTTGTCCAATCTCTTCTTAAAGACTTCCATTGTTGGGGCACCCACAACTTCTGGAGGCAAGTTGTTCCACTGGATTAATTGTTCTGTTAGGAAATTTTTCCTTAGTTCTAGGTAGCTTCTTTTCTTGACCCAAGGTTGCTTTTTCAGGAGGCAACTGGACTGTCACTGCGTTAAATTGTTTGCTAGCCTGAACTGATGAATTGAAACTAAATAGTTAAACTGAAAGAGTTACTGCGCAGGTCATAAGGTCTTATCTGACAATGATGTACTGCGCATGCTTAACATGTTTATTACTTCACACATTCCAGAGACTTCTCTTCCCTTTTGATCTTTGTCCGTCTGCCGGGAAGCTGGTAGACGAATTGCTTTTATCAAAATGTAACACTTTTATTTCTTCATTTATTATTTTTGTATTAAAGTTTGTTTTGTTAATTAGAATATGTTTTCTGGAATTTATTTCTTTTCTTCGCACCTTAAAGAATATGCTTGTTTGGAAACGCCGCGGTCTAAGCCTCATCTAGTTCAGGGTAAAATCCTCCCCTGACATGGACTTTCTTGTTTGAAGATGTTTCACTTCTCGTCCAAGAAACTTCTTGGATGAGAAGTGAAATGCCTTTGAAAAGAAAAGCAAGAAAATCCAGTTGCCTCCTAAAAAGTACCTTTGGGACAACAATGACCTGGATGACTGAGAATCTCTACAGACTTCTCTCCTTGATTAGTTTCCATCCATTGCTCCTTGTCCTGCCCTCAGGTGCTTTGGAGAATAGCTTGACCCCCTCCTCTTTGTGGCAGCCCCTGAGATATTGGAACGCTGCTATCATGTCTCCTCTAGTCCTTCTTTTCATCAAACTAGACATATTCGCTTCCAGCAACCATTCTTTATATATTTTAGCCTCCAGTCCCCTAAAGGAGATGTGGGGTACTGCATTTTTTTAGCCTGCTCTGAACGGGTGAGAATATCTAAATCAGCGGTGTTCGATTTTAAAACCTATGGACTTCAACTCCCAGATTTCCCCAGGTAGCCATGCTGGCTGGGGAATTCTGGACATTGACGTCCATAGGTTTTAAAATTGCAAAGTTGGACACCCCAGTTTAAACACTTTTTGATAGTGCTAAATCTTATATCCGCAGGTATATGTGATTGTTAGAATGAGATAAAGTTTAACTGAATGGTTACAGCCAGGCTTGTTGGAAGCTCATGCTATTTATATTTCTTTTTTCTTCTCTCCCTTTTCCCTTGCACAGAAAGCAAGACCATCTATCATGCAGGTAAATATTCCAGTTCCTCTTGCCGAAGCAGTTCTCAGTGGAATTCGACACTGCCACCATTCAGTTGAACTGTTCCTTTTTTCCAGGACTCTGTGACTCTGTGCTCTTATCCTTTTATCTTTGATGCACAAGCCAAAACAAAGATGTTGCAGACAGATGCTAAGCTGCAGATGCAGGTACGGTGCCGCCTTTCACTTTGCCTGTCTTTGCCTTTTGGAAACATTTGCTCCTCCAGATGTGACGATTGGCCACCTGCATCAGCCTTGACCAACATCACGAATGTGTTTGGGGGCAATAGGCTGGAAACGTTAGTTCCTTCCTTCAATCCAGGCTAAATTAGATGGATTGATTTGCCTTTGAAATAAGGTGGATCTTCATTTACATCAGTTGGGCCCAACCTGAGTCACCTACAGTCCTTCCCATCTTGGATGTGGAAAAGTGGGATGCTCTGTTCTTTAACAATGAGTGTCTGCTTTTTCCAACTAATAGCCAGGAGACTGTGCGGAATATTTATTTATTTATTGTTATTTATTTATTAGTTTGTCAAACATGTACAAGATAGCAGCTATAAGTATGAACATGGACGTGAACAAAAGAAATGAATACAAATAAATGGGGAGAGTAGGACCAGTGGTGGGTTCCGGATCCTGTCGCAACCGGTATGCTGTGACAGGACCGGACGTACCCACCGCGCTGCGATGCTTCAGCTGCTTGGCGGAGGTCGCGCAGGTGCCGTACGCTGCACACGCATGCACAAATGGCCCGGTTGGCTCAAAAACAGGTAAGGAACGCAGGTGGCCAGGCCCACCAAAACACCATTTCGGTACGGTGGCTGCTGCTCCCAGTTGCCACTGGTATGCCTGAACCAGGGCATACCGGCTGAAACCCACCACTGAGTACGACAGGGATGGTAGGCACGCCTCCTTTACGGACCTCTTAGGAATGTGGTGAGATCCACGGTACACAATTTAAGGTTGACGCTGTAGGGGGTTTGAAGATGTAACAACGGAGTCAGGTAGAGCATTCCAGGCGTTGACCACTCTTGCTGATGTCCTATTTTCTGCAATCGAGTTTGGAGTGGTTTACCTTGAGTTTGTATCTATTGTTTGCCCCGAATATTGTTGTGGTTGAAGCTGAAGTAGTCGTTGACAGGCAAATTGTTGTAGCAGACAGTTTTGTGTACTATGCTTAGGTCTGACCACAGGCGGCACAGTTCCAGATTCTCCAAGTTCAAAATTTCGAGCCTGGTGGCATAAAGGATTCTATTGTGAGCAGAGGAATGGAGTCCTCTTCTCGTGAAATCTTAATGCCATCCTTTTTGGAAATTATTACACATTGTGTATGTATAAAATACTGTGGTGTCAGAAGTGACCCTGGAAGGCAGAACAATAATTTTGCAGTATCCACTGCTAAATTCTGCTTTTCCTGAGTAGGCATTCATCCTGAGTTACTGCTTGCACTTCCCAGGAGAGGACGATAGTGCAAAGACTAAGCTACCTTTCTTCCAAAGAGAAGGCCGCTTGGAAAAAAGAAAATTATGGTCATAGCATCTTTCCTGCCAACCTGGTGAGATTATTTGGAGAGAATCTAGTCAAAAGGACAAGTTGACTTTTTTTTTACAAGACGGCTTAAAGACTAGTAATCTCAGTTCTTCCAAGTTGCTCTTATTTTAATTACTTTGTGGGCATGTAGATTTTCGTGGCAACAATATAGAAGTGGCATCCCAGTACCTTGGGGTTCCCCCCATTCCCAATTTGTTACTGTAGCGTACAAACTGATTTAGCTTCTGGTGGTCCCCCGTTCCTAGGAATGGGTTAGGTTTTTTAGGTTAACACAGTGCGCCCCACTCAACTGGAGAATTCCATAGGAAAGTGTACAATTCTCCTCCTCCTCCATCATCTTCATCTCCCTAAAACTTTAAACTGCCAGAGTAAAGCCACCTTCTTGGCTTTGTTGCTGCCTAAAAATTATTGGTACATGTTTCTGGTAGTAGCTAACAAAGCAGAGATGGCCAGGCTCTGCATCTCTCAATATTCACACTGTATGTTGTTATCCATGATGGTGCAGTAGTTAGACCAGTGGTAGTCAACCTGGTCCCTACCGCCCACTAATGGGAGTTCCAGCTTTCATGGTGGGCGGTAGGGGCTTTCTGTAACTCTGCTTTATAAATTTTATAAAGTAAAGTTACTTCCCTACTTCATAAATCACCATTACTGTAGAACCGATGGGCGGTTAGAAAATTTTACTACTAACAGAGATACAAAAGTGGGCGGTAGGTATAAAAAGGTTGACTACCCCTGGGTTAGACTGACTACCGTCTGCCTGAAATTTAGCAGTTCAAATCTCACCAGGCTCAAGATTGATTCAGCCTTCCATCCTTCCGAGGTGGGTAAAATGAGAACCAAGATTGTTGGGGGCAAGAGGCTGACTCTGTAAATCGCTTAGAGAGAGCTATAAATTACTTTGAAGCGGTATAGAAATCTAAGTGCTATTGCTATTGCTATCCATTAAGAGCTGTACAATTGTTGTATTCAAGAGGGCTGGATTTGATTTGAGAATGTTCCTTTCTTAACCTTATTGAATGTATTTTGCAGGTTTAATGCATGTCAGATATCTAGTATGAAAGGATCCCATAATCATTAATAGAATTTTTTAAAGATAGAGAAATATTCCTCTCCCCTTCTTTCTTGCCATTTGCATATGGACACCTTGGGGAATGGAATTGTGGGGGGAAAGAATAATAATTCGAGCTCAAAGAGTTGATGATTAGAAAAAAAGTGCTCTCTAACATAGCAGGTATAATTCTTCCTGCTGTTTAGCTCTGAAAAGAATGGAGGAATTCAGAGGCTTTCTTTCTATCCATGGGCAGCATTTCCAGTTTTCCAGAACTTCACAACCAGCATGTTCATAGTTGAGAAGTCCACCCAACTGGAAATTGCCAACGTTGGGAGTCTTAAGTAACTGCTTCCTATTTTAGAAGGTTAATATTTAAAGCTCAATATATATGCGGTATACTGGGACATGGTGGGTCAGTAGCTAAGACGCTGAGTTTGTCAATCAGAAACGTCAGCAGTTCGGTAGTTTGAATCCCTAGCGCTGCGTAATGGAGTGAGCTCCCATTATGTCCCAGCTTTTGCCAACCTAGCAGTTCTAAAGCATGTAAAAATGCAAGTAGAAAAATAGGAACCACCTTTGGTGGGAAGGTAACAGTGTTCCATGCGCCTTTGGCGTTTAGTCATGCTGGCCACATGATCACGGAGATGTCTTCGGAGAGTGCTGGCTCTTCGGCTTTGAAATGGAGATGAGCACCGCTTCCTAGAGTCGGGAACGACTAGCACATATGTGCGAGGGGAACCTTTACCTTTATACATGCAAGCCCATAACAACCTCAGCTTTTGAGATTGCCTCATTATAATGGCAATAGCAGTTAGAGTTACATACCATCCTCAGTGCTTTACAGCATTCTCTTAGTGGTTTCCACTGTCAGCATATTCTCCCCATTAATCTTTGTCTTCATTTTACCACCCTCCGAAGGATGGAAGGTTGAGTCAACCTTAAACTGATCAGGATCAAACTGCTGGCAATGGGCAGAGTTAGCCTGCAATACTGCATTCTAAGCACTGTGCTACCCAGCTACCAATTTATTTCTACTTAAAGAAACATAACTCCTCTTCTTGGATGTCAGGTGAACAAGAGGTGGGGGATTGTTGAGGAACTCTCCCTTGTTATTCATTTCTCACATGTTTCTAGGTGGCCATTAGTGGAGCAAATCTTCAGAATGTCTTTATGTTTCTCACCCTGGAGCCCCTTCTGGCTCGAAGCCCATTCCTGGTCCTCCATGTTCGCAGGAGCAACTTGGTTGGCGATGCTCTGAGAGAACTGAGCATCCATTCGGATGTTGACTTGAAAAAGCCTTTGAAGGTAAGCTCCTCTCACTGTGATCTAATGCTCCTTCGCCCATTCAAAATAATGGCCTCCACCTGGAATGAAGAATGCTGTGAAGGGTAACCCCGTTTGTGAGGTAACGTTCTTTTTTAAAAATATATAAAAATAAAATACGACGACTTTCTCAGAGAGGTGAGATCCCCTGCCATGGCTTGGCATCTCATTTTTTCAATGTGAGAATTTAATGTCCCAAGGCTGCTTTTTGAAGAGGCAACTGGACTTCTTTTGTTTTTCCTTGAAGACATTTGGCTTCTCGTCCAAGAAGCTTCTTCAGGTCAGAACGGAAAAACCAGAAAGTCCAGTTGCCTCTTGAAAAAGCATCTTTGGGACAATCAGGACCTGGATGACTGAGAATCTCCATAGACAATGAAAAATACTCTTTTGCCCATGAAAGCCATCCTAAGGCACTGTTTGTGAGGTGGGCGGCCGTATACATTTGTTTAATCTATATATATGTAAAATGGCTCTGTGTATGTATGTTCCAGCATAACTCTGGAACGCCTCAAGCAATTTCAACCAAACTTGATACACAGAGGACATACTCTCTGGAAAAAAATACTGTGGGGGTAAGACATCCCTAACACCCCTCGGGGTGTTGTGTATTCTGTTAAGATACAGCCTGTTGTGCCTTAAAATGGCTTCTACTGTACTGCCGTAAAATGGCTTCTGCTGTACAGTGCAGTGGATTTGCCATGGTAAAATCTTCACAATACTCCACGAGGGGGCTTCCACTGGTAAGGGGGAAAATCCAACATTAGAAATTACATTTGGTCCAGATATTTTCCCTCTATAAATAAATACCCGAAGAATGCTAGGTTATCAACTAATAGTTAAATAAAACTGCCCTTGTTGAAATCAATTCAGTATGTTCTGGTAGGTGATCTTTGACGGTGAGGAAGCTGTGGATGCTGGGGGTGTCACAAAGGAATTCTTTCTCCTGCTCCTGAAAGAGCTCTTGAATCCCATCTACGGAATGTTCACCTGCTATTCAGACTCAAATCTGCTCTGGTTCTCGGATACTGTAAGTATGGCTACTGCGTTCTTCTGAATACAGGCAATCCTCGCTTAGCGTCCGTTTGAAATAACAATGGACCTCCCTGGAGTATTTATGACTTGGTTCTGAAGTTGCAATGGCCAATCTCTTCCCCCCCCCCTATCATGTGAACTCATGTTGGACACTTATGGCCATTTGCACATGACCCTAGGTTTGGATGGTTTTGCCAAATCCCGGCGTTTTCCTCTAGTTTTTGGCACAAATGTCCCCTCGCAAACCATTGGTTTGGTTAACGGTCACGGCATTTGCTTCGTGATCAAGGTAGCTACATTACAACCATGGTGTCTGCTTAACAGCTGTTGCAGAAAGGATCATAAAATTAGGTCAGTTAGGTCAATGACCCAATTTACAACGGTAGTGACTTAAAGACTGGGTTGGGGAGGCTCCATGACCGTTGTAAGTCAAGGGCGATCTGCAATTGGAGTGGAGTTGGGCTGGGGTGACGGCTGGCGTGCCCACAGAGAGGGCTCTGCGTGCCACCTGTGGAACGTGTGCCATAGGTTCGCCATCACGGCTCTAAAGTTCAAATTACTCTGTGTAGTAGTACATCTGGAGTTCTCTGTTGAAGAAAGTCTGGGCAAAACAGATATTGGTCTTGGAAGTACATTTAGCAGCTTTTTCACCCGAAAGCTATGTTTAGTTTTAGACTTCCTCCTAATAATGCTGCTTTCGTTTTTTTCCTCAAGTGTTTTGTTGAGCACAACTGGTTTCACCTAATTGGCATCATCTGTGGTCTGGCTATTTACAACTTCACCGTGGTGGACCTCCACTTTCCACTGGCTTTATATAAGAAGCTTCTGAATGCGAAACCTGACCTGGATGACTTGAAGGAGCTTTCTCCCTTGGAAGGAAGGTAGATGTTGCCCGGGGGATGTTATCCTGGCCAATTTGCATGGTCAGCATAACATTACAATGTCCTCTCTTGTAGGGGAAAAGCAAAGAGTTAGAAAACATGTACCGTATCTTTCGGAGTATAAGACGCACCAAGATTTTGGAGAGGCAAATTATAAAAAAAAGTTTTTGCTCTCTGCAGACCTCCCAAAAAGACCTGTTTTTCATGAAAATGGCCCTGTTTTTTTTCAAAGAAAGGGCATTGCATAGCTTTTAGGAGGCTTGTAGAGTGGACGGGGAGGGGAAACGAGCAAAAAAGGTCTGTTTTTTGTGAAAACGGGTCTGTTTTTTTTTTCCACAAAAAGGGCATGCATAGCCTTTAGGAGGCTTATAGAGTGGGCTGGGGGGGGGTTTGAGCAAAAAATGGCCTGTTTTTCACTCATTTTTGCCCTTTCCAGCCCCCTTGAATACTCTGAAAGCCTCCTAAAGGCTATGCACGGCCATTTTGGTGAAGGGGGCGGGGTTTCAGGAGGCAAAAAATGCTGTATTCAGTGTATAAGACGCACCCAGATTTTCAGCCTCTTTTTTGAGGGGAAAAAGGTGCGTCTTATACTCCAAAAATACAGTACTTTAGGCTGAAATTCAGAACATTTCCTTGGAGACAAAGCTTTCCATCCCCCAAAGTGACATCAAAAGCAAACCATGTGATTATATATAGGACCTTTGAAAAAGAGCCATGAATCGTGTATGCCCAACATGTGCAAAATTTGACAACCAGTGTGGTGTAGTTTGGGCAGTCCTCGACTTACGATCCCAATTGAGCCCAACATTTCTGTTGTTAACCCACATTTGTGAAGTGGGCTTTGCCCCTTTTTGCTACCTTTCTTTCCACAGTTGTTAAGCGAATCACCACAGTTGATAAATTGGTTACACGGTTGTTAAGTGAATCCAGCATCTCCATTGACTTTGCTTGTCAGGTCTCAAAAGGGGATCACATGACCCTGGGACACAGCAACGGTCATAAGTATAAACCAGTTGCCAAGCATCCCCCCCCCTCCCCCGCTGAGGTGCGATTCCTTCACACTCCAAGAACTGCCTCCGGGCCTCTGGGCCTAAAGAACTGCCTAAAGAACTGCCCTGGGCCTCACTGGTGGAACGTAGACTATTGTGGACTGTGAGGTCTGTCCCCTCCCATCTTATCTATTTGCCTTTTAAATATTTCTCTACTTCATTTTATGTTAACTTACATCCTAGACCTGCTACAAAGAGAGACCCTGCCATAGCCATAATCATGGATTGGTCATCATCCCAACTTATTCAAGGTCTGACATCCTTCGACTGCGAGGGTCCCCCCTCTCGCAGGCATGCCCCCCTGCCCTGACGAGGGCCCACCTCAATGAGGGGTTTATTAACCCAGAGAGGTGGAGGAAGCGGGGGATTAGGGGTTTTTTAGGAAAATGTTTTGTAAAGCTTTTAAGGGGTTCCAGGGAGCGGGGAGGGTTGATTTGGCCCTGGGGCATGGATACAACCAGGCCAACAGGTAGGGTCAAGACGGAAGGGAGGGTCAAGACGGAAGGAAGCGAAGCGGAGCGGGTGGGAGGAAACAACATTCCTATAAGGGGAATTCCAATCACGACGGTCGTAGGGAGGGGCAGGCGCGAGGACACTAGAAGAACGTATAGTCGGTTGGGAGACCGGGGCCACTGGATACGCCCGGTCGCTTGTACCAACCCCCGCAGACTAGGTGGACAGGATCAGCAGAGCCTGGGCCTTAGGCTGATGTTATGTAACGCGAGGTCCGTGGTTAACAAGGCCCCCCTCATCAGTGACTTGATCACAGAGGGGGAGCCGGACCTCGCAGGAATAGCGGAAACCTGGTTGGGCCCGGAGGGGGGGTTGCCCCTCAGGGAAATGTGCCCTCCAGGTTACCGTGTATTCCACCAGCCACGGGCCCAAGGTAGGGGTGGGGGGGTAGCGATTATCATCCGGGACGATCTGGCACCGAGAGAATTCACTGTGTCGCAGACATCTGGTTGTGAGTCTCTGGGCGTAAAGTGGGGCCCAGGGAGTCAGTTGGGCCTGTTGATAGTATACCTGGCTCCCCGCCATACATCAACGGCCCTGCCCGAGCTCCTCGAGCGGATCGCGGAGATGGCGGTTGAGACCCCCAAACTACTAGTGATGGGGGATTTCAACCTGCCGTCGACGGGAAAGGCATCCGAGGTAGCCCGGGAATTCATGGCTTCCATGACAGCCATGGGTCTGACTCAAGTAATTCAGGACCCCACTCACAAGCGAGGCCACATTCTGGATCTTGTGTTTGTCTCCGACCAGTGGACGAGTGATCTGGGAAGAGGGCATTTAGTCATCACGCCCCTGTCATGGTCAGATCACTCACTTCTCCAGCTGGACTTCCCTGGCGCTACTCCCCACCGCGGGGAGGCGGAACCAGATTATCCCAGATGGTTCCGCCCCAGGCGCCTGATGGAACCGGATAGGTTCCAGGCGGAGCTTGGGCCACCTCCTGCTGACCTGTCCCGCCCCCGGGCTGAGGACCTGGTAGCCGCATGGAATAATGCGGCTGCCGGTGCCTTGGACCGGGTGGCGCCTTTGCGGCCTCTCCGACGGCCACGATCGACCCGGGCCCCCTGGTTTAACGGGGAGCTAAGGGCGATGAAACGCCTTAGGAGACGCCTGGAGAGTAAGTGGAGATCCTCCCGCTCCGAAGCTGACCGAACACAGGTAAGAGCCTACATAAGGACCTACCTTGTGGCAATAAGAGTGGCCAAACGGCAGTATTGTGCCACTCTTATAGCGTCCGCAGAGAACCGCCCTGCCGCCCTGTTTCGGGTGACCCGCTCCCTTCTGTCACAGGAGCAGCGGGACCCCCCATTGCAGGGCAGGGCAGAGGAATTTGGAGAGTTCCTGCAGGATAAAATCGATCATATCCGGAGAGGTTGGACCCACTCCAGTGCTCCAGTGGGGACATCCGAGACTAGTCTTGAGAGACCATGCTGGGAGGAGTTTGACCCTGTTGTCATCGAAGATTTGGACAGGTTGCGCGGGCGACTGCGGGCCACCACATGTTTACTGGACCCGTGTCCCTCCTGGTTGGTGCTGGCCTCCTGGGAGGGCTCACGAGGCTGGCTACTGGGACTGGTGAACGCTTCGTTGGGGGAGGGCCTGATGCCGGCCGCCTTGAAAGAGGCGGTGGTCAGGCCCCTGCTCAAGAAGCCTTCTCTGGACCCAAAGGAGCTAGCAAATTATCGTCCTGTCTCCAACCTTCCTTTTTTAGCGAAGGTTGTTGAGAGTGTGGTGGCTCAACAGTTTCCGCGCCACCTGGAGGAAGCTGATTATCTAGACCCGCGCCAGTCCGGCTTCCGACCCGGTCACAGCACGGAGACGGCCTTGGTCGCGTTGGTGGATGATCTCTGGAGGGCAAAGGATGGGGGTTGTTCCTCCATCCTTGTCCTATTAGATCTCTCGGCGGCCTTCGATACCATCGACCATGGTATCCTATTGCGCCGGCTGGAGGGGTTGGGGGTTGGAGGCACCGTGCTACGGTGGTTCCGCTCCTACCTCTCTGGCCGGACGCAATGTGTGTTGACGGGGGAGCAGAGGTCGACCGCAAGGCCCCTCATCTGTGGGGTCCCACAGGGGTCGATCCTCTCGCCTCTCCTGTTCAACATATATATGAAGCCGCTGGGCGAGATCATCCGTGGTTTTGGGGTGAGTTACCATCTGTACGCTGATGATACTCAGTTGTACATTTCTACCCCAAACCACCCCAATGAGGCTGTCGAAGTGATGGCCCGGTGTCTGGAAGCCGTACGGGTCTGGATGGATGACAACAGGCTCAGGCTCAACCCCTCCAAGACAGAGTGGCTGTGGTTCCCGGCTTCCCGATTCAATCAGCATATTCCATCGCTGACCATCGGGGATGAGCAATTAGCCCCGGTGGAAGGGGCGCGCAACTTGGGCATCCTCCTTGACGATCGGCTGACCTTAGAAGATCACGTGGCGGCCGTGGCAAGGGGGGCGTTCCACCAGGTTCGCCTGGTGCGCCAGTTGCGGCCCCTTTTGGACCGGGAGGCCTTGCGCACAGTCACTCACGCGCTGGTGACGTCCCGCCTGGACTACTGTAACGCTCTCTACATGGGGCTCCCCTTGAGGTGCGCCCGGAGACTGCAGTTGGTCCAGAATGCAGCCGCGCGGGTTATTATGGGGAGATCGAGATTCTCCCATATAACACCTATCCTGCGCGAGCTGCACTGGCTTCCTGTGGCCTACCGGGTGCGCTTCAAGGTATTGGTTACCATCTTCAAAGCGCTCCATGGCACAGGGCCCAGTTACCTGCGGGATCGCGTCCTGCCCCATACATCCCTGCGACCCATTCGCTCACACAGAGAGGGGCTACTCCGGGTGCCGTCCTCTAGAGAGTGCCAGAGGGCGGTGCCCAGGAGTAGGGCCTTCTCTGTGGTGGGCCCTACCCTTTGGAATGACCTCCCCCCAGACATCCGGACAACAACCGACCTTCGCTCCTTCCGTATGAAGCTGAAGACCTACCTGTTTTGTCAAGCCGGCCTGGCATAACGTTACAATCTTGCCACCCCAGGTCATTTTATAATGGGAAATTTTGTTTTTTAAAGTTTTTAGAGTTTAATATTTTTGGGGTTTTAAATTTTGTAAGTATGCTTATTTATGGACTTATTTTTACCTCCTCTGCACGATATATGGTGCTATCTTGATTATTGCTCTGTACGTCGCCCCGAGTCCCTGTGGGGAGAGGGGGCGACTAATAAGTTCAATAAAATAAATAAATAAATAAAATAAATCTGAATTTTGATCACATGATCATGCGGAGGCTGGAAAGGTGTTAAGCGGGAAAAACGGTCATAAATCACTTTTTCCAATGCATGCAACGTTGAATAGTCACTAAATGATCTGTGGTAAGTGGAGGACTATCTGTAGGAAAGATAGTGGATGAAGAATGAGGAGACTCAGGTTCTAGTCTGCCATGGATAGGCTCACTGGTCGAGTTTGGCCTAATCTCACCCATCGAGTTTGGCCTAATCTCACCCGTCGAGTTTGGCCTAATCTCACCCGTCGAATTTGGCCTAATCTCACCCGTCGAGTTTGGCCTAATTTCACCCGTCGAGTTTGGCCTAATCTCACCCGTCCAGTTTGGCCTAATCTCACCCATCCAGTTTGGCCTAATCTCACCTGTCCAGTTTGGCCTAATCTCACCCGTCCAGTTTGGCCTAATCTCACCCGTCGAGTTTGGTCTAATCTCACCCGTCGAGTTTGGCCTAATCTCACCTGCCCAGTTTGGCTGAATCTCACCCATCCAGTTTGCCCTAATCTCACCCGTCCAGTTTGGCCTAATCTCACCCGTCCAGTTTGGCCTAATCTCACCCGTCCAGTTTGGCCTAATCTCACCTGTCGAGTTTGGCCTAATCTCACCTGCCCAGTTTGGCTGAATCTCACCCGTCCAGTTTGGCCTAATCTCACCTGTCCAGTTTGGTCTAATCTCACCCGTCCAGTTTGGCCTAATCTCACCCGTCCAGTTTGGCCTAATCTCACCCGTCCAGTTTGGCCTAATCTCACCCGTCCAGTTTGGCCTAATCTCACCCGTCCAGTTTGGTCTAATCTCACCCGTCGAGTTTGGCCTAATCTCACCTGCCCAGTTTGGCTGAATCTCACCCGTCCAGTTTGCCCTAATCTCACCCGTCCAGTTTGGCCTAATCTCACCCGTCCAGTTTGGCCTAATCTCACTCGTCCAGTTTGGCCTAATCTCACCTGTCGAGTTTGGCCTAATCTCACCTGCCCAGTTTGGCTGAATCTCACCCGTCCAGTTTGGCCTAATCTCACCTGTCCAGTTTGGTCTAATCTCACCCGTCCAGTTTGGCCTAATCTCACCCATCCAGTTTGGCCTAATCTGACCCATCCAGTTTGGCCTAATCTCACCCGTCCAGTTTGGCCTAATCTCACCCGTCCAGTTTGGCCTAATCTCACCCGTCCAGTTTGGCCCAATGTACCTTACTAAGCGTGAGGAAAAACAAGAGGGATCCATTTGACAAACATGGTGTTTACTAATGACTGTAGAAATGTCGTTGGTGGGGCAAAATTCACAGCAAATATCACTTAACAACAGAAATTTTTGGCTCAAAATTTAATAGTTAAAGCAACCAGTAAATTCCTCCCTTTTTCTTCCTGTTATTTTTATCCTTCTGTTTAGGAGCCTCCAAGAGCTTTTAGATTATCCTGGAGAAGACATTGAAGAAACATTCTGCCTCTCCTTTACAGTAAGGACAATTCATAGCCACTTTTTGTGTTTGTGAAAGCTTAAAGAATGCCAGCTCTTCAAAGCAATATTAGTTCCACATTGGTTGGAAATAAGAGCTTTTCTACACGCTGCTCTTCCATTTCCAGGAAATACACATCAATAGAAGATGACCTCTCTTAAAGCTCAGATTCGGAGGCATTAGGGGATATTTGTGCATTTGGGATATAGCAAAAAAGACTTTGGATAAATATATTGCTGAAAAGTTGTATCCTTCTTCCTAGTGTAGTTTTTCTTCTCAGCCCTATATCTCCTAACACTCTATTTTTGGATCCTTTCAACTGCAAGTCTGAAAATAAATGGAGTTCATAGGTGGTATTCAGCAGGTTCTGACCAATTCTGGAGAACCGATAGCAGAAATATCGAGTAGTTCGGAGAACCGGTAAATGCCACTTCTGACTGGCCACACCCCCATCTATTCACTGCCTCCCGAGTCTCAGCTGATCGGGAGGGAATGGGGATTTTGCAGTATCCTTCCCCTGCCACGCCCACCAAGCCACGCCACGCCACACCCAACAAGCCATGCTCACAGAACTGGTAGCAAAAAAATTTGAGTCCCACCACTGATGGAGTTGATCGGTTGTTGTGTTGGAGTATAAGAGGCAGATTCTGACTGGAGAGAAAAATGTCTCAACTGTAGAACGTCCTAAGGGTGCTTTTTTCAAGAGGCAACTGGACTTTCTTCTTTGAAGACGTTTCGCTTCTCATCCAAGCGAAAAGTCTTCAAAGAAAAACCAGAAAGTCCAGTTGCCTTTTGAAAAAAGCACCTTTGGGACAACCATGACCTGGATGACTGAGAATCTCCATGGACCTTTAGCTACAACTGTAGAACATGTTTAACCAACCATCTAAATTTTCCAGCAGGTTCTGGATGGCCTTCTGTTTAGGACTTTAATTTGGATTCCTGTACTAAGCAGAAGGTTGAACTTCATAGGTTGGATAGTCTCTTCTAGTTCTTTAATTCATGTTCATGGATGCAAGTTTTGTAAGTCCTCATTCTACTTTCTCACACTGGATTATCACAAAGCGAAAAAAAGAGACAGAGGCAACCTGGAAACTTTATTAATCTGAAAGTATCTCAGAACCTACCTATCCTATCCCCATCTTTCCTAAATGGGCACTCTCTAAAAATGTTGACTGCCATCCTGAAAATTCAAGATTGAATAAATAGCTGAGAATTCTGGGACTTTTAATACATCTGCAGAATTTTCAGGTTTCAAAAATTAGTCCTACAGATTTTGGAATGAATTGTATACTTAGTTGTTTCAAAGATGACACTTCCTTAACCCTAGTATGTCAGATTAGAAATTGTCATTTGCAATAAAACAAGACTTTCTTACATTAGGCATGTTGGAAAGACAAAAAAGGTTTTGTTTAAAATGTGTCCCTGGTGGAAAATAATAATACTGATGCTGTTGCTCAAGAGATAAAAGAATAATGCAGCTTTGCCATTGTTTGTTTGGGTTGGAAATACAGATATGCAAAGAAAGTTATGGAGTAGTGGAGCAGAAAAATCTTGTTCCTGATGGAGACAAAATACCTGTGCAGAACAATAACAGGTAAGTGTTGGGTAATGATAAAGTTGAAGAAAGTTAAATGATTGAATCTGAATGATTCCCTGAATGATTTTGGATCCTTCACCATGAGGCCAACAGCTTCAGTTTAGAATTCTTAAGAGTATCAAATTTGCCTAATCAGATAGGAAGGTGTGCATCTAAAAATGAAATTTAAGGAAAAAAGAGCCACGAGGAAACATGTTTCAAGTCGATAATTAATCGATGATACGATGATGATATCTAAGAAAGACCAGGTTCTATTCTTTGCTTCTGCCCTCCTTCATTATCTCAGATTTTGCTCCGTCCAAGGGGACATGGAAGGATGGAGGAAGGAAATGGAAGGAAAGGAATCTGTGCATATTTTACTCAGCTAGTCGTTGCTGACTACAGGGGGCAGCGCTCATCTCCATTTCAAGCCTGTTGAGCCAGCACAGTCTGAAAACATTTCCGCTGACGTGTGGCCAGCATGACATTGAAGAGCGCTGTTTCCTCCCCACAGAAGTGGTACCCGTTTATCTACTCGCATTTGCGTACTTTCAAAGTGCAAGATGGGCAGGAGTTAGGCAAAGACAGGTGCTCACCCATTGTGCAACACTCAGGTCTTGAACCTGGGCTGTCAGCTTTCTAGTCAACAAGCCCAGCGTCTTAACCACTGAGCTATCGCGCCGCCTGTATCAGACGCTGATACATGGATTCAAGCTTCTGTTCTTTCTAGCGCATATTGTATTCTGCTGCATTTTCAGATTTCCACAGAACACACTTGTTCGACTTTGTGCCCTCCAGCCGTGCCAGATTGGCATTTATAACAGATAGTAGGCATTGTCAGATTGGAGAAACCTGATCCCATCTAATCTCCCCCTTTCAATCCAGCCAGATTGAAAGAATAGGTCATGTAGTAGATGCACGCAGGAGAGGGGGGGGGGGGGGAGGAGACTAGCCACAATTTAAAGAGATAACATTTCAGCAAAATGGCATCCTTTAAAAAATCTTTCACACCGCTTGTTTAGCTTACTTTGGCTGATAAAACTAAGGGGTGAAAAATTAGGCTGCACCTCTATTGCAGTTCCCATGAACTGCGAGTTGGTAGCCATATCTAGCCGACAATATTTTATTTATTGTTGACCTCCTCCATGCATATGTATATGTTTATGTACTGTTTATATTTGTATATTTTATGTGTTTTTAATTGTACGCCGCCCCGAGTCCTTCTGGAGAGGGTGCGGCTAATCAAATAAAATTTGATTTGATTTGATATCGGCACAAATGCTCCCTCAAGACTCTCTATAGAAGCATTAGATTCCTGCTCAACAAAGGATCATTTCTATTTGGAGAGAAATAAGTTGTAGCAAGTCCAACAACCTGTAGGATAAATAAAGAAACATGATACTCCTTCTAATCCCCCAGACAGGAATTTGTGGATGCCTACGTGAATTACGTCTTCAACGTGTCAGTGCACGAGTGGTACACCGCTTTCTCAAGTGGCTTCTTGAAGGTGTGTGGTGGGAAGGTGCTTGAACTCTTCCAGCCTACTGAGCTGAGGGCCATGATCGTGGGAAGTAGCAAATACAACTGGAAGGAGCTGGAAGAGGTTAGTGGGCTCTTTACCAATCCCACCCAGATGATGATGATGATGATGATGATGATGATGATGATGATTATTATTATAATACTTTATTCATTAAACATGAAACTCAGTCAACTGAACATTCAAAAATGCATCACAAATACCAGTGACTGGTGCTAATGGTTGATACGGTTTGCTGCCAGCATTCAAGGTATCAACCAAGTACCCTCTTAAAATATAAGATGTTCCGAGTAGCGCAGTTTTTTGCAGTTCTGCTGCTGTTATTGCAGGAAGCTGCAATTTGTTGATGTATCTTATAAAATTCTTGGACATGGTACCAAGTGCCCCCAATGACAATGGGTATCACTGTTACATGTTTCATCCATAATCGGGTAGTTTCTTTTTGTTCGACTCTGGCATCTCCTGGTACTGCGATGATGATGATGATGATTTGGTTAATCTTTGGTGAGAGTCACAGCCTTTGGGGCTGGTTGGTAGCTCAACAGCTCGAGTCCTAACCAAGGACCTAGGAACTGTTAAGGTAACGTCGGGGGATATAAGCTGTTCCAAGTAGGGTGGTTTTTTATAAAATCAGAATGTTGTTGTTGTTGTTATTATTATTATTTTCTTCTTGCTCCTAAACAACATGTTGCATTTGTATCTATTTTACAGAGTGCAAGTTACAAGGGAGATTATTCAGCTACACACCCGACTGTACAAATGTTCTGGGAAACATTTCATGAATTCCCTTTAGAAAAGAAGAAGAAATTTCTTTGTAAGTATTTATGTAGAACGATAACTATTCTCTTCATCTGAGACCCAATTCAGACTGGTGATTCTCTCATTGAGGTTTGGCAACATAACACAGAAGATAGATTTCTACCATGTAACGGGCAATTCTTCTAGCTTCATGATGGCGAACCTATGGCAAGCATGCCAGAGGTGGAACGCAGAGCCCTCTCTGGGCATTCATGCTGTCTCCAGCTGCTCTTCTGGTTTCCAGCGGGCACATGCACACTGGCAATTTGGTCTTTGCGGGTGCCAGAGCCCCTGAAAATGCCCCCCATGGCCTGAAAATGCCCCCCAAACACCCCAAAAATAGGCATCTGTGCGCCAGCTAGCTGGTCTTTGTGTTTCAGGTGCTCTGGCACATGAGAAGACCAGCTGACTGGCATTCATGCGCATGCTGGAAACTTGAAGACCAGCTCTTCGAGTTTCTGGCGCTCTGGTGCCCACATGTTCTGGTTTGGGCACTAGGTGGCTCTTCTTTTTGTGAAGAAAATGTAAGAAAAATGCTTAGACAACTCTCCTGCTCCTCCATGTAGAAAAGTAGCAATGAGAAACTTTGTGAGACTGCTGGTTTTCTTCTTGCTTGAATTTTTTTTCAATGGTAGATTACCGTATTTTTTTATAGTATAAGACGCACCTTTTTCCCTCAAAAAAGAGGCTGAAAATCTGGGTGTGTCTTACAAACTGAATACAGCATTTTTTGCCTCCCGAAACTCCGCCCCTTCACCAAAATGGCTGTGCATACCCTTTAGGAGGCTTTCAGAGAGCTCCTAGGGGCTGGGGAGGGCACATTTACCCCCCCCCCCCCCGCAACCCTCAGGAGCACTCTATAAGCTTCCCAATGCCCTTTTTTGACAAAAACAGGCCTGTTTTTACAAAAAATGTGTTGTTTTTTGCTCGATTTTGCCTCCCCATCCCCCCCCCCAGGAACACTGTACAAGCCTCCTAAGGGCTATTCATACCCTTTAAAAGGGGGGGGGGGATTTTCGCGAAAAATGGGCCGTTTTGGGGAGGTTTGCAAAGTACAAAAACTTTTTTTTTTTTAATTTGCCTCTTCAAAACCTTGGTGCGTCTTATGCTCCGAAAAATGCGGTATTTTAAAAGAGGGCAGATTCTCAGATTTGAATGGAGGCAGTGGGGAGAGTGGTTGTTTTCTGCAGGTGTCGTTTGGTTGATGACTTTCCGAGGTGATTTTTTTTTCTGCTCGTGTCCCTCCGACAGTGTTCCTGACTGGCAGTGACCGTATCCCCATCTACGGCATGTCCAGTTTACGCATGATCATTCAGTCCACCTCCAGTGACGAGCGGTACCTGCCGGTGGCCCACACCTGCTACAACCTCCTGGACCTGCCCAAGTACAGCAGTAAAGAAGCCCTGAGCACGCGTCTGACTCAAGCCATCGACCACTACGAGGGCTTCAGCTTGGCCTGAGCACCACCACCCCCAACAGAGACCATTTGAAACTGAAAGAAAACTCTTGTCTTGTTCTTCCTTTTGTAGGGAAATGCGACACGTTGCTCAGGGAAGCCAGGGAAGGAGGGGGGACTGGCGAGAAAGAGAGGAAAAAGGACACTGAAAAAAATCTATTGATGTTTCTCGGGGTTTTAACGTTCACAGTTTTAACCTATCTCTTAAATCAGGGGTGTCAAACTTGATTTCATTGAGGGCTGCATTGGGTTTGGGTTTGACCTCAGGGTACTGGTGGGTTCCGGCTGGTACGGCCCGGTACGGGTGTACCGGTAGTAGCTGGGAGCAGCTGACAGCGTAATGGTATGGTGGCTCATTTGGCCCACCCTCCCACCCACGTTCTATGCCAGTTTTTAAAGCAACCGGCCAATTGCGCATACTGTGGGTCGCTTGCGTGACTTCCGACAAGCAGCTGGGTGTCTCAGGGGCGGTGGAGTGCGCTTGCGTGCACAGTGCGTGTGCAGTGCGTGTGCATGAAAGGACGTGCTGCCCCATGAGAACTGTACCGGTAGCATTGGGGAAAGGAACCCACCACTACCTCAGGGATAGGTGTGGCCAGTTTGACATCACTTGTGTTGGGGGCGCCTGCCAGCGAAAACAAGCTCCCAAGCTCCGTTTTCGGCTATGACTGCCTCCTGCAACCTTCTCCAGTGAAAACGGACCTCGTGAAGGCCTGTTTCCAGGGGTGGGGTGGGTGGGTGGGCCAGATCTAAGCATCCTGCAGGCTGGATCCAGCCTCCTGGCCTTGAGTTTGACACCCCTGTCTTAAATCTTATTTTATGTTTATTGGATGACTTATTTTGGTTTAAACCAGTCTCTCTCTCTTTCTCTCTCTCTCTCTCTCTCTCTCTCTCTCTCTCTCTCTCTCTCTCTCTCTCCCTCCCTCCCTCCCTCCCTCTCTCTCTCCCCCCTTCCCTCTCCCTCCCTCTCTCCCCCCTTCTCTAAAGTCTGGGAAATTACCTTTATATTCCTATGGCATCTCCATCTTTTTCGAAAAGTAGATCCTGCCCTACTATGAATTTCTTTTTCACCTCTGTGACTGTGACTTCCTTTCCGTTTCCTTCTCCACCAGCTCAGAAGTTCCCTCTTCGCTCACAGACCTGCTTTCTCAGCTCCAGGGATAATTTCTTCACGCCTCGAAGGCACCGAGGTTGTTATTGGAAGAGAGGTGACAGGAAATGAAAAACGGAGACGTTTCTCTCCTTTGCAGAATTTCTCCATTTCCTAGAGTCTGCAGAAAACGATCATTGAGGTTAAATCTTCTGAGCTTTCTGTTTCACCTCACAGCTTCCTTTCTGAGAGCTTGCGAGGCAGCAGAGATCATGTAGAATTGGATTACGGGATCTGAATACTTTGCCTTTGGGTTAATTGTTCAAAGGAGAATTAGTGTTTCTGTGCGGTGTTTTTTTTAATTTCCCTCTAGGAATGGGAATTTCACAGAATAGTCCAGGGGTGTCAAACTTGATTTCATCAGGGTTGTGTTTGACCTCAGGAGGGCCAGGGTGGGCGTGGCCAACTCAACGTCACTTGTATCGGGAGCACCTGTGGTGGCCAAGTGCTAAAGCATGACTTCCCTCAGACCCTCCCTCTCATTATTTCTTTCCTTCCTTCTTTCCTTTTTCCTTTCCTCTTCATTCTCTTTTCTTCTTCCTTCCCCTCTTTCCTTTTTCCTTCCTTGCTCTCTTCCCATCTTTCCTTCTTTGTCTTTCCTTTCCCTTTCTCCTTTCCTGTCCCTTCTTGGATGCTCAAATATAAAAGGAAAAATATTTCTCTTTTTATTTTGTTTTTAGTTTGTTTTGCTAGCCCTCTGCCAGGGAAAACGGAGCTTGGGGGGGGGGCAAGTTCCATTTTGCTGGCAGATGGTTGCAGGAGGCTGTCGCGGCCAAAAACAGAGCCCAGGAGGACCGCACACCATTTTTACTGGCAGAGGCGCAGTAGAGTGGTTCTTTGTGTTGTATTCTCGGAGCGTCCACCAGCAGGTGGCGCTAGAGGAGGCCTGTCCACGCGCGCCCAGGATTGGTCGTTTTAAACAGGTTCCAGGGCGGCACGAGCATCAAGCCCCTATTGGCTACCGGCTTGACAGCTGGAGAGCATCAAGCCCCTATTGGCTACCGGCTTGACAGCTGGAGAATATAAATAGCTGTCAACCGGCTTTCAGTTCAGTTCAGTTACTAAGTTGAATAAATCAGTTACTGTTACTGGTTGTCTGTCAGTTATTACTGATACTTAATACTGGCGACGAGGACGGGCGGATCCAACCCAGCAAAACAAGTTACAATGACAACTTCATCGATGTTCGCCCCATTTCGTGTGGAGGCAGAAACCTGGGAGGCGTTTGTGGAAAGGTTTGAATGTTTCCTCCTGGCACACGACTTAACAAGCCTTTCCCTGGAGAGGAAAAGAGGCATATTTTTAAACTACTGTGGACCAGAGATGTTCGCTACTGCCAGAGCTCTCTCAGCTCCCACCCCTGTACACACGGTGCCTTGGGAAACATTAATGGCAAAATTAAAAACACATTATGAACCGGCACCTTCACGTTTTGCAAGGCGACAAGATTTTCGCCACTGCATTCAAGGAGAGGGGCAATCCATAAGCCACTACGTGGCTGCGCTCCGTGCGGCTGCTATTCCTTGTGAATTTGCTGATTTGGACGAAGCCCTGTTGGAACAATTTATTTATGGTCTGAAAGACGTGAAATTACATCGCCGAATTCTATCCCGGTCAGACCTCACTTTGAAAATTGCCGTTGATGAGGCTCGCGCAGCGGAGATGGCCGAACAGTCAACCCCTGACCGTAGACGGTTGCCACAGCCGTTGCCAACGGGACAACAGTTTCCATCGCCTCAAGTAAATCATCAACAACTAGCCTCCTCTATACAATCAGAAATTGACTTAGCAATAGGTCGTCTGCAATCATTAAATTTTAGAGACAGTCGCGCCTGCATGAGCTGCGGCGGCAAGCACGCACGCTCAACCTGCCGATTTAGGGCAGCTATTTGCCGGAAATGCGGAAAAAAGGGACACTTAGCAGCAATATGCCGCTCATCCGCTCCTGACAACCGGCCACAAAATCAAAATGCTGCCTACCGTTTTTCTGCACCTGCCCCACCAAATCGCCGCCTAAATTCTCTATCTCTGGGAGACATCCAAGAATACAACCCTGAATGGGTTGTCGACTCAGCATCCGCATCTGCAGGAGGTCGCGGTAAGATGCACCTGACTATCTTCCTCGAAGGCCGGCCTTGCTCCATGGAGCTAGATACAGGCTCAGCTCGCTCAATTATTTCTTGGCAAACATTATCATCTATTCTACCCCACTACAAAGTAAAGCAACTCAGCCCTGCAAACTGCCGTCTGAAAGACTACCAGGGAAACTCCATCAAGCTCCTAGGCTGCGCTAAGCTACTAGTTACTTATGGCTCCTTCACAGGCCACCTACCATTATTAGTGGTACAGGATCCCCTGGCCTCTTTATTGGGGCTCGATTGGTTCAGTGCTCTGGGGTTGTCAATAACTGGCATCCATGCAACGCAATACTCTTCCTTACCTACTAACCATTTCACCTCTCTAATTGCGGAATTCAAAGATGTTTTTTCACCATCATTAGGCTGCTACAAGGGCTCCCCAATATCTTTAAACCTCGACCCTTCAATAGCTCCCATCAGGCTTAAGGCCAGACGTCTACCATTCGCCTTAAAGGCGAAAGTAGACGCGGAAATTGACAAACTCCTGGAACAAGGAGTTCTACAACCAGTTGATTTTTCCCCTTGGGAAACTCCAATTGTTGTTCCCCTAAAATCTGACGGTTCTGTAAGAATATGCGCAGATTTTAAAACAACAATTAATAAAGCCCTCCAAGCACATCCCCACCCAGTACCGGTAGTCCAGCACGTACTACACACATTAGGACGAGGTAAGATATTCGCAAAATTGGATCTAGCCCAGGCCTATCAACAGCTGCCTGTTGATGAAGCCACAGCACTGGCACAGACAATAGTCACCCACCGCGGGGCTTTTAAATGTCGTAGGCTGCAATTCGGCGTCAGTGTGGCCCCAGGAATATTCCAGGGATTGATGGAGCGGTTGCTCCATGGCATTCCTGGGGTCACACCCTATTTCGATGATGTGCTCATCGCAGCCAAAGACGCCCCCACGTTAATAAAATCCCTACGTGCGGTCCTCCAAAAATTCCGGGCTGCAGGCCTCCATCTTAAGGCATCAAAGTGTAAATTGGGAGTCCCTGCCGTAGAATTCCTGGGATTCCTAATAAATAAAGATGGAATCCACCCATCACCAAAAAAGGTGGAGGCAATCCTTTCCGCACCAACCCCAACCAATAAGGTGGAGTTGCAGGCTTTCTTAGGCCTCCTCAATTTTTATTCGTCGTTCATTCCACACAAAGCGTCGTTAGCAGAGCCCCTCCACCGACTTTTAGACACTTCAGCACCATGGCTCTGGACCAGCCGCGAGGCGCAGGCGCTCGCGGCTGTCAAAAAGGCTTTGACAGCTCCACCAGTGCTAGCGCAATACGACGAGAAGTGGCCCCTGCAGCTAGCTTGCGACGCCTCTCCATTTGGAGTGGGCGCAGTGCTGAGCCATGTATATCCTGACGGCTCAGAGGCCCCCATAGCGTTCTACTCCCGCACCTTGTCCAAGCCTGAGCGTAATTATAGCCAGCTGGACAAGGAGGCGCTGGCCGCCGTTGCGGGAGTAAAACGTTTCCACCATTACCTGTATGGGCGGCCATTTACCCTCCTAACGGACCACAAACCACTTCTAGGCATTTTAGCTGGCGACCGCCCCACTCCAGAAATTTTATCCCCCCGCATGTCCCGTTGGGCGGAATTCTTATCAGCCTATAACTACACGCTGATCCATAAGCCAGGCATAACAATGGGCAATGCAGATGCTTTGAGCCGTTGCCCTTTACCTATTCCGGTATTGGACCCAGCTCCTACAGAAACAATCTGCCTTTTAGATGAATTGCAACTTCCACTGTCTGCATCAGACATAGCAATACATTCCAAAGCAGACCCCATCATCTCAAAAATAATTCATTTCGTCCGCAGTGGATGGCCTAATTCTGATATAGACCAGCCACTACTGCCATTCTATCGCCGCCGAACGGAACTGTCATCTCTCCAAGGCTGCCTCCTCTGGGGACACAGAATAGTAATCCCAAGCAAATTGCGCCAGGCACTGCTATCTCGTCTCCATGAGGGCCACCCTGGCATTGTCCGTATGAAATGCCTGGGGCGCAGTTACATATGGTGGCCCTCCATGGATGCGGACATTGCAGCGTGGGTACAGGAATGCCCCCAATGCCAGCAGGTCCGCCCCGCACCACCAGCAGCCCCATCCAGAGAATGGGAACAACCCAGATCGCCGTGGAGCAGACTCCACGTGGATTTTTTAGGACCAATAGAGGGAACCACCTTCTTCTTGGTAATTGACGCGTGGTCAAAATGGGTAGAACTGTTCCCTATGCATTCCACTACGTCTGCAGCCACTATAAAAATCTTAGACAACTTATTCACAACACATGGGTTACCTGACATCATAGTGTCGGATAACGGGCCCCAATTTACTTCACAAGAATTTCAGACATTTCTCCAACGCCAAGGCATTCGCCACGCTCCCGTGGCTCCCTTCCACCCGGCGGCTAATGGAATGGCAGAACGCGCGGTGCGCACGGCCAAGGAATCACTGGCACGCATGGCTCATTTGCCAATGCAGCAACGAGTAGCCACATTCTTAAGATGCCAGCATACCACCCCTTGCCCAATAACTGGCAAAGCCCCTTCCGAGTTGTTAATGGGAAGGAAACTACGTACGACGTTAGACAGATTACATCCCTTTTACGCTACCCCTTCCTACCCATCCTCTCCCCCCCCTAGGGTTTTCATGGTAGGGGAAAGAGTGTTCGCTAAAAACTTTGCAGGGGATCCTAAATGGGTGCCTGGTGTTGTATCGGAGCTAACGGGGCCCTGTTCCTATAGGGTCCTCCTTGGAGATGGAAGAGTGTGGAGGAGGCACATAGATCAACTGAGGCGAAGAGACACCGGTGCAGCGTCAAACAACTCAAATGTTCCAAATGTTATTCCAAGTTCACAAAGACCTGTTGACGCCGCCCATCAGCCCAGATCTGAGCGAACAACTAGCTCCGGCGGCCAAATCAATGATCCGATACCGGCAAGCTATCTACCTGGTGAGCTGGGAGGAGTTCCACGGTTTGGCCCTTCATGGACACTTCATCGAAGCGATCCTCCCTCTACGGCGGCAGTCACTCCACAGCTAAGAAGATCGCAGCGCGTGCGCAGAAGGCCAACAAGGTTCCAGGATTACGCATGCGCGGACAAGGGGGAAGGAGTGTTGTATTCTCGGAGCGTCCACCAGCAGGTGGCGCTAGAGGAGGCCTGTCCACGCGCGCCCAGGATTGGTCGTTTTAAACAGGTTCCAGGGCGGCACGAGCATCAAGCCCCTATTGGCTACCGGCTTGACAGCTGGAGAATATAAATAGCTGTCAACCGGCTTTCAGTTCAGTTCAGTTACTAAGTTGAATAAATCAGTTACTGTTACTGGTTGTCTGTCAGTTATTACTGATACTTAATACTTTGCTGTTTCCAGAGCGGCCCTACAGGCCAGATTTCAGCGCCTTGAGTTGGACACCCCTGGCATGGTCCATGTTTTCCTCCCATCTCGGTGCGCAGATGCGTGCAGACGTGTTTCTTCCAGACCGAACGTATCTTTGCCATTCTGCCTGTCTTATCCACGGATGATGCTTTGTTTTTTGTTTTAGAAGGAGGTCTTCTCTGCCCCACTGAGATAGATCCAGAGCCAAATGACAGTGGGGTGAAAGGAAGAAAAAAGATGACCGGCTTCCTTTCTCCCCCCCCCCCCCAATCTCTCTTTCAGCCTCACACACTTTATTATAGAAGTCACAATGAATATTCCCTCCCTCCTGCCCCCAATAATTTTATCATATCATGTTTCCAGCTGAGTCAAAGTTGATAATGACTGAATCCATGGAAACTAATGGAATTAGTCCATTTGGATCTGATGGAGGTAAAAGCTAATTGCAATCTTGATCCAGCGCAGCCATGATGAGGGTTATATTTTTCAATCAGGCGA
Source organism: Natrix helvetica (assembly GCF_964273705.1). Lineage (NCBI taxonomy): Eukaryota > Metazoa > Chordata > Lepidosauria > Squamata > Natricidae > Natrix > Natrix helvetica. The sequence goes on from NC_138558.1 coordinate 14,708,856, forward strand.
GCAAGGTGGACTTTAGCCGTAATTCAATTTTCGTTGGCATGGAGCCGCTGTACTTGTGTACCTTTTAATTCAGCCATGTTTTGCACTTTCCCTGATGAAAAGCTTTAGAAGCATTAAAGGGTCACTTTGCTATTTGGGTAGCCAACGGGCCTCTTTTTACTGCAACTTTGAAAGGACTTTATTAAATGCTTATTTTGTATGTGTGTGTACATAGCTCGATATTATGCAATAAATGGAATGTTTCCTTCAGGCTTTATACTGCTTTCATGATGCTTCAAGAAGAAAATAAGTTCTCGGTGTTACGAAGGAATGTTAAATAATAGAACTAATAGGGAGGTGTTTTTCTACCAGCACTGATATGTGCCACGAGAGATGAAGGAGAGATCTATGAGGGAACGGAGGGTGCGTGTTTTTACATCCTTTCCTTTTACTTTCAGATTTTGTGTTTGTTTGTTTTAAACTTCTGAGGTAATGGATTAAGAACACAGCCAGTGGTGGGATTCAAATTATTTTACTACTGGTTCTGTGGGGGTAGCTTGGTGGGTGTGGCTTGGTGGGGGTGGGGGGTGGGGGCTTGGTGGGCATGGGTTGGTGGGCGTGGCAGGGGAAGGATACTGAAAAATCCCCATTCCCTCCCAATCAGCTGGGACTCGGGAGGCAGTGAATAGATGGGGCGAGGCCAGCCAGAGGTGGCATTTGCCGGTTCTCCAAACTACTCAAAATTCCCATTATCGATTCTCCAGAACTGGTCAGAACCTGCTGAATATCACCTCTGGACACAGCCCTTAAGCTTTCTACACACAGGTTACTGGTAAGGACACTTTTGCAGGCTTTCAATTGTCAGATTTCAGAAAATCCAAAAATCATTTTTAGATTCTACACTTCCAGTGCATATTTGGAGCTGATAATTGCTTTTTTTTTTGCTTTCCGCCTTCGCCTTTGGTATAATGGAGCTGGAAAGGACCTTGGGGGTCTTCTAGTCCAATCCGCAGCTCAAAACGTTCCACTGGTTAATTGTTCTAACTGTCAGGAAATTTCTCCTTGGTTCTAAGTTGCTTCTCTCCTTGATTAGTTTCCACCCATCACTTCTTGTCCTGCCCTCAGGTGCTTTGGAGAATAGGTTGACCCTCCCTTCCCTCTTCTGTGTGGCAGGCCCTTAGATAGTGAAACACTGCTATCGTGTCCGAACCAGTTGAATTGGTCTCAGATTAAAATCATTAAGCCTTTCTTCCTCCATCTGCTGATTGGGACTTTTGGATGTTGACGTCCAATGGAACTGAGAGAAAATTAGGTTGGGGAAACTGAGATATGCATTCGCAATAGCACTTAGACTTCTATACAGCTTCACAGCGCTTTACAGCCCTCTCTAAGCGGTTTACAGAGCCAACATATTGCCCCCAACAATCTGGGTCCTAATTTTACTGACTTCGGAAGGCTGCGGTCAACCTTGAGTCGGTCAGGATCGAACTGTTGACAGTCAGTAGAATTAGCCTGCAGTACTTCATTCTAACCACTGTGCCACCACGGCTCTTAGAAGACTTTAACATGGTGACCTTCATTTGTGGAACCAGAAAAACGCCCATTTTGGCAGAAAGGAACATCGCATGTTTTTTAGTCTCTTTCCAAGGCAGATTTCAGCTCTACTAATCCCTGAATGACCGGCAGGCGGCCAGCATTATTGAGAGAAGTTTTAACCTCTCTTTCCCTGTTGAGCACCACTGCTGGGAAGCACACAATAATCCCAAGAAACGCTCTTACCATTTTCCCGTAATACCTCAAAGCTTTCATTTCTGGCAGGATTTACTTTTAGAAACACAATGGGTATCTGTTGGATGGTTGCAACTAAGCTTCTCCGGGATACGAAACACCCACCTGAGCATTGATTTGCGGGATTATATCACGCAGATCAGCAACCCAAGCAAAAGTCAGCAAAGCTGTGAAAAATGCCATAACTTCATTTCTAGTTACAATTTTCTATCCCAGCAGAGCAGAACACCACACCACATACACACAGAAGGAACCCCTGCGTGTGCAAAAAAGTGCAGGAAGTTCAATTTTTTTTCCCACCAGGGTTGCCAATAGATTGAATTGCCCTGCAGCTTGGATGAGGCTTTTCTCACAAAAGTATAGATCAGCGATGACTAACCTTTTTGTCGTCGTGTGCCAAAAGCGTGCCCGCGTGCCCGCACCCATGATGCAATGCGTGATCTCCCTGCGCCCCGACCTGGAAAAGGCCTCCCGCTCCAAACTGGAAGCCAAAACGGGGCACACGCAAAGCTCCAAAATGCAATGTGAGCACCTCCCTGTGCAAGTATGCAAGCATCCCCTGCAGGTGCCCCACATCCCACACATGCGCAGCAGAAACCGGAAGACCAGCTGGCCGACAGGAGGCGTGTGCGCATGAACGGTGGAGCTGGGCTGAGGCAACAGCTGGCGTGCCCGCAGAGAGGGCTCTGCGTGCCACCTGTGGGAAAAATGCCATAGGCTCGCCATCACAGTTACAGATAATTGCCAACTTAGGACCACACTTGAGCCCAAAGTTTCTGTTGTTAAGCAAGCAAGGCAGTTGTTAAGTGAGTCTAGCCCCATTTTTCAGCCTTTTCGGCCTACAATTGTTAAGCAAGCCACTGCAATTGTTAAGTGAATCATGCGGTCCTTAAGCAAGTCTAGCTTCCCCCATTGACTTTGCTTGACGGAAGCCCATCTGGGAAGGTTGTAAGTGGTGATTGCATGACCCCGGGACAGTGCACATGTCACAAATTCATGCTGGTTGCCAAATGCCCACATGTGGCTCACAGGACCACTGGGATGCTGCAATTTTTGTTGGTGTGAAAAATGGTCATAAGTCCTTTTTTTTTTTTCATTGTAACTTTGAACAGTCACTAAATGAATGTTTGTAAGTCAAGGGCTACCTTTAAATGTCTTCAGATGGTGGATGTACATATCAATGGTGGGTTCCGGATCCCGTTGCAGCACATGTGCGCAGTGTGCGTATGCGTCCTTACCACCTGCAACACTCCATGACGCCTATGCGACGCTCCAGCTGCTTGGTGGAGCGTCGCGCAGGCACCGTAAGCTTTGTGCGCGTGCGAAGCGCCGAAGAGCACAAATACAGGTAAGGAGGGGGGGGGGTGGGCCCTCTGGAGCACCGTATCGGAACAGTACCCGGTGCTCCTGGCATGCACCGGTATGCTTGTACTGGGGCATACCTCCTGCAACCCACCACTGGTACAGACCCAGACGTTCATGCATTGAGTCGTGATGAGGAACAGTGAGAGCAATGGAGCAATCTCTGCTACATCTTCCTGAATAACACCAACAACAACGTCGTACATTTTAAGAAGATACTCGGTTGATATCTAGGATGCTGGCAGCAACCCATATCAACCATTAGCGCCAGTCAGTGGCTAATATGTCAGTGGCTAATGTGGCTGAGACGCCAAGCTTGTCGATCAGAAAGGTCGGCAGTTCAAAGGTTTGAATCCCTAGTGCCGCATAACAGAATGAGCTCCCGTTACTTGCCCCAGCTTCTGCCAACCCAGCAGTTCGAAAGCATGTAAAAATGCAAGATAAAAAATAGGGGCCACCTTTGGTGAGAAGGTCACAGCATTTCGTGCACCTTCGGTATTTAGTCATGCCGGCCACATGACCACGGAGACGTCTTCGGACAGCACTGGCTCTTCAGCTTTGAAATGGAGATGAGCAGCGCCCCCTAGAGTTGAGAACGACTAGCACATATTTGCAAGGGAAACCTTTACCTTTACTGAATAATAATAGAATTCTTTATTGGCCAAGTGTGATTGGACACACAACAACAACAACAACAACTTGGTTGATACCTAGGATGCTGGCATCAACCTGTGTCAACCATCAGCGCCAATGATATTTGTGATACATTTTAAAATGTTCAGTTGACTGACTTTCATGTTTAATAAATAGAAGAGATGATGATGATGATGATGATGATGATGATGATGATGATGATAATAATATAATTCTTTATTAGCCAAGTGTGATTGGATACACAAGGGATTTATTTCCTGTGCATAAGCTCACAGTGTACATATAAAGAGCAAGTCATAGGTCCTAGATTATAAATCATAAGCTGCAAACAACAACTGATAAATCATAAGAAACCAATAAAAGATAGTAGGAAATACGAGAAGACGGAAAAGATGAGAAATGAGACAGATGAACTGCTATGATCTACTATTTTTGTGGCTGGCTTTAAAGAGGACAGCTTTAGCTACAAAATACAATGATAACTCAAAAGTGAAGTAATTCCTGTATGATTTAGCCTCCGAGCATGCAAAACTATGCGGGAAGGCAGGTGCATAAGCTTTGTAGTTGACATTGGCCAATTGGAAAAGCTAAGCAGGCTCAGATCTGTTTACTGCCTGAATGAAACACCATGAGAAATTGGGGGCTGCAAGCTATGTTGGGAATTTGGGAAAAGTTCCAGAAAGAAAGCGGCATCCGGCTTTTCAGTTCTGTTGCTAAGAAAACCCCAGGAGTTCTCGATTTACAACAATTCGTTTAGTGACAGTTCGAAATTACAACATCACTGAAAAAAGTGACTTATGACCATTTTTCACACTTACGATGGTTGTGGCATCCCCCTGGTTACATGATCAAAATTGAGATGCTTGGCAACCGACTCATATTTATGACAGTTGCAGTGTCCTGGGGCAAAGTAAGTGGGATACTTAGTGATTTATTTATTCCCTCTGTTTGCCGCAAATCTTTCAGAACTCTTAATGGCTTACAGGAGTGGAAAACGTGCCATGAAAAAATTTCCATCGTGGTGTTTCCAAACTAATCCCACCCACCTCAAATAACTGAAAACAGAAACCAATTCAAGTACCAAACTGACAGTGTTAATAGAGTGGCTACAATCATTCTTAAAAGCCCCCTGAGTTTCCGGAAAGGCTATTTACTAAAGGTGGACATTCACTCCAAGGGGATGTTGGGCTCCAGTGTTGGTAATAATAGAACTGTGCTGGGGTGTGTGTGTGTGTTCCAGCTGCTGCTATTGCCGGTTTGCTCAGGGATGCGCTGCGTGTGCATGCGCAGTACTAAAAAAATTGCTTCTGCAGATGAGCAGAAGCAAAAAACAAGATGGTGATGCCTACAGCTCTGCCAAGAGAACCGATTCAGGGGCGTGGCAGGCCGAGTTTCTAACCGGTCCAAATTGGTAGGAGCCCACCTCTGAACTGTGCTCAGTTCTCCTCACCTTACCACAGGAACAGGGGTGGGCTGCTATGGGTTTGCCCGGGTTTGGGAGAACCCATAGCTAACGTTATGGCTGGTTCAGAAACCCTCCAAATCCCACCCCTGGCTGGTTCTGCCCACCCCTCCCCTCCTGCTCCTCGCAGGAGTCTCCACGTGGCCCGTTTTGGATTCGAGGTAAGTGCAGGCTCAGAGAGGGGGGGAAATGGGCCTCCTGGAAAGCTGCCAGAGCCTAGGGGAGGCAGTTTTCGCTTGAGAAAGCCTCCGGAGCCTTGGGAAAGCGAAAACATCCCCCCCACTCGGCCGTGGTGCAGGAGGCTGACTAGGCCATGCCCACCACGGCCAGGCTCACCCAGCAGTCGGGCAGAGAACCCATTGCTGAAATTTTTGAAGTCCATCCCTGCACAGGAGACACTGCGAGCATTTTCTTTTACGACTCTCCTCTTGGGGAGGTTGACCCATTACTTGGGGTAGGCAGTCTTGAAGCGGTGTACAGGTCTCTTTGTAAGTCAAAAAATTGACAAATTGCATCCAAAAGCTACTGGATACCCAATTTACCGCAAAATGCCTGGACTGGTTCAAAGTGATGAGTGCTGACCAAGAAGTGGACTGTTACAGTTTGAACTAACTATAGTTTTGGAGGGAGCTTTCAAAGACAATTTCCACATTGTGCAGCTTGCAGGAATCCAGGCAGGCGATGACAAAAGATTTAATGCAGCTGAATGCTCCAATGAAGGCTATATCTGGTAACCTAGCCTTATGGATCATGGCCTCCAACTGCACATCCAGTAACGGCTGCAATTTGAGGAGGAACCTGTTATGGACCAGCTTGGTAAAGGCAGCAGAACCACCTTGACATCTTGAGAGATGACAGAATAGTACTGAACGAGCAGCAACTCCTTCTTGTTTGAGTTACTGCATAGGTCAGCGATGGCGAACCTTTTCATGTGCACTTGTCAGGGATGCAACCCGGAAGAGGAGCTGCCCAGGGGGCATGCACGCGACAGGAAATGAACTTCCAGTTTCCGGCACACGCACTTCTGGTTTCCAATGTGCATGTGCACACGACAATCAGCTGGCTGGCGTGCTTGCGCAGGCCAGAAAATGGAAGACCAGCTCTTTAGTTTCCAGCACTGGCACCCGCGCGAAGGCAGTTGATCAACCCGCACGCATATGCGCCAGAAACCCGTAAGAGGAACAGGCGACATCGCGCATGCCAGGCAACATGGCTCTGCATGCCACTTCGGGCACATGTGTCATAGGTTCACCATCACTGGTCACATAGAGACTGTTCAAAATTATATCTTACAACAGGGGACCAGCACCCATCTGCAACCGTTCCGCGCAAGCGAAACCTGATTTCCTCTTCCATTTCATGCTTCAGGAGAAATTTATATATTCTCCCTATCATCTTTCTATCTGAGCTATGAATTATTTTATGCAATTCGTGTGGTTCTGTTGCGATGTGATATATTTTAGTATCATTATTGTGTTTAGTTTTGATTTGCAAGTAGGTTAGCCAGTCAACTTTCATGTTTTGTTCTGCCAATTCTTCAATTGTTTTTAATTTTCCCTGTCCGTCAATTATGTCTCTGTATCTTAGCATTTTATTCATATCTATAAAATTTGGATGGATCGTCCTTTCTGTCGGTGATAGCCAATTCGGGATTTCCACATAGTGGATTTTTTTTTTTTTTTGAGCCAGTTTTGCAATAACGCTCTTCTAATTAAATGTTTTTGAAAGTATTTGTGCGTTTTATTTTTATCATCCCATAGGAATGTATGCCAACCTGTTTGCAAATCATGGCCTTCTAAGGTCAAAATTCTTGTATTCTTTAGCTCTATCCAATCTTTCACCCATGTTATTGTTACTGCTAATGTGTATAATTCCCAATTTGGTAATGCTAAACCTCCCCTTTCCTTGCTATCTTGCATTGACTTTAGTTTAATCCTCGCTTTTCGTGGTTATTCTGTTTAATTCTTCAAAGAAAGTTTTTACCCGGGTTAATAGATGCAGCTTGCAACAAGAATAAGATTTTTGGTAAAATATTTTGACGATTTTGCCAGAAACCAGTGTTTATGTCCAGTTTATAGCAAAAATGGTTTGCTTAACGACTGCTGCTTCAGCAAAAATAACCTTCTTTGTGACTGTCATGACTCTTGACCATAATTGCCAGGCTCGACTATAGTCATTAGTCGAGGACCACCTGTAACCTGGAAAAGATTTCAGCAGTATCTCCCATTGAGCTCAGAATGACAGTATTAAGCTGAATATCATCAGGATTATTGATGGAATTGTACTCCTAGTTGGGGTCTCCCTGGGACACAGCAAAGAGGAGGGGAACATGGACTGTTGCCTATAGCAATCCAAATTAGGCCAGCTTTCCAGGATAGCCTTTCATCCAGATAATTTGCTTCCATTCAGGGGTGAGATTCAGCTGGTTCGCACTGGTTTGGGCGAACTGGATTTTAATTTTGCATCCAGTTCGCTGAACTGGTTGTTGCAAAGACTGGCTGGCCCTACCCACCCCTCCCTTGAGTCTCCACATAGCCCTTCCATCATGCCAGGTAAGTGCAGGGCCCGCACGGAGGCTGGGGTGAAAAACGGGCCTCCGGAAGACTGGAAACGGGCCCATTTCTGGCCTCTGGAGCCTGGAGGAGGCCGTTTTTGCCCTCCTGGAGGCTCGGAAAAAGCATCCGGAGCCTGAAAATGGGCCTGTTTCCAGTCTCCAGTTTTCGCCCTCGTGGAGGCTCAAGGAAAGCCTCTGGTGCCTGGTGAGGGCAAAAACATCCCTCCCCCGCCATGGTGCAGGAGGCCAAGTAGGCCACACCCACCATGGCCACACCCACCCAGCAACCGGGCAGAGAACTGGTTGCTAACATTTTTCAATCCCACCCCTGCTTCCATTGCATATTTATCAAAGCAAGTTGAGGACATGGATCTAGAATTGGGATTCCTGGAGCCAGAAGTGGATACTAGCAGCAGACTGCTTGGTTTAACTTTCACTTGTAATGACAACCAGGGTGTCTCTTCAGTGGGGATTTGATGGAGAACCGAGCATTTTGTACTGACTCTAAACTAGAAAACAGACAGATGGAGGATTATACATTCCATTGAGAAGTACTGGTGGCCCCCTTACATTGTTAGCAAGGATTTACGGAGACGTTCACTCGAAAATAGTTTATTTCTTTCTTCCATACAAAATACCATCATGTACGAAAATGCACACAATATAGTTTTGTCAATCAGTTTGCATTTTGAAAAAGTTGCAGTGAATGAAATGTAATTTTATTGTGCTGTAAAGAGAGAATGGTGTCCATTAAGTCTCACCAGGGACATAAAGTGAATGATAATTCAGAGAGACACAAAAAATGTAGTGCTATATCCAAAACCACAGATGACTTTTGACAAAGGGATTTTCTACAACTGGATGATTAAGAATGATTGGCTTTTAACTTTTCTACGGTAATTGAGGCGGTTTGTATGTCTAAAATAAAAAGGCACACATACTATGGAATCTCTTTGGTACATGGTTTGTCAAAAATTACTGGGAACTGCAGAGTAATAGATGGTTTTCTCATCTCAACAGTCTGTATACAGAATATCTTCAGGAGTCTGCTCCAAGTGCAATTAGATCTTTCAATATACATAGATGTAGACTAGCGAAGTATCAAAGCATGCATGCGTGCCTACAGATCGTTGAACACACACAAAAAGGACAACTTTGAAAGTATTTTTCAGTCACTGTTGAACACCTAAGCAATACTATTCAATTGTTCCACAGAATGGAAAATAACTTCTCATAAGAAAGAAACAAAAACAAAACTGAATGCACAACCACTTTATACTGAAACTTTCAGGTGTATGGACCTCTCCTGTATGCGTTTCTTTGCCATGGCAAAATTTATTACAACCTGTAGGATAACTACTAATAAGAATACTAGGGAAGGATTTGCTTGGAGTATCTTCTATTGTGTTTTAAAATGGTAATTATGGGGTGCTTTAAAAATATTTTGTGGCCCTTCAGAAGTGAAGCAGAAACATAATTTGATCAGGCATAGTGGCTTTAAAAAAAAAAGAAAGACAGCACCAGGGGTGGGCTGCTAGGAGTTTGCAGGGGTTTGGGAGAACATCTAGCTAAAATTCTGTGCAGTTCGCAGAACCCCCAAATCCCACTCCTGGCTGGCCTCTCCCCTCCCCGGAGTCCCCACATGACCCGTTTTGGATGCAGGTAAGTGCAGGGCGTGTGGGGAGGCTCGGGGAGAGTGCAAAACGGGCCTACCGGAGGTTCAGGTGCATTTCCAGCCACTAGAGGACCTCTGGAGCCTTGGGAGATCGTTTTTGCCCTCCCGGAGGCCCAAGGAAAGTCTCCAGAGCCCGGGGAGGGCAAAAATACCCCCCACCACCACTGTGGTGCAGGAGGCTGACTAGGCCACACCCACCCAGCAATTGGTTGAGAACCCCTTGCTAACATTTTTGAAGCCTACCCCTGGACAGCACTATATTTACAGAATTACCATAAAAAGGGGCAATAGAGTTCCAAGAAGGTCCCAGTTTCCCTTATTCTGCAGGGTAAGTGCTAGGAAGGAAAAGTAGGAATGAAAAAAGGCAAGTTTGGATACGTTTTGGAAAAGGCAATTGAACTTACATACACGCTTCTGTTCATTTGAAAGCTTAAAAATAGGCGGCAACTGTGATAACAACCGGTGCTTTCATAAAACACAATTTTAAAATAGGTAGTCCTTGACTTACGACCACAATTGAGCCCAACATTCCTGCTCCTAAGCGAGACAGTTGTTAAGTGAGTTTTGTACCCATTTTTTGACCTTTCTTGCCACAGTTGTTAGTTGAATCACGGCAGTTGTTAAATTAGTGTTAAGTGAATCTGGCTTCTTCATGGATTTTGCTCATCAGAAGGTTGCAAAAGGTGGTCGCATGGACCCCAGGACCCCGCAACCGTCATAAATATGAGTCAGTTGCCCAAGCGCTTGAATTTGGATCAGGTGACCAAGGGAACATTGCAATGGTCATTAAGTGTGAAACACAGGCGCTTTTTAAAATGCCGTTGTCACTTCAAACAGTCACTAAATGAACTGCTGTAAGTGGAGGACTACCTGTACAATCATTTCTTTGCCTCAGTGGCTTGGCTAAAATGCCATCATCGACGTGTTTCTTTAACCAACAAAAATAGTTCCATGAATCAGAAATCTCAACCAAGCAGGTAAGAAAGTAGTAATTGGATAAAAATCAGCCTTGAGAGGTTTTTATATGTCTGCACTACAGACATCAACATGAAATTGTTGAGAAATTATCCTTAGGCTTCTAAAGCAGGGGTCTCCAACCTCCATACTAAGAAAGGCTGAGGGACAAAGAATGGAGGTCTTTGAACTCTGGTGCTGGAGAAGACTCCTCGAGTCTCTTGGACTGCAAGGCGATCCAACCGGTCAGTCCTAGAGGAGATCAACCCTGATTGCTCCTTAGAAGGCCAGATCCTGAAGATGAAACGCAAAATACTTTGGCCACCTAATGAGAAGGAAGGACTCACTGGAGAAGAGCCTCATGCTGGGAAAGATTGAGGGCAAAAGAAGAAGGGGATGACAGAGAATGAGGTGGCTGGATGGAGTCACTGAAGCAGTTGGTGTGAGCTTCTATGGACTCCTGAGGATGGTAGAGGACAGGAATGTTGTCCACGGGGTTGCAATGGGTCAGACATGACTTCGTGACTAACAACTACTCCAACCTTGTCAACTTTAAGACTTGTCAACTTCAACTGCCAGAATTCTGGCAGTTGAAGTCCACAAGTCTTAAAGTTGACAAGGTTGGAGACCCGTGTTCTAGAGTATGCATCTTCCTACATAGGATAGGATTATTAATTTCTGTTGAGATTATAATTTTTCTTGCTTTATAATTGGTGGAGAGAAACTTGATCCAGTTCCCAGTGCCACCCTTCATCACCAAAGAGCTTGACAAGATCCCCATTCTCAACGATGTACGACCACAATTGAGCCCTAAATCTCTATTGCCAAGTGGGACTCCTGTTAAGTAAACTTTGTCCCATTCACTGTTACGTGAATCCCTTCTGTTGTTAAGTGAGTAGCACGGTTGTTAAGTGAACCTGGTTTCCCTATTGGCTTTGCTTGTCAGGTCGGAAAAGAGGGCCGCATGACTCTGGAACACTGCAACCGTCATACTACAAGCCAGTTGCCAAGTGTCTGAATTTTGATTATGTGATGAGGGGGATGTGGCAAACTGTGAAAAACAGTCATCCCCACCCCCCCCCAGTGCCATTGTAACATTCATTAAATGAATGGTTGTAACTTGAGGACTAACTGTATAATGCCAGCATTTTGGCCACTCCTTTCGTCCAGTAGTCGCCAGAAGAATAGGGAAAAGAGTAGGAGAATCTCAAAACATGCCAAAAATTCTTGCTGCAGATTGGCCCATTGCATGCACATAAAAGGCAAGTTGATTTGATATTCTGGTGGTAAAATGGTAGCTTGCCTCTTGCCAACTTATCAGAAAGTCCAGCTGCCACCTAATTCAGATAGACTTTGAGCTTTTAATTACAGACAAATTTGGCTACGGACACAAGCACATCATAAACAAATTAAACCTCAAAGCTTAACAACGATTAGAAGGCATGTTGGTTGCTTCATGTTTATTTTTGTGCGGGAAAAAAAAGTGACTTAATAGTTCACTCAAGAGTAAACACATTGGCAAATTGCAAGCTTTTTCCTTCTAATTCTGGGAATAATTTTCTATCTGCAAGAGTTTCATTGTTAATCTTCGTTTTAAAATGGAGGCTTGCATATCGTGTTAGCATCTTGCGATACCTAATTATTCAAAAGACAAGGAGCAGCTACCTAAAAAACATCGTTTTGACTTAAGCTGTTATCACTTGGTAGTTTCCGACTAAAATCTTAATCTAGACTCTGAAAATAATAATTAACAAATAAGTCAGTTTTCATCTTTCTCTTCACACAAACAGTAATTTTGGAAGGGAGAGGTCATGTTAAAAACAAAAGTATGAAAATAATTACCCCCGTTAATTCTAATACTTAGCTCATCTGGGTGAATTCATGAAATATTTGGGGTTAATATATAGTGTTATCCTAAGCAGCGTGGTGGCCTAGTGGTAAAGATGCTTGCCTTCCATTTGGAAGGTTGAGAGTTCAACCCTGCAGTGGCAGATATTTCTTTCCTAGGGCACAAAGCAAAAATAAATGCTGTGAACTTTGCATGGCATCAGGAAGGGCATCTGGCCAGTAAATCCTAAGCTTCATCCAGTCACCCTGAATTAAAGGATCACAGGGTTGTAAAAAGGAAATTTTATATAGAGTTATGCTAAAGGACTTATTATTAGAGCACAAAGAGCTTCCTTTGATTCTTTATTTGAAGTGCATTTGCTTTCACAAGCAGCTTGTTATGTGCCACAACGGGCTAATTGTTGAGAAAAAACAAGTCTAAAGCTACTTTAAGCTGAGAGAATTAGATTTTAGAATCTTTAGCTATATTGCATTCATTTGGATCCAACATTTCAATTATTTTGGTTGTTTGGTTGAGCATTAAAGTAATCGTTTTGGATTTGATAATTATATTTTTAGCATGATTTTTCAAGGTGGAAATCATTTCTGTTAAATGCTGATATTATTCATTGTATCAAACACATGTATAAGGATTTCCTAATGCTGGTGCTTCGAAAGATATGCATCTATAAGCACACTTTCCAATTAGCTGCCTATTTGTCTAGGCAAATTTTAAGGTTTTTAAGACATATTTTTCCTTCCTTTAAAAATGGCATAACAGAAAAGTCAGGTAGATGAAATGTTTTTTTCCTTTATTTAGGTACAGATTTGGTTACTTTTTCTTTTTAAAAAAATCTGTTTTCCATTTTCTAAAAAAATATAAGTTTCTTTCTAAAGTGCATTGTTCTACGATCTACCGTTTTGCTCAAGAGATTTGAAAGTACACCAATGTCAAAGCCATACAGAGCTTCAACTAAACATGAACTGGATTTTTTTTTTGCCCGAGATCAGTACCGCATCCACCTTATTTGGGTTACAAAAATTATAAGAGTATGAGGCAAACGGGCATTGTCATTCATTTCATTTTAAAAATCCACATTTTGATGCTTTCAAAGCCTAGGGAAACCTTTTGCATGAAATCGTTTTGCTGAAAAATCTCGGCACATTTTGCCCCAGTAATGTGCAGGAGAAAATTCTCAGAACTATGGCAGGGCACCAATAAAGTGGATTCCATTACAATCGGATGCAAATCAAGAGCAGATTGTGGGAAACGCCATTCTTGCAGAAGAAAACTCAAGTGACAATCTTCTGCTTTTCGAGGACACCTGTCCATTATTCCCGATCTTCACATCAAGGACAAAGATAAAACATTATAAACCCTTCCCAGTGTCTGAAATCCATTATATTATGGGTTACATCAGAATACCTTGGCTACCAAGATCATCCCATTCCTTTTCCTACTCTTGCGTAGGGTCCTGTCAACCAAACCCAATTTCTCCAAGGTCCACTTCCACAATGTTTTCTTTTTTCCAGGTCGAATGGATGTAGGAGTTGTGTAGTAACGTTTCTGAAAAGCTCGTCAGTAAGAAAGTGTGTTTTTGTTTTATAAAAAATAAAGCAGCCATATTGAAAGCCAAGGCAGTCCACGCTTAACAGTTCTCCACCAATTGGCAGTTCCACTTTCACTTGGAGGATGTTAGAGAGGAATTACATACCAACAATAACAACGAAAACCCTGCGGTCAAAGATGAGGTTTTTCAAGAGGGACCTACCAACCCTCTCCAAATGGTCTCAGAACATACATCCTATTATTAGAACAGACCTGATTGCTTTTATTGGTCTGAAAATTACAGGCCCATTATTTGGAGATTCGCGAGAACTTGTAACTGGATCACCTTTCTTACGCTGATGCTCCAAAGAAGATCAAAAATGGAGGTCTTTCTGTTTTGTCGTTGTTTTAGTCCAAGCAGTTGCAGGCCACCAATGGACGAAAAGCAAAAGGAAACTTGGGAAGCAGAGTCGTTTTAGTGGGTCAACCCCCATTCTGGTCTTGCCAGCCTGGATGGCAGGACAGGTCACAAGTCTGTGAAGAGAGATGCAGGACCATCCCTCCTTCACGCCGGGCTGCCACCTTCTGCCCACGACAGTCAGGGAGAGCCACTAAAGCCCTTTGTGGTAGTAGAGCTTCTTGCTGAGTTCTCTTGTGTTATTTGGCTGCATCGACGTCTTAACGTTAGTGGCAAATCCAGCGTGGCTTTATTACATGATCTTGGAACTTAAATCTCTTTTGCTGATGAGGACTTCTAGCAGCCTCAGCTTGGCCTTAACCTGCTTGTATTCGGTATATTCTTCAGCCATGGGAAGCCGCTCTTCTTTCTGGACATTTCTAAAAAGCACAACCAGATGAAACACATCAGCTTCCTGTATAGGATCATGTCCTTTAAAGGCAAAGTTTACACCTTTTGGGATTGGAGAAAAACAGAAGGGCAAACTTAGCATGTCCTGGTTGGGGAAGGGGGAAAACGCTTTAGGGCAGTGATGGCTAACCTTACCTGTACCCATAATGCAATGCTCGTGCGACGCCTCCATTGAGCCTCCTGGGACCAAAAACAGGCCATAGGGAGGTGCCATGCCCCCATGCGTGCCTGTGCGACCCTCGCCCCTGCGCCTCCTGCATGCACCCCATGCATGCGCATGCGCACCCAGACATGTGCAGCAGAGACCCCAAAATCTGGCGGGAGGGCTGTGTGCTTGTGCGGTGGAACTGAGCTGGGGCCAGGGCTCGTGTGTCCGCAGAGAGGGCTCTGTGTGCCACCTGTGGCAGGCGTGCCATAGGTTCGCCATCGCGGCTTTAGGGAATTGTTACAAAAAGGAAAATTCAAGTGGTGTGTCCAATCCCTTAGTGCAGTGTTTCTCAACCTTGTCAACTTGAAGATGTCTGGACTTCAACTCCCAGAATTCCCCAGCCAGCGAATGCTGGCTGGGGAATTCTGGGAGTTGAAGTCCAGATATCTTCAAGTTGACAAGGTTGAGAAACACTGCCTTAGTGAAAGGAAGTCGAGGCAGTCCTTGAATCACAACCATTTGTTTAGCGATTGTTCAAATTTACAACGCGGTGCCACTGGAAAAAAGTGACTTAAAACAATCTTTCACACTTATGACCATTGCAACGCCCCCATAGTCACATGATCAAAGTGCGGACACTTGGCAACTGGTTCAAATTTATGACGGTCACGGTGTCCTGGACTTCGTGTGACCACCTTTCGAGACCTTCTGACAAGCAAAGTCAATGGGGAGGATTCCAGATTCACTTAACAACTGTGTTGCCAATTTAACAACTGCAGGGACTCACTTAGCAGCTGTGGCAAGAAAGATTGTAAAAGGGGAGAAAACTCATTTGATGTCATTATTCAACGAATAACAGAAATGTTGGGCTCAATTGGGGTTATAAGTCAAGGACTATCTGAAGATCTTCTGGATATTAATAACCTCTACTGCAGGGGTGTCAAACTCAAGTCCCGGGGGGGGGGGCGGATCCGGCCCGTGGGATGCTTAGATATGGTCCGCGGGGCCACCCTGGAAACTGCGAAGGGCGCGAGTGCCTTTGCCAGCGAAAACAGAGCTTGGGAGGGCTGCATGTGGTACTGCATGAGTGGCGGGCAAATATGTGCAGCTCCACTTGTGTGAGAGGCAGGTACACCTGCTGCTCATGCAAATGGAGCGGGCACGTACATGCTTGCCCGCCGCTCGTGCAAGTGGGGATACACACGTACACACGCTCGTCCATCACTTCCACAGTTAGGACTCCGGGGTTAATAAGCAGGACCTTTGCAAGAAGTTAAAAAGAATATAGCATGCAATGGTGGATTGCAGGCGGTATGCCCCAGTACGGGCGTACTGGATCCTACCTAGAGCACCGGTACCATTCCGGGACCGTGCTCCAGAGGGCTCACCCATCCGCCTGCGCCCCTTACCTGTCTTTAAACCCTTCCGCGCTTCCGTGCACGCGCATAGCGTGTACAGCGCCTGCGCGATGCTCTGCCGAGCAGCTGGAGTGTCACAGAGGCATCGCTGGATGGTAAGACACACTGCACACGTTCATGTGGAGGACGCCGTACCGGTTGCAATGGGATCCGTAACCCATCACTGATAGCATGCAACATTAATTAGTCCAGGATGGGGGTAATAAAAAAGGATATCAAGTTACCTTCCGTTTTGTCGGAAAAAATTGTCTTCAAAATCTCTCAATTTTTTCCTGATCCTCTTTTTATCTTCCCTGACTTCTTGAAGCTGCTCCACAAGTTCACGCCTACAAAATGAAAAGAAAACAAGCAGCCCGATATTAGAAAAGAGACAAAAGACCAACGAGCATGAAAATAAAGCCAGTAAAGATACATTTCTCCCATGTATTGTGTGTGTTTGTCAGAAAACAAGAAAAAATAAAATTTCTAGTCCTCCAGAGCGAACATAGCAAAGGCCTTTATATTTTAAGTCTATTAAATTGGACCGGATCCGGCCCATGGGATGCCTTTATATTTTAAGTCTATTGAATTGTCATAGTGAAGCCTGTGGAATTTGAGACTTCAGTAGCATAATTTTCAATGTGATAATTCAGTTAATTCCCCCAATTCCAATTAGCCAAACTTAACCAGTACCTATGGAATTATATAAAGTTAATCATACATAACTAAATGCAAACAATTTAAAACGGAATGAAATTCAGTTTACTTGAAGTTCCATTCTATTCTATTCCATTCCACTGTTGCAACATTTTCCCCATTTTTCAGGGGGAAATGCCAGTTATTCCACTTTCTTGCTGCAACACACTGCAATAAGAGTCAATTTTGAACAGGAAACAGGCTGACTTCACGGAGTGCAAGGGCCACTCATCCAATGCGTAAAAATTGCATTTCAGAGCTTTTTCAATTCTGCCCCCTGCATGAGATGTGAGGGAGGGGACTTCCACAAGGACCGTGTCTACTCCCTCTCAAGAAAAAACTGAAATGCAACCTTTGACCGAGTGTTCAATAAACGGCAAGGATTTCACCACATATCCCTGTGAAAGTTTAGTTAACATCTCAGTCAATTAAAAAAAAAAAGCTATACCCAGAACATGAAATTGATTACTAAAAATCTGACATACATAGAAGCAGCATGAAGATTGGACAAGTCCATATCCTGGCTACTTCTCGAAGGGATCCTATCATCCACTGGAGAAATGAAACCATCAACGTCATCTTCTAGGTGGTCCAAAAAACTTCGCACGCCTACATCAGATTTTATGGTGACTGTGAAATCAGGTTTCACATTGCTGTCGTCCTCAGATCCATCCTCTTCCTCCTGGGGAGAGATTTTGATTTCAACGGTTATTAGCTTCTGGTAGCGGGCACGCTATCCAAACGGTTCACATTTAAAAAAAAATATGGACAGACCAAATACTTTCAAAGGTAGCATGAGAAAGGGCAGCCTACCTCTTGCAACCCTGTGAATGCTTCTTTAGCTTGCTTTCTAAATAGCCGGGATTGTCTGAACCAAGAGGAAAGCTGGCATACAGAAACATGCAATGAACGTGGCTAAGATTTGCAAAGGAGCTAGTAGGCCGATATAGAGGACAGCGGGCCTGGAAGGGGGGGGGGCTGGTGTGCTCTGGGGCAGGGGTCTCCAACCTTGGCAACTTTAAGCCTAGAGGACATCAACTCAGGGGTGAAATCTTCCTGGTTCGGCCGAACTGGTAGGGGCAATTGTCCTTGGTTCTGTGAACTGGTAGTAAAAAAAAAAAAAAAGCTTCCGCGGATCGCAAAGCATTTTTCCTGCCGGTTCAGCAGGGAAAAAATGTTTTAAAAAGTGAAAAAAAGTTGGCCACACCCACCAGGTCACATGACATCCCCTCCCCCAAGCCATGCCCACAGAACCCTTGGGAAATAAAATTAGATTTCACCACTGCTTCAACTCCTAGAATTCTGGGAGTTGAAGTCCTCCAGGCTTAAAGTTGCCAAGATTGGAGACCCCTGCTCTGGAGGATAGGGTCACGGCAACAACAACAAAAACAATGCACTAAAGTTGACCAGACCTCCCCCCACATTCTAAAGGATGTACCAATGTTTTATTTTCATTTGCCAGCTGGAATCCAGCAAGTGAAAAGACCACAGCACTTAAGACAGCACTCAAAATATATCTTCCGTTTGGGTTATCTGAACCTAGCATTTATACCGTGGCCACATTTAATTGTCAAATAATCTATTTCTAGGAACGGGACAATGCCATAAAGGCAGCAGATGTTACCATCCCTAAATAGCACGTAGGAGACCTTGGACACAGGAAGTATTTTAGGGAACTAGGATTTATTCATCTAGACTGGCATTGCCTATTCTGCTCTTCCCAATGTAGACACTCTCTGGTTGGATAGATTTAAATTCTCGCAAGTCTACACACAGAATGTCCACTGTGGAAAATTCTGAAGGATCCACATTTGGAGGACATCCATGTTGGAGAAGAATGGTTTACTTGACATAGCAATGGCTGTCTTAGGACTTGGGCTATTTCTGCTGCTCTTAATCCTTTTAGCTCAGGGGTGTCAAACGCGCATTGCCACGTCGTTATGTGACGTCTTACGAGTCCCGCCCCCCTTCGCTAAAACGTGGGTGTGGCCAGTGTATGATGCATCCAGGCTGCTGGGTGGACGTTTGACATCCCTGTTTTAGCTGAACATAAATCTGGAACCCTGTATGAGTAAAGCAACTATTTTGCTGTTGGTCAGGCTACTTTTACCACTTACTGAATTGAATGTCTGGCATAAGAAGTGGAAGGTTCCTGAAACTGACAAATTGTGGCTGTTATGCCAAGTAACTTTCGCATTATGCTACTGCAAAACTGGGGAAGGGAAAGGACAACATAACAACTTATACTCTCTTATTGCCAGAATATGTCCTTTTGCAGTGGGCAAATGAGGTTAGACAGAACTGCAGAGATATATTTCTTTCACTGGTAGTGAGTCAATAAACAAAAGCATGAAGATTAAAAATAATGATATTAGACCTTTCAGAACATTCTTCTAGGTCAGGGGTGTCAAACACAAGCCTGCAATGTGGTCAGATCCGGCTTATGGGGCCGTCTTGGAAAATGTAAGGGGCTGGCCCACTTCGCTTCGGCCAGGTCTACCCAATGCGAAGAGGAAACATTGGGCCAGTGTGGCTTTGGCCCAGTCTACCCAGTGCGAATAAGAAACATGCCATAGTTTGGGGAGTAGCATCAAGCTGGCCATGCCCAGTCGGCCACGCCCAGTGAGTGGTGTCAAGCTGGCCACACCCACCAACCCAGTCAGCCATGCCCGCCCAGCCCTCCAAGGTCAACCACATCCTTCAAGAAATTGAGTTTGACACCCCTGTTCTAGACAAACTTGGGTCTTGCATCAATTACATAGATTAAAAGTCTAGAGAAATTGTAATGTTGCAGTATATCACTAAATAAAATAATTTTCTAAATCAGACTGTATTAGTTGATCTCTAGCTTCTATGGGTGGGATGATTTTAGAAATCCAGGAACTAGGATGCAAAACTGTTATAACTGAAAGTACGTTGTAAAAGCAGTAATTGGAATGTGGGCAAACTGAGAAAAACAGCTGTTGCTTTTGCTGTGAGGTCCTTGGTGCACTGATGGTGTTACCTAGTTTGATAATGAAACGTCTGCATGAAAACAACCCAGCTCAGAGAGCACCAAGGACCCCTCAGGTTCAACCCTGAGCTGCAGATATTCTCGTCTATTGATTTTGCTTCCTGGAAACATGGAGATGAAGGAAGAGCATTATCTTCATCCCCCACAGTGGAAAAGAAGAACTGATGTAAGTGGAAGAAATGGATTAATGTGAGAGGGGAGAGCAAAGTCCATCTTTCGGTTTACCTTTACCTCCTTGAAGAAGGAAGCAGTTTCTCCTTCAATTATTGGCTGTAGCAAAGGACTTCTCCGCTTGCTAGAGGGAGAACCCTGCAAATATTCAAATAGGTTATATTACAACCTGTTCTTTTTCCACTTTATTCTCTCCCCACATCCCGCAGCACATTGCTGTATTTTTTTGGAGTATAAGACGCTTCGAAGTATAAGACGCACCTAGCTTTTGGGGAGGAAAACAAGGGAAAAATATCTGCCTCTGCCTCCCAGCAATTTGCCACCTTGCAACAAACAGCAAACAGTACAGACAATATATACTGTTTGTAGTGTTATATTTCAGACTATATTTGTACAGATGCTGTTAAAATTGATGTGCTTTCTGGAAGTATACTGTAGTTACTCTCTGCTATTTAAAAGAATAGCACTTTTGAAAACAATAGCACTGGGCCTCTTCAGATCAAGCATTTACAGTATTTTAAAAAGCTTCTTAATTTTGTTAAGTTGTCTAGATTAATAATAAAGAAGACTTTAAAAAATAAATCTAATAATTTGAACATTCTGTAGGCATTTATAGTTATTGACTTACCTCCTTGCAGCAAACAGCCTGATTAGCATATGAAAAAAAAATCTGCCTCCCAGCAATTTGCCTTGTGGAGCAAATTGAGTCACTTTCAATTTCTCAATCATCAGCTGTTTCAGGCTGCAGGGATTGCTATAGCCTATTGAAGCCTCCACAAGCCCCCATTTGCTGCAAAGAGGTAAATCGCTGGAAAGCAGAGGCCAAAAGGTAGGGGCTGGTGGGTGGGTGGGGCTACATTCAGTGTATAAGACGCACCCAAATTTTCACCCTCTTTTAGGGGGGGAAAAGGTGCGTCTTATACTCCAAAAAATACGGTAATTCCCACATCAACACGCTAGTATGGTATTATTATTCTAGGCCAGGGGTGTCAAACGTAAGGCCTGTGGGCTGGATCTGGCCCGTGGGCCCACTCTGGAAACAGCGAAATACCTGTCTGTGATGCTCTGGCCACCGAAAATGGAGCACAAGCTCCACCTCTAGGCCACTGCACCACTTCACCCCCTGGCAGCAGCATTTCCCAGTAAGAATTCTGATCTAATGAACTGATTGGATGAGATACGGTTTCTTCCAGGTTATCACCTATACCAGAGGTCTCCAGCCCCCAGGGCGCGGGCCACCTTCAGGCCATGAGCCATTCAGAACTGGGTTGCGGAAGTGGCAAGCACATGTGTATGTGTATGCATCCCCACTCGCGCCAGCAGTGGGTGAGCGTGCATTCCCATTTGCAACAGCGATGAAAGTGTACGCATGCCCCATTTATGCGCAGATGAGCTGCAAACATGCACTTCCCCACCGCTCACGCAGAAGCATTCCCTTTAACCCCCCCCCCCCCCACGTCTGCAAAGCTAGTTTCTTCTACTTGTGAGCTGTAAACCATCAAAAGATGTTCTGTCCTGAATGGTACACGCATGGCCCGTGCATTCTGCAGTTCCATTCATTTTTGCAAGGTCTTAAGGAACAAAAGCTCCTATTTGTGAAAAATCTTACAAGCTCTATTTTCACTATGCTGCATGATCTACGACAGAGATCCCCAGCACTGTAAGCTGAGGACATGTTTGGAATTTCAAGAACATAAAATACGGGCACCCCTTTAAGTAGAGCAAACTTGTAAAGTTTCTCCCCACCATTCATTCTTGTCTGTATTTTTTTTTTGCATTTTTTCCCACCTGGGCAGGAGAGAATACTTCCAAACAAAGCTTCCGAAAAGCTTTATTTGGAAGTATTGTTTTTATTAGAATGTGGAGTAGAAACTACTGAATGTCTCTAAGAACTACAGAAAGAAGAGCCTCTGGTTCGCCATGCACTAGCTTTCAATTTATTTTTGTTTTCATTAGAAGCATTTAAAACAAGAACCAGGAGTCTGATAAGCACCAAGAAAGGATGAATTTCTCAGAACAGTATATCTGCTGAACAAAACTCCGCATTGGTGACAGGAAGCGCATCCGGCCAGTAAACATTCTGCTAGCTCCATTTAATTGCCCAGACCCTGCAAGGGATTATGAGGTCGTTAAATGAAGAGGATGAAATGCTGCTGATCTGACGTAGTTGCTAGGGAAACTTGTATTTCTTTTCATAATGTGCAAGTATAAATATAATTATTTGGCTGTTACTACAGAGAAGATGTGGACTAGGAGCAACAGTGTTCTCCCTTGTCCTGCTTGCTAAGATAATTCAAGTGCAATAATCAAAACATTAGGTTTACACTCACGATAATGGGAATAGAGTTTGCTCTTGAGAGGATCTGTTTCACCAAACGGTATCTGTCATAGAGGGGCTTCATAGTTTGCCGTTCGTGTTTTGTTACCTGAAAAAGAAGAAAATTACCTGAATCTTGGGGCTGGTGGTAGGTAGGTTTTGCTAAAGCTGACCATATTTGGGTATCGGTCCAAAAGTCTCGGACGTTGCCAGATTTCAGCAAAGAGAACTATTTACCGCTAGTGATCAATCACATTTGTTACAGCATAGACTCTGTTTTCTAGGGAATGTCTTGTGAAAAAGAAAGATGATCTACCATATTTTCCAGAGTATAAGACGCACCGGAGTATAAGACACACCAAGATTATGAAGAGGCAAATAAAAAAAAAATTTTTTTTCACTCTGCAGAGCTTGTCAAAAAAAGGGCATGCATAGCCTTTAGGAGGCTTGTAGAGTGCTCCTGGGTGCTGGGCAAAAACGAGCAAAACACGGCCTGTTTTTCATGAAAATGGGCCCGTTTGTTGTAAAAAAAAAAAAAGGCATGCATAGCTTTTAGGAGGCTTATAGAGTGCTCCTTGGGGCTGGCGGGCAAAAAACGGCCTGTTTTCGCTCATTTCTGCCCTCCCCAGCCCCCAGGAGCACCCTGAAAGCCTCCTAAAGGCTCTGCACAGCCATTTTGGTGAAGGGGGCAGGGTTTCGGGAGGCAAAAATGCTGTATTCAGTGTATAAGGTGCACCCAGATTTTCAGCCTCTTTTTTGAGGGAAAATGGTTTGTCTTATACTCTGAAAAATACGGTACTTTCTATTATCCCCTTTTGAAGGGTAGGGCTGGGCTACTGATAAGGAATACAATTGTACAACAGAAACTTAATGGCATTATAATCATTCTTAGAACTGTTTCTTTCCTATTATCTCACCAGACTCCTTCATTTTATCCTGCTTGGGTATGTGATTGTTTGCCCTTATTAATATTTCCTACCGAATCAAAAAAGTTAACATCTACATATGCACGATATCCAATGTGGAATTTAAGTAAAATACAACTGCAACAATGCAGGCTGTTGCACTTTGAATTCTTGCATTCATCATCATCATAGTTACCTGTTTAAATGGACATTTTTATCAGTCAGCTCTGTGGTTCTAAGCAGTTCCATTTTTACCAATCCCTTGAAAAGGGAACGTCTTTTCATCTTTCATGGTCTAAGCTCATGGGCTGATCCCTACCTAACCAAATCACATCTGGTTTGGTACAGCAGCTAACCAGGACAGGTACACATTCCTGTCATGGAGCTGCCACTCAAGGAGCTGCAGAAAAAACAATCACAATCAGCCTGCCTTCCATAGAAGACCTGTATATTACCCAGGTCAGAAGGAGGGCTGAGAAAATATCTACAGACTCCTCACATCCTGGATATAAACTGTTTTAACTCCTCCCCTCAGAATGCTGCTACAGGGCACTGCAGGCCAAAATAACTAGACACAAGGCCAGTTTCCCTCCCCTTGTGCCATCACTCTGTTGAACACTTACTCCTCAAAGTCTTATGTCTTCACTATATTGACCATCTTGTATGGCTATACATCCTTCTCATCGTCTCTACTACACCCTCTTATGGGTATCCTATTCTGCTTACAAATGGAAACGAATATACGTGTCCCAGGATGGAAGTGGCAGGATCCGATCTGGGTCGGTCACTGGGACCAGAGGTTTTTGTCTTCCGAGATTTCGGACTCGTGCTGGAGCCCATCTTCAAGGAACTTGTCTCTAGCAGAGTGAGTGCTGTTCTATGTGTGTTCTGTGTATGTGGCTCTTTAGATGTTGATTGGGGTGTGTTGATGGCTGGCTTTTAAGGCATGAGCTGTCGTTTGCTTGTGCTGCCCAGCCCTCGCCTTCGAAGTACTTGAATCAGCACTCCTGTTGACTGACGAGAGGGGCCTGTTTCCCAGGCTTCAATCACTTCCATGGCTGTTTTTGTACCTGCTCGTCCAACAATCCTGGCAGCTGCAAAGTTAAATGTGTGTCCCTGTTCATAACAGTGACATTATGATTATTATTACTCTGTTTCTTTGCACGTACATTGAGAGCTTCTTCACTGGAGATAAATTCCTTGTCTGTCTAATCACACTTGGCCAAATAGAAGTATTCTAGATTCTATTCTGTTCTTTTTATCTAAATACTTTGCACCAATTATAATTACTGTCCACAATGATACCAAGCCAGTCCTCAACATCACTCTTTTGCTACTTTTCTTTGTATATTTTAATGAATGGGGACATGTTATCACATTTAATGGCCAGATAATTGCATTTACCGAAACGCTGAGCCCATTTGATACAAAAATTACTATACTTACTGGTCTTCCATGGATGCTTTCATAATAGAGGAGGGATTTCTGAAGGGCCACTTTCTCTGATGCTATCTCATCTCGAGTCATATCCTGGGTACAGGAAGGATAGACAAAAAGTAGAGGAACAGTACGGATACAGTATAGCAATAGCAATATCACTTAGACTTATCGTATTTTTTGGAGTATAAGACGCACCAAGGTTTTGAAGAGGCAAATTTAAAAAATACAGTTTTTGCACTCTGTAGACCTCCCCAAAACGGGCCCCTTTTTTGCAAAAACGGGCCCTTAAAAAAAAGGGGGGGATGAATAGCCTTTAGGAGGCTTGTAGAATGCTTGGGGGAGGGGAGGGCGCAAAAACGAGCAAACCCCCCCCCACACTTTTTTTTTCTTCAAAAAATGGTCCTGTTTTTTGTAAAAAAACCTATGCATGCATAGCCTTTAGAAGGCTTATAGAGTGCTCCTAGGGGCTGGGACAAAACTGAGCAAAAAATGGCCCATTTTTTGCTCATTTCTGCCCTCGCCAGCCCCCAGGAGCTCTCTGAAAGCCTTCTACAGGCTATGCACGTCCATTTTTGTGAAGGGGGCAGGATTTCAGGAGGCCAAAAATGCTGTATTTAGTGTATAAGATGCAACCAGATTTTCAGCCTCTTTTTTGAGGGAAAAAGGTGCATCTTATACTCCGAAAAATATGGTTTACAGCCCTCTCTAAGTGATTTACAGAATCAGCATATTGTTCCCAATAATCCTCATTTTACTGACTTGGGAAGGGTGGAAGGCTGAGTCAAATCTGAGCTGGTAAGACTCGAACTGCCAAACTGCTGGCAGCTGAAGTAGAAGTAGCCTGCAGTACTGCATTCTAACCACTGCACCAGCACGGCTCCTATTGTTTGAATGGCTGTTTCCCATCCTGGAGTTTTTTTATTTGCTAATCGGTGGCTATCTTGAGTCTGTTTTAAATTCCTTTATCTCTGTGCATCACCTGGAGTTGCTTCTGCACAGAGGAAGCTAATGATAAATTAAATTAAGTTAATCGATATGCCCAGAATTCTGCCTGGGTTGGTATTGTTGGTGATGTGAAAAACGTTCCTGGGCAGGACTTTTAAGAAGGTGGTCAAGAAAAGGATTCATTGGGTGGGTCAGTGAAAATAAGTAATACATCACTTGTAAGAATATTTTAGCTGTGTTTGAAAGAAACAATACATGATGGTCTTGAGACTTGGACCTAAAGGATGCTACCTTATTAATTCTTCTTGGTATATTGACAATTCCCTACACCATTAGATTTCAACTGCTTTCTTGAGAGATGGACTAGAGTGGAAGATGCTTTAATAATATTAATTAACTTCTAGAACGGTTGATTCTAGAAGGTGAGGTTGAGAAACTACAGTACTTGTCAAATGGAAATGCAAACATCTGAATGCTGCAATGTCAAGTACTAAACTTGGCAAGCAACATGAGAAAAAAAGTCAATAAACAAGGCTTAATAGATGAAAAGTTGATGATGTTGCTTGACTGTTCTTTTGCCCTAGACTGCAATGTTCATGTTTTCTAGAAGGACAGTGTTCCCTTTCAAAGATTAGTCCTGCATCTCCAGTTATTTAGTGGTCTCTGTGTCATGGAACATCCACTGGACATCTACTAAGTAGAAAAACCAGTTATCCATTTAGTTACTGGGTTTTTATCATTGTCCATCTCACATACACTATATTGCTAAAAGTATTCGCTCACCTGCCTTTACTCGCATATGAACTTACTGTAAGTGACATCCCATTCCTAATCCATAGGGTTCAATAGGACGTCGATCCACCCTTTGCAGCTATAACAGCTTCAACTCTTCTGGGAAGGCTCTCCACAAGGTTCAGGAGTGTGTTGATGGGAATTTTTGACCATTCTTCCAGAAGCGCATTTGTGAGGTCACACACTGAATGTTGGATGAGTTTACGTGGCCTACCATTTCATGGCTGAGTTGCTGTCATTCCCAAACACTTCCACGTTCTTATAATACAGCTGACAGTTGACTGTGGAATATTTAGGAGCGAGGAAATTTCACGACTGGATTTGTTGCGTAGGTGGCATCCTATCACAGTTCCATGCTGGAATTCACTGAGCTCCTGAGAGCGACCCATTCTTCCACAAATGTTTGTAAAAACAGTTTGCATGCCTAGGTACTTGATTTTATACCCCTGTGGCCATGGGAGTGATTGGAGCACCTGATTCTGATTATTTAGATGGGTGAGCGAATACTTTTGGCAATATAGTGTATATAACTTGGGACAGCTTACAATAAAAATTTAAGACATACCATAGTTTTTGGAGTATAAGATGCAGCACTGCCCCCTAGGGTTGGGAACGACTAGCACATATGTGCGAGGGGAACCTTTACCTTTACCTATCATGTCTGTATGCACACCACTTCAGAGAAGATCTTAATAATGGTGTGGGATTTTTTAAAATTATCATTTTTTTTCTTTCTGTTTTCCTAAGTTGTACCTTAATATCCTCAGGTCGATTTGCTTCTGTCCTTTTCTCCTGGAGCTTCTTGTGCATGGATTCCAAAGTTGTCTCCACTGAGGGCTTAGATGATTTATCAGAGACATCACGTTTCTCTTCCTCCTTCTCCAACTGAGAGCCAAAACTTTTGGGGAGTGTATTGCTACGTTGGCGTGTCATAGGAGCCAGCTTTTCTTCTGACAGTTTCAGTTTTGACTCTAGTTTTGGGCAAGAAAGAGAAAAAAAAGTATTTTTAATGACAGGCAATGGAAAGTAAGTCCAATCCTAAACAAGGAGGTGTTGCCAGGTTAATTCTCACCTTTTAGCTGCTTCCTAAACTTTGCAAGGTCATTTGTCCATTTCAGCACCTCGAGATTGGCTGCTTTGTCACTGTGAGAGGGCTAAACAAATAGGAACAAAGGATTTTTGTGAACGAAGGAATTGAAATCAAGGCTTGTAATAAACACATTTATTTAATTTATTCCAGCACTTTTCAAAGTTTTCCAAAACTTTCCGCTGATCTAGATGGTCTTCTTTAATATAATTAAGCCATCTTGGCCTTTTCTGAGTGACATTTTAAAGCAGGAGTGGGGAACGATGGCCCTTTTATGACTTGTGGACTTCAACTCCCAGAATTTCTGAACCAACTCAGGAATTCTGGGAGATGAAGTCCACAGGTCATAAAGGGGCCATGGTTTGCCACCTCTGATAAATGAATATGGTAAGTTTAAAAAAACAAACAAATGACAGTTCTATTTTATTTAGATATGCATTATTTGCTCAGTTTAGTGGGCTTTTCCTCCCCAATGGGTGAAAGAAGGGATGGCTAATTAATAATTTTTAAAAAAACTAGTCAGTAATTTCCTCTACTAGACAATCAGCTAAATGATTATACTGTTTTAACAATTCAACTACTAGTGATGTTCAGGTAAATTACATTTGGATAACTGGGAAAGAAATTAAAATCTGAAAAGTACTGTTTGATTGAAAGGAAAAGTTTTCGTCAGCTTACTCTATACTTTCTCTCCTCCTCAAACTTGTCTTCGTACCGCCTGATCTTTTTCTTCAGTCCTTGAATCCTGCGAGTTAACTGTGCTGGTGTCAAATCTTCACTGTCATCTTCGTAAGATCCCAAAGAAGAACTTCTTCGCCTAGAAGGAAAGCCATGCCGTTATGGTTCAATTAATTTGTGCACATACAGGGACATGAAAAGAGGATCCCATAAAAAGAGGATTTCCAGAAAATTATCAGAGTTTGTTACAGAAAAATCAAATCCAGAAAGCACACACAGATCACTGATTCATAGCTGGATTCATTAATTTCTTTATATACATAATAACAGATGGATAAATGTACAATATCAATAGTAGATTCTTTCAACATGGTAGAAGTTACAAGCAGAACACAAGCAGGAGAGAACAGTTAGTTTCATTTCAGAGTTCAGAGCAGACAAGAGTAGTTTCAGTTTCAATTCTCAGCACTAAGTGCTCTGATTTAGTTGTTATGCCTATTCATTGGCTGACCTTGTTACCATGTCTCTCCCAGTCATGAATATTCTAAAAAAATGTTAGCTGCTGTCATATGCTCCTTTATATGGAATTATATATATATATTTCATCACTCCCAGCTTTGGCTGGAGAAATCTCCAAGCCTTAGGAAGACAATTGTTTCCAGATCTCCTCCACAGAAATGCAAAACGTAGAATATCAAAACAAGTCATTGATTGCATGAAAATGCATAATGCAAACATACTTAAATGATGACTGAATAGAAAACCACAGGATCAGAGGATGTATGAAGACACAAATTAGAATATAGAACCAATGCTGTTTATTGGGTAGAAACTGGATATTTGATTCCAGATGGCCTGTGTTTGCCTCCTTTGATATCGCTGTACTACTGTGTTTCCCCGATAATAAGAGAGGGTCTTATTTTCTTTTGACCCCTGAAATAAGCACTTGGCCTTATTTTTGGAGGGGTCTTATTATTTTTGAGGTGCAGGAGGTGGCAAGCATGGTCACCTCATGGCTGCTGCTGTGTTGCAATATTTTTGGGGAGGGCTTATTGGGGGGGGGGTATTTTAGTGCATGCGCTCAAAAGCCCGGTTGGGTTTTTAAGCCGGGGAGGTTTTATTTCCAGGGAAACAGGGTATTACATTTTGTTCCATGCCTTAAAACTGAGATTAAGTGTCAAGATGGCAGCTGAGATCATAGATTTAATATATTTTGTTAAGATTGCCAAGTTATATTCTTTGCCTTAAAAACCTAGTTTATATGCACAGCAAAATAAAATGCTACAAACATGAAATGGGACACAATACTCCACGTTGGTGGAGAAAATAGTTTCAGCCGCCATCACCTGCAAGACATTTTCTGAACAAAATCCTAGCTTTATATTTTTGCAGTTCCTCTTTTCTCCCCTGCGGGATGTTTACGTTAATTAAACATTCCCAAATGTGGACCTACCCTTCTTTTTCCTTTCACAATCTCATCTAGAACAAAATATGAAGAAACATGGGAGATCTTTGATATAAAACCAAGAAGGACAGTCTCTCCTCTAAATCACAGAGAATTCTGCATTGCAGACGGAGTATGTCCAAAAACCTATTGTATTGAGTATCTGCTAAAAATAGATTAACGGCACAACGGGAAGGACTCTAGGTTTATGTTGTGGCCAACAACCAGCAGAGCTGGCAGAAGATTCGGACAGTGAGGAGGTTGGGGAGGAACAGGGGCCAGTCCTGGAGTCTGGGGAAGGCTCTGATGAGGGCTCTATGTCAGAGGCAGAGAGGGGGCCAGAGCTGTATGCCAGTTATCAGCTGCCTTCAGAGTCAAACATCAGTGAGGCAGACAAAGAGCTGGAACCTGTTCCCAGTGTGCACATGCGCAGAGTTGCCAGATGAAGGGAACAGCTAAAGAACAGGGGTTGACTTGGAAGGCCACGGGTGAACGATGAATGGCCCCTCCCAGAGAAAATAAAAGAGGAGCAAAAGGGAGTGGAGTTTGCAGGAGACAATTCGTTCGCTTAATTGGTTTGTGACTCTCCGAACTCCTTGCCAAGTTTTGCAGATATCGGCCTGGCAGCTCTCCAAGCCAGATAAGGTCCGTGACTGTAAATCCTCCCTTGAAAGACTTTGCTGGATGTGAATGAGCAGAATTCACAGTCAATTAATAAAAGGGGTTTTTGTCGGGACATGGAGTTTGCTTCATGCTCCTGTGAAGCCTAGGTCAGACCAGTTCAGTTGGAAGAAATGGGTGGCTGGAATTCTGGAGCAGTTTGGTAAGGAAGGTGAAGTCCTACCCAAGTAATGACCAGCCAACCTACCTCATGAATGAATGAGAATTGGGTGGAGAAGGAGGTACTTCTGTGTCATCCAAGTACTGCTGACTTTGCCCATAGTTATAAAAGCGAGGGGACAGCATTGGGTCACTGTCTTCATCCAGAAGCTGCTGAATGAGGCGTCCAGCCTGAGGGGAAAGACGAGCTTCATCGGTCTCTACGTCATTACGCTGCCAGGAGGAAAAGGCAGGGACAGGTTCTGGAAAACAGAGGAGAGGGACAACAATGGGGAGCTTGGTCTGCAATTGTGTTTAGCTTGAGTATAAATACTCAATGATTGTTAAGTCTCTAGCTCAGGGGTCTCCAAACTTGGCAACTTTTAAGACTTGTGGACTTCAACTCCCAGAATTCCTCAGCCACAGCTGGCTGAGGAATTCTGGGAGTTGAAGTCCACAAGTCTTCAATGGCCAAGTTTGGAGACCCCTGCTCTAGCTATTGCACATAATTAAACTTTTCGTAAGGTACAAATCACAATCCTTAAAATCCAGCAAGCAAACTGCGGAAACAATGGAAAAATACCCCCAGCACAGACAATATAAAACAGGTCATTAAGAATTCAAAATATATTGCAGGCTGTGTCCTAGTGACCCCAAAGGAAGGTAATTATATTCATTTGCAAAGCCCACTTACCATCAAATGATAGATGGAAAAATATTCATTGACTTCCTTTATATTCTATCAAGGTTTAGATAACACAGATTATACTTGGAGAAAAGTTAGTCTTTTTTTCCCTTTGGAAAAATAAAGTCATACTTCTAAAATGCTTGGGAGAGCAATTGTAACAAAGGTTCCTCACTAAAAAGATGTGAGGATTACTTTTCTAAATGAGTGCTCCAAAGCTGGAGAACAGCTGTTTCACAGCAAATCTCTGGATTTAGATTGAAGAAAGATATTCTGCTGATGACCTTAAGGTAAGCACACGGCAGGTGTTGAATTAGTTATGAAGGTTAAACTCTGCAGAGGTCAAACTTAATACAGTAATTTGAATTGGCCCAGAAATACACTGGAAGCAAATAAATGCAAGAAAGCTTACCATATTTTTCAGAGTATAAGACTCACCTCCCCCCCCCACAAAAAAAGACAGTGAAAATATGGGTATCTTATACACTGGGTGTCTTATACACATTTTTGGCCTCCTGAAACTCCTCCCCCTTCACAAAAATGTACACGCAGAAGCTTTGGGAGGCCTGCAAAGTGCTTCCGGGGGCTGGGGAGGGCAGAAACGAGTGAAAAATGTCCCCCAGCCCCCAGGAGCACTCTACAAGCCCCCTAAAGGCTATGCGTGCCCCTCCTTTTTTGGGGGCAAAACGGGCCTGTTTCCATTTTTTGCTCGTTTTTGCCCCCAGGAGTGCTTTGCAGGCCTCTCAAACTCTCTGCATGCCCCATTTTTTTTTAAAAAATGAGGCATGCAGAGGGTTTGGGAGGTCTGCAGAATGCAAAAACTTTTTTAAAAAATTTACCTCTTTGAAATCTTGGTGCGTCTTATACTCCTGTGCGTCTTATACTCCGAAAAATATGGTATATCATGTTAGTGCCTATGAAGCTCTTCATTTTGCACTGATTGAAAGTTTCCAAGTCAAAAAGATTGTGTCATTCCAACAGTCTTATTAATTACTATCTATGAATGTAAATTGGGTGCTACTTGTTAGTTCTGGATCTTTGGTAGAATTAGAAATAAAAAGTCATCGTCTAAGTCCAGGAAGTGGGTTATTTTCAAGGGCAGCAAACAGACTGCTGATAGTTTGGCGCTTATGATATTTATGTTCTGTGCCCTTTCGCTACATTTTCAAAATTCAGGATACATCCGCTTCTAAACAGACTTGCGAGCACTATATTTGGCCAGAGACAAGGCATTTTACATGAACCATTTTTATAACTGCTGACATTTCTGCCCTTCAGAAGTCAAAAGAATGTTTATGAACTTACAGAGCATTCCCATGGGATAGACTAGGACTGAAAGAGGGTCTGGAAGGAAATACTATTTTGGATTCTCCCACAGCATGTTCTCACCATTTTGCAATATAGTACTGCCAAATCTACTCCTTCATCAAGCAACTTCCAGAACAGAAATCGCTTCCAAAAACCCCAGGACTTGGCAGTCTTAACAGCATTATGGGCCCCGGGAAAAGCATTGTTCTGGGACCCTTATGACAACTACTCACAGGAATAAAAATGTAAATGGTCGATAAAATTAAACATATATTTGCATGTTAGTATTAATTTTAAAAATGCAGTAAGATGTAATAAATATGTTGCTGGATTTATATGATACAAGGTGCACTGAAGGGTTAACATACACAGATTAATATGGGGCCCCTATGCTTGTGGGGCCCACGGGAAATTGCCCATCAGGCCATGAGTTAAGACAGCCCTGGGACTTGGTCCTTCTTTGCTTTAGCTTTCTTGCCCAACATTTTTTGGATTTTAGATACTAACACCGACACACTGTGAGATTTGATAATCTTAGTGCAATGGTACAGGCCATTTTAAAAAAACCAAAATTATTCTATTTTAGGATTTTGCAGATGCCATCCAAAGACTTGTGCGTCGTAGTGCCTGCAGATGTTGCAATGTGGACTCCTGGCTTAAAGATGCTTCTCCAAAATCCTCTGTGATGATGTAATGAGCTACACAAATGAAAGGACTGGGAACTTCTTTTTAAAAGAAAGTAAGAAACAATCACCCTCTAGTTTCCGAATGGATGCAGGTGCAAAATCTGCAATTATAATTATGTATCATAATTAAAAGTATAATTTGCGGCAGAAAAAGACCTCTGTATGAATTAAGTCCTTCGTTTAGTCTGCAGAAACGCCAGATAAATACCATAGTTTAGAAAATGGTTTAGAAAAATACATGATTTAGAAAAGGCAGACAAAGATCTGGAAAGACCAGTAGCGTGTATTTCTCAATATGCAAGATAAAGCATTTTTATATTTTAACGTTTAAGAATCTATAGCAGTGAAGGCGAATCTTTTAGGCACAGAGTGGCCAAACCGGAAGGCGCATGCACGCACACCAGAAACCTGACGACCAGCTAGCGGGTACGCATGCGCACCTCGGAAACCCAACGACCAGCTGGCTGAGCTAGGGCGACGGTGCACATGCCCACAGAGATGGCTCTGTGTGTCACCTCTGGCATGCGTGCCATAGGTTTGCCATCATGGATTTGTAGGAATACTAAAAGTCTCCCTCAAATTGTTGGGATCACTGAAGTTTTGTCTGGTACCAGTCTTTCTACACCCTCAAAGATGAAGACTTCCCAGTGGAGAGGTCAATCATACCTGCCACGTACGCTCAAACAGAGCGTTATTCTTCCTTTCTATTGTGACATCATCCAATTTTATTCTACAATTCTGCATCTATAACTAGGCTCTGGTTACTTTCAAATGACCAGGTAAGAGAATTTATCCAACATCAATATCCTTCCTTTTTCGATTGCTCATTTGTTTTTGTAAGTTACAAGCTGCGAACCATTCAGATTCAACTCATCTCATTGTTCCTTAACCAAACTTAATTTCAAAGTACTATCAGAAATGAATAATTATCTCAATTCTACCATTTTGCTTAATTGAACAAATTTAAAGTACAGGCGGTGGGAGAGATGAGAGAGTAGGAAAATGAGAATAGAAAGTTAGGGAGAACAGCATTTTGGAAGAAACCGAAAGAAATGTTCATGCTTTGTGATAATTCCCACTGCATCCTACAAGAAGTCTTATTTACAAGTTGATAGTTTACTAAGCTGATTTGTATGCTCCTAATGAGCACGCTGGATTAATTGGTTTTACAATTTGTGGTTCTGTTATTCCAGATGGAGGCAACGATGAAAAATTTCCCAATAAATAAATTAGAAGTAAAGAACTGCTGTAAAAGCTCTTTCTAGAGCTTTAGAAGCAGGAAAAGCAGATGAAGGCACTTAGTTCTGATCATGCATAAGTCAGCAACCAATCCTTACACTCCTAAAACTCATTCCAAAATCACTGACTGCCAACTTTCTCTTATAAGATTACTGGTGTTTTGACCTACATATTCAGAAAAATCTAGCAGTAAGTAGAAATTTTCCAGATCCGTAACAAAATATCACGATAATATTGCCTCACGAATAAAACTTTTTGAATGAAAAAAAAATCAGCATGTCAAGAATGATCAGCCAGGTCTGTGTTATTGCAGGAGTTATGCTGTCAAGTGTCCAAATCTCTTACAACTTCAAGTTTGCCTTGTTGCCAACCTCCTGCTCAAGCAGGAGACCCTACACCATTTCAGAAAAATATCATTATTCAGTTTTTATGGATGGGACGCAGTGGCTCAGTGGCTAAGACGCTGAGCTTGTCGATCAGAAGGTCGGCAGTTCAGAGTTTGAATCCCTAGTGCCACATAACGGAGTGAGCTCCCGTTACTTGTCCCAGCTTCTGTTAACTTAGCAGTTCGAAAGCATGTAAAAAATGCAAGTAGAAAAATAGGGATCACTCCGCTCCCGAGCACCTTCGGCATTTAGTCATGCCCGCCACATGACCACGGAGACATCTTCGGACAGTGCTGGCTCTTCGGCTTTGAAACAGAGATGAGCACTGCCTCCTAGAGTCGGGAACAACTAGCACATATATGCGAGGGGAACCTTTACCTAAGCCACCCTAAAATACTTACTGCCAATGATCTTGTGTATCATATTAATACCCCATCAGGAATAGAACTGAGTTAGATGGCTATCAAAAGTAAGTTATTAATTAAAATTTGGGAGGAGCTCAATTGTTTGCCATAATAGTTATCTTCCCTCCATGCTCAACTGCAATATCTTTTTTTCCCTAGATTTTGAGTTGGCATTCCGCAAACAAAGAACCATTATGTCTCAAAGATTCCAAAGGTCCAGTATTTCCTCATTTGTCTCTCTCCTACATGAAGGAGACACAAGGCTTTTGGGCAAAAGCATGAAATGGACAATATTGAGGAAGAAGGGAAGATAGTGGACATCTTCCATGAAAATGAGTCATTGCACAAGTGGGGAAGAATTTGATCTGGATGAATTTATTCTTAAAAAGTACAGAGTAGAAGATTTGAGCAATACTTTATAACTGTGAAAAAAGGATTAAAAGTTTAACAAATTACGTAAACTTCCTGTTCAAGCAACTAATCTTCAAGTACCAAATACTTGGTAGACATCATTAATGATGGTTTAATTCCACAAAGCTCTGCTTCAGAGTTTGTGGGATATATCAGTTTGTTACATACAGATTGGACTTTTTAAAATCTGATCCTACAGGGTAATGTTGTTTAGTCTTATAAAATATGCCAGTAAAAGCAAGCCAAATAAATCATTCTTATCATTTCATATACTCAAACATGACCAGAAACTTTGTTTTACCTTATTTATATTGAGTGGTGAGGAAGCACTTTCTTTAGGGGCAAACATAGTAGGTATTTAAATTAGAACACGAGAAATGTAATTCACTAAATAATGTATTTCGAATGAAAACAACAATAGAAATAATTTCAAATTACAGAATAAAGATGGGGATCTATTGATTTAAAAATAAAGTGGGACATCGTGTTCTTTAAGTCCTATTTAACTTCAGTCAAGGAAAAATAAAATTTGAAGGAAGGATAGTTTGCTAGAATTGAAATATCACAGAGAAGGCCCTGTTCTTGAGATCACTAATATAATAAATCTTTCTAGCAAGCACATTAGAAATCCACAAACACCACTACTACTTAAAAACAAAAACAACCTCCAACCCTTATAGAGTAATTCTTTTTTGTCTTGTTACCTGTTATTTATAAGAACAAATACCGTGTTTCCCCGAAAATAAGACAGGGTCTTATTTTCTTTTGACCACCCCCCAAATATTGATTGGGCCTTATTATTGGGGGCGGCGGAGAGGGGGGCTGCTCTCTTGCGAGCGGGTGTCTGAAGAGCAAGGCATAGCCTCAAGGGCAAACGGCTGTGTTGGGCTGTCGCAGCAGCGCCAACACACCAGCCATGCCTGGCAATCCAGCCGGGCAGAGTGCCACTCACGACCCAGTGATATCTCAAAGGCGCTAAGTTGCGAGGTGCTCTGCCCTTCCCCCGGCTTGGCACATTATGGATACCCTTAGGTCAGTGCATGGCGGTGTGCCCAGCTGGAAAGGGAGGGTGCGCGAACTCCTGTTCCATCCCCAGCTCGTGTGCCTCCCAGCCTCACCATGCCCTGACCCAGCTCTCCCTGCAGGGCCAGGGCGGCCGCTCTGGGAGTATGCTCTATGGTGGTGGGCTGGCTGCCGGCAGAGCGTACTCCCAGAGCGTATTCCCAACAGCGCATCATAGCCGTTCGACCCTGAGGCTGTGCCCGGCTCTTCGGGAGCCTGCTCGCAAGAGAGCAACCGCCTGGCAACCCCCCTCTCCAGCTGGGCACAGCAACGCTCACTGACCTAGCGGTATCCCGAAAGCGCCAAGCAACATGAACCTTTGCCCCCCTACCCTGTTCCTGTGGCTTGGCGCCTTCGGGATACCGCTAGGTCAGTGAGTGGCGTTCTGCCTGGCTGGAGGGGGTGGGGTTGTCCAGGGGGCTTATTTTGGGGGAAGGGCTTACATTTTTGCCCACCCGAAAAATGTGGCATGGCCTTATTATCAGGACATGTCGTATTTTCGAGGAAACACAGTAACTGCATAAAATGGAAATGCGTTCATACCTCATGACTGTAAAAACAAAACAAAACATTCTGCTGAAAAGTCAGATAGCATGTGTTCATGCCATCTGCTATTCATTCTTATATAGTGCCGTGTAGGTGGCTATTACAGTGTTAACTTTTGCAATCAAAATGTTCCAGAAAGTGTCAATATTAACAGAGTTGAAGACATTAAGATCATGTGAGGTAATACAGCACAAATTCAGAGGACTGAAAAATTTCCTGTCAACTAAGAAAACTAAACCACTGATCACAAGTCCTCCTCTTGGGTATATTTAATTTGTGAATATCTAAAATATTACACACAGAGATGACATCTGTGTCAGAAAATGCCTCAAAGATATAACAAATCATACTGCTGGAATAAATTAAAATTAACAAAGCATACCTAGCATAAATTAAAACTAGCATATAAAAGAGAGAAAAATGGTAAAATAGTTTGGGGTAAGTATTGATTTTATCTTTTTCAAGAACATTTATGTCGACTTCCAAACTTTCCTAACTTTATAATTCCTTAGAATGAAGGACTTTGGAAGATATTTACTTATTTGTAGGAAGATTAAAAGTGGATATATGACAGCATTCTTTAAGTATATGAGGAATTGTCATAAGAAAAAGGCCTTCATCTTAATCATCCCAAAATGTCGGGCACCATTGCCTGAAGTTAAAGGAGAGTTTCAATGGGCACAAAACAGAACAGAAAATTGTCTCTAGGGACATTCACAATCTGTGTTGTGACTTGTTAAATATTCTCACTTGCTTGTATGAGGATAGTGCTGGAATTTGATCTCCTTAACTTTCATCTAAAAAACCTAAAAAGCGCTGCACAATACTATAAGGAAAGATAAAAGTTCCCCTGCACATGTGTGCTAGTTGTTTCCAGCTCTAGGGGAGGTGCTCATCTTCATTTCTAAGCCGAAGAGCCAGTGCTGTCCGAAGACGTCTCATGTGGCCGGCATGACTAAATGCCAAAGGCGCATGGACCGCTGTTACCTTCCCACCAAAGTGGTCCCTATTTTTCTACTTGCATTTTTTAAAAGAGCTTTCGAACTGCTAGGTTGGCAGAAGCTGGGACAAATAATGGGAGCTCACTCTGTTACGCGGTGCTAGGGATTCGAACCGCTGAACTGCCGACCTTCTGATCGGCAAACTCAGCATCTTAGCCACTGAGCCACCGCATCCCTACACAATTCTATATTCTACATTAAACAAAATTTTCAGCGAATGGATTATCAGTATCAATAATTACTTGCTAATTTTCCATTTTTACTTCTTTGAATTCAGAGAGTGTCTAAGAGAAGAGTATTAATTCAGTAGAAAATGAGCACACTTATATGTAGAATATTCACATTGTTGGCCTAAGCCAATGTATCTCAACCCCAGCAACTTTCAGATTATGGTCTTCAATTCCCAGAATTTACGTGTGCACATCTTAAAGATGCTGAGGTTGACCACTGGTCTAGGGAATGCTATCCAACCCTCTGTTCAATTATCCATGATTCAGATTAGGGACAATCCAAACTACTGTTTAGATTGTGAGACAGGACAAGGAATACGTTCAGCTAAATCAAATACTTCTAAAACGCTTCACCTACCTAACAACTAAATCATGAGTATCATGATTTGTCAATCCAAGGTTCAGGATTATAAAATAGTCAAGATGAGATTATAACAGACACCTCCACTGTTCACTGACCTCTCTTTCCACATGATTTTATTCTATTACCGTATTTATTCGAGTATAACGCGCACACGTGTATAACGCGCACCCCCTAATTTTCGATTAAAAATCGGTATAAAATTTTGTTTCACACCAAGCATTGTAATTGACAAAAATCCTGGAGACCCCCCCCCCACGTCGTCCCTTCCACCCAGCCCTCACGGCTGCAGGTTGCTCACCTCCCCCGTTCTTGTAACACAGGTAGGGAAAGCGCCACACGTTGCCTAGCCCCACGGCGAAGCCCAAGCAGGACATGATGAAATCCATCTGCCGGGTCCAAGTCTCTCTCTTGCGGGGCGGCAAGGCCAGGGTCGGCTTGCAGGAGTCCACGGCCTCCCCTTTGCTCCCGACTGAGGCTCCTTGGCATATGGCGGCTGCGGGGGGTCCCGTCTTTTTGTCCTGCAGTTCGACCGAGACGCTGCAGATGCTGCTGCCGCCGCCGCCACCACCTCCACTCTCCAACGAAGCCCCCTTGGCCATGGTGCCTGGGGGGATTCCCGAGTCCCGGTCGCCCCCTTCCAGACGGATCGAGATCCTGCCGACTGGAGGAAGAGGGTGAGAGGCGGGTCCTGTGAATGGCGGCAGCAGCGGCGGCAATACTCGCAACTCGGCGGCGGGCCGCCCCGGCTGGGAGACAAAGGAGGGGAAAGGCGGCAGGCAGCTGAGTTGCGAGTATTGCCGCCGCTGCTGCCGCCGTTCACAGGACCTGCCTCTCACCCTCTTCCTCCAGTCGGCAGGATTGAATGCTTCAGGGGCTACCATGCCAAGTAAATTTTCCCCAGCCGCCACTGCCACCCCACCCCAGCCCTCGTTTATAAGGCGCACCCACACTTTGATTCCTTTTTTTGGTACAAAATTTTGCGCGTTATACTCGAATAAATACGGTATTTATTTATTGATATATCATATTCAGAAACTTCTAAAATGTCCTAAAGTGGAATTTGCATCAAGCAATGTAATAATTTCAAGAGATTAAGAGAAGCATTATCCATTCTGTAGCCTTTCCAAATTCTTTAGGAGAAAAAGAAAAAAATGTTCTCATTTCATCCCTGACTTCTAAAACCACAGGGGAAGAATACAACTTTATTCAGATTACCTTTGAAAATATAACAAAACAATCCTTTTGGGAGCAGAGCTAATTAGAATATATAAGGAAATAAACGTGGCTGGAGGGATTCTTTAGATCTAAGGGGAAAGCATCTAATACACTGTCAAACTGTAAAAAGAAAGTTATATCATCTGGTATATTCCACCACAAATATCCACAACAGCTGATGGGGCAGGTTTGCATATCAGCTAGTATATTTGAGCCTGCTTTAGAATTCTGAACTGATACAAAAATAGCATGTGCTATTGGCATCATCCAACTCTCTACCCTTGCTAGCTGGGGAATCCTGGGAGTTGAAGTCCACTCATCTTCAAGTTGTCAAAGTTGAGATTTCACTCTTCCTAGTGAAAGGAACTGCTATTAACCAACAAACTTTCCAGTTACACCCCCAAATACCAAAATCCAAAAATGCAGTAATGAAATGTACCTTAAGCGCTTGGGGGGGGGAAAGGGGGGGGGCACTAGGTTCTCTAAAGAACCAAAATGTGTGGTAGCAATGTTCTTCCAATGTTTCCAATCACTGTTTTTAGTAGCATGACTTAAAGCACTCTTTGCCATTTAAATGAGTGGATACCAACAAAAGAGTTTGCTCGGAACCCCCCCCCCCGCCCCCCAATACTATGTTCCTTTCCTTGTAAAGATAATGTAAACAAATGAAAGTAATTCTATTACCCATTAGCTGGGCATCATCACTTGAGACTTTCAAGAAGAGATTGGACTGCCATTTGTCAGAAGTGGTGTAGAGTCTCCTGCTTGAACAAGCAGTTGGACTAGATGGCCTACAAGGTCCCTTCAAACTCTGTTATTCCACAGCAGACAATAAAAGTATGCATTCGTATATGCAATCAGAGTTAGAACTGCCTTGCTACAAAGAAAAAGAAATCAAAACATTGGTTACACCCATTTACCTTGGGCGAATCAATGATTTTTAGGACCTTTAAAAAATGGTGGGGAGAATTCTCTTAACTGGACCATATTATACATGGGAACAGTTTTTTAAAAAAATAGACAGTTAAGCATGAATACAAAAATACCAACTTAAGCCATCTTTCAATACATGTTTATTAACTGACCTTAGGGACAAAATGTGCTTCCCATAGAAGGACTCAGGGATTTATTAAGGTATCTTTTATCTGATTTGCCAGAAGGGAGACCTTTAAACTGCAAAATGTTAGCAATCAACTAAACACGACAAGTAAAGAGATAAAAAACATTTCTTTTACTTTTTCTCTGAGTTATATTCCTGAAAAGAATGCCCAATGGCATCTTTTGCAGCAAACGTTCAGCTCTTGTATTCAAACAGTTTATTAGTTTATTAGTTTCTACCGATTAACTTTCCCCAGATCAGTGTTCTTCAGATGAGCAACTCAACAGATGTGTGGATTGAGAAGCTACTGTTGAGAAGACATCTGAACAGGCTGGGGAAAACTGTCACTTATCATCCCAGAAACAAGAGAGAAAGTCAAAGACAGAAGTAAAACATGCAGTCCTGCTGAAATAAGAGCTGTCTCATTCATGCTCAACAAGCAATCCTACCTTAGGAAGAGGAGTTAAGAAAGGAAAAGAAGACATGGAAAAGGAGAGGAAGGAATGGAGGGGAAGTAAGAGTAGGAGATAGGGGAGGAAAGGGGAGAAGAGGGGAGGAGTGAGGGAGTGGAAGGGGAAGTAGAGAAGGGAAAGGAGAGGAGGAAAGAAGAAAGTAAAGAAGAAGGGAGGGAAGGAAGGAAGAAGTAAGGTAAAATAAGATAGTTATGAGATTGTATATTTGTGAATGTATGCGTGAGAAATAAAAACAAAAACACTTTTTAAAAAACCCAAGCAGTCCTACCTTCCCAGTTGTCACTGCACAAGGTTGACAGGTCCAGATGAGGCACTTCTGATATGAAAGTGTCTTCCTGGCCATCTATTTCTTGGTTCCTTTGCAACTTGACTTCAGGAACGCCGGGATGTTCCTGGATCTTCATACTTGAGTTCTGCAACACATCCCCCCAAAGCAAAGAACAAAAAACCTTTTGCAAAATTCAGTATAAAACGGGAAGTACAGATGTAAATAATCACACACAAAAACCAAAACAGCCCTTTTCCTTTCCGTATGGGCAAATTGAAAAACGGGAGCCTTTTCGTATCGAGTCTTTTTTCCAATTACTCATTTCAATGCTCATGGATCACTTGCACAAGTTGAAAAATAAAATAAAAAACCCAAAACTTTTGATCCAGAAAACCTTCTTGACTAAAGAAATAGAGAAAGGAGCTGAGAAGTTGCTTCCCTCCAACTGAGTAAGCGATCGGTCGAGTTTATCCGTGAACGGCTTGAAAAGGCAAAGCAATGAGACCAAAGACTGCATTTCCCCTTAAAAGTTCTGAATTCCCCCAAAAATGCATCACCTAAGAAGAAGCTGCGGTTGCTAAGGCTACAGTGCCACAAAAACTCTCTTGGAAATTGAGGACACTCCTTGTCTTCCTTCTTCCCTGGAGGAAGTGGAGTTTCAGAGCGAAAAGGTATGCAAAGGCTCTCTCCAGCAAGCTGTGCTGCGGTATAGCTCTCCGAATGCCAGCGGAGTTGCAGTGGCTCTGCTTGCAAGTCCTTGGCTTCCTGTGGTTGTTTTCCAGCTGGGTGTGGGGAAAGCGTGCCTATTTATGGAGGAGCTTTGGGATATTACAAGCCGCTGTTGCGCAAACTGAAATCATAGCGGACTTTGGCGTTTAATAAACTGGAAGGGGTAGGGGCCTGCAGAGTAAGCCACAGACCAGGAATGCTTCTCATTCCAACAAGTCTTCATCACTCTCTCTCTCTCTCTCTCTTCCCAATCCCCAAGCTAAAAACTGCTGAGGAGACGATCTATAATGTACGTTCGAAGAAAGAAACGAGAGCATTTTGCACGGTGCCCACTCACCAGAT
Source organism: Natrix helvetica (assembly GCF_964273705.1). NCBI lineage: Eukaryota > Metazoa > Chordata > Lepidosauria > Squamata > Natricidae > Natrix > Natrix helvetica. The sequence goes on from NC_138558.1 coordinate 14,751,828, forward strand.
ACCCGATATGTCCTGTGTGTCTGGACAGATTAAACTCTTGCCCTCTTGTTCCTGGCTTTGTACGCTTATCCTGTCTGACTTTTATGTTTTGGGCATCAGAGCGCGCTGTTTTCATTTGCAAAATGTAGAGAAATTTAATGCAAAGGGACTATCAGAGGAACGTGCCTGATGTAGGCAAACATATAAGGTCTTTACTTGTAACTTGGGGAGAAAACAGACAGGGAAGGAAAAACGACAAGAGAGACTTAGAGATCCCCCCCCCCCCCCCATACGATTAGAAAGGGCAGAAATACTAGGAGGAGAGTTAAAAGCAAGTTAACAAACTCTATTGTAAAAACATGAACAGCTCACAAAAGGTGCCAGACGACTTTTAACTGTGATTTCTTTCTTTAGAACAGTCAGAATTTATCTGTGCATCGGAAACTCTGTGTAACTCCCTGCAGGTTCCCCCCCCCCCCCCCCCCCCCCCCAGTATCTGCAGTGGGAACTGTTAACATTAATCCGCTCTGGAATTTGCCAATATGCTGAATTAAAAGGATGGTGGGAAATAAAACTGCACTTTGCTCTGTTGATTGTAATGCAAATAATCAGCGCTGCTTTCAGATGGTTTGCCTGGAAGTTCAAAAGTAAATGAAAACAAAACAAATCTTGAGTAGCACAATTCCAGATATATTTATTCAGCCGCTTTATGCTCCCTAGTCTACATATTTAGAAATGCAGCCGAAGTATACAATTTTGTCCAGCCACAGGGTTAGCGGTACGGTTTCAGGACGCTGAAATAAAATCTAGATTTCATGTTAGACTCATAAAACTACACACGTTTAAGAAGGTTGCCAGAGCAGTCCAGTGCCAGGAAAGTGACATACAATCAAACCACAGATGTTCTAGAAATCTAAGGAATAATATATTTCTACTGCAGGCTTCATTCTGCCAAACCAGCTCCAAGAAAAGAGATGAGAGAACAGATTCCACCCAGTATCCAAAATAGTCCCATTTTCTTTAGGGAAAACAGTCCAATCTCAAATTTCAAAGTCAACATCCTCACAAACAACAAAGCATTTCTTCTGTCTACACTTGTTCTGATAGGCACACATTGCACCATTAACCATGATTTATTCAACGACCACTGTTGGCTGAATTCTTACGATACAATAAACAAAACCTTAAGAACAAAGACTCCTGCTTTGTTAGATGAATCCTATCACCCACCTGGTCCAATAGAAGCCCAGAAACATAAACAGGATGGCCTCTCTGCTCACTAGAAGCTTGTGTTTAAAGAATGTTGCCTATAACCTCAGATGGAGTATTCAGTTATCAATAATCAGCCCATTCAAACTGTTTGTTATCACCACTTCTGATAACATATAATTTTGAGTTTTGTAAAAGCCAAAAAAGCCACGCTATCTTGTAGGATTCTCACCATAATTCAGTAAGCACCACCAAAGGGAAAGCTAGGACATTATTTGAAGGGACTATCAAGTTTGCTAGAAGTAAAAGGAAGGAATATAAAATTGGTTTACTTGACCAAGATTAAAATACATATGTTAACCTTTAATGGACATTTTATGATCCAATTGTCCTTCTCATCATCTGTATAGTATCCAATTCTCATCCTCTACGTAATGTCCTATTTCGGGCTCCTGGATTACCCATTTTCTTCTGCCTGCATCCAGCAAGTTTTGCTTGATGATCAGTTGACTTTGGTCCATTTTCTAACTTTATTTGATGCATTTGATGAATATATGTAGGATCCAAGGGGATTTGGCAGAGGAGATTGCACTGAAATTGGTGTCTGCTTTGATTGTTTCATGCTTAAATATAGTAATAATCTCCTGACAGGTGTTTCTGATTCTTCTCTCCATCCCCTGATCTTAGTGAGGAATAGTGTCGTGTGGGTTGTCCTGGACCATCCACATCATTCTCATCTTTCAATACCATGGCAAACTCTTCACTAGTTCCCTTTTGAGCCAGAACCCAATTTAAACTATTCTTGCTTGTGCTAAGTGACAAACTCGCCAGTATCTGTTTGCCCACATTTCTACCTACACTTCTGCTAATTCTTTATGTTCCTTTGCTCAGGACATTCTTGGTTCCTTATTCAAGAGTCATTGTCTCCAAATAGCAGGCTTTCAGAGATCTGGCCATCTTTGTGATACTATATAAAGGAGGTTTAAAGATCTTTATATTTAATTAACGGCTAGTGTAATCAGGGTGTTCCACTCTATCTGATAGATCCAGGATAACACTTTCTCTAAATTATTATAGATGTATACCGTATTTTTCGGACTATAAGATGCATTGGAGTATAAGACACACCAAGATTTCGAAGAGAAAAACAAGAAAAAAATTAGTTTTTGGCCTCCACACATCTGATTTTTGCTCTGTCTCCAGTCTCAGGAGCACTCTGTGGGTCTCCCAAGCCTTTTGTGCACCCTATTTTTTTTGCAAAAAATGGGCCCATTTTTGCCTTCCCAACCCCACCCCCCGGAGTGCTGTTTTTGCTCTCCCCAGCCCCCTGGAGCACTCTGCAAGCCTTCCAAACCCTCTGCGCGCCCCATTTTTGCTAAAACAGACGCGCGGGTTGGAGTTTCAGGAGGCCAAAAGTAGCTGTATTCGGTGTATAAGATGCACCAACATTTCTACCCTCTTTTAGGAGGGGGGGAAAGTGTGTCTTCTACTCTGAAAAGTACGGTATATAGCCAGTGCTCTCCCAGGATGCTATTTTAAGTGTATTGCTTTCATGCTGGACATTTTAATGTTAATTTTTCTTTATTGGATTCTGAGTTAATTTTATTGGATTGATCTACAATTCATTATTAGGCTATTGTTGTTCTACATTGTGCCTTGGCAAAGGGCCAAATAAATAAATAATAAGATGACTGCTAGTTTGCTTAACAGGAGAAGTGTGTTTCCTCTCAAGCTGAAACACTTGGCTTTTTAACTATTATCAACCCATCCCATTGCACAACTTTTGATTTCCTTTTTTCTCAACTTAACATGAACAGCATTTGCTGCTCTATGAAATCAAGCATAAAAGAGATAAACATACTGCAACTTTTAAAATATATATATATATATATATCAGTCATTCTTCTTGACTATCATACCTTTATCCAAATCATGTAAAGCTAAGCAAACATAGCAATTGAAAAACAAAATTTCAGAGTCCACTACAACATGTCCTGTACCCTCTGGCCCTACTCTGCTGTGAAGGAAAAACACGACAGCTAAAGGAACATTTGAAGAACAGGTTTTGTCATAGGGTATAAATGAACTTCCCTATCCTTTTCTCCTCAAGACACACTGTACCAGGCCATTAATCTCCACTATGCTGTCACAGCTGTAATTTAAAACTACCAAGGATCTTTCAAAGCCAGGCAATAAAATCAGATCAAGATTGGTCTAACTAACTCCTCCTAGACCTAGACATTAGGATCTGCCATTAATAAAAACTTGGAAGGATCAATTGAGAAGGTACATTCAGAACATTTTCTTCAATAAAAAGAATCAAATATTTCTAAGGCAACATCCAAAAGCTATAATGCCCACTCATCAACCTTATGAACACTGATCAATATTAAATCCAACTGGGATCTACCTCAGATTCATATAAAAAACCCACATTATTCCCTAGTAAATCTTGGTGCATTTTTGCTTCGGATGTCATTTAGCAAGGATTTTTGTTGCTGTTTAATAAAAGGTGATCCCTGATTTTTTTTAATCCTACAGGGTTGATTATGGAGGATGATTTTTCATTCCTGCATTTTGCAATGCAATGAATAATCCATACAGACTTTCTGAAGAGTCAAGATTTCTGCTTAGATTCACGGAAGCTGCATTCCAAACATATATGGATGGTTCTCTGAACAAATGTATTTTTATTTTTTGCTTCTGATGCTGCTATTCAAGCATGATGGCATGCCTATCTGTGGTATCACCCTTCTCTATGCTTGTAAGAACAGAGAACAGAGTGGGAAGCTTATAGGATAGTCAAGAATCTCCAGGGTGGAGAAATGATCTGGTGCTGCCAACAAATAAAGGACCCTAGCATAGTCACACTAACAGCATCTTCAGGCTGTCTACGGAGATTCTCAATCATCCAAGTTATGGTTGTCCCAAAGACAGAAGTGGCATTCAGCAGGTTCTGACCCGTTCTGGAGAACCGGCAGAGGAAATTTTCGGTAGTTCTGAGAACCGGCAAATACCATCTCTGGCTGGCCACGCCCTCATTTATTCTCTGCCTCCCGAGTCCCAGCTGATCGGCTGGGTCTTCTTCTGTTGCCCTGCACAGGAGAATGGAGCTGGAAAGCAGGTTAGTGGGGAGGGAATGGGGATTTTACAGTATATCCTTGCCCTGGAGTGGGGTGGAAATGGAGATTTTGCAGTATATCCTTCCCCTGGAGTGGAAAGGGATTAGGGATTTTGCAGTATCCTTCCCCTGCCACACAAAACCAAGCCACGCCATGCCCACAGAGCCAGTAGTAAAAGTGTTTGAATCCCACCACTGCCCAAAGATGCTTTTTTTCTCCCAAAAGGCAACTGCGGGATCGCATCGTCCCACACACATCCCTGCGGCCAATTCGCTCTCACAGGGAGGGGCTTCTCCTGGTGCCGTCCACTAGGCAATGCCAACGGGCGACACCAAGGAGTAGGGCCTTCTCTGTGATGGGCCCAACCCTCTGGAATGACCTCCCCCCCCGACATTAGAACCACCACTGACCTCCGCTCCTTCCGACAGAAATTGAAGACACACCTGTTCCGACTGGCTGGCCTGGCATAATTATAACGTCTACCTCCTGGCATACATATTTTTACTGGTTTTTAGAGGGATTGTTTCTTTTAAACTTAATTTTACAGGATAGTGGGGTTTTAAATTTTGTATATTCTAAATTATTTACTTACAGTTTTGTATATCTTTTTATCCTCCTCTGATATATGTATATATGTATCTAATTTTAATTCGATGTATTTCTGATACGGACTGTACACCGCCCCGAGTCCCTTTTGGGAGAGGGGGCGGTCTATAAGCGCTAAGAAATAAATAAATAAATAATAACTGGACTTTTTTGCTTTTCCACTAAAAACGTCCCAAAGGTGCTTTTTCAGGGGGCAACTGGGCTTTTTCTTTTGAAGACGTTTCGCTTCTCATCCAAGAAGCTTCTTCAGCTCTGACAGGATAGTGGGGAAGGAAAGGATATCCCCACTATCCTGATGGGGCTGAAAAAGCGTCTTGGATGAGAAGCGAAACGTCTTCAAAGAAAAAACAAGAAAGTCCAGTTGCCTCCTGAAAAAGCACCTTTGGGACAACCATGACCTGGATGACTGAGAATCCGGCTTCCCGGTTCAACCAGCATATGCCATCGCTGACCATCGGAGATGATCAATTAGCCCCGGTGGAAGGGGCACGCAATTTGGGCGTCCTCCTTGATGCCCGGCTGTCTATGGAAGATCATGTGACAGCCGTGGCGAGAGGGGCGTTCCACCAGGTTCGCCTGGTGCGCCAGTTGCGGCCCCTTTTGGACCGGGAGGCCTTGCGTACAGTCACTCACGCGCTGGTGACGTCTCGCCTGGACTACTGTAATGCTCTCTACATGGGGCTCCCCTTGAGGTGCACCCGGAGACTGCAGTTGGTCCAGAATGCAGCCGCGCGGGTAATTATGGGGAGATCGAGGTTCTCCCATATAACACCTATCCTGCGCGAGCTGCACTGGCTTCCTGTGGTCTACCGGGTGCGCTTCAAGGTACTGGTTACCACCTTCAAAGCGCTCCATGGCACAGGGCCTAGTTACCTGCGGGATCGCGTCCTGCCCCATACATCCCTGCGACCCGTCCACTCACACAGAGAGGGACTACTCCGGGTGCCGTCCTCCAGAGAGTGCCAGAGGGCAGCGCCCAGAAGTAGGGCCTTCTCTGTAGTGGGCCCCACCCTTTGGAATGACCTCCCCCCAGACATCAGAACTACAACCGACCTTCGCTCCTTCCGTATGAAGCTGAAAACCTACCTGTTTCGACTAGCTGACCTGGCATAACTCTACAACCTCCCCAGCCCAGGGCATTTTTAATTGTAATTTTAGTTTTTAAGGGTTAATTTCACTGGGGTTTTAACTTTTTAAGTATTGTAACTTATTTATTTATTCTTACCTCCTCTATACGCTATATAATACCTTTGTACGTCGCCCCGAGTCCCTGTGGGGAGAGGGGGCGACTAATAAGTTCAAGTAATAAATAAATAATAAATAAATAAATCTCTACAGACTTCCATTGAAAACATTTCACTTCCCATCCAAGATTAACTGAGGAAGTTTCTTGGATGAGAAGTGAAATCTGAAAGTGTGCCAGTGTATTCACAGAAAAAAAGTGACAATAAAGCTTACCTTATCGTTAATTTTCTCCAGGTACACCTATAACTAGACAGTCACTATCCTTTCCATTAACTTTCCAAAAAAGCAATATTTACAACTGCCTGTAACTATCTATATCTTTAAATTTGTATGTTTTCTAAAACATCATCTCATTGCCTCTTTCAAGTCATAATTCCTTTTAGAAGAAGACATCAATGACTCCATAAACCAGTCATTGTTTTCCTACTATATCTTAGTCATACTTACACCCCAATTCCCTATTCACTGGCATCCATCTTTCCACCACTATACTATTATTTTAAAAGAATACCATACTATTCTGTTAAAAGTTAAAGGAAGGAGTATAAAGTAGCTTATTGATCAATATTAAAACTAGCCATTTATCTTCAATAGTCTGAAAATTCTTTATAGACTTTTTGTTGACGCCAAGATTGAAAAGTTTATGTTTTATGTTTGTTTGTTTTGTTTTATTGGATTTCTATGCCGCCCTTCTCCCAAAGGACTCAGGGCAGCGTACAACATTAACAAACACATATCACAAAAGTTAAAAGGAAATTAGGTAAATATCCAAAAAAACAAACCCAATTAATATGACAATAACATTTTAAAAATTAGATAAAATTAACAGGCCAGGCCGGCTTGCTGGAAAAGCCAACTTTTTAGGGTGCGTCGGAAGGACCGGAGGTCAGGGATTATGCGAAGCTCCGGGGGCAGCTCATTCCAGAGGGAAGGTTTTTATCATATTTAAGTTTCTGTTGACACTGAACAACAAAACATATTAATAAAGACCCAACCAGTATAGTTTGTAGCTATTTTAACCTGCTGAGCAAAACCAAAGAGCTTTGTGGCACTTTGGAAGATTTCATGGATTATTTATTATCCTGGAAGGGGAAAAAACCTGGTATGTGTGTTTGTAGAGATTGTAAGGGACATCTAAATAAATTTGGACAGGGCTGAACTAAAGAGGGATGACATAATAAACATTCAGAATCTTTTCATGTCAGGAAGAGGGAGGGTAAAACTCATGCCATAAGAACTTGAGTTTCAAATCTGGAACCCTGGATAACATGGATTTGCTTATAACTAAGGGAAGAGATACGGAATGAAATCTGTTTGTAACCCTATGGGATGAAGAGTTATTAAATTTGTCCATATTTGTAATGACAGTTGGAATTGATTTCTTTATTCCTTTTCTTTTTCTTTAACATATTCTTTCTTTTTTTCTTCCACTTTTTATTATTTCTTACTAATCTTTTTGCTTTAAGTTTCATTTCCATTAGTTGTTACTCTGAAATAAAAACCCTTAACCAAATAAGTAAATCTATCTGGATAGAATCTTAACATTTCTTGATTATGCACTACCCAAATCACACAATTTTAGGGTAAATGTTATTGGGCAAAGCAACCAAAAGAGGTGCATTAAAACATGTGGGGAGACAAATAAAACACCTCTCTTTGAATCATTAAAGCACCCATGTCTTTTGCCAAATACGAGAGCCTCTGCATCTTTTTCTAATGCTTTGGACATTCCAGATTGTTTATTTTTCCTGGCAATGAAAACTTGCGAGAAAATACAAAGATTAGACATAGCAATCAATAATCCAAGAAACCTCTCCAGTAAAAGCATTTATTGAATGTCTCTAGCATTCTGCAATCACGAAAGACAAGAGAATCCCTGGAAACCATATTTATTTATGCCTACGTAAACACTTGGTCAACCTTGGCTGATTTCAAAGAGCAAGGCTGTGCTGCTTATAGTACTTCAATGAGAAATTGCCAAGAAACCCAAGGACTGCAGGCTAGACTGGGAAGTCAGAAAAGCATTCCAGACGAAACAATTTACTGTTGCCTAGAAACCTACATGGGGTGTTCCTGAATTTATCACAGATAAACTCAACTCAAAGGGGACAAGACTATATTTAACAATGGATTTGGCGATGGAATTAAAAACATTAGGTAGAGCTGTATTCTTGCTAAATATACAGTATCTTGACATAACCCTCCCAACTGTAGCTATTCAGTAGGAACTCATTTACATGGCTGCCCTGTGGAGAGGACATTTTTGGAAGGGGAAGAATAAAAACTGTCAGATCACAAATGACTTTCTTTTATTGTAAAGGTAAAGGTTCCCCTTGTACATATGTGCTAGTCGTTCCTAACTCTAGGGGGTGGTGCTCATCTCCGTTTCAAAGCTGAAAAGCCAACGCTGTCCGAAGATGTCTCTGGTCATGTGGCTGACATGACTAAACACTGAAGGGACACGGAACGCTGTTGCCTTCCCACCAAAGGTGGTCCCTATTTTTCTACTTGCATTTTTACATGCTTTTGAATTGCTAGGTTGGCAGAAGCTGGGGCAAGTAATGGGAGCTCAGGGATGGCGCTAAGGATTCGAACTGCCGACCTTTCTGATTGACATGCTCAGCTTCTTAGGCACTGAGCCACTGTGTCTTCTCCTATTGTACAACTTGCGATAGAGACCCTCCCTGGCATACTGCAATCTCATTGGATCAAAACATCGGTTAGAATTTAACAGTCTAGATATGCTTGTTTTACAAGCTATTATAAGCATGCCATAATTCCATGTAATCAACAGCAACAGAATGTGAACTTAGCCACAGACTTCAGCTTTCCAAGAATTTTTTTTGCTAAAATATATATTTTCATGATATGCTTTAAAACAGGGAGGTCACCAAGCCCCAGTCCGTGGACTGGCATGGGACCACGGCAACCGGACCACGCAAGCAAGTGAAGCCCCATCCGCGGGATGCAAGCAGCATACGAAACTATGTCCCCTCCAGCCCGCGGAAAAACCTTTCTCCACGGAACAGGTTCCCGGTGCCCCAAAGGTTGCAGGCCACTGCTTTAAGAGGAAAAGATAAAATCTCCTAAGTTCACAGAAGATGTTTAAGAAAATTTTTGACAGCCATAAGGCAAAATAACCAGTAAGGTTCCTGTCCCTCTCTCATGGTTTGTGGCTGTAAAAATGAATTAATGCAATATAAAATCATCCATGCAAATTGGCAAGATAAATACAGAGACTTTATTTTTGTGCGGCCAGCCGATTTGTTATTTCCAATTTGCTTTCTCGTCTGTCTTAGACCAGCTTCTTTGAAAAAAGATAATAACTTCCTGAAGCATCTCTATCTCGAGTTATCGAAGTTCTCTGCTTCTGAGAAACCAATACACTAAAGATTATTTCTATAAAGAAAGGAATGATCATAATAGAAAAGGAAAACAGAATTGACAGGGAACTGTCACTATACAGAAGGGTCTGACTTCTCTTAACCTTTCATTCCCAAAGGGAAGGAATAAATTTCAGTTCACAAGCCAAATTATTGAGGGAAGAGAAAAGTATCCATCAAGATTAGAGAAAAATGTATTGAAAAAATCAAAAATTGGTGAACAGTACTAATAGTAATATTTCTGTGCTTCCGACACAGAAGCATTACTATTACTACTGTTCACTAATTTGCCGGTGACATCATCACCATCGCCCAGGTAGGGGCTCTTTCCACACTCCTGTGAAGTTGCCCATAGAAGTAGTACTCACTAATCCAGCGGTCCCCAACCTTTCCGGATTGACGGCCCAGTGGGAGGGAAAGAGGCAGAGGTGGTATTCAGCTGGTTCAGATCAGTTCACCCAAACTGGTAGCGGAAATCGCAGGTGGGCCTGCGCACATGCCCCAGCTCTATGCGGTCCTATTTAGGCATGTTTTTGAGGCCGGGCGCATGTGCAGGTGCGCGTGTGAGCAAAGTTGATGCGCAGAAGGCCAGGCGCATGCTAAGAAGAGGCACATGCACCCACAAAGCAAGCGGGCACACCAGTGGTGGGTTGCAGGTGGTACGCCCCGGTACAGGCGTACCGAAGCCTGCCTGGAGCACCGGGTACCGTTCCGGTATGGTGCTCCAGAGGGCTCACCCGCCCTCCCTCCTTACCTGTCCTTTAAAGCTTTAGGCCCTTCCGTTCATGCCGCGTACAGCGCCTGCACGATGCTCCGCCGAGCAGCTGGAGCATCGCGGAGGTGTTGCTAGAAGGTAATGTGGAGGACGCCGGCCCCCTTTGCAACCGTACCGGTTGCAACAGGATCCAGAACCCTCCACTGGGGCACACCCACGGCGAACCAGTGGTAAACAAATGTGAAATCCACTGCTGGAGAAAGAGGATGGTTCTGTGTGATTGGTAAGCACACATGCATGAACTGAAGCTTGGTGCATGAGCGCGAGTGCCTGCTGCTTGTACAAGTGGAGCTGTGCTTGCTTGCCCATTGCTTGCGTGGCCCAGTTCCAAATGGACTGCAGCCCACTAGTGGCCCATGGACTGAGGGTTGGGGCCCCTTGCATTAATCTCCTTGCGATCACCTGCTTTCAAACTGTTGGATCAGTGGAAGCTGGGGTGTAGAATGGGAACTTACTCTGCCCTATAGCAGCACTGGGTTCCGAACACAAGAGTACCAATCATTAGCCTAGTGGTCTAACCTTGTGAGCCACCATGCTCGTTAGGGAACAGTTATTTCAACAGATCAAAGCAATAAACACAGGCTATTTTCATGATTCTGGGAGCAAACATGACCTTTCTGGGTAGGTATAAAACTTACTAATAAACCAGGGTGCTAGTTTCCTGGCATACAGTAATAGATGCAGAACAATTTAATCTCTTTATAATAATGAAGTTTTCTGATTTAAATCTCTCTCTGCCACGAAACCAATTAAGGGACTCAGAGCAATCTTTTCTTAAACTTTAGCCTCCCATTTCCAGCAGGATTTTAACTGTATAGTTTTATTTCTGCAGTTTGGTAGAATATGAATAGAAGTTCAGAGGATTCAAGATTTGGCCAAGGTCTTAGATTCCCTTCAAATATCTGTTCTCTGATTTCCAAGTTTGATCAGCTAAACTGGTTCAGTTGCACTGATTCATGACCAAGTCTAGATCAATGATCTTCTTAAATGCTACTTAAAATAGTTTTCAAGGAAGCGTCTTATAAATACTATACTAAAATAAATTCAATTTTTTAAAAAAACATCAAGAATATTCCAATATTTAATTTGGATGAATTAAAATGCATTTAAAAATCATATATTAAAGATGCTCACATATAAATTAATTGATTTTAATTAGTATCAAAATTAAAGCTCAGAATCATCTGTGCTTGGAAATGTATACATTCCATAAATAAGCACGTTCATAAACAAAGGTACTTTAATCTGGCATCTAAAAACCAAAGCCTATGATATCTGAATGTTTCTAACAAACATAGCTTGAATTAGATGCTACATTCTAATTACATGTTATCATTAATGTTGTAAAGTAAATAACAAAAGCAAAGTAACAACGTTAATAACGAAGTGAAAGCAATATGCTATTATTTTGCAAATGGTACAAATGGACACAAACCTGATTGTGCATTAACAAATCATCCTCATTTCTGCCGTCTTTGCTACAAAAAGAAGAAGAAGAAGAAAGAAGTATTAAGGAACATGCTATAAAGGAAGCAACAAACCATTTTTTAATAATCATAAAACCACATTTTTTAAAAAAGTGGATGAAAATAAAAGTTAAAATTTCAAATTGTGCTTTATAAACTCCTTCTTTGAGATTTGCATAAAAAAGCCATGAGATCAGTCTAATATTAACAGACGTGAAATACAATATGAATACATAAAATAAGGCATTCATTATAACATTAAAACACCGTTTTCTGGAAAATAGCATTTTCAAAGGAGGGCATATGCAGGCATACAAAATCTAAAGTTAGCTTTTTTTCTTTCTATGTAATGAAACTGGTTTCAAAGTTTAACTGGATTCTCTAGTACAGACCTTAACTGGCATTTACAAATCTTTATTTTTAAGACAGAGTAAATTCTAAGCAACTCACCTCTCTTCAGAAAACACCTCCATTTCATCGGGTCCTCTTCCATCCACATGTCTCAAGGAGCCAAAAGTTTCCATTGCCTGTCAAACATTAAGACAATTGCTAAGAACGAGTCATTTTAAACACCACCTCTCAAAACCTCCAAAAGTAATTGGGATTTCAACCGTCAGTACACCTATTCAACGGAAGGACACAGTTGTGTTCCATCAATACTAAGAAATGCTATTTATGATATAGGCAGTGAAATAGAAAGGGAGTGCGAAGGACACAGTAGCAAGAGGTCTACTGATCTACAGAGATGATGGACTGTTACACTACTGTGCAATGGGCAATCGTGAGTTTACTACTCCCACAGAAGGGAATTCTGGGGAATTAGAATTAGTGGGAATCCATAGAAAGGTTGAATACCAAATGTGTAATATTATAAGTCTCCTCTGAAATACCTCTGTTATTTCAAGTGTTTCTGTTCCAAGGGCCCACCCCAATACAATGGGACCTTGGGTGCTGACTGTAATCTATTCCGGGACTTCAGTCAGCACCTGATTTGGTTGTGACCAGCATGCATGCATGCATGTGTGCGTGCACGCACGCACGCACACACACACACACACACACACACACACGGAGTGGCAGGGAAAATAGCCGCGGCTGTGTTCATTCAGCACCCGAGGATGTGTGCGTGACTTGAAAACGTTTAGCGTATTTTTTGTTCGGCACCCGAATTCTTCGTGGTTTGAGCCATTCGGGACCCGAAGTCCCACTGTACACGTGTCCTTGACTTATGACCACAATTGAGCCCAAAATTTCTGCTGCTAAGTGAGACAGTTGTTATATGAATCACTGCAGTTGTTAAGTTAGTTAACACAGTTCAGTGAATCTGGCTTTCCTTGTCAGAAAGTCACAAAAGGTGATGACATGACACCAGGACACGCAACTGTCATAAATATGAATCAGTTGCCAAGCGGCTGTACTTTGTACATCACGTGACCGCAGAGATGCTGCATGGGTGTATGTGTGAAAAATGGTCGTAAGTCACTTTTTTCAGTGGCCATGTCACTTCGGTCGCTAAATAAACTGTTGTAAGTTGAGGACTACCTATATACATTGGCAGCTTCGGTTTCCTATGAAAATGGTTGGCTTCTAACTTGATCAAGTAGCAAAGCCACAAGTTTCGTTCCTGTACGGTGCACAGCCATAATTGGTTCTTTGGAACATTCTTCCTTCTGGGAGAAGAAAGTCTTCTAGCCTTCAAAACTATTTGTTCCAAAGGGCATTTGAGTGCTTTGACACAAGAGTTTCATTGGAATAGATTCATTTAGTTGGATTATTACTTTATTGCCTTTAAAGATTGGAAACAACCTTTGTGGGAAAATGGATAGCCTATATATAAGTATATGCATACATGCACGCACGCACGTATCTGCAAATAAACAAAACTATGACATAAAACCAAAACAGCTGGTTTCACACAGTGTTAAGCTGAAAGCAAACAATGACATGTGTACAGGTAGTCCTCAACTTACAACCACAATTGAGCCCAGCATTCCTGTTGTTAGGTAAGACATTTGTTAAGTGAATTTTGCCCCATTTTGCAATCTGGGTCCTCATTTTACCCACCTTGGAAGCAGTGACATGCGGTGAAGTTTATGACTGGTGAGGCTGGTGACATCATCAGCATGAGCCGCGGTCCCCTTCATGTTGACTCAGGAAGGAAGGGAATGGGACCACGTCAGCCTCCCTCCTGCACACGTCCCATTCCCCGCCTTCCTAAGTCAACATGAAGGGGACCGCGGAGCGTGAGCTGCGGTCTTGCGGCTCGTGCTCCACGGTCCCCTTCATGTTGACTCAGGAGTCAGGAAGGAGAGGAATTCCCCTCCTTCCTGACTCCTGAGTCAACATGAAGGGGACCACAGAGCGCGCTCCACGGGACCGTGGCTCATGCTCCGCAATCCCCTTCATGTTGACTTAGGAAGTCGGGGAATGGGACGTGCGCAGGACGGAGGCTGAGGCTAGAGGAGTCTCCTGCACACGTGGTCCCATTCCCTCCTTCCTGAGTCAACATGAAGGGGACCACGGAGCGCTCCCATTCCTGAACACGTGTGCAGAAGGCTCCTCAGCGCCTTTTCCCTTTTTTTTTAAAATTTTCATGATGAGAGCAGTGAGGCCCTGCCTCCCCTGACCGCACGTCCCTGCTTGGAAGGATGGAAGGCAGAGTCAACCTTGAGCCTGGTGAGAATCAATCTGCCAAATTGCAGGCAGCTGGTGATCAACAGAAGCACTGCACTCTAACCACGGCGCCACTGTGAATCATACTAAGCTACCCATAATTTTCATAAGTTTGCTTACCAAAGAACTCTCTTGGTTGTCGTTAAACTCAGATAGTTTGGTGCTGGATTTCTGACGTTTTGGTTTACTTCTTTCGCCTATGTAACCAGAACTGTTCTCGTGGCATTTTTCCACTTCCTGAGCATTTAACATACACTCTTCAATGCTACTGAAGCCAGAAGGAATATTCTCTTTATTGATGACCTCCCTAAGAAGAGGCGGGGGGGGGGGGGGGAAAGGGGTGAGAAAGATAGCAGAGTTCCAGATCATTTCCAATTACTCATAAAGGCAACCTGAGCAATTATTTTAACTTTGCAAGTTCTAGAAAGATATTTACACCCTACACTTCCTCAGTTATCTTAATCTAGCCTTACATCTGGCATTTTCTTCAAAGAATCTGCAGTCTATCTCTAGTGCACGGGTGTCAAACTCACGGCGTCACATTGCCGTCACGTGACATATTGTGATGTTTTCCCCTTTGCGGAACTGGGGTGAGTGTGGCCTGCATGTGATGCATCGGGGCCACCGGTAAGACCCCCCTGCTGTAACAAGGGGTCTAAGGGACAGATCTGGAATTTTGAGAATCTACTATAAGCCTTCACAAAATACCTATCACGGCTGAAACGTGTTTCACAAATACCAAACTGTCGAAGCAATTCTCTGCCAGGTCTTCTAGTCACCTAATAACGTGCATATGGCAATGTTTTCCCACTTGGCAGTTTTAACATTAGGCCTTGGTGGCTAGGGAATTCTGGGAGTTGAAGTCCACCCATCTTAAAACTGCCAAGGCTGAGAAATACTGGCATATACCGAAAGTTATATGAGTTTAGAGCCTGGCACTTTATTGTATGATGTGTAAGCTTTTTATTTATTGGTTTAAAAATGTTTAAACATTAAAGTTCACTCAGGGTGGTACAAAGAGGAGTATCATAGAAGCTTAATTACCTATCTCATATTTAGCCTAGCATAAAGCCAAATGCTGCAGCAATGTAGTTGAAGTGAAGCAGACTGAACAATGCTTGATGGGACACTGCCTGGAATTCCATAGGAAAAGGTTGACATATAAATGAGAGTGTAGAATATGACTTCCAAGAGGAAATGCCGTGGCAGGAGGCAGGATTTCCCATACCTACTGTCAAGTACTTAACAGAAAATGAGTCCAGTCTAATGAAAGGCATTCTAAGCAACATTCATTTCTGATTATGTAGGTCTAAACCAGGAGTGTCAAACTCAAGGCCCGCAGGCTGGACCTGGCCCATTGGGCTGCCTTGGGAACAGCAAAGGACACGCCCATGGTGTCTCTGCCAGTGAAAACGTGCAGCCTTAGCAAGCTCCGTTTTCGGCTGCGACGGCCTCCTGCAACCTTCTGCCAGCAAAAACGGAGCTCGGGAGGTCCCGAGCTCCGTTTTCACTGGCAGAGTGCTTGGGCCACTGCAGGTGCCCCCAACATGAGTGATGTTGTGGCCCTGCCCATGCTTATTCCAGCCGCTCGAGATCAAACATAACCCTAATGCGGCCCTCAATGAAATCGAGTTTGATACCCCGTCTAGACAAACCTGACAGGGAAATCAGAATATTCGGAAAATATTTCCATCAAACAGATATATACAACCTCTAAGATTCATATTTCTCCTTTTCTGTCACTGATGCAGCAGAAATAGAGGAACAGCTTCACAGGACATTCTCTCACAAGCTTTTCTAATTTGTACGGATTATCATTCAAGCACTCTGTTTATGGAATCAGACATCATGTACGGCCTGGATCTAATTCAGCTGCAGTATTCATTAAAAACTTAGCCACCCCACAACCCCGGTTGTAAACTTGTAATGGTTTATTTAAAAAAATACGCCCCTGCTAGTCAGTTTGTGAAACTTTTAAAATTATGAGTTATTTCACAAGATAAAAAGTTTCATGTGTATACAGAAGTTTATTCGTTTAGACTGAAAAACTGACATAAAATATCGTCTGCAAAATGCTCACTTTCTGCCAAACCTTTTCAATAAAAATTTAAAAAGTGAGGAGAAAGAACTGCGATGATTCCAACCTCTTTCCATAATTATCTAGGAATAGGAAGGCATCGGGGATATTAATTTGAATATATAGAATATTAGCTCAGGAATGCAATCAGGCTTCCTGGCAACCTGAGAGGGGGAACCAGGTTTTTTTTTGCAATTATCTGACAATTCCTATCAGAGAGCTCTAAAACTCTCATAGGAGAAGAAGAAGAAAAGAGAAGGAAAAAGGCATACCTATCTCTGGCCTTTCGGCCTTCATCTTGTTCTTTATGATGTCGCCTGCGCTGCCCAGTAGATACACCAGAAGATGTTAATGATGTTCCAGACTCAGAGTCTTCAGAACTTTGACCACTAGAGCCATGAACATCAAACAGATGTTGTTCGACAGCTGTCCGGATAGTCTTTTCTAAGAATCTGTCAAAGCAAGAGAAGTTACACACACATACTTATAGGTAAAGGTTCCACCACACATGCAAACTAGTCATTTCCGGCATTAGGGACAGTGCTCATCTCCGTTTCTAAGCCAAGGACCCAGCGTTGTCTAAAGACGTCTCCATGGTCATGTGGCCGGCATGGCTAAACGCCAAAGGGGCACGGAACGCTGTTACCTTCCCACCAAAGTGGTCCCTTATTTTTCTACTTGCATTTTTTACATGCTTTCGAACTGCTAGGTTAGCAGAAGCTGGGACAACGGGAGCTTACTCCGTTACACAGCTCTAGGGATTTGAACCGCTGAACTGCCGACCTTCTAATCAACAAGCTCAGTGTCTTAGACACTGAGCCACCGTGTCCCTTTTCACATACATATACACAGGTATTATTGCATAATTTTTAAAAAAGTAATAATGAATTCCCAATGTGAACTGTTCAATATTTTTACATATTTATAAGTGTATGCCTCAAAAATGATTTGCAAGAAGTGTTTCAAATATGGTTTAAGTTCTACTTATTCATTAAAAGAGACCAACTTTCAGGCTTTTTCATTAAAAACGGAAAGGAAGGGACTTCTGCTTTAAGAGTTGTCCTATTTTGAAAATATTCCATAAAACAGCAGCATTTGTTTTTTCCTGGTGAATTTATTATTTTGCTTGGTTAGATTCATTAAGTCATTTGCCCTATAAAAAAACATTTTTGTATTTTTGTATCTCTTAATGTTAAGAGATTAAGAAAGTTATTTATCCAAATAAGTTTGCTAGCATTTTCTACCCAGACTGATTAAAATATAGGTAGGATAAATGTTTGATTAAAAAAAAAATTAGATGAAGGAAAGAGGACAGGAAAAAACCCCATGACAAATACCCTGATTCCCCAAAAATAAGACTTTCCCAGATAATAAGCCCAATTGGGATTTGGGGTGTATGCGCTAAAATAAGCCCTCCCCTGAAAATAAGCTCTCCTTGAAAGTATTGCAACACAGCAGCAGCCATGAGGTGACCACGCTCGCCTCCTCTTGCACCTTAAAAATAATAAGACCTCCCCAGGCTCATTTCAGGTGTCAAAAGAAAATAAGACTCTGTCATATTTTCGGGGAAACACGATAAAAACATAAAGGAATTTTTTTTTTAAGATATATAAGATCTGTTCTATAGATATGTTCCCAATTCAAAATTGGATACTGCTTATAATGTCTTTCATTTTGCTGTGTCCTTGACAAAATAATTTACACAATAAAGTATGTTTTTCAGACATCTGAGATACTACCTTCCCCTCACCAATTTTTTTAATTAGATTTGTACTCTATCTTTGAGTGAACAGCTGTGGGTTGTATTTGTATGAGATCCACGATATGGATCTCTTTTGAAGAGTGCACAGACCTGATAAATAAACATACCATGTTTCCCCGAAAATAAGACAGGGATTTATTTTCTTTTGACCCCCCCCCCCCCCAAAATAAGCACTTGGCCTTATTTTCGGGGTGTATGTGTCTTATTATTTTTAAGGTGCAGGTGGTGGCAAGTGTGGTCACCTCATGGTTGCTGCTGCGTTGCAATATTTTTTGGGTAGGGCTTATTATCAGGGCAGGTCTTATTTGGGGGGAAACAGGGTAGTTGTAGTCATTTTTTCTGTGAGGCACAGGGCAGAGTCCCATGTTTATTTGTGTATGGTTACTTGGAAAAAGAGACACGGTCTCAAGTTCATCCAGGAAAAAATGTATGGCTGAGAGCAAAACCTATTCTTTTGAATCCACTCTTCGGGGACTAATGCAGCCTAATCTTCTGACTTTCAGTTCTTATATAGGAAGTTTCTGTGGCTCACTTCAGAGGTGGGATTCAGCTGGTTTGGACTGGTTCAGGTGAAACGGTAGCTCCAACGATCAGCTGGAAGCGAACCAGTTCACTTCAACGATCAGGTGGGCTGCCTCACCCCCATGCTTTACTTACCTATATTCTCTCAGCTGATTTGCATGGCAGAGTGGATTGCCGCACCTCAGCTGTGTTACTCCCCAGAAGTAACGTGGAAGGTAAGTTTTGTTAAAACTGTGCATGTGCAGAAAGCGTGCGATCACCGAACTGGTTGTTAAACCAGCAGGATACCACCACTGGCTCACTTATTTTCTTTATTAATGCTATTTTGATAGTTGCTACTGTAAACATATAATTCTCTGCCTTCATCAAAATAATCTACCTTTTCCTTCTTTACCTACTGTGTGTTTTTAATATATAGCTCCCTCTACTGATTAAAAAAAAAGTCTTGTAGCGTTTGCTTTAAAAAAAAATACTTGGGCAGACCAATAAGTGGAAAAGAGGCTCTCTTTTGTTAAGGGAGATTTTTTTTGGGGGGGGGGGTAGTGTCTCTCTTTTTGTTTCTAAGGGTAAAAGAGGTTCCTTGAGTTTTTGAATACTTAAAGAGGGGAAAAAGTCCAGGGGGAAAAAAAGAATATTTTTTTTGTCTTTTGGGAGAAAGGGGGTGGGTGTTTTGAGAGATGCAGTTGAAAGGAGTCTGAAGATTGACATGCAGTGTTTCTGAACCTAAGCAACCTGGGACTGGGCCTTACCTGTGTGGAAGAAATCTTGGTTGTACAATAAATATGAAACAAGATCACTTAACTGGCTTGAAACAAGATCAGGTCAAATTGGCTCAAAGTCATTTTAAAATACTCTTCCTTAAAAAGTCAAGGAACTGTCAAACTGGCTACAGGTAGACCCACCACTGACGCACACACAAATTACAAAATATTTAATGAGGAAAAACAAGAACGAAAGGACAGAGTGACAAAAGAGAAAGAATTACTTACTCTCCAGTAGCAGGGATGTTGTTGACTTGTGACACGTGAGCACTGTATAAAAAGAGATTAAAAGTTAGGTGTAATTTTTCAATAACATTAAGAAAAAGTGATTCAAAAGTTCACTTAAGTGCTGAGTGACATATTTAAAGACACCGTTTTACTGAAAATTAGTTCCGAACAATAGTGCATATGGACTGGAATGTGTTTAGATGTTCAAGTGTATCATTCAATTCTTTAAGATGAGTAACAGAATCTTTTTTTTTTAATTACAGATTTGTATTGAAACAACCATGATGACAGAACATTATATGAGAATTATGACTTTCTGGGAACGATCATCTCCCTATTGTTTCCGGCAAAGCAATTGGCAACGATCCCAAATCTCTTAGACCAGGGGTGTCCAAACTTGGGAACTTTAAGACTTGTGGACTTCAACTCCTAGAATTCCCCAGCCAGCCATGCTGGCTGGGGAATTCTGGGAGTTGAAGTCCACAAGTCTTAAAGTTCCCAAGTTTGGACACCCCTGTCTTAGACAGACCCAAGTATATACACAGCAAATGAAGAAATGATGGCCAGTCTCACATATGAGGCACAAAATTTAAACACACACTTTAAAAACCTATCAGTAATTCATGAAGTAATTGCTTTAAAAGAAAGGAACATAAATCAAAGTCAATGTAAGTAAGTTCATTTTATTTGATCGGCAAGGATTTCCCCCCCACAGCTAATGAAAGCCAAATAGGAAAAATCATGAGGTGAAAAATATATTTGGAGCTATTTTCAATTCTTCTGGCTCACTCAGACTCATTAGTTATTGTCAAGCCTGTGAAATGTTACTACAAATAGTCAGGGCAACATGTCATAATTTCTCCCTGATCTAATGATGGAAGCAGATGTGCCTCGAGGGTTCATGTCCAAAGATCATGTCTTTAAACTGTAACGCAAGATTATATTTGAGACTGGGACCATCCCCTTTCCTGGGGGACTGTCACCCTCTGCTGACTCAGCTTTGCAGATAAAGAGAGTCATATGACATCCTTCTGTAGGCAATATTCAATAAATGATGTTTCTCTAAAGCATAAAAGCAGCTTATTATCTTTATTTTATTAGTTACGATAGCCGGCTAACTTACCTGCCTACAAATCAAGGCAACATCACTAAAGGAAAGACTAAGGGGATGCTATACTGTGAAATGTATAAACATACCATGCCAAGAGAACAAGAAATCACCAGTGACAAATAAGTTTGTAGTCCTCGATTTACGACAGTTCATTTAGTGAGCATTCAAAATTACAACGGCATTAAAAAAGTGAGTTATGACCGTTTTTCACAGCTACATTTGCAGCATCCCCATGACTACATGATCAAAATTCAGATGCTTGGCAACTGATTGATATTTATGACTGTTGCTGTGTTGCCTATTGGTGGCGATGGGGCTGCTCTGGGCGCTGGGCCTCGGCTTGGCCGGGCCTTCCTGTGAGGCTGGTTCAGGGGGCCTCCTCCCCGCCTGCCTCCTGCTTCTCTGCTCTCCCACTGGCATGGCCCCTGGGGCTGCTGTTCCTGCGCCCGTCGGGGCCTCCGCAGCGTCCCTCTTGGGCGCTTCCTGCCAGCCCAAGATCCTGTGGTCACTTTTTGTGACCTTCTGGCAAGCAAAAGCAAAGGAGAAACCAGATTCACTTAACAACCGAGTTACTAACTTGTCAACTGCAGTGATTCACTTAACAACCGAGGCAAGAAAAGTTGTAAAATGGGACAAAACTCACTTAACAAATTTCTCACTTACCAAGAAAAATTTCGGGCTCAATTGTGATAGTAAGTCAAGGACTACCTCGTTTTTAAACATACTGATTTTTAATAGATTCTGGATTCTTGCTAATATTTTCTAGTAAAATGAATATCCTGCATTGTCGTCCAGGTTTAAGTAAGTAGAATGATAAACACAAGATATGGGTTGTTTTCTTCTAAAGATGAGTAAATGAGAACCAGTGGCTGAATAGGGAACCAGTGCTCATTAGTATGGACAATTAATTTATGTTACTTATGAAACAAATTACTAAAAATGAGCTATGACACTTATTTCCACCATTCAATTATATCCCTGTTGATAAGCATAGTATCAGGATGGGCCAAGGAATGTACACAAATACAGCCAATATATACAAACCAATGTTACGTCTAAACTTAATACTAGTGTATTAAGAGCTAATTCAGAAGAATCTTTGGAAATTCCTCTTCACCCCAAATGCAATAACACAATTCTCTTTGAGCAGCTAAGTTGGCTACTCACCAGTTATTAAAAACCCTAAAGGATGTTTCAGGCCTTTTTTGCATTAATATAATAAATCGCTAAGGTAAAAATGAGGTATGTCTCTACTATGATGGAGACCATGCTTATGGAGACTAAGAAATGGAGACCAAGAAGCTGTTATCTTCAGATGATGTTCTCAGAATTGCTTTCATAGAAGATATGCTTCTTTCAAGGATGCCTTGGCTATGATGAAGAAAGGGATATTCATATACACATGAGAAATAGCCACCTCGGCCTTATCAGTCCCCATCTTGTCAATGATAGTGGCTTGCCAACTTCAGTGCAACACAAGATCTTTCTCTTCACCTGTCACTTACAGCCTTTAAACACAAATGCCAAAGAGTTAATCTGACATCTCTGGCCATGAAAGCCATGTACTCTCATACTGCCATGTGCTACAAAGTCTTGTCATCTAGATGTGATAATGAACTGTGGTTTAGGTATAGAAAGTGTTGCTCTCACACACCTACATGTATAAATATACAAATGTAATTTCATGCTTTATGCAGAATGAAAGTCCTTCAGTAGGTCCATACTGAAAAGCTGTATAAACCTGTTACATATATACATGCATAATTATGTATAAACACCAGTTACAATAGGCATGTGACACTAGAAGGAACTTCTATGATATACACAACATATGATATGTATGCAATGAGATACTCAATATATAAGCTCCAGAACTAATTTGAGGAGACAACTGCTTTAAAATTACCATTTTAAATTCCAGCTGTTAAATGTGTACCTTCTAAAATCTGTAGGTGAGACTTTTTGATAGCACAGATAAGGTTGTCTTCCTACAGTACTGACACATTATGTTTACTGTGGGAGCTTGTTTGCAAAAGTGGCTACATTTGTTATCAGGAAAACTAATCCAAATAGAAAGTGTAAAGATTTACTTTTGAACATTCCTTCCAATCATTTAGAATTGAATGCAACGCCTATACAAATAAAAGTGCAAAAGTATGAATTTTTATTGAAACTGGGCAAACTGCAGATCAGAAAGAATGCCCAATAATTTTTTATTGCTACATTCTTATGAGCATAACACAATACTTCCCAACCAGGCAAAACGAATCGTGTGATTGGGCTATTTTCCTATAACTGAGCTATAAAAATAAATAAAAGATTTCTGCAAGCTGTTTTCACTAGATTACGTGGAGGGAAGTATCAACTGCAATACCTCAGCTACTTAAGAACTGAATGATGATGAAAGAGAAAATCTGGAATTCCACATTTGACAACTACTGGTTCCAGAGTCACTTATTTGAGATGGGCTGACATATAAATAAAATAAGCAGGAGGTATGACAGGAAGCCACATTCTGATTGTGAAATAGAAACAGGAGTGAAAAAAATCAAGCAAATGAACACTATTCTCTAAAGAGAAAGGAAGAACTAAAAGAGAAAGCCATAGTGCAAAAAGAAAAGAAAGTAGAAGAAAACATAAACAAGTGACTCTGATCTTCTTTACAGCTGTTATAAGTACAACTGTAGATTTTGCTCCTTCTTTAACGATACCACACTACTCTCTTCTTTTTATAATCTATCCTATCTAGTTTATAATCTATCCTATCTCCATTGCTCTTAAATTCATTTTTTCTCGTTCTGTGCAAAAAGTTCATAACGGGAGACTACATCTGTCTCCAGGATGGAGTTCACAGGTAAAGAAACTGATGGAGTGCAGATTTAAAGTAAAGGACAAGGAGGGTAAACTTAAATATGAGATTTGCCCTATCTTTAGGCTCGGGCAGAGTGAAGCGGTCAATTTAGGCTACGTATGTTGGGAGGCCTTAGGTGGCCTCCCTTCCTTGGAATCAGTGCAAACTGTTCGGTCATTGCCAAGTCCTCAGAAGATTCAATGGTCAGTCCAGTTGTCTTTTGTTATGTAATGTTTTATAAATGGGCATGGGGGCAGCTTCATGCAACAAGATGTCTCAGGTCCGTACTGTTTTTTCTCTTACACTATTTCTCCAGTCTAAAATGCATCCTTCTGAAAAGAGGTTTTGTCAGGGAACTGTGCAACTGGTGTCCAAATTAAGTCAGAGACACAAACATGTAGTTTTATATAAATATATTTTACATCTAAATATACACCAAAGAAAATTGTCAGGCAAACAGCAGCATCAGGTAAAACTCGCGGCGTCACGTTGCCGTCATGTGACGTTTCACATTTTTCCCCTTCGCAGAGCTGGGGTGGGTGTGGTGCGAATGTGACGCATCTGGCTCACCAGTTTGACACCCCTGAGGTAAATCACAGAGCATACAGGACACAGAGAAGAAAAAAAGACAGGAAAGAAAGGGAAAGTCCCCCCTCCACACTCACAGCAACCAATCACAGCGCAGATTACCTCACGCAGGAGCCGGTAGTCCACCAATCAACCATAACTATGTGTTCTGGCTCAATTGCTCAACCCCACTGCTCCAACTACTAAATTTAAATATCTTAACAAGCTTCATTTCAAAATAACCTGTTTCTTTCCAGCAAGAAATAAACCCAGGGCTCATATTAGTAATGTCTTATGTAACTGACACACTATCTTTCTGATGTAGTTCCAAGGCGGATTACTTTTAAAACAGCAAATATACAAAATGCAAATAAGAAACAAGAATCAACCTTCTTGATAACCTATGAAACAGAGTAATAGCTGCTATGTATTGAGAGACTGGCAACAGATCGTCACTTTCATCACTTTTTCTCTCTCTTTTGGATCCTTCTACTTCTCATGGTAAAGGTATTGGAAGGAGACATTTCCACGGAGCCCTTGCTAGAGTTGAAGAGTGCGGTTTAAATTGCATAGCAAGTAAATAAACTTTTCAGTGCGGCCTCAGAGAAACATATCTGATATCTGCTATCAAATGTATTACCATAGTGATAGCCTTCTACTTGATGGGCTTCCTGGCCTGATTCAACAAATTCATGGAGAATAAGACCACCAATGGCTACTATTCAATATTACTGTACTATCTATTGCCATGATGATGAGCCTATGGCACGTGTGCCGGAAGTGGAACACAGAGCCATTTCTCTGGGCATGCGGAGCCGTCACCGGTTGCTCTTCTGGGTCCTGCTGTGCCGGCCAGCTGGTCTTCACACCCGGAAGAGCGCCAGAAACCAAAAGAGCAGCCACCCGGTGCGCATGCGTGCGCTAGGAAGATGATCTTCCGGTTTCCAGAAGTGCCAGAAATGTTCTCATACGCTCCTGTTTCGGCAGTCGGTGCCGAATAGGTTAGCCCTCACTGATCTATTACCTCTGGATAGGAGACAGTGTGTGTCTGGATAACACCACTTGCAAAGGAACATGTGGTGAAGAATGTTACTGAAGTCGACGTGCAGCCTGTGAATTTTTAGTTGGATAATTGTCTGGGATGTAGCCAGCATTTTTCCTCATAAACAAGAAATGGTTGCATCAAAGGACTCACCTCTATGTTATTTAAACAATTTCTTTGGCATTGGATGGCTTAATAAAAATTAACCTATTGCCAAATTCTACCTGTCCCATTGCCATAAAGCATCTGTGCGAAGGGCAACACTGAATACAACTTTTCTTCAGCCCGACATTTTATCAGGGCAAGCAAAACATTTTCTACCTGGGCTCCGCCTGGATTAAATTCATACTCTATTGACACTTGACGTTCATGTTCTGTTTTGAAATATGCCCGGTGTGGTGCCAGCAGTGTTAACCTGATCACGTGAAAGACAAGGCACAGAACATTTTTCATACACAAATATTGAAGTTGCTTCTGGTAGACAGCTCCAAGCGCAAATAAATCACCCTTCTTCCACTGTTAGCCATCAGTAGAATTATAATTCATGCCAGCAGAGAGGGCCTTCTTTGGATTTTGTTGGTCAAAGAATTCTGACAACTGGGATAGAGAAGAGGAGCCTTCTCTTACCCTCCAACCTAAGATTGGCCCTCACCCTCCTATCCTGCCAGAAGAGTCGGAAAACCTGACTTTGTGGTTGGCTTGTGAATCCAATGTTGGAGTATTATACTGGAGATGGCTGCTGCATTGACAGCAGACTCCACCTGCCTTCCGTGCTCTTTGCTCTTCACCTGTCCATCTTTTTGTTATCATATTGGTGTATCGTTGTGTTCTTTTTCATGGCTTGTTTTATTGCTCTATTATTTTACTTTTGTTCGGTTTATACTCTTTTCATTTCTTCCTTTTTATTGTTGTAAAGCAGGGGTGTTGTCAAGTTGGCAGCCCATGGGCCGGAGGCGTCATATGCAGGCCACGCCCACTTCAGCTTCGTGAAGGGAGAAAACATCGTGATACTGTACGTCACATGATGGCAACATGATGCAGCGAGTAAGACACCGGTGCTGTAAGCTGCCTAGAGTAGTCCCGGAGATAGGCAAATAAATTTACATTTAACAAATGCACTTTTCATGTTGTAACTTTCCATGTGACGTTGCAGTTTGCTGTGTCCATATCCTACTGTCTTCTGACTGTACCAGAATCCTTAATACGGTAATACTCTTCAGTCTTTAAGATGTAAAACAACTACAATTAGTGGACCTTAATAAGATGGTTTGCAGTGGTGTCATTTCTTCTGTCATGTATTTTATTTTTTCAATCATTCCTATTAGGTAAAAGTAGTACACTTCCCCAAATGTTGTATCTAACAGGATTAATAATGGAAACATAATTACATTTTTGCATTACTGCAATGTTTCTGATGAGGGGTTGGTTTCCTGTCACTGTTTTTCTATGGTGATTAGTGATACTCAAATGTCTTTTTAAAAAGTTACCATAACAGCAGGGGTGCAATTCAGCTGTTCTATCCGGTTCAATTTCAATTTCAATTTTATTTGATTTCTAGACCGCCCCCTCTCCCCGAAGGGACTCGGGGCGGTGTACAGGCACCACATTAAAAAACCATATACATAATAAATACCCTTAAAATCAAATTAAACCTTAAACCCTGTACAAATTGGTAAAAATTAAAACTCGGCCTAAAACCAACCCATAGAATTTAAAAATGCAGACTTGAGGTGGGTTCAGGTGAACCAGTGGTGGGATACGACCGGTATGCCCCAGTACGGGCATACTGGTGCCTGCTGGGAGCACCAGGTACCGTTCCGGTACGGTGCTCCAGAGGGGCCACCCACCCACCCATTCTTCTTACCTCTATTTGAGCCGACTGGGGCATTTGCGCAGACACACAGGGTATATGGCACCTGCACGATGCTCTGCCGAGCAGCTGGAGCATTGTGGGCAGTGGTAGACGCCCGGCCCTGTTGCAGCGTACCGGTTGCAACGCGAGCCGGAACCCACCACTGAGGTGAACCAGTAGCAGTGGCTGCAGGAGGCTCTGCCCACCTGTCTGGGGATAATCATGTCCCTTTTTTGACTCTCTTGGCATGTGTGGAAGGTCCAAATGTGACTGCGCACACTTACATTTGCAAACCGGTAGCAAAGGTAAGTTGATTTAACCCCTGCACAACAGGTATACAGAACTATATAAGCCATGATATCAATATATCCAAACTGAAGAAGCATGTATTTTGGTACTGTATGTAAATGTCCAGAAAAATGTTTAAAGCATTTTTAAGGGATGCTTAACATGGACAATCCTGTGCTATCTATCATACTGTCCACTGAAAATGCTGTTATAAGTGCTTCTCTGCAATGCGCTCACTTATCCTATTTAGCATGCCCATTATAAAGTGTCTCTGCAAAGATTTCATTTTGCAATTTTGGGATGGACTGTTATGACCTTCTCAAAAAGCATTTCCAAGCAATGCAGGGGATACCTAAGATTAATCTTTAGGACTAATGTAACCCAGATACCATCTTGTCACCGAAGACTTCACTGAACGATCTGCTTGCTCTTTGACTGAGTGACGTTCTTATTAACAATTTCAGCCTGTTGTTGGGCAAACTTTTCTCATAAAGGGACAAACTAACCCAGGAGCTGGAAAAGAAGCAGGACAGAATTCTCCAACGTGTTGGACTACCATTATCTCATTTGAGCATGGCCAAAGAGTTGTTGGAGTTACAGTCCGAACATCTGGAATGGATTTGCTGAGGAAGACTGCAAGAGGCCAACCAAATGGTTGGCTAACAAGAAGGCTTCAATCAGGTTTAATTCCATAAACAACCAGGTATGGTGAAGCTGAGCACTTGACTAGAAGAGGAAGACATGAAACTGGGAGGGAAAATCTGCAGATTTGTGAAAAGTATGTACAGCCCAAGTCTCTTAAATTTGGCTCGATAATTTAATTAACTGAGAGGTTCTTGTCTCGACAAGGATAGAGAAAAATACATGCAAATCTAAATCTAAAAGGAATTCCAAAGGAAGCAAATTTGCAGCCATACTGTACTTAATAGTGTTGTTTACTCAGCGTGTTTGGGTGGGGAACAAGGGAATACAACAGGAACACTTTCAAGCCCCTGTGCTCCTCAAAAACTCTGCAACATTTGCAGCACAGATTTTACAAGGGAAGGGGGAGAATATATACACAATGTTCCCGCTAATTGGCAAGCTTGAGGCATTGTGAGGTCCTTGGAATCCGGACAAGTCTCTACTGCATCCACCCAGTATGTTACATAACTGTCTGCTCTCAATCACTGTACTTTGTGTACTGCATAAGTTGCAGCCCACATCCTTCATATGTTTACATTCGTTGCTCTGTTGTTATATCACACAAATAAAGTCTACAGTGAGTTGGATTTGGGCGTTAGGAAGTTCACAAAACAATAAGGGGAACAAAGGAAAATAAACAGCTGCCGGGCACTGTGGTTATCTGGGTTGCAAAGGTCTATAAGACCAGCAGGTGACAGGGAAAGCAACTTGCTTTTTGCTGCCATCTATCGGTCAGCTGGTTTTTTGCAAGCCAGAACAGCAGCTCTAAACAAAACAGATGCTGGCACAAGAAATACCCAAGCCATTCCTCTTTAATTTTTGTAATGAGGTTACAAAGGCAAAGGCTGGAAATCCCTTAAATATGAACATCCACTTCTCATCACAAGAACATAAAAGGGGTGAAGTATCAATCACTGGCCAACCTTCATTCTCTCTTCCTGCCAAACTTAATCCTCCTAGCAATCTAGCCCAAAGCCACAGATTTCTATTCTTAAACACCAATAATGGAATGAAGTTAAATTAAACTAAGATATCCTTATATGGTCCTTGTTGTTGTTAATTGTGAAGTCGTATCCGACCCATTGTGACTCCATGGACAACATTCCTCCAGGCCTTCCTGTCCTCTCCTCTGGAGTCAGTGGTGGGTTCTGGCTGATATGGTTGTACCGGTAGTAGCCAGGAGCAGCTGACAGCGTACCAGTACGGTGGCCGGTTTAGCCCACCTGGCCACCCACGTTCTAGACCTGTTTTTAACGCAACTGACCAATTGCGCATGCACGCACAGCATGCGGCATCTGGACAACCTCCAACAAGCAGCTGGGTGTCGCGGGGGCAGTGTAGTGCTCATGCGTGCGCAGCCTGTGCACAAACAGGACACCCAGCCCCGTGAGCAGCGTACTGGTAGCGACAGGGAGAGGAACCCACCACTTTCTGGAGTCCAATTAAGCTCACGCCTACTGCTTCGGTGATTCCATCCAGCCACCTCTTTCTCTGTCATCCCCTTCTTCTTTTGCCCTCAAGTTTTCCCAGCATTAGGCATTAATAACAACCAACACCACCAGCATCAACGTTTTCCACTGTGGTCCTATCAATAAACTACTATGAAGAAACCAAGGCTTATTGCAGGGCAAATGCAGTTTTCATGTTGTGGGTGGATATTTATCTATTGTAGATCTATAGTTTCTCTTAAGTCATTCTCTAGGAAGGAAATGTTTTTGGGCAAAACCTTTGCAAATGGCTAGGAATTGTCCTCTTCAGTTTTTTCTCATGAATCAATCTTCCAAACACAGTATAAATTTAATTATATATACGTACCTCAGATAGAATGGTGATAAAGGCCTTTCATCCTCTTGGGAGCTAAAAACAAAACAAAACATCTTTGTCAGTAGCATGTTCATTTCTATTTCTTTTTCTTAACAGCTTGTTAAGACAGAGGAGCAAATTAAACCTCAAATATCTGCAATGGAAGAACGGATGCTGAAATTAATGGAGCTGGCACAGATAGCAGAAGTGGCTGCTTTCATTAAAAAGACTATTTTTGTCTAACTTTGTTTCTACTTATAAACCACTTTCGAATTTTTAGCTCGAAACTGAAAGAACTGAAACTTTAAACCTGGGATTTTATGATTAGATTTGTTTATGATTACAGAAATACTGTGTGCTATGGTTTATTCCAGTTCAGGGTCACTGTATATTATACGAGATGGATAACTTTCCTCCATCAATCTATATCTTAAAAATTGCAATTCCATTGCAAGGAAAATTATAAATGCTGCCACATAAAGAAACCCACCGAGCTTAAAATGCTATTATTCAGCTGCTGACTGCGTTCAGGTATATTTTTTCTTTTATTTCTGCTCCAGTAGCTACAATAACTTCTAAAGAGAGATGCTCTGTTTCATTTTTCCATCTCTACCTCCTGTATCAATCTGCTAGCAGTAAAAAAAAAGAAAAGAAATACAGACACTTATGATGGGTTATTTCCATTGTTGGCGATTTATACAATAATACAATACAATAGTAGAGTTGGAAGGGACCTTGGAGGTCTTCTAGTCCAACCCCCTGCCTAGGCAGGAAACCCTATACCGTTTCAGACAGATGGCTATCCAACATCTTCTTTCTCTAGCCTTTGATGGATATGAGCTTTGCTGGTTTGTTCAACACTCAATGATTAGCCACAAGGACATCTTATCAATGCCCACGCCAAAACTTATTAAAATTAAGGAGATTCCTGCTATATAAATGGCTTGTTAACAAGCTGACTGCCTCTTCTGACAGAACTGTGAAAGTGATCCTAACACCTGCTACGAAAAAGTGAGTTTTTAAGGAACAACTTAAAGCAGCTGTCCACAGGCCTTCCTAAAATGAGTTTCAGTATAAGGCCAACAACAGAAAAGAGATAGGAGACGCTTAATGGAAGATTTTTTTGATAGCTTAAGGTGCTGAATCTGGGGGGGGGGGGATGCTCACAGAAAGATCGTTACTAGTGAGCTAAGTGTAAAAATTATATGCTGCAAAAATGTTTTCAAGCCACATGGAACTGTTCATGGGTCAGCTTTGCCATTACGGCTAAAGGTAAAAGTAAAGTTTCCCTCTGTCTAGTCGTATCTAACTCTAGGGACGGTGTTCATCTCTGCTTCTTAGCCGAGAGAGACAGCATTGTCTGATGACACTTCCATGATCATGTGGCCAGCATGATAATACACCAAGGTGCGCAGAACACTGTTACCTTCCCACTGAAATGGTACCTATTTATCTACTTGCATTTGCATGCTTTCGAACTGCTAGGTGGACAGGAGCTGCGCCACATAACCAGTGATGGATTTAAATTTTTTTTACTGTGGGCGTGACTTTGTGGGTATGGTATGGTTTTGTGGGTGTGGCAGGGGAAGGTTACTGCAAAATCCCCATTCCCTCCCCACCCCACTAACCTGCTTTCCAGCTCCATTCTCCTGTTCAGGGCAACAAAAAAAGATCAGCTGGGAGGCAGCAGGGACGGGGTCACCCTATTTGCTGGTTTTCCGAACTACTCAAAATTTCTGCTACTGATTCTCCAGAACTGGTCAGAACTGGCTGAATACCACCTCTGCACGTAACGGGAACTCATCTCCTCATTAGGCACTCAGGTATTGAACCCAAGATGTCAGCTTTCCAGCTCACAAGCTCAGCATGTTTAACTACTGAACCATCACGTCTCCTGTCATTACTGCTACAAGGATCCTAATTATACTTAACGCTGGATTTCAAGTTAAAGATTTGCTTCCACGACTTGTTAAGCTTCAGACTATTTCACCTCTCAGTTTGACATTCTGTTACCCTAATGCTACAGCAAAGTAACTTCCATTCATTTCTTCCAAGAAATCCTAAGGTTGTGTGTGAGCTTCTAGAACTGTTAAATATTGACTTAACTATAAGGATGGATAATCCATATGGTCTACAAAAGACTTCTAAGGGCAGAAAGTTCAAAGCCTCCTCGCCAAGACCAGTGGCGTAGCGTAGGGGGTGCAGGGGGGGCCGGCCGCACCAGGCGCAACATCTGGGGGGGGCGCGCTCGCACTCGCAGCTCTCTGCCCCTGCCTGGCTCACTCACTCTCTCTCACCGCAGTGCTGGCTGTGCGAATCCGATCCGAGCCGCCGGGTCGCCGCCCACTGTGGAGGGGGTGTGTGTGCCAGCAGTGGCGTAGCGTGGGGGGTGCAGGGGGGGGCGGCCGCATTGAAAGGGGGCACGCTGGTCATTCTGCATTGAAAGGGGGCACGCGGGTTAGGGGGCGCAAATTACTTGCCTTGCCCCGAGTGCTGACAACCCACGCTACGCCACTGGCCAAGACCAAGGTTTAAAAAGGGATCTGCTACCAGATTCACATATTTGTACAGTTTCCAGAAGAGTTTATGGACCATGACACCCTGATTAAATATTTGGGTACTGAAAATCAATCGCTTTTGGTTGCTGTGCTATATTTAATTCTTTATACTTTGACCTTAGATTAAAAATTCCAGATAAAAGCGATTTCCAGGAACACAGAGAAAATAAAATAAAGAAAAACACTACTGACAAGTGGCCATGAATTGTCCAAATTTCTACATGCAGAATGGGCACATCAGCTTGCAGATGGGGGGGGGGGGGGGGAGAACAACTGTCATTTTTGTTATTCCCCAGATGAACACAAACTTTGTGCAATCAGTTGTTTGCCAGATGTCCTGCTTCCTTATTTGCATCGATTCTTAAGACAAAACATTTAAAACTAAGATCGCCTCCTAGCAAGCTGAAGTAGCACATATTCATGCTATTGCACATATAAACCATTTCTAGGCATCATCTACACACCAAAACACAAACTACTTTCTTAGGTCTTAAGGCTGTCAGGATCTATGCTGTTTTTCCCTGTAGGCTTGAGCTGCATTGCTACTTTTGCACATCAGGTTAAAAGCGAGCGTGTTGATGTTTGCTTAATCTGAAGGCAAACTTTGTTTTGTTGATCTTATTTTCTCCTTATCAGCTGGATACTCCGGCAAACCTTTTTATAAAACCTTTTTTTGCAAATAGATAATTACTATGCCTGGGCTTTTCCAGAACGACTTAACAGCGAACATTTTCTGAATCCTATCATAGAGGATTTTAGCTGAACAAAAATGAAAGGGTTCTTCTAATAACAGGGATTTTGATTTAACTTTCAAAACACTTTTCAATTATGGGCTTATATAAGTTCTTCCCACTCCCATTTTTCAATCTTAAAAAAAAAAGACTTGCAAATGTAGAGATAGTCCTTGACTTACAGCAGTTCATTTAGTGACCGGTCAAAGTTACAACAGCATTGAAAAAAGTGACTTATGACCGTTTTTCACACTTACAAATTTTGCAGCACCTCCCGTGGTCAAAATTTGGATGCTTAGCAACTGACTCACATTTATGACGGTTGCAGTGTCCCGAGTTCATGTGATCCTCTTTTGCGACCTTCTGACAAGCCAAATCAATGGGGAATCCAGATACACTTAACAACCACCTTACTAACTTATCAACTGCAGTGATTCACTTAGCAACTGCGGCAAGAAAAGCAGTAAAATGGGGCAAAGCTTACTTAACAAATGTCTCACTTAACAACAGAAATTTTGGGCTCAATTGTGGTCATATGTTGAGAACTTCTTGTATTGTCATAAATCAAGGATATACCAAATGTTTTAGAACAGTGTTTCTCAACCTTTAAGATGTGTGGACTTCAACTCCCAGAATTCCCCAGTCTACCAGCATTCTAAGCATTGTTTCTGATGTCTATGGAGATTCTTGGTCATCCAGGTCATGGTTGACCCAAAGGTGCTTTTTCCAGAGCTGAAGAAGCTTCTTGTATGAGAAGTAAAAGATCTTCAATGAAAAACCAGAAAGTCCAGTTGCCTCTTGAAAAAGCACCTTTGGGACATTGTTTCGGATGCTTCATTCTCCAGAGCAACTCAGAAAATCAAGGTATACCCTAGGACAGGGGTCAGCAATCTGCGGCTCTGGAGCCACATGTGGCTCTTTCCTCCCTCTGCTGCGGCTCTGTCACCGGTCAGCGCCACAAATTTGAGAGGAGCTTCTGGTGCGGGGGGGGGGGGGAGAAGCACAGTGCGCCAGGAGAAGACTCTATGGCAAGGGGAGGGTTTTCCAGTTGTCTCCACAATTGATAGGGCTTTCGGTTATGACAGGTAGAGGAAAAAGTACGCCGCGCTAGGAGGAGACTCTATGGTGGGGAAATTGAACTTCCGGTCAGCTCCAGATTTGAACAGGGGGCTTCCGGTTAGGACCTTTGTGGCTCCCGGTGTTTTCTTTTCTGTGAGAAATGGGTCCAAATGGCTGTTTGAGTGTTTAAGTTTGCAGACCTCTGCCCTAGGGCCATGATGGCGAATCTATGGCATGCGTGCCAGAGGTGGCACACAGAGCCCTTTCTGTGGGCACGCGTGCTGTCACCAGATGTGCTTCTGCTTTCTGGTCTTTGCGGGTGCCGGAGCACCGGAAAGTGGCCTGAAAACTGCTGAAAATGCACCCAAAATAACCCCCCCCAATAGCCTGAAAATGGCTGAAAAACAGCCTGAAAATGGCCCCAAAAATTGAATTGGTGGACAATTGGCAAGCAACAACAGAGGAAGTCTGGACTTGACTTCTTAATACAATACATTTCAATAGCAGAGTTGGAAGGGACTTTGGAGGTCTTCTAGTCCAACCCCCTACCTAGGCAGGAAACCCTATACCGTTTCAGACAGATGGCTATCCAACATCTTCTTAAAGACTTCCAGTGTTGGGGGATTCATAACTTATGGAGGCAAGATGTTCCACTGATTAATTGTTCTAACTGTCAGGAAATTTCTCCTCAGTTCTAAGTTGCTTCTCTCCTTGATTAGTTTCCACCCATTGCTTCTTGTTCTACAGTCAGGTGCCTTGGAGAATAGTTTGACTCCCTCTTCTTTGTGGCAGCCCCTGAGATATTGGAACACTGCTAATATCTAATCATATTAATAATAATAACTAATTATATATAATAACTAATATCAGAAGTACAATCAAAAGTTTGCAGACCAACATCTGCCTACAAACCCTACTACGGATACAAAAATGTCTTAACACCATGTTTACGACTTTCTCCTCAAAACTTACACTTGCATATTTATTTGTATCTGCTAATCCTGTTCCCAAGATAATATTGGAACTAGAAGGTCACTCAGTTTAACATTAGTTACTGGATAACTAGACTCCAAGTTATCTAAAAGGTCATAAAAAGCATTCTAATTAAGATAAATGCTTTATTTACGGGAGACCTCAAATCAACTCCTTTTTATCACAAGCCGATGCGCCTAATGTGTTTACGCGGAGAGTCTTGGTTCAGCTTCTGTTGCTTTCCTGGAGAGATGGGTGTTGCTATTCAGCTTCTAGCTTCATTTCTTAAAGAATTACAACCCAAAGGAGAACTGTGGTAGACAACTTGGAAAAGAGACATCTGTTTATTATATGCAGTTTGGCAACCCTCCCTGGATGGGTAAGACAAAAAAAATGGGGTCAAATGAAGGAATGACTGATGCTGTCTTCCAGCCGAGCTGCGCCCTTCTTTTGAATTCAACAGTAGCATGTTAATACAGACCCAACCTTATGTTGCCTAAGAGAGTATGAGTTAGGTTACTAAGCAAGCCGCAAATAGTTACCACAGAACTATTTCTAAAAACCTGGTTGAATGTCAACAGCCTATGGCTATAAGTACTTCAGGAAGAAAGCCAAGATTTTTCTTCAGCGTTGGCAAAAACAAAACAGAACCACCCCACTCCGCTTCCTGATAATACCTTGTTTCCCCCAAAATACGACCTACTCAGAAAGTAAGTCCTAGCTTGATTTTTACATGTGCGCACAATATAAGTCCTACCCCTCAAAACAAGCCCTAATAAAGACCCCGCCCGCTCCAGGGTGCACGGGTAAAAATTAAGCTAGAGTGGGGATGGGGTGGTGGAGGAGCTGCCCTACTACTCACCTTAGGATAGTTGCAGCCAGGCCGCGCATACCTCGGCCCATTTCTTCTGCAGCCAGCAAGGCTTTCCCGAAGGCCTCTGTAGCCGATAACAGAGGTCTGTTATCGAAGGATTCCCTGAAGGCCTCTGACAGTGAAACGTCCGGGGGCGATGCACGCAAGTGAGGTGAATCAGGGGACGACCCCCCCCCAGTGCCTTTTTTGGTGGCAAAAAGAAGTATAAGATGGGGGTCTTATTTTCGAGGAAACATGGTATGTGTTCAAACTTGAGTGCTATTTTCAACAAGACGTAGGTCTGAACAGAGTCTGATAACTATTCCTGTTGGGGTAATGGTGGTGGTTATTTCTTAAGGTAAAGGTTTCCCCTCACCAGTCACGTCTGACTCTTGGGAGTGGTGCTCATCTCTGTTTCTTAGCCAAGGGATCCGGGAGTCTGAAGATGCTTCCGCGGTTATGTGGCCAGCATAATTATAGGTGCACAGAATGCCATTAGCTCCCCACTGAAGTGGTACCTATTTATCCACTCGCATTTGTATGCTTTGTAGCTGCTAGGTCAGCAGGAGCTGCGGTGAGTAATGGGAACTCATCCTGTCATGCGGCATTCGGGTCTCGAACCTAGGATGTCAGCTTTCCAGCTGACAAGCTTAGCATCTTTAACTGCTTAGCCATCATGCCCCTCTTCTTGGGTAACTTCTCGAAATAATTTTGTATTCACCCTAAGTGACCCAGTGAGCTGTTTTTAAATCTATGTTTAAAAAAACCATCTCTATAGATTTGCCATAAGGTCAGTTTTGCTCGGTGGACTAGACTGTGCCATTAATATGTATAACTTTACATTCCTTAAGAGTATATTTCATTTAATTCTATGTAACGTACCTCCAAAGAGACAGCCACGGAATTGTACCACATGCTACAAAGCTGTAGTCCCATCTCTAGCAGGTCACTGCTAATTTGCTACCTTAACTATTTGTTACAGATTTTGAATTAGATTTAATATATGAAGTAGTAATCTTATGCAAGTGGTTTAATTTTCACTAAAGACAGTGAAACTTCATTCTGGATGCTAGTCTCAGATTTTGAGAAATGAGTAGTGATTAGTATTGTCCTATGGGACAATTGTCCTATGGGGGGAAAAAAGCTTTGCAAAATGATAAGTTTACTTTATTACTTAGCACTGCTTTTTTTTTGTCAAAAAGCACTTGAGCCTTGAACTTCCCAGCTGACTAGTTCAGAGTCTTTAACCACCCTGTTGTATGGCATATCTAATGAAATTATTTTTGAAATTCACATTATTTTATCTTTATCATGCCATAAATTTCCATGCCATCCAAACATCAGATTATGAACTTCAAGCTCTAAAAGTCTCTGCTTTCTCAGTGACACCTATGGTTTCATCCAAAACAAAACAGCAGGCAGTAAAATAGAATTGCAAATCCAGTTAACCCAACCCTCCTCCTTCCAAGATTATAGAAAGAAGAGTATTAGAATTAATAAATTCGAATTGTAAGATGGCTGAGATGGGTGCCTATAAAAATCAAATAAATAATGATGTAACGAGAGAGAGAAAGAGAGAGAGAGAGAGAGAGAGAGAGAGAGAGAGAGAGAGAGAGAGAGAGAGAGAGAGAGAAGGAGGCTAAAATGTAATTGTATTTATAACTGTTGTGAAGGATATCAGAAGCCACTGCTTTGTATCTTTTTTCTATTGTTTAACTTATTATTTTTGCTTTCTCTTTGCTTTATTTCTTTTTCTCTTTACTTCTTTACATAAATTTGTAGGAGTTTGTATCTTCTTTTTAAAAGGTTTCATGAATTATTATATAATTTAAAAAAAACAGAGAAGTGAAGTTCAAAGTGCATGTTATTGGGTTTATCTGGAAGAAACAGGCATAAATAACAAATCTGCAAACCAGGTTAAAAACAAGTGACTACAAGGACTCCAGAAGACCAATTTCCTGTGTGGCTTGTATATACAGGACTTTTCTAAGTGAAGGGCCATTAAAGAACTGATGGGAGATTACATATCAGTTTAATTGGTCACAAGTCAAAAATTCAGCTCCGTGACCAATACAGTCAGTGTAAAATGGGCCTGAAGCTATTTAGATTATCTCGTGTTCCAACTTAATTATTTGCAAGTGGCCATAAAAAAAAAACCTCTACTTGGTCACGTAGGCTGTTTCATCATGTTTGTGGGTTTGCTGACAGTTGCTAGAAGAATTCTGTTAGATGCTCTGGACGACTCAGCTCCAAATGACTCCAACGAAACAAAACTTTA
Source organism: Natrix helvetica (assembly GCF_964273705.1). Lineage (NCBI taxonomy): Eukaryota > Metazoa > Chordata > Lepidosauria > Squamata > Natricidae > Natrix > Natrix helvetica. The sequence continues at coordinate 14,790,285 of NC_138558.1, forward strand.
AGTGTAACAAACATTGGATGATTAGGGCCACGAGTAAACATTTTGGTTTGGCCTTAATGACAAGCAATGACTTAAAATACTTTAAGCCATATCATGCATGGGGAAAGAGTCTCCCTCCCTCTGTGTGTGTGTGTGTGTGTGTGTGTGTGAGAGAGAGAGAGAGAGAGAGAGAGAGAGAGAGAGAGAGAGAGAGAGAGAGAGAAAGAGAGAGAGAGAGAAAGAGAGAAGGAATACAAGAGAGAACAAGCATTAATGTTTTTAAAATGTGTTAAGCCAGGGCATATCCTACTATTTTTATGTATTTTCTGTCTCTAAAAGATTTGGGGACTGTAATTTTTACCCTACACAAGGTAATAATAAACTGGAGAGCCAGTTTGGTGCGATGGTCTAGAAACAAGGAGACAGTGAATTTTAATCTTGCTTTTAGCATCAGAGGCAGCTGGGTGATTTTGGGTCAGTTACTCTCTCAGTGCAACCCATCTCACAAGGTTGTTGTGGGGTAAACAGAAGGGCGAGGAAGGAGTGTTATGTATGTTTGCTATGCTGAGTTACTTATAAAGTAATAAAGGCAGGATAAAAATCTAATAAATACATGATACTTCAATTGTATTGTATTAATGAATGATTAACCATTGGACCTAACTAATAATCATGACAACAAAAATTTTCTTTCATACGCAGCAATCTGTTGGCATTATAAAAGCAATTATGCTATGTTTACCATCATGAGTTTCAAAGCATGACTGATGTTATAGCAACGCCAAGTTTGATAAGAGTAAGAATATTTTCCTCGGAAGAAGAAAAGAGAAGAAACCATATGCTAAACTCTTTCTGGGGCCTGTTTTGTCATAACAGCTTACTCCTTTTCTCATCAGTTCCTTAAGATAAATGATAAGCCTCTGGAGGATTTCAGGAGGGCACTATTCCAATGTGCAAACAGGGTGATTAAATGTTCTGCTATACAAAAGAATTCCCTTGCGCAATGCACATACTTTTATCTACTTAAATTTATTAGCTGCTGGAATCTGCCAAGGAAAAGATTAAAATCAGAAACCCTGACAAATAGTTTTCTGTGGGATAGATATTTCATTAAGTGAATTTTCACCTAATGTTTTGAAACACTTCTGTCCTGGCGCTAGGCCAGAAGTCTCCACACTTAGCAACTTTAAGAGTGTGGACTTCAGCTCCCAGAATTCCCCAGCCAGCCATGCTGAGGGAGCTGAGGGCCATGCTTCAATTGAGGGATTCTGGGAGTTGACGTCCATAGTTTTTAATTTGGAGACCCCCTGCCACTAGGTCATAGATTCCTCCACTGCAGAGATCCAAAAGCTTCAGATATGGATGATCTTCAACATCCAGAACCACCAATGGGGAGGGAATGGCATGACCTACAACAGTGTTGGCGAACCTTTTGGGCACTGAGTGCCGAAACGGGAGCCTGGGCGTGCGCTAGAAACCAGAAGAGCAGCCACCCGATGAGCATGCGCATGCCGCGCAGCTGCTCTTCCAATTTCCGCATGCCATCTGGTCTTCCGGTTTCTGGCACACATGTGTGCACAAAGACCAGCTGGCTTGGTGCACACGCACACACTGGAAACCGGAAGAGCAGCTGCCCGGTGCGCATATGCGTACTAGGAAGATGATCTTCCAGTTTCTCATGTGCACCGACCAGCTGGTCAGCACACAGACCAGAAACTGGAAGACCAGGTGGCGCACTGGAAATTGGAAGAGCAACCACCCGGCGCTCCAGTGCACATTAAGACCAGCTGGCTGGTGCGCTGGAACCCTGAAGAGCAACACGCGACAGCTCGCGTGCCCATAAAGATGGCTCTGCGTGACACTTCCAGCATGCATGCCATAGGTTCGTCATCATGGACCTACGAGATCAACCTCATCTGAAAGGGGGCATAGCGAGAGTTCAGATAAATTTGGGGAGCAATGGGTTTCTGACAGAAATCTGAACTGTTCTGCACCATACTGTCTCTCAGCTCAAATATAGTTTAATGCCAAAGTTAATAGCAGTTAATAATAAACAAAAAGTTAATCTAAGAGAGTTTTAAGAGAAACATCCATTTACAAAACAAAACAGGAAGACTGCTTCCTGAACACATGGCACTCCCACTGACCTCTAAGCTAAACATTTCACTACAAAAAAAAAAGGCAAATGAAGATTTTTTCAGCACAGAAAAGCTACTAAGCGTATTTCATATATTTTGAAATAAGTTTTCAGCTGAAGGCTGATAAACAGGCGCTTTGTGTACATTGGTCAGGATTGTCAAGCAATTAAAAAGAAAGATATGCTTTGCACAAACCAAAGTTATTCATTTAAAAAAAACCAACCAACCAAATTAATACAGTCAAAATGAAGGTTTTTGGAGAATATGATTATTGCAAAACAGAATCTGGTTTGTTGGTCAATCTCTGAATTTTTCTTACTGCTCTAAAGGAAATGTACGCAGGCAATTTTTAATGTATTTTTTCTTACCCTAACATTCAAAAGCTCAAAAAATTATGTAAGAAGCAATATTAACTTTGCATCACTTTCTTCTTTTTTCAGATTACAATCTTTATGTGTCATATTTAAAGAAGGCAAAGGAACATGCTCTACTAAGTATGCTTGTAAATTCAGCCTGGCCATCACGTTAAGCAATTATTAATGTGTTTACAAACTTATAAACTATCTTTTAAACTACCTTTTTATATAGTTTACTATACTATATTCTATTTTGTACAAACTTTTACTCCCAATGTCAATTACACACAAGAGAAGAAACAATTGTTCTGAGTTAAATAATCACAAATAACCTCAAGGCAACTTAGAGAAGAAACAGTTGGCAAGAAAGATCAACAGAGTAATATTTCATAGAGCAAACACTTGTTCCTAGCCGCCTGCTCTGCTTGCAGTATAATGTTACATCATAATAAATTGCACTTCACTTTTGGACATGTGTACTGAACACTGCTTAATTAAAAGATAATTTATTTCTATCTAACTGTATCTAACCCCGAAGGAGAAAACACCTGTAGACTTGGGAAAAAAAGGAGCAAAAAAGGAGAAAAATGTGCATTCTTTGCTTCTTGTAAAAACTGTTTTTCTTCCCCAAACTTAAAACTCTGTATTTAGGTTCATACAAACGCACACTAGTTCTACCTATAGAATTAAGGTGAACTTTCCTGACAGTGAGAACAATTAACCAGTGGAAGGTTTGAATTCAGAAGTTGTGAGTGCTCCATCACTGGAGGTTTTTGAGAAGAAATTGGATGGGCAGTCACTTGTCTGGAATGGTAGGGTCTCCTGCTTGAGCAGGGGGCTGGACTAGAAGACCTCCGAGGTCCCTACCAGCACTGTTATTTTGTTATTCTGTAAAATATCATTTATATTTATTAATAGGAAAAGCCAAACAACCGTATTTCTACAAATCCAGTAAACAAGACAGGAAATAAGAAGCAATCGATAACAACAGGAGTAGCAAAACATCTGTAACAGCAGCCTCAACCCAATATGACCTTGTTTAGGAGCCAATTCCATTTAGCATACAGTAGTATAGGACTACCGTACACAATTAAACCAACACATCGAAACGACCAAAGATCAAGGGGACAGTTCATGCAGAAAGGGACAGTTCAAACTCCCAACAAAACTTTTTTTTTTGGCCTGATAACGTATTTCAGAGCGGAAGAAGCTTCTCGTGGGAGAAGCGAAACGCCTTGAAAGAAAAACCAGAAAGTCCACTTGCCTCTTGGGGGAAAAAAAGCACCTTTGGGACTTTTTATTATTGTTGTTGTTGTTCCAAAACCATTTTTTGCTAAAGATTGAGAGCAGAGGCTTTTACACAGAATAGAGAAAAATATTTTGCAGGCAGCTTGGCGAGGGCTTTGCATCCACACCCGTCTTCAAAACGGACAGAAAACCCAAAAAAGTTTAAGGCTCCTTTTTTTTTTTTTTTTTTACCTTTGCAGAGAGACGGTCTCCAAAGCCATGCCGGAAAAAAATGCACTGTGAGAGCGAGCGCGAGCGAGCTGTTCCTTGGAGCTTTTTGATTCCTTCCGCCTCTTGCAGCGGAGCGGGCTGCTCCTCCACCACACCCCTCCGCACGATCGCCTTTGCCCGCAGGCACCAGCCGCCTGTCAAGACCTCCCTGCAAAGGAAAACCAGCTGGCTTCGCCTTCCTGCTCCGTCGATCGGCTGCCAGGGTCAGGCGCGCACGCCTGGGACCAAGCCTCGACTGGGCGGCTTGTCTTGCGCAGGAGCGCGGAGACGGCGCCAGGTACCAGCCGGCAGCAGGAGGCTTCCCCCTTTTCTGGCCGCGGCGATACCGCGCTCTCACCGCTCCGCTCCTCTTTCAACTCCAGCCTCCTGCAGTCAATTAGCTGCCGCAACCGGGGACAGCCGGTTCAGCCGATCCGCTCCCCCGAGTAACTTGAAACTTTTCCTTCGCCCGCTTGTCAGTGCGGCCAATCGTAGATTGGGGCTCCGGAGCTGGAGAGGGAAGGCGGGACGGTCCTCCCCTTCCTCCGCCCCCTTTTTTTTGGAGGCGTGGGGACTGCAGAAACCACCACCCCCGGGCACAGCTAGAGGGGTTGGATTTGCAACTAGGCGCCCGCTGCTATTTCCATCGGTCCTTCGGTTTAACCCGCGTCGCCTTTCTTGGAGGGTTCAAGGAGGCGCGTGTGGATGTGTGTCACACACACGCGTGTGGTGGGGCTATGAAACAGTTTGGCCCAAGGGGGGGGAGATTAAGGGGTGTTCTAAATCCAGCTCTCCCTTGTCCCCCCCACCGCCCGGTCTCCGAATCGTTAAGCACTCTGCCCCGCTCCCGAAATCGTGGGCAGTGGATTGTGGTTACTGTAGTCCAGCCCTCTCCCATAAAACCCCCGTGCTCTCAGGAGGGCGCCGCAGCCATCCCCGGGGGAAGAGGGCGTGATTATGCAACGGCAAAGAGAACTCGGGGCGTGGGGAGCATAGAATCATCAGGTTGGAAGGGACCTTTGAGGTCGTCTAGTCCAACCCCCTGCACAGGCAGGAGACCCTAAAAAACAAAGCCATTTGTTCTATGGTTCTGCCGTTTGTTCTGTGCAAGGGCTTTCCTCGGTATGGGGGGGGGGAAATCTTTGCTGCCCAAAAGAACCCATTCTACCATGGGGAAGAAGCCGCAGACCACTGTCCCACCCAGCTGCGTTTGGATTCAAGGGCGCCTGGGCGCATCGGGACTGCAGGCGGCTGGTCAGCCTGTTGCATGGCGCGAGGAGGGGGGAAAATCTCCTGCCCTCCTCCTGGAGATGATTGATTCAAGTGAAAGAGGGCAGAAAATGGAAATCCCCCCCCCCAAAAAAAATCCTGCCGCCTTGGGTCCAAAGTTCTTAGCTAGCCGCTTTGGGCCGAAGGAGGAGAGCATCCCACACGCTTCCCATTCAAAGAGGTGTCTTTGCGCGCCGCGGGACTTTTGCCACAAGCCAATTGACATCACGTCAAGCACGTTGCTCTCATTCCCCGGCGGGGAGGAGGGAGAGAGGCCGGAGGAAACAGATGTGATGAGGGCACGCATCACACATAACAGCCTGTCTCCCTTCGCTGCCTTCGCGCCTTAGGTATCAAGCGGGGCTGGCCGTGAGGCGAGTTGTGACGCTCCTGTTCGAAAAGCCACATTTGAAACTTTCCAACTTTCCTCCCCTAGCAGATCAAAACTAGCTGGATAAAGACAATTTCAAAAATAATAATCTAATTCATGATACAATCCGGCTACACGCCCATATTAACAATAAATCACTCCATTACCTGTTGGTTTTAATGTGTTTTTCATTACTGGCCCTTTCCCCTTTTGTATCCTTTTGCCATTAATTTTCTATGGAAATAGTGTGACCGTTTCTGGGTTTTGCAGAGGATGGCAAACAGAATAAGTAAACCCAAGATAAAAAATATCTAATAATAGATATTTTACAAACCTAAATAGAAGTTTAACATTCAAAAGTTGTAGATTTCTCGAAAAAGCATGTATACCCCAAAACAGGCCCTATTAATGGGCCAAATAAATTTTTAGTTATGTATTAATTTTTATGCCACTTTTAATACTTTGTAAGTAACTCAAGGCTAACGCTCTACTCTTTCCTCCTATTTTGCTAACAACAACAGTCTTGTGAGGTGGGTTGGGCTGAGAGAGTGACTGGCCCAAAGTCACCCAGTCTGTTGAAGGGGAACTAGAATTCAGTCTCCTGGTTTCTAGCCAGCACCGACAATAGTCACTCTATTGTCTTTTGTGAAATGAGTTCACTACGTGTATTTGAGCATTGGGCAATACACTTCTAGTGTAGGTTTAGATTTTGTTTGCCAACAGGAGGAAAATTCCAACCTTGTAGTCCTCGGTTGAAGCACCTAGACGTTCAATGACGCTCTAAAACAGGGGTGTCAAACTCGGCCTGTGGAACCACCCTGAAAACAGTGAAAGACTGGCCCGCGGTGCAGGGGTGGGTTCTAGCTGGTGCTACTATCGGTTTGCTCGTGGGTGTGTTTTGCGCGCATTGGATGCATGCTGTGCGCGCATGGCACAGTTCAATAGAAATTGTTCTGTACATGCAGAGCTCCCCAAAAAGATGGTGGCGGCAACCGGGAACCGGTTCGGGGGACGCGGCCAGCCTGGGTCGCTGCCAGTTCTGCAGCCCAGGCCGGCATACCACTACTGCTCCCACCATCTCGGGGCTCCATTTTGGCTGGCAGAGGGCTCAGGAGGCCGTCATGATTGAAAACAGAGCTCGGGAGCCCGTTTCCACTGGGAGAGTGCTCAGGCCACCACAGGTGCCCCCAACACGAGTGATGTCAAGCTGGCCTCACCCACCCTAGCCACGCCCACTCTGCCCCCCACCCGAGATCAAACACAACCCTGATGCAGCCCTCAATGAAATCAAGTTTGATGCTTTTATAAGGATCAAATGACCAGCTGTCTGAAAGGAATATAAATCCTTCCATTCCCCACTGTCTTGACCCAGCTGAAAAATCTCTTGGATGAGATTCAAAGGAAAAACAAGGAAGTCCAGTTGCCTCCCGAAAAAGCACCTTTGGGATAACGATGGCCTGGATGACTGAGAATCTCTACAGACTTTGTTCATTTAATGACCATTCAAAGTTACAATGGCACTGAAAAAAGTGACTTATGATTGCTTTTCATACCCAACAACTGTTGCATCACCATGGTTACGTGTTCAAAATTCAGATTCTTGGCCACTGACTCATATTTATGATGGTTGAAGTGCCCTGTGATCACCATTTGTGACCTCCTGACAAGCAAAGTCAGATTCACTTTACAACCGTGTTACTAACTTAACAACTGCAGAGATTCATTTAACTGTGGCAAGGAAGGTCATAAAACGCGGCAAAATTCACTTAACAAACATGTCACTTAGCCACAGAAATTTTGGACTCAATTAAAGGCCATAAGTCAAGGACTCCTTGACTTTGCCATTTTGATATGGGATAAATATGGGAAATGTGTGGGAAAGGCTTACTTTTAGCTATCCCTTTCAGTAAATTATTTCCTTCTTAAGTCTAAGTTAGTGTGTTATGCTTAGCAACTGTTTGTTCAACAATAGCTTAATAAATAATTCCTGACAATGGAGTCACATATACCACTAAACAAAATATTCCTGTCACAAGACACACATCCTGCTACACGATAAATCAGTCAACTGATCTCCAACCCTACTATGGCTCAGAAGACTGGGAAAATCCAGTGAGTCAACTATTATTTCTGCATGCGCATACAACCTTAGCAGTCACTGCGTTTGTTTGCTTGCTTGCATCCTCAGTTTAAAATCTGCTGGTGAGATCTTGTAGGTCTACATGCATTCCTGGAAAAACTAAGATGCCATGTTTTGAAGGAGGAAAAGAAAGTGGAATTGCTCCACTAGGACCAACAGCCCAGATGGCAGATGAAATCACATTAACGGGGGCCTTTCCCATGAGTTTGACAGTTCTATGAAGCTTAGGAAGCGTTCATATTTTCATATTATTTAACCCCCTAAAATATAGGCAGTCCTTGATTTACAACCATAATCGATACCTAAAGTATGACTGTAAGTCATGGTGGACGTTAAGCAGGTTACTATGTGGGCCTGACTGATTTTACGACATTTTTGCGGCAGTTATTAAGCAAATGCTGCAGTCATTATGCAAACATTGCGGTCATTAAATAAACCCATTATATACCACGGGCATTTTTTTTTTTTTGCTGGGAACCAGAAATAAACTTAAATTTCCAGCAAAAAATGCCCCCAAAATTGCAGTCACACAACTGTGAGATTCTGCAAAAAGCCGTAAAAACAGATCAGTTATCTACCACCCAAAATGAGATCATGTGCTGGGGAAGCTGTCAGAATTTCCAAACTGATCCTAAGTAGTTCTGGATAGATCCACCGTAATTTCGAATAATCACGAAGTAACCAGTTATAAATTGAGGACTACCTGTACATCTCTATGCAACATTTATACTTGGTAATGGCCTATGGATATGAAAACATGTTGGGAATTAATTTTAAAAGATGTAAGAATAAAGCAAGGGTGGGGAAGGATGCTGGCTTAGGAATTCTGGGAGTTGAAGTCCACAAGTCACTAAAGGGGTCATTGTTTCTCACTCTTGGGATGAAGATTCTTGGTGAATACGTAGACATGTCATTGGCAACCAATACAAAAATAATTTCCCACAGGCTTCTTTCTGGATGTGTTTTCAGTTGTTCCTTTTAAACTACAATTCTGATATTTCCTAGTGGCATCTCATTTAAATAATAATCCTACCTAATGATCATTTGGAGAGAACGTGAGAACATATCACATGTAGGATCTTGAAGTAGCATTGCTGGAAACCAAACTTAGAGCCATAGATAGCCAAATATTTCCAGGACACAAAGAGAGTAGAGTCATACTTTAACCTCAAAAATGTGCCCGATGATCAAGCTATCATTAATTAAAATAATATATCTATCTGTTCATTTATTGAATATATCTGTATTCATATGTCTCTGTATGTATCAGTGAATATGTTTTTCTTTCTTACTAGTTTTCTTTTTTACACTGACATGTATTTTTAATTGAATGCAACTGAGCACATATTTAATTTATACTGATTTGTACTGCTGATGACAAGGAAGGCCCTGCTAATGATTTATATTTTCACCAAATATTAATAAAGTCTGGTTTATAAAAGGATTTTGTGGCCCTGAAAAGCAGGGCATTCCTATCCATCTGCAACCACTCAAAATTATATCAGTCCAGATTAAGACTAGAGATGATAGGTCACTTTATTAAACTAACAAGTATCATCTTCTACAATAATAAGGAATCAGATAGGCAAGTTTGCTTTCTTGTCTTTCCCCCCCGATATCCATTAAAGCATGTTAAGTTCTTTAAAATGTAAGCACCTTTATTGCCAAATTTGTTACACTAAGCAAACCTTTATCTCTCCAATCTTGGAATTTGCTCTACGTGGCAATATTTTAAGACAGAACTTAAACATTTACTTTTCTTTATTGCACAAGCCTCGGTGTATCCAGAACGAGCCAGTCATCACGATTTATCGAAAAAAGAAGGAAAGAAGGAATTTTCCATCTAATCAAAAACAGATCAAGCCCTGAAAACGCATCTGCAGTTTCCCCCCTCCCCAAGACATCTATCCATTATAAAAAAAAAAAAAACGTGAGATCTAAAAATGACAGGGCATTAAATATCACACAAATCTTCTTCTTATTTTCCTAGCTTATTCTTTCACATGAGTGCTAAGATTTGGATGTTATGCAATTATTTTCTCTATTCCTTTTAAGATTCTTTTCATGGAATCCCATAGATTAGGTTCCAATTGTGTGGAATCAAAAGCTCTGGGTCAAAAGACCAAGGAACAATGTGGTTTGTTTGCTTTGGGTTTATTGCAATGCTTGGATCCACCCATTATGGTTTGGCGTTACGGGCGAATCGGGCTACTGCTTATTTTTCACTCTGATCTATATCACCCATTTCTTTTTTCTTTCTTTCTATAATATCTGACAAGAAGGGAAGTGTGATTTATTGAAATCAGTTGTAGATTAACTAGGAGTTTCTGCAGGAGATGGTCAACAAGTCCATACATGTATTCATTGTACACATACTCAGTGGTGGGATTCAATTTTTTTACTACTGGTTCTGTGGCTGTGGCTTGGTGGGTGTGGTATGGCTTGGTGGGTGTGGCAGAGGAAGGATACTGTAAAATCTCCATTCCCTCCCCACTCCAGGGGAAGCTTACTGCAAAATCCCCATTTCCTCCCGATCAGCTGGGACTCGGGAGGCAGAGAATAGATGGGGGGGGGGGGGGGGGCTGGTCAGAGGTGATATTTACCGGTTCTCCGAACCACTCAACATTTCTGCTACCGGTTCTCCAGGACTGGCCAGAACCTTCTGAATACCACCTCTGGACTGCGTATCTTCTGACCCATCCACTGGGATTATCAAGTTTGCAGATGATACCATCATATTGGGCCGGCACAAAGTGCAACATGTTCATATCGGTGCAATATATTATAATGTAACGTTACACACATGTATGTATGGAAGACTGAGTGTTTGTTAGTATGATTTACTGGGTTAGGAATTTTCTTTCTTTCCCTGTGAGTTATTGAGATGTATTTGGGTTGGAGAGGGGTGCACTAAAGGAGGCTCAGCCAACTTCATTGTATACATGTTATGCATTGGCCATTGGTAGGATGATCACAATTTTATAAGTAAAGTTCCTCACCTCCATTTCAATGCACATGATTACGCAGGTAAAAAGGTCCAGGAAAGGAGTCTTTTCTGCCCTGACCGCCATCCTCTGGAATATTGTGCCTCCCCCCTCATGAGATCTGTGCCCACATATTTGCACTGAAGTGTATAAGTAGTCTGCCCCCCCCCCCCCCCCCGGGAAAACATCATTCTGGAGGTAGTTGGTTAACAGAGTAATAAAAGACGCGACCTGCTGTAACTGGGTATCTGGCTGCCTTCCTTCCCATCTTTGTCAATTTTAAATCAATATTAATGTTTCTATTTATTGTTTTAATTTTGAATGTTTCATGCTGGTTTTTTAATGCTTGTGAGCTGCCTAGGGTCGCCTCCAGGCTACATGGTTGGCATTTAAAATAGATAGATGGACGGATGGATGGGAGGATGAATCAGTGGTGGGTTCCGGATCCCGTTGCAACTGGTACGTTGCAACGGGGCCAGGTGTCCACCACATGAACGCGCGCACCACGCACATATGTACTTACTGCCTGCGACACTCTGCAATGCTTCAGCTGCTCGGCAGAGCGTCGCACAGGCGCCGTACGCTCCGAGCGCAGAAGCCCCCAAAACCTCAAATACTAGTAAGGAGCGTGGGCGGGTGGGCCCTCCGAAGCACCGTACCAGAACGGTACCTGGTGCTCCCGGCAGGCACCGGCGAGCCCTTACCGGGGCATACCAGTCGTAACCCACCACTGATGAATGGATGGGGCTCCAATTGTGATGCTGTCCTGTTAAAACTGAAGATTGGAAATAATATTCTGATCCTGATATTTGCCTATCTAGACAGATTTTTAAAAAAAGTTTCACATTTCCTATGTCTTTAGAAGAATGAAGAGAGAAATTGCATAATTTTCCATTATATCTGAACTACAAGTGGAAGCTCAAGTTTCTAAAGTCTCAGAGTAATAACTGTAATAAGTGGACTAGCCTATTTCAGAAACTGCAGCATGCTTACATTTCTGTACTTATCCAAACAACTTTGGCAATTCCATGAGACTTGATTAAGAAGTGAATAAATTAATAGGTCATAACTGTAACTTGGTATATACCACTATGTAAAATTACAAATGAAAGTCAGCATTTGTTAGTTTGTAACTCAGTAACTATTGTAATTTCCTATCCAAATCTCTGATGATGGCAAATTACAAATTACATACTTTGTTTTTACAAAGTATGAAACGTACAATACAAATGGTGAGAAATCCAATCTCAAATTTGTATTAAAAGTGGTTTTAAAAATGGTGGTGGTGGTGGGAATGCATTGTCTGAGTTAAAAAATTATTTTGGCACGGAAATGCTTGCGAAAACACTTGTAAAGGTATGTGGATAAGGCCAATATACAGTTTAATGGATAGAGAACACTAGATTTAATTGAATCAGAAAGTCAACAATTCCCTAATGAAGCCCACATTGTAGCCTCCCAGCTAGTGCCTCTTCTAGACTCTCTGTGATAATGTGAAATGATTTATAAATCTGCAAATTGAAGAAAAACATGCAACTTTTATTCGTTATTAACTGCCAATTGAAGGTTTACTAATGTAAAATTTTTAGTGGAGAAATTTGTAGGATCCAATCTCGGGCTGGAATCCATCCTCGGGGAAAATACTATGCACAAAATAGTCCAGTGCACACACACACACACAGGTTCCTTGAGGATGGGCTCCAGCACGCGTCCAAAAGCTTGGAACACTAAACATCTGATCCTGGTGACTGACCCAGATTTTATGCTGCGACATTATCCTGGGACACGTACATTTGCCGTTATTCGCGGTAAAAAATTATGTAATGGTGGGATTAAAATAATTTAACAACCAGTTCTCTACCCTAATGACTGGCTGGGTGGGTGTGGCCATGGTTAGCGTGGTCAAGGAGGGGCGGCAGCACTCGACCTCCTGCACCCCCCTGGGAGCAAAAATCGGCTGCGGGAGATGGACGACTCCTGGAAGGAGCAGGACAGGAAGGAGCGGGGCCAGCCAGCAATTTAACAACCGGTTCGTCGAACCGGCTGAATCCCACCACTGAATTTATGCTTCTAAACTAGCTTTGATTCAAAACCATACACCCTGCGGGGCCTTTCACACCAACCATCCCCACCCACTGTCTATATTTTTTGACTAGAGAATCAAAGGGTTGCAATTTTCCAAATCAATGGGGAAAAAAAAAGAAAGGACTGCACACGTTGACAGATGCCGGCCTCCCTTATGAACTTATCCAAAGAAAATTATTAGTCATCTGCATATAAGTAGGTCAGGAGTTCATTTATACACTTGAACTAAATTACTGAAAAAGTAGGATGACAATTAAATCAGAACGCCTGGAACAGACTTTCTTTTAAATAATGTTCTTTTAGTTCAGAAGCTATAATTGTTAACATTTTTAGAGTCCGGGGTATCACCCTTATTTCAGGAAGAATGTCTATATCTCCACTGATTTCACTCAGCAATTGCAATACGTAGGTTTTACTTTTATTTGCACAAGAATGTACAACTGCTGTGTTGCACATTAAACTACATGACTTTTATTTAGTCATTCCTTGCCTTCTCTGTTTTTCTGCACTGACTTATAACAGCATGGAACTTACAAGGAACAATTCTGTCTTTATTTAGAATAGGGGCAATACTGCCCCCCCCCACTTTGACACGCTTTCACAGGCCCTGAATGGTTGGTTTTTCCAATGGGCCTGGGAACCCCAGTGTGGGATGGAGTCCATCAAATGTCTCATTTGATTGTTGATCAGGAAGGTTGTTTTTTTTTAAATTCTTTTTATATTGGTTTTTAAAATCTTTGTAAGTTGCCCTAAATCACTGAGATTGACTTGGCGGCCATATAAATTTTCGCTCAATCAGACTAGAGCTGGAAGGGACCTTGGAGGTCTTCTAGTCCAACACCCTGCTCAAGTAGGAGACCCTATACCATTTCAGACAAGTGGTTGTCTAGTCTCTTCTTAAAAACCTCGACTCATGGAGCACCCACAACTTCTGGAGGCAAGCTGTTCCACTGGTTAATAGTTCCCACTGTTAGGAAATTTCTCCTTAATTCCAGGATGCTTTTCTCCTTGATTAGTTTCCGTCCAATATTTTTTGTCTTGCCTTCAGGTGCTTTGGAAAATAAATTGTGGCAACCCAGCAGGTTCCGACAGGTTCTGGAGAACCGGTAGCGGAAATTTTGAATAGTTCGGAGAACCGGCAAATACTACCTCTGGCTGGCCCCAGAGTGAGGTGGGAATGGAGATTTTGCAATATCCTTCCTCTGCCATGCCCACCAAGCCACGCCCACAGAACCTGTAGTAAAACAATTTGAATTTCACCACTGTGGCAACCCCAAAAATATTGGAATACTACTATCATGTCAACCCTTTTTTCTCTAGACTAGCCAAACCCAAATTCTGCAACTGTTCACCTTAATTGCTCTTCTTTGCACCTTTTCCCAAAGTCTCAACATCTTTTTTCTAATGTGGTGACCAAAACTGCATGTAATGTTGCTGGTGTGGCTTTACAAAGGCTTTATAAAGGAGTACTAATACTTCACATTATTGATTCTACGCCTCTGTTTATGTAACAAAGGATTGTATTAGCTTTTTTGGCTGCTCCAGCACACTGCTGTTTGTATTTAATCTGTATTTGTTTTTATTTGTGTTAATTTTTTTTTTAAAAAATAAAAATATAAGCAGCAAAAGCAGCTGGAATTCAGAACTATTGATTATATTGCACATTTGCCTGAATCTGATTGACTTAGGGTTCAGGGATTAATGATATTTCTTCTTGGGCTAGCAAACTCAATTTCTCTTCTCTTTTCTGGAAACGGATTTAAATATTCAAAACTGTGCCATCGGGAAAAGAATACAGAACGGTCCATTTGGCTCTTTCTCTTCCTGTGGCATCTCAACACTGGTATTTATATTAGAAATAAAATACCCACATTTTCATTTTCAGAGTCTGTAACTTGAGGTTTAAGTGACCTCAATAATTTACTGAGAGGCAATGCAACATCCAAGGATCCCAGAACGCTGTCAGAACTGAAGAGATTCCCCCAACACCTCTCACCTTTTTAAAGAAAAAGGCCACACGATCACAAAACCTTGGCTGAGGACTTTTGACTCTCAAGAGGACAAAGCGTAAATCTGCTGAAATGTCACGAACCTTTAGCAGCCTCATATAAGCGCATATCTTTTGAGATTTGAGTTAGCTTTGCGAGGGAGACAAAGGTTCAAAACTTTGGTTCAAAGTAATTTTTTCGTACCTTTGGGTCAATCCTAGGGATTTCACCATATATTACATGCAGGGAGGGGTGGGCTTCAAAAATTTCACCAATGGGTTCTCTGCCCAGTTGCTGGGTGGGCATGGCCTTGTCAGCCTCCTGCACCACGGGGCGGTGGGGGGGGGGCTTTCTCGAGCCTCTGGCAGGGCGAAAACTGGCTCCCCCGGACTCCAAAGGCCAGAAATGGGCAGCCTTCTAGAACCTCCGGGAGGCCGATTTCCCTCCTCCCTCTCTGAGCCTCCGTGCAGGCCCTGCACTTACAATACAATACAATAGTAGAGTTGGAAGGGACCTTGGAGGTCTTCTAGTCCAACCCCCTGCCTAGGCAGGAAACTCTATACCGTTTCAGACAAATGGCTATCCAACATCTTCTTAAAGACTTCCAGTGTTGGGGCATTCACAACTTCTGGAGGCAAGTTGTTCCACTGATTAATTGTTCTAACTGTCAGGAAATTTCTCCTCAGTTCTAAGTTGCTTCTCTCCTTGATTAGTTTCCACCCATTGCTTCTTGTCCTGCCCTCAGGTGCCTTGGAGAATAGTTTGACTCCCTCTTCTTTGTGGCAACCCCTGAGATATTGGAACACTGCTATCATGTCTCCCCTAGTCCTTCTTTCTATTAAACTAGACGTACCCAGTTCCTGCAACCGTTCTTCATATGTTTTAGTCTCCAGTCCCCTAATCATCTTTGTTGCTCTTCTCTGCACTCTCTCCAGAGTCTCCACATCTTTTCTACATCGTGGCGACCAGAACTGAATGCAGTATTCCAAGTGTGGCCTTGCCTTGCATTCAAAATGGGCTGCGTGGAGACTCCTGAGAGGAGTGGGGTGGGGCTGGGTGGGAGGGAGGAGCCAGCCAGGAGTGGGATTTGGAGGTTCTCTGAACTGGCCATAATGTTAGCTAGAGGTGCTCCGGAACCTGGGCGAACCCGTAGCAGCCCACCCTGGATTACAAGTGCTGCCAAAACCTGCTCTAGAGAAGCACTGTTAGTCAATATACCAATGATCTGACTCAGGTTCACCAGCAAGATGCACAATCAGGATTTAAACCAAGAACATTTCAGATACAAGGTAAGTGTTTTATTGCTGAGTTACAGCCCCATCCATGTTATTCAGAAATTACACTGAACCTTTTATGTAGAAGTACAGAGAACAGAGACCTTCTATGAGCTGAGCATGGAAGTTCCCATCTTTTCCTTACATTGTAAAATTATGAAAAATCACATGCATATGCCTTTCCCTACTTTGACCTTGTAACTAGGGGTGAGGAGAAACACAGGATATGACAATATACACATCATCTCCTGTTGACAAGTGAGGGAGAAAGAGGAGAGTTGCTGGGTCTGGTGGCAGCTGATAACATAGGCTGTGTAGGACTTGTCCTTTCTACAGGTACAAAGTAGCAAACAAAACATGTCCAGATATCACGCTGGCTCAGAGTCATCTTTTAAAGCAGGGGTGTCAAACTCAATTTCATTGAGGGCCGCATCAGGGTTGACCTCAGGAAGGGTGGGCGTGGCCAGGATGGACGTGGTCAACTTGACATCACTCGTGTGGGGGGCACCTGTGGTGGCCAAGTGCTAAGGCAGGACTTCCCTCAGACCCTCCCTCCCTCTCATTATAACCTTCCTTCCTTTCTTCTTTCCTTCCTCCCTCCCTCTTCTTCTTTTACCTTCCCTCTTCATTCTCCTTTCTTCTTCCTTCCCCTCTTCCCCTTTCCCCCCTTCCCTGCTCTCTTCCCATTGTCCCTTCTTTTTCTTTGTCTTTCCTCTTTCCCTTTCTCCTTTCCTGTCCCTTCTTGGATGCTCAAATGCAAAAGGGCAAACATTTCTCTTTTTGTTTTGGTTTTAGTTTAGTTTTGCTAGCCCTCTGCCAGTGAAAACAGGGGGGCAGGGGGGGCACCTTAGGCATAAAAGCCTACTGGGTCACTTCAGGCCAGCTTTCTCAGCCCAAAGAGTTATTGTTGTGAGACAAATAGGAAGAGGAAGGAGTATTAGGTATGTTTTTAGATTTGAGTTACTTATATGGTAAAGGTTCCCCTTGCACATATGTGCTGTTCATTCGCGACTGTTCTGTTTCAAAGCCTGAAGAGCCAGCGCTATCCGAAGACGTCTCAGTGGTGATGTGGCCAGCATGACAAAACGCCGAAGGCACACAGAATACTGTTACTTTCCCATCAAAGGTAGTTCCTATTTTTCTACTTGCATTTTTATATGCTTTCAAATTGCTAGGTTGGCAGAAGCCAGGACAAGTAACAGGAGCTCACTCCATTATGCGGCGCTAGGGATTCAAACCGCCAAACTGCCGACGTGTCCTTCTTTACTTATAAATAAAGGTGAAATAAAATTCGAATAAATAAATGAATAAAAGTAAGGAAGATTTAGCTGCTTTTAATTCTGGACACAAGGAGATACATGTGTTTTAGAGTAAGGCAGGACCACAATTGGGAAGGGACAATGTGTAAGCATTGCCGCCAGAATGAACAGGTGGAAGATACCCACTTTAGTGTCTCCTGTCTGCGTTGTAGAAAACAGGATAACCAGTGACAGACTCTTCTTTTAAAGAGAGAGAGTAACTACTCAGGATAAAGTGGTGGCAGGGCTGGGACAAGGGTGGGGAGAAGGGGAAAAGACACAATGACAATTTCTCCAAGGTTTGCTGCTTTACGATATTGTTTGGTGACCCAACAGATTTTACTCCTTGTAGTTATGCAAGTTTCAAAAATGAAGAGCTGTATTTTACTGAATATTAATGCAATTACCTTTGGTACAGTGTAGTTACAATGCTACACACACGCACACACGATTAATACATCATTAACTGCTTTTTTTTTGGTCCCCTGTTTGTTAGCAACTCTTTCATCTTCTCAATTTGGAAAATAACCCTTAATACCTTTTTTTCATTGTTTGGAGCATGCGACGAAAGAATTCAATTACAGGTTGTTGCCTGAACATGTCAAATTGCTTTAAAAACATCAAGCCAATGTAATTCTGTAGTCCAACCGCACCAGAGGTAGGTTTCTGCCAGTTCGGCCCGGATTGGGCGAAGCAGTAGTGGCAGCGCCAGGCTCTGCCAACCTACCCGGACACTTCTGTGCAAGCGCGCACAAGCAAACCAGTAGTAAAACAAATGGAAACCCACCCCTGAATCACACCAGAGATGCTACACAAATTCTGCATCCAATTTATGCAAGGGACAAGAGGGGGAAGGGTTGGGAGCAAGTTGGCTATGAGGGCTGATAATGAATTCAAGCCGGGGAAAAGTTGTGGTTGGAAGATTAAACTTTAATGATACAGGAGCTAAGGATCAGAGGAACATGTGCCTTTCTTTATAAATTTATAGACTGTCCTGCCCACTTGAGAAGCTGCCCTCCTTGCCAGTTAATAAGTAATCATCTCATGACCCAAAACAATTTAATTGAAGTGTTCTTTCTCTCCATGCTTTAGGCTGTCATTGCGTTAGTTTTTCCAAGCTGACTCACTTTAAATTTTGAGTACATTTGTCTCCACCCTCCTATGCAATCAATCCCATTCTTTATTCCATCGTGGGATGCTGGCACCATGAATAATGTTACATAACTGAGTCTTTTTTTGGGGGGGGGGGAAGTACATATTTTTCAAAAGCTCAGGCAACAAAGGCTCCTGTGATACATATTTGAGGGATTGGCTCCAGTCCAACATTTTTTTTTTAATGATAAAAAAAAGACTTAAACGTTTGGTGTTATTTCTTTCCTCTTTGATGCAGAGTTTTCTAGCAGCACAAAATTTGAGCATCACCAACTTTTTAAAAAGTTCAACTTTCATGTACCAACTTGCAAAGTCAGGATTATGGGAGAAAAGAAAATTAGAATCATGTACTAATATTGCTTAGGGCTTTATAAACAATGCATTTGGAATAAAATGTAATGGATTGTTTATATCTACTGTTATGCACTGCCTTGAGTCATCTTTGGTGAGCTGGGCGGCTGTATAAATTTGATTAATAAGTAAGAATAAACAAATATCTGCAACTATTCCTCAGGCAGTCTTTGACTTACAACTGTTTATTTACTGGCCATTCAAAGTTACAATGGGACTTGAAAAAGTGACTTATGGTTGTTTTTCATGATTACAAATATTGCAGCACCCCCTGATTACGTGATCAAAATTCAGGGGTGTTGCAACTGATTCATACAGTATTTATGATGGTTGCAGTGTCCTGGGGTCATGTGATCCTCTTTTACAACCTTCTGACAAGCAAAGTCAATGGGAAAGCCAAATTCACTTAGCAACCATGTTATTAATTCAACAACAGCAATGATTCACTTAACAAACATGGCAAGGAAGGTGGTAAAATGGGGCAGAATTCACTTAACAATTGTTTCGCATAGAATAGCAACAGATATCTTGGGCTGAATTGTAGTCATAAGTCAAGGACTACCTGTATACCACCCCCTCCAAATCTGTGTCATACACTCTTTACTTCCTATAAACAAGGCAAAGATAAGTATTTTTCACAGTATAAGACGCACCTTTCCCTCAAAAAAGAGGCTGAAAAGGTTGGTGCGTCTTGTACACTGAATACAGCACTTTTGGCCTCCCGAAACCCCGTCCCTGCGCATCACGTTTTTCACATAGGCTTTGGGAGGCCTGCAAGTGCTCCTGGGGGCTGGGGAGGGCAAAAACGAGTGAAAAAGCGGGCTATTTTTTTGCTCGTTTTTGCCCCCCCCCAGCGCCCAGGAGCACTCTACAAGCCTCCCAAAGCCTATGAATGCCCTGTTTTTTGCAAAAAATGGGCCCGTTTTTGCCCCCCCCCACGCCCCAGGAGCACTTTGCAGGCCTCTCAAACTCTCTGCATTGCCCCGTTTTTCCTAAAAACGAGGCGTGCAGAGGGTTTTGGAGGCATGCAGAGTGGAAAAATGTTTTTTTTTTATTTACCTCTTCAAAATCTTGGTGAGTCTTATACTCCAGTGTGTCTTATAGTCCGAAAAATACGGTAAGTCCTGCCAAATGTTTATGAATAAAGTACAATATATAAATATATACAACACACACACACACACACATACACATCTACACCCGTGAAAATCTACGAAAACACACACAAATACACACACACACACACATATATATACATACACACACACACACACACACACACACACACACCAGGTGTGTTACGACCGATATGCCCCGGTACAGACATACCAATGCCTGCTGGGAGCACCAGGTAGTGTTCCGGTACGGTGCTCTGGAGGGCCCACCCGCCCGCTCTTCTTACTGGTATTTGAAGTTTTCAGGGCTTCTGCACAGGCACATGGAGCATAGGGCATCTGTGTGATGCTCCGCCGAGCAGCTGGAGTATCGCGGAGGCGTCGTGGGCGGTAAGTACTAGGACAGATGTGTCACAATCAAGGACCAAGGGCCGGAAGCGGCCCATGGGGTGCTTAGATCTGGCCCATGGGGCTACCCTGGAAACAGCGAAGGACCGGCCTGAAGTGCCTCTGCCAGTGAAAACGGAACTCATGAGGGCCACGTGCGGCTCTCCCAAGCTCCGTTTTCGCTGGCAGAGGGTTGCAGAAAGTCATCCCAGTCGAAAACAGAGCTCTGGAGTCTGCTTTCGCTGGCAGAGCACTCGGGCCACCATAGGTGCCCCTGACACGAGTGACATCATGCAGGTCACACCCACCCTGGTCCCACAACCCTGATGCGGGCCTCAAAGAAATCAAGTTTGACACTCCTGTACTAGGAAATGGAATGTGGGCACAAAGTCTTACTTGGGAAATGTTCAGACATACCCTAAAGGTGACACAACTTGCTTTCCTTGGCAGACGCCACATCTGTATGTACAGCCAAGAAATCACCAAACAGAATATTAAGATCTCTGACAGAATACACTGAGAGTACATAAGAACCTGCTTATTTTATCAGCCTTAAACGATGAACTCTGTCCTAGGCAACTCTAGACAGTGTGGGCAGGAAATAACAATTTTGAGGTCACAACAGATTATGCATTGAAGGCTAATTCGTGTTATCACACAGACATTCGACACAAAGAGCTAGATCCTGATTTAATTCCATTTGATATCAATGGGGATAGTTATTACTGATCAGAACTAAACATTCAAAAGTACAGTAATTTTTTTTAGCAGAAGTCTTTCTTAACTTAGCAAGCTATCATTCGTCTATAGTGGGGTACACTAATTTGGCAATTATTTGGATCCAATTGATCTGTGGGGGGGGGGTTTGGTTAACTTTTAGAAGTACAGTAAAGAAAGCAGGCACTATGCCTTTGTATATTTTTTAAAATTATTATGATGACATGATTAATCTAAATGTATGAACAACGTTCAGGATACCCTGAAAAACAGAGCACCGAGAGTAATGAGATTTGATCGAAAGTATGTTTAAACACACAAACATAGGGAATGGAGTGAAATCGAACCCAAATCTTGGCAGAACTGAAACTATGCACTGTGCAGAATTTTAAAAAAATCAAAACACCCAATACCACAAATGTTGACGTACTGAATTGCTAAGAAAGCCAGACTGGTAGTCCTCCACTTACAACAGTTCAATTAGTGATCGTTTGAAGTTACAACGGCATTGAAAAATGTGACTTACGAACGTTTATGACATATATATGAACATTTATGACAACTGTTCATATTTATGCCGGTTACAATGTCTCGGGATCATATGATCTGTTCTTGCAACCTTCAAACAAAATCAACGGGAAAGCCAGATTCACTTAACAACCGTGTTCCCGACTTAACAACTGTAGTGATTCACTTGACAATGGTGGCAAGAAAGGTTGTAAAATGGGCCAAAATTGACTTAACAATCGTCTCGCTTAGCAACCGAAACTTTGGACTCAGTTGCGGTCATAAGTTGAGGACTACCGGTGTTTTAATTTCTGGTCTAATCCTGTCTCCAGGAAGGAGAGCTGAGAAAACCCTGTTAAGAAAATTATAACAATGAAAACATTTTTTTAAAAAGCCAGCTATCAATCAATTAATCTAAAATCAATGTAGGCTGTTCTTAAGAGTTCCGTTTATTCTATTTTATGTGACTAGTCCTGTTTTAATGTTTGCAGCATAGAGTGCATGATACATCTTTTGAGGATCCTGTGGCTTAAATGTCACCGGATCTGGTAGATTTCCATTAGGGTTACCTTATAAACAGCTATATAACTATGAACCCCAATCTTAACCCCTAAAGCCAGCCCATGAAGATATTACAGTAGTGGCCAAAATTGTGGAAACCTTTTGGGAAAAAGTGTATTTTTGAAGTTTGATGGCCAATAACCCTACTTTTTGGGGGAGTAGTATCATAAAATTATATATCAATGGAAAGATAATTTAATGCAACAAGGTTTGTTCAATCATCTGTATTCTATGAAAAGTTATAGCCAAATAACCAGAAAAAGGAAGCACAACTTTGCTTAGGTTGATACCAGGTAGCTTTCCTTCATCTAATTGTAGCCAATGAGCATGAGCGTTTACAGAGCCAATCAGGTGTCATCTTGTTTTGGCAATGAGCCAATCAAGTTACCCAACTAGGTATTAACTGACATGGTGATAATTTTTGTATATCTCATTTTTTCCATGGTGGTAATTTTTGTATATCCTGTGTTTTCTACGTGTTTCACTTTTCTTATTTATAACTGCTATTCTAATAGTAAATCCTTCATAAAAGGTATTGCATTACATTTTTGATTAAATTATCTTTCCATTGATATATAATTTTATGGTACTACTCCAAAGAAATATGGTGTTATTAGCTATCAAACCTCAAAAATACTGTACTTTCCCCAAAAGGTTTCCACAATTTTGGCCACTACTATATAGTAAATGCTATTGAAGGCTGGTAAGAGATTGGAGAGACTCAACAAATTTGTCTCTTTTCTTAAAAGATCTATCACGAGGACCAAATGGCAGCTTCCTGGAAATAAATACAATAATACAATAGTAGAGTTGGAAGGGACCTTGGAGGTCTTCTAGTCCAACCCCCTGCCTAGGCAGGAAACCCTATACCGTTCCAGACAAATGGCTATCCAACATCTTCTTAAAGACTTGCAGTGTTGGGGCATTCACAACTTCTGGAGGCAAGCTGTTCCACTGATTAATTGTTCTAACTGTCAGGAAGTTTCTCCTCAGTTCTAAGTTGCTTCTCTCCTTGATTAGTTTCCACCCATTGCTTCTTGTTCTACCCTCAGGTGCCTTGGAGAATAGCTTGACTCTCTCTTCTTTGTGGCAACCCCTGAGATATTGGAACACTGCTATCATGTCTCCCCTAGTCCTTCTTTCTCTTAAGCTAGACATACCTAGTTCCTGCAACCGTTCTTCATATGTTTTAGTCTCCAGTCCCCTAATCATCTTTGTTGCCAAAAAGATTTAGTCTAATAGCTTCTGAACTTGAATTCCATCACTGCATACTTAAATAGACAAAATTGGGCCAAAAGATTTAGTCCAATAGCTTCTGAACTTGAATTCCATCACTGCATACTTAAATAGACAAAATTGGCATAGCAATTTTCTAACCATTCACTGACTTCTGCACAGTAAGTTACCTGATCATCATGAATAATAGATGTCTTACCGCAGAGCAATCTGACATTTAAAGACATAGCTACTTAGGGAACAAGTTACATAAAAAATGTTTATTACATATTATGTAATATATTATAATTACATAATCAAAGTATTTAAGTTACAAATTTACGTTTGTAGTTGAGACCAGAGTGCAATGAGATTGAAGTAGGTATAACAGCCATAACTTTATATTTACCATATTTTTTCGGAGTGTAAGATGCACCGGAGTATAAGACGCACCAAGGTTTTGAAGAGGCAAATTAAAAAAAAAGTAGGTAGGTAGATAGACGGACTGAGAGGGAGAGAAAGAGAGAGAAATACAGTAGGTAGGTAGGGAGAGAGAGGTAGGTAGGTAGGTAGGCAGATAAAGGGATATACTGTATATATATATAGAGAGAAATAGAGACAGAGAGAAATACAGTAGGTAGGTAGGGAGAGAGTGTGTGTGTGTAGGTAGGTTGGTAGGTAGAAGGATAAAGAGAGAAATAGAAAGAGAGAGAGAAATACAGTAGGTAGATAGGGAGAGAGAGAGAGTGTGTGTGTAGGTAGGTAGGTAGGTAGAGAGATAGAGTGAGAAATAGAGAGAGAGAGAGAGAGAAATACAGTAGATAGGTAGGTGTTTCTACTGGCATAGCACTTGATCAATGTAATTCTCTTAAATCAATTAAAGGGCTTTCCAAAAGGAAAAAAAAAGTTTTTGCACTCTGCAAACATCCCAAAAACGGCCTGTTTTTCACAAAAATGGGCCCGTTCTTTTTTTTAAAAAGGCATGAATAGCCTTGGGGAGGGGGGGGGGTTGCAGAGTGCTCCTGGGAGGGGTGGGGGCAAAAACGAACAAAAAATGGCCCGTTTTTCACGAAAATGGGTCTGTTTTTTTGTCAAAAAAAATTGCATGCATAGCCTTATGGAGGCTTATAGAGTACTTCTTATTTTTCTATTTACATTTTTTACGTGCTTTTGAACTGCTAGGTTGGCAGAAGCTGGGACAAGTAGCGGGAGCTCACACCGTTACGCAGTGCTAGGGATTCGAACCACTGAACTGCCAACCTTCTGATCAACAAGCTCAGCGCCTTAGCCACTGAGCCACCTTGTAGTCCTTGACTTACAACAGTTCATTTAGTGATGGCTCAAAGTTACCGAAGCACTGAAAAAAGTGACTTATGACCATTTTCCACACTTATGACCTTTGTAGCATTCTCGTGATCATATGATCAAAATTCAGATGTTGGTAAATGACTCCTAACAGTTGCAGTGGCCTGGGATCACGTGATCCCCCTTTTGCGACCTTCTGACAAGCAAAGCCAATGGGGAAGCCAGATTCACTGAACAACAGTATTACTAACTTATCAACGGCAGAGGTTCACTTAACTGCTATGGCAAGAACGGCTGTAAAATGGGGCAAAACTCACTTAACAGAAATTCTGGGCTCAATTGGGGTTGTAGGTCGAGGATTACCTCTGTAATATAACAATGCAAACTTCTAGTGTATACAGAGAAAGGGAAAAGTCACTTTGAATGGGTCAGGAAATGATTCCTGCAGGGTCAGCAGAAAATATGGTGTTTTAGTATATTTTAGAGTACAATTTTTAAAATGGCCAGGGGCTATGCTGGCTAGAACTCCTGGCAGCTCTGTTGCACTCACATCCAGAGAGGAGAGAAAGCTAGCTTGCAAAACCACCAATTAATAAATGATTGAGGCAAAACACTAATTCTTGAGTGAATGACCTTATACTTGAACAAATTATATACAGTGTGTGTGAGTGCGTGCATGCGTGTGTTTATGTATGATTGGCATTGTGTTCTATTGGCATTTACCACCACTATTTGTGCAATTATAAAACAGATCACAATAGCGCATACACATCTATCATTTGCAGTGGCAGCAGCAACTACGAGATGCTACCCATGCTTTAGGAGAAGAAACAGATTAACAGAGTTGGAAGGGACCTTGTAGGTCATCTAGTCCCCCGCACAAGCAGGAGACCCTACATCATTTCTGACAAATGGCAGTCCAATCTCTTCTTGAAAGCCTCCAGTGATGAAGCTCCCACAACCTCCAAAGGCAACTTCTGTTCCATTAGTTGATTGTTCTCAGTCAGAAAATGTCTCCTTATTTTCAGGTGGAATCTCTCCTTGGCCAGTTTCCATCCATTATTCCTTGTCTGGCCTTCCCGTGCCTTGAAAAATAGCTTGACCCCTTCCTCTCTGTGGCAGCCCCTCAAATATTGAAGTACTGCTATCATGTGTCCCCTGGTGCTTCTCTTTACTAGACTAGCCGTGCCCAGTTCCTGCAACCGTTCATCGTATGTTTTAGTCTCCAGTCCCCTAATCATCTACCATCATAAGACTTAGTGTTTCAAGGTTATTCACTGCAGTGGAATAAATGCTAAGTAAAGAACATGTCACATCAAATCTGATATTAGCTGTGTTGGCTGGGAAGAGAGGCACAGGAGCCATAACAAAACTGAAAGAGACAGAGTTGGGAAAGGTCACATTAAGAGGGAAAAGGAGTTATCATGTAGACTACCCAACTTATGGTGCTTAGTTTTGTAGGCTATTATGGTGTCCTCACAACATAAAAATAGAATGGCCAAGACAAAGAGTCATCCTGGATAATTTGCTTACACATAGGATCTAACTTGTTTCCAAACTAAAGATTTTCTGAGCGGTTCTTGATGCTCTCTAAGCTTGCTTGTTTTCATTGCCCTAACTAGGTAACATCGTCAGTGCTAGTCTAGTACTGATGATGTTACCTAGTTGGGTAATGAAACGTCTGCAAGAAAACAAGCAAGCTCAGAGAGCACCAAGGATCCTTCATTTCAACCCTGAGCTACAAATATTCTCCTTTCTTTCCAGATCTACAGATACCAAAAAAAAGCTGAGAAAGCAAGTTTCTTCTTTCATCAAGTTCTATTCCTAGCAAATCTTAACAACAATAGCAATAGGAAAATTTTCCTTGACTACCATGGAGACAAAAGTAACACGTTCCTTGAAACAAAGAACATTACTTTATAAGGAGGAAGCCAAGGTATTTTGTGATTTATATAAATTTTATTCCTAAAACAAAGGCAGTGCAGTATCTTTTCCAAAAATATATTTCATGTAAGTAAAAGAAGCAAAAACAATACTGGGAAACACAAAATTTGGTTCTGTTCTAATGTGCTTTAATTCAATGGATTTCATTTCTGAATATTACTGCTCTTCTGTTTTTAGGATCAAAGGAGATTTGAACAAGCCAATTTCCAATTCATAAACTGTTGATGCTTGTGATAAGTACCATATTTTTCAGAGTATAAGACGCACCTTTTTCCCTCAAAAAAGAGGCTGAAAATCTGGGTGCATCTTATACACTGAATACAGCATTCTTTTTGCCTCCTGAAACCCCGCCCCCTTCACCAAAATGATCGTGCATAGCCTTTAGGAGGCTAATAGAGTGCTCCTGCGGCTGGGGAGGGCAAAAATGAGCGAAAAACAGGCTGATTTTTGCCCCCCCAGCCCGCAGGAGCACTCTATAAGCCTCCTAAAGGCTATGCATGCCCTTATTTTGACAAACAACAGGCTGTTTTTGGGAGGTCGGCAGAGTGCAAAAACTTTTTTTTTTATCTGCCTCTTCAAAATCTTGGTGTGTCTTATACTCCGGTGCGTCTTATACTCCGAAAAATAAAGTAACTCATGGCTACAGAAATACAGGTAGTCCTCAACCTACAATAGTTAATCAAGTGATTGTCCAAAGTTACAACAGCACTGAAACAGTAACTTATGACCAATTTTCACAGTTACAACCTTTGCAGCATCCCCATGGTCACGTGATCAAAATTCAGACCTTGGCGACTGACTTCACATTTATGACTATTGCAGTATCCTGGGATCATGTGATCCCCTTTTGCAATCTTCGGCCAAGCAAAATCAATATGGAAGCCATATTCACTTAACCGTTTTAATAACTTAGCAGTTGCAGTGATCTACTTAACAACTGTGGCAAGAAAGGTCGTAAAATGGGGCAAAAATGACTGAAGAAGCATCTTGCTTAGCAGGAGAAATTTTGGGCTCAAATTTTGGGTAAGTCAAAGGTTACCTATTTACGTCTTCTGGCATACACTTCACACGGGAAGTATTGGTACATCATGGCTGATATAGCACGACTTAGGCTTAGGCTTGTGTGAAATGGAGAAGGGCATCTTGCTTTGATCACATTTCTCCAGGTAATCCTTCAAGGTAGCTCAATGAAGGGTTGCCCTAAGTGCTGCATGGGACCGACACGCAACTCCAAACTAGCCACTTCGGTGAACACAGAAAGGACATTTCTCCCGCAGCCGGATACTGACTTCAGCACTTTCCATCAGCTGCCTCAGCACTTTTGATCAGACAGTGTATCTTCTATGACACGGCACTACCTCAAAACATCTCCAGCACTTGGGAGTCAGTGCTACTCTGCAAAGCAGCGGCTTTTCATTCTACTTTGCTATAATACAAATCTTTTCAAGTTCATTCCGGATCTCGTGTTTTCAATGACATTCTAATTTAATCTAGCTTGCCTTTTTGCTGGCATCTTCATTTACCTCTTTTGGGCACAGACCAGGATTTAAAAAAAAAAAATTATGGACTTCAAGTGGAAAAAGCTCTACATGTTTGTCTCAGTGGCAGACTGTAAGATTTATATGCTTATTTTCCTGTCGCTAAAGCAGGTCCCAGGAAGGAATTGTTAAGGTTAGGGTTTATTTCTCTCCCCCCCCCCACCCCCAATCGCACATTACAAGTACCTGAAGAGAGCCAAGGTAAGAGCATGTTCCAGTATCATCTTGTTTCATTAAGGACGCATCTAACAAATGGAAGCGCTCCTTTAATTTACTCATCTTACTAACGCTAAAGGCTGAGAAGAACGATTATCTATTTCACGAAATCTAATTTGCCACAGACATGGTCTGGGTGTGTTATCAACTGTTCTAATTTTTCCTGAAGATCATTAACTTGGACTACAACAACAACAACAACAAAAACCACCATAAAAAATCACACGCATCTGCTGGCATGATTTCTGTTAGTTCTGTTAGCCCTACAGAGTTGTTGGCATGCACGTAAGCAAAAAGAGCATTTCGCTATTAATAATAAACAAAACGAGTGTCTAATTGAAGGGAGCCATGGCTGGCTGCTGAGCATTTAAGATTGCTTACAGCACTTGGCATTCTGCTGCAGTGCTCTTAAGCTGCAGCTTCGTGTACCCACAAACACAACAACGCTCCCATGAAGACGAATCTGGAAACTAAGCTTGCCCCCCGATGCAGAAAGAAGAGACACTGACCTGGTGAAGAACGCACCACTGCTTAGGAAGGAGATTTCATCCGCTAACTCCATCTCCCTGGGACGCAAACTATTGGTTAGATGGATGCTAACCCGAGGAATTCCATCTGACAGTCTCGGCTGCAGCATTAAAGGCGTCAGAGATGGTCTTCCTGGTCTGGACTGGAAAAAGCAAATCAAAGAAAAGGCACCACCGTTAAGGGGACAGAAGAATTTTCTGAGCTCATTTTGAGCACAGGTAAAGTGTGTTTCTATTTTTTAAAATCCCAGCAAAGAATGACTCAGCAAACCCCCCTCCTCCTCACACACACCTTCTGTTATAAGGTAAACATAAAAGCATACAGCCACAGCAGGGAACATTGAACAAAAGTCTTGCAATGCACTGAAATGTTCAAAAAAAGAAAAAGGAAAAGAAAAACCCACAACCTGGAAATGTGATTAAATAAATAGCTCGAGAGAAAAGTGTGCTACACATTTTTGGGTATATTCTCTTTTCCATTATCTTCTACCTCGTGTTAAACTCCCCAAATAAAGGCTGAGATTATGATTTATGTCAGAGGAAGAGTGCTAGACTGCTATTACTGAAATAACAACACACAATTAGAGGTGTTATTATGTACATTATGTAAGTGGAGTTAATAAGCCACAGTGTTAATTTGTAGTCTATTTTGGAAAGAAGAGGGAACCTAGAATATTGAATTTATGTAATCTCGGGCCTATTAACACGCCTCCTGAGGAAATATTTTGGCAACTGCACTGCTAAGACACATGAGACCTGAAGCTGACATAGAGAGACCTACCGTAGCAGTTGGACAGCTTAAGAAATTCTTGCTGCCTTGTTTGCTTTCTCAAGGGAGATGGCTCAAGGTGACAGTGGGAAACAACCCCCCCCCCCAAAAAAACCCAAAACACAGCCTGCAGAGGTTCACCCACAGAGTATGTAAGTCAGTCCAACTTCTGTTAGCATCTAAGGCCTACCTAAATAAATGAATACATCCACACACACACACAAACATCTTCACAACAGCAGACTTATAGGTAGTCCTTGATTTGTTGATGTTAGTTGCGAAGTTGTGTCCGGCCCATCACGACCCCATGGACAATGTTCCTCCAGGACTTCCTGTCCTCTACCATCCACTGGAGTCCATTTAAGCTCACGCCTACTGCTTCGGTGACTCCATCCAGCCACCTCATTCTCTGTCGTCCCCTTCTTCTTTGCCCCCAATCTTTCCCAGCATTAGGCTCTTCCCCAGGGAGTCCTTCCTTCTCATTAGGTGGCCAAAGTATTTGAGTTTCATCTTCAGGATCTGGTCTTCTAAAGAGCAGTAAGGGTTGATCTCCTCTAGGACTGACCGGTTTGATCGCCTTGCAGTCCAAGGGACTTGCAGGAGTCTTCTCCAGCACCATACTTCAAAGGCCTCCATTCTTTAGCACTCAGCCTTTCTTATGGTCCAACTTTCACAGCCATACATTGCAACTGGGAAAACTTTGACTATACTCACTTTTGTTGGCAAGGTGATGTCTCTGCTTTTTAGCATGCTATCTAGATTTGCCCTAACTTTCTTCCCCAAGAACAAGTATCTTTTAATTTCTTGGCTGCAGTCCCCATCTGCAGTGATCTTGGAGCCCAGTAAAATAAAATCTGTCACTTCCTCCATTTCTTCCCCATCTAGTTGTCCTTGATTTACAAGAAGTCAATGGGAAAGTTGCTGTCGGCCCTTTCACCACTGGAGGCTGCCTGAAAGAACTGCCCAGCGAAGGCAGCTGAATTCCTTTGGCAGGCTGCAGAAACAGAGCTGAAAACCTGAAGACTTCAGGTCCATTCCTGCACCTTGCCAAAGGAGTTGGCCAAGTGCATGGAAGGCACTTGAATTCCTTCAACAGGCAGCTCTTTCACTAGAGACAAGCGGAAGCTAAAATCCAAGCAGAGAGTGGAGAGACCGTATGGTAAGGAGTGCCTCAGATGGCTGAAGGAGTCCCGGTGATGACCACTCACGAGTGTCCCTCCAGTCAATGGCTAAAAATCCTGCTTGTATTTCAATATTTTCAATTCCTGAATGAATGGTACTTCCTGTTGTGGTCTGCTGGCGGCTGGCAGAGCTGCAACAGAGTCGTACAGTGAGGAGGTTGGGGAGGAGCATGGGCCAGTCCTGGAGTCTGGGGAAGGCTTGGACGAGGGCTCTGCATCGGAAGCAGAGATGGGGCCAGGGCTATGTGGGAGTTATGTGCTGCCTCCAGAACCCCTAGAGGCACAAATCAGCAAGGAAGCGTTGGGGGAGCCTGTTCCCAGTGTACACATGCGCAGAGCTGCCAGAAGGCAAGAACAGTTAAGACAGAAGGGGCAACTCAGGAGTAAGACTTGGAGGTAATTGCCCCCCCCCCCATAGGACATAAAGAAGGAGCAAAGGCGCGTGAGCCTTTGCAGGAAGCAACTTTGTTCATTCTGATTGGTTTACCTTCTGAAGCTCCGGTTTGACTCTGCTCCATGTGACTTTGCCAAGCTAATTGTCATTAAATTCTTAGGCAGTGTTTCAAGGAAGATAAAGGTGGGTGCTTATCAGCCTTATCCTGAAAGACTTTGGCAGCCTACTGTCGGACTCTTTACAAATTATTTGGAACTCATTACGGGCTGTGAATGAACATAATTCACAGTCTTTGAAATAAAAAGAGGATTTTGGGAGCTAAACGTCTGCTTTTTATTGTATCAGGAAGCCTAGGTCAGAACACTTCCTAGGGCTTTTCCCACCCTCCTGCACTCCTTACCTGGAACTCTGTCTGCTTAATGACCCACAAGATTGCTAAAAGACTACAACTGAGAGTACCAGGATCAGGGCCATCACTGAGGTAGCATATCAAAATGGTTTTCTGAACCCCCCTCTCCCTTTCCTGATTTTAATTTCTTGTTTTGTGTGACAGGATAAATCCATACACACCATTTTGTCAGGTGTCAATAAACCAAACATATTTCCATAGCAAGCATGGCTGATACAGGAACAGTCTAACCCTGTCCATTCTAACAACTACTTTTGTTACCAGGCCAGATTATTTTTCTACAGCAATAAAACCCAAACATTTGTCACTAGGGTCATTTTTATTATTGCTCCTGCTGCTGTTATGATAACTACTACAATTACTACTAGTGGTATTACAACAATTACTACTATCACCATAGCATATAGATCTTGAGTATTATGTGCATTGTGACTCAATGACACACAGCTTCTTATAGTAGTGATTTCTTGGGTTGCATGCTTACACTTTCACACAACTTTTTAAATACACTGATCATATCCTTCAGTTTCCCCAAAGCATCGGTTTTTGTCGTCAGTATGGAAAAAGCCCTTGAGAAGTTTAGTTTGCCCACAAAACTAATGCCAATGCCATAATGAAAGATTATGCTGCTCAACTCCACATGTATACACCCAAATGGGCCAGAGTGCTTTACTGGGAAACTGTCTCCATTTATGGCAGTCTTATACTTAATATCCATGATACTGAATTACTGCTTAATGAAAGAATGTAGGTGTCTCACTTATATTGTTGGCATTGTTATACATGGCACGCTAAATCAAGCAAAAATATGCAGGTTTTTCAAGAGCCACTGACAGTTTGTATAAATACTGTAGACTTCTGCTTCCCGTCAGCCTTAAGTGCCTAGAAATTAAGGGTATTGGAGAAAACAGCCATCTCTCTTCATTACTCCAAGTGGGCTCTGCATTGTTGTTGTTGTTAGTTGCAAAGTCGTGTCCGACCCGTCGTGACCCCATGGACAATGTTCCTCCAGGACTTCCTGTCCTCTACCATCCACTGGAGTCCATTTAAGCTCACGCCTACTGCTTCAGTGACTCCATCCAGCAACCTCATTCTCTGTCATCCTTTTCTTCTTTTGCCCTCAATCATTCCCAACATTAGGCTCTTCTCCAGTGAGTCCTTCCTTCTCATTAGGTGGCCAAAGTATTTGAGTTTCATCTTCGGGATCTGATCTTCTAAAGAGCAGTAAGGGTTGATCTCCTCTAGGATTGACCGGTTTGATCGCCTTGCAGGAGTCTTCTCCAGCACCATAGTTCAAAGGCCTCAATTCTTTGGCCCTCAGCCTTTCTTATGGTCCAACTTTTGCAGAGCTCTGCATGTCTGTTTGCAAATGTTGGATTGGTGGGGGATGGAATCAGAAAGCAGCTTACTTTATTGTTTAATAATCTAGCCAACCACCCTATTTTTGCTCTGATATTGAACACTTTTTTTAGCTTGAGTGTTTATAAATTGCCATCCATAATTCCTCATGATGCACTGTGTGCACACAGAGGGAGATAGGTCCTGGTTTTAAATGGAAGAACACTCTTTCATGTGGACTTCTTGACAGGTGCGAAGAGTCACAACCATACATTATGTTCCAGTTAAGCTGATTTATTGATCCTGCCTACACATAAGCATCTTGCCATGTAATGGTCAGCATTAAATTGACGCGAGATAAAAGTTAATGAAATTCAAGATTTGAACTTAGACCAGGGGTGTCAAACTCGATTTCATTGAGGGCCGCATCAGGGTTATAGTTGACCTCGGGGTGGGGGATGTGGTGGGCATGGCCAGCTTGATGTCCCTTGTGTTGGGGGGGACGGGACACACGCCTGTGGCGGCCTGAGTGCTCTACCAGCAAAAATGGGCTCCTGAACTTTATTTTTGGCCGTGACGGCCTCCTGCAGCCCTCTGCCAGTGAAAACGAAACTCGGGGAGGGGGTGCTATGCATGGCCTCAAGCTCTGTTTTCACTGGCAGAGGCACTGCAGGCCAGTTCTTCGCTGTTTTCAGGGCAGCCCCGTGGGCCAGAACTAAGCACCCTGCAGGCCGATCCAGCCCTTGGCCCTTGAGTTTGATACCCCTGACTTAAACTATTTGTACAAATGCAACAATGCCAGGCTGATACCTCTCTTGACTCCACCCCCAGACTCTACCTTCTCCTACATTCTACAAACCTTCTAAAACCAGCGCAGAGTGGATGCAAGTTCAATTTCCGAGAAAGAAACTGATTCTTGCAGTACTAAAACCTGCAACTCTCGTGGGAAGTTATCTGCTGTAGATTTGGATTGATAGAAAAGTGTACTTATTCACATATCGTATAGTTAATGTACTACAGAATTTACAATATAGTCAGATGTTCTAACCATGGTTTTTCAAAGAGAGGAATGAGATCTGTATCACAAATATACAGTCGTGTGGAGTGCTCTTCCTCAGGATTAAACCCAGCCAAGGTCATTGAAAGTTCTCAATTCTCCCACCCCACCCCTACCATCCAATTTTTATGACATCATTTTTCAAAAAAGGTCAGTATGATAAGGCTTCTCTTTTTGTAGTAGACTCAACAAATGCACCTTAAAAGAGGTTTATTCCTTTGCATTTATATTCTTTATCCAACTTCTCAAGCTTACTGGTATTGATGTAAGGTGATGTGGTTTGGCTGTGCAATAATAACTGAAGATAGCGAAGACTACACACCCCATCCCCAATTATGTGTGTCTTTGTGTGAGTGCATGTGAGTATATAAAAACCTCTTGTAAAGATATTTTCCCTTTAAATTCTTTCTTATTCCACCTCATAATTTAGGGCCAAGGTTATGAACTTTTCTATTTTTTACCCAGTAGCAATCTGCCCATTTCTTGTGACTGCACTCTAGGTTTCTAAACTAAAACCAGAACGGTGCAAAGAATTGCAATAAGCATAATCAAGGGCAGACACCAAGTCTCTCGTGGAGACAAAATAGTCATTATGTTAAGCTTTGCACGAAGACACCTCAGTGAGGTTACGGCAGCATTCTTCAGCTACTGAAGTGGTGTTTCACAGAACAGCGAAAGCTCGTCTCTGCTGTACTCGCAAGCAAGACACAGATTAATAGGTTGGCATTATAAGGAGTCGCATTCTGGATGAACTCCTAAAGATTGATTTGA
Source organism: Natrix helvetica (assembly GCF_964273705.1). Classification (NCBI taxonomy): domain Eukaryota; kingdom Metazoa; phylum Chordata; class Lepidosauria; order Squamata; family Natricidae; genus Natrix; species Natrix helvetica. The sequence goes on from NC_138558.1 coordinate 14,825,117, forward strand.
AAGTGGAACCGAATTCCCGAGGTTCCCTTCATTGGATACATTAAAATGGAGGCTAGACGGCCATCCATTTTGGACCCTTTCATAAGAATTGCTGTTTGAGCGGAGGCTGCGTTCAACAACCTAAAAGAACTATGATCCTAATTTAATCTGACAAGACAATTTCTCCACCAGCACATTTGTTTCCTCTTTCAAAAACAGCACGCTAGAAGCGGTTCCCAGACTCTGGTTTTTCAAGGCAAATAAAGGCAAACCACATACCATCAGAGGTTCAATGCATCTTTTCATTTAATACCCATTAAATATTTATAACCGCCGAGGCAGCAAGCTGATAGCTCTAAGTGGTAAAAGGAAACTTTCTTCCTTCACATTCCCAATCGGTTATAACACGGGTGCCAAACTCGCAGCCTCACGTTGCCGTCATGTGACATTTCACGATTTCTCCCCATTCGCCGAGCTGGGGTAGGTGTGGCCTGTGCATGACGCATCCGGCCCACGGGCAGCCAGTTTTAACATCCTTGGGCTATAACTACTATTTGAATGTCCCAAGGGTGCTTTTTCAACAGTCAACTGGACTTCGTTTTTCCTTGAAGATGTTTTGCTTCCCATTCAAGAAACTTGTTCAGAACTGAAGAAGCTTCTTGGATGAGAAGCGAAACGTCTTCAAGGAAAAACAAAGTCCAGTTGACTTTTGAAAAAGCACATTGGGGACAACCATGACCTGGATGATTGAGAATCTTCAGACATTTATTTATTAGGACTTGAATGGTTTCACAGTAGCGTAAGAGCTAAGGAGAAATAACATAGGTCAGAAGAAACACGTGCAGGAAGTTTACTCATGAGTCCATGGAAAGTCAATTATCAGGAGAGTAGAGGTACAATAAGCCAACAACTGGCCTGATAGGAAATGATTTCCCAGGTCTGGAACTTCAAGGGAAGCTTTCAATTCTTGCACTATTTTGGAAATAGGAATTAAAGACTTTATTCAAGCAAAAGAGGCAATGCTCACCCATCGGGCCATAACAAAGGATTTTCTGTCTCCCCCACCCCCCCTTAATAAGCAATCTCACAGAAATGAATGCAAATGGGATTTACACAAACCACTACCAGAACTCTTGCAAAAAAAAACAGAGAAGGGAGCTTTTATAATCTGCAGTTCAAAAAACAGATCAATAACTCTTTTTGCTTTTGAGAGCCAAGATAAAATGTTTTGACAGCAAACTACTAAATCATTTGGACACCAATTGTGAAGTAACGATATCCAGCACTCTGAAATATCTCATTGTATGTATGCTTATTAATAAATGTTTGCAAATATTCAGGATTCATCTAAAAGCATGGCATTACCCGGATAGTTTTCAAAAGTAATTTTTATGTATTTTGATGCATTGTTGATAACAGTCGGCCAGTAAACACTCAGTTGCATCCAGGCGCCCAGACACTACCGCAAATAAAGGGATTACAGGGTTGTATAAAAAGGGGGTACTGACAATGGTTGATTCATGATTGCACGGGATTTTAGGAACAGCCTTGGGCAGTCACACACTGCTGCAGAGACTGGCAGCATGTTTTACTTATTGAAATCCGTTGCTCTCACCCCCCAACTCCCCTTACTTCCTGCTGATTTTCAGAAAGACACAATTAGTCAGGTTTTTTTGTTACTGGCAAAAAGCCATCTCTCTTCTAAGCAAGTCTTTCCTTTCACAGTATACAGTTTTTTTAAAAAAAAAACCTCCTGGGAGAGGAAAAGAGACTTCATGCTGCTAAAATGTCATGTTTGTAATGGGAAAATAGGAAAGTACAAAGTAACTCTTAGGATGTTTAAGAAGTTTGGAGAGCTGTGATTTTCAAGATGCATTGTGTGCATTCAATTGGGGCTCTGCCAGGACTTTGATTTGATGAGCCACAAAGCTTCACCCTTGATGAACCTCAGCAAGTTAAGGTTTGTGGAGCGGACCTGTTCTGACCGAGGCTTCCCAAGTGCATGAAGCAAACTCCTGGTCCCAACAAAAACTCCTTTTATTAATTGACTGTGAATTCTGCTCATTAACATCCAGCAAAGTCTTTCAAGGGAGGATTTACAGTCACAGACCTTATCTGACTTGGAGAGCTGCCAGGCCGATATCTGCAAAACTTGGCAAGGAGTCTCAGAGGGTCACAAACCAATTAAGCGAACTAATTGTCTCCTGCAATCTCCATTCCCCTTTCCCTCCTCTTCTATTTCCTCTGGGAGGGGCCATTCATCATCCACCAGTGGCCTTACTCCCAAGTCGACCCCTGTTCTTTAGCTGTTCCCTTTGTCTGGCAACTCTGCACATGTGCACACTGGGAACAGGCTCCAGCTGTTCATCTGCCTCACTGATGTTTGACTCTGAAGGCAGCTGATAACTGGCATACGGCTCTGGTCCCCTCTCTGCCTCCGACACAGAGCCCTCATCAGAGCCTTCCCCTGACTCCAGGACTGGCCCATGTTCCTCCCCAACCTCCTCACTGTCCGAATCACCACAACAGGATCTCTAGAACAGCCACGTGCAGTGTGAGATCCCAGTCACATGTTTGGAGTCTTGAATATAGCTTGAGTGCTCCACCAAAAGTTACCTTGATATTTTAGTGAGACAAATGGGGAAAATTATTGAACACGTGGCATGCAGTAATTCAATTAATTTTATTTAGTTGGCTTCGTGAAGTCATATCTCTGAGTGCCAAATGGGCCCACTATGAACACCAAATTGGCTGCTCATTTCTTTTTTTCAATGTTTCCAATCACTTTGAGCAAAAGGCAACAATAAGCAAAGATAGGAGAGACTATCCTGCCAAAGCAAGGTTGAGAAGAGAAGAGGGCAGGTAGCATTTTGATCAATTAACGCTTTATAGCCAACTGTGGTGAATATTCAAACTACCAGCAGATATTTTACCAGAAAATCCAGATTTTCTCAAATATTCCAAAAATGTCCACCAGGCCCAAAAAACTGTGGAAACTCTGCCAAGAGTTGTTTCGTTAGGGAACAGAACTGATAGGATGGCGATAAGCTATCACATCTATAAAATTGGTCATGAGACTTAATAATGCTTAACCAGTAAAAATTGCTTGTGTTTCTAAAACAAAGTGCTGTTCCTCACAGCTAGCCGATCTTGGAACTGCTAATGTGTAAAGTTTAACTATCTGATAAGATTAGGAAGGAGTTGTCCGTGTTCTTTTATAAGCCTTGTTCCTTTACTAAAAACCTCATGATGGTGAACTTAGTTTAATATCTAACTTAATTTTTTTTATCCTCTCAACACAGATTGATTGAGGAAACAAACACATCACTTTCTGTATTCATATTCCTTCCCAGAAAACACAAAAAGACCCAGAACTACTGTCAATATTATGCTACTGTGTGAGAAGATGAAGAGATTAAAAAGGGGAGAAATTCTTCCCTTTTGAAGATTCTATAAAGTACAGAATCGTTATATTGGTGTACATTATGTCATTGCCGAACGCAGGACCGGGTTCATCTTGATTGATTTTGAAAAGGCTAAGTAGGGTCACGTCTAGCTAGTTCTTAGATGTTAGACTTTTCAACAGGATTTGAATACTCCAGGTTATGCTTTCATCAGGTACAAAACAACACTGTTTCTTAAAAACCAGGATCCTTTTTAACATTATGAATTGCTCTCTGTTCAGAGATTGTTCAGAAGAACTAGAAAAGTAGTAAAGTACTAATACATAAGTACCATATTTTTGGAGTATAAGACGCACCTTCCCCGCCCCCCAAAAGAGCATGGAAAAGTTGGTGTGTCTTATACACCGAATACAGCCATTTTTGGCTTCCCAAAGCCCCGCCCCCACATCCCATTTTTGTGAAAAACGGGCTTTTTTCCCCTTCTTCCCCCCACCCCCAGGAACACTCTGCAGGTTTCAACAGTGCTGGGAGAAGGGAAAAATGCCCTCGTTTTTGCAAAAAACGGTCCATTTTCCGGCCGTTTCCCGCAAAAACGGGAGCATTTTTGCCTTCTGCCAACCCTGCTGAAGTCTGTAGAGTGCTCCTGGGGGCCAGGGAGGACTTTTTTTTCTTACTTACCTCTTCGAAATCTTGGTGCGTCTTATACACCGTTGCATCTTATAGTCCGAAAAATACGGTATATGTTCAAAGAATGAGACATAGGTAAAAACCAGATTGGAAAATAGAAAAAAAAGGGGAATGTAAAATGGCAAATATAAAGTCAGAACCGGGTTTGCTGGAATGCTATTCCCAAAATATACCAGACGGAAGAGGAAAACAGGCAACCACAACAACAGAAGAGGAAAGGAAGCGAGGAAGAGGAGAGGAGAAGAGAGGGAAAGAAGAAAGGAGAGGAAGATTGGGAAGGATAGGAAGAGTAGGAGAGAGGGTATGAAGGGGAAGAGATAGAGAGGAGCAGGGGAGAGGAAGGGGAAGAAGGAAAGGGAAAGGAGAGGAGGAAAGAAGAATGTAGAGAAGGGAGGGAGGGAGAAAAGGAAAAGAAAGAAAAGTAGGGTGGCGACAAAATAAAATAGGTGCATGGGATGGTTAGCAAAGCAATCCCAATCATATATTTTCTTTTTTTATATGGAAAAATGAATGTTTACAAGTGTTAAAATGTGATAAGAACAATAACTATGAGAATGTATACTTGTAAATGCGTGTAGACTAAAAAATAAAAAAAATATTTTTTTAAAAAAGAGATTGTTCAGAAGGAAGAAATAGTTGATAAAAAGTTAATTATAGACACTTGGCACATCATGAGCTAGATAGTGAAAATATTCCAAATAAATTGCTCTACTTTGGCAATTTAGAAGGTGAGACAGAAAAGTCACTATAAGCCTCTGATTTTTCCATTTGTGGCCATTCCAATGGATTGGAAGGAGTTGTTGTTTTTTCTGGAGCACATTGCCTGCGGTTGGCTAAATTAACTGTTTCTGATGCCTGGAAACATTGGCTGTCCTAGTGCTGAGGTGGCTGACTCATGCTATCATATTAACCCCTTGATTACCATGGAGGATTGAAACTTAAAGGTTGTCCAGCTTGGCTGCAATTTCATTTACCGCATTTTTCGGACTATAAAACGCACTGGTGTATAAGACACACCAAGATTTCAAAGCGGTAAGTCAGGAAAAAAAGTTTTTGCCCTCCCTGGTCCTCAGGAGCATCTGCAGGTTTTAGCAGGGCTTGGGAAAGGCAAAAATCCCCATGTTTTTCGCCAAAATGGGGGCATTTTCCCCTTCCCCCAGCCCTGCTGAAGCCTGTAGAGTGCTTCTGGGGAGTGGAGTAAGGAAAAAAATGACCTGTTTTTTACCAAAACGGGGGCATAAATCCCTTCCCCCAGCCCTGCTGAAGCCCGCAGAGTGCTTCTGAGGGGTGGAGTAAGGCAAAAACGGCCTGTTTTATGACTGTTTTTCACCTAAACGGGGGCATTTTTCCCTTCCTCCAGCCCTACTGAAGCCCGCAGAGTGCTTCTGGGGGTTGGGGAAAGGCAAAAACTCCCCCGTTTTTACAACAAATGGGATGTGGGAGAGGAGCTTCGGGAGGCCAAAAATTATTCGGTGTATAAGACGCACCAACATTTCCACACACTTTTAGGGGGGGAAAGGTGTGTCTTATACTCCGAAAAGTACGGTAATCATTGCAATTTAAAAATCCACATGTTTAAAAGTCAGAAAGTAAGCTTCTTCGAGTGGTTTAGTGATATAGTTGGAGGGAGGTGGGGGGGGGGAGGAAAGCTTGCTCCAGAAGGTTATCTCCTTACCCTGGGGAAATGATTTGGGCAGGGGCATGGGAGAGTTGAGGATATGGCTTGTTTTTCTGGCTGGATCCTGCATTATTATATTTTTGGGAGGTGAAATGGGTCCTGGAGTGATTTGGCTCTCAGTTATTTTCACCTTGATCAGTCTGTACTAATGTGTATCTAGAAGTGTATTTCTGCCTAAAAGATCACCTCTGAGTTAATGCCTGCAGGATTCATAATATTTTTCTATTCTCAACCTTGAGTCTGGTGAGATCTGAACTGCTAAATTTTGGCAGCTGGCAGTCAGCAGAAGTAGCCTGCAGTACCGCACTCTAACCACTGCACCACTGTGGCTCCTATCATGTTATAAACCCGAGAATCAGTGGAGATGTCAGAGGATGGAGATCACAAGGTGTGTGTACACATGCACATACATATAAATGTATGTCAGCATGCCTGTTTAAAGATAACTTTTATGTAGTTTATAACTGTACTTGAGGGACTGTCTCATCCCACTGGGATTGGCCCATCTTATGCAGAAGAGGCATGCTGCAGGCCCCATCAACCCGATTATTTCAGCTGGCAAGATCCAGGAAAAGGCCCTCATTGTACATACCCCAGGGGTGACTTCCAGCAGGCACTACTGCCGGTTCGCTCGTGGGTGCGCTGCGCACACACACACGCTTGATGTTCGCTGCGTGCACATGTGCAATACAATTAAAATTGTTTTGCGCATGCGCAGAACTGAAAAACAAGATGGAGCCGCCTATGGCATCGCCCAGAGAACCGGTTCACGGGAATGGCAGGCCTGGGTCACTGCCAGTTCCAGCGACCCAGGCTGCCAAACCACTACCGGTTCAGCTGAACCAGTCCAAACCGGTAGGAACCCACCACTGACCTACCTCTGAATGTCTTGCACCCCACTGTGAGGTTGCTTCCAACCCTCATGATCTCCCAGACATTGGACCCTAAAGATCTGGGTCTTCCAGTTAGCTTGGGGGAGCATCATAGTGGAAGTGGTAGATCCTACCTCCCCTGCTCATCCTGCCCCTGACTTCTCCATCTTGAATTGGATCATAACATTTAGGTTGTATGAACGTACTTATGTCCCAAAGGTGCTTTGGGCAACTGGACTTTCTTGTTTTTTTCTTTTGAAGACGTTTCGCTTCTCATCCAAGAAGCTTCTTCAGCTCATGTGGAAATAGAAATGTGTGAATAAGAATGTATTTGCGGAGGAAAAAGTTGCAGGCTACAGGAACCAGGAGCACTACTAAGGTGACCCTGAGGACACATTTCAACCTCCAGCTGCTTCAATGACCCTGTAAAAGGATGCAAATGACCAGCTGTCTGCATGGAATATACATCCTTCCATTCTCCACTATCCTGTCAGAGCTGAAGAAGCTTCTTGGATGAGAAGCGAAACGTTTTCAAAAGAAAAAAACAAGGAAGTCCACTTGCCTCCTGAAAAAGCACCTTTGGGACAACCATGACCTGGATGACGGAGAATCTCTACTAAGTTATTTATGATGTGTGCGTCTGGGTGTGTGCATATTTTTATATACGTACTTTATGACTGTACGCCGCCCTGTGGTAAGATGGGTAAGATGGCCAAAAGATTTTATAAACAAATGAACAATTTAAAATAACTTCAATGTACAGTTGTTAATTATTTTAATTTTCTTCCTCCTCCCCATTTAAAAAATTTTCTAACATGGTTTCATTCCTCCATTCACTATGAAAGGCCCAACATGACCCTTAAAGTCTAGGATGGCCCTTGGCCCGCAAAAAACATTGTGCGCAGGGGAACAGGAACACATCAAAAGAAAGAAAGAAAAATGCTGGCCAATTCCAACATCTGGAGAAATGATTACCGTATTTTTCGGAGTAAAAGATGCACCTTTACCTCCCCCCCAAAAAAGAGTGTGGAAATGTTGGTGCGTCTTATATACTGAATACAGCCATTTTTGTCCTCCTGAAGCCCCGCCCCCACATCTCGTTTTTGCCAAAAATGAGTGAAAAATGGGCCATTTTTCACACAAAATGAGGCGTTTCTGCCTTCTCCTAGCCTCCAGAAGCACTCTGCAGGCTTCAGCAGCACTAGGAGAAGGCAACAGTGCCCCCAGTTTTCCTTTCCCCAGCCCTGCTGAAGCCTGCAGAGTGCTCCTGGGGGCCAGGGAAGACAAAAACTTTTTTTTCTTACTTACCTCTTCAAAATCTTGGTGCATCTTATACACCGGTGCGTCTTATAGTCCAAAAATATGGTACCTTGGGTCAGATTTGAGGCCTGTACAATTTGCGGCCCTGCCTTGACTATGAGAGCAGAAATTGCAGGGCAAATAGAGGCAACCTTCCCTAGTGTTGTTGGACAGATGTTTTTTTTCTTCCTCTAACTGTCATCTGTCAAGTACTCAGAAGAAGGGAGAGACACCCTTGCTAACTATAGAAATGAACTTTTGCTTTAATAAACAAAAGAAAGGTTAATAGCGAAGGTTGTTGCAGGAAAAAATGCCTTTCTCTTAGCTGGCAAAGAACCGAAAGAAAGATTCATGCACACAACATACAACAGGCCACAAATCAAGTGAAGGGCTTACTCCCCTCTCTCCGCAGTACAAATTCAATTTCATCTTTCCAAACAAAACAAAACAGACCTGCAAACCAATTTTGGATTGGCAAATTTCAACTCTTCTAGGTCTGATCCAACCATCTCCCTCTCTTAAGTCGTAGCTACAAAGCACATGTGGGGAAAAAAAATGATGTGGCTGAAGATACGTACAACTCCATTTTCTGCTCCAAACTCTTCCCATTAGATTATGTATCCAAAGACAGAGAAAAGCTTTTTAAAGATTGGACCATCTAGCTATATAGTTAACATTGCATTCAGCTTTTACTCTGTATATGTCTGTTTTGCCAACTATCACGTCTGTTATATTAATACAAGTGAACAAACTTACAATTTTAAACTTGGTGGGGCAAAGCTGGTAAAACAGGAAATAAAGTCCCCTTCCTTTCCCACTATAATTTGATTTCTGTATTCCAAGAAAGACTGGTGGGAGGAGAAAGGGGGAGAAGTAGGCTGGGAAACTACCCAAAAATTGGATTTGTGCACGCAGGCTAAAAGATGTAGCAATAAAGCTCTGATTTATGAGCATGTTTCCATGTAAAACAATAACCACAAATTTGCACAAGTCAAGTTCAAATTGCCTCAAACCACACGAAAGTGCAAACCTCTAGCTCTATGTACTAAGACTCCAATGGCTATTTCCCCCTGCAATGTATCTAAAGGTTGGAAGGTCCTGAGAAATGTAATCCCAGAGATAGTAAGTGGGTTTGTTTGCTCTTACAATATATAGTAGTAAGCCAGGTTGCTCAAACTGACAGAAAAAGCAAAGAAGGCACATATTGAGACACATATTGTATTATAATTTCTGAACTATACCATTGGAGATGCAATATTTATGTCATTACTTTTCCCCCAAAGCATCCAAAACAGCCTACGAAACATAAGAAAATTAAATTGGATTCACAAATTGCACTTTGATGATTTGCTAACCTGGTGTTTACTAATGAAGCCACAATTGATTGGATTCACATTACTAATCAGGAATAATCAGCAATCAACAATTTGTAGTATGGTGATTCATGTAGTGGACTAAAACTGAGGAGGTGAGGTTCAAGTTTATTTTTAATCATGGAAGGTCACAGAAGACTTTCGGTCCTTCAAAAACAACGTCGAGGAGTCTGGGAGCACCTGTTCCAACTTACAAGTTTTATTAAAATCACAAAAGGTTACCCTTTTGGATGTATGTGTTCTGACCTAGGCTTCCCCAAAAAGCATGAGGCGGAGTCCTGGTCCCGACAAAACCCCTTTTATTAAATGAATGTGAATTCCTCTTTCACTTCTCTTTTAGGGCCAATCACCTTCCACCAGTGACTTTACTCCCAAGTCTATCCTGATTTCTGAGTTGTTCTTTTCTTCTGGCAGCTCTGCGCATGAGCACACTGAGAACAGGCTCCAGCTGTTCCTCTGCTTCACCGCTGTCTAGCTCCGTAGGCACCTGATCACTGCCAGACAGCCTCAGCCCCGTTTCTGCCTCCGACGTAGAGCCCTCGTCCGAGCCTTCCCCAGCCTCCAGGACTCCCCAACTTCCTCACTGTCCCACTCTGCTCCCAGCTCTTCTGGGTGCTGGCGGGCCATAACAGGATGAACGAATGAATGATTTTTGGCTGCTTTAGACTATCATGGCTTTCTTTCTACAACATCCCCAATGAGAAGCTCCAAGTTTGGCCAATCATTGCCTTTTACCCCAACTCATCACAATGATAAAATGAATGAAGATCCTTTGGAAAGCTGCTTTAAGTTTCTGGAGAAAAGCCAGGCTATACATCTAACACATCCAACTCAAATCCCAATGTTCCTAAAAATTAGATAATTGAATCACTTGCCTCCGACGCCACAAAAAATGGTAGCATTTAAAACCAATGTGGGGAAAAAGTTAGCAAGCCTGTTCAAGTATAGGTACGACAAATCCTGCAACCTAAAATCAGAGCAAATCAGATTTCTGACAAATTAGATGTATGAACAAAGTGCTACTGAGGATTTAAACAATCTGCTCCACCCAAAAGCTGAACTTTTCCATTCTCAGGTTGAAAAGATGACATCACCAACATTTCAAGGCTAGTTTATTAATGTCTTTCAAATTGATTCTCAACTGAAAGGACAAATTTAAGAGGACATTCCTTTCTCTCTTGTAAGGCAAATATCTATATTTGTGGCAATTCTAAATTCACTGGAATTCCAGATGATGACATTTCTATCTAGCAAGTCTAACTCTACCTTTTTATCGTGCCTGTTCTTTATACCTTCAAAAGCTTTTAATTCAAGTGGCCCTGAGTGCAGCAAAGCCGTAGAGTGCAGAACAGTAATGAACACTGGGTTATATATTTTTGATGGATGGGTCAATAAAGCATTGATGCCAAGATTAAATTCAGTTCCCAAACACTGATGCAAGTGTAGCATGGCTAAAATGCCTTGGAATTTTGTCAAAGCATTGTGTATGTGTGCACACGCTTGGCAAGTAGGTTGTCAGGCCTGCAGTTATATTCCTTTTTAGGATCTTTGGCCTGACACACTCTCTCTTATTTCATTATTCTGTTTCATTAGTGTAGTAATTGGGAGGGGGAATAGAAAGGAGTAGAATTGTGGAATGTGTTGTTGTCATTCCTTTCTAGAAGCCCAAGGTCATCTTTTGTCTCTGCACCTCGACACCTGACCGGAACTAGCAGGGTAGAGATGCCAGCGTGGAAGAAGAAGATTGGACCATGTGATGGATTTATGGGTGTGGGGAAAAGATTATGAACTTTAAACTGGGTGGAATCCCAGGAAGGTTTCAGATTTGGGATTCCACAGTTTGTTGCCAACATGTCTGTCTTATTAAATTGAAACTTTAAGGATAGCTCTGCCTTGGACTCTGATTTAATTCTGCATGATATTTGGAACGCTGACATTGGTGTTTACAGAACAAAACCTACTGTAGATGGGATCAATTCCAAGAAACTTTCATTATTTGTCTGGTTATTTAAGAAACAGGTGTTCAAGAATGTATTTACTCTAAAGCAATCCATCAAAGATGAGCGGGAATTAGTGGAGTCACAAAACAGGCCATATGATCCTAGAGTTGGAAGAAAGCATTTAGACTATTTAATCCAAATTACTGCTGAGTGCAGGAAACCAGATTAAAGCATCCATGACAGGTGGCTGCTTGGCTTCCCCCTGAGGACAAACAATGAAGGGAAGAGCAAAATTTCCCCAAATGTTTGTTTCAACAGATTGAACTGCTCTGAACTTTAGTTTTTTATAAAAAAAAAAAACCATGGAACTGGAATCTGCTTTTAAACAAATTCAATGATTTTGTGTCCTGCATCTGGGAACAATGGTGTACAAGTCTTGGCTTTTAAGTCATATTCTCCCAGCCTTGTGAGACAAACAAGAATGACCTTGGGCACAAAGAAGCACCACCTCTATCTTTATTGTTGGTTTACATTAACAGAATTCTCCAAGACTGAAAGAACCTATTTCTCCTCTTACCTTTACAGTCCACGAAACTAGGGAAGTTCTCTTTTGACATGCCCCTATTCCTTCTGCAGGCTTAGCTGTCTCTTAATTGATTTCTGCCTATCTGCCACTCTTCCTCCTGTCTCTTAAGGCCATTGTCACATACCATTACATTTCCCCCCCAGGTATTTGAAGAGTGCTACCGTTTCCCCGAAAATAAGACCTCCCCAGATAATAAGCCCAATTAGGCTTTTGAGCGCATGTGCTAAAATAAGCCCTCCCCAAAAAATAAGCCCTCCCCCAAAATATTTCAACACAGCAGCAGCCATGAGGTGACCACGCTTGGCACTTCCTGCACCTCAAAAATAGTAAGACTTCCCCGAAAATAAGGCCAAGCGTTTATCTCGGGGGTCAAAGGAAAATAAGATCCTGTCTTATTTTCGGGAAAACATGGTATTATATCCTCTTCCACGGCTACCTTTAAAAGGCTGAAGTTGCTCAGCTCTTTCAATTTTTCTTCCCAAAAGCTAGCTTCTAGCTTTCTGTTTATTCTCATTGCCCTTCACTGAATCTGTTCCAATATGCCCAAATGCTTCTAACAACATTTACAATTGCTTTTATATTTCTATTTTATTACATTGTAAGTCACCCAGAGTCACTTTGGACAGTGAGATGGGTGGCATTTAAATTTAATAAATAGTGCAAATAAAAGGAAAATGGAAAGCAGCACCGAAAAGATGAATACCCTTATTTTTCTGTACCTTAGTTCTTGGTTTTGGCTTGGGCGTTTCTGTCTCAAGGTTCTTCAGTAAGATTGGAGGAGATGACTTGCAACGAGCCTCCTATCAGGAAACATCAAAAGCAATTCATAAAAAATATGTCCGGAGATACATCCTGAAACAAGAACAGACTACCAGTTCACTTGACAGGCACTTGAGCTTCAAATACAGATAGGTATTGAAATGTTCTCTTCTGCTTCTGTGAAATGATTTTTTTTTTTTATCACAACTGGATTGACTAAAAAGAGACACCTCAAAACAAAGCTCCAGCATTCCCGATGGACTTCATCAAAAGCTGCAATTGGAAATCCAAGCTTAGCAGGAGATTATTATTAACTGAATTCAAGTAGATAGGACTGCCATATTGCCAACAAATCAAGCAGGTCCTAATGTTGTGATTTGTTTTAAGATTTGGTAGGGTATAGATTTGATTTTACATAATAGATTTTATAGACAGATTTTATTTTCCTGGACTCCAAGATCACCGCAAATGGGGGACTGCAGCCAAGAAATTCTGTGAGCGTGGCTTGGTGGGCGTGGCAGGGGAAGGATACTGCAAAATCCCCATTTCCTCCCGATCAGCTGGGACTCGGGAGGCAGAGAATAGATAGGGGAAAGACCAGACAGAGGTGGCAATTGTCGTTTCTCTGAACTACTCAAAATTTCTACTACTGGTTCTCCAGAACCTGTCAGAACCTGCTGGATTTCACCCGCTTTGGACCTATTATGTGAAGACTCAACTCCCTTGAGGAATCAATAATATTGGGGAAAGTACAAGGAAAGGGAGGCTGATCAACAGCAAGATGGATGGATTATGGCAGGGGTGTCCAAACTTGGGAACTTTAAGACGTGTGGACTTCAACTCCCAGAATTCTGGGAGTTGAAGTCCACACGTCTTAAAGTTCCCAAGTTTGGACACCCCTGGATTATGGTAACAATGGTTGTACCATTAGAAAAAATGAAGGGCTAGGCTGGGCACAGATCATTTTGGAGAAGGATTACTTTATGAAGTCACCATGATCTGTTTGTTTGTTTATTTGAATTCAGGCTGCTTATGATTTTTCAAAGGTTTTCCCTGATTTTTAATTGTAAGCCACTTACCATTGTTGGAAGTTGGGCAGCCTACAAATTGCATAAATAAATCTGATGGCACGTAAGTCATAGAAAATAATAGGAGGAAGTTATTTAGGGCCGCAGTAACATTAGAACGGCATGTCAAAATGTGAAATAAAATAAAACAATGTGATTCTCCTTGGCAGCTGTACAGGACTCTAAAGGAAAGACCACAGGAGCTCATAAACTATCACCTAGAAATGAGTGTGTTTTAATCTCGCTAGGAAAAAATATCCCAATGGATTTTTTTTTCTTGCTCTAATTTTTTTTTCCGAAAAAATATCCATCTGCTCAATGAAATACTAATTGATCTGCAAGAATAAAATGTTCTCTTGAAAAGAAAAATCAAAATTTTGTTCATAATGCGAAACATGCTCCGTTTTACTATGTACCTTTCAGGTTTAATCTCTTCCCCTAAGAAGAGAATCAATATATGTCAATCGTGCAGTAGAAATGATAATCAGCTCAAAGCCAGGTTTGCTAAGCCATGTTAAAACTGATTTATGTTTGGTTTCAACACTGCTCTGAAGCTCAATTTTTCTGGCTTAGTATTACATATGAACCAGGCAGCTTCAGCAATTTTAGCTGAAAAATGTAATTTAACTTTATGAGTGAATGCATGCAAGTGATTAGATCAGAGGTGTCAAACTCGATTTTATTGAGGACCACATCGGGGGTTGTGTTTGACCTTGGGGGGCCTGGGTGGGTGTGGCCAGCTCGACGAGTTCCGTTTTGGGCTGCGATGGCCTCCTGCAACCCTCTGCCATAAAAAATGGAGCTCAGCGTATGTACCAATGCAGTCCTCCCGAACTCTGTTTTCACTGGCAGAAGCACTGTGGGCCAGATCTAAACACCCCACAGGCCGACTCCGGCTCCAGGCCTTGAATTTGACATCCCTGGATTAGATGGTATTTCTTGCATCAGCCCAACAACAGGAAGGAGGGGTGGGGAGGAAAACATACTACAGAGAAAAAAAATTGGCACAATGCTGTGGAAAATATAACATTGCACTAAGCCAGGTACATTTGCTTTTTTCTCTAATCCGACCAATTCAGCAAGATGTGAGCAACTGTTCTTTACTAGCCAATCTGTTTATACGTCTCTGTTATAGTTAAACCACTACCCTTACCATACAAACTTAAATTATTTTTGAAATACTTTGCCAAACTTCTCTGGAGACTTAACTGGGGTCTTTCTCACACTTCTTAACTAATATACAAGCTCATTACAGGTTAACACACAAAAAGAACATTAGAAGCTACCATTTCGAATAACTAACATGTTTCTATTTCAAGACCATGATTGCCTAACAGGACTATCTCAACTGTGCATAAATAAGACTCTGTGCTGTCCATTTTAAAAGGTGATTTAACATAAGTTTTCCTTTTATAGTTTCCTAGTCTAATATTTACTTATTAGTTAATGTCTTATGTACGAACAGACAATCTGAAATAACATCACCTTGTCTTCCAGATTGATTGTATTCCTGTATGTCAAACTTCTTTTTGTTAACGATGTGTATATTCCAGAAGTAGATTACAAACATACTTCAAATATAATACTTCAAATATCTGGAATATGTATGCAGTGTTTTATTTCCAGGCGTTCCTGTCACCTACCAAGGTTCTGCTTATTTAAGAATCAAGTAAGAATGTATGACTGTAACATGGTTGTTTTCATGGTCCCTCTTGAGTTTCACGGCTATGGTGTCATCAATCAAAAATCTTACCAAATAAAGATTCATTCTCCCTGATCATTAATTCTCCTTCCACATACATTCCTCTCCCTCTCCCCAGGCTTTTATTTCCCCATCAATTTAATCAGTAACGAGAACAACGAAAGCTTAAAGGGAGGCAAAAATTTTAAAAAACTGTTCAAGTGATGCCTTTCTCCGCACCATGTGCATTTGCCTCTTGGTTTACAAAACAGTCTCCAAGAGAGTTTGCTGCATGGATGATAGCAAGAAGCAAATTGTTTCACATCATTATCGCAAATGCTAAAAAGCCCAAAACAACTCCATTTACATGGCTGCTGGTTTTCGTTTGGACATAACACCAGTCAAGGACGTATCTTATTTTCCAAGGCTGCTTCCTATCCAACTTAAACAGTGGTCAGAATCTCAGATTTTAACTAGCACTCGTAAAGATAAAAGACACCGTTTCATACACAACTGAACAGCATGAAAGTTAAGTGCTAAGTAATGATCACAACAACTTTACTTGGAACAGCTTACATCTTGCGATGATAAGTTTAATTAACATTATCAAACAACATCTCCTTATTCCAAGTCCTTAGGAAGGACTTCATAGACAGATACAAATACCAAATCCAGTCTAAATATCTGGCTGACTGTGCCACGAACGTTAATAAATTGCATCAATGTTTACACTTTTTAAAAAATAATCTGGCATCACTAGTCTGTTTTAAACCTGCATTTCAGGCACATGGATAAGCCAGAGCTAATAACAAATGGGATAGAAGTGGAGAAGGGAAAGAAGAAAAGCAAAATGATTTTGGAGTATAAGAGCAAACCCAGGGATGAATTGCATAGGTTTGTTTGGGCAAAATATACCATATTTATTCGGAATTAACATGCAGTGGAGTATAAGATGCACCAAGGTTTTGAAGAGGCAAATAAAAAAAAAAGCTTTTACACTCTGCAAACCTCCCAAAAACGGCCTGTTTTTTGCGAAAACGGGTCCATTCCCCCCCAAAGGCATGCATAGCTTTTAGGGGGCTTGCAGAGTGTTCCTGGGGGGAGGGCGGGTGGGGCAAACTGAGCAAAAAATGGCCCGTTTTTGCAAAAACGGGCCCATTTTTTGTCAAACAAATTGCATGCATAGCCTTTTGGAGGCTTATAGAGTACTCCTGGGGACTGGGGGGGGGGGCAAAATTGAGCAAAAAACCATCCATTTTTCACTCATTTCTGCCCTCCCCAGTTCCCAGGAGCTCTCTGAAAGCCTCCTAAAGGCTATGCATGGCCATTTTGGTAAAGGGAGTGGGGTTTGGGGAGGCAAAAAATGATGTATTCAGTGTATAAGACGCACCCAGATTTTCAGCCTCTTTTTTGAGGGAAAAAGGTGCATCTTATACTCCGAAAAATATGGTAATTCTTGGTTTTTGATGGGTGACGGTGAATCATCTGTTCTTATTAGTGTTTAAGTACAGTGGAGAATTTAATATTATTGGGAAATCTGCCCAAATGGAAAGGTTTCAGGGAATTTGCAAACTCTGCTAGTGATCCAAATGTTGAATAATTAGACATGAACTCCTAAATGATTGGGATAGCAAAGGCAAAAATAGTTAGTCTTTGGAGCTCTCTGAGCTTGCTTGTTTTCTTGCAGACCTTTCATTACCAAACTAGATAACATCATCAGTGCTAAGGGCTAGTTTGAGTAATGAAAGGTCTGCAAGAAAACAAGCCAGCTCAGACAGCATCAAAGACCCCTCATGACAACCCTGAGCCACAAATATTCTCTTTTATCAGTTATAATCTTCTATTATTCTTAAATTATAGCTTTTATCAGTTATAATCTTCTGTTATCCATTCTTAAAAACTGTGGGCCTGGGGATCATTAGGAACAGAAGTTAGCTAAAGAAAAAGGGCTGAAGAACTGAGAGAGAACAGAAGGGAATTTAACAAGAAATTCACTGGCAAAGGCAAAGAAGAGAGCTGTTTAGCTGTAGCCATGGTATTTTCCTATTGGCTTTCAATTTCTCATTAGACTCAAACCAAACAATTGGCATCCAACAACTTGATTTCAGCTGTAATATGGCATTCTATTGCTCCTTTGAGGATAACACGCTCGTTAAGCTTCTATCCTTTGGTACCTTGGTATTCAAATGCTTTGAAACTCATCAAATTTGGGGCTCAATGCATTTTGACATAAAAAAATCGTCCTGGTATTCGTCGTTTGGTATTCAATGCAAAAGCTAGAACTAAGCTAAGAGCCACAGTGGCGCAGTGGTTAGAATGCAGTACTGCAGGCTACATCTGCTGATTGCTGGCTGCCAGCCATTTGGCAGTTCAATTCTCATCGGCTCAAGGTTGATTCAGCCTTCCATCCTTCCCAGATGGGTAAAAGGAGGACCCAGATTGTTGAGGGGCAATATGTGGACCCTGTAAACCACTTAGAGGGATATAAAGCACCGTGAAGTGGTATATAAATCTAAGTCTGCTATTGCTATTATCGGTGTCGGCTGCCTTGTGACTCACAACATTATTCCTTATGGGGAAAAAATGTTTGGCACTCATTGTTTTTGCTACTCATCATGCTTCCCAGAACCAATTAACGATGAGTACCTGTACTTCCTGCTCAGAATTTTAGCTCAGATCAACAAAATAATTCCTTTGCACTGTTTTTCTTCTATTTCTTTGATTGTTGCTTCCTGGAGCTGTATTCTGAGTGTCAAACAGGTTCCTGGAGGCAGATATACATACTCACTCATACCTGTTTTCCCGAAAATAAGACCTCCCCGGGATAATAAGCCCAATCGGGCTTTTAAGTGCATGCGCTAAAATAAGCCCTCCTCCAAAAATAAGTCCCCCCGAAAATATTGCAACACGACAGCAGCCATGAGGTGACCCGCTCACTACCTCCTGCATTTCAATTATAATAAGACCTCCCCAAAAATAAGGCCAAGTGCTTACTGCATTTTTCGGAGTATAAGACGCACTGGAGTACAAGATGCACCAAAATTCTGAAGAGGCAATTTACAAAAAACAAAAAAAAATTGCACTCTGCAGACCTCCCAAAAACTGATCATTTTTTGTGAAAACGGGCCCGTTTTTGGTTTTTAAAAAAGGGCATGCGTAGCCTTTAGGAGGCTTATAGAGTTTTTGCTGGGAGGGCAAAAATGAGCAAAAAATGGCCTGTTTTTAGCTCATTTTTGCCCGCCCCAACCCCCAGGAGCACTCTGGAGGCCTCCTAAAGGCTCTGCATTGCCATTTTGATGAAGGGGGCGGGGTTTCAGGAGGCCAAAAATGCTGTATTCAGTGTATAAGACACACCCAGATTTTCTGCCTCTTTTTTGAGGAAAAAAGGTGCATCTTATACTCCGAAAAATACGTTATTTCAGAGGTCAAAAAAAATAAGACCCTGTCTTATTTTTGGGGAAACATGGTAAGTGCACAACAAAACAACAACTAAAAGTGAGCAATATACAGTTTGGGTCAATGAAAAAGTACAAAACATTAAGAGCCATCCCCCACCCCCAAGCCTGAATCTCTTTTCAGGATCAGAGTTCACACAGACCATTTTACTCTGACACTTACTAAACTGACCTTGTTTATAGTAAATCACAGTGGGGGATAGGTTCAAAATCACCATTCAGCTTGCAAACACTCACTTTCACCAATATAATTTTCGGTGACGCTTTGCATCCTCCTTGCTTCTGAGGCTCCCATTCAAACAAGGGACTGTAGTTCTCCAACATGTGGACCATAATTTTGTTACAGATTTCCTGCTGCCTCATCCCTTCAAAGCCAGGTGGGACACTGCAAGACAAATAAAGCAATCAATGCATAAAGCAGGATGAAAGCATCAAGCACTGTGTGTTTCCTTTTCTAATGGGGAATGAAATGAGGGACGCCTAGGCCAGTCCAAGGAAGCAGCACAAAATAAGAGGGATGGGTCCGAACCCGATTTGTTCTTGGACTGATTTAAAAAGGAGAAAGAATTACTGTATTTTTTGGACTATAAGACGCACTTTTTTCCCTCAAAAGAGAGGCTGAAAATCTGGGTACGTCTTATACACTGAATGCAGCATTTTTTATCTCCTAAAATCTTGCTCCCTTCACCAAAATGGCCATGCATAGCCTTTAGGAGGCTTTCAGAGTGCTCCTGGGTGCTGGGGAGGGAAGATTTGAGTGAAAAACAGGCCGTTTGTTGTTCATTTTGGGGGGGGGGGACCTCCCAAGAGCACTCTGAAAGCCTCCTAAAGGCTATTCATGCCCCTTTTTGGGGGAAAAAAAAAACCGGGCCCGTTTTAGTGAAAAATGGGCCATTTTGGGGAAGTCTACGGAGTGCAAAAACTTTTTCTTTTAATTTGCTCTTCAAAATCCTGGTGTGTGTCTTATACTCCAAAAAATACGGTAAGAGTTTCAAATGATCATCAAATGCAGTGGAGTGTACCCTTGTGATGGATTAATTTTCCTAATCACTTTCGATTTTAGGGTATGCACTAAATATTACATCACGTACTCTAATGACTAAAAATGCAAATGAACTGCAAGTATAGTAAGCCATGGAACACAACAAAAAATGGGAGTCTGAGTAATAGCAGTTAGACTTATATGCTGCTTCATAGTACAGAGTCAACATATTGCCCCCAACAATCTGGGTCCTGATTTTACTGACTTTGCAAGGATGGAAGGCAGAGTCAACCTTGAGCCGGTGAGAATCAAACTGCTGGCAGTCGGTAGAATAAGTAATAGCAAGAGCACTTAGAGTTTAATACTGCTTCACAGTCCTTTCTGAGCTGTATTGTTTACAGAGTCAGCATATTGCCCCCAACAATCTGGGTCCTCATTTTACCGGAAGGATGAAAGGCTGAGTCAATCTTCAGCCCAGTCAGGATTAATTTCCAGGCTGTGGGCAGAATTACCCTGCAATACAATACTGCATACTAACCACTGCACCACCAGGGCTGCTCATATGACTATGTGCCTGCTGGTATGGTCTCCTAAAAAGTTATGGAAGATGAGTTCCAGAGGACTTTGGAGTAGAATCAAATGGATGCAAATGGGAGGTGTGTTTTGATAGCTGGAGAACATGTGTACTATTGGGAGAAGGCTGAAGGTACAGTGGTGGCAAAGTGACAACACAAGGTATGATGGCCTTGCTAAATCAAAACAGCAGAAGACAATGGGTTCTGACCTAGGCTTCCCAAGAGCATGAAACAACTCCTTGTCCCGACAAAAAACCCTTTTATTAATTTACTGTGAATTCTGCTCATTCACATTCAGCAAAGTCTTTCAAGGGAGGATTTACAGTCACAGACCTTATCTGGCCAATCTGCAGAACCTGGCAAAGAGTCTCGGAGAATCACGAACCAAAAGTGAACTAATTGTCTCCTGCAAATTCCACTTCCCTTTCGCTCCTCTTTTATTTCCTCTGGGAGGGGCATTCATCGTCCACCTGTAGCCTTACTCCCAAGTCGACCCCTGTTCTTTAGCTGTTCCCTTCGTCTCGCCACTCTGCTCATGCACACACTGGGAACAGGCTCCAGCTGTTCGTCTGCCTCACTGATGTCTGACTCTGAAGGCAGTTGATAACTGGCATACGGCTCTGGCCCCATCTCTGCCTCTGACATAGAGCCCTCATCAGAGCCTTCCCCTGACTCCAGGACTGGCCCATCTTCCTCCCCAACTTCCTCACTGTCCGAATCTGCTGCCAGCTTCCCTGGCCGCTGGTAGGCCACAACACAACGACCACGATTGTTGCCAGGGTAGAAAAAAAGATATGTGGGAGTCACACCATGAAGGCTTCTTCAAGAGAAGATAACAGTGTCCTTGATTGCTCATGATGATACCCAGAGATCAAAAGCTAGTAGAATCTGTTGTTGCAATAAAATTTCTCCCCCTCATTGGACAGAATGCCACCTTGACATATTGCAAGCCAATTCTAAAACATCTGTCACTTGCAAAAGGAATGATGACAAATGGCCTTTTAGAGTCAGGCAACCAGTTCCAAGGTTCTTTGGATATCAGCCCACCTGTTCAAATATATTGTGAAATAGAGCCTTTTGAATTATCCTCTTCGGGAAACTTAAGAGGCTCCGATCTCTTCAGCTTATTAGTGAACAAAACTAGCTTTCATTGAGGGCTGCATCAGGGTTGCTTTTGACCACAGGGGATCGGGTGGGTGTGGCAATGGTGGATGTAGCCAGCTCAACATCACCTGTCGGGGGCACCTGTGGTGGGGTGGGCAGGGCTTGGGGGGGGTACTTTTGCTAGTAATTTGTTTTGCCAGCACTCTGCCAGCGAAAACGGAGCTTGGGGACCTCATTTGGCCTCTCCGGGCTCCATTTCCGGCTGCGACAGCCTCCTGTAGCCCTCTGCCAGTGAAAAAGGCTACCGCACACAGCCCTTCCGAGCTCTGTTTTCGCTGGCAGAGGCACCGCAGGCTGGCTCTTTGCTGTTTCCAGGGTGGTGCCGCGGGCCAGATCTAAGCACCCATGCCAAGCATGGATTTGACATCCATGACCTACACCCTGATGAAAACCTTGCTCATACTATCAATCTCCTTAATTAGCTCTTGGTCAGTGTCATAATCACATTGAATTTCAGTAGAAGAGCTGAGTAGCAATTCAAGTGGCAAGTATTATCAGCCTTGTAAACGCCATTTAATGTTAGAAGAGAGAAAAGACTTTGTGGCAGATGTTGTGGCCCGCCAGGGGAGCTGGCAGCAGATTCGGACAGTGAGGAGGTTGGGGAGGAAAATGAGCCAGTCCTGGAGTCTGGGGAAGGCTCTGATGAGGGCTCTGTGTCGGAGGCAGAGAGGGAGGCAGAGCTATATGCCAGTTATCAGTTGCCTTCAGAGTCAGACATTAGTGAGGCAGAGGAACAGCTGGAGCCTGATCCCAGTGCACACATGCATTGCCAGACGAAATGAACAGCTAAAGAACAGGGGTCGACTTGGGAGTAAGTCCACAAGTGAATGATGAATGCCCCCCTCCCAGAGGAAATAAAAGAGGAGCAAAAGGGGAGTGGAGTTTGCAGGAGACAATTAGTTCACTTAATTGGTTCGTGACCCTCTGAGACTCCTTGCCAAGTTTTGCAGATTGGCCAAATAAGGTCTGTGACTGTAAATCCTCCCTTGAAAGACTTTGCTGGATGTGAATGAGCAGAAATCACAGTGAATTAATAAAAGGGGTTTTTGTGGGGACCAGGAGTTTGCTTCATGCTCTTGGGAAGCCTAGGTCAGAGCAGCAAGGAAGGATGGTTATATATGCATTGTTGCTCAAAAGGAAGACATGACTTGCCCACTCCAAAAAGAGTATCAGACACAAATGATAGCCTGATTTCATTGATTTACTGTCAGCAAATCCAAGACAAATCTTCCATTAAAATAAAACGATAAAATACTACGGAGAAGAAAACATACTATTTTTTTTTCACTTTTGCATACCTGCAGTAGCTGTACAGAATTTATTTATAAAACCAACCATCTATACTTATTTTGGCTGAAGGCCAACCGAGGCAACTCATACTATGTCATTTCTTTTAAACGAGGTACCGTAACGAATCAAAGCAATTCAGTGAAACAAGGAACGGCAAAATTCATAAAAGAATAAAAGTCAGTGTGATAGTGGTGTTTTGTCAACAATATCGCAAACAGAAAATGACAGAGTCAAAATGGATTCCTCATCAGTTCAGCATTAGAGCTCATAGCATCCCTGCCACCTTAAACCACCCCAGATCTGTTTGCTGGTGCTGCAATTAAATTGTCCTTCCTGCTGGTGGAAATTTGGCTGGAAAACCTCTGAGGTTGCCTGTTCTTTGTACCTTTCTCTTGGACATTTTCTAGCCTATTAGGAGAAATCTTTTCAATTCCGCTTCCTGCTATTAATAAGTGCATAGCGACTGCTATTCTGAATACACAAATCCAATTGAAATCAAACGAGTTAGGCTACTGAGTAAATAGACTTTGGTTGTTTAAAGCTGCTTTAAACAAAAACTGTGTTGCAAGCTTCCTCCACTCCCACCTTTTTAATCTCCCATATGATTAACCATGTGAGTGATCCTTTTTCTTTTCTGCCTGAAAACTCTTGCACAACGGGTTGTGTCCTCTTTGGCTCGTGAAACATTTTCATCACAGGCAAGAATTTTGATTGGGCAAGACACCCTTTGCCAACCTTGCATCCATGGGGGGAAAGAGGATTTGATAAGAAAAGGGTGTCATACTTTGCCAGCCAGGCTTTAGTTAAACTGCTTCCAATTACTCAGGGGGGAAAAAAAAGCTAGCATGAATATTACTGATGCTGCCCTTATCTGTTTATTTTTAGCTCAATGCCTCATATAACTTTCCAAGAAATGATAGGCAGCAGCTTCTTAGTTTGAAGGCTCTGATTCTTGGCTACATTTTGAAGTGAGAGAGAATATGTTCATATAACACTAGAAGTAAATTGCTCTGATAATCTTTGGCAGTAGTAACTTGAGCAATTTTACACTGTGCTTTAAAAATGGGTAAAGGTAAAGGTTCCCCTTGCACATATGTGCTAGTTGTTCCCGACTCTAGCCAGCGGGGCTCATATCCGTTTCAAAGCCGAAAAGCCAGCGCTGTCTGAAAACGTCTCCGTGGTCATGTGGCCAGCGTGACTAAATGCCAAAGGCGCATGGAACGCTGTTACCTTCCCATCAAACGTGGTTCCTATTTTTCTACTTGCACTTTTATGTGCTTTCGAACTGCTAGGTTGGCAGAAGCTGGGAGAAGTAACGGGAGTTCACTCCACTATGCGGCGCTAGGGATTCGAGCCGCCGAACTGCTTACTTTTCTGATCGACAAGCTCAGCGTCTTAGCCACTGCGTCCTTACATTAAATTGGATAGGAACTCCCAATTTGGCAATTACAACCTTCATGTCAAAGTGCAACTTGGTAAGCCTGACCAATAGATATACAGGTAGTCCTTGATTTATGACCACATAGGCACTGGAGACTTTGTCATTAAATGAGACATCACAGGACTGCATCTGATATTTACAACTTTGCAGTCATTAAGTGGATCTTAATGTAAAGCTTACAAATTCCTTCTGGCTTCCCCATTGACTTCGCTTGTTGCAAGCTGGCTGGAAGGTTGCAAATGGTGATCATGTGACCTTGGGACACGGCAAGAGTTAAAAATCCAGCTTGTTGCTGAGTATTCAGATCGCATTCATGTGACCAAAAAAGATACTGTACTGTTCATTATTGAGAGGACAATTATGAGTCACTTTTTCAGCACCATTGTAACTTCCAACAGTTGCTAAATGAATGGTCATTAGACGGAAAGTACCTATATCTGTATACCTGTACAACCCTACAGATATCTGCCACAGGTATATTAATATTGAAGGTAGATAATGTGGCTTATAATGGAATGGACCACAATTCCTTGTGGTGCCAACTTCTTCTGAATCTCCTAGTCTAGTTTGATGTCCGTCTCGTCTACGGTGAGTGAATCTTTGTAGTCTAAGTACAGCTGTTGAAAGAAAGCCATTTGAAGCTCCAAATTCTTGCTCTGCTTAGGTAGATTTTGATTACTTGCCAGATGTTCAGTATGTGCCAATTTCATCAGAATTGGGGCAGAAAGAAGAGAGGATTGCTATCTGGCTCTTAGTAACAAACCAAATTCACTTCTTATGAAGCGTGGGTCCAAGCACGCAGTTGGTTCAGAACGCAGCCGCGCGGGCTGTGATGGGGAGTACGAGGTACTCCCACGTAACACCTCTCCTGCGCGAGCTGCACTGGCTACCTGTGGTTTTTCGGGTGCGTTTCAAGGTGCTGATTACCATCTTTAAAGCGCTCCATGGCACGGGACCTAGTTACTTGCGGGATCGCATCCTCCCACATACATCCCTGCGGCCAATTCGCTCACACAGGGAGGGACTTCTCCTGGTGCCGTCCACTAGGCAATGCCAACGGGCGACACCAAGGAGTAGGGCCTTCTCTGTGATGGGCCCAACCCTCTGGAATGACCTCCCCCCGACATTAGAACCACTTCTGACCTCCGCTCCTTCCGGCAAAAATTGAAGACTCACCTGTTCCGATTAGCAGGCCTGGCATAATTACAACTGTCCCTCCTGGCAAATGTATTATTATCTGGTTATTTTAGGGTTTTTAATCTGTTGTGTCCGTTTTAGGGATTTTAAAAAATTATATTTATTCAGCTTTGTACAGTTCTTTTAATTGCATTTTAACCTCCTCCAAACTGTACATATTTAATATTTAATTTTTTATTGTATTTCTGTGATATTCTCTATGGACTGTACACCGCCCCGAGTCCCTTCTGGGAGAGGGGGCGGTCTAGAAGCACAAATAAATAAATAAATAATAAATAAATAAGCAGAGAGCACTAACTGGATAATGCTGGACTCTTTTTTTGTCCAAGGACATTTATTTCTGACATTTCTGGTACAGCGTATGGCAGGGGTGTCCAAACTTGGCAACTTTAAGACTTGTGGACTTCAACTCCCAGAATTCCCCAGCCAGCTGGCTGGGGAATTCTGGGAGTTGAAGTCCACAAGTCTTAAAGTTGCCAAGTTTGGACACCCCTGGCTTATGGCTACAAGGAACGCTACTTTCCAAATCAGGTGCTCTTCAATTTAAGACTGCAAGAAACAGTACATAAATGAAGAACAGACGTTTATGTCACTCAGGTCATTTCAAAGTAGACTGGGAAGCTGTTATGACACGTCTGTTCCCCACCCTTGGATTTAGAAATGAAAAAATAGACGATAAAAAATTGTGGTGGATCGGATTGGCTCTTCTATCACTGAATACCGGAGAACATACTTGTAACCGTCCTGTCCTGGTACTTTTCCATCGCCACCATGTGGTGGTGAATAATGAAGTGGGGACAGGACACCTAGAAAAGCTATTTTTGGGGCTTCATCTCTATTCTGAAAGTGAGGAAAAATAATTAAGCCCTCTGCTAAACCTCTCAGTTGTCTCTGGACAAAATTGAGAAGGTGATGGGAGAGTTAGCTTTATCTTAAAGACTTTTGACTCATTTTACACTAAAACCAACATCTTCTAGGTGAGTTGCCAGTGTTAACTGACTGGATTAGAATACAGGTAATCCCTGGGCTATGAGCATTTCCTTAGCGAATGTTCGAAATTACTCGATAAGCGCCCCCTAGCATTTGCGAACAAGGCCCGAAACTACAGATTTTGGAGCACCAGGGCAGTTGTTTGCCCTTATGAACAACTGCAGAGGCTCTGCAACATTCATCCTGCACATTGCCAGCTGAAATGTCAGAGGGCCAGCTCTGGCCCCCGGAGGCTCCATTTTGGCTTGTAGCAAGCTGGGGAAGATCTACGATGGCTGAAGGGAGCGTCGGAGGGCCAGATTCATCCCTCAGAAGCTCCATTTCAGCCAGCAACCTGCCAGGCCAGGCCTGCAGAGTCTTGAACAGAACTGCAGGAGCACGCAGCTGATAGGCTGGAGGGGAGACTGCTTGCTAGATCTTCACGAGGTTAAGTGACCTGGCGTGGCAGATTGTGGGGGGGGGAGCAATTGTGGGGAGCAAGAGTTATTTCAGTGGGTTGGGGAGGTCTTGGGTGGTCTTAGGCAGGTGGCCTGTTCCATCAGTAGGCCTCCCGTGGCCTTCCCCACTCTGAAATACCTCATGTGCACTTAACAAGCCTCACATTCTATTAACGAATGGGTGGGCGAAAGGAGGGAGTGATCCTGTTCAAGTACGAGATTCACTCCCACAAATCTTTGGGTTACGGATGGAATGGACACTTCATTCGTAACTCGAGGACTACCTGTAGTGTAAATTTGGGGCAAACCTGTAAAACACACCTGCCAATTGCTGAGTCACCCAATCTGACAAAACCAGATTACACCACACTGGCATTTCATTGGATTAGAAGACCTTGAAGAATATGACTACATGGAAGTGAAACATTATAATCTCTGGTGAATCATGTCCAGTCGTAGACCAGAGTGGCAGCATTTTGTAGTTAAATATTATTCAGGACTATCTCTAAAAAAAAATGGGACTATGACTAAAATCATTAAGCAGGATTAAGGGATATGACGAAGCTCAAACAAGGGTGCAATTAAACTCTTTACCTCAGGGGTGCCTTTTTTGCAATTAGATGCCTGGCAATTTTGCAACAGGTAAGAATGTGGAATGAAAAAAAAAAGGGAGGCAAAGTGTACAGATATAGATGGAGGACAACCAGAGGTGGTATTCAGCCGGTTCGAACCTGTTCACCGGTAGTGGAAATCCCGCCCACCTGCCTCGACTTAATGCCATCCTATTTAGGCACGTTTTCTTTCTGTAAAGTCCTCAACTTGCAACCCGTCAAAAGTCCTCGACTTATGAACGCCCACAAGTCCTCAACTTAGGGCCAGGCGGCTGGCAACAAATGGACAGCCGTTGTTGGCTATGGCGCATTCTGGCTCAAAGCGGGACTTTTGCAGTTTCCCTATTGGTTGCTCTGGTTGACAGCTTCTGTATAAAATAGCTATCAAGCAGAGCGTGGGGCAGATTTACTTGTTCTCTTGTTAGCTTGCTCTTTAAAATAAAAGTTACTTGTTCACAGTTACCTCACGGAGTTTTTTCTTAACCAGTTCACTACACTTTCTTTCTTTTAATTTTTAAAACTTTATTGAAAAATAAAAACTTTAAAATACAAATACCTTTAAAAATAGTTTTGTATAAGTTACAATCCTTTTTGAAAGTACTAACATAACCATTTTTAATTCAAATTTAGGCACGTTTTCAAGCCACGTGCATGCATCAAGCCACATACGTGATCAAAGCGCATATGTGGAAGGCGAGCGCATGCGTGGAGCATGTACACGCTCACATTTGCGAACCGGTAGGGGAAGTAAGTGAATATCACCCCTGAGGACAACATACTTTTGCTGAGACATTTGTCTAGATTCGAGCCACAAAATAAGAAGGATAACTAACTGAGGAAATGTAATGGTGCCTTGTTTCAGTCTTCATGCCTCTCTTTGAGAACTATATTAATGTTTTCATATTATTATTCTTCCTGTTAATTATTTTGTCACCAATATAATATATAGAAGATAGGTCAATGATTTGCAAATATTTATTAGTTTCCAATTTTTTTGAAGGGGGGCCTGTTTCACAGGGGATGGGAACCAATGTTTCAATAATGTATTACTCAGTATTCCTAAGCGCCGAGGTGGCGCAGTGATTAGAATGGAGTATTGCAGGCTAATTCTGCTGACCGCTGACTGCCAGCAGTTCAAGTCTCACCGGCTGAAGATTGATTCAGTCTTCCATCCCTCCGAGGTCGGTAAAATGAGGCCCTAGATTGTGGGGAAAATATGCTGACTCTGTAAACCGCTTAAGGATGGCTATGAAGCATTGTGAAACAGTATATAAGTCTAAGTGCTATTGCTATTCAGCTAGGGGGATAATATGTGAATATGGTTTTTTTTCCATGCACCATTTTATTTTTATAGTACATACACAAAAGAGAACTATATTAATTCCTATTTGTTTCACAAGTTAGCACTAGCAACATCTCTGAGCCAAGCTATCCATGAGGTTGTGCCACTTAATCAACAGGGTGAATCATAAGCAGGTACATACCTTCCACTTGGAGATTATTTTACATTTACGAAAGTGTATGTTGGGGGCCTTTGAGCCAGTTTTTGATCCCACCAACGGCCTGGACTAGTCCTTGCAGTTTTCTTAACAAGGTTTTCCAGAAATGGAAATTGCTGTGCTTTCTTTCCAGAGCTGAGAGGATGACTGGCTCAAGGCCATCCAGCTGGCTTCATTCCTAAAGCGGGATTAGATCGCGCAGTCTCTAACCTGGTGCCTTAACCACGATACCAGACTGGCTCTCTTTCAGATTATGAAGACGATTTAGTATAATTATTTCTTGTACTGTCTGCCAACCCTCACCTGTCCTTTAAAAAAAAACCCAGTATTGACATGGTAATTGCTAAACATTTTAGAGGACAATCTTTCGGAGGTCAGAGGTCATACAGTTTATCTACCTTTGCCTTCTCCTTTGCCACAAAAGATATGATAATGATGTCGTATCTCAAGGTGTCACATTTGCATTTTTGCCCTTTCCAATTTGAATTTTTGACGGATCGATGTACGCACGTGTGTGACAGTGGGGACTTTTAACAGGACTTATTTGAAGCTTAATGTTGGAATGTGGGAGCCAAGCATCTCGATTGACTGACTGTTCTGAATTTTGGCAAGGTAATCTTGAGAGGTTTGTATTGGATGTGAAATTGGTGACTGGGATGCAGCTAATGTCTTCCTGTGATTCATTAATTTCATAAAGTTTTTTTTCTCTCTCCATATTTTGGTTTTGACTGAGACAAAAGAGACATCTATAGTCTAACAGAAGAGGTGAAGCTGGACTATCCTTCTCTCGGCAATCTTGTTCATTTGTATACGACAGTGGCGGCACAGGCAGGATAGGGTCTGTTGGCACCCATGATGCAAAGCGTGCTCCCACATGCGCCCCACACTGCTCACCTCCAAGCTGAGCTTGGTATTTCCTCTAGGGGGCCGGGGGCGGCCGTTGTTGCCCTCCCCAGGCTCCAGGAAAGCCTCCGGAGCCTGGGGACCGCAAAAAAAGGGTCCAACCAGAAGTTTGGAAACGAGCTTCAGTTGGCACATTGAGCCTGTTTTCTGCCCACCGCAGCTCCGGAGGTTTTCCTGAAGCCTGGGGAGGGCGAAAACGGCCTCCCCTGCCTCCCTGGAAGGTCAAAAATCAGCTAGTCAGTGTGCACATGCGTGCTGAAGCTGAAGCTCACGTGCTGGCAGATATGGCTCCGCATGCCACCTGTGCCACACGTGCCATAGGTTCACCATCACAAGTAAAGGAGAAGAGCATGCAGAGCTGAAGGGGTAGAGTAAAATGCACCATCAGTTTAGAATCCTTGCATTGCCACAAGAGACCCAACTCCAAATTGGCTTTTATTTAGTGTCAATTTAGTGCTGATCATTAATTGACCAGATTCTTGTGCTGCAACCTACAGGCATGGTCTTGATTTTTTGTGCCTAACACTTGTTCTCGTAGAGCTCTTTTGTTGCAGAAGAGAAGAAACAAATATTTCACAGCAGCATAATTTTTTGGCTCAATTGGGGTCATAACTCAAGGGCTACCTGTATTTATTTTCATCTAGGTATGCTGGCTTTCAGTTCAGCATGAAATTTAACCTGTGAATCACTTGTTCTCCAAAAACATTCCTCTTGATACTGTATTTTATTGCTTAACCCATATTTCAGATTCTGAGACACTACCACTCTTTTCTTTTCCAATCATACTGCTTTATTATTCAAAACTTCCCTTTAACTGCCCCATCTTAATAAAAGCAGTCATTACATAACTAAAATCAGCTCCAATAATTATCTCTAATTACTGACATGAAAATAGATCACTTCTAAAACCAAATACTTAGAACCTACTCCATTAAAATACTACTTCTTTTCCTGAATAATTTCATTATTTTATTTGCCCAAAGAGATTATTTCGCTACATGCACTCAAAGCAAACACTTGCTGCTTCTAAACGGGGGTTTAAAGACTGCAATTATAGTTTTGCAAGAAGTGTAGGTCTATATAAAACCAAACAAATAAGTAACAGAATTTTCAGTTCTAGGTTGAGCTTGAAGTGGAGAGAAGACTCACTGGAAAAGACCCTGATGTTGGGAAAGATTGAAGGTAAAAGAAGAAGGGGACAACGGAGGATGAGATGGTGAGATAGTGTCATCAGCACAATGTACATGAATTTGGGCAAACTCTGGGACAGGGGTCAACAACCTTTTGGACCACTAAATTGATAATTTTAAATCCCACGGACCACTAATATGATCTGTCTAATGACCGGGTGGGTGTGGTTAGATGGTCATGTGACTGGCTGGGCATGGCCAGCTCAATGTCATTCATGTCGAGGGGTGCCTCTACTTGCCCCTCCCCTGTCAGCCACTCCTCGCTTCCCCGCCCGGGCTCCTTAGAGCCCCAACAGGAAGCAGTGGTTGGAGCTAAGCAGCCAGCATGAGAAATAGTTGGCAAAACAGTTCAGTTCAAATTGGATCTGATCGAGAAGGAGCTCAGCAGAAAGACCTCACTGAGGACTACGAGCATAGGCTTTCTAAGCAGAGGGAAGACCTGTGGGACTTCAAGGCCAGATACCAGCACCTGGAGGCTCAGTGGGCTGAGATGAGCAGCCAGTTCCAGGCTATGATGCCGTCCCACTGGAACAAGGCCCTCCAGCTCTTCGCCACCAGCGGCGCTTCCCTCCAGCTTTCGCCCAAATCCTACATCAGGAGGCTGAAGCAGACTCCAAGTCAGAATTTTTGCCCCCCTCCGACCCACACAAAAAGACGACAAAAGGGGAGACTCTCTGCAGCAACACAAATGTTCATTGCACATATCCGGCCCAGGGGCCATAGTTTGAGGACCCCTGATTTAGTGCAATACAAAAAATGCAAATATTTTTTCTGCGGACTACCAAGATTTTCTCACGGGCCACCAGTGGTGCACGGACTACCAGTTGGTGACTGCGGCTCTGAGGACAGTGGGAGGCCTGTGCTATGGTCCATGGGGTTGCAAAGATTTGGACATGACTTAGCAACTAAACAACAGCAAATTCAACAGAGACTTCTACATAAATAGTTAATGGCACGAGGCTACATCAAAATGAACGACACCATCAGTACCTACATTCAGCCTCGATTACTCCTGACTGAGAACTGCTCTCCAAGTTCTCCTCCAACCTTTCTGTGGGATCCTAAAATCCAAACTATTCAAAACAAATCTTCCGTCACGGAGTTATTTGTTCACACTTTGAATGAACAAAGTGCCAAAATGTGAAATCTTGCAAAAGTCTACCTGAAAGCATTCCATTTAGAAGAACTGAGGGGGGAGAGGGGGGGGAAGCATCCAGTTAAATCCTTTCAACATTTCTCTTTGCTTTTAATTTTTTTTTAAAAGAGTAAAGCTCGTGCCAGAAAATATCAAAATAAGAGCAACAATTTGCAAATGGCACATATAAAATCCCTGAGACATTTTTCATTGCTGCCCAATGCTCAACCTTCTTCAGATTCCGCAGGATTGTAAACAAGGAATCACAAGGGTCAAGGAAACACACCATCACAGAACGGCAAAGAAAAGGAACAAACATACTTACTAAGAGCAGCATTAAAAAAGCTCAAAGAAAAAGATTCTTCTATTGTGAAAGGAGTAAACTAACATGTTTTATTTGCAGTTTTCTTTTCACACCATACATATTGTGTGGACTGTGTACTGACTGGGTCAAATCTTTTTTAAGCAATGTTAACAATAATAATACAAATAGGTACGTATGTGTAATCCTAATCTTCCAATTTCAACAATACTATTCTCTTTTTATAATCCTTTATCATTTCCCCACTGATTTATTTAAACATAAATATCATTTCTGTACGCTTTGTATTTGTTATCCCTACTAAATGCTATTATTTAATATTTTAAGAATTACTTATTATTCCACCATAACTTCAATGTTCCAAATGTGTAGGATTACTAATAATGCCAAGTATTAACAATATTTAATCAATCCCGGGAGTGTATCTCAAAATCCCCACAATTTCCAATCCTTAATGTTTTAAATTAAACAGACTATTAATGTTAATAGTACAATTAAATTACCTAATTCTAAATTTCCATCTACTGATTTTTGGGGGACAAGGATAGAAAAGAGACAGTGGAAATCAAGAAGCTTGGTTTACTGGTTAAAGTGGTAACCTAGAAACCGGGAGACGGGAGATCCAGTTCCCCTTAACAATGAAAGCTGGCTGGGTGACTTCGGGGTGTGTTTGCTGCCCTGAGTTACTTATAAAATATAATAAAGGAGGGATAAAAATCAAATAAATAAATAGCCGTTATTTTTTTCTGACAGCATCCTGATGAGTAAATCGCAAAATAGATATTGCTGTTCTTTGCAACGGAACATAGGATTTCTTGTTTTTATATCCTACAACTACATTCGTACAGTCAAAATGGATTTTGCCTGATTTATAAAATATAGTGCCAAAACAGCATGTGTTATATAATCACAGGAGAAGAAACCAATGTATAAATCGCAGCAGTTTATTCATCAAAACAGATTCAAACACAGTGCCTAATTTACCCTAGTATGCAATATGTCCTTATAGCACATGTTTAGCCATTTTAAGTCTGATCCAAATGATAAGGAAAGGGATATGAATCCTATAAAACGTAAGCCATTCACAGCTTATTGGGGTCAGATCCCCTTGAAATGAAATAATGTTTTACAAAACAATGAGATGTTTTAATTGTATAAAAAAAATTAAATCCTATTATCCTCTCTGAGGTACTTGCCTTCAAACTTTGACATAAAACATGGCTGTTAGACACACAGAGAACTCAACCAGGCCAATATCTAGGTAGCTGTCAGTCCTATCAGGTAGGCCAGACTAAGAAACTAAGGCCATATAAGTGGCAGGACTGTGTTTATTGTAACAGTTATAATAACAGACCAGGGATGAAATTCAGCAGATTCTGACAGGTTCTGGAGAACCGGTAGCGGGAATTTTGAGTAGTTGGAAGAACCAGCAAAAACCACCTCTGGCTGGCCCCAGAGTGGGGTGGGAATGGAGATGTTGCAGTATCCTTCCCCTGCCAATGCCACAGAACCGGTAGTACAAAAATTTGAATTTAATCACTGTAACAGACCCTTACAAGTCTGAATGTGCTTCCATCCTCCCTCCCTTTATGTTGTGGACTAGGAAAGGGCTTGTCTGAGATGTTTTCATTTCTTAGAACTGGCAGTTGTCTGCCTTAGTAGTGGCTGTTTCTCTTGAGCAGGGGTGTCAAACTCAGTTTCATTGAGGGCCACATCAGGGTTGTGTTTGACCTCGGGGAGGTGGAGTGGGCGTGGCCAGCTCACTCATGTCAGGGGCACCTATGATGGCCCAAGTGCTCTGCCAGCGAAAACAGGCTCCTGGGCTCCGTTTTCGGCTGCGATGGCTTCCTACAACTTCTGCCAGAGAAAATGGAGCTTGGGAGAACCCCTCCCAACCTCTGTTTTCACTGGCAGAGGCAACGCAGGCCTGTCTTACCCCATTTCCTGGGTGGACCCATGGGCCAGATCTAAGCACCTTGAGTTTTACACCCCTACTCTTGAGAAAGGCCATTCCCTATGGTCTCTTCACTAATATACTATTTTATACATTGTCTAGCTGTGATTCTCTGGGGTCCCTACACCAGCTCTGCCCTACAACGGGAGATTCTCTCAGCTAGGGAAAGGAAATACGAATATGAAAAGAGCTTACCAAAAACAGTTTGGTCCAAAAACAGTAGCAAGGTTGGAAACAGTCATTTTGTTCTCAGAATGATGCTCGGCAACCTGTTTCAGGAAACGGCAAAGATACTTAAGGAGACAATAGTGAGTCTCGGGCATCTGTCTCAGAAGGTCTCTTAAACCGCTAGTCTCCAGACCACACTTCTGGCTGGCTGTAAAGAGAGAAAGAAAACATGACATACTGTACTTATTCCGTGGTGCATATCAAACAAAATGAGCAAAAATGAACGGTACTGGATTTTTTTAAAAAGAGAAAACAGATAGTAATGTGAAGGTTATCATTCATGGAAGTCCCTTAACTAAACTATGACTTCATCTTTCTGTTTTACTTCAATTACAGTTTGGCATGAAATTTGTTCCTGCTTAGCATTTTGTCCCTAAACCAGGGGTCAGCAACCTGTGGCTCTGGAGCCACATGTGGCTTTTTCATCCCTCTACTGCGGCTCCGTCGCCAGTCGGCACCACAATTTTGAGAGGAGCTTCCGGTTTTGGGGTGGGGGGGTGAGGAAGCTGGGCATGCCAGGAGGAAACACTATGGAAAGGGGAGGGTTTTCAGTCAGCTCCACAATTGATAGGGCTTTCGGTTAGGACAGGTAGAGGAAAAAGGACGCCGTGCTAGGAGGAGACTCTGTGGTGGGGAAACCAGACTTCCGGTCGGCTCCAGAATTGAATAGGGGGCTTCCGGTTAGGACCTTTGTGGATCTTTGAGTGCTTAAGGTTGCTGACTCCTGCCCCAAACCATGGCTGCAAATTTTCTTCAAACCATGACTGTGCTGTATGAGTTAACTGTAATTTGCCAGGTCAAACGTCATGCTAAGAAAGGCTAGGAAAACATACATCAAAAACAGAGGGAGGAGGAAGTTCACGTTCATTCAAATAACTTTGGCTGGGGAAGTTGAGAATCAAAGTGGGAACGGGTTGGTTGTGACATCTCTCTCTCTCTCATCTATTGTTCTACAGCAGGGGTGTCCAACCTTGGCAAATTTTAAGACCTGTGTACTTCAACTTCCAGAATTCCCCAGCCAGAATTCTGGAAGTTGAAGTCCACAGGCCTTAAATATTGCAGGTATCGTCCCTGAGGGAGATACACCTGGTGGGACCCAGAAGAAAGGCCTTCTCCGTTATGGCTCCCTCTCTCTGGAACATCATTCCCTCAGAGATTAGAACAGCCCCGCTCTAACACTCTTCTGGAAGGCACTGAAGATGTTTCTGTCAGAAGGCCTGGGGAACCCAGAGTGGGATGGAGCCCATTCAATGACACATGTGATCTTGCTGTCGCTGGGGTGGGTGGGTGTAATTTTATTATATTAATTTATCTGATTCTTTTATTAGTTTCATTGTTTTTTTTAATGCGGTTTTAAATTATGTAAGCTGCCTTGAGTCGCCATGGGCGAATAGGCGGCAATATAAATTTAATAAATAAATAAATAAATTCCCCTTCTCTACAGAATACTGAATCAAATGAAAAGGTGAAGCTAGGCCTGCTGAATTCAGCTTCTTCAGTATAAACCAATTGACTACAAGGTGCTATTACCTTGAAAGAGATTAGCATCTTGCTGGTTTCCCACAAAATTATAAAAGGTCTTTGTTAAAATAGGAAAATACCGAATCAGCTGAAAAGTCAGCGGGGGGGGGGGGGGAAGCTTGTAGGAGGCAATTAGCTGTCCAAAGTATTTCCTAATCAGGCAGATAGCCAGGAAACCTGCTTCCTTATGAAAGAGATTGGATCCCGGGGCTCATAATTGAGTCTTTGTATTATTATTTAGACAAAGTTCATCACTAGACAATTTATCGTCATGGTGAAATGCGCTGGTCTGATGCACGCATTACAGAAAGCCAGGATTTGAAAGCCTTAGTTTGATCAAATCACAGTAGTCTGGGTCACATTCAATGCTGTGTCATGAAATGCTAAGCCTCTCAAAGTCACTGGTAGCTGGCTAGCATGCAGGTTTAATAAACAAATACTCATTTGGTTCATACACTGACTATGCTAAGAAAAAACAATCAGCATTGCGTTCCAACCTGACCTTGGTATCCTTAAAGTAACTGGCATGTTTGCAACTTATATTTGGCTCTTGCTTAAGGAAGTAAGATAGAATGGAATGGAATGGGATAGGATAGGACAGAATTCTTTATTGGCCAAGTGTGGTTGGACACACATAGAATTTGTCTTTGGTGCCTATGCTCTCAGTGTACATAAACAAACAAGATACATTGGTCAAGAATCACAAGATACAACGCTTAGTGATAGTCATAGATTACTAATAAGCAATCAAATCATACTAGGATACAAATAAAATAATATAAATTGAAAGATACAAGCAACATGGTTATAGTCATAAGTGGAAAGAGATAGGTACTAGAAAGGATGAGAAGAATAGTAATACAGTTTTAGTAAATAATTTGACAGTGTTGTGGGAATTAGTTGTTTAGCAGAGTGATGGCATTCAGGAAAAAACTGTCCTTGTGTCTAGTTGTTCTGGTGTGCAGTGCCCTATAGAGTCGTTTTGAGGGTAGAAGTTGAAACAATTTATGTCCAGGATGTGAGGGGTCTGTAGATATTTTCACAGTCCTCTTTTTGACTCGCGCAGTGTACAGGTCCTCAATGGAAGGCAGGTTGGTAGTAATTGTTTTTTTCTGCAGTTCTGATTATCCCCTGAAGTCTGTGTCTCTCTTGTTGGGTTGCAAAGCCAAACCAGACAGTTATAGAGGTACAGAAGACAGACTCAATAATTCCTCTGTAGAACAGAATCAGCAGCTCTTTGGGCAGTTTGAGTTTTCTGAGTTGGCACAAAAAGAACATTCTTTGTTGTGCTTTTTTGATGACATTTTTGATGTTAGGTGTCCATTTTAAGTCTTAATCAGTCCACCAATGGAAAAAGACTCATTTCTTTCTAAACTTTGTGAAGAAGAAATAAAGGAGGCAATCTGACCTTACAAAAATATGGAAGTCCATTATCCTGGTCCACTTTACACTTAAAACTAAGATTTCTTAACCCTGATTTGCTGAAAACGTTATTCTAGCTTGGCTTTCCATATATAAGTTCTTGACTTACAACCATTTTTTAAGTGACCATTCAAAGTTACATGGCACTAAAAAAGTGACTTATGACCCATTTTTCACACTTACGACTACTGCTGCATCCCCTTGTGATTAACATTTGGTTGCTTGGCAACTGGCATGTATTTATTGCAGTGTTGCAGTGTCCCGGGATCATGTGATCACCTTTTGCGACCTTCTGACGAGCAAAATCATCGGGGAGGCCAAATTGACTTAACAGCCGTGTTACTAACTTAACAACTGCAGTGACTCACTTAACAACGGTGGTAAGAAAGGTAGTAACATGGGGCAAAACTCACTCAACAATTTTCTTGCTTAGCCACAGAAAATTTTGGAGTCAATTTTGGTCGTAAGTCGAGGACTACCTACAGTACTAAATTAGTGACTGGGTTTGCACATCACACGTTTGCCATAAATAAACAAAACAGTTATGTCTGCATTGGAAGTAGAAAGGAGGAAGGAAACAAAAGCAGGAAATTCCTGCAGAAGTCCATAACAGCAACTCTGCCAGTCAGACCAATGGTCTATCTAACTCAGCATTTTCCAATTTGGACACCCCCTCCTGGTGGTTAGCCTTCCTATTGTGTGAGTGCCCCAGCTATCAGGACTACTGATGAGAATTTAGATTTTAAAGGATATATAAAGACACATACCCAATATAATATGCCTGCTATATCTGAAAAGGAATTTGCATAGAAAAGATGCATAGAGCATTTGATTTTCCAGAACTTGTGCATTTCTTCAATTTAACTTCCTTTAAAAATCCATGCTGGAAAAGTCCTCTAACCCACTTCCTAAATTACTGCTTGTTTTTTCTGTAAACAGTACATAAGCAAATGGTCCTTTAGTGTTATTACTTGGGTAGTGCAATACATAACCAGGTCTTGTTGAGTGATAAGTGTTTATGGAAACAAACCTTATGTTCAGACAGTTGGACACTGATTTTATCAAAAAACATACTTGGGGACATGGGGCAAACAGGACTGAAAGCTGAGCCCAGAATAATACTTAAGGCGGCCATTTTTTTCCCTGCAAGGTTGTTCTAGAGTCTGAGAGAGTAGCCATTTGCAGCCTCAATTGTCTGTCATTTGCATAGGACAGGGGTGTCAAACTGGATCTCTTCAAGGGCCAGATCAGCATTGTCGCTTTCCTCCGTGGGCCAGCTGGGGGAGGGGAGGGGGGGATGGGACGGACGCCTCCTGCAGCACCCTGCCAGCCAAAATGAGGCACAGGAGGGGGGATATTTTGGAGGTAGGGCTTATATTAGGCGCACATGTAAAACATGCGAGGGCTTATTTTAATAATAATAATAATAATAATAATATTTATTTCTTAGCCGCACCCTCTCCCGAAGGACTCGGGGCGGCGTACAATGAAACATATGAAATAAATATGTGGACAAAACAAACATATAACAGAGACATAAACCAAGACACACACAAGGAGGAGGTCGGCTGATAAATAAAAACAATTAAAATACAGTATTTAAAAACCCCTAGATTAATTAAATATAATTAAAATACCCAGTTAAAAACCCGTCAGGAGCGATATGGTTAGATCAAAGTTGAGCCAGGCCAGCTGCTTGGAATAGGTGGGTCTTAAGCTTAATACGAAAGGAGCGGAGGTCAGAGGTATTCCTAATATCCGGAGGGAGGTCATTCCACAGGGCTGGGCCCGCCACAGAGAAGGCTCTACTCCTAGGCGCCGCCCCCCGACACTGTCTAGTGGACGGCACCTGGAGGAGGCCCTCTCTGTGCGAGCGGATTGGTCGCAGGGATGTATGGGGCAGAATACGATCCCGCAAGTAACTAGGTCCTGAGCCATGGAGCGCTTTAAAGATTGTTATCAAAACCTTGAAACGCACCCGATAGACCACAGGAAGCCAGTGCAGCTCGCGCAGGAACGGTGTCACATGGGAGTACCTAGTACTCCCCATAATTACCCGCGCGGCTGCATTCTGGACCAACTGTAGCCTCCGGGTGCATTTCAAGGGAAGCCCCATGTAGAGAGCATTACAGTAGTCCAAGCGAGACGTCACCAGCGCATGAGTGACTGTGCGTAAGGCGTCCCGGTCCAGTAGGGGGCGCAATTGGCGCACCAGGCGAACCTGGTGGAACGCCCCCCTTGCCACGGCTGTCACATGGTCATCCATGGACAGCCGGGCATCCAGGAGGACGCCCAAATTGCGCGCCCGCTCCACGGGGGCAAGTTGAATGCCCCCAATGGCCAATGATGGAATTAATTGGCTGAACCGGGGAGCTGGTACCCACAGCCACTCCGTCTTGGAGGGGTTGAGCTTGAGTCGGTTGTCATCCATCCAGATCCGTACGGCTTCCACACACCGGGACATCACTTCGATGGCCTCGTTGGGGTGGTTCGGGGTGGAAAAGTACAGCTGAGTATCATCAGCGTACAGATGGTATCCCACCCCGAAACCACGGATGATCTCACCCAGCGGCTTCATATATGTGTTGAAGAGGAGTGGCGAGAGGACCGACCCCTGTGGCACCCCACAAGTAAGGGGGCGTAGGGTCGACCTCTCTTCTCCTGCCAACACACGCTGCGTCCGGTCAGAAAGGTAGGAGCCGAACCACCGCAAAACGGTGCCCCGGACCCCCAACCCCTCCAGCCGGTGCAGCAGGATACCATGGTCGATGGTATCAAAAGCCGCCGAGAGGTCTAATAGGACCAGGATAGAGGAACAACCTCTATCTCTGGCCCTCCAGAGATCATCCACCAACGCGACCAAGGCCGTCTCCGTGCTGTGACCGGGGCGGAAGCCGGACTGGGGCGGGTCTAGATAATCATTTTCCTCCAGATGTCGTGGGAACTGGTAGGCCACCACACTCTCTACAACCTTCGCCAGAAAGGGAAGGTTGGAGACAGGACGATAATTGGCCAGCTCCAAAGGGTCCAGGGAAGGCTTCTTGAGCAAGGGTCTTACCACCGCCTCTTTCAAGGCGGCCGGGAGAGACCCCTCGCTCAGTGAAGCATTCACTAGGCCCAGGAGCCAGTCTCGTGTAACCTCCCAGGATGCCAGTACAAGCCAGGAGGGGCACGGGTCCAATAAACATGTGGTGGGTCGCAGTCGTCCACGCAATCTGTCCAAATCCTCGATGGCAACCAAGTCAAACTCCTCCCAGATCGATTCCTCAAGACTCGCCATGGACGTCTCCATTGGATCACTGACAGGAACCCAATCTCTCCGGATTTGAGCGATTTTATCCTGCAGATATTTACCAAATTCCTCTGCCCTGCCCTGTAGGGGGGCCTCCCGCGGCCTCTGAAACAAGAGGGAGCGGGACACCCGAAACAGGGCAGCAGGGCGGTTCTCCGCGGATGCAATGAGAGTGGCACAATATTGGCGTTTGGCCACTCTCAATGCCAAAAGGTACGTCCTTAAATGGGCTCGTGCCTGTGTTCGATCAAATTCGGAGCGAGAGGATCTCCAACGACTCTCTAGACGTCTCTTGCAGCATTTCATCACCCTCAGCTCCTCGGTAAACCAAGGGGCTAGGGTGGATCGTTGCCGCCGGAGAGGCCGCAAAGGCGCCACCCGGTTCAAGGCCCCGGTAGTTGCATTATTCCACGCAACTACCAGGTCCTCTACCCGGGGGCGGGTCAAGGTTACAGGAGGTGGCCCAAGCTCCGTCTGGAACCTATCAGGTTCCATCAGGCGCCTGGGGCGGAACCATCTGGAACTTTCCGGTTCCGCCTCCCCGCAGCGGGAGGTAGCACCAGGGAAGTCAAGATGAAGGAGTGAGTGATCTGACCATGACAGGGGAGTGATGGTTAAGTCCCCTCCTCCCAGATCACTCAGCCACTGGCCAGAGACAAAAACAAGGTCCAGAGTGTGTCCTCCCTCGTTTTCAGGATAGGTCTTGTTTTTAGGGGAAAGGGATATTTCAAGCCTAAAAAAAAAACGAGGGAGCTCACTTAAAAGTTTTCTAAATGCAATTTATCTGCTTCGCCATGGAGCTGCTAGGCTTGTTAATCTGCAATAATCAAAATAAGCTGTGCCAAAGCAATCACTCTATTTAATTAAAGTTCCGCATAAAGTATAGGGTAGACTTATTCACCCCTGTAATTTTGTTTTCATGTGAATATGAAGTATGATAGGTGATGAATATGTCACGCCATTTCTGCAAAATAATTGTATCTACCGAATCCTGTCAGAAGCAATGATATATATTATTTAAAAATAATAATAATAATAAAAGTAGCAGGCCACACAGTAAGGATGTATGTTTGAGGAGAAACCATCACCTTGATAAAGTTGGATGAATTTGGGGTAAAGGGCCGAAGGGATCACCCGATCTGGCAGCTCCCGCAGAAATAACTTCAGCAAACTAGCGGCTGAGCTTACGTCAGCCTCTGCGGCGAGATCTACTTGATCTCCACCCTCGTACTTCGTGCGCAGCTGTTCCACTGTTTTCAGGTTACCATTCACCCTGAAAAGACCTTCCTGCTGGAGACCTGTAATTACATACATAAAATGAGATAAGACCAGTGGCAGATTTCCTGGCCTGCATTTATATATGCCGTGTTTCCCCGAAAATAAGACAGGGTCTTATTTTCTTTTGACCCCCCCCCCCGAAATAAGCGCTTGGCCTTATTTTCAGGGAGGTCTTTTTATTTTTGAGGTGCAGGAGCGGTCAGTGTGATCCCTCATGGCTGCTGCTGTGTTGCAATATTTTAGAGGAGGGCTAATTTTGGGGGAAGGGCTTATTTTAGCGCAAGCACTCAAAAGCCCAATTGGGCTTATTATCTGGGGAGGTCTTATTTTCGGGTAAGCAGCGTGTGTGTGTGTGTGTGTGTGTGTGTGTGTGTCAAGGAAACTTGAGATCCAGCCTATACATCCAGGAGCAGGCTGGAACGAGCACTCAAGCAGGGGTGGGGAACGATGGCCTCTTCATGATTGTGAAGTCCACTAAAGTCATAAAGGGGCCATCGTTCCCCACCCCTGCACTAAAAGATTGGCCAATGAGGACGCACAACTGCATTTTTTAAAGCCCCATTGGTGAAAAACTGTACACAGGACAATTAGCATAGTGAGAATGGAATGCTACCCTGTTTCCCCAAATATAAGACCTCCTTGGATAATAAGCACAATCGGGCTTTTGAACCCATGCTCTAAAATAAGCCCTCCCCCCAAAATAAGACCTCCCTGAAAATATTGCAACACAGCAGCAGTCCTGAGGTGACCATGCTCACCTCCTCCTGCACCTCAAAAATAATAAGACCTCCCCGAAAATAAGGCCAAGCGCCAAAAGAAAAGAAAAGACCCTGTCTTATTTTCGGGGAAACACGATACAAGTTTTCTCACTAACGTTCAGGGCTAAGAAATGAGCCTTCAAAGAAAGTAGCTTCCTTCCCATTGAGCCTGGGTCTCC
This sequence comes from Natrix helvetica, assembly GCF_964273705.1. Lineage (NCBI taxonomy): Eukaryota > Metazoa > Chordata > Lepidosauria > Squamata > Natricidae > Natrix > Natrix helvetica. Next base: position 14,868,265 of record NC_138558.1, read on the forward strand.
AAAAGAGCTACAGATAGTCCTCGACCTAGAGCCACTCACTTAGTGACCATTCAAAGTTACAACAGCAGGGGAAAGAGTGATTTGCGACAGGCCATCAGCACTTACAACCCATGCAGAATCCTCGTGGGCACGTGATCCAAATCTGAACCCTTTGCAACCCAAATGTATTCTTTTAACGGTTGAAGCTTCCTCGGGTCGTATGATTGCCCTCTGTGATCTTCTCAGCTGGCTTCCAGCAAACAAAGTCAACGCGGGAAGCCGAAATCGCTTAACGACGGCAGCGATTTGCTTAACATGGGAAAATGTTGTAAAATTGGGTGCAACTCACTTAACCACAGCCTTGCTTAGCAACAGAAATTTTGGTTGTAAGTTGAGGACTACCTGTACAGGTAAGGAGAGAGGGATATCCACAAAGCCACTGCTATTCAGAGCTCCGAGAAAATGGCTCGAAACTTCTGCAACTATAATATGTTTATTAAATAATATACTGGAGTAGAGGCCACGGTTAAGAACAGTTTCTAAAATACGAAAACCAGTGTTCAAATCCCACTTGATTTACACATTAAGTGAGCTACAATCTCTCCATTCAATTTCATCAGTCATTTGGGTATGATTGCAATGCCCCATTAATGTAAGAAGCTGTAAATATGATAAACGTTGCAGAATTAAGAAAAAAACAACAACCAAATACTCAGAATGACTAGAAATCCCAGTCTGCCATCTTCTGGAGAACATGAACATAGTGTAGAGAAACAAGTTTGATTTCAAGTCTTCTTTAATCTGGCATCATCCAGATCAGGGGTGAAATTCAACAGGTTCTGCAAAAACGTTGCCAGAAATTTTGAGTAATTCGGAGAACCGGCAAATACCATCTCTGGCTGGCCCTAGAGTGGGGTGGGAATGGAGATTTTGCAATATCCTTCCCCTGCATGGCAATGAATGAAAAAAAATGAATTTCACCACTGATCCAGATGTATCAGGATTGCAAATATAGAAATCTGTCCGAAAAACTGCTTGCATTTTTGACTGTTTTTTGTGCCCGTTATACAACTGCAATTTACATTATTTTTTTTGTCAAAAATCAGTGTTTACTTGTAGTTCCAAACATTTCCCATGCAGTTTTTCAGACAGATTAAGGCAGTCCTTAACTCACAACAGCTTGTTTAGTGCCTGTTCCACTGAAAAAAATGACTTATTACCATTTTTCACCATTGCAGCATCCCTGTGTTCAAAATTCATATGCTTGGCCGAGTCATATTCATGATGGTTGCAGTGTCCCAGGATCATGTGATCACCTCTTGCAACCTTCTCAGAAGCAACAGCTGCAGTGATTTACTTAACAACCATGGCAAGAAGGGTTGTAAAATGGAACAAAACTCACTTAACGGCTGTGTCACTTAGCAACATATTTTTGGGGGGCTCAATTGTGGTCATAAGTCAAGGACTATCTGTATAAACTCACATAATTCTCCAGCTAGAATTTGGGAAGTTGAAATCCACACATCGTAAAGTTCCTGAAGTGGAGATACACAGATTTAAGCTAAGGTGTCCGAAGGATTCTAGCCTCTTCGGAAAGCAAGGGGTTCAAAGACCACACCCCATGCCCCTCCCACGCCTCCATCATTTTGGTTGTCTTCTTCATTTTGGAGGAAAGCTTCTCTCAACCAACTGAACTTTTTGCTCCTTGCTGTGATTTATAAGTCATGAAACATTTGGCACCAGTAAAATGTTTTTCCTCCTCAATAAAATGTTTTTCCTCTGCTTTTCCACCCTCGGAGAAGAGGGAATACTACGCAGGCTGAAAATGGGTGACAGCTGACCTGGGACCAATCCGTCTTTTTCAAGGCAACCTACCTCACAGGGTTGTCGTTGGACCAAAAAAAAAAAAAAAGAGGTGTGGGCGTTTTTTAAAAATAGGCCGCCTTGAGTTGACCAGAAATAAAAGTGGAAACAAAACAAAATGCATTGCTTTGTAGAGAGTAGAATTTCTCAACTGTGGTCACTTTAAGACGGGTGGACACTCCTGAGTTGAAGTCCACCCGTCTTAAAGTGCCCACGGTCGGGAAATCCTAGCTTAGAAATAAACAAGTCTTCCTTTCTTTTTTAAAAGAACTCGCTAGTAGCTTACCGTGCCAAGACAGATATTCTACAATATCCCACACCACGGTTGGGATTCCACATTTGCTGAGCCCTTCTTGCTGCATTTCCTGAAGACTAATGCCAAACAACCTCCGGTGGTGACAGGACCCTTTCTGTCTGCTCGGGGGCGGGATGGCCATCTTTTTCATATCTTCTTTAAGCCTGACCGCTGAGTGACTTTGCTTGAAAGGACACAAAAAGGGAGAACACCCGGTCAGAGTGACGATGGGAGGTGGCATGGCTTCACAAATCACTCTTTTCCAAGGGAATTGGAAGGATCAACACCAGAAGCTTCCCTGAGGTTCGAGATTCCAGGCAGGAGCTGCTAAAAACGATCTGGGACAGATCGTGCACAGATGCAAACACAGAAACCCTGGTTGAACAGGAAAAAGAGAGTCAACAGGAGCGGCCTGAATCCGTAGCCAAGCAACTGAGTGGATAACTTAGAAACATTTCAAGCTGCATTACCAGAGGAAACGATGGGCGGAGCGAAAATTAAATGCATTCAATGAATGGGCGCCGTTTCTCTGAAAAAACGAGTGTAAACATAGATGTAATATTATGCAACGGAAGCTCAAGTCTAACGTGGTAACACAACACTGAAATGTGGATTTGTAACGCAGCTGCGCGCAGACAGGCGTGGCATTTTCCATCCTTGTAGGCAGTCTGCAGTTGAAGAACATCATGCTTGTAAATTAAAAAATTATCTCAGTGTCTTATTAAGTAAGAGTTGCCCAGGCCAAAGGTCAAGTCATGGCACATCTCTAGACCAGGCCTGAGGGGATGCATCTTTAGAGAAAGAAAGAAAGAAAGAAAGAAAGAAAGAAAGAAAGAAAGAAAGAAAGAAAGAAAGAAAGAAAGAAAGAAAGAAAGAAAGAGAAAGAAAGAAAAAGAGAAAGAAAGAGAGAGAGAGAGAAAGAAAAAGAGAGAAAGAAAGAAAGAAAGAAAGAGAGAAAGAGAAAGAAAGAAAGAAAAAGAGAGAAAGAAAGAAAGAGAGAGAGAAAGAAAGAAAAAGAGAGAAAGAAAGAAAGAAAGAGAAAGAGAGAAAGAAAGAAAGAGAGAGAAAGAAAGAGAAAGAGAGAAAGAAGGAAAGAAAGAAAGAAAGAAAGAAAGAAAGAAAGAAAGAAAGAAAGGAAGGGTTAGGTCATGTGATCACCTTTTGCGACCTTCAAAGAAACAAAATCAATGGGGAAGCCAGATTCATGTAATAATTGTGTTACTAACTTAACAACGGCAGTGATTCAATTAACAACTGTGGCAAAAACAGGTAAAAAACGGAGCAAAATTCACTTAACCACTTGCTTGCTTAGCAATGGAAACTTTGTGGTCAATTGTGGCCATAAGCCGAGGATGACCTTGCATCTTTTATGCAGAATGATCTTTCCCCCATTTCTTTCTACTGAGAACAAATAGGCCAGTGATGGGTAACCTCTTCAGCACCAAGTGCCCAACGCGCGTGCATGCACACCCATAACGCAATGCATGTGCGACCCCCCGTGCACTCGCCCCTGTGAGCGTGACCCGCCAGCATGCACCCACCCCGTGCATGTGTGTGTGCCCCACCATGTGTCCACCCCCCCATGCATGACCCTTGCGCATGCCCTGGCCCCCACACATGCGCACACCTCCCCACACGCTCCACGCTCCCCCGCGTATGAAAACACATTTCCCACATGCACCCCGTGCATGCGCGGCAGAGACCTGACAACTAGCTGGCCGGTGGGAGGCGGAGCTGAGCTGGGGCGATGGCTCGCGTTCCCACAGGTTCGCCATCACGGGAATAGGCTATAAGGCAGTGTTTCTCAATCTTGGCGACTTTAAGTCCCGTGGACTTCAACTCCCAGAATTCCCCAGCCAGCTTTGCTGGCTGGGAGATTCTGGAAGTTAAAGTCCACGGGACTTAAAGTCGCCAAGGTTGAGAAACACTGCTATAAGGGAACAGCAGATCTTCCTATGCATGCCTGAACCACCTATAAGGATTGAACAACGTTTCCAATCGTGTTAAATCTTTCCTGCTTCTGACTGTTTAAAAAGTGCTTCTGCAAACAGGCAACAAGTGGCAGGTTTATAATCACTACTTCAAGCACCTTCATCCTCCAGGGAGACCTGCAAGCGCTTGTTTTAGAGATCAACGGCCTGACAATTTCAATCATTTCTACTGACAAAAGTACCTCAGCAAAAAGAACAGTGAAATCCCCAAATCAGAAGTCCTCACATAAAGGGAAATCCTATTTAGAGAAGCCAACCACATTTCCCTCATGCCTTTTCTTCGAACACATGCAGACTGCCACTTGTGCAAGGGCGAAATTATTGTGAAATCAAATGCTGCAAATTCCTGAACCGCAGGCTAGCACTGAAATAACTTTTCAAAACAGTAATAAAATCCAACAGGGGTAAAACAACAACACCACAAGCTGGGCGAGATCTCACTTTACTGTAGTTTTCCAGGCATGGACACAAATGCCACTGAACAAATACTGAATCAAGGATTGATTTCCCATAGCTTAAAATATCACCCCCAAACAAAGCAAACCTTCTCCTGATATTTATGGGAGACAACACCTGCCCCAGAAGGCTGTAAGGCAGGGGTCCTCAAACTATGGCCCACCGGAGCCATTAATCCGGCCCCCGCAGGATCGAGAGCCCCACGGGCTGGAACTGAGAGGTAAGGCCAACAGTTTTGGCCTGCAGAGACGTTCTGGAGGCGGGGGAGGTGAAAAAAGGGTGCACAGATGCCCCAGGAGGCCAAAAGAATGGACAAAGCCGGCCTGTTATTGGCCCAAAAAATGAGCCATTTTTGCCTGTTTTTGGCCTGCAGAATGCTTTTGGAAATGGAGTGTGTGTGTGTGCTAAAAAATGGGGCAAAAAAACCTGGCAAAAATGGTCTATTTTTCACCTCCCCCACCTGCAGAAGATAAGGAGAGAGAGAGAGAGGGAGGGAGGGAGGGAGGGGGAGAGGGAGAGAGAGAGAGAGAGAGACGGAGGGAGGGAGGGAGAGAAAGAAAGAAAGAGAGAGAGGCAGAGATTTCTCAAACTCCTTGGGGCTGAGAAGAATTGCTGCAAAACTGAGTTTCCTGAAGTGGACCACTAGACTCCTAAACAACTGGAAAAATGATCTGGTAAAAAGAAAAGGCAACCAAAAGAGCAACATGCAAACAAAAGCAAATAAAGCACCCCCAGGCGCAAAACAAATTAAAGTTTAATTTGTGTGCATTGTTCAATGGACTGTTAAATTGGCCACCCCCACCCAGTCACATGACCACCTAGCCACACCCACCCAGCTGGTCCGCCACCCCCAACAGTCTGAGGGACCGTGAATTGGCCCCGTTTAAAAAGTTTGAGGACCACTGCTATAAGGGGTCTTTGATTCTCTCTGAATTTGGTTGGTTCCTTGCAGACGTTTCATTAGCCAAACTAGGTAACGTCATCAGTGCATAATGTCTATGGAGACTCTCGGTCATCTACTTCATGGTCATCTGAAAGTTGTTTTTTTCATTAATGAAATGTCTTCAAGGAAACAAGCAAGCTCAGACAGCACCAAGGACCCTCTCATTTCAACCCTGAGCTACAAATATTCTCTTCTGCCCTTACAATAAATCTTTACAGGTAGTCCTTGATTTACAACAGCTCCTTTAGTGACCAATAAAGGAGAATATATGAAACTCAGGGTTGAAATGAGGAGGTCCTTGGTGCTCTCTGACCTTGTTTTTTTTAAGAGCACTGACGATGTTACCTAGTTAACGGTAATGACAGTAACATCTGCAAGAAAACAAGAAAAATCAGAAAGCACCAAGGATCCCTTCAGTGACCACTCAGTTACAACGGAACACTTACAAACATTTGCAGCATTTCCACGGTCACGTGATCAAAATTAAAATGTTTGGCCGCCACCGACTCATATTTATGACAGTGGCAGTGTCCCAGGGTCACGGAATCCCCTTTTGCGACCATCTGCCAAGAAAAAGTCAATGGAGAAGCCAGATTCCCTGAACAAGAAAGATTGCAAAATGGGGCAAAACTCAGTTCACAAATGTCCCCTTTAGCAACAAACTTTTAATAATAAATAAATAAATAATAAATATTTATTTCTTAGCCGCACCCTCTCCCGAAGGACTCGGGGCGGCGTACAATGAAACATATGAAATAAATATGTGGACAAAACAAACATATAACAGAGACATATACCGAGACATACACAAGGAGGAGGTCGGCTGATGAATAAAAAACAATTAGAATACAGTGATTAAAAAACCCCTAAATAATTAAATATAATTAAAATACCCAATTAAAAACCCGTCAGGAGCGATATGGTTAGATCAAAGTTGAGCCAGGCCAGCTACTTGGAATAGGTGGGTCTTAAGCTTAATACGAAAGGAGCGGAGGTCAGAGGTATTCCTAATATCCGGAGGGAGGTCATTCCACAGGGCTGGGCCCGCCACAGAGAAGGCTCTACTCCTAGGCGCCGCCCCCGACACTGTCTAGTGGACGGCACCTGGAGGAGGCCCTCTCTGTGCGAGCGGATTGGTCGCAGGGATGTATGGGGCAGAATACGATCCCGCAAGTAACTAGGTCCTGAGCCATGGAGCGCTTTAAAGATTGTTATCAAAACCTTGAAACGCACCCGATAGACCACAGGAAGCAAATTTTGTTGGCCTTTGTGGCCGTAACCGAGCTTTTGTTGCTCCATTGCAGCTGTAAGTCGAGGACTACCTGTATTACAATGGTTCCTGATTATAGTATTGGTATAAGTATTATTGTATTGATTTGTATTGTATTGTATTGTATAGTATAGTATAGTATAGTATAGTATAGTATAGTATAGTATAGTATAGTATAGTAGTATAGTATAGTAGTATAGTAATGTAATGTAATGTAATGTAATGTAATGTAATATATATTATATTAATTATAATCAGAGTCCGGGAGAAAAAGATGGCAAATATTGTATTGGTATAGGTATAGTATAGCATTCCATTGCACTGCATTGTAATGCAATAGAATGTAATATATGTTATATTAATTATAATCGGAATCTCGGAGAAAAAGATGGCAAATATTGCATTAGTATAGCACAGTATTGTAATGTAATGTCATATATATTATATTAATTATAATCGGAGTCCAGGAGGAAAATATAGCAAATATACTCAACAATAAAGTTAAAACCGACCGCCTAAACCCCGGCAGGGCAGCTACAGCGAGTAACAATCCAGAGAAGCTCGTGCATTCACAAGAGTAGCGCAGCAAAGGCGTTCAAACCGCGCGCGCTTTCGGCCACGTCTCCCCCCCCCCCTCCGAACTGCACGCGCGCTTGCTCGTCCGCGTGCAAAAAAACACGCGCAACCCCTTCCCCACGGCCTTCTTTCTCCCGCTCTCCCCGCCTACCGACCGCCAGGCAGCCCCTACTCACACAGATGGCCAAGGCCCCTGCCCCCATCCTTGCAGGAGGGGCTGGGAAAGAAGCGAGGCGGCCGCGGGAGGGCTTGCAGGAAGAAGAGACTCTCGGAGGCTTCCAAGGGCCTCCAAGACGGGATCTCTCCGCGGCGCGTAGCGTTATGATCCCCGAGGTCCGCGGCCGGCGAGCGCCGCTCAAACCTTGCCCCGCCAAGGGAAGTTTCCCTCCGCTCGCTGGACACCCGGCAAAGGGATCCCTGGAAGACGGGCCTGGAAGTCACGTGAGCCGCGGCTCCCAAGCCAAGCCACATCTTCCCCGGAAATTCCAGGGATTTCACGGGAGGCTGCCGAGGAATGCCCCGCTGGAAGCCGGTCGTAGCCCAGCGGGCAGAAGCAGCCGCCAGAGCGTCGTCTTGTAGATATACAGAATATAGAGTATTATAGTGTACTATAATGCACTGTAATACTACTATATATATACTATATATATATATATATATATAAAGGATGCATTTATTTTGTGTGTGATGATACACACACACACCATAAAGGCATCCTTTATAAATATATATATTTCTGGGATGGGTCTAAAGCTGAATTTTGATCATATGATGGTGGAGAGGCTGTAATTTGTAAGTGGGAAAAGTGGTCCGAAGTCACTTTTTTCCAATGCCGTTCTAACTTTGAACAGTCACTAAATCAAATGTTGTAAGTCGAGGACTACCTGTACAGGTAGCCCTTGATTTACAGCAATTTTCTGAGTGACCGTTCGAAGTTAGAACGGCACTGAAAAAAAATGACATGACTGTTTTTCACACTTAACCACCATTACGGCATCCCCATGCTCAAGGGATCAAAATCCAGGTGCTTTGGTAGCAGTGAAGACCTTGGAAAAGATATTCAGATGCTGTGACAAGGTGTGTAGAAATAAAAGCTGGAAATAGAATACAAGTAGTCATTGCCAACAAAAGCGGGTAATGTCCCAGTTTCCCCAGTTGCAATGTATGGCTGTGAAGGTTGGACCATAAGAAAGCCTGAGGGCCAAAGAATTGAGGCCTTTGAAGTATGGTGCTGAAGAAGACTCCTGCGAGTCCCTTGGACTTCAAGGTGATCCAACCGGTCAATCCTAGAGGAGATCAACCCTGCTCTTTAGAAGGCCAGATCCTGAAGAGGAAACTCAAATACTTTGACCACCTAATGAGAAGGAAGGACTCACTGGAGAAGAGCCTCATGCTGGGAAAGATTGAGGGCAAAAGAAGAAGGGGACGACAGAGAATGAGGTGGCTGGATAGAGTCACTGAAGCAGCAGGCGTGAGCTTAAATGGACTCCAGAGGATGGTAGAGGACAGGAAGGCCTGGAGGAATGTCGTCCATGGGGTCGTGATGGGTTGGATATGACTTCACAACTAACAACAACAACGTCCTTGACTTACAACAATTCATTTAGGGTCCACTTGAACTTACAACGGTACTGAAAAAAACTGACTTAGGACTATTTCTCAATCTTACAAGCATTGCAGCATCCTCTGGCAACTGACTCATATATATGGTATCGCAGTGTCCTGGGGTCATGTGGTCATCTTTTGCTACCTTCTGCCAGCAGAGCCAGATTGACTTAACCATGTTATTAATTTAACAACTGCTGTGATTAACAACTGTAGCAAGAAGATTCATTAAACAGGGCACCACTAAAATGTTTTTCCTAGGAAACCCCAGAGAAGGGGGAGACACCCCACAGAATAGAATAGAACAGGGTAGAACAGAGTAGAGTAGAATAGAATAGAATTCTTTATTGGCCAAGTGTGGTTGGACACACATGGAAGTTGTCTTTGGTGCATATGCTCCCAGTGTACATAAGGAGAATAAAATACATTCATCAAGAATAAAAAGATACAACACTTAGTGATAGTCAAGGTTACTAATAAGCTATCAAATCCTACTGGGAAGCAAATAAAATCAATATAAATTGAATGATACAACGTGGTTATAGTCTTAAGTGTGGAGAGAGGTATTAGGAAGGAAGAGAAGAATAATAGTAATATGGTCTTAGTAAATTATTTGATAGTGTTGGGAATGGGTTGTTAAGGAGAGTTATTTACATAAATAAAGGCTACATAAATGCAAGCCTGTATTTGTACAGGTAGTCCTTGACTTACTACCATTCACTTAGTGGCTATTCAAATTATGATGGCACGGAAAAAGTGACTTACGACCAGGTGTCACACTTATGACATTGAGCATCCCCCCAGTCACATGATCAAAACTCCGGCACTTGGCAACCAGCACATATTTACATCGCCAGTTGAGACAATCCTGGCTCCTAACAAGCAGTCATTGGGGGAGGCCAGATAAGGATTGCATGATTCACTTAACAACAGTGATCTGCTTATCAACAATCGCAAAAATGTCATAAAATTGGGTGCAACTCATTTAACCTCTGCTTTGCTTAGCAATGGAAATTCTGGTCCCAATTTTGGTCATAAGCCAAGGATTGCTTGCATTGTGACACTGCCCACCTACACAGAAGAGATTGAGCAATGTGCTCTAGTCATTGTGATGAAAAAACTAAACTCCTGTGGATGCTCAAGTAGATAACTATAATTTGGCCAAAAAAGATGTTCATTCTGAGGTATATTTGCATTATCCCTTACTCACTTCGAAAGATGAATTTCTGCTACAGTTTTATTTTTGGTTGTTGTTATTTCTCATAAATATGGACACTGAACCAAAACTAATTGCTTTTCTGCTCACTGGTTGCAATGGAAGGGATTTGAATGTATTTTTTAAACTGCTCATTAAAATCATCAGTAAAAAAAACCTACCGGAACACATTTTTATGATCTCTTATGATGAAAGTAGAAACAGCAATGCTCATAGGCAGATTTCAGAGAACAGAAACCATCAAGTGCAGGAATAAAGTGTACTTTTGCTTGTAAAGCCTGCATGCTGGCTGGGGAATTCTGGGTGCTGAAGTTCATATGTCTTAAAGCTGCTGCAGGTTGAGTAAACACTGTCTTAAAGTGACAAATGTCACAATCCTGAGAAGGAATAGCTACTGGTAGGTTATTTCAAAATACATAGTTTCCTGACTACGTATATATATATAAATGACTGTGTGTGTGCGTAAAAGCATAACTCTGGAACACCTCGAACAATTTCAACCAAAATTGGTACACAGATGACTTACTCTCTGGAAAAAAATATATAATGTGGGTAAGACACCCTTAAAACCCCTCGGGGTATGTGTTCTGTTAAGATACAACCTATTGTGCCTTAAAATGGCTTCTACTGCACAGCGCAGTGGAGTTGCCATGTTAACGGCTTCACAGTACTCCACAAGGGGGCTCCCTCTGGTAAGGAGGAAAATCCAACATTACAAATTACTTTTGGTCTGGACATTTTCCCCCTATAAATAAATACCTGGCAAGGCCAGGTTATCGGCTAGTATGATATATAGAGTGCTGTGGTGGCGCAGTGGTTAGAATGCAGTATTGCAGGCTGACTCTGCCACTGTCAGGAATTCGATCCTGTCTGGCTGAAGGTTGATTCAGCCTTCCATCCTTCCGAGGTCAATAAAATGAGGCCTCAGATTGTTGGGGGCAGTAGGCCGGCTCTGTAAATTGCTTAGAAAGGGCTATAAAGCACTGTGAAGCAGAGTATAAGTCTAAGTGCTGTTACTGTATTATTAATGGCAAAATAAAGGCAAAATAAAGGATTAAATCCATATTTGCACAAAACTGTTATTAATTGAATGCAAGTATTGTATTCAGAGAGAAGAGGGAAAGGGTTTCTTATTTTTTTTCTTAAAAAACAATAAGACTTTTAAATGCAGTCTTCATCAGATATAAGCTATTTATTTTGTCTGTTTATTTGTTGTTTCTTGGTCTTTGACCAAAAATGCTTACAATATGTTTTACAGTCAGTCAGGTACTATGAGCTCCTAAAGCTGAGGATTGATTTTAAAAAAGTTTTTTTTTTAAAAAAAAATTCTGTCCAGTTGTGTCCAACTTTAGGAGCGGTGCGTATCTCAGTTTCCAAAACGAGGTAGCCCGCATTGTTCGAAGACGCCTCGGTGGTCATGTGGCCGGCATGACTATACGCCGAGGCGCATGGAACAGTTATTTTCCCACAGAAATGGTACCTATTTATCTACCCTTGTTTTCATGCTTTTGAACTACTCGGTTGGCAAGAACGGGAGCTCACCCATCATGTGGTAGATGAACTGCCAAACCTCTGGTCCATAAGCCCAACTATTTAACCTCATTTTCTGATGTCAAAGCCCAGGGATGTACACAGAAAAGTGTATATCGAAATATGCAAAAATGGCAGACATGGTGTCATGGTAGAAGGTATGCATACCATCTACCATACGTAAAAACTGAGTGGGGGTTCATGCCAATGGTGGGTTTGTACCGATTCGGACTGGTTCAACCAAACCGGTAGTAGCTTAGCAGACTGGGCTGCCACGCCCCAAAACTGGTTCTCCGGCCGGTGCCATGGTTGCCGCCATCTTGTTTTTGGCTTCTGTGCATGCGCAGAGCAATTTTAATTGTATTATACATGGGGCCTGTCCCTGAGGGAACCAGCAGAAGTGGCTGCCGGAATCCACCACTGGTTCATGCGTGGAAGCTGAGAGGGGGTTCATAAGCAGAAGCTGAATGGGATTCATGCGCAGAAGCTGAGGGGTGTGTGCCTTTGATTGCAACATTGCCTCCCCCATTCTGCAATAGTTACCGTATTTTTCAGAGTATAAGATGCACCAAGATTTTGAAGAGGCAAATTTTTTAAAAAAAGTTTTTGCACTCTGCAGACCTCCCAAAAATGGGCCCGTTTTTGTCAAAAAAAAAAAAAAAGGGCATGCATAGCCTTTAGAAGGCTTATAGAGTGCTCCTGGAGGGGGGGGGACAAGCAAAGAACAGCCCGTTTTTCGCTCATTTTTGCCCTCCCCAGCACCCAGGAGCACTTTGGAAGTCTCCTAAAGGCTATGCACGCCCATTTTTGCAAAGGGGGCAGGGTTATGGGTGGCCAAAAATGCTGCATTCAGTATATAAGATGCACCTAGATTTTCACCCTCTTTTTTGAGGGGAAAAAGTGTGTCTTATACTCTGAAAAATACGATATCTTTGATTTTTGAATGAAATTGAAAGAGAACATTCAGTATTTTATTTTTAGCTCTCAAAGTTAACACCAGGCGGCAGTATTTGCTTATTTGATCCTTTCGCTTCTGCATTTCTGTGAAAAAAATAAAGAATGCCCTGATTACAAGTCATATTTTTCTTTTGTCGGGAGCAGAAATCAAAGCCTTTGTCCCTAGTCAAATTCCAAGAGATCAGAGTGACATTGCAGAAGACTTTTCTTGGTAATGTATGCATGCAGTTCAAACCTCACCAATCTTTCCTTCTGTGCCTTCAAGACAGTGAAATTTTGCCCTAAAATATGGGTGAGCAACCCATGCCTCCTTCTTTTGCTGAAGTGCTAGAATGATAATAATGCAACTTCTGACTCAAAAGTAGGTTAGGAAGCTACGGGAAAAAAAGTATTCTGTAATTTGTTCCCTATGGTTTACACACCTATAAGACCCTCACTTGCCCCCCCCCCAAAAGCAAAAATCCCATGGTACATTGTGCTCCCCCACAATGTGACCATTGGCTGCTATGTAAAATCCTCCAACCCCCCTCAAAAAAAAAAGGAGATTTTTTAAAAATGCATTTATTTAGCATATGGCAAGGAGGGAGGAAGAAAAGGAGGGAGGGAGGTTTTAGCTACTGAAATTATCTGTTCCATCCACAACCTGTAGTGTTTCTCTGTCGTATGCTTTGTTGTTGGGAAGAGAAATGTGGCAAAGAGCTTTGCAAATTAAAAGCTTCATACAAAATTCCCAGTTCACCGTTTTGGAACTCGAAAGAGTTTACACTTTGCTCTTCGTTATTGTGTTCATAAAAATTCTGATGCAACCAGATTCTATTATTATGACAGCACCTTGGTATGTAAGACGAAGCTGAAATATCATTTTAGAAATGTGACTTGTGTGTGTGTGGTTTTTTTTTTGTGTGTGTGTGAGATAGAGGTACTGAAAATGTTAACCTCTTGAGCATGGATGTGTTGTTGAACAGCCAAGAACGTTGACATATTACAAAAAAACCAATATTCCTTATTCTTCTCCATATTATTGTTCTATCATCATTAAAGTGGCTTTTATCATCTGGCTGAGAGAATGAAATACCACTTTTAATGTCTCTCTCTCCCACTGAGACAAGGAGCTGGAATTCAGGACTATAAAAGGGAATGTGTGCTTGTGATGGGATTGTGTCCAGCTACTGGACAAATTTGTACTTCGATAATCTTGCATTGCACTGCAAAGTTAATACAATACAATAGCAGAGTTGGAAGGGACCTTGGAGATCTTCTAGTCCAACCCCCTGCCTAGGCAGGAAACCCTATACCGTTTCAGACAAATAGCTATCCAACATCTTCTTAAAGACTTCCAGTGTTGGAGCATTCACAACTTCTGGAGGCAACTTCTGTTCCACTGATTAATTGTTCTAACTGTCAGGAAATTTCTCCTCAGTTCTAAGTTGCTTCTCTCCTTGATTAGTTTCCACCCATTGCTTCTTGTTCTACCCTCAGGTGCCTTGGAGAATAGCTTGACTCCCTCTTCTTTGGGGCAACCCCTGAGATATTGGAACACTGCTATCATGTCTTCCCTAGTCCTCTTCTTTGGGGCAACCCCTGAGATATTGGAACACTGCTATCATGTCTCCCCTAGTCCTTCTTTCTATTAAACTAGACATACCCAGTTCCTGCAACGGTTCTTCATATGTTTTAGTCTCCAGTCCCCTAATCATCTTTGTTGCTCTTCTCTGCACTCTTTCTAGAGTCTCCACATCTTTTTTACATTGTGGCGACCAGAACTGAATACAGTATTCCAAGTGTGGCCTTTAGTTAGTTAAAGTTAAAGAGGATACCCACCTGGTAATGGTACTGAGCCACAGTTATCGATATGGGCCTCCCAAATTCGTTTTTCAAAAGGCAACTGAACTTTCTTTGTTTTTCCCCCTGAAGACCTTCGCTTCTCATCCAAGAAGCTTCTTCTGAGGAGATCTAAAAAGAACCAAAGAAGCTTCTTGGATGAGAAGTGAAATGTCTTCAAGGAAAGGAAGTCCAGTTGCCCCCTGAAAAACCACCTTTGGGACAACCATGGCTGGATGACAGGGAATCTTCACAGACATTTAGCTAAACGTATGGGCTGCATTTATGTTCCTGAGCCCTGATCATCTCTACCTGAGGACTATAGGTAGTCCTGGAATTATGACCGTTATGGAACCTGCTCATTGGGGTTGTAAATCATGACGTTCATAAACTGGATCAACCACATGACCAACCCAATTTTTTAACCTTTTTTTTGCGCTGGTTGTTAAATGATGGCATTCATTTATTTATCAAATTTATAGGCCGCCCATCTTACCTCAAGGTAAGTAGTAAAGTGTAATCATAAAGCAATGATGTGGTTGTAAAGCAATTGCTGCAGTCGTTAAGTGAACATGACGGTTTTATGTGAAGCTATGGACTGGTTTTGCAAAAAAAAAAAAAAAGAGTAATTGCCGTTTTTTGACAAAACTCTCATAAACATGGAAACGTGCAGTCATGCGGCCTAGCTGTCAGAATTTTGAATCCAAGTCCATTGTAACACTAAGCGACCTGTCATAGATAGAGGACTACCTCAAATTTATGGAATTTGGGAAACTAAGTCTTGTCATTGCTTAGAGCAGGGGTGTCCAAACTTGGGAACTTTAAGACTTGTGGACTTCAATTCCCAGAATTCCCCAGCCAGCATGGCTGGCTGGGGAATTCTGGGAGTTGAAGTCCACAAGTCTTAAAGTTCTCAAGTTTGGACACCCCTGGCTTAGAGTGTTGCGGTGGCCTAGAGGGGGAGCTCTCGCCTCACAATCAGGAGGCTGTGAGTTCGATCCTAGGTAGAGGCAGATATTTCTCTCTCTGGGCACAATGAGAATTCATCTGCTGAACAAAACTCCGCATCGGCGACAGGAAGGCCATCCGGCCAGTTGCCCAGACTCCACCCCACAAGGGATTATGGGGTCGTTAAATGAAGACCAAGTCTGGTCATTGCTTCATATGCTTGGAAACTACGTTACTACTGCTGGTTCTGCTACAGTGACCTAACTGATACTTCCATCAATCCCCAAGAGAGGATAACTGATTGAAGACCTTCTCCTCCACCTCGCAGTTACCATTGTCTAGATCTGTGATGGAGAACCTATGGCCCGCCTGCCAGAGGTGGCATGCAGAGCCCTCTCCGTGGGCATGTCTGCCATCGCCAACTGCTCTTCTGATTTCTGGCGCGCCAGCCAGCTGGTCTTTGTGGGCTCTGGAAAATGGCCTAAATAACGCCAAAAAACAGGCATACGCATGCCGGCCACCTGGTCTTCCGCTTTCTGGTACTCTGATGTGCACAAAGATCAGCTGGCATGCATGCACATGCCGGAAAACCGAAAACCAGCTGGCCGCCGTGCGCACGAACACTGGCCAGCTGGTCTTTGGGTTTTCAGTACTCTGGCATGCGCACATGCATGTGCATTCCGGTTTGGGCACTCGGTGCCGAAAAGGTTCGCCATCATCACTGGTCTAGATTTTGTTCTTCGAAACTGCTTTTGGATACATAAGCATGATTTTTGTGCTGCTGGTTGTTAAATGGAGGGGTTGTTTCTTTACAAAATGGCTTCTGTGAAAGGTGTGGCCAATTGCCAAATATTTTATTGGAAAACAAATTGGAGAGGCAGCTCCCTGTTCTTCCTAGCATGCCATTCCTTAATTTAAATGGGTCTCTCTTGTTTGCACAAATAAGCATGCAAACAAAGAACTGACTGCAGCCACCTCCCTTTTCTTTTAGTAAAGGTGATGCTAGACGTTGGCGCTGCCTTATTTATTCATGACCTAAAGAGAGACATGAGCAGAGTATATTGCTATATCAATAAAAACACACACGGTTAAATTACTATTGGGAGAACAACTTATTCTTTCATAAGACGTGCAGTTTGGAGGATATTACCATTTTCCCCGAAATTAAGACAGGGTCTTATTTTCTTTTGACCCCCGAAATAAGCACTTGGCCTTATTTTGGGGCAAGTCTTATTATTTTTGAGGTGCAGGAGGCGGTGAGCGGGTCACCTCATGGCTGCTGCTCTGTTGCAATATTTTCAGGGAGGTCTTATTTTGGGGGGAGGACTTATTTTAGTGCATGCGCTCAAAAGCCCGACTGGACTTATTATCCGGGGAGGTCTTATTTTCAGGGAAACAGGGTATATATTGCTTTCAGGTTTTGGATGAAATTCCTTCTTTCCCTATTGAATCTCACAAGGCGACAAGGAAGCCAAAACGATTCAGCTAAGCCTGGATAGTTGTGTCCCTTTATGTAATTATTGTCTAAGCAGAGTTTATTATAACTTTTCTTATTTTGTTCTTTTTAATACTTAATCAGTTTGAATGGAGTGAGATATCCTTGGAGGTTTTTTAAAAATTCCGAGACCATGTGCCAAATGCCTCAGGAAGGTAATTAGCAGAGCTGGTCTAAGTATAAAACTGCTTCGATAAAATATGCAGAAGAAAAAGATGAGCAACTAATGAAATGAAAACAGACTTGTCAAGCGAGGTGTGCATTGACACAACCCAGTTTCTCCTTTTATAAGCAAAGTTAAAGCGGTGGCCAAAACGTTTTTTTTAAAAGTTTTTTATTTTTTTATTTTCATAACATATAATCCACATGTATACTATTACATAGCCAACATCGTATTGTATTATTAAATGTTTACATCAGTTCATCTTACCATCAACTCCCAAAAACAATTATTGGCTCTTTTGCTCTCCATACACCATATTTATACCTTATCTATCACTTTCTTCTCCCTCTCTCCTCCTCCTCCCTATCTCTTTTCTTCCCTCTGTCATCCTTCTCTATTTCCCCCTCCTCTCTCCTTCTCCTCTCTCCTCTTTCCACTCCTCCTTTCTCTCTTCCTCTTCCCCCCTTCTTGCCCAATCTCCTATCCCTCTCTTCTTCCCTTACCTCTCTCCTCTACTTCACACTCTTCATCTCATTTGCTTGGTGTATTTCAGCTTCTGAGCAAGCTCCATTTTATGTTGATGGTATTTATAATTCCTTTTCAGTATACATATTTAATTTTAATATATATCTTCCTCCTTTTTTTAAAAAAATAGAACAAAAAAGTATACATATATAGTCATTGTGGCCAAAACTTAAGCTGTTGCATCAGCCTGATGGTGCAAGGAAATGTATTGGAATTCTGATGCAACCACTTTGCTAGGGCCTCTTGTCCATGAATTACAGAGACAAAATGGCTATTAATAAATGCCAGATATAGTTGCGGCTTGTGTGTATGTAAGCTTAAGAAGCCTGATTTTAAGTCAACTGTAAAGATATTTTATTTGTTTGTTGAAATACATTTATATGGCCGTCCAACTGACTGGGCGGCTTACACAGAGAAAAGCCCAATATAAAAACAATAATAAGTAACTGCCCCCAATCTTATCTCCATAGGGATGATGTTCCACAGGGAGGGAGCCCTTAACAGCTTTAAAACCACATGCATAACTTTATTAGGACTTCATCCATACAGCTGATGAAGTGAGATGACAGAACAGTAAGCCAGCGGAACTGCATGCCTCCAGAAGTTGTGGGCGCTCTACTGGAGGATTTTAAAAAGAGACAACCATTCATCTGAAATGGTGTAGGGCCGTGAGGGCAAACCTATGGGCCGCATGCCAAAAGTGGCACGTGGAGCCATGCTGCCTGGCATGCACGGTGTCGCCCATTCCTCTTCCGGGTTTCTGTCGCACATGCGCACTCAATGATCAGCTGGCCTTTGTGCGCACGGCACTGCCAGAAACCGGAAGAGCTGGTCTTCCATTTTCCGCGTGAACATGCACACCAGCAAGCTGATTGGCATGAGCACATGCGCAGCAGTAAGTGGAAGACTTGCTGGCGTGCCAGAAACCGGAAGTACATTTTCTGGCATGTGCATGCTCCCTGGGCAGCTCCTCTTCCTGGTCATGGCCCAGGCCCAAACGAGCGCACACACAAAGTGCTCTCTTTTTGACACTTGGTGCCCCATGCGCATGCACGCACTCCCTTTCTGGCACTCGGTGCCGAAAAGGTTCGCCATCCCTGGTATAGAGTTGGTCCAAGGTCCCTTCAAACTCTGTTATTCTGTTAATTGAATGCCAGAAAAAACTTACATAAATTGTGCTTATTAGCATTTAAAGTGCTACAAGACTTTGATTCTTTAAGAATAAATGTCACAATAGTTTCCAAAAGTAAAGTTTTTTTAAATTAAAAAAATCACATTTTCAAATAAAATAATATAAAACGTGGGCTGCTTTGATAGACTTATCCCGAGAAGCCAGTGTATCTGTTCTAATACTAGGGATATGATAGATTCCTACTTCCTTTTTCTTTCAATTAAGTCCAGGGGACTATTATCTTTATATAATGCCCCTTCATGTGATTTTTTTTTAAATGGCATATCAGTCAAGTTCCAGATGAATTGCTCTAAAGACTTTCAGAAATTGTTTGCTTGTTTCTCTAACCTGAAGCCTTTCAAATGTATTAGATTGTAAGTTCCAGAATTAAGAGCCAATGTGGCAGAGATTTCTGGGAGTAATAGCCTCAATTCATCTGGAAATGTGATATAATATCTAGGTTTGACATCTTATCCTCCTCGGAAGATTTCTGTAGATTCTATAAAACGAAAGGCCCATTTTTTTCTTTAGTTAGAAAGTCCAAATTAGGCCAAGAAAAAATAAATCACTTGTCAAACATGCTACGTTCCATTGTAAAGACAAGGCTGGGTCTTTTTCTATGGCTCTTAACGTGATTAAACAAACAAGGCCTGCTGGAAGGGAACAGAGTTGGATTTTTGAAGGAGATTCAACGAGCTTGGCTAAAATCAGGAAGTCCATCAATAAGCCAAAAAATTGACATGCAAGAAAACCATAGAAGGCAAGGGATTCACTGATTCGCTATGATGGCAAGAACAATTAAAGCAAACAAAAGAAAACAGACTGCTGCAATAAAAGTCACGTAGTCTTTAATGGGCTCATTAGTTTTCTTGTTTACATTTTGAAATTTACTGGTTTTGGAAAATAGCATCGCTGATACTTTTAGCCTTAACAGATTAACAGAGTTGGAAGGGACCTTACAGGTCATCTAGTCCAACCCCACCACTCAAGCAGGAGACCCCACACCATTGCTGACAAATGATAGTCCAATCTCTTCTTGAAAGTCTCAAGTGATGAAGCTCCCACAACATCCGAAGGCAACTTCTGTTCCATTGGTCAATTGTTCTCACTGTCAGAAAGTTCCTTCTTATTTCTAGGTTGAATCTCTCCTTGGTTAGTTTCCATCTATTATTCCTGTGAAGGAGGGGGAGTTCCCCCCCTAAATTAATGAGGTGCTGGATCTTGGCATTCCTTGTAGCATACATTTGAAATAAGCGAAAATAAACCCGGGGCATGTTCTAATAAAAACAACTTTAATATAAAAAATAATAATAATACCAATCTTACTATCTAAATCTTACATTTTGGCAAGAGCTATGTTGCCCACCTTCTTCGGCAGGCGAACGGAAGATCAGAAGGAAAGTAAAGAATGTGTGACGTATTATGAGACATGCACATTAATCATTGTCAGATAAGAAACAATCCAGTCTACTGTATAACTCAGAATATAAGCACAAGTGGACAAACCAATTAAGGCAGTGACAATTCCTTGTCTGGCCTTCAAGTACTTTGGAAAATGGCTTCATTTTCTGCAGGCCTACTCTCTGTAGCAGCCCCTCAAATATTGGAAGACTGCTATCCTGTCTCCCCTGGTCCTTCTCTTCACTAGACTAGCCATGCCCAGTTCCTGTAACCGTTCTTCGTATGTTTTAGTCTCCAGTCCCCTAATCATCCTGGTTGCTCTTCTCTGCACTTTTTCTAGAGTCTCGACATCTTTTTTATGGTGCGGTGACCAAAAATGGATGCAGTATTCTAGGTGTGGTCTTGCTAAGGCTTTATGGTGTTAGTACCTCACTTGATCTTGATTGTATCCCTCTATTGATGCAATTTAGGATTGCATTGGCTATTTTGGCTGCTGCTGCACTCTGCACTCTGCTGACTCATATTTAGCTGGTTGTCTACTAAGAGTCTCTCTCTCCCCCTCTCACAGTCACTGCTATTTCACCCAATTTGTGTGTGTACTTTTGGGTTTTCTTACCTGTGTAGGACTTTACTTTTCTCTACATTGAATTTCGTTTTCGGTATTTCGATATTTGAATTTGGGTATAGGGTTTCCTGCCTAGGCAGGGGGTTGGACTAGAAGACCTCCAAGGTCCCTTCCAACTCTGCTATTGTATTATTGTATTATTGTTGTGTTAGATAGGGCCCCCAGACTGGCCTTCCCCCAGACTGATGGCCTTAAGATATTCTGAGACTCCAATTCCCAGAATTCCTAGGACACATATTTCAAGGGCATCTGGTACAGGGGAAAGTTGCATTTACATTTACATGGAAAGATTTCAAAATACTGGGGGATGGGTGGGAAGGAGAGGAGAATATAAATCCCGCTATGGAAAGAGGCACAAGTCCTACTCTTTGAATGAGCAGGGCAGAAAGCTAAGCTGTAGTTTTAAAACATACACTTAGATAAAAATACCTATTGAACACAGGTAGTCTTCAACTTATGACCACAATGGAGCCCAAAATTTATGTTGCTAAGTGGAGACAGTTGTTAAGTGAATTTTGCCCGTTTTATGACTCTTCTTGCCACAGTTGTTAAGTGAATCACTGTGGCTGTTAAATTAATAACAGGGTTGCTGAATAAATCTGACCACCTGATTGAATTTGCTGGTCAGAAAGTTGCAAAATGCGCTCCTATAGCTCCAGGACACTGCAAGGTTCATAAATAGGAGTCAATTGTCAAGTGCTTGAATTTTGATCACATGACCAATGGAGATGCTGGAACAGTTGTAAGTGTGAAAAATGGTCATAAGTCACTTTTTTTCAGTGATATTGTAACTTTGAATGGTCACTAAATGAAATGCTGCAGGTCAAGGAGTACCTGTATTTCTGATGCATAGCCAAGCTTGCTAACTCCTCTCCTCTCCTCTCCTCTCCCTTGCCCTGCCCTGTTCAGAATACAACCTACCAAAAAGTAAATCCTAGTTTGATTTCTCCATGTGCACCCAATATAATCCCTACCCCCTCCAAATAAGCCCTAATTAAGACCCCACCCACTCCAGGGTGCACGGGTAAAAATTAAGCTAGAGAGGAGTGGAGCTGCCCAACTACTTACCTTCGGAGAGTTGCAGCCAGGCCTTGCCCATTTCTTCTGCAGCCAGCAAAGGCTTTCCTGAAAGCCTCTGTAGCTAATAATAAGCCAGATCCAGATCAATCTGTTATCGGCTGAAGACACTTTTAGGAAAGCTTTGCTGGCCTTGCCTGATGAAGAAGATCCTGAAGGTCTCTGGTGGTGAAAAAGAAGCCAGGGGGGACGTGCACCAGTGAGGAGAGTCAGTGGATGACATCAGGGATGGGTTGCTCCCAGCATTCTTGCCAGTTCGGTGTGCACAGAAATTTTATGTGTGCACGTGCTCACTTTGCTTGCATGCATGTCAGACACGCGCTCTGCACACTTGCACGTCTGCACAGAAATAGGTCTGTGCATGCGCAAAATGTTAAAAAAAGAAAAAAAATACATTTGTGCAATTACAATTGTTCTGCGCATGTGCAGAACAGAAAATCAAGATGGCGGCCCTGCAGGAGGACTGATTTGGCGGTGTGGCAGGCCTGGGTCGCTGCCAGTTCCAGCGACTCAGACCGCTAAGCCACTACCGGTTCGCTCGAACCGGTAGGAACCCACCTTTGGATGACATCCCTCCTGAAAATAGGACCTGGTACTTTTTTAGTGGGAAAAAAATAAATGACAGGGCCTTATTTTTGGGGAAATGAGTAAAAACTGCTGGGGTTTTTTGCTCTTCCCCAAATTAAGGAAAA
The DNA here is from genome assembly GCF_964273705.1 of Natrix helvetica. Lineage (NCBI taxonomy): Eukaryota > Metazoa > Chordata > Lepidosauria > Squamata > Natricidae > Natrix > Natrix helvetica. Next base: position 14,890,864 of record NC_138558.1, read on the forward strand.
TTGATCCCCATGCCTATTCTCTCTCACGTCCAGAGTAAGCGATCGATTCTGCCCTTGGATTCTTAAACGTTCCTTTGCCATCTAGAGCAGAGTTCCTATTTCAGCTTCATCAGGCAAGTGGTAGCGATGTCCTTGGGTTTCAAACAGCTTGCTGGAGAAACCCTCGGAGAGAGCAGATGGCATTTCCTGGCCTGAAATGCTGGGTCAAGCCGAGATGCTGTAAATCACAGTGACAAACAGCAGTCACCCCTGCTGGTTCTTTGGCAAACATCCCCCTCTCTGGCACATCCATTATTATTAGAGTGCCATAAAGAGAAATATTAGCTCAAGGAGGTGGCACTCAGCAGCTCTGAGGGGCAGACAGGAGTGCATTAAACCAATGGGTCATGTTGGTGCTTGGCAGACTCTGTTAGGTCCCATGATCACCATAGAGTTGGAGCCAGGGGTGGCTGTGGCAGTGAGAGAAAAGCCTCCTTAAAAAAACTCATTGCTTCACTTTTATTTGTTTTTAAAATAGATATGGGATCCACCCCAGGGGTGAAATCAACTTACCTTCACTACCAGTTCCAGCACGCACTAACTTCGCTCTCACATGTACCACCTCTGTGCAGGCGCAGAGGGTCAAAAATGATGGGTGGGTGGGTGGGCGGAGCCTGCTACTGAGCGCACCTGCAAAGGTATGTAGAACAGCAAGGGGTGGGGGAAATCCGTGGTATTTCCGATGATCAGCTAATATAAATCACGTGTCACAACTGATCGTTGAAATACCAGTTTGCCTGAACCCATAGCAATTTTTTTACTACTGGTTCAAGCGAACTGGTAGCATTTTTACTACTGGTCCAGGTGAACCGGTCCGAACCAGTAATATTTCACCCCTGGTCCACCCCCAGGTAGAAAAGGGGTGGTTCAAGGCAGCTCACAATATTAATACACAACTAAAAAATACTAGGGAATATTATACGTTCATTGTTCATTCACCAAAGAAAATTCCTCTTGGTTCAGGGCTGCTACTGAAGCTTTCAATGCTTCAAGTTCTAGGATGTTTTTTAAACTTGTTTTTATTCTGCCTTTTTTTTCATATACAATCCAAGGCAACAAACATGCCAATATTCCTATTTCTGGTGTAAGGTCCTTGTCCATCCTTGAATCTGACCTCCGTAGGCCACAACAGGTGAATAGGCAGAATGAGAGTGACTAGAAATCAGTCATGGTAGGTAGAGGATCCTAGATTGTTCTTGGTTTGTGATGGCGATGGTGCAATCAAAACTTCAACCATTTACGTACAACCCTCTGCGTCATGTTGGTCATCTGGACATTTTTGGCTATTTCTGGTAAACACTCCTGAAGCAAAGGGAATGTATTCGCTTTAACTATTGGCTTTAGGGAGCTTTTGTTCAAGGGCAGCTTTGAATGTAAATAAGGAAGCCAAATTCTGCAAAGGTGGAAATCATACTCCTTGTAGAGCAACCTCTGTTGCCAGAATATAAAAGCTAGCTGCAAAATTCATGGATTTCTAAGTATGGTATTTTGGAAAATGTCATTTGTAGTGAAAAATCTTTTTTGTGCATTATTCTTTTACTTCCTGATCTGCCTGCCTGCCTGCTGCCTGCTATCCATCCCTCCATCCATCCCTCCATCCCTCCATCCAACCATCCATCCATCCATCTATCTTATCTGTCTTATCTGTCTTATCTGTCTTATCTATCTTATCTATCTTATCTATCTAGATGTAGTATAGATATGTATGTGTTTTTGTGCATGCATGCATGCATGATAGGAGGAACTAGAACAATCCATGGGAGATACTTGTTAGCTCATTGATGTTAGCCTGGCAAAGTAGTCCACCAAGTAGATGCATCAGTTCTACTTTGTTGTGAGGCCATGTTAACAGAATCTTGAAAGTCTGATAGCATATTTCTCCCCCCATCACTTTTACAGCCTGAGATACTAGGGAGGGTCCCTTCTGAGACATTTGCCATGTCCCCATTCCTGCTGCAGGCACAGCTGCCTCTTGTCTGACCATTACCCTGGTTGAGGCTCTCCCCCATCTCCCAAGGACATACCCTTAACCTGTTTGACCCACTTAACCAGGCTAGCAGTTGAAACTTATAACCAGGCTATCAATTGAAACTGTTTACACGCAAAGTGTTTGCTCTCCTTCTGTGCTACGTTTGTCCCATCGGTGCTGTGGGCTTCTCCAACCCAAGGATAAGACATTAAGGTTGAAAAACTCAAGTCGAAGCAGAAAAGGCCGAAACTGCTTCTTTCAAAGACCAGCATGTCTCAGCGCGAACGGCGCCTGAAAGAAACATTTTACATAAGCCGCATGACTACTTACGCCTCCCAGTTTCCCAGTGGACCATTTTTTAAAATAGTACTGGTTTCTTTTCATCCAGAATTTTCTCTCCAGACTTAAAAGCCATTAACATAAATGATTGAAGCTGTGGAAGAAGTTTGATGCATGCATTATTCGCACGTATTCAATAGGAGGGATCTTGGAAGTGCAGGTAATCCTCGACTTACAGCCACAATGGAACCCCAAATTTCTGTTGCTATGCGAGACATTTGTGAAGTGAATTTTGCCTCATTTTATGACCTTCCCTACTACCATTGTTAAATGAAACATTGCAGTTGATAAGCTAGTAACCTGGTTGTTAAGTGAATCTGGCTTCCCCATTGCTTGTCAGAAGGCCGCAAGAGGTGATCACATGACCCCAGGATATTGTAACCGTCATAAATGTGAGTCACTTGCCAGGCCTCTGAATTTTGATCACATGATACAATAATACAATAGTAGAGTTGGAAGGGACCTTGGAGGTCTTCTAGTCCAACCCCCTGCCTAGGCAGGAAGCCCTATACCATTTCAGACAAATGGCTATCCAACATCTTCTTAAAGACTTCCAGTGTTGGGGCATTCACAATTCCTGGAGGCAAGTTGTTTCACTGATTAATTGTTCTAACTGTCAGGAAGTTTCTCCTCAGTTCTAAGTTGCTTCTCTCCTTGATTAGTTTCCACCCATTGCTTCTTGTCCTGCCCTCAGGTGCCTTGGAGAATAGTTTGACTCCCTCTTCTTTGTGGCAACCCCTGAGATATTGGATCATGGGGATGATACAAGGGGCGTGTGAAAAACGGTCACAAGTCACTTTTTTCAGTGCCGTTGTAACTTTGAACGGTCACTAAATGATCTGTTGTAAGTCGAGGACCACCTTTTATTTTGTGACTGCCAATGGAAAGCTCTTGCCTCAGCAGGCAACTCCTAAAAAGCTCCGCAGAACCTTTGATAAAATACAATGAAATTAGTTTAGTGACTCGAAGTCACAACAGCCCTGGGAAAAGTGACTGGTGACTGTTTCACACACTTATAACTGTGGTACCATCCCTATGGTCATGTGATCAAAATTCCAGTTGCACTGTCCCAGGGTCATGTGATCACCTTTTGTAAACTTCCTAGCCAGCTTCCAGCAAGCAAAGTCAGTGGGTGAAGCCAGGTTTGTTTAATAACAGCATGATTCACTTAACACCTGCTGTGATTCGCTTAACAACTGTGGCCAAAAAGGTCATAAAATGGGACAAAGCTCAGTTAACAATTGCCTTGCTTAGCAACAAAAAATTGGGGCTCAATTGCGGTCATTAGTCCAGGACTACCTGTGACCTCCAAGCAGTGGTGGGATTCAAATAATTTAACAACCGCTTCTCTGCCCTAATGACCAGCTGGGTAGGCGTGGCTCGGTGGTCATGTGACCGTATGGGCGTGACCAACTCAACGCCACTCAGGTTGATGTAACAGCCTTAGATGTTACAATGTAATAAGGGTTAACCAGAGAGGCAGTTTCTGTAAGCAGGGCAATAAAGATTAGGCTAGAAACAACACCAGAATGTTTCCTTCCTGCCTTCCTTACAGGATTAGCCCTGGAAAGTGGAAAAAAAACAAAATGAGATTTCTTCCCACAACCGGTTCTCTGAACTGCTTAGAAAGTTAACAACCGGTTCTCCAGAATAGGTGCGAACCGGCTGAATCCCACCACTGTCTCCAAGCATATCTCCTGCAAAATCATGCAAGGCAATGGAGCCCGGGGAAGTGTGGGGGGGGCAGGGAGGTGTGCTTAACAACTGCACTGAATCACTTAACAACCATGTCAAAAAATCATTGTAAAATCAGGAGTAAGTCACTTAACAATCGCCTTGCTTAGCAATGGAAATTCTGGTCCCAACTTTGATCATGTTAAAGAAAATCAATCAATCTATCCATCCATCCATCCATCTGGAAAACTTCTTACATAGGCACCCAAAGTGATTCACATCAAAGCAGAGGTGGGATGCTACTGGTTCACACCAGTTCAGGAGAACCGGTAGTGGAAATTGAGGCAGGAGTGTGCAAATCGTGCGCGCACCGAATGGGCCGTAATGCCAGCAACAACCCACCCCTGAATCAAAGGTAGATGCACAGTATAACTTAGTATACTCCAGTTGTACTCCACTTCCTTTGGACTTCAACTCCCATCGGTCCCAGCATGGCCTATGACAAAGGATTGTGGGAGTTATAGTACAAATAATCTGACAGGTACCATATTATCCAATTTCTGGGGTTTTCAAATCCAGAAAAGGCAAGGGGTTTCAGCATTCTTGGGATTGTATCCCCTTTTATATTACCATATAAACCTTTCTTTCCAAATCAAAGCAATTAACAGATTTGAGAAAATGAATATTTTTTTATTGGAAAAACAACGTGAGATGATTAATTACAGTTATAATTCTTTTGTAATTATATGTAATTATATGGAATATATGAAATGAATTCACTGTCTTGTCATGTTTTCACTAGCAGAACACAGATTCAAAATCTATTTCTGTGTTTCCACAGTCCAGAATCTTCCTGCAAATTTGGGCTTCCCCTTCTTACTGTATTTGAGGTACAAAATCAACAAACCAATAAATCTATAAAACAGAGATAATAAAGACCATCGTTTTATTATATTTATTTCTGTGGAAATCCAAGATGTAAAACAGCAAAATGTGGAACTTCCTGCTGGCAGTTGCGCAAACCAATAATGTAACTCTGGTATATTATTATAGAACCAGTTCTCACATGCATGTTTTAAAGTTAATACCCAAAATAAATGCTACGGTACAGCTTCAAGTTAAAGTGTAGCTATTTGGTATAGCACATCAGTCAGTAATTTTCCCTGTTAATATATATTATAACCATAGCTACATGAACATAAGGCAGCTTTAGCAGCCTAAAAACCTCATTTCAGGGGATGGATTGGATCCTTGGCAAGCCATGTCAAATTCTAGCTATAAACCAGATGTTGGGATTGCCAACTATTCATACTTTAATGTATTGTTAGGCTAAGAGTTTGTGTCTGCGTGTGTATCCACGTTTGTGTCTGTACATTGGACCACTTTGAAATCTTTTCACTCAAGAGATTTCAAATTGGGATTGGCCATTGGAAATTTAAAACTTCAACCCATTCTAGTCCATCTGTATATATTTCCATTGCTAATGAGTTTAAATATAATTTGATGGTTTCTAATAAGGCAATAGCTGAATGATTCGAATAGTGTTGTCTAAGATTGCTATTCAAGAACATTCAGTTCTTGTCGTGGTAGAAATGGGTGGTTGATATGGAATTGGGATTCTTTTTAAAATCTTTTGGGGAAGAAGAGAAGTATCTGGGGGCCAAGCAGGGTAGGTGGGCAAAAGAATCATTTGGCAGCACCTGCCACACAATGTGTTGTCCCTTTTTTTTACATATCTTACTTGACATATGCACCCACAGACATCCCAGAGGTGTTGACCCTTATTATTAATAATGATTAATAAAGGCTACTAAAGCTGCTTATATTCTGAATTCACACAGCAAAGTCCTCAAGAATCAAGAATAATATCTCAACATGAAATGTGCTGGTGTTATGGGCTTTGAGGGGCACATTATTGCTCGACAGCAAATGCGTTTCAGCAGGCTTATGTGCCCATTGTATTGTCACTGTGAGTCCCAAGTTTCCCCCCCCCCCAGAAAAAAACAACACATATATACTCTAGATGTACTTTCTCAATTGCTCTACCTGTTTAAGTGCAGTCTCTGGAAGCGTTACCTTGCCCCCATTATTGTCAGTTCTTAAAATACTTAGGTATTTCTCTATGTATTGGAAACACTATAATTAGAGGTGTTTGGGTTGAATTGAGAACCTTTAAGACAAATGTTCCTGTTTCCTCAAAGTCAAAATAGTTCATTCTTTTTGTCTCTTTCCTGTTAAAATCCATAATTTGTTTCATTCATTACTGAAAAGTCAACATTCATTGTAAATGAAGAGCGGGAGTCGAAAATAGAGGTCCAGTTTTTGTCATGCACTTCAAGGCCATCTACATTTGGATAGATGTCTTTCAGCTGTTTATTTCTTCTATTGTTCTGACCCGCTATAAGCGATTCGTAATCATTGGTTTGTAATGAATTCTCACTAGACAAGCTCTTCAAAGTACTCAAGATTCAGAGCCTTATCCTGAAGAGAAAAGGTGGGAGAAAATGTCAGAAGATTCTTTTATGGATGCCACATCACAATCCATGGGGACAATCTGGATGAAAACAATGCATCTGAAGACACAAGAAGCAAGAAGAAACACCAGGGTTTTGGAGTGTGAAAGAGCTGCAAAGTCCGTTTGGTGCCAAAAGCATGACCAGAGGCAGTAAGAGAAGTCAAGCGTCAACAACTCTTACCTCACAACATCACCAACATTTACTATTATTCAAATGATCCACATATAATTCACATTTTGGACAATAGAAGAGTGTCAATATTACATACTTCATCAACAGGACAAACCCCGTACATGGAAATTCAATAATCAAACACTTATCCAGGGTGGAACTGGATAAAGGTGGGCCATTTGAGAAAAGAGCAAAATATAAACCTAAGAAGATGCCGAATTCAGTGTTCGGTAATTGGCGAAATTTTTCAAGCTGGACTCCATAAATGTTTCAGATTATCTATGGCTGACATTAGCTAAACCATCACAGAGATGTACTGATTTATTGTGGAAAGAAAACAGAAGAATTTAGGAAACATAGTTGGTGAAAACTGTACATTTCTGCAACTTTCTTCAGATCGGTAAGGCTAGCTAGGAAGAGCTATAGCAATTGTATATAAATTACTTTAAGGATGATTCCCAAATGAAATTATACCCATGCATTTTTCTTTTAAGAAGCTGTTCTTCCACAGATATTTCCTGGAGAAATGAAAAATCTGATCATGAGTATTGTTCTACAGGAAAATATGTTCAAAAGTTAAAAAAACAAAAGAATTTGGGGAAGAAAATTAGGGATAGAATGGAATAAAAACTGGCAGTGTTAATAGTTAAAAAGTGAGAGCCCCTCTGGCCATTTTGCCCAACTACCTACTAACTTGACATGCTGAGAATCTAATAGAATATAATTATCCTTCATAATTAGGAATGGTTTCCTTTTCCAGACAGAAAATTCACCATTCATGACATACCTAAAGGAGGGATGCAATGGCTCAGTTTAAATACGCTGAGCTTCTCAACTGGAGAGTTGAGAGCTCAACCTGAGCTCCCTGCAATGGGGTGAGCTCCTGTTACTTGCTCCAGCTCCTGTCTACCTAACAGTTCGAAAGCATGCAAATGTGAGTAGATAAATAGGTACCACTTTTGTGGGGAGGTAACAGTGTTCTATGCGCCTTTGGCATTTAGTCATGCCGGCCACAACCATGGAAATTGTTTTTGGCAATGCTGGTTCCCTCGGCCAAGAAACAGAGATAAGCACCGTGCCCTAGCTAGAGTCAGACATGACTGACAGGGAAATATTTACCTTTTATACCTAAAGGATCCCATTACATGTCTGCTGTTAAACTGAATCCGGATCAGCAGGAAAAAAAAACCAGTGGGATTAGGAATCCTTTTCTCAGTTTAGGGGCCAACTCCAATGATTTCAATAAATTTTGTTAGTGCATAATCTTCAAATTACAATACAACAAGCCAGATTTTAGTTCCTTGGTGTAAAATTTCCCTCCGCTGCTTTCAAGAAGAACCTTTTCGGATAATTGCTTCTTTACAAAGGAATCCTAAAAAAATCTGATTCACTTGAAGAATAACATTGATTTACGTGAAGTTTATTAAAATGGTTCAATTTTTCAAAAACCTCTTTAGTTATTAAGCACATGAAAGCAGTCAACTTTAAGTAGAATGAATGAACAGAAGTGACAGGATTATAGCTTTAAGAATCTCAGCTCTGCTGGTAACATGAGTAAATGATCTAATCTTTGTGTTTCCACCCTGGCCTTTTACTATGAAGATATAATCCTCTAGTCTGTTTTCCCCAAAACTGGGAAATTGTCTTCAATACTAGAAGTAATATACAGCACAGCTGTTATGAATAGCAGCTCACAATCATGTTCTTTGCCATAATATACTACCAACCATAATTTCCATATGATTAGAATAATTTCATTACCATATAGAACTGTTGTGTTAATGATTCATAGCAGCTCAATATGACAAAGCTATTTTATGATATATATATTCTGACCAATGTTTCTCAACCTTGGCTGCTTGAAGATGTGTGGACTTCAGCTCCCAGAATTCCCCAGACAGCCATACTAGCCGAGGAATTCTGGAAGTTGAAGTCCACACTTCTTAAAAGTATCCAAAGTTGAGAAACATCACTCTAGACTGACATGGTCTCCTGTTGATACTAGACAAAACATTGTGATTTCTACATGTAAAGCATGTTCATCAATTACTGAATCTTCTTATATTTGCATAGAGGATCAGATAAAAATACAATACATAGAACTTCATTTCCTATCTGTGGTTTGTAACCCATTTAAGGGAATAAGATCTTACTAGCTTGACACTGATTTTTTTTTACGAATAAACAACTCTGCTTTGTGTATATTATAATAAATTGTTCCCTAATACAATGTGTTCCAAATATACGATTCCAAGTTAGCATGAGAATCTTGTACGCATCTGTTCAAAAACAAGTTGTATCAAGTTCAATACGAGCCATGGTGGCGGTGGTGAGAATGCAGTACTGCAGGCTACTTCTGCTGCCTGCCGGCTGCCTGCAATTTAGCAATTCGTATCTCACCAGGCTTAAGGTTGACTCAGCCTTCCATCCTTCCAAGGTGGGTGAAATGAGGACCGAGAGTGTTGGGGACAATATGCTGACTCTATAAACCGCTTAGAAAGGGCTGTGAAGCACTGTGAAGTGGTATATAACTCTTAACTGCTATTGCTAATAGGACTGAATCCCAGGAAGGTGGGGAGCAGCTCATCTTTCCCCCCCAGGAATTTATATATCCATTTCCTTTAACCTCTTTCTTTTTTTTAGCTTTGTCAATATAATTAAGTATAGATGGGTAGCCAAGAGCCACAACAACTGAAGTCAAAAGTTAGAACCCACAAAATTTCTCAAAAGGCAGTAATTTTTTTTAAACGACCCAGTAATCCTTTGCATCAGGGTGGAGTTGGGGCGACTGAATGGAGCGGAGCATTTACTTGCTGGATGCCCTTCCTGACTCCTATGCGGAGTTCGCAGCAGATATTTTCATTTGGGCCCAGAGAGAGAAATATCTGCTGCTATCTAGGATTGAACTCGCAGCCTCCTGATTGTGAAGCAAGGGGTCCACCTCTAGGCCACCATGTCGCTGTCAAAAGACAGTCAATAACTCTGTGAAATGCAAGGGCTGAAAGCTCTGTTCTTTGATTTAAGTAATGCAATACAGCTGTTTTTGTTTGGGTTTGCAGTGTAGAGCAATGTTCAAGGAAAGGTTGAAAAACTAGATTACCTTTCGAGAAATTTCCTGCCGTAGTGATTGTGTGTGTTGAACTGCTGATTTTGCTGCAAGGCAAACAATAAAGCCAGGCGTGAGAAGATCTACATCCGTGATGGCGAACCTTACAATACAATACAATAGTAGAGTTGGAAGGGACCTTGGAGGTCTTCTAGTCCAACCCCCTGCCTAGGCAGGAAACCCTATACCATTCCAGACAAATGGCGATCCAACATCTTCTTAAAGACTTCCAGTGTTGGGGCATTCACAACTTCTGGAGGCAACTTCTGTTCCACTGATTAATTGTTCTAACTTTTTCACCTCGGGTGCCAAAAGCACACATGCGTGCGCTATCACACGCGCACCCACACCAATAATTTAATCACACACACCCTGCACCCTGCGCAAGTGTGCATGGCTTTTTTGGAGCATGGGGAAAATAGCATCCCCTGCCCCACCGGAGGCTGGAAATGACCTGTTTCCCAACTTCCAGTGGGCCCGATAGGTCCGTTTTTCGTCCTTCCCAGGCTCCAGAGGCTTTCCTGGAGCCTGGGGAGGCTGAAAATGCCCTCCCGGAGATTCCGCATGAGCCCTGTACTTACCTGGCATTGTGTGGAGACTCCTGGGAAGGGAAGGGCAGCTTGGACGGCCAGTTGAAAATCAGCTGGCCGGCCCACGCATGCTTGCTGGAGCTGAGCTAGGGCAACAGCTCACATGCCCGCTGATATGGCTCCGCATGCCACCTGTGGCACGCGTGGCATGGGTTCGCCATCACGGATCTACATTGCAAACGCTCTAATGATGATGGTTGGAAGCCCATACATATGATAATCACAAATTAGATATTTCCCCCCCCCATAATAGGGGGGGGAAAACACATTTTTTTTTACATGCATGTGATGGTTTAGTTCAGTCCAAATTGTTTTTAGTATTTGGTTTCAATAGAAATGGGTAATATACATGCTTATTTCCCATTGAAAGCAATGGTATATGGAATGGATTAAAGTTGGCAGAATGAAAGATTGCTATTGATATTGCATTCCCCCCCCCCCCCCCATGGTGCATTTCAAAGCATAGTCTGTCATGATAACATTAGGCAGAACCGCAAAAATCATGAAAATCCCTGAGATTTAGGTTGCCGTAATGTCATTGCCTTTTCTGGGATTCAACTCATTTAACTTTACTGGCCTAGATTATGCATCATATGAAGCTATGATGTTGCTTGTATTTGTTCCCAATCTACTGTTAACCATAATTTATTGAACTGTCTTAGTTAACAAAGGAACTTTCTTTCGTTTAATCAATTTGTGGAGAAAATTCCACAATTTTGTTCCATGTTTTGCAAAATATATTCCAAGCACATCTGCATTATCCTGTCATTATATTTTTAGAAATAATTTTCTGAGCACACAAATTTCTCAACCCTGGCATCTTTAAGAAGTGTGGACTTCATCTCCCAGAATTCTCCAGCCAGCCATGTTCCCCAAACATGCTGAATTGAGGAACACAGCTTAAAAGATGCCAAGGTTAAGAAACATCTCCCAGTTAATCCAGTTTAAAGATTTAAAAACCAACAACCAGGAAGGAAGAACATAGTTGGGTTGATTTACTTATCGGCAGTTAAAATTCAGACAATAATTGAAGTTTGTTCCAAGGTCACATCATCCCAACTTTTCTCCATTCTGCTGAACTGTATTACACTTCTCTTTCAGTTACAGCAACTGTTTCTATACCAGCATCTGTATTGGCATATGCAGCTCACATTCTTGGTGATACATGCGAGTGTGATCCCCTTAGAACAGTGTTTCTCAACCTTGGCAACTTGAAGATGTCCGGACTTCAACTCCCAGAATTCCCCAGCCAGCATTCGCTGGCTGGGGAATTCTGGGAATTGAAGTCCGGACATCTTCAAGTTGCCAAGGTTGAGAAACACTGTCTTAGAACCAAAGCTAGAAACAGTTGTTGGAACTGATGATTCTAGAAACGTCTACAGAGGAATACTATGCTGGAAAAAAAATTACAACTAATATCTAAAGGGCCTTTTCTCCAAAGCACCTGAAGGCAGGAGAAGCAATTGATGGAAACTAATCAAGGAGAGAAGCAACTTAGAACTGAGGAGAAATTTCCTGACAGTTAGAACAATTAATCAATGGAACAGCTTGCCTCCAGAAGTTGTGAATGCCCCAACACTGGAAGTCTTTAAGAAGATGTTGGATAGCCATTTGTCTGGAACGATATAGGGTTTCCTGCCTAGGCAGGGGGTTGGAATAGAAGACCTCCAAGGTCCCTTCCAACTCTGCTGTTGTATTGTATTGTATCTTCGTTAGTCACTCTGCAGATGACATTAGGGAAAAAAGTGGGGTCAGGAAAGTCATCTCTGAACTTGTGGAAGTTGTGAATGCTCCAACACTGGAGGTTTTTAAGACAAATGGACAATCGTTTGTCTGAAATGGTACGCTTGAGTAGGGGATTAGACTAGAAGAACTCCAAGGTCCTTCCAACTCTATTGTTATGTGAACTGGAGTACTGGAGCTTAGAAATAACAAGCAATACATAGCTTCAAGCATGAAAGCGGTCAAAACATAGCTTCAAGCATGAAAAATGGTCAAGAGTCTGGTGCTTTTGTACCAAAGAAAATACAAATAGGATAGACAAAGCAATTTTTATCTTTTTTTTTTCTCAACCATGGAGGAAAGCCCTTGTTCTAGAACAATCTTTCCCAAACTTGGAATCCTTAAAATATTGGAATCACAGCTTCGGGGATTTCTAATCCAACACACCTGAAAGGCGTAAAAAATTTGGAAAGGCTAAAATATGCAGCAATGTCACAAGAAATGTCCACGAGAAATTAAACCAGTGATCGGTGGGTTGCTGGTTTACTATATAATGATTTGAAAATCTTTCTGTAAATGCAGTTGTTTTTCCCTTTGATGAGTGTTCTCAACCTTGAGAACTTAACAGTTCTCAACTGTATGGACTTCAATTCCCAGAATTCCCTAGCCATCAGGCAATATCAGGAAACAAGCAGACAAAATCCATGCAGCAGGCATCATACAGTATAGGCTGGAAATGTGTACACAAAAAAGACTGCAAAAGACTCTACCAATTCCTAATTTCTCCAATCCACTCTGGATTTCCATCCATCCTATTTTCTCTAGTATTATGTGAAGTGCTCTATGTGTGTGTGTGTGTGTGTGTGTGTGTGTGTGTGTGTGTGTTCATCCATTCTGAGAATCATTAGAGAAAACAAGATATAAAACAAAAAGCAGCATGTAAATGAATACACGGAAATCCCAAATGCTTAAGACAAAATCTGGCTTTGAAGTATCAGGACAGTTGGAAACTTATGCACTTTTCATTTGAGATTAAGCACCTTCAGTGGGGCAAGGCTGGCAGTGGCTGCCAATGGGTAAAACTCAGCTGGAAGGGTTTGGGCACCAGATCCTGTATTTAATGTGTAGACTAGTCTCAACTTTGAAGGGTTTATACCAGGGGTGTCGAAACTTGGGAATTTCCAGACTTGTGGACTTCAACTCCTAGAATTCCCCAGCCAGGCTTCAACTCAAGTCCACAAGTCTTAAAGTTCCCAGGTTTCGACACCCCTGGCTTATACAGTTAAGAAAGCACTATTCCTTCTAACCTTTCTAACCCAACCCAACTTTCCTTCTTTCCACACCCCAGTTTGGGAATGTTTTTCTACATTATCTCATGACAAAAATAAAACAATCTATTTAAGATTTAGTCACCCCTCTCTTTTTATCTAAAGCTAATGTGGGTTACTTAAGGAACCTGACGTTCTGACTTGTGCTTCACCATGTACTTTTATTTTATTTTGGCAAAAGACTGGGAAGTTCCCGGCATGAACCTGAATGTTTCATGTGTTATTTGCAGAAATTAGACAGATGAAGGCATGTTAACCAGTGGGAACGAAATATACTGTCATCATCTCCTCTCCCCTCAACCCTGTATCGGCGTATTGGAATCTCAAACATCCATAGAGTTCCTTGTGCAAGTACACATGTACGCACAAATGGATGTGTTACGTTCCCATCCTCCTTTCTGATTTTGTTTGTTTGTTTTTTTCAGTCCAACACAGAAGAAGCCGCAGGACGAACGCAGCAATTTGGGCGCCGGAAATTCTGCAGCATGGAATGAAAAACGTTGTGATGCCTCCCTTTCAATTTTTTGTTTGAAGATGTATCTGAAGATATGGATTTGCGGGCTTGGGGGCTTTGAGCCTTGATCAGTTTTTCATGCTCTCTGATCTGCCGCTGCAAGTGGTTCTGGATAGCGATTCCCAATGATTCTGGATCTAGGGATGCTCCATAAACCTCCCAGGTCATGCCCTGTTCATCCCACACAACATCCCTGACATGCTTGGACTGCTTCAGATGCATTTTCGCCTCGGCAGCAAAAGCCTTAGGCCCTTTCTTCTTTTCACCAAGACGTGGTGTAGGACTTGAAGAAGTCCGAGCAGCTGGTACACCAAGCACCGGGCCCTTCTGGATTTTATCGTTCTGGATTCCTATGGCAGCACCAAAACTTCTACTCAACTTGGAGATTGGATTGTGACTGGCCAAAGTTTCTGTCTTGGCATCACCAGGAACCGTATCTTGCTTGCTTTCTGCTACAACTGGAGCACTCGTTGTTTGGGAGCCAATAATAGACCCTGTCTTGTTGATCTTTTGTTCTTCAGATATGAGATGGACCTTTCCTTCCCTCTTTGGATGTACAGCAATGGGAAAACTGGGCAGAGCTGTCTCAAGGTTATCAACAGCCTTGATCTGCGGCTGTTTCTCCTGATAGGTCCTTTCAGTATCCATACCGATAACTATAGCCTTGGCTTGTTCAGATGTCCTGGGACACAAAGGAAGAGGATGTTCTTGGAATGAAGAGGGATCAGCGGGTTGATATTTACTATCGATGGTTGGGGTTGCAAAACATGGAGGTAGTTTAGTTTCAAAGTTTGCAGGGTGCTGGGTAGAAACGGGCGGATGACTAGAACTCAGACTAATTTGGGAAACGGGTCTTGCTTTCTGCAAAACCGAATTGTCTGACAGTTGCTGCGGAACGTCGCCGTGATTTTTAGCCACGCCCGTCGTTTGCACCTCTGTCCTCTTGGCCAAAGTTTCTTGAGAATCATCAGATGAACACACCCTTTCTGCCTTATCCAACAAATCTGCACAGATCGGATCGTGCATGTTTGTGAGATTCTCCTGAAGTCTGACATTAGGACTTCCCAGAGGGTTTTCTGTTGCAGGTGGTATTTGAACATGTACCTTGTGCATGATGCCAATGGAGGAAGGTGTTTGGACAGTGGCTGCAAAGTCACCAATGATTTCAGATTGCTCTTTCCCTCTGGCTCCCGTGTAAATAACGTGCAACTGATCTTGGTCCTGTTTCGCCTCAGGAGACATGTTCTCCCTCAAAAATGCCGTCAAGATACTTGGGCTGGTAGAAGCAGACCTGCTTTCCACACTAGCTACAGCTTGAACCTCAGCGTCTTGATGAGTCCTGTTTATCGTCTCTGCCTCTACAGATCTGTTCTCGGGCTTTACAGTCATTGTACCTGTGTCTTTGAATTTGGACAGGTTTGGTACCACTTTTGCTGCAGGCTCCTCACTGCCGGTACACGATATCTCCGGGGTTCTCTTCAGGCTAAATTCGGATGCAGTCTGTGGCTCAGTCTTTGCACAGGCATTTGCATCCTTTGTAATCCCCAATTCTGTTTCCACACCAACAGGAGCTTTCGGATTGAGACCCATCTCATCAGACGAAACCAAGACTTGACTGGTTTCAGAGATGATAACTTCACACATATTGTCCTTCCCCACAGGAGATGCTTGCTGGATATCAGAATAAATAGGAAGGGAAGGAATAATGGAATAATCCTTGGATTTGCTCTCCGTAACATCAAGGTCTCCTCCAGGAAGTACGGTTGCTTTATCAATTATATTACATGATTGTTCGCCACCGCTTGGAATATTTTGGTTAGCCTCTTGGGTAAGAGGCACTTTAACTTCACCATGCTCTGAGGTGTGGGCTTCAGGTGCTGGGGCTTGGACCTTGGCTCTGGAGCCCTCCTGCTTAGCGTAACTTACTGGTTCTGGAGCTGCCATGCTGCCTTCTTTGGAAGAGCTGAAGGACCCAGGAGAAAGTACGTTTGGATGCTTAGTATCATATTCACAATGCCAGTCACTCTTTGGAACATTGGCTTCTCTGCCAGAGTTCACTTCCAACAAGTATCCTCCAGACAGCTGGTCCTTGGCAGTAAAAGGATATCCATTACTGTTGCTTTCTATGCTTGCTTGCTTGCACAGGTGTTTAGGAGATTCTTCAGCTGTGACCAATGAAAGCTTAGTAGATCTCAGTGGATCTTGTACGGTCCCCATGGAAATGTGACACAGTACAAATTCTAGGCAAATTTGTGCAGTGGCAGTTACAAATTCTTTCTAAGATACGCTCAGGCTGAAAGGATGCATCAATCTGTTGAAAGAAAGAAAAAGACATAAAGCACATTAATAATGCGTTCATATAAAAATAATCTAGTCAAACATTTTGAAGGAAGACTGTGGACAGTATCAGAATTGGAGACCTACTGTCTTCTGATAATAGCAGGTACCAGCTGTGAAATACCTGTTCTTTCCCAAGAAAACAGGCCTTATTGAAGAAACGTTGGTATTTGCTGTCTTAAGACTTTCACTAGAACTTTAGAGAGTACCAAAAAATCAGTATTATTTTCTTTTATTAGTTTTATTTTTTTTATATATGATGTTTATACCCCTGTAAGCCACGTTAAGCCGCCAACTGTGAATAGGCGGCAATATAGATTTTCTAATAAATAATAAATAAATAAATAATGGAGTATATAGAAAGACTATAATGATAAAACATCTAACATCTTAGAGGGATTTCTCACTGAAAAATACATAAAAGGTATATGATTCTGGGCAGATCACAAGATGGCATCAATCAGCCAATATTACAGAAGCAACTCTAATGCAAAAAAGGTGTGGACCAGGGGTGAAATCCAGCAGGTTCTGACAGGTTCTGGAGAAACGGTAGTGGAAATTTTGAGTACCATATTTTTCAGAGTATAAGAAGCACCAAGATTTTGAAGAGGCAAATTAAAAAAAAAAGTTTTTGCACTCTGCAGACCTCCCCAAAATGGCCCATTTTTCGCGAAAACGGGCATGTTTTTTTGTCAAAAAAAAAAAGGCATGCATAGCCTTTAGAAGGCTTATAGAGTGCTTCGGGGGGCTGAGGGGCCAAAAACGAGCAAAAAAGGCCCGTTTTTCAATCATTTTTGTCCTCCCCAGCCCCAGGAGCACTCTATAAGCCCCCTAAAGGCTATGCACGGCCATATTTGCAAATGGGCGGAATTTCAGGAGGTAAAAAATGTTGTATTTAGGTTATAAGACACACCCAGATTTACCCTCTTTTTTGAGGGGAAAAAGGTGCGTCTTATACTCCAAAAAATACGGTAGTTTGGAGAACCAGCAAATGCCACCTCTGGCTGGCCTCAGAGTGGGGTGGGAATGGAGATTTTGCAGTATCCTTCCCCTGCCACGCCCACCAAGCCACAGAACCAGTAGTAAAAAAAACTTGAATTTCACCACTGGTATGGACATATATCAAAAGCATACAAGGCCAAACTTGTGTAGAGACAAATATCTGTTTTTATGAATGTTTCAATCACACCAATGTGGCTGCCATCTTGACCTATCTTGACTCTGTGGACACGCCTGATAACTAAGATTTTCCAGCTTCATAAAAAACAAACCATTTTCATGGAACTTCTATATCTTGCCCACCTTTTCAAAGCAGCAATCAGAGAGAGAGAGAGAGAGAGAGAGAGAGAGAGAGAGAGAGAGAAAGGGGGGGGGGGAGGAGGACAATTTTTCATAGATATTTGACATGTTTCAAAAACATGACCTGCAATCTTGGGCAATTTTCGTTTCTTCCAATGACTACCCCCTTAGGGCTGAAGAAAGGGATTACTGTAATTATTTACTTCCTAAGACTCAGCTGGTCTTAAATATATAAACAGCTGGAGCTCGAAGACCACACACAGTGTTATTAAAACTGGTATGTAGAGCTATTTCACGTTGAAACAAACAAACAAAAATTAAAGTCCCTTTATTTTTAATTTTTATTATTTTTGATTAAGTTTTCATGTATCAATTTGGTAACTCTCAAGGTAATAAAGCAGAGTATTCTACAGGTTTAGCAGTCAGATCCACAGCAGGCCTATATGTATGTATGTATGTATGTATGTATGTATGTATGTATGTATGTATGTATGTCTTGGCGTATTTGGGTCTTTTCCCGTGTAAGATTGAGAGTGTCTTGGTGACGTTTCGACGAGGTCCCACTCGCCATCTTCAGGCTGGTGCACGAAGGCACCAGCCTGAAGATGGCGAGTGGGACCTCGTCGAAACGTCGTCAAGATACTCTCAATCTTACATGGGAAAAGACCCGAATACGCCAAGACCTGCAAACTGTACCCGTGAAAATCTATGAAAATACACACACACACACACACACACACACACACACACACACACACACACACGTGTGTATGTTCCAGCATAACTCTGGAACACCTCGAGCAATTTCAACCAAACTTGGTACACAGATGACTTACTCCCTGAAAAGAAATACTGTGGGGATAAGACAACCCCCTAACATCCTCAGGGTGTGTGTTCTGTTATGATACAGCCTATTGTGCGTTCAAATGGCTTCTACTGTACAGCGCAGTGGAGTTGCCATGATAACAGCTTCACAGTACTCCATATGGGGGCTCCCTCTGGTAAGGGGGAAAATCCAACATTAGAAATTAATGACTAAGCTTAAAAGCATAATACAAATACAATAAAGGCATATACATTGAATGCTAGCATCTCAAGAAGGTTCTTGCCTAAGTAATGGAAATGTCTGCATTATATATTTAAATATTACAGCTCCTCCCCCTCCTTTCAGTCTTAAGCAATAGTGTCTTCACAAAAGAAATACACAAGCTGACAGTGATAATCACTTGCTTTGTACTCAATGGTTGGCCATAAATTAACATTCCAGATGCTGGATGTAATCTGCGTACTGAACCAGAGATCACCATCCTTTCTGCTCGGCAAAATGGCGGAGGTGACAGTGGCGGGGATGGTTTCGCATGCATGCCGCTTTCAGAAATCTGACTTCACACATGCTTGCCCATCACTTCCATGGCCTGGTCCAAACAGGGGTTGGGGACCCCTGTCCTAAACTATCTACCACAACAACACAGAAAGGAAGAAAGTACAGTTTATTAAATTATTTACTTGTAAATTATATCTTCTGCCAATGTAGCAATTCGGAAGCATGTAAATGCAAGTAGTCAAATAGGTACCACTTTGGTGGGAATGTAAACTTTTGACGTATAGTCATGCCAGCCACATGACCACAGAAAAGTCTTCGCACGTTATTGGCTTTTGGTCTGTGAATTGGGGATGAGCATCAACTCCTAGAGTCAGATACAACTGGGAAGGGAAAACCTTTACCTTTAAATATATCTATCTCTCGAAGTATTGCATTTGTTCATAAAGTCCTTTAAAAATTCCCAAGCAAGATAATTTCGTATTCCATAGTTGATACAGATGAGGCCTGTCCCACATTGACCACAATATACATATACATATACATATGCATATACATATATTGTAAGACGTTCCGCTTTCATTATTTTCTTCTTAAGGCTATTGAGATTTTAGAACAAAGTAAAAAAATTGAAACTATAAAAAAGGACATACTATTAAAAAAAGGCATACCTAAAATGGTAGGCAGACAAGTTCTATAAATAAGATTTCTTATCGCTGCTCATGAAATAGGCCTCAACTTGACAAGATCCAAGCGTTTTCACTCTGAAATAGCAAATGTAACTCAGCTGGAATTTTAAAATCTTGTTTTGATCCAGCTCTGGCACCTCACCAGAAAGTAATAATCAAGTTAAATAGCATTACCAAAACCCATTAACTCTTATTTTATCAAGCCTCAATAGACAATACGTACACAGCCAGGGCTCCAGGTTTCACAAAATGATTGTTCATTGTATTTGTTCATCTTCAGGCTGTGTTCAAAGTACACGTCTTTCTTCTGTGAGACACATCATATTTCTTGCCAAGATTCAACCCTGTTATCCAATACCACCAACAGATTTGTTTTTCTTTTTGTGGTAAAAGGAGAAGGGATACAGCTTGCAAGTAAACACAGGAATTAAAATCAAACAACACCTGTACAAAGCAACTAAGAGAATTAGAGGCAAAAGCTGTTCTCATATCTACTATAGTTCGAGCCATCTCAGGACAGCCTCTGTTTGTTGGTCAAACCATGAAATTTCTTGTTTGCATAAAACTCAGCTATGGTTGCCCATCAGTTAATCTGCACAATGTTTTTTTTAAGTTATTATACAAACTTAGAAGACTGATGAAAAGGCAGCCCTTGTTGGATACAAAATTGCAATGTTCAATAATCAAAAAAAGAGGAAAAATACAAAAAAAAATATTTTCTTTTTATAGAATAAACTGTCCCAGCTTTACTGTTAAAAGCAAGTTGCTTAATTTTGGTAAGATTATATCTGGCATTAAAAAAGTTTTTGTTGAAGTATTTTATTCAGAATTCAGCCAACGCTGAACTGTGCATAAATATATACAGCTAATGGCGGTATATATTTATGCACAGTTGTTCTATGGTTTTCATAGAATCTTGTATGAACCCAAGTCCCATCTTTAGAAGACTACAGTGGACAATTTCAGGCAAAGAAATCAGTAAATTGGAAAGAACCTCAGCATTCTCTAGCTGCACATAATCCAATTCAGCATGCAAATCCAGCCTGTTTGGGTTTATGGTTAAGGCACCGGGTGTTGTGGCCCACCAGCAGTCAGCACAGCTGTCAGCAGATTCGGACAGTGAGGAGGTTGGGGAGGAACATGGCCAGTCCTGGAGTCTAGGGAAGACTCTGATGAGGGGTCTGTGTCAGAGGCAGAGAGGGGGCCAGAGCCACATGCCAGTTATCAGCTGCCTTCAGAGTCAGACATCAGTGAGGCAGACAAACAGCTGGAGCCTGTTCCCAGTGCGTGCATGCGTTGCCAGATGAAGGGAACAGCTAAAGAACAGGGGTCAACTTGGGAGGAAGGCCACAAGTGGACGATGAATGGCCCCTCCCAGAGGAAATAAAAGAGGAGCAAAAGGGAAGTGGAGTTTGCAGGAGACAATTAGTTCGCTTAATTGGTTTGTGACTCTCCAAGACTCCTTGCCAAGTTTTGCAGATATCGGCCTGTCAGCTCTCCAAGCCAGATAAGGTCTGTGACTGTAAATCCTCCCTTGAAAGACTTTG
Organism: Natrix helvetica; assembly: GCF_964273705.1. Lineage (NCBI taxonomy): Eukaryota > Metazoa > Chordata > Lepidosauria > Squamata > Natricidae > Natrix > Natrix helvetica. Next base: position 14,912,025 of record NC_138558.1, read on the forward strand.
CTGGATGTGAATGAGCAGAATTCACAGCCAATTAATAAAATGGGGTTTTGTTGGGACCAGGAGTTTGCTCTTGGAAAGCCTAGGTCAGAACACTGGGCTAGAAAGCAAAAGAGTGTGAGTTCAAGTCCCGTCTCTGCCATGAAAGCCATTGAGTGCCAGAGTGACCAGCCTAAGGTTACTTTCTATCAGTCCAACTCACATTACAGGGTTATTGTGGGGAAAATAGGAAGCTCTATTGGATATATTTGCTGCCTTGAGTTATTTCTAAACTTAATAAAGGTAGGATATAAATGAAACAAATAAATCACAGCAGTCCTGAGATTCAGCCATCAGTCCTTCCAAACATAACTGGATTATAGTCAGTTGCCACCATAATGGCCATTGTGCTAAAATTAAGGTCTTCTTTTCATTAGAGACTGGATAGTTACACTCTTATTTTTCTGTCCGCTATTAGAAAAAATATTTTAAAATGATATTTTCACACAAAATGATTCTTTGAAGATGTCTTGTTTCCAACTCACTCAAAAGCTACGTCAATATTTTACAGAGGAAAACGAAAGGCAAACAGCTCAACAAAAGTAGTCTACAGCAACCCATTTTAGACCTCAACACTGCAGGACATTGTGGTATCTCTAAGATCAAAACTGAAGTGTCAATGAGGTTTTTTTTATTGGGGACAGACCCCTTGGGAATGCAAAACGGGACAACCTAACCAGTCCAACTATTGCTCCAACTTCCCTTTCAAGATTCAAACACTCTATTTCAAGCTTATCATTTAAATACCCTGAAATGATTGCATTACAGGTAGTTCTTGCAATTTCTGCAGGATACAGAAATAATGTTTAGTATGTTGTCAACAGTATGAACTACCTTTTCCCTACTCATTTCCCGCCCCCCCTGAGAAACATATCTTGGTTTTTACCTATAAGCAAGGACTAGATAATGGGGCTGAATCTGCCCAACTCACTTTGAAAATAAAAATCAATAACGTAGCAAAATGTGCAAGCGTTCGTTGCTTTTATGATGATGGAAGACCTTGAGGAAGTTAATAAAACTCCTACTGAATGAAGAGATTGATTCTCTTTTTGTTTGGAAACCTAAATACAGAACTTAAAAACAATTTTGAACTTTGCAATCTATTGCATACAAGTATGTGTGGTGGACTTAGGTTCCCTATTTTGTTGGTGACTATGAATATTGGTTATGGTGTAATGAAGAAAGTAGAGAAACCCAGGTTCATACCCATAAATACTGTGTGGCATGAAAACTAACATTTCTTTGTGATTTGCAAAGTACATGGTAAAAGCAAATCTAAAAAACAACTGAATTATATCTTCAGAATTAGAGGATTAAAAAAAAGCGATACAATTCTAACTAATTATTTCCCCCATGACAGCAAAAACAAAAGAACCAATATATTATATATTAAAGCAGTGACTATGGTTCTAAAAAAATGCCCATCAGTGACATGGACAAAGTATGCATTATGAATAAAAGCTCCACCTTGCTGCTATGTGTACAATATCCAAAGAAATATTGGCTTGTCTGCTTTTCAGCTTCTGCCCAAACTGTTGAAATACATGTTAGAATGTATTTTGTATTGCAACAACTACAGAATTATTCAGCCAGTAGATGGCAGTGTTTAGTTTGCATCTAGGGTTGTTCTTTATGTTCTGAGGAGAGTTTCCTGTTACAGTTTAACAGTTGAGCAGTAAAGCACATGGTGATTGTACTCTTCGTTTCCTCTGTGATGCTAAACAGAATTAATAATACAGACAAAGCAGCCAATAAGAAACAGAGCTCCTACTAGACTGGTGTTTCTCAATCTTCGCAACTTTAAGAGACGTAGACTTCAGCTCCTAGAATTCCTAGCCAGTATGCAGTTATCAGATTGAGAAATACTGTACTAGACTATATACAGTAGCAATAGCAATAATACTTAGACTTATATACTGCTTTATAGTGCTTTATAGCACTTTCTAAGCAGTTTACAGAGTCAGCATATTGCCCCCAATATAATATCATTTTACTGACCTCAGAAGAATGGAAGACTGGGTCAACCTTAAACTCGTCAGGGTTGAACTCTTGGCACTGAGCAGAGTTAGCCTGCAATACTGCATTCTAACCACTATGCCACCATGGTCTAATATCCTTGTCATTTATTTCACCTGTCTTCTCAACTGTCTATACACATTTGAAGAAAGTTAAAGTTTTCCCCTGTCCAGTTGCCACAGACTCAAGGGAATGGCACTCATCTCCGATTCTCAACTAAGGGAGCTTTGTATTGTCTGAGAGACACATCCGTCATCATGTGGCCAGCATGAAATTATGGAATGCAGTAACCTTTCCCATCAACATGATTCCTATTTATCTACTTGTATTTGTGTGTTTTTGAACTGCTACGGGGCAGGAGCCGGGGCAAGTAACTGGAGTACCTTCCCCATTTCAAATCCAGTTTTTCCAGTCTGTAAAACTGCAGCTCTTAATAAGCAACTACCCAAAGCTGATGGGTGGCCATGGTGAACGGGTTGGGCAGGCAGTATGAAGTGCTATTTGCATGCCTGAATGTTTTAAAAGAGAGGAAGCAAAATGAGCACGGAGCAAAGTGGAGGAAGAAAACAGCTTCTGGGTTTTTCCCTGTTTTTTTTTCCACAAAAGGAAATGTAACAATAGTAAACAAAAAAGGAATCAACTTCTTTGTAATTGCTGCCATGAACATGAAAACACATTTCTAATGCGTTTTCTACAGACTCCTCACATCCTGGACATAAATTGTTTCAACTTCTACCATCAAAACGATGCTACAGGGCACTGCACACCAGAACAACACGACACAAGGACAGTTTCCCCCCGAATGTCATCACTCTGCTAAACAACTAATTCCCACAACACTGCCAAATTATTTACTAAGACTGTATTACTGTTATTCTTCTCATCCTTCCTAGTACCTATCTCTTCCCACTTATGACTATAACCATGTTGTTTCTATCTTTACAATTTAAATTGTTTTATTTGTTTCCTAGTATGATTTGATTGCTTATTAGTAACCTCTATGACTATCTCTAAGTGTTGTATCTTATGATTCTTGATGAATGTATTGTTTTTTTTTCTTTATGTACACTGAGAGCATATGCACAAAGACAAATTTCTTGTGTGTCCAATCATACTTGGCCAATAAAGAATTCTATTCTATTCTATTCTATTCTATTCTATTCTATTCTATTCTATTCTATTCTATTCTATTAATTGTCATCTGCTTGTATTACTATCACCATATTATTATCTCCAAATTATTGCAGGAATACCATCCAGCTTGTTTGAGACTGACTGGTTGAGAAATTCATACTAGAAATAGCTGTTTACGGAAATCAAATTGTCCTCCATTTTCGTGTATGTTAATTTTCTTTAACATCCATAGTGAAGAATAGCTCGTTTGACACTCCCTCTAATTCCTACCCACCCTCCCCTGCCAGGTGTGTAGGACTTTGTCCCTCAGAATTTCTGGACAGCATATTTGAAAGTTCTAGGCTTGGTTGGACATCATTAAATTGGGGAAGACCAGCTTAAAATGTCCTTGCCTTCTCTCATCCTCCTGTACACTTTTATATTTATCAACTGGGCTAATGTTTTTATAATTCTCTTCTGCTCTGTTGCACTTGATAAACCACACATCCAAAAGTGGGACCAAATTAATGATTAATAGCTGAGAAATGGACATCAGTGCAAGGAGTAAAAAAATTATGCCATCCCTGCCACACTTAAGGCCTAAGGTCCATTTTTTTACAGGTAGTTCTTAATTTACAACTGGTTGCTTAGAGACTGTTTGAAGTTACAACGGATCCCTCAAAAGTTACTTACGACTGAATTCTGAAGCTATGACAGCAGCTTCTGTCGCACTTCCGGTTTCTGGAAAAAAGTGGTCATTGGGTAAAATCTATTCATTTAACAATTGCAGCATTCATTTAATGACCACCACAAAAACATGTAAAGTTGGGCAAGGTTACACGATGTCCCGCTTAGCAACTGCAGTGGCCTACAACTGAAATTCTAATGTCAATTACAGTCGTAAGCTTATTGTATTCAAAGCAAAGTCACGTAAAAGGTCTCATCTGTTGTCTCCTTAAGCTTTCCCATATCACATTTTGTGCTGCCCTACTTAAAATAAGACCTGCACTTATAGAAGCCAGCAATCTTGTAGGTGGCTCCAAATGCCTCCCACTGTTGTCATTAAATAGTAATTTTCAACGAGACAGAAGGAGAGAATATTATAGAGAATAAGTACCTTAATTATAGATTCAAGTACAAGTGAAATTAAAACAGATTTTGTTTTTGTCCTGGTCTCATCCAATACTAGGGGTTATGCAGCTGTTCACATCTGAATTTTAAAAAAAGGATGCTGCAGAGGAAAGTTTGGTACCCTTAGTGCACCTGTTAGTGTCCCCTTAAAGAAGGTGTGCTTTGGGACAGGAAGGGGGGTTGTACGGCAAATGTGAAGTCCCAGATAAATATATATTTGGGTTAAGGACACAATTAGTAGATGCACAACTTTGTTTTACCCTGTTGGTGCCTCTGAAATTAAAAATAGTAGGGATTACTTTATTTTTTGGAGTATAAGATGCACTTTTTTCCTTCAAAAAAGAGAGTGAAAATCTCGGTGTCTTATACCCCGAATACATCATTTTTGGCCTCCTGAAACCCCACCCCTTTGCAAAAATGGCCATGCATAGCCTTTAGGAGGCTTCCAGAGTACTCCTGGGGGCTGGGGAGGCATTTTTGCCCCCACCCCCACCCCCCAGGAGCAGTCTAAAAGCATCCTAAAGGCTATGCATGCCCTTTTTTTGACAAAAAATGGACCAGTTTTTGCGAAAAACAGGCCGTTTTGGGGAGGTCTACAGAGTGCAAAAACTTTTTCTTAAATTTGCCTCTTCAAAATCTTGATGCGTCTTATACTCCGGTGCATTTTATACTCTGAAAAATACGGTATGTGCCTACAAGTAAAAAAGCCTATGTAAGTGTATGGAGTTTCACAGATAAGCTCCATAACAAGGTATATATAATTGATACAATTAGTCAGCATTTCATACAAGGGGAAAACCCCAATTACTCAAGGTGTGAATAGCATCCTAGAGCCTCAGGTCCTATTCCTGGGGCCACTCCAAAGATTGCTCCCAAGTTATCATTTTTAAGGTGAGAGGTGTGCATAGTAATTAAGTAAATGAGAACTAGTTGCATTTAATTAAATTACATTTAATTAAAGTGAGCTGAACTGTAAATTCAATCCAATTCGGCTTTTGTCTTGGCCTTGCCCATTTCTTAATTCTGGTCAACTACTTTCTGAAGTTTGGTTCTTAGTTGACTACTGAAACCACCGATATATTATCCGCCTGAAAAGAAAGCCATTCAACTATGATTGAATGGGATAACTTCTTTCAGTTGAACCTCAACAATTTTATTACCCTTGCTAATAAAAAGAAATAAAGGAAAACAGAATGGGAAAGAGGGAGAAAGAAAAAGAAGAATACATTTGTGCCAAACAGAGATGTGCAGCTATTCAGATCCAGAGGAGAAAAGGCACTTTCTTAACAGAATAGCTTCCAGATTGTCCTTCTTTGGACTGAAAAAGAAGGGAAACTACCTGACAGTTAACAAACTGCTTTCAGCTAAACTACTAATCAGGTGTGCAGGTCTGTGTGGCAGGAAAGCTGTCATTCCTAGAAAAAAAAAAACATCTTGAGTCCTTCATTTAGAAGGTGGTGCTTCTAAGCATCAAACTAGGTTAAAAAGGTTCTCCTCATACATATGTGCTAGTTGTTCCCGACTCCAAGGGGCGGGATTCATCTCCGTTTCAAAGCCAAAGAGCCAGCACTGTCTAAAGACGTCTCTGTGATCATGTGGCCAGCATGAGTAAACGCCAAAGACGCATGGAACACTGTTCTCTTCCCACCAAAGGTGGTCCTTATTTTTCTACTCGCATTTTTGCATGTTTTCAAACTTCTAGGTTGGCAGAAGCTGGGACAAGTAATGGGAGCTCACTCTGTTATGCGGCGCTAGGTATTCGAACCACCGAGCTGCCGGCCTTCTGATCAACAAGCTCAGAATCTTAGCCGCTGAGCTACCACGTCCCTTCAAACTAGGTTATAAAGGCATTTTCCGCAGCTTCCACGGAAAATCACCAATAACTGTCTCCAATTAATATTCTGGGTTTAAAATAAAATAAAATAATAGAATATGATAGTGCACCAATAGCATTCTTTAAACTCTATTAATTTAGAAAGTAATTTTACTGCGGTCCTGATTTTATGCTAAGACAAATGACTAATTGCTGATGCTTGAAGTTGATTCTTCTCTGGATAACTTTACTGAAAAGAAATCAAATACAGATATACTGGAGAAGTCAAACATGTTTGGATTTTTGACATCTGTAACAGGCAGAAACAATATAAATTGAATAATACCAAGGTAAAATGCTTAAATCTTCCAGCCTTAATTTAAAGCAATATGCTATAATCCAGGTTAATATAAATACATTTGGAGGGATCAACAACATATTTAGCTTCAGGTATAATACACATTTAACAGCACTGCAAAATTGAGTATTAACCACCTGTTGCCAATGGCAGAGTGAGGGAGGAGCCGGTCCAGTGAGTTCTGCTTTATAATTCATTTAAAAACTTGATTTGTTCAAACCGCATAGAAGTATTGCAGGGAAAAAACACAGCTGCCTCCAAAGACCCAAACTGCAATATTTCCACTCCACATTATTATTTTACTTCCTAATGCTCCCTAATCTTAGATTAAGGCAGTGCTCCACTAATTAACTTTCTACTTCCATATCACCCAATCTTGTACTAATTAAAATGCGGGATTCTGCAATTTTTACATGCCCTTTAGAAGTGGAGCAACTTGCATAAAACTGGCCAAAGTATTCTAGACCAGGGGGTCAGCAAACTGCGGCTCTGGAGCCACATGTGGCTCTTTCCTCTCTCTGCTGCGGCTCCGTCACCGGTCGGCACCACAATTTTGAGAGGAGCTTCCGGGGGGGAGGGAGCACACTGCGCCAGAAGACACTATGGCAAGGGGAGGGTTTTCCAGTTGTCTCCACAATTGATAGGGCTTTCGGTTATGACAGGTAGAGGAAAAAGTATGCCGCGCTAGGAGGAGACTCTATGGTGGGGAAATTGAACTTCCAGTCAGCTCCAGAATCGAACAGGGGGCTTCCGGTTAGGACCTTTGTGGCTCCCGGTGTTTTCTGTTCTGTGGGAAACGGGTCCAAATGGCTCTTTGACTGTTTAAGTTTGCCGACCCCTATTCTAGACCATAGTTGCTACTCTACCTAGATGGAAAAATAAACTGGAGTTATATCAAAGTGCATATCTGAGCTGGAAACCTACTTTTTAAATAATGTGTTTGACAAACAACAGCACCTGTCTGACCTTGCTTCAGTTGAGAAACTAAGTATTGCTGGGGTGGCGCAGTGGTTAGAATGCAGTATTGCAGGCTGACTCTGCTCAGTGCCAGTAGTTTGATCCTGACTGGCTGAAGGTTGACTCAGCTTTCCATCCTTCTGAGGTCAGTAAAATGAGAACCCAGATTGTTGGGGGCAATATGCTGACTTTGTAAACCACTTAGTGCTGTATAAATCTAAATTCTATTGCTATTGCTAAGTAGGGTTGGGCCTGGTTCAGTGGTGAGTTATGGCCAGTACGGGCGTACCGATGCCTGCTGGGAGAAGCAGGTATCATTCCGGTACGGTGCTGTGGAGGGCCCACCCTTCTGTTCTCCTTACCAGTATTTGACCGAGCCATTTGCGCATGCGCAGGAAGCGTACGGCGCCTGTGCGACGCTCGGCCAAACAGCTGGAATGTCACAGGGTGGTGGTGCGCATGTAGGCGCAGCGCACATGCACGTAGTGCACACCTGGCTCCGTTGCAGCATACCAATTGCAACAGGATCCGGAACCCACTGCTGGCTTGGTTGCTATTTGCATGGGAATCTCCACGGAAAATCAAAGATGAAAGTTACACTGAGAAATTGAAAAAAATATCTTAGGAGAAGGCAACAATAAATGTTCGGGCATGGGCCAAAGAAAGGCCAAGTCAATGTCTGTGAAGACATTAGAACTGGGTCGTGAAATTCAGCAGGTTCTGGAGAACCAGTAGCGGAAATTTTGAGTAGTTCAGAGAACCAGCAAATATCACCGTCTGGCTGGCTCCAGAGTGGGGTGGGAATGGAGATTTTGCAATATCCTTCCCCAAGGAATGGGGAGGGAATGGGGATTTTGCCGTATCCTTCCCCTGCCACGACCACCAAGCCACGGCCACAGAACCGGTAGTGAAAAAATATTGCATTTCACCACTGATTAGAACTGAGAACAGCTCAAAAAAGGCTTTACAAATGAGCACCATTTGGGTCAGAATTTCTATTGCTAAGCAAGTCAGCTGTTAAGTGAGTCATGCCTGATTTTACTTTTTTTTTTTAAATCCTGGTTTTGTAACTCAAATCCCTGCAGTTAAGGGAATCAAGTAGCCATTACATGAATCCAGCTTCCCTCATTGACTTGGCTTGTCCAAAGTTGACTGGGGTGATCATGTGACCATGAGATGCTGCAACCATCGTGGACACAGACAGGCCAATTGCCAAATGCCCAAATTTTGATCACGTGACCATGGAGATGCCACCATGGTCATAAGTGCAAGAGACAGTCATCAGTCATTTTTCTCACCGCTGTTGTAATCTCGAATGACCGGAAAATGAATGATTGTACATTGAAGGCTACCTCCATTGTTTAAACCAGGGGTGTCCAAACTTGGGAACTTTAAGACTTGTGGACTGGGGAATTCTGGGAGTTGAAGTCCACAAGTCTTAAAGTTCCCAAGTTTGGACACCCCTGGTTTAATCAAAGACAATATAATATGTCCCGTTCTTGGAGCGAGGCGATGGACGTGTTTACTCACCAGAAGTTCTAATAACTGGAACAGCTATTTATATAAACTTAATACTAGCTTGCTCAATGGGCACATTTCCTGGTGTGAAGCTCTGGTTACTACTCTGGTTGTAAATTATTACTAACGGCAGATGATTGCTGCCAACATATCTCCTCAACAGAGTTGGGAAATTGATCCTAATACTGAGAAATTTGAAGAACACACTCTTATTTTTTTAAAGTCACCAAATATGGAATAGAAATTGATTCAGGCCAAACTATCATGTAAATGAAACATTATGTACTAATTTGGGCAAAATACATTAGCTAATAAACCAAAGCCCATCTGCAGGAGCACTTTCAACGGAAAGAAAATATGAAACTATCTTTTTTCCAGTCTGACAGTCCACAAAAGGTATCAGATACATATATTATATTCTCCCTTGTTATATTGCGGCATCAGAAAATGGTTGGTCTCCTGGTGCAATTTACATTTTATTTATCTCTTTTTTTTAAAAAAAAAAATGAAAATAATTTTTCCCAGAAGAACTTACCCAAAAAAGGGCATGCAATAAAATACAGTCAAGGTTTAAACATTCCCGAACCCGCCTCACCCATTAATTCAGAGGCGGTATTCAGCCAGTTCATACCGGTTCGCCTGAACCCGTAGCAGAAATCGTGGGTGGGCCAGCCCACCCGCCCTGGCTCTAGGCCATCCTATTTAGGTAAGTTTTTGAGGCATGTGTGAAAGGTGCACGCACAGAAGCCAGAGGCACGTGTGGAAGGAGTGTGGGTGCCCATAAAGCAAGTGAGTGCGCAGCAAACCGGTGGTAACAAAATGTGAAACCCACCGATGAATTAATTGTATACAAATGACAAGTATTTTTTAATAACCAACCATTTTAGCAGTCAGGAAAGGCCTCTGCGTCAGGGGTGTTTTTCTAACCACTTTACTACTTGTTTGCTGAGAGGGCGTTTTGCACGCGTGCTGCTCTCTTCACTCACACACGTGAGCCATGACTGAAAACTGTTCTGCGCATGTGCAGAAACATGCCAGTGACGGGGAACCGGTTCGGGGGGTGGGGTGACAGGCCTGGGTCGCTGCCGGTTCAAGCGACCCAGGCTGCCATACCACTACCTCTTCGGCTGAACCGGTCCAAACCGGTAGGAATCCACCACTGCTCTGCGTATAGCATGAGTGATTTTCTCCATGTCTCTCTCAAATTAATGCCTAAAGATCGGGATGGCCTCCCAAATACAGTACTGCCTGAGTGTAAAGATGTTCTTTCCCTTATTTAGATAATGACCCTTCAGTGTTCTGAAGAAAAAAAACTTTCCAAACAAAGCATTGATCTTTCTGTACCAGAAATCCATTTTCTTCATAAGCCACCTGTTTTTTGATTTGCCTACTAGCCCATTTTTCCTTTCGATGTCTCTGCCACCTGTTTTATTTTGAGGAAAGTGACGAATGCTCACCTTTGCTCTGAGGACCATTTAAAATAAAGAACCAGATTATAACTACCTACCATATTTTTCGGAGTATAAGACGCACCGGAGTATAAGACGCACCGGAGTATAAGACGCACCAAGGTTTTGAAGAGGCAATTTTTTTAAAAAAGTAGGTAGGTAGATAGAGGGAGAGAGAGGGAGAGAAAGAAAGAGAAATGCAGTAGGTAGGTAGGTAGATAAAGGGATAGAGAGAGAAATAGAGATGGATGGATGGATAGATAGATAGATAGATAGATAGATAGATAGATAGATAGATAGATAAATACAGTAGGTAGGTAGGGAGTGTGTAGGTAGGTAGATAGGAGAGAGAGAGAGAGAGAGAGAGAGAGAGAGGGTAGGTAGGTATGTAGATGTTTCCAGGTGTATTTATCCATGTGCTGGAGAAGGAAATCGCTGACAAACTTAGACTTTGTTTCTGCTGGCACAGCACCTGATCAATGTAATTCTCATCAGTTAAAGAGCTTTCCAAAAGGAAAAAAAAAGTTTTTACACTCAGCAAACCTCCGAAAAACGGCCCATTTTTTGCAAAAAAGGGCCCGGTTTTTTTTCCAAATAAAAGGCACGAATAGCCTTGGGGGGGCTTGCAGATTGCTCCTGGGGGTGTGTGGTGGGCCCAAAAAACAGCAAAAAACGGCCCATTTTTCGCAAAAGCAGGCCTGTTTTTTTGTCCAAAAAAATTGCACGCACAGACTTATGGAGGCTTATAGAGTGCTGCTGGGGGCTGGCAAAAATGACTCGTTTTTCACTCATTTCTGCCCTCCCCAGCCCCGGGAGCTCTCTGAAAGCCACCATAAGGGTATGCACGGCCATTTTGGTAAAAGGGGAGGGGCATCAGGAGGCAAAAAATGCTGTATTCAATGTATAAGACGCACTCAGATTTTCAGCCTCTTTTTTGAGGAAAAAAGGTGTGTCTTATTCTCCAAAAAATAAGGTATGTCATTGTTTATCAAACCTGACCAATTTAAAACATGTGGATTTCAACTCCCAGAATTCCTAAACCAGCAAGATGGGTAGCTGGAGAATTCTGGGAATTGAAGTCCATGGCTGGAAAATTGTGGAACTTGAAATTGGGGTGTGCATACACACACACACACAAAACTGCTTTTTTGCTTACTTCCCCAAAGCCACTTAACTTTAATCTAAGGATTTTTACAGATCTAATAAGTAACTGAATATCCAGAGTTAACAATACCAGTCTTTACAAGTCTTTGTTTCAGCAAAATACCAGCAGAGTTCAAAGTCCACAAAATTTGATTGGAAATATATTAATCTATTCACACTTACTATGATTTCACCTGACTGTTCATTGTTTAATCAGTTGATAAACTACTTGAAACAGATTTCTCCCTAACTTTAGTGCCCTTCATAGGACTATAACTCCACCAATTTCCAGGCAGTGTGGTTAAAACACACATGTTCATTTACTGCATAGTACAACTGGAGGGCTAGCTTGGTGCTTAAGGTGCTGATCAACAACTGGGAGGCCATGAGTTCTAATCCTTCCCTAGGGATGTAAACCAGTTGGAGACCTTGCGGCTGTCACTCTCTCCCAGTCCAATCCCCTCACAAGGTTGTTGGTGTGAGAAAAACAGGAGGGAACATTTGATATGCTGCCTTGAATTGTAAAAAAAATAAAGGCATGATTTAAATATAATGATGCTGTTAAGCATCGTATATGCAAAATTAATATCGTCACTTTTTTGTTTACACGTATGAACCGGAGACAGAGGGGGAGGGAGAGAGATAGGGAGGGAGAGAGGGAGAGGAAGAGAGAGAATGAGAATATAAGAAAATATGTATTTTCAACATTAGCAGGACTAGCCATGATGCCTTATATAACTATTGCCCAAATCATCATCAGCATGCTCATGATACTCAGTTATCTCTTTGGATCCCAGACTGGTTAACTGATGCTATCAAGGTCCTGTTTGTGTGGCTGGAGACTGTGTGGGTCTAGAACAGGGCTGTCAAACCAGTATCTGACCCTCAGGGCCATCATGGAAAAGGGGCTGGCCTGTGTTGCTTCCGCCCGGTCTACCCAATGCAAAGAGGAAACATCGGACCAGCATGGCTTCGGCCTGGTCCACCCAATGCAAAGAGGAAACATCGGACCAGCATGGCTTCGGCCTGGTCTACCCAATGAGAAGAGGAAACATCGGACCAGCATGGCTTCGGCCTGGTCCAACCAATGAGAAGAGGAAACATCGGACCAGCAGCATGGCTTCGGCCTGGTCCACCCAATGCAAAGAGGAAACATCGGACCAGCATGGCTTCGGCCTGGTCCACCCAATGCAAAGAGGAAACATCGGACCAGCATGGCTTCGGCCTGGTCCACCCAATGAGAAGAGGAAACATCGGACCAGCATGGCTTCGGCATGGTCTACCCAATGAGAAGAGGAAACATGCCAGCAGTTTGGGGTTTGACACCCCATTCTAGAAGATGGAGAAGAACTGCCTCTGACTTAGTCCTACCAAAATTGAATGGCTATGGGAGTTTGGGTCACCTTGATCTGGGAATATTCCCTCTTCGATCTTGGATAGATTGCGTTTCCCCATTCAATGACGGCACACAGTCACAGTTCCTGCTCACTGAGCTGAGAAGGCCTTTGCCCAGCTTCATGAGATGTTCCAGTTGTGCCCATTCCTAGACTGAGAGGCCCTGTAGACACTCATGCATTCCATACTCACCTCATGGCTTGACCATTAGACAGTAATGTGGTCTACGTGAAGTTGCTTTTGAAGATCACTCGTAAGCTTCAACTATTGTACTCCAGAATTCAGCAGCAGAGAAAATTACGGACATGCCTCGGTGTGCCTGCGTCACACCTCTGCTCCATGAGCTGTACTGATTATTTGTACTTCCAGTGCAATGTAAAGTGCTGGCTATGATTTATAAAGACATCGAGATGAAGAGCCTAGGTACTTGAGATCTGTCTATATTCTGAGGTGTCTGCCCAATTGATTTTAACTGACAGAATTGGCATGCTTTAAATCCTTCTGATTAAAGAATGGCCTCCATAAGGACCCAGGAAACGTGCCTTCTTGGTTACAGTATCTGCTCTCAAGAATTAGGCCCTCCATTTGGGTCTCACCCTAGTGGCATCCTGAACACCCCCAAAACCTTGATTGTTCTCCCTTGGATGATTGGGACCCCTTTCGTTGGATGTCAGTTGTTGGTGGGATGTTTTGAGGTTGCCAGACTCTAATTTTGTTTTTGCTCTTCTTCTTTTTGTTTTTCTGAGTGTGGTTGGTTCTTCCTCTGTCTCTGTATATTGCTTTGATTCATTGTGAGCTGTTCAGAATCATTTGGGTATGAAATTGAGTAATAAAGAGACAAACCTGCTAAGGCTGTGTTTTTTAAAAAAATACTTTGTGGTTGTGGTCTATTTTTATACTGCTCCTCTGCATTGAGGCTTTAAAGTACAAAACGAAGCATTGATTACAGAAGTGGGTTCTTACCGGCTCGGCCAAGTAGCAGGCTGGCCTGGGTCACAGAACCGGCAGCAACCCAGGCTGGCCATGCCCCCGAACCAGTTCCCCAGTGGCCGCCATCACCATCTTTTTTTTTTTAGTTCTGCACATGCGCAGAACAATTTCCATTGAACTCGTATTCGTGTGCAGCGCACATGAAGCACATGCACAACCGAATGGCAGTAACGCTGGCTGAAACCCACCCCTGATTGATTAGCACACTGTCACTAATTTACAAAGAACTGCAAAATATGGCATCTGCACACATTCCTCAGGAGAATTTAAGTTCAGTTACTCTCCAGGATGTCAGATTGAAAGTGACAGGAGTCTTATCTAATGGAATGGATAAACATCCGTTCTTATTATTATCAGGTAGTTTCACACATAATCTATGTAGATAGTTGCAATTATAAAATGTTGCGTATTAACTTATCCATGGCCATCTTCAGCAGAAGACCCAAAATCTTCAGCTACCAAATTTACAGCAATTTTTTTCACTATCGGTTCTGTGGGCATGGCTTGGTGGCCATGGCAGAAGGATACTGCAAAATCCCCATTTCCTTCCAATCGGCTGGAAGTCGGGAGGCAGAGAATAGATGGGGGCAGGGCCAGTCAGAGGTGGTATTGACCGGTTCTCTGAACCACTCAAAATTTCCACTACTGGTTCTCCACAACAGGTCAGAACCTGCTGAATACTACTTCTGATGTATAGGTAGTCCTCAACTTACAACAGTTCATTTAGTGAACCAATTTCGTTGTATTTAAGTACAATGACAATAAAGATTATACTATGCTATACTATACTATACTAGTGACCGTTCAAAGTTGCAATGGCACTGAAAAAATTGACTTTCACATTTATGACCTTTGCAGCATCCCCATGATCATGTGATCAAAATTCAAATGTTTGGCAACTGGTTCATATTTATGACCAAGGTCATGTTTTGCACCCTTCTGACAAGCAACATCAATGGGGAAGCCAGATTCACTTAACATCCAGGTTACTAACCTATCAACTGCAGTGATACAAGACGGTTCATAAAATGGGGCAAAACTCACTTAAGAAATGTCTCACAACAGAAATTTTGGGCTCAATTCTGGTCATAAGTCGAGGACTACCTGTAGGAGTGCATGCATTCTGGAACCATATGCATTCGGGGACCACAAGCCATTCTGTCTGTCTGTCTGTCTATGTCCATCTATTTCTTCTGTTATAAGAGGGGATCACTAGAGATTTTAAGCATTAAATACATCCAATTTCTCGTGCTGCTTTCAACCAAGAAAATTCAACGGAAACTGAATTTTATCCAGTGTGAAAGGGCTTTATATCTTGGTAAACTAAAGTTTGGAAGACAAAGGAAATAGAAGCCAACATTTTCATTTCCTGCATCTGTCTGATACTGCTTGAAACAGGATGCAGATTTGATGAATTTTGCAAATCAAATTTAGAAAAGCAAATATATTGTTTGTTCTGCCAAGAAACTGACAGTATATCATATTAAAGTTATGGGAAAACCACAGTACCTCAATATCACACTTTTTGAGTGAGAAACATGAATGGGCAGACCAGCCTTTACATCAGAATCTTCTCTCTTTCATTTTTTATGCAAATTCTTTTGCTTCTGGGTTTATTCTCAAGTGTTGCATATATCTCCTATAGCAGGGGTGTCAAACCAGGGGTGAAATCCAGCAGATTCTGACAAGTTCTGAAGAACTGGTAGCAGACATTTTGAATAGTTCAGAGAACTGGCAAATGCCACCTCTGGCTGGCCCCAGAGTGGGGTGGAAATGGAGATTTTATAGCAGGGGTGGCGAACAAGTTCGACAAAAAGCCAAAATTTTAAACTATGAGAGTCAGAGAGCCACACCACGCAGTGACCTGCCAAAACAGACAAACACTCACACAAAAGCATATAATTTTAACAATAATATATTAAACACATAATATAACATGCTCAGTCAGGTGTTTTTTGTTATAAATTTTTATAAACCCATTAGAGCTGCAACGGAAGGCAACGGAAATGTTTTTAGACACAAAGCTTTTGACAAGTTAAAATTCACAGTAAATGGAATAATCTCTACAATCTTTTAATATGGAAAGTCAAAGGCAAGGATGGGCATTTTCTCTTTTATTATTTATAATTGGTTAGGACAGGGGTGTCCAAACTTGGCTGGGGAATTCTGGGAGTTGAAGTCCACAAGTCTTAAAGTTCCCAAGTTTGGACACCCCTGGGTTAGGAGGTCCTGGTGGGCCAGAACTGAAAAGCTAAACAAATATTTCAGCTAAAGATTCAGGTAGAAAGAGATACAAGATGAAATGCTATGCAAATGATATAGTAGTAACGATTATGCAAACACAAAGCTCCATAAGATACTAATGGCAGAATCCAAAGATTTTTGGCTACCTTTTAGAGATAAAAAATTAAATGAAAAGTAAGATAATAAGGCATTCAATTTCCAATGGGAAAAAAAAACATGAAAAGGGGGATTGGGATATGAGAAAAATATAGTGAAATATCTAGAACTCTTATTTAATAGGATATAATAATAATACATTTGAAAACAATTATAACAAATTATTGAATGAAATGAACAATTCCTTGAAACTTAGATATTATCTAAGATAAATGTTTTATTCCAAATGGCACCAACTGGAAGCTGGGTGGTGGGGTGGGGGAGCAAGATTCAAAATCATACAAGACTCAAAAGAAAGATATAGAGGAGCAGCATTTCTTAATCTTAGACTGGATTACAAAGCAAACTGTCTTAATCTTATTTAAAGATAAAATTGAACAATCACCTCTGTGGTCCCTTCCAACCCTGTGATTCTATGGGTTTGGTATATCTACAAATGATTGGCAGATCACCAATCTTTTCCAACTTCCAGTATTTTAAGTTAAATGAAATGTTAAAAATTTAGAAAGATCTCTGCCATAGCCACCATTCTGATAATTGCTTGTCTTTTAACTTCAGTATAATGATTAATTCATTGCATTTGAATTAATCTATTTCCTTGGACACTTTGATCTCTAGTAACTAAGATATAAGTTTGTATTTTTTAAAATATAGAATACTTGATTCATGATGAGGTGCAATAGGTGACTGACAGTACTGCTACAACCTTCCTCTGACTACTTAGTCTTAGCATTTTATTCTGATTAGCAAAGTTCAAGTTCTAAGGGCTGGTTTTTTTGTATTTTTTTAAAAAAGTGGACTCCACAACCCAAAGTCTCCATTCCCCTAATTATTACGCATCTTCCACTTCATCTTAACTTAAGACTTCATCTTAACTAAACACGCGGCTCACGGCCAAAATAAATGAGGCTCTTTGCCTCTTACCATTATTTAGTATGCTGTGGCTCAGATCGCGTGCTAAACCCGGAAGTACGGTCGATGCGACGACGCTCCAGCAGGCAAGCGTCGTCGCGTCGACCGTACTTCCGGGTTTAGCGCACGATCCGAGCCACAGCATACTAAATAATGGTAAGAGGCAAAGAGCCTCATTTATTTTGGCCGCGAGCCGCGTGCGGCTCGCGAGCCGCGTGTTCGCCACCCCTGTTTTATAGTATCTTTCCCCTGGAGTGGGATGGGAATGGAGATTTTGCAGTATCCTTCTGCTGCCACGCCCATCAAGACATGCCCACCAAGCCACACCCACAGAACCGGTAGTAAGAAATTTGAATTTCACCACTGTGTCAAACTCAAGGGCCAGGGGCCGGATATGGCCCATGGTTACTTAAATCTTGCCCACAGGGCTGCCCTGGAAACAGTGAAGAACCGGTCCGCGGTGCTTCTGCCAGTGAAAACAGGCTCCCAAGCTTTGTTTTCGGCTGCCAAGGCCTCCTGCAACCCTCTGCCGGTGAAAATGGAGCTTGGGAGGGCATTTTTGCTGGCAGAGGGTTGTAGGAGGCTGCGACAGCCAAAAACGGAACTCGAGAGCCCATTTTTGCTGGCAGAGCACTCAGGCCACCACAGGTGCCTTCAACAGGAGTGCCATCAAGCTGGCCATGCCCACCCTGGCAATGCTCCCCCATTCCCTCCCTGAGGTCAAACACAACCCTGATGCGGTCCTCAATGAAATCGAGTTTGACACCCCTGTCCAATAGGATACCAGCCTTGCTAAATGCTATCTACATAAACCAATTGAAAAGTAGATGGATTTTAAATGACATTCAACAGACCACTGTTGAAGAGCGTGGGTTGAAACGTAAAGATAGCCTCTATCATGTCTTCAAACTTCCTGATTTGTATTCATAGGAAATCTTGGCAAATTTGTGATCAAAAAGTGCTTTCTCACGATGGGTGTTAATTTTAACCATCAAGTTTCAATATATATATTTTAAGTGAGATCAAATGATTGATTGGGCCTTTCATCATTAAACAAGAAAGCATCTTGTCCCATTCCACCATTTCTTTTGCTTTCGTTCCAAAGTCAGCTCCAAAAATAACTTTTTTAAAAAGTGTCAGCATTATAAAAATGTATCACGAAACATTTTACTGATTGTTGCTTTGATGGATGCAAAGATCAGGTACAAAAGCAAATTAAATACTTAGGGGCTTGAGCAATGAGAAAAATGATGCCAGGGCCCTGCTCAAATCTGAGAGAGTAAAGACCTAACAAAATTAAATGGGACAACAAAAAAGCTTGATAATTTTCTAGGTAAGGATAAAACACCAATTTTAACACCAGACCTAAACAGTCAATTGATTCACTGTGGAGGATGAAGAGGATATGAAGAGGAGACCTAAACTGCTTGGTCTCTTTTTCAGTCTGGAGATAATGTCAGAGAGGAGATGCACTAAAGCAGGGATGTCAAACTCAAGGCCTGCGGGCTGAATCTGATTCACAGGGTGCTTAAATCTGGTCCACAGGGCCAGCCTGGAAACAGCAAATGACCGGCCCACGCTGCCTCTGACAACCAAGTTGGGGCGCGAGGGCCCCATGTGTGCCTCCTGCATTCTGTTTTCGGCCTGGACAGCATCCTACAGCACTCTTCTGGCCCATTTTAGCCAGCAGGGTGCTGCAGGAGGCATCTGTCCCATCTCCCCCACCCCCGGAGAAGAACTACAATGCTGATCCGGCCCTTGAAGAAATCCAGTTTGACACACCTGTTCTAGAGTATAAATAATCCTCAACTTACAATTGAGGCCAAAATTTGTTAAGCAAGACAATTGTTAAGTGCATTTTGCCCACTTTTTCCACAGTTGTTAAGTGAACCGCTTAACCGCTATTAAGTGAATCACGAGGTCATTTAGTGAATCTAGCTTCCCCCATTGACATTGCTTGCCGGAAACTGGCTGGGAAGTCTGCAAATGGGGATCAAATGAACCTGGGATAGTGCAACTGTCATAAATACATGCCAGTTGCCAAGCATCTGAATTTGGATCATTGTAAGTGTGAAAACTGGTCGTAAGTCACATTTTTCAGTGCCATTGTAATTTTGAACAGTCACTAAATGAATAGTTGTTAGTTAGAAGATCCTAGCTCTATCCTGAGTCCATAGTCAATGGACAAGCTGTGCTTCTAGGAAATGAAGGGGCTTTTAGTTAAGAGCCGAATTGGCACAGTGGTTAGAGTGCAGTACCGCAGGCTGCTACTGCTGCCTACAATTTGGTAGTTTGAATCTCACCAGGCTCAAGGTTGATTCAGCCTTCCGTCCTTCCGAGTGGGTAAAATGAGGACCCAGATTGTAGGGAGCAATAGGCTGACTCTATAAACCGCTTAGAGGGGGCTGTAAACAGAGATGGTATTCAGCCAGTCTACAGGTTCTGGAGAACCGATAAGAGGAAATTTTGAGTAGTTCGGAGAACCAGCAAATAGGCTGGCCCCACCCCGGCTGCCTCCCAGCTGATCTTCTTTTGTTGCCCTGAACAGGAGAATGGAGCTGAAAAGCAGGTTAGCGGGATGGGAAGGGAATGGGGATTTTGCAGTAGCCTTCCCCTGCCATGCCCACAAAGCAGTGGTGGGTTCCAGACCCCAGCACAGCCGGTACGCTGCCCACGGGCTGGGTGCACGCCACCAACCTGCGACACCCGGCTGCTCAGCGAAAGTTGCACAGGCGCTGCATGCTGTGCGCGCATGAGGAATTGGCCCGGTTGCTTCAAAAACTGGTAAGAAATGCGGGTGGGCCAAAGTAATCACCGTACCAGTACGGTGGCTGCTGCTCCCAGCTGCTACTGGTACGGCTGTACTGGGCCGTACCGCCCGGAACCCACCAATGCCACAAAGCCATGCCCACAGAACCGGTAGTAAGAATCCCACCACTGGCTGTAAAGCATTATATAAGCCTTAAGTGCTATTGCTATTATGCAAAAAGGAAAGGAAGAAAAAAAGAAAGGAAAAGGCAGTTGGTCAACATGCAAATCACTAACATTCTGGCTGCATTTATACAGCAGCATGTCAATCTGGTTTTTCTCCCCCCCCCCTCCAATGTTTGCATCTGTAAAAATCTTGTAACCCGTGAAGGTGCTTAAACAACTATAAAGGGGAATAATGTAATCAACCTCCCCCTACCACTTTTTAAAATGGGCAGACTGAGCAATGCTTCAGGTTTTATCCATGGTATTAAGAACCTCCTATGTCTGGATTTTGCTTTATTTTCCCTAGAAGCAAATGAAAACTGCTGCAATGTGCCAAGAGAAAATCCAGATTATAGCTGCCAACTGTGTTTTGAACCAAATAAAATGCCTAAGGAGACTTCAAAGGTAGCCCCATTGTGAACACACACTGCAGCAATCATGTCACTAGGGCATGTGATTGTAGCAAAGCTGTATCTTAGTGTGTCTGGTGCTATAGCTACCCTCGGATATAGTTCGGTGAAAAAGGACTCACTTCTTTCAGACACACAACACATTGTTTTGTTCCTTTCCTCCTTCCCTCTCCCCCATATCTGTTTGTACCAGAAAAGGAACTTACCAGGGGTGAAATTCAGCAGGTTCTGGAGAAGCAGTAGCAGAAATTTTGAGTAGTTTGGAGAACCAACAAATATCATCTCTGGCTGGCCCCAGAATGGGGAGGGAATGGGGATTTTGCTGGATCCTTCCCCCAGGAGTGGGGAGGGAATGGAGATTTTGCAGGATCCTTCCCCCAGGAGTGGGGTGGGAATGGAGATTTTGCAGTATCCTTTCCCCAGGAGTGGGGAGGGAATGGGGATTTTGCAGTATCCTTCCCCCAGGAGTGGGGAGGGAATGGGGATTTTGCAGTATCCTTCCCCCAGGAGTGGGGAGAGAATGGAGATTTTGCAGTATCCTTTCCCCAGGAATGGGGAGGGAATGGAGCTTTTGCAATATCCTTCCCCCAGGAGTGGGGTGGGAATGGAGATTTTGCAGTATCCTTCCCCCAGGAGTGGGGAGGGAATGGGGATTTTGCAGTATCCTTCCCCTGCCATGGCGGCCAAGCCACGGCCACAGAACCGGTAATAAAAAAATTGAATTTCACCACTTGGGAGTTATCCCTAAAACCAGCAAGTTTTCTCTTACCAGTGTAGGAAGTTAGCACCCACTTCTCTCCTAGAAGAATCAAATATTCTAGGAAATGTTTGTCAGTGGGACATTAAGTTCTGAGCCAGTTATTCTGCACAACAGCTCTAGGGTGATGGGATTAAGACATGATAGGATTAGCCCTCCAGCCATCTAGCAACAGAACTCACCACATGGCACCTGGGGAGATTATATCACCCAGCAAGATTCAGCGAGACCTGGGACACAGTCAATTAACAAAGTTAGCTAAGACCCCTGCCCCCTGGGAGTCTAACAGTAAATGGGACACATTTCTTGGACAGAAACAGGAAACTCTTAAGGTGGGGCCCAAGAGAGGTTATAAAACCCAGGGACTCTCAGCATCTCTGTCCTTTTTCTTCTTCTTCACCCAACATCTTCAAGGCATGTGACCTTGTCCACCATTCAAACATGTTTCCAAACAGCCACCATGTTTCCAGTGTCCTTCTCCCCACTTGGAACTGAACCCGGAGGGACATTTCTTCCAACAGAAGAAGGGAAAGGAAGGAAATCTGCATATGCAAAACTAGCTTTAGACCTTTCCCTGGATAGAACTGCAAGCTATTTTGATGGGTTAAAAACACATCAGCAATTCAATAGGCTAGTTGGCTTCTCTCTCAAGTAGCACACATAGAAATACAGAGTCCCTGCACACGTGTGCATATGGACACACGCCCACATTTTTATCCTACCAGGTATTCCCCTGCATCTTCTTTTCAAAACAACTGTGAATTGAGTTAGTGATTGGTGCAAGGTCACGCTGTGATCTTTACAATCAAGTAAAAGCTGGAACCTCCTTCTCTCTTCCTAAGAGTTCCAATTATCTTAGCAAAAATCACTTCTAAGACCCTGGACAAGTTCACCACCGGGCTCTCCCTTTTATCTTCTATAAGGCAGAAATGCCAGCAGCTGAAGGACAAGTTGCACTTCTAGACTGCGGCAAGTCACACTGCCTAAGTTAAAAGCACTGATGATGTTTCCTAGTTTACAATAATACAATACAATAGCAGAGTTGGAAGGGATCTTGGAGGTCTTCTAGTCCAACCCCCTGCCTAGGCAGGAAACCCTATACCGTTTCAGACAAATGGCTATCCAACATCTTCTTAAAGACTCCCAGTGTTGGGGCATTCACAACTTCTGGAGGCAAGCTGTTCCACTGATTAATTGTTCTAACTGTCAGGAAATTTCTCCTCAGTTCTAAGTTGCTTCTCTCCTTGATTAGTTTCCACCCATTACTTCTTGTTCTACCCTCAGGTGCTTTGTAGAATAGTTTGACTCCCTCTTCTTTCTGACTGAGTTTGGGCAATGAAACATCTGCAAGAAATCAACCAAGTTCAGAGGGCACCAAGGGCCCCTCATTTCAACCCTGAGCTTTATTGGGAACAGGTGACAAAGGATACTTTCCCTGCCATTTTTCTAGGTGCAGACCTCTCTTTTTTACTTGTGGCAAAATGATAGTGTCAGCCACAAACACAGTGGTACTTTACTGCAGAGGTTCTCAGCAGATGGCCCGGAGCGATGTTGTTACAGGGGGGTACAGAAATGGCTGAAGAAATGTTCTGATTTAAATATGGAGTTAAGTCTTGGGGGTCCGTGGCCACAAAAGGTATTTCAAGGAGGTCCATGGTGAAGAAAAGCTTGAGAACCCCTGTCTATGGAGATTCTCAGTCATCCAGGTCAAGGTTGTCCCAAAGGTGCTTCCCCCCCACCCCCCAAGAGGCAACTGGACACTCAGAGCTGAAGAAGCTTCTTGGATGAGAAGTGAAACGTCTTCAAAAAAAAGCAGAAAATCCAGTTGCCTCTTGGAAAAAAAAATCAAACCACAGTTAAGAACCACTGTTTTACTTAATTTATTTTGAACAGGAAATGGGGGAGTGAAGAACACCTTAGGTCTGTGATGGTGAACTTATGGCACGTGTGCCCAAAGTGGCACGCAAAACCATATTGCCTGGCACACACGGTGTTGCCCGTTCCTCTTGTGGGTTTCTGACACGCATGCGCGCGCAACTATCACCTGGCCTTCGTGCGGGTGGCAGTGCCAGAAACCGGAAGAGTTGGTCTTCCATTTTCCGGCGAGTGCATGCCCCCTGGGCAGCTTCTCTTCCTGGTTGCGGCCCAGGCATGCGCGCGAAGTGGTCCCTTTTTGGCACTCGGTGCAGAAAAGGTTCGCCATCACTGCCCTAGGTCATTTTTCTGGATGGTTCTGAATGCTCCCTGGACTACATGAAGAACATGATTCTGGGGAACGATACTTCATCAAGTCCTGCTTTTTCCATTTAGCTCTTCTGCGAGGGGACAGCTAGACTGCTCAAAAGTATAGGGGCATCATTAAATATGCCTTCTAGGTCTTGTTCAAATAGTCCTTCATTCAGGACTATAATCATCATCTTCTTCTTCTTTTAATGACCCCACCATCCCTTGCGTGGTAGAGTCTGGGCAACTGAATGGAGCAAGCAGAGCGTTTAATGGCCGGATGCCCATCCTGTCGCCAATGAGGAGTTTTGTTCAGCAGATATATTCTCATTGTGCCGAGAAAGAGAAATATCTGCCTCTACCTAGGATCGAACTCACAGATTGTGAGGCGAGAGCTCCACCTCTAGGCCACTGCAACACTCCTGATTTATGACTATAGTGAAACTACACATTTCGGTCGTAAGTCATAATACGACTTCTGTCATGTCGAAGCACCCATGGGTAACCTTATTTTACAACTTTTTAAAAATGGTGGTCATTAAGCAAATGCTATGTTAAGTGAATCGCCGTATTCCTATAGGACTTTTTTTTTTGCTAGAAACTGGCCATGAAGCCTGGCACCTGGCAAAGATGTCATAAATCGTGGTTATGTGATGCGGTCTGTTGCAACTGACTAGTAAGCTGATTGCCAAGTGCCCAAAATGCAGTCATCTGACCCTGTGTGTGTATGTGTGGCCATTTGAATTCTGGGACTGAGTCATAAGTAGCTTGTTTGATGGGAGTCTATCATAACTTCAAAATGTCGCTAAGTGATCAGTCCTTAAGCAAGGACTACCTGTAATTCTTACAATAATAATCCTAAACTATTGCAGGGTTTGCAGTTCCATGGAAATCTGCACAATTGGCATCCAGAAGGAGTTGGGTCCAATCCTCAGCCTCACTAATTCCATAGAATTCCTTTCTTTTAGAATAGCTGGTTGGGGAATTCTGGGAGTTGAAGTCCACGTATCTTAAAGTTGTCAAGGTTGGGAAAGACTGTTTTAGAATCTTCCTGCTTGCTGATTAGGAATTCTGGGAGTTGTAAAACCACACATCAAGATTGCCAGAGGGTTGAAAAGTTATACCAGTTGATGGGGGGGGGGGAAATCTTACTTGAAAATGCCCTTGAAAGCAGGCAAGATTAAGCTAGATGGTGAAGCAATCTGATTCGGGCACAAACAGACTATAAGAAAATGTAGAGCTGACCAAATATCTGTGTTACCATCTTAACACCCTTTGGAGAATGCATAGAAAGATTTCCTCTTTCATCCTGTTTCTAATCCTATATGCTGGTATCTTTACGATTTATATTGTTTTATTTAGTTTCCTAGTGTGATTTGATTGCTTACTTAGTATCCTATGACTATCACTAAGTGTTGTATCTTATGATTCTTGATGAATGTATTTTTTTATGTACCCTGAGAGTTTATGCACCGAAGACAAATTCCTTTTGTGTCCAATCACGCTTGGCCAATAAATAATTCTATTCTATTCTATTCTATTCTATTCTATTCTATTCTATTCTATTCTATTCTATTCTTCTTCTTCTAGCATTTGGCTATGGAATGGTTTGTAAATGAAGAAACTTAAAGGAGAAACAGCCTAATTTCTCCCAAGTTAAAAAAAGATGCGCTAACAGATGTATGGGTCAACACAGACAATTCATAGGATAGCAATATATATTTTTTGCAAATATTTCTTGCTCAGGCTTTTCCTGTCTGTCACCCAACTAGTCAACCAGGGACCCGAAACATCAATGTGAGCGTTAACGAAGAAAACCACAAGCCTGTATTTTGTTTTTTTTTCTGAGGCTGTTGCTTGTTTTCGGATCCACCTGGGCTGGGGCAGCGTTTGGTAGCTGTGACAGTTGTGTTGCTATGGTGATGACTCTTCTCTACCGGATGGCAAAAATAAAACGAGAGTGGGGGAAAAAAACCACCCGAAAGCTAATCACACTGCAGCAAAAAACACAATGGCAAAGGGTCCAATATTTACACCTAGTTCCATTCATGTCAAATTTGTGTTTTTATAGGGAAAATTTCCCAGTGGACTATGAGCAGACATTTTCAGTTGGTAGAAACCTTTGGTCAAAAGCTCCAACCGGATATGCTATTATTCTTTCAAAAAAACATTCATAATTGGCGCTTTTGTCTTTGGGTGTTTGTTTGTTTTTTGGTCTTTTAACTTCCCTTCCCCATTAAAGAAACCTCAAGATGTCATTGTTTCCTCAGAGTACCTTTACACAGCTATCTTGTGTGGTTTGCTGTTATCTATAGACAAACCACTCCTTAGAAACAGGAAGAGGGAAGTCGGTAGGTTTAAAGCTATTTAAAAAAAAAAAAACAGGGAGGGAGATGTGGTAGAAATAAAGGGAAAATAAAAATGCACGCTTCTCCCAAACGGAGTTACAGATGAGTGTTTGCCTGGCTTATCTTGCTGGAGTTGGCACGCCTGTGGAAGCTGGGAAACCTATGTGGGAAGGCTGTATTCTCACAACAAAACCTGAGTCATTCCCCTCACAAAAGCTTCACTGGGCGTAGCAACATCTGTTCTTCTGCGGATTGCATTTATGAATGGGCCAAATCAACGCTGGCCAGAAGCCTTGATTTCCTTCCCTTCAGAATAGTCCTTTATGTCTGCACGTGCCTGCTTTCTCTCCTTTTTTGAGGCTACATCTCCCATCATCCCCAGCCCCACTGGCCTAACCATTGGAGGGTGTCTTCAAGACAGCAGCCGGAACTTGCATTAGGGACAAATACCAGAGGCTTTTATTTTCAGAAAAATTCATCTGGCCAGTCCAAGTAAATAACAGTTTGCACACACGCCATGCCTTCAGTTCTATTCCTTCTTTTCAGTTCTATTCCTTCTTTTCTTTCTCTTCCCCCGCTCCCCTGCAAATCTTGGCATTGTTAGTGCCCTTCAATTCCTTCTCTGAGAAGGGCAGGGGGGGAGGAATAATCCCAAAAAGGCATCACGTATTGGGGGGAGGAGAGGCAGGGATGAGTTTGGGAGCCAATTTTTAACAAGGACAACAGGAGAACAAACATTCTTTGGGATGGGATCCCTGTATATAAAGTATGAGAGCAAAGACTGAAGGAAGCCCTTTTCATAAATGTTTTTCTTTACTTTCTCCACCATTTCCACATGGGATGGAAACCCCAGGGTTAAACCGAGGTGTGAAACTTGCACAGAATCCAACCTAGAATTTCTTGCAAAATACACACTGGGAGGAAATGTATTTCCTTTGATGTAAACCTGGTAGGGTTGTTGTTTTTTGGGGAGGGGGGGCAGAGAGGGGGGGCTTGTTTAAACCAGGGGTCACCAACCTTTTGGATCTCAAGGACCACTAAATTCCTAATTTTAAATCCCGCGGACCTCTGATTTGATTTTTTTTAAAAAAAGAAAGATAAATAGCATTTAGTTCAATATAAAAAAATGCAAATAATTTTTTTCTGCGGGACCACCAACATTTTCTAGCGGACCCCTGCCTTAACCCACCGAGCAGAAGAAAATGGCAAAACGGATCAAAATAGTTGGCGAGACACTCGCTTGCCTCTTAAGACCTGTAGCTCATCCGCCCAAGTTCACAGTACTCAACGCGCTGCCCACCCAAAGTACTTCTGGCTGCAGCCCGAACGGCTTATCCCGCGCCCGGTTTTGTCCCCCCCCCCCATAGGGTGGTACCGCCGAGGTCATCTAGCCCACCCCCAGCCCACCCGCTCGGGATAGCATCTCCACGAAAAAGCATCTCTGGGAAATCCCCGGGAGCAAGACGGGAATTCCCAAGAAGGGAGCGAGGAAATAGCGGCCCGCTTCAGTCCACCCCGTCCCGTTCGGCTATCGAGGGAAAACCCGTTTTCTCCTGCTTACAGAGGCGAGGTGTCCGTGGCGCCTCCCGCCCGTCGCTCATTCCCCAATCTCGGCCGGCGAGCTTGTGCAAGCCGCGGCTTCCTCACCTCTCCGCAGGCAGGAGGAGGAACCGGCTGCAGCCTCCTCTTCCTCAGCCGCCGCTGCAGCGCAGACGTCCAGGCGGGTTGACCTTGCGGAGAGAGAGAGAGAGAGCCTTCCCCGTAGCCTGAAAGGAGGACCCGCCGGCCGGGGAGTGGAGGGGACCGAGCCGCGAAGCTACGAAGGAGTCGGTCGTTAGCCGCGGCGTGGCTATGGTGCAGGTGCCGCCAAAGGCGGGAAGGACGGCCGGGCGCTCGCTCGCTCGCTAACCTCACTCGGTCTCCCCGCGTCGGGCTGTTTCCGCTGCCGAGCGGCTCGGATCGGCTGCTGTTTGGCGCCCGTCCGCCTGCCTGGCCTTCCTTCGAAGCGGCAAGAGGTGGAAGAGCTCGCCGGGCGAAAGGGGCCGGCGCGTCAGAGGCACGCCGTGTGGGGAGGTCGGGGAGGAAGCGAAGAGGCGGCGGAGCTGCCCCAGCGCCGCGCCAGAGAGGTGGAGCTGGCGTCGAGCCCGGCCAGCCTTCCCTCCTCGTCGGGGGGGGGGGGGGGGGGGAACAACTCCGGCTCGGTTCGTCCTTGGGCGCCTTAAAAGTACAGGTAGCCCTCGCCTGGCGGCCACAATCCAGCCCCACGTTTCTTCCCAAGTGGCTAAGTGAAGCGATTGTGAAGTGAATTTATTTGGCCCTGTGTTAACGACCTTTCTCGTCACGGTTGTTAAGCGGGTCGTTGCGGTTGGTATGTTAGTAACTGATCCCTGCTTCCTCCTTGACTTAGCTACTTGTCAGAAGGGGGGGGAGTAACATGGTTGTTAAGTGAGCCCTGCTTCCTCCTTGACTTAGCTACTTGTAAGAAGGGGGGAGAAGTAACACGGTTGTTAAGTGAGCCCTGTTTCCTCCTTGACTTTGCTACTTGTAAGGGGGGGGGAAGTAACACGGTTGTTAAGTGAGCCCTGCTTCCTTCTTGACTTTGCCATTTGTAAGAAGGTGGGGTGGGAGAAGAGGATCACATGAGCCCCGGACACTGCAGTGGTCGTAAATATGAATCAGTTGCCAAGCACCTGAATTTTGATCGCAGGAGTGTTGGGGGTTCTGCAACGGTTGTAAGTGTGAAACATTTTTTTTGCCCTAATCTTTTATTTATTTTATTATTTATTTAGTTTGTCACTCATGTACAAGATAACAGGAATAAGAATTAACATGAATAAGAACATAGAAAATGGGGACAAATAAATGGGGACAGTGGGACAGGGACGTTAGGCACTTTTTTCAGTGCCGTCGTAACTTTGAATGGTCACTGAACAAACTGTTGTAAGTAGAGCGCTACCTGTAGTTTGTTCTGTGGCACCTGCAAGCGGAGAGCAAGGAAAAGGGTGCCTCTGACCATATGCAGAATTCTCTGACATTGCCTCCCCCTCCCTTTCCACGCTCACCTTTGCGCAACTCAGACCCATAGATTGGCTTCCAGGTGCATGGAATTAATGGACAGACTTTCACTGTAGATAGTTCAGGGGGCTATTTCCAGAGATTAGATAGGAAGCACGTTCTGTTATTTGGTTTAAAGTGTGGAAAAAGTTGGAGGAAAATAATATTTTTGAGATGAATGGGCGAAGGCACTTCTTCCCCCAGAAGGAACTAACACCGCAAATGATTGTTATTTTTACACACACACACACACACACACACACACACAGAGAGAGAGAGAGAGAGAGAGAGAGAGAGAGAGAGAGAGGGAGAGAGAATGCATGTAGACTTTATTGTGCCAATAAAAATCAGGAGGGAGAAAACCCCCAACTCAGAAGGAATACAGTATATGGAATTTTGTGCACATGGGGGCACTTTGGTAAAATGGCTTCTAGCCATTCATGAAACGGCTGCAGAGAAGGGAAAGTAGCCAATGACAAAAACATGGATTTCCCAGAATGCTTCTTATCACACCTTCTATTCCCTGCAACTGCAGCTTAGTTTCTAGCTTCTATGCTTCCAAACTAGATTACTGCACATTTCCTGATCAAAAAGAAAAAAAAATAGAAACAAACCTACCCCCCCCCAACTCCCCAAAAAGAATGTTATGGGATGCTTTGCAGCCTGTTGACTTCACAATTTTTCAGCTAAACTATAGGGCAATGATGGCGAACCTTTTTTGTCTCGGGTGCCAAAAGCATGCGCCCGCATGCCCATCCCCATAATGTAATCCCCCACACACACTATGCCCCTTGCGCATGTATGCGTGACCCCCTTGCTGCCCCGCGCATGCGTGCAGGGCTTTCTTGGAGCTTGGGGAGAGCGAAAATACCCCCCCGCCCCTCGGAGGCAAGAAACAGTCTGTTTTCCAACTTCCGGTTTGCGCGTTGGGCAAACTGAAGCCTCCGGAGAGTGAATAACAGCCCAACACGCAAACTGGAAGTCAGAAAACAGCCCGTTTCTGGCCTCCGGAGGGCGAAATATGGCTGAAAACCAAGGCCGAAAATCACCTTTCAGTGCGGGAGCTGAATGAGCAACGCCTCGTGTACCCTCAGAAATGGCGTTAATTACGTTAGCTTCATCCTTTTTGTACACTCATAGATGAGGTGAGGCAGAATGCAATGCGAGTGTGGCCATTTTGACGAAGTCCCTGGATTCAATGGAGGCTTATACTAGATAGGTGCTAAGTGAAGTGTAAGTGAGCATAAGTGCATAAATGCCAGACGTATGACCCGAACCGAGCGGTACATTTAGAATAGTGAGGGAGAGACAAAACTATTATTAATGAAGTGTAGAGAGAGTCAAGGCCAATGTAAGAAAGTACTATATCATACAATGTGCAATTAAACTGAATAGAATAGAACAGAATAGAGCTGGAAGGTACCTTGAAGGTCTTCTAGTCCAGCCCCCTGCTCAAGCAGGAGAACCTATACTATTTCAGATGCGTGGCTGTCTAGTCTCCTCTTGAAAACCTCCAGTGATCGTGTGCCCACGGTTTTTGAAGGCAAACTGTTCCACTGGTTGTTCTCACTTGTCAGGAAGTTTCTCCTTAATTCCAGGTTGCTTCCCTCTTTGGTTCGTTTCCAACCATTATTTCTTGTCCTGCCCTCAGGTGCTTTGGAGAATAATTGGACCCCCTCTTCTTTGTGGCAGCCCCTCAAATACTAGAACATTGCTATCATGTCACCCCTTTGGGTCCTTTAGATGTGCGGCTAGCTCCCTAAAACGGATTGGACACATTCACAATATTAACTCTAGCCACAGTTGTGGTGAAAGCTACCTGTGTGCTGCCTGTTGTGGAGAATCATATTATCAGTAGGAGAGGAGATGCTTTCTCAGCACCATTGTTTCTCTTTTTCACTGTTCCAATAACTCCAATTTTTCTCCCCTCTTAGTTCTATTGAGATAGACACCAGTAACCTGATTTTTCATATTTTTAAACTCTAAAACTATTCTTTTTGTGGGTTGGCGTTAATAGAAGTCTATAGTACAAATTAATATAAGGACCTTAGAATAGAATAGATTAGAAAGTGATTAAAAGAAACATTTTTGTCCTGCCCATTATGTGCAGAATTATTATTTTCATTTAAGGTCTCTGTTATAACAATTTGCACAAAACAGTGCAGCTAGTTTCACTAACTTCACTGAGCCCAAATCTGACAATGGTTCAAATCTGGCTTGGCTGCACACACTATGTGTATTCAAAGTCACACATGCCACAATGATACAGGGGCGCGGTAGCTCAGTGGCTAAGACACTGAGCTTGACGATCAGAAAAGTCGGCAGTTCAGCGGTTCGAATTCCTAGTGCCGTGTAACCAAGTGAGCTCCTGTTACTTGTCCCAGCTTCTGCCAACCTAGCAGTTTGAAAGCATGTAAAAATGCAAATAGGAACCACCCTTGGTAGGAAGGTAACGGCGTTCCGTGTGCCTTTGGCCACATGACCACGGATGACAGCGCTGGCTCTTCGGCTTTGAAACGGAGATGAGCACCGCCCCCTAGAGTCAGGAATGACTAGCACATATGTGCGGGGTGGAACCTTTACAATGCTACATGTGCTACAACTCACTCATGATTCATTGAATTGTGTCCATCTGACAATTTTTTTTTTCATGGGAGACACTATCTTGAACTGAATTCCAGGAGGATTAGTACAACATCTTAGATTAAAAAATGGTTTTCTACTTTGCCATATATGCCTCGCCAGGAATAAAGCAAGGATGGTGAAGTAGTTGTTCTGAGATGTTTAAAAATCTACTCACATCAGATTTTTTAAAATAAATGCCATCTGATCCCCCAGAGGGGAGGGTGTGACATCAGGCAAAAAAAGAAAAAAACTGTTTCAGCCTTTTGCAATGATCAGAATCACCCAACATTCAAAACTTCCTCAGTTGTTCAGTTTTATAAGCAGGCTGCTGAATTATATTAGATATGTGTATATTTCCTATCTTTTTCCATATATAGGAATTAAAAAAAACACATAGAACTATAAAAAAACTACCTCTAAGATCATTAGTCCATAGAGTCCAGTACCTTCTACCCTAATTAGTAATGAATTTTTGGATGTCAACCAGCTCCATCTGGAAATCTGGTGACTGACCTGAGATTCTTTGCATGCAAAGCATGTTCTGTATCATTAAGCTGCAGTCCTTCTGGCATCAATTTTTATTATTATGCCTTTGATTTTGCTTACGCTGCGCATTTCCAGCAGCATTATTTATACAAAGGATCCAAGTTGCTTCTGTGTTTCTTTTCCAGCTTTTAAGGACATTGTCTCAAAATTATGACAATGGAAAGCTTATTGTTCGGTTTGCCATTGGAAATCTATTTATATCTCAGCAATATCCATAAACACCAGTTTCTTTTGTTCAGTGTAGCCCATTTTAGGAGTTGGCTAACAGAGATGAATCTAATGAAGTAATATTCAAGTCAACGATTATCCTGTTTTTTTCTCAGAGATACACCTGTAAATTTACTTTTTCTTTATGAGAGTGCAAAGATGTGTTCCAGCTTGCAGACCAATTTTAAATTTGGCAATCCAATTAAGGCTCCAACCAAATGAGACACATAATCATATATATCTTCTACTTAACATTTTTAAAATACCAAAAGTAGCCTCCAGAGAATCCACTGTTGTATTAGAAGTAATGTTCCTCTTGAAAATTAGTTAGGCTCCTTGTTGTTTTTCATCTACAAGAGAAAATTTGTAGACACTTACAATTCCTTCCAGGGCTGATAGAGCTATAGGAAAAGGTAAGGATTTGCAGTATGAAGTAGAAATCAGCCTGTACAAAAATATTGTCACTTTTTTTCTCTCCAAACGCTGCTTTATTTAATTATTTACTTATTGGCTTGGCTTACAAGCTGTCCCAATCAACCAATTCCGAACAGTGTAACACTCCCTTAAATCTGTACTTTGAATTAAAATGAATACATAATAATCAAAACCGAAACCAAACTCAGGAATAAAATATTCCAAAAAGCTGATTAAAATAATTATTCACTCAAAGGGATCGTCATGGTAGCTGTTAACTGTGGTAAAATACCCTGGTCTTTACAAACGTACAAAGGAGATACAAGGGGGCCCTCTCTTCTAGACCTTAGTAAACATGGAGATGTTATTCAGAGAAGATAGCTCCATAGTGTTCTGACATAGGCTTCCCAAAAGCACGAAGGCGACTCCTCGTCCGATAAAGCCCCTTTCATTTAGTTAAAGTGAATTCCTCTCCAGCAAAGTCCCGGCCAACAGTCTTTCAAGAGATTTCACAACTACAGACTTTATCAGGCTTGGAGAGCTGCCAGGCTGATATCCTCCAAATGCCACTCTGTAGCAGACAATACTTGGCAAAAAATCAGGAACAGATCTTCACTCCGATGAATAGAACTAATTGTCTCCTGCAAACTCCCTTCCCATTTTGCTCCTCTTTATTCCCTATGGGAGGGGCCATTCACTGTCCACCTATGGCTTTACTCCCGAGTCGACCCTTGTTCCTTAGCTGTTCCCTTCTCCTGGCAACTCTGCTCATGCACACACTGGGAACAGGCTCCAGCCCTTCTTCTGCCCCACTGATGTCCGACTCTGAAGGCAGCTTGTTAGATATTAACATATATCGTAGCAAGTCTCCTCTCTGGTCCGCTGCTACAGCGGGAAACAGGTATCGTTCTGATTGGTCGAGGGGCGTACCCGACTCCTATAAAAGGGGAACCCTCCGACCACAGAGCAAGCTGGATCACTATTACTACTAATAAAGAGCTGTTAAGTCACTTCGTGTCCGCAGTCTGTTCTCTCGTTGCCCAGATCCAACATTGGCGACGAAGGTGGGATCGAGAGACAGATAGGACGAAGAACGCTACTTCAGAATCTCCGGATTCGATCCAGCCCAGGAATTCGGCAGAAATTCCGGCAGCCATCTCAGGACACCGCAGCGCGGCAAATTCAAACGAAAGAAGATGGCGATGCACACTCCCCCCGCTCCATTCGACCCAGCGAACGACGAATGGGAAGCCTTCATGATTCGTTTCGAGTGTTTTCTCGAAGCGAACGAATACACGGGGATAACCGACGCCCGAAAGAAAAACATCTTCCTCGGCTACTGTGGAAAGGAAGTCTTCAACACGGCCAGAGACCTCACCGCGCCTACTCCAATACAAGCGGTATCATGGACGGCGTTGCAACAGGC
The DNA here is from genome assembly GCF_964273705.1 of Natrix helvetica. NCBI lineage: Eukaryota > Metazoa > Chordata > Lepidosauria > Squamata > Natricidae > Natrix > Natrix helvetica. The sequence continues at coordinate 14,946,238 of NC_138558.1, forward strand.
TCTACAGACTCATTACACGCCAAAACCTTCCCGCCACGTTTGCCGCCAGGAATTCAACACGCGGAACCAGAAGGCGGGAGAGTCAATCAACCAATATGTTGCAGCCCTGTGTAAAGCAGCAACTCACTGCGAGTTCAGGGATCTGGACGAGCATATCCTGGCACAATTTGTCTGTGGGTTAAGAGACATTTCCCTACAAAAGAAGCTGTTGGCAAACCCAAATTTAACCCTACAGATAGCACTAAACGAAGCAAGGGCATCAGAGTCAGCAGAGAAATCATCGGTAACCATACAACGCGGTTTCAGCGGAAGCCAGCCAGCACCCAGGCAAACCAGAGTTCACTACGAGGACACAAACCCCGACTACGAGGATCCCGAGTTCGAGGACAGACACCTGATGAGGAGCAGTCACATGAGGCCAGGGGGGAGACCCGGATCCCGCTTGCCGCCCTGCGCAGGCTGCGGAGGGAATCACCCCCGGTCTACCTGTCGGTTCAGGAACGTTGTTTGTTCAATCTGCAACAAACTTGGGCACATCGCACGAGTGTGCCGGAGCGGAGTCCCTGCCTCATGGCAGCCACCTACGTACCGCCAACAGAAGCCCAACCCAGGGGCTTGGCGAAATCAAAAAGGGCGCCCAGAGAGAAATCCACAAGTGTTTACCCAGAGAGAAAATCCCCAAAGAGCTGAGCGAGCGTATTCCCAGAGAGATTACACACGAGCTGAGCGAGCGTATTCCCAGAGAGATTACACACAAAGAGCTGAGAGAGCGTTCTGTCAAGACGCTCAACGAGAGTATTTTCAGGATACAGATGCTGAGATAGAGTTGACCCAGAGAGAGGAATTGCGAACGTATCTCACCACAATAAGTCAGGTCTGCACCAAGCGGCCTAAAAAGCTGAAAGTCACAGTCCTCTTGGAGGGCTCACCTTGCGAGCTAGAAGTTGACACAGGATCGTCCCTGACGATCATTTCATGAGCATCCATGAAACAGGCTATCCCTAGCCTCAAAAAGAGCCAACTACGCGCTCCAGGCATCCTGCTACAAGACTACCAGGGGAACCGAGTCCCCATCGTGGGCCAAGGCACGTTCCAGATCCGTTTCAAGGACATCGTAGCCCAGCTGCCCGTGACCATCGCCAGCGCACCATTACAAAACCTTCTAGGACTGGATTGGTTTGAATCATTGGGGCTAGAAGTCACCGGAATCAATGCCGTGGAGAACAGCAGCACCGAGCAGATTTTTAAGGAGTTCGAGGATGTGTTCAGCCCCGGTCTTGGTAAGTATGTGGGTAAACCAATCTCATTCAATTTAGACCCCAAAGTGGCGCCAATCCGACTTAAGCCGAGACGAGTGCCTTTTGCACTCCGCCCAAAAATAGATAAGGAAATAGATAAGTTAGTGGAGCAGGGAATCCTCGAGCCGGTGGATCACGCACGCTGGGAAACTCCCATCGTGACACCAGTCAAGCCAGACGGATCAGTCCGCATCTGCGCGGACTATAAATGCACAATTAATGTCGCGCTACAACAAAGCACATATCCTGTGCCAGTAGTACAACACCTATTGCATTCGTTGGGGCCAGGAAAGATATTTGCTAAGTTAGACATGGCACAAGCTTACCAGCAGTTGCCCGTGGTTAGCGCCACAGCGGAGGCCCAAACTATAGTGACGCATAGAGGAGCATTCAAATGCAACCGGCTACAATTCGGTGTGAGTATTGCTCCAGGTCTGTTCCAGAGCGTCATGGAACGGCTGTTGCAAGGGATACCGGGAGTCGTCCCCTATTTCGACGACATCTTGGTATCCGCTGAAAACGAGGAGCAATTATTAAAAAGAGTCAGAACTGTTTTGACCCGAATCAGAGAGAAGGGCCTCTGCCTTAAAAAGGAAAAATGCCAAATTAACGTGCCTAGCGTAGAATTCCTGGGATATAGAATCGATGGTCAGGGAATACACCCCACTTCAAAGAAAATTAAGGCGATCCAGGACGCCCCCACACCACGAAATCAGACCGAGTTGCAGGCCTTCCTCGGACTACTTAACTTCTACAGCGTTTTTCTGAGACAGAAGGCGACCGTTGCTGAGCCATTGCATCGACTACTCCAGAGGAACGCACCATGGAAATGGGGACGATCCGAAGCAGCAGCTTTTGCCGCAGTAAAGCGCCTGCTCACCACTGACTCGCTGTTAGTCCAATACAGCCAGACACTGCCGCTGGTATTGACCTGCGACGCATCACCTTTTGGAGTTGGCGCAGTCCTTAGCCACAGGATGCCAAACGGAAACGAAGCACCCATCGCCTTTTACTCTAGGACTCTTTCATCGGCCGAGAGGAACTACAGCCAGATGGACAGGGAAGCGTTAGCTGCTGTAGCTGGAGTAAAACGTTTCCATGAATACCTCTACGGCCGCGATTTTGAACTAATCACAGATCACAAACCGCTGTTGGGACTCTTGGCGGGAAACCGCCCCACTCCCGTCTCCCTGTCTCCACGCATGACCAGGTGGACTGTTTTCCTGGCTGCGTACTCATACAAGTTAATTCATCGACCGGGCTCCACTTTAGGACACGCAGACGCACTCAGCCGTTGCCCATTACCGGACCTTTTGCCAGACCCCACTCCCGAAGTACCGGTGCTACTCATTGACTGTTTGGACTCAGGACCGGTTTCTTCCTACGACGTTGCAAGGTTCTCCTCTAAAGATAATATAATAAAGCAAGTTCAAACTTGGGTTTGGAGGGGGTGGCCGAAGGGAAACGTGGGCCCGGAATTCAAAGTGTTTTGGTCAAAACGGGATGAACTCTCAGTGTTACAAGGTTGTTTATTGTGGGGGGATCGAGTTGTTATTCCTTATGCGTTACGTAGAAATGTGTTAGATGCATTACATGCGGGTCATCCGGGGATTGTTAGGATGAAGGCGTTAGCAAGAAGTTACGTTTGGTGGCCAAACATGGACAAAGAGATAGAGGAATGGGTGGCCACTTGCGATCCATGCCAGGAATCGAGACCAGCACCCCCGGAAGCGCCCGCCACAGAATGGGAGAAGCCTAAAGCACCCTGGTCGAGAATACACATCGACTTCGCAGGGCCAGTTCAGGGTCAGACCTTCCTCATAGTTGTGGACGCATACTCCAAATGGCTAGAAGTAGTCCTAATGACTTCAACCACGGCAGAGGCAGTCATTAAGGTTCTACGGCGACTTTTCACCACTCATGGCCTGCCCGACCTCCTGGTCTCCGATAATGGGCCCCAGTTCACGGCCATGCAATTCGAAACGTTTTTAGCTGGTCAGGGGATTCGGCATGCCCTCGTCGCGCCATTCCATCCGGCATCAAACGGACAGGCGGAAAGAATGGTGCGATCCGCAAAAGAGGCCCTCACTAGGATGGGTCCAGGTGATTGGCAAACACGCATTGACCATTACCTATTAATCCAACACATTACCCCCAGCGCAACGACGGGTAGGAGCCCCGCTGAGCTACTCATGGGCCGCCGTCTACGGTCTCACCTGGACCGTCTTCACCCAAATTACTCTGCCACAGCACCCCCAGACTCCACAAGCAAAATTCGGAGTTTTAGCATAGGGGATTCTGTATATGCCCACAACTATGCAGGGGGGACATTGTGGATGCCGGCAAAGGTCATTGGCATCTCGGGTCCACGATCGTATCTGTTAGAACTAGAAGATGGGCGGAACTGGAAAAGGCACATCGATCAACTTCGGGGTCGCCTGGCGCATTCAGATCTACGAACTGAGAACGAGAGCTACCTGCCAATGCAAAGTCAGCCACTCGAGAGCCCCATCACAGAGAACTACGACACCTGCGAGCCCAGAACAGAACAAGAGGTCGAGCGCGAAATGGAACAACCCTCAAGCAACGAAAGCAAGCAAATCCCCGAACGCCAAAACAACGAAAGCCTGCAAACGCCCGGAAACGAAACACAGAAAGAAACCGATCCTGCAACTACTTCTGACCAACCCGAACTGCGACGCTCCAGCCGAGTAAGGCAAACACCAACGTATCTTAAGGACTATGTTACTAACTGCAACGTTCCATCTAGGAGGGGAGGGGTGTTAGATATTAACATATATCGTAGCAAGTCTCCTCTCTGGTCCGCTGCTACAGCGGGAAACAGGTATCGTTCTGATTGGTCGAGGGGCGTACCCGACTCCTATAAAAGGGGAACCCTCCGACCACAGAGCAAGCTGGATCACTATTACTACTAATAAAGAACTGTTAAGTCACTTCGTGTCCGCAGTCTGTTCTCTCGTTGCCCAGATCCAACACAGCTGATAACTGTCAGATGACCCTGGTACCATCTCTGCCTCTGAAACAGAGCCCTCATCAGAGCCTTCCCCAGACTCAAGGACTGGCCCATGTTCCTCCCCAACCTCCTCACTGTCCGAATCTGCTGCCAGATCCGCTGACCTCTGGCGGGCCACAACACACAGATGTCCAGGCCCTAAACCAAGGGGGTCTTAAAAGATGGCAGCTAGCACTTTGGATTGCACCCAGAAGCCATCTGGCAACTAATTCAGTTATTGAAGTAGAGGTGATATATTGGTGCCTTTTGATGTTCCCATAATTACTCAAGCCACTGTATTCTGGACTAGCCGTAGCTTCCAAATTCCTTTCAAGGGCAGCCCCACGCAGAGCACCTTCCATGAGTGCATTCAAAAGCTGACTGAGGTATGAGTGACATGAGTAAAGTCTCCCGTATCAAGAAAGGTCTTAGTTGGTGTGCAAGATGGAGATCAGCAAAGACAAGCTGTTATCTGTGGAGCAGAGCTGTGAGTCCAAGAGAATTCCCAAATCGCAAACCAGTTCTGTTTGGAGAAGCACAACCTCATTCAGAACTAAAGATGGATGATCTCACCCAGTGGCTTCATACAGATGTTGAACAGCAGTGGGGGAAAAGTTGAAAGGATCACGTACCTTGGTTCTAATTTACATGAAAGCTAGGACATGGCCACTAAAGTAAAGGCAAGGATAGAGAAAGCTTGAACAGCATTCTTCAAAATGAAAAAGGTCTTCTGCAATCACGACATAAGCCTAAGACTGAAAATCAAGCTTGTCAGATGTTGCATCTTTTCTATCCCGCTGTACGGAGTGGAAAGTTGGTCTCTGACAGAAAGCCACTTGAAGAGACTAGAAGTATTTGAAATGTGGATTAACAGACGGCTGTTACGTATAAGCTGGGTTGACAAAATCATAAATAATGAGGAGGAGCCGCCTGGGAATACAAGGGAAATCATCAAAACCATTAAAAAGCAAAACTTAGAATATTTTGGACAAGTGATGTGACACCTGGAAAAATGCGGCATACTTCACTTAATTATCCAGGGAGAGATTGAAGGCAAATGAGGTCCAGGCAGAAGAAGAACATCATGGCTTCAAAATTTAAGGGACTCGTTTGGACAAAACTCAGCAATACTTTTTCGTTTGGCTGTTAGTAAAAATAGGATCGCCAACATGATCGCCGACGTCCGATGATGGATATGGCAGAAGAAGAAGGGAGAATACAGGGAGGTTTAAGTTTGAGCCTGAAACTCTGGGTTTAATTAATAAAATCCAGAAGGAGGGATGGGATTGTGCAATATTTTCAGGGTAATGCAATAGATCTGATGCCTTCTGCCATTTCTGCTGTTTTTCCTAAGGACTCGTCCACTGCTTATTTTTATATCCTGCTTTCAGTTTTGCATTTGAAATGATCCTATCTGCAATATTATTATTATTATTATTATTATTATTATTATTATTATTATTATTATTATTATTATTATTATTATTATTATTATTATTATTTTGTGCTTCTAGACCGCCCCCTCTCCCAAAAGGGACTCGGGGCGGTGTACAGTCCATGCAAAGAATACGTCAGAGTACAATAAATAGAAAAATTAAATATGTACAGTTAAATATGGAGGAGGTTAAAATAGAGTTAAAAAGAACTGTACAGTTAGCCAATATATATAAATATAATTTTAAAACCCCTAAGAAACACACAAATTAAATTAAAAACAATACCCCTAAAATAACCAGTTAATAAATAGTATGTCTACCAGGAGATAACAGTTGTAATTATGCCAGTTGTAATTACTCATAAGAATGATATCCAAAGTCCTATAAAGCTAGCAGGCCTTACTCCGACCTTATCTTAACTAGTTGTGCTTTCTAAACAGAAGAGTTTTAAAAGTTTGAAGTCTGCCAGTATTAGTTTGTTCAGCAGCAAATGTAGGAAACAATCTGTGTGGTCAAATGCAATCTATGTGAATCATGGCAAGCAGAGAGGAGAGAAAAATCACGTCTCTTCCATCTACCACATTAGCGTAAAGCTTTCTTCCTCCTTTGGGCATGTCTTCTTTTTTTCCTGAGACCCATCATCTGCTGACATATCATAGTATGTGCCAAGCGAGCGTGTAATTTTTCAGCAGATTTAATCCAAAATGTCTCACTAGATTTGGAAGAGCTCATTTCTTGCTCGGCATGTTTAAGGATCACCACAATGTAGTTTGATCTCTCAGTGACTTCCTTGGTCATTAAACCCAATGAATTCGGAGGGACTTTGTTCCTAGCAAATATATGTTGAGTTTGCAGTCTGATAGACAGTGGCGTTATAAATCCAATTTGGTTCTTCCCGGAGCCAGGCCTAAAGCTCTTTGTATACCACAAAAGTACCCAGCTAGCTTCAATCTGAGGTAGAGGTGAGTCACGTTCCCAGATCTAACTGCCCATTCATTACACAGCAGTTGTAAACTATTTGTTCTCAGGCACACCCTTTCCACATGGGATAATAGACTTTATATCACCAGGAAAGCAATTTTATCAATGTTTAAAAAGCATTAGACATTGTTAACATTGTAAACAAAGTTTACATACACACAAACAATAAGGCCTAAACATAAAACATCACGGAGACCTGAATATGCTGCTAACCTTTGTTGCTGAATGAGCAAACTGCTGTCAGGTCAGAGACAGGAATTCTGGCTTTCTGTATCATTTCATTTTTCAGTTCAGAAGTTGGACACTTGGATTCTCATCACTTCCCAACTGATTCTCACTTATCTGATTCTCACCACTCCCTGACTTTAAGATTAAAACTTTACGTGTACGTTACACATTACATAGTATTGGAAGGGATCATTAGACCATTGAGCCCAATTCCCTGGTCAGTGTAAGGGTCCAGATCAAAGCATTTTAGACAGAAGGCTATCTAGCCTCTGCTTGAACACATCTGGTCAAGGGGAATTCATCCTTGCTCAGTATTTCCTTCCATTGTCCAATTTTCTTTTACTGAAGAAACTGTTCCTAATATAGGTAGTCCTCACTTTTAACCAATCGCAGTTGCGGAAGTGACAGGATCGCTAAGTGAAACATCACATGACCACACTAGACAATACAACATTAGTTCATTAGTGATCAATCATGAGCCATGATGGCGGAGTGGTTAGAATGCAGTATTTCAGGCTATTTTGCTGACTGCCAGCTGCCTGCAGTTCTGCAGTTCAATTCTCACCCACTCAAGGTTGACTCAGCTTTCCATCCTTCTGAGATTGGTAGAAAGAGGAGCCAGATTGTTGGGGGCAATGGGTTGACTCTGTAAACCACTTACATGATGTCATACGACTATGATTCTGTGACCATAACTGTGAGTTGCAACTTCCTGCTGGCTTCCCCATTGACTTTTGTTTGCCAGAAGGTCACAAATGGCAATCATATGACTGTAACAATACAAGTTCAAGAACTGCTTATAGACCTACTTTTCAGTGCCATAGTAACTTTAAACCATTGTCAAAAATGGTAATTGGTAAACGAGGGGTATCAATAATCATCTGAAATCACCTTTCATTTATAGATTTGTGTGTCTCTGTGTGTGTGTAGTTCTCTAAGACTGCAAAGAACATGTCTTGATCATTTTCTTTCTGAGGTCCTTTTAGATATTTGAAGAATGCTACTATCTACTTTCACTCATTTTTCTTCCAGATGAGACCATGGACCTTTGGCTGGAATGCAGTTGCCTTTCCAGTCTCTAATATTGTGTGTGTGTGTGTGTGTGTGTGTGTTTGTGCATTCATGTGCGCACGTGTGTGGAGAATAACTCATTGTGACACTTGAGCGCCCAAGGAAAAATGATCAGGAGTTATGTCAAACATATTATAACAAAGATCTTTAGTAAGTGCAGCTGCGCGTTCGGCTTCTTTTTGACTCGTCTTTCTCTTTTATTCCAAGGAGGCAATTAAACACCCCGTTTCTAAGAGGAAGAAAATGACCAGGCTGCGAATTCCACAAAAGCGGCAGGAAGTTGGAAGAGTCTGTTCTTTATTCCACTTTCATTGATGCCCACACATGCCACTTTGTGCTGTGCTCAAATATTATTTCACAATCTGTCTCGCGTTTCCAGTCTGCCTGGGTGTGTTTCCCTGCTTGAATTCAAACTTTCTTTCCCTTCATTTTAATTCATTTCCATGCCGCGTTCAAAGTATGTGAATGCAGCACGGAATTTTCAACTGAGAGCATTTGGGCCATATTTTCATGTCTAAATATGACTTAAATGTATAGGGAAATATGGTGTGACTTCAGTTCAATGGTAGAAGTTTAAGCTTTGCATGTAGAACGCCCAGGATTATATTCACGCCCTGGCAATGCAAGCATTAAAAAAAAAAAAAAAAACCTCTGAAAAGCTTCAAAGTAAACCACCCCTTTTCACCCTGGTTGACTTCCAGATCTACTACAGATAGTCCTTGACATACAACTATTCATATAATGACCATTCGAAATTACAATGGCACTGAAAAAAAGCGACTCACATTTTTCACACTGTTCCAACATCCTCATGGTCACATGATCAAAATTCAGGCGCTTGGCACCTGGCATGCCCCCGAGGTCATGTGGTCACCCTTTGTAACTTTCCCAGAAGGTGGCAGGCCTGATGGCCCAATGTAAAAGAAGGACAAGTCCCTGCCCAGCACCCATGTGTCCATCACACAATCCAATCAGGCACCATCCAAAGCTGGAGATGCCTCCCAGTCACCCCATCACAGCTGCAGGGCAAGGTGTCCTTGACTCTCTGAGAAAAGAATGTTATTTTGACTATATATCACCCATACTCCATATAATCCCCCCTCCCATTTTCCCACAGTAGAAATTGTGGCTGGCCTGGAGGCCCAATGCAAAAGATGGCTTCCAGGCCTGACAGAAGGCTTCTTCCGACAAAGTCAATGCGGGGAGCCAGATTTGCTTAATGGCTGCGTGAGTCACTTTCAACTGCAGCGATTCGCTTAACAACTGTGGCAAAAAAGCCGTAAAATGGGACAAGTCCACTTAACAACTGCCTTGCTTAGCAACTGAACATTTGGGCTCAGTTGTGATCATAACACGGAGATTGCCTGTAGTTGGTTTCTTTACTTATTCAATTTATAGGTCAGTCTGTAAAATTCTGGGTGACTTGCAGCATATAACCATGAAAAATAATAGAACCACAGAATAATGTATACAGGTAGTCCTTGACTTGCAACCTTTCCTTTAGTGATCATTCAAAGTTACAACGGCACTGAAAAAAGTGACATGACCGTTGTTCACACGCTCTTTGCAGCAGCTTGTGCTGCCCCAGCGGTATATAGATAGCGTAGGAATTAAGAGCTGTCTCCTTTAAGAAACTACCTCCTGGGAAATGTAGGCAGAGACTGCCTTATGGGAAATGTAGTTCTGTGACATGTGATCATATCTTGTTTCTGATTGGCCACTGGGGAGTTCTGCCTGCACGCAGAACAGAGGCGGTCCTTTTAAATGCCATTGTGAACCAGACAAGCAACGCATGTGCCTCCTCTCTCAACACGGGAGCCAATTCATCCTCTTTTTACACCATGCGATGGGACAGATTATGGAAAGTCAGAAGTATCTTAACACTGAATTCTTGTTATTAAGAATGCCTGATAATAAACTTGATCTGAATGAGATTCCTAAGCGTGGAGTTAGCTGCATGCCCCGAGCGAGCCTACAGCGCTCGAGGCAGAACATAACTGGCTCGTATTTATGACAGTTGCAGTGTCCAGGGAGTCATGCAATCCCCTTTTGCAGCCTTTTATGAAGCAAAGTCAGCGGGGGGAGCCTGGTTCACTTTACAACCATGTTACTGGAACCATGAGCCGGCAGTGTGCAGCAGCAGCCAAAAAGGCTAATACAGTCCTGGGTTGCATAAACAGAAGCATCAAATCAAGATCATGCTAAGTATTATTACCACTTTATAGAACCCTAGTAAGAACACACCTGGAATACGGCAATTGATTTTGGTCACCATACTACAAAAAAGATGTTAAGACTTTGGAAAAAGTTCAGAGAAGAGCAACTAAGATGATCAAAGGCCTGGAGACTAAAACATATGAAGAACAGCTGCAAGATTTGGGCTTGGCTAGTCTAAAGAAAGAAGACTTAGGGGTGACATGATAACAGTATTCTAGCATTTGAAGGGCTGCCACAAAGAAGGGGTCAAATTATTTTACAAAGCACCAGAGAGCAAGACAAATGGTTGGAAACTAATTGAAGAAAGAAGCAACCTGGAATTAAGGAGAAACTTGTGAGGACAGTGACGAAAATGAACAGTGAGGACAATTAAACAGTGGAACAGCTTGCCTTCAGAAATTGTGGGCACTCCATCACTGGAGATTTTTAAGAAGAGACTGGACAGTCACTGATCTGAAATGGTATAGGTTCTCCTGCTTGAGCAGGGTGTCAGGGTGTGAATTCCACCCTGGAAATTAATGTATGGATCTTGGCAAACCTTGAAGTATACTTTTGAAGTAAGCAAAAATAAACCCGAGGCATATTCTAAGAAAAAACATTTTAATTGTAAAGAAAGTAAAAATACAAACTTACTAATTGATTACATTTTGGCAGAGCCCCTGTCTGCTTTGGCATCAGTGACGTGCGGTGAGGTTTATGGCTGGTGAGGCACTGACACAGTGGTGGGTTTCAAATTTTTTTAGACTTGTGGACTTCAACTCCCAGAATTCCACAGCCAGGCATGGTCAGTTCTGATTTAAAACGACAGCATTTGTTTTTCTCCTTTATTTCCTTTCTTTTTCTTCTCCCTTCCCCTTCTTCCTCCCTCTCTCCCTCCCTCCCCCTCTCTCAAACACACACACACACACACACACACACACACACACACACACACACGTTGGATTGGACTATCTCTCCTACCCCCTTCCCTCTCTTTCACTCACTCTCTCTCAAATATACACACACACACACACACACACACACAAAGTTGGATTGGAGGAAAGAGCACCTGCGAGGAGACCACAGGAGGAGGCAGGAAGCCAGTCAAAGAGCCATACTGGAGCACACACACTTTCCCCCAGCCCCGGAAAGATCCAGCCCAGCTTCACTGATTACAGGTTTGAAAAGGCAACGTGGCTCTGCCTGCAATCAAACTACACCCCAGGGAGAGCACAAGCGAGCCACAGTCCTTCCCACCAGCCTTTGCCCAAAGTCCCTCATCAGGAGGATGAAGTTTGAATTCCTACCCCTCTCTCCGACCCACACATACCTTTTCCAGCTGTTTCAGAGAGGATTTCAACTCTGCTCTTGCCTCGGGTCCTCTGAAGAAGCCCCGCCCAAACGAGCGCCCTCTACTATGAGGCAGGAGAACTGTGTGCCACACCTATGTTAGAAATATTTAGGCTTTTAACCCTTGCTTAACTCTGCTCAAGTGATCATAAAACGCCTAAAGTCAGGCTAGATGAGGCATGCAGTTCTCCTGCCTCATAGTAGAGGGTGCTTTTTAGAGGCTTTTTTTAAAAGTTAAGCAGAGTCATCCACGGTGAGGCAGCAACTAGCTCAGCTTTTTCTTTTTACATTTTTTTTCTTTTCATGATGACAGTGGTGAGGCTGTGCCTCCCCTGCCTCACCTGACTGCACGTCGCTGCTTGGCATACAGACAAAGGAAGAAAAAAAAGAAGGTATGTGATGTAATGACATGCGCAGTAAATCATTGCTGATAAGAGACAGTTCATGCTGCCGTATAACTCAGAATGTAGGCACAGCTGGCAAACCAAATAAACACAGTGACACAGGGGGCTGGACTAGAAGACTTCCAAGGTCCTTTCCAACTCATTCATTCTATTCTATCCTACTAATTTAAAAACTGTGCTGATTCACTTAACAACTGTAGCAGAAAAGATTGTAAAATGGGGCAAAACTCACTTAACAACTGTCTCACTGAGCAACATGATTTTTGGCTCAATTGTGGCTGCAAGTTGAGGACTGGTTTGTTTACTACCTGCAAACAAGCAAGCAAGCAAGCAAGCAAACAAACAAAAAGCCCAGAGGAAACCAACAATCAATTAAAAAACGGAAAAATCTCACCATGCATTCTAACCCAGGTTCAGAGAACACTTTTGCTAAACCGAGTAGGGATGATAGACCCTATTTCTGTATTGACTGGGATGATGAGAGTCAGGATTTAATACAAATCAATGGCTGGGAAAGGCAGGAGGAAAAACTTTGAGCTGGGAGATAGGATTAAACATTTGTGAACGCTTTTCTAGCTGTTACAGCTGATCCCGCAAATGAGAAATACAGTATATAAGCAAACAGAGAGATGAATGTTATAATCTCATGCTGTTAAAAGAAACGCAGTTAATGCTTGAAAATAATATTGTAAGCTGGTGATATTTGGGAAAGGATGAGTCACATTTTTTTATTTGAGCATGATCTTGCAATTATATCAATTACTTTATACATTATTCAACGTATACATATATATGAGCAATTACATATTAATCTGCAAGAAGAGGGCTGTGTAATAGATGGTTTGGGGGCATCTAAAAATGTGCTAAGATATGGCTGCTAACAGGGAGAATAAGCCGCAAATTGAGATTCAAGATCTGAGAATCTAGGTCAGCTGTAATGAGCACAGTGCAATAGAGACTCTTAGCAGTTAAAATCGGATGGATCGTAAAAGTAAGGAATTACAAGACTCTGCTGTAGGTGCACAGCCTCATCTGGGCTCCCTAAAATAGCCTTTCTCTCCCAAACCTGCTGCAGAGGCAGCCACTCGAATTCAACTGCCAGATTGATTACTTCCATGGAATGATGATGTTGATCTTTTGTTCCTTCCTCCTAATTTATATCACAGCCTTCTTCTAGGATAGGGGTGTCAAACTCGATTTCATTGAGGGCCACATCAGAGTTGTGTTTGATCTCGGTTGTGTGTGTGTGTGGCTGGGGTAGGTGTGGGCATGGCTGGGATGGGCCTGGCCAGCTCAACATCACTCGTATGGAGGGCACCTGTGGTGAGCAAGTGCTAAGCAGGACTTCCCTCAGACCCTCACTTACTCTCATTATAATCTCCTTCCCTCCCTCCCTCCCTCCCTCCCTCCCTCCCTGTCACGATGTTAAAAAGTTTGCTAGGCCTGAACTGCCTGAATTGACACTCAAGAGTTAAACTAAGAAAGCTTTATTGCGCAGGTCATAAAACAAAAAAAGGGTTCTTATCTGAAAGTGATTTATTGCGCACGCGTTACACATTCCAAATTCCTCTCTTCTTTGTTCGGCAGCCAACTTTTGGCTGAGGAGCTTTCATTATCAAAATGTAACCTTTAGTTATTTCTGTATCATTTATTTTTTATTTTATTATTAAAGTTTGTTTATTAATTAGAATATTTTCTTAAAGAGTATTTCTTTTCTCAATATCTCAAAAGATATGCGGAAGGGAATCAGCCACGGTCCATTGATCTCCAACAGGGTGTTTTTTTCCCCTGACAACTTGGTTGCAGAGTTTTGGCTTTTGATGATACAAGCTGAGATGACTACAATTTATGGCTGTATTTTCTCTTCGCGCTATCTTAAGATAACCGACTAAGCCTAATTAGCCATGTCGAAGAAGAGAAAGAAAAAGAAAGATGGGGCGAACACAGATGAATCAGCTTCCTCTGACAAAGAGGCTCCCTCGGACACAGAGGAGCAAGATTCTTCAGGTGCCGAGCCAGAAATGGGGGAAAGAGTTACAGAAGGCAAGATCTACGGACTGAGGTCAGTAAATGTCCCTCATTATCAAGATACAATTAATGAACGGCAAAAGTCTAAACGGCAACTGCCGGCAGAGGAAAAATCCTCCCACGCAGAAAGCAAAGTTTATGAAATTCCCCCAGATGGTGAGCAAGAAATGCAAAGCTATCTTGATCGATTAGAACGTTTTGAAAAATATGTTAGGGAGGCGAGAGTGTGTTTTGAGGAGATAAGGCGAAGTAGAAGAAGCTCCCCCACTCCCAAAATGTCTGAGGACGCCATCTTGTCTTCTTCAAAACAACAGCCTAAGACACACCCCACAGAGTTCATTGGTCAATTAGAACAAAGAGACATGTACACGTCACCGAGGTCACGTGGTCCCTTTGAGCCCATTGAACTTCCGCATATGTATAGAGGGCTGCAGTCAAGAAGTGAAGCTGCACTGCCATCTGCTGGCGGAGAAAAATCATTACAGCAAAAGGTGATGAGTTTTAAAGAATTAGCTATGAGTCCTTTAGAAGCCAAAACTTTGTCTCCAAAGGTTAAGTCTTCAACACCCCCTGGCGGTGTGGAATTCTCCCTAGATGGAAAAAGGCAAAGCCAAAGGCGAATTCGAGGAAGCCAATTTGATGTTGCCACGCAAAGGCCAATGATGCAACCCCAGCATCCCCTGGTTCAACAACCAGCTTTGCAACCAGAGCAACAAATTGTTCCTCAGCAGGTATTCACAGTCACCCCCTTGACTGGTGAGTCCAAATTAAAGGAGTCAGGAGAGAATTATAAAGCCTGGGTCAGTGAAATTGCGCTCTTGCTTCGAAGAGAAGGCACATATTCCATGGTTTTTAATCCTCCTCCTCCACCGTGGACGCCTGCAATAAGAAACCTTGAAAACAGAGCAACCACGACTTTACTCATGTCAATGGAAATTGAGATCCAAGGTATCTTTCCACCTGATGCAACTGCCCAAGAAATATGGGCTATTTTGGAAGATTGCTACAGGCCCGTTTCAATTGAATCCTCATGTTTGCTCATGTCTGAGTTCCATGGTTCGAAGCTGAAACCTGGTGAACGAATTGGTGGACATTTGACCAAACTGAAAAGAATGAGAAGTGAATTGAGACAAAATGGCCATGTAATCGATGATATCCAAATGATTAGCATCATCATTAACTCATTGAATTATGAATGGAAAGATGCTGTTGCAAAGATTAACTACGTGCCTATTGCTCAACGCACAGTTAACCACGTTTGCAGACTTTTAGTGGAAGACGAAGCTATCAGGTTAGCTACCCCACATCTGCAACGGCCTCCAGCACCAAAGGCTCCAGCCAGACGTCCCTTCCGAGGAAGAGGCTACGCTCCAAGGATGCCAAAGTGCTACACCTGCAACCGTGTGGGACATGACACCCGGGATTGTCCCCAACGAGTTCCAGCTCCCGCCACGTACCAGCCCAGAGGAACAGATTCCAGAGGCAGAGGTAGAGGCGGAAGACAAGGCCGTCTTGGTCCAAGGCGTGATCCACAAGCTCCGCTTGCAACACTGGCCATAACCAACGTTCCACAACCTGATCCAAAGTTCGACAGACGTCTTTTGTGGACTTTAGATAGTGGAGCAGCTGTGCACGTTACCCACAGAAGGGAACTTTTCACAGAGATGGGCGAACCAGAGCCCGAGTATCGAGAACTGTATTCCTTCACCAACCACACTTGCAAGGTTATGGGAAAAGGAACTGTTTACATTGAAGAGCTCGATACACACATCCCTGATGTTTATTACATACCTTCAGCAACCAGTAATTTGCTTAGTCAAAGTCACTTGTCTAGAGAGTTAAAGTTCCAGGTTCACCACCTCGAAAAAGCAAGTTACTTAGTTAAAGATGGTGATATTGTTGCTGAAACCATGCTGATTGGTGGTGTTTATTACTTAAAGCCAAAGCCTAAAGGGCAAGCACAGGCAAGTATGCAAACTCCAAAAAGGCACAACGCAGACCCAGAGAGAGTTGTCCCAGAGAGAGAAAGCGTTACTGTGCCAAAGGCTCCTAAAGCCAACAAACAAAGAAAACAGAAACAGATTGCTCAGAGCAAGCCTGAGGGTCCTCATGAAACTGTTAATGTTGAGAATTCACTAACTGGTAAACCTTTGCATTCCAGGTGTATTCACAAGTGGCACAGAAGATTGGGGCATGCCAGTTTCCGTGTTCTTAGAAAAATGCCGGAGTTCGCAAAAGGTTTGGATCTAAAGGGGTGTAAGGTGTTTTTGGATTGTGCGGTTTGCAAAAAGGCTAAATCCAAGGCGGCTCCAATTCCAAAACACGCTACACGCCGGTCAACACGCATTTTTGATTTGGTACACACTGACATAGTGGGTCCTTTCCCACCAACACTTGGTGGCAGAAAGTATTTTTTAACAATTGTAGATAATCATTCTAGATATGGATTTGTATATCCTATGAGAGAGAAATCTGAGACCTTTCAGATCTTTAAAGACTTTGCAGCGTTTGTTTCTACACAATACCAAGTTCGCATCGCCAGAATCCAGAGTGACCGTGGTGCAGAATTCATGTCTCAGCGTTTCCAGGACTGGATGCGTAAGAATGGAATTCTTCATCAGACATCTGCTCCATATACACCGGCTCATAACGGAGTCGTAGAAAGAAGACAAGGGGTTCTACAAACCATGATGCGTTGTCTTCTAGAAGATGCCAATCTCAGTAACGCATACTGGGGTGAAGCAATCAAATATGCAAATTACATTGTCAACCGTACTTGGAGCAGTGTAATCAATCAAACTCCTTTCTACATGCTGTATGGCTACAAGCCTGATCTCAAGAACCTCCACATTTTTGGTTCATATGCTATGGTGAACACTCCTATAACTCAAGGACCAAAGAGACTAAGATTTATGGGTATTGATGATAATTCAAAATGGTATAAATTCATTGATACTAAACATGTGATTGTCATTTCACAATCTGCTAATTTTGAGGAAGACATTGACTGGTCCAGGATTCATTCCAATGATCCTGAAGTTTATTTTCCTAGAGATGGTGTTCCAGATGCCACGCAGCCTGATGATAATTCGCAGGCAGATGTTCCTTCTACCAGTTCTTCACAACCTGATGTTCCGTCTTCTCAAGCCGCGGATGCTGATGCTAGCGACGAACGTGAGGACGAGGATGATGATGATGAAGAAGAAGAAGACTGGTCTGTTGTTCCTAGACGCTCCAAGAGGGCCACAAAAGGAATCCCTCCACAACGTTATTCATGGCAACTGACAAAATCACCATTACCTTTGATTTGCAACGTTACTCTTCCTCCAGAGACATTCACACAAATCAAACAGCTTCCTGATTCAGAACAAGACAAATGGTATGATGCAATGCAGGATGAAATGGACAGTTTAAAGAAACTTAATGTATTCACACCTGCAAAACCTCCAGCAAACAAGAAAGTCATTGGCACCCGATGGGTCTACAGAATCAAGAAGAAACCAAATGGTGAGTCTTTATACAAAGCCAGACTTGTAGCTCAGGGTTTCGCTCAACGTTATCCTGAGGACTACACAAACACTTACTCACCAACAGTCAGAACTGAAAGTGTAAAAATTGCTTTAACCACTGCAACTATTCTTGGTTTAGAAGTTTTCCAATTTGATGTGGACACGGCTTATCTACATGCAGACCTAGATGAAGAGATCTACGTGAGAAGCCCTCCAGGATTCCGAAAGCAAGAAGGGGATACCTGGTTCCTGAACAAAAGTCTTTATGGTCTGAAACAGTCAGGTTTAATGTGGTATTTATGTCTTACTGACAAACTAAATTCAATGGGCTTTATTAAGTCCGAAACTGATGAATGCGTGTTCACAAAAAGATCTAACAATGCATATGAGATAATTCTTGTTTATGTTGATGATATTGTTTATATTGGTCCAAATAAGAAAATGAGTGAGATTTTTGCCAAAAGTTTGCAGAGATACTTCACACTAAAATCTTTAGGACACATTAGCACTTATTTAGGTGTTCAAATTGAAAAGACACAGAAGGGGTTTAGTCTTTCACAAGAGGAGAAAATTGACCACATTCTACATCATTGCAACATGAAAGATGCTAGCACAACAAAGACACCCATGCAAACAGATTTTCACAACTTAACACATGAACCAAGTCCTGAGTTCGAGGATCAAACACTTTATCGTTCAGTCATTGGTTCACTATTATACATTAGTAGTTGGACCAGACCTGACATCGCACTTAGTGTTAATCTTTTATCACGACACGTAGGTAAGGCAACACAATTTCATTGGTCATGCATTAAGAAGTTGTTGAAATACCTAAAACACACTAAGCACATGAAGTTATTGCTAGAACCAACACACACTGATCAACCAAAGCTGATTTGTTTTGCCGACGCCGACTGGGCGAGCGACAAGAAGTCACGCAAAAGCACTTCTGGTTACATGATGTTCCTAAATGGTTGTCCTGTTTACTGGCAAGTGAGAAAACAGAGTTTTGTTTCATGTTCATCTACTGAAGCTGAATATGCTTGTGTTTCAGATGCTTGTAATTCTCTAACGTGGTTTGATGCTTTGATCACAGATATCTGGACACGTCCGATTCGACCAATCACCGTGATGGAAGATAATGTATCTGTTGTTTATATTTCTGAGTCACATTTCACAGGTTCTAGGTCCAGACACATTGACATTCGTTATCAAAACACAAAGCAATTAGTTAAGCAAGGTTTTGTTAAATTGCAATATGTTTCTACACATGATCAGATCGCAGACATGCTTAACAAACCACTCGCCACAAATCAACACGAGTATCTGCGAAAGAAGATGTGCCTTAATTGATGATTTGATGATGTCAGCCCAGACTAGCAAAAGAAGGGGTGTCACGATGTTAAAAAGTTTGCTAGGCCTGAACTGCCTGAATTGACACTCAAGAGTTAAACTAAGAAAGCTTTATTGCGCAGGTCATAAAACAAAAAAAGGGTTCTTATCTGAAAGTGATTTATTGCGCACGCGTTACACATTCCAAATTCCTCTCTTCTTTGTTCGGCAGCCAACTTTTGGCTGAGGAGCTTTCATTATCAAAATGTAACCTTTAGTTATTTCTGTATCATTTATTTTTTATTTTATTATTAAAGTTTGTTTATTAATTAGAATATTTTCTTAAAGAGTATTTCTTTTCTCAATATCTCAAAAGATATGCGGAAGGGAATCAGCCACGGTCCATTGATCTCCAACAGGGTGTTTTTTTCCCCTGACACTCCCCTCCCTCCCTTCTTTTCTTCTTTTTCCTTCCCTCTTCATTCACCTTTCTTCTTCCTTCCCCTCTTCCCTTATTTTTCCTTCCTTGCTCTCTTCCAAGCTTTTCTTCTTTTTCTTTTTCTTTCCTCTTTCCTGTCCCTTCTTGCATGCTTAAATGCAGAAGGGCAAACATTTCTCCTTTTGTTTTATTTTTAATCTGTTTTGCTAGCCCTCTGCCAGCGAAAATGAAGCGCATGGCCCACCTGAGCTCTGTTTTCGCTGGTAGGGGGCTGCAAGAGGCCATTTGTGGCCAAAAACAGAGCCCTGGAGTGGCCCTCCTGAGCTCTGTTTTTACTGGCAGAAGTACCCCAAACGAGTTTTGTTGTTTCCGGGGCAGGCCCGTGGGGCCAGATTTGGCCTGCGGGCCTTGAGTTTGATACCCCTGTTCTAGGCTCTGAAGGCATTTTCCTTGTTCTCATAAGGACAATTCTGTTGGATCAAGCCAAGTCCCACATCAATTTAGCATTGTGTTTCTCACAGTGGCCAAGTAGATGCCTCCTAGGTGTTGACAAACAAGAAGATGAAACAACATACCCCTCTCATGCAATTGTATTTAGAGGCCATGGTACCTTCAACCAAGAGATACTACTGGTTCTTCAAGACAAACTGGTTTTGATAGACTTGCCTTTGTGCCTTTATCCAGCCCCCCACAACAGCATCAGAGCCATGGTGGCGCAGTGGCTAGAATGCAGTACTGCAGAATAATTCTGATGATTGCCGACTGCCAGCAGTTTGGCAGTTCAATTCTCACTGGTTCAAAGTTGACTCAGCCTTCTATCCCTCCGAGGTCGGTGAAATGAGGACCCAGATTGTTGGGAGCAATATGCTGACTTTGTAAACCGCTCAGAGAGGGCTGTAAAGCACTGTGAAGTGGTATATAAGTGCTCTTGCTCTTGCTCTCAGGGCTCTGAAAGAGGTAGTCTGGCCTAAGAGAACATGACTAAAGTCGCCCAGCGGGTTTCCCCTGCTGTAAGTGGACTTGGACCTCAGTCTCCTTGGTCTTGTCCAACATTTCTTGCCAGTTGTCCTTCCCCGGGCAAGAAAATTGTCATAGCCATGCTTTTAGACCTGAGCTTTTGGAAGCAGGTGTGTTTTAGGAATGTTGATTTAGTTTATCGTGAATAAAATGAATGAACCTGCGTTTGCATGCAGAAAAATGGACTTCTGTGTAAGACAGTGTTTCTCAAACTTGGCAACTTGAAGTCCACAGGACTTAAAGTCGCCAAGTTTGAGAAACACTGGTGTAAGAGAACAGAAAAAGACTGTAAAGTCGATTGTGGTGGCAGAAAGTGTTGAAGCTAGAAGCAAAAAGGCTGTGACCAGATCAGACGATGGTCAAAACATGGTGCAGGTGCCTTCTAAGGCAAGGAACCAAACAGTGAGATGTTAATTATGACATTAAAATATGCAAAGTTTAATCTCTGGGCCTCTTAGAAATAGAGGCCTTCACTGCTTGATTCTGCATTAGCTAATATTATTATTATCAGGGCTTCTGGTATCTGCAATCAAAACAATTTAACTTCCAAGCTTAGTCCTTGACTTTGTTACTAGCTCCTGAATTCAGGTTTGAGTTCTCATAGAGAACTTTATTGTTGAATTTTAGGTTATACTCTGGCCTAAACGGGGACCTTAAAAACCCACACTACACCATTTTCTCAGTTAAGGTGATCACCGAACTTTTTCTCCTCTCTCTGATGCTGCGTAAGAGGAAGAAGGGGGGGGGGGGGAAAGTGAGGCTCATGGTCTTCAGAAAGATTGAGAATATATATGTTTAGCATTGCCAAACAGTAACAGCCTTCATGGTATGAAGATTACGGATAGACAGTCTCTCTCATATCCATAGTGTTAAAAGTTAAAACTTAGGGTAATCCATTAAAGTAAGACACGGTTAAATTTCTGGGATCTGCTGATATTTGAAAAATGCGTTCATGTATTCTCTTGACAAGTTTTAGGATAAAGTTATATAATGTTTGGCATTACTTTTTGATCCCAAATCTTGTGAGAAGTTGATGCTATAATATAACTTAAATATGAAAATAGCAGGGAAGATGTTCTGTTTTCCATTTACCACAGACTGGGGATTTTCCTGTTTCTTTAGCCATCCGAATTTGAGTTAGAAGGGAAGGAAAAGAAATTGTTGATCATTTTTTTCCTGTTTGGGATAGGATGGGAGAATGGCAGAACTCTTGTTAATTTTTGCCTAATCCTTTTTTTTAAACATACAGATCCATTGTTCCACTATTTTATCAGTGAATTTGCTAAAATAAATATTGCAGTCATTATACCAACAGGTCTGTTGTACAATATGTATATAAAGATCCACAAAAGAAAAACAACGCCTTTAGAATGATCCTATGCATAGTTCACCATTCAATCCGCGAAGAAAGTAAAGCCTCAACAGAATAAACTCACCTTTGTCCTTTGCCTTCAGGAGATGTCGTAATATTCCTCTCACATTACATCTTAGAAGATGCTGATCATTTTACAAGTGGCGACTCAGCTGAATCATGCTGAAATGGCAAACAATATATTTATTTACCCTCCCTATGATCATGCATTCCCCTCGTGTCACTCGAGCACAGTAAATATTCCTTCCACATGCCACACTACACCTTCCGCTTTTCACGTCATTTGTAGAGCGCTCCCAATATCTCAGCTTTCCTTTTATCACATGGGAGGTGATTTGGTTCATATATGAAGGTGCATACTGTACATAGTAGACCCTAGAATAATGTCAACTAGTGGGACCAAGAGGTAATCTTCTCTTTTGTAGTGCCTGCCGTATGGAACATAATTCCCCTGAGATTCAATAGTTCAGGGGTGTCAAACTGGATTTCTTCGAGGGCCGGATCAGCACTGTAGTTCTCCGTGGGCCGGGTGGGGGAAGATGGGCTGGCCAGCCTCCTACAGCACTTTGCCAGCCAAAATGGGGTGTGGGGGCCTCTAAAGGCACCACAGGCCAGTCCTTTGCCATTTCCAAGCCAGATTTAAGCACCCCATGGGCTGGATCTCAACAGTGGGCCTTGAGTTTGACACCCCTGCAATAGTCCTAGCTGTCTGCAAGGAATATAAATCCTTCCATTCCGCACTGTCCTGTCAGAGCTGAAAAAGTTTATTGGATGAGAAACGAACTGTCTTCAAAGTAAAAACAAGAAAGTCCAGTTTCCTCCTGAAAAAGCACCTTTGGGAATAGTCCTGACCTTTTGTCCTACTGCAAGGCCCCAAAGATTTGGCTCTTCCCCAAACAGTAAGACAGATAGTGGAATGAGCATATGTAAAGTCTAAGACCAGTGAATAATATATATGTTGATTGGCCTTAGTTGCTGCTATATTTCACCAATGCCTAAGACCATGATGGCGAACATTTGGTATGTGTGGCATCACCCGTTCCTCTTCTGAAGTTCTGGTGCGCATGCGCACGGAACAATCAGCTGGCCTTCGTGTTTGTGGCAGTGCCAGAAACTGGAAGAGCTGGTGTTCTGTTTTCCAGTGTAAGCATGCATGCCGACCAGCTGATCGTCGCATGCATGCCAGTAACCAGAAGACTAGCTGGCAACTGCATATGCAAATCTGGAAACCAGGAAGTTCATTTTCAGGCACACAGATGCCCTCTGGGCAGCTCCTCTCCTGGGTTGCATCCCAGATGAGCATGTGCGCTCCCTTTTTGGTACTCGGTACTGAAAAAGTTTGCCATCACTAGCCTAGGATAATTCCAATAGCCCTAAATAGAATTTTCTAACTAGGATCCAGCCAAGACAACTGAATAATATACTGGTATTAAATATGGCTTTATAATATATACCCAAGTTAATGCATGGATATTTAATTTCATGCAAATATCTAAAAAAAATGGGACAGTGTTTTCATGTTTCAGGCATTTGGATTATATTGTGAATTTAATAGATAAGAAACTTTGCAATTCTGTACAATTCTCTTCCCCTCTAAATGAAAAAAATACCTTTTTTTTGTAATTTTACACCTTGGGTATAATACCGTTTTTTTCGGGGAACTAATTCATTGCTATTTTTATATTAACTTCCTCCATTTTGTTTTATATTGGATTCCTCCAACAAATTCATTTTTGACGCACAGGTTTCTGTTCCCCATTCCATTTTTCATAAATTCCTGGGTCCACAATAATGAATAGTATCTGTTCTATGAAAGTCCCATTTATCAAATCTTTCCTGCTTGCCAACAATTCACTGTGCTTTCCTTTAGAATCTATACCTATTGGGCTAATTTTATACTTACTTACGTGGGGCAATTTTACTCCAGACAAGAATATTTTAAAAGAAAAAATGGCACTTTAAAAAAAATATGTCTTGTTCTGATTTACATGTAAACTATTTCTAGTGCCCATATTACAGCCAGAGCCAGAAGCTCTCCCCCCCTCCCCCAAATGTGCTAGCTATATGCCATGGAGGCAAGAAGGGACAATGTGACTGAAGTCCTGCCCTTCTAGCTTTTCATTGAGAATGGCATTTTATAAGTAGGACATTTTCCCCATATTGTAATGTGCCTTGTAATTCATTAGTTAACTTATAAATGTCAGTAATGTAGTTCTGATTGTGTTTTGTTGGATATGATAGCTAGTTAGCTAGTCATAGATGTTGTTCTGACCTTTTTGTTCCCCCAAAAGCACGAAGCAGATTCCTAGTCCTGACAAAACCCCTTTTATTAAATGAATGTGAATTCCTCTCATTCACATTCAGCAGAGGCCTGGTAAACAGTCTTTCAAAGGTGAATTTATGACCACAGACCTTATCTACAGTAGGTTGGAAAGCTGCCATGTAAATATTTTCCAAATGCAGTGCTGTGCAAGGAAAGACTTGGCACAGAGTCTCTGAGATTCACGGACAGATCTTCACATTCCTAAAATGAATGAACAAACAAATTGTTTCGTGCAAAAGCCCACTTCCCTTTCGCTCCTCTTTTATTTCCATTCACTGTCCACCTGTGGATTTACCCCCAAGTCGACCCTGATTTCTGAGCTGTTCTTTTCTTCTGGCAGCTCTGTGCATGCGCACACTGGGAACAGGCTCCAGCTGCTCCTCTGCCTCACTGCTGTCTAGCTCTGAAGCAGCTGAGAACTGCCAGATGGGTTTGGCCCCATCTCTGCCTCCGACGCAGAGGCCTCGTCCAAACCTTCCCCAGCCTCCAGGACTGGCCCATGTTCATCCCCAATCTCCCCAAGCTCTGCCGGTCGCTGGTGGGCCACAACAGATGTAGGTATAGATAGATCTTAGCTGTATAATGTAAAATCATTAATATGAGAAGAACTTTGAATATTTTTCAGTTCATAAATGACATGTTTGGAGAGTAAGTCTGCAGAAACCCAAATGACCGATGGATGGCAGCTAAAACAAGAGGGAAACCCTCCATT
Organism: Natrix helvetica; assembly: GCF_964273705.1. Lineage (NCBI taxonomy): Eukaryota > Metazoa > Chordata > Lepidosauria > Squamata > Natricidae > Natrix > Natrix helvetica. Next base: position 14,970,947 of record NC_138558.1, read on the forward strand.
ATTTGGTCTTATGGATCTGGATTTTTTGCAACTCAGAGGTGGCAACCCTATTGTAGACTTCCAATTCAGGGCTTTCAGAAGAGCAGCTCTGTTTTCTCTAATCACAAAATATTACATTGAGGTTTGGGCACCTGTAGTAGTGTAATAAAGGCCCAACCCTCAGGCATTAAGCCTTCTTTTAACATAGAGGTCCCCAACCTCGGGGCCATGGTCCACTAGTTAGCAATGAAGTGTTTGCAACCGACTGTGGAAATGGTGAGCAAGTGTGCATAGGCACCCCCCCCATGCGAGCAGTGGGCAAGTGTGTGCACACCATTGGGGGTTCCACATGGACGCGTGCAGCGGCGTGCACACATGCGCAGCACGCGCATGCGTCTTAGTACCTCCGCGAGCCTCGGTGACGCTCCACCTGCTCAGCGGAGCATTGCGCAAGTGCTGTATGTGCCGTGCAGAAGACTTAAAAGACCGGTAAGGAGCTCAGGCAGGTGGGAGAGTCCTCTGGAGCACCGTACCAGAGCAGTATCCGGTGTTCTGGGCAGGCTCCGGTACACTCATACAGGGGCGTACCGCCTGCAACCCACCACCGGTGCACACGCGCTCCATTTGTGTGAATGGCGGGTATGTGTGCATGCTACTTGTGCAAATGTAAGCTGCTCGCGCAGAACAATCCCGTTTCTCCCCCACCCCCCTCTTCGCTGGTCCTCAAAGCAGGAAAGTTTGGGAAACTCTGTTTTAGCAGATTGATTTCAAAGAGAAAATGGCCAGAATATGTATTAATTTTGTGATTAAAATAGATGTTTTTGACATGCCAGTAGGCTCAAACAAGAACAACAATTCTGGAACACACTCCGAAACTGGGGCTTCAGTAGCACTATATAGTGACTATTTCAATTCTTCCGATCATCCCAATAGAATGTGTTTCTGAAGCATTGTGGAAAAATATAACAGCTACTATTCACTATTGATTGAAGAATTGTTTCTGCCTGTCAATCACTGCATTGAATAAGGAATTAACCCAACCAAATGCACGGCTGGAAATAGCCTTGTTAAGAATTAAGGAATCAAAAGCTGATTTTAACTTTTATTATTCTGTACAGCTGAATTTAGGTTTAATTCGCTTTTAAGGGTATTTAAGGGTATTTATCTTTTGTATCTGGTTTTTAATGAGATGCCTGTACACCGCCCCGAGTCCCTTCGGGGAGAGGGGGCGGTCTATAAATCTTGAAAATAAAATAATAAATAAATATAGATGATTTGCTCTGAACAAAATTAAACGAATAATAAGAATTGGACAATGAAAAGCGGGAGATAAGGGGGAAAAAAACCTTCCTGACTCATATGCCTTTGATAAATGTTTAACTACAATAAAAAGTGACAGCTCACTTTTATGAATACTAGAAAGCAAACTCTCAAGACCATTTCTCAAAGGGAGGAAAAATTGCTTATGCACAAACTTAACTACTTGAGAAAAATTGCCTAAGTAAATGAATAATTTACAGCAGTGTTTCTCAACCTTGACAACTTTAAAATGTCTAGACTTCAACTCTCAGAATTTCCCAGCAAGCATAATTTACAGTATTAATTCATTACAGTATTTAAATTTGAAACAACTAACTTTGGTGCATGTTGCTAGAAAGCTAAAGTGTTGCTAGAAGCTTTTCTAGACTGATGTGAAAGATATATTGCATCTGGGCAATCTATGCTGAGGATTCATTTATTTTTGTAATTGAGAACATTCATATTTTGCTGATAGATGTACAGTATTTGATCCGTTTCCTAACTTCAGCTACTTAGCTGTATGTGCATATACAGTATGTATGTATCAGTGGTGTGTTCTTACCGGTTCGGACTGGTTTGGCTGAATCGGTAGTGGTTTGGCTGCCTGGGTCGCTGGAACTGGCAGCAACCCAAACTGGTTCTCCATAAGTGCCGCCATCTTGTTTTTTGCTTCCGCACATGCGCAGAACAATTTTAATCAAACATGCGCCCACATGTCCACGAGCGAACCGGCAGTAGTGACTGCTGGTACCCACCCCTGGTGTGTGTGTGTGTGTGTGTGTATATACACATACACAGATGCGACATTTATACGATTGCCCATCTCAAAGTAAAGTGACTCTAGGCCACCTACAGTTAAAAACCTGTATAATGATGTGTTAAATGTATATTTTACTGACAAAGAAATTAAGAAATAAAGAAAAAATATATAAACTTAACACAAAAAATAGTTTGTCACAAAAGCGACTGCCTGCGAAGGCTCTTGGATTGGGACTGAAAGGTGAAAGCAGAAACTGTATGCTCTGTCCCATATTAGTGTAGACCAGGTTGCCCTGATAAAAAACACCATATAGAATAGAATAACAGAGTTGGAAGGGACCTTGGAGGTCTTCTAGTCCAACCCCCTGCCTAAGCAGGAAACCCTACACCAATGATGATTGGTACCAAAGATAATTGGTACATTTGGATTGCATGTAATAGTTTCTGATTAGTAAGTCCTGAGGCTGTATTTAATTGTATGCCTACAAATTTTCTTAACTTAATAGAATACTATCTAGCTTGTGTCCCATTCCCCCCCCCCCATATAACATTGTAGGAAGTTATCACCTAGCCCTCTCCCAGAAAAATGAAATATCCTACGAATATTGAAAAGGCAGAATATTATATTTTCCTGGGTGTGAAAAAGGGAGAAACAAACACAAAGTAAATTCCTGCAGCTTCCTGCCCATCCCCACTTTGTCAATGGGCCATTAAGAAGGCCAAGCTAGTCCACTTTACATAATAAAGAGTCCTCCTCTTCAGCTCCAGAGTGATGGGATTAAGGCAGGATAATATAAGCCTTTATTCAACTGACCACATGGCATCTGAACTCAATCAAACCTGGATTCAAAACTCAGCCTAGAGGGTTGCCCTTGCACGGGCCCATGGGAGTCTGGCAACCAATCAGAATACATTTCTTACACAGGAACAGGAAACAGATAGGTGGGGCAGAACAGATTATAAAAAGCCCTGCAAGCCCTTCTTCTTCTCTGCCCTTCTCTTCTTCTCCCTACCGCCCATTATGAACTACCCCTTAGCTGCAGCCCTCTATTCACCAGCTGGCTATCTTATTTCCATCAGCCCATCATTTCCATCCAAGATGTGGACTTTTTTTCCATCTGTCTATCCTTTGCCAGGACTATCCCCTTAGTGGGATCTGAGGCTGCCAATGCATATTAATACCGACAGCTCCCACTTGACGAGCTTTGGCCCTGTCTAATCATGTTATATACGAGGCTAGACCTACTACAGCTACGAGATTCCCCCCTCTCGCAGCTATGGCCTCCTGCCCTTTCAAGGGCCCACCTTGAGGACGGGTTCATTAACCCAGAGAGGTGGAGGAAGCGCACGTTAAGGGGTTTTTTAATTAAATGTTTTTTAAAAGTTGTAAGGGGTTATAAGGATGGGGGGGGGAGGGGTTGTAGGGATGGGGGGGGGAACCGGTTAGGAGGGATGGAAGAGCCAGGCACCTAGGTGTGGTCGAAAGAGGAGGGAGCGGAGTGGGGGAGGAGAGGGAAGATAGCATTCCTGTGCAGGGCTCCTTAATACCAACAGTCGTGGGGAGGGGCAGGTGCGAGGACAGTTTAAGAGCGCGTAGTCGGTTGGGAGACCGGGGTTTTTGGTCATTCCCGGTCGTCTGTACCAACCCCTGCATACTAGGTGGTCAGGATCTACAGACCCAAGGCCTGAGACTGCTGTTATGCAACGCGAGGTCCGTTGTTAATAAGGCCCCCCTCATCTACGATCTAATTTTGGAGGGGGAGCCAGACCTCGCCGGAATAACTGAGACCTGGTTGGGCCACGAGGGAGGTCTACCCCTTGTGGAAATGTGCCCGCCAGGTTATCGAGCATTTCACCAGCCTCGGGCCCAGGGAAGGGGCGGTGGGGTAGCAGTGATTATCCGGGAAGACTTAGAGCCGAGAGAGTTCACCGTGCCGCAGACATCCGGGTGTGAGTCCCTCGTCGTGAGATGGGGCCCAGGGAGGCATCCCTCCTAACTGTTTTTTAAATTGTCTTTAAATATTAATTCTTAATTGCATATTGGGTTTTTACAATTTGGGGTATTTTAATGCTGATTTTTAGCTGTCTAAATGATGAAATTTGTTACCTCCTCCGTGTATGCGTGTATGTGTGTTTTGTATTTATGTATGTTTATGTGCTGTTATATATCTTTTATGTTTTATGCTCCATTGTACGCCGCCCCGAGTCCTACTTGGAAAGGGAGCTGCTAATAAATCCAAATTATTATTATTATTATTATTTATTCTCCACCAACATTGAAGCATGTGATCACCTTTTCTGTTCAGGACTCAAGCCATGTGGTCCTGTCCACCATTAAAACCATATTTCCAAGCAGCCTCCATGTCTCCAGTGTCTTTTTCCCCACTTGGAGCCGAACCCAGAAGGACATTTCTTACAACACACGTATGGCAGAAGATGTCTGTATGGTCCATTAATATAATGGAAACCATAAGGAAAATAAATATTTTTATGAGGCTCCCTATACATTACTCGTTTTATCAGTTTCAAAATGCATTACTTTTCACAGCTCATTTCCAGCATTATCTAACTTCATAATGTGGAGAACCATATGTGTCCATTAGGAATCCTTATTAACTCCCAGTGTTGGAGAATGTTATTAGTTAATAGGGTTAATTATTAATTAGCCTGAAATCAATCACTCTAACTGCCTATCTCTAAGTGCAGGGTGGGTAGACAAATAAGTACTGTTACTATTTCAGTTGGCTTCCTTTGAATGTTCACATTTGGGAGGATGGAAAATTTGGGAGGAATGAAATGTTAGTACCGCTTTATAATGCCTTGGTAAGGCCACACTTAGAATATTGCATCCAGATTTGGTTGCCACAATATTAAAAAAAGCTTCTGAAACTCTAGAAAGAGTGCAGAGAAGAGCAACAAAGATGATTAGGGGATTGGAGGCTAAAGCATATGAAGAATGGCTTCAAGAATTGGGTAGCTTAATGAAAAGAAGGACAAGGGGTGACATGATAGCTGATACAAAGAAGAGGGAGTCGACCTATTCTCCAAAGCACCCGAAGGGAAGACAAGAACCAATGGATGGAAACTAATCAAGGAGAGAACCAATCTATAGTTAAGGAGAAGAGCAACAAAGCTGATTAGGGGACTGGAGACTAAAACATATGAAGAACGGTTGCAGGAACTGGGTATGTCTAGTTTAATAGAAAGAAGGACTAGGGGAGACATGATAGCAGTGTTCCAATATCTCAGGGGTTGCCACAAAGAAGAGGGAGTCAAACTATTCTCCAAAGCACCTGAGGGTAGAACAAGAAGCAATGGGTGGAAACTAATCAAGGAGAGAAGCAACTTAGAACTGAGGAGAAATTTCCTGAGAGTTAGAACAATTAATCAGGGGAACAGCTTGCCTCCAGAAGTTGTGAATGCTCCAACACTGGAAGTCTTTAAGAAGATGTTGGATAGCCATTTGTCTGAAACGGTATAGGGTTTCCTGCCTAGGCAGAGGGTTGGACTAGAAGACCTCCAAGGTCCCTTCCAACTCTGCTATTGTATTGTAGAACAATTAATCAGTGGAACGACTTGCCTCCAGAAGTTGTGGATGCTCCAATACTGGAGGTTTTAAAGAAGAGATTGGACAACTATTTGTCTGAAATAGTAAAGGATTTCCTGCCTGATCAGAGGTTGGACTAGAAGACTTTCAAACTCCCTTCCAACTGTTATTTTCTTTACATTAAAGAAACATAAGCAAAATACCTTTGCTGTTCTCCCAACTGATGAAGAGGAGAAGACACTGAAAATCTAAGACCAAACAGATTTACTTAGGATTAAATCTCTGTAGAAATAATTTCCATGTAAATATGAGTGAAAAGCTAGTACCTTACATATAATTTCCATTTTTCTTCATAGATCGAGTAGGAAAACAAAATTGAAACATTGTTGGAAAAAGTAGGGAGGTTTACAAATAGAACATGGCCATTGTCTGAGCTGTCTCTTCTCTTTAAAAGTTGTCTGTTTAAAATCTCAGTTTGAAAACATTTTAGTTCTAGACATGACAGGAATGAAATGCTGAAATGTAAAGATAACTACCCTGCTTTTTATTTTTTTATCAATGAAGCATAGCATTTAATTATTCAGTCCCACCAAATAACTCTGTCGTGTTAAGTAGAAAAGAGTACAACAGTCTTAAAACTTATCAGTCCTTGATCATTTTTTTAAATTTTATTGTTTCTCATATTTGCACGTAAAGGAGTACGCTGTGTCCACCATAATTACATGACAATCCTGTAGAACAGGTTGCGTTGGGCAAGTGCATTTGACTTAAGGTTACAGAGTCGGCTCCATCAGGCTGAACCTGAATCAAAGCACTACACACCACAGTTGAGTATTTCTCCTTTATATTGAGCTTGTCTTCCTTTTAGGTTTTGTTGGAAGAAATGTCCTTCTGGATTCACTTCCAAGTGGGGAAAAAGACACTGGAAACACGGAGGCTGTTTGGAAAGATGGTTTAATGGTGGACATGATCACCTGCCTTGGAGCTCCTGGATGAAAAGGGAAGAGATGCTGAGAATCCCTGGGTTTCATGCCCTCTCCTGGGTTTTGAACTTCCTGGGGCACAGGAAGAGTATCCTGACTGGTTGCTGTCAGAGGTCATAGCTAGCTTTGTAGGTTGTCTATGTGCTAAGTTTGGTTGAAACTTGGTGGGTGGTGCAATGAAATGGGGTAGATCTTTGTTATGTAGAATAGGCCGACTCAGGCCTTAATGGTCCATTGACACAGGTGGGAGGGGGGCTATTAAGAGTGAGTCTGTTTCCTGCCTAAAAACATGTTTCTCCATTTCTCATCCAGGGAAATATAATGTTCTGCCTTTTCAATATTTCCTAGAACAGTGATGGCGAATCTGTGGCACGCGTGCGACAGGTGGCACATGGAGCCATTTGTCAGGGCACGCGAGGGGCTGCCCTGTCAGCTGGCCAGCGCGTATGTACGCGCTGGCCAGCTGAATTCACCCTTTTTTAAAGCCATTTTTCGCCCTCCCCAGGCTCCAGAGCCTTTATAGGAGCCTGGGGAGGGCGAAAAGAGCCCACCCGCCCCCTGGAGGTCCTCCGGAGGCTTCACGAGCTTCCCTGAAGCCTCCGTAGCGCAAAAAACCGGCCCTACGGGCAAACCAGAACTTCAGGAACAGACTTCCAATTTGCTCAGAGGTTCGTTTTGACTGCTCCGGAGGCTTCAGGGAAGCGTCCTGAAGGTCCCTGAAGCCTCCGGAGGGCTTCTGGGGGGGGGGCAGGGGAGGCTGTTTTCACCCTCCCCAGGCTCCTATAAAGCCTCTGGAGCCTGGGGAGGGCAAAAAAAGCATGCAAAAAAATGGGGGGGTTGCGCCTGTAGTGCGCGCATGCGCACTGGGGGTGTCGTGCATTGCATTATGGGTGCGGCATGCCTGCACACTACCCCCCTGCGCTCCCCCCACTTATGGCACGCAAGCCAAAAAAGGTTCGCCATTGCTGTCTTAGAATATTTCATTTTTCTAGGAGACGGATGGGTGCTAACTTCCTACAGTTTCTTTCACAACAAAATTAAAGTGGTTTGCTATTGTCTTCTTCCAGAGTTTTTTCAAGAAGATGCTCCAGTCCTGAATACCTTTTGCTATCTTTTTCTAGTGTAACCATTTTCAATTCATGGAGGATTTATAGGAATTCTTTGATCCTCAGACAGAAGTCTATTTTGTCTGCTCATTCTGAAATCTATGGCATTACAGCTGCATGTAGCTCTTAACTTCCATAGTTCCCTCTGAATGTACCACTGAACTTAAATTTCTCATTATTTTCAGGTTGGAAACAGAGAAGAAAAATAGCATAAGCCTTAGGCTGGTGGTAATAGCTGTCTGAATTCATCAGGGGTCAGAAACTAAACAGTACTGGATCTGGTTAGCATTTATTTTACTTTATTTTATTTTAACAAAATATTGTATAACAACTTTAAAAAAGACAAAAAGAGTAAAATGTGCAACAGGTAAAAAAGCAGCTAATCAACCTTAAAATGGCCAGAGGATGATAAAGGACAGGAAGGCCTGGAAGAACATTGTCCATGGGGGTCATGATGAGTCGGACACCACTCTGCAACTAACAACCTTAAAAAATTAAGCGAGGAAAAGGAAAAAAGCATTTGATAGGAGATTGCTAGTGGCTTCCAAGCGTGTAGACTTAATTGTGACATAAAAAAAAAAATCAAGACGACAGCAGTAAATTCTTATTGTCTTATCAAGAAAACTGCATGCATGTATCAATGTATTAACTTAAATATTTTATCCGTTGTATTTTATGATGGGTGATTTTAATGTTTTTTAAAGTTTTTATGCTGTAAGCCATCCATTTCAGCCATAAAGTTGAGCTCAATATAATGGCATTCTTTTCTTTCAAAGTAGACGTATAGAGTTAGAAAAGAACTTATCCCAGGTAGTAGTAGTAGCAGCGTGAAAATCATCGATTTTACAGCCCCACTGATTTTCCTATTGTTGTCAGTTTCCCCCCCCCCCCGCCCACAAAGAATAAAACAAGTCAAATCTACAGCTATTCAAGATTGCCCAATCCTGGATAAGATCTAAGAAAAATCTAGCCACAGGATCACGAATGTTCCCCAAATATGTCTAGAGTTACACTGACTATTAAAGTAAGATGCCGAAGCAGCCCTGGAGAGCTGGGAGTTAATAAACCATCTGCTATATTCTCTTCACAGACCCTGCTTGCTGGAACATCTGCTTTAGGAAAAGCCTGTGCCGTGAGAAGTTGCAACGTAGAGCTGAAAACATGTGAATAGATTCATGAGGGAATGTTGTTTGCCTCTTCAATTGCATCATGGTTCCATCACTGCGGGGAAATTTGATTTATGAAGCTCAGCTACCACGTCTGTTCTGTGCTCCTGTTTTGTTGCTTATTTTAGAAACACCAATCCTGATTGGCTACTTTCCTCCCCGAGTAGCATGATGATTGGTTGCGCATTCACACTTTGTTGTGTGGGTCTCGCTCCTGTTTGATTGTGTGTGCAGCATGCTGCATACTAATGGGGTAGGATAAAGCAAGAAGCCTTTTGAAGCAACTGTTGTGATCTCAGGGAGATGTCCTTGATAGAGCTTTTTTCAGATTTTTCACCTCATTAAAAAGACAAACCGTATGCCTTTAACCACAGCCATAGTGTCTTCTGTCAAAACATTAAGAGAGAGCGCTAGGCCGATTGAATAAACTTAGCACTAGAGAGCTCGACTAAGAAAGGTGAGGTTAGCCCTACTATTACTGAATGAGAAGGAACAGAGCAGGTTAGAGGGGCTTTTTATCCAGGAATCACCAGGTGAGTCTTAACTGACTCCACAGCTGTTATTTGAGAGAACTTGCTCGCCTCTCAAAGGAACAAATTCAGTTGACTTGGTGGCCGTTCTAGTGCAAGTGTGGTTAAAAAGGCAGGATGAAGCTGTGATTATGGAGGCCTTTCACAAGCATTGGCATCAGAGGTGGGTCCCTACCGGTTTGGACCAGTTCGGCTGAGTAGGTAGTAACTCGGCTGGACATGCGCCCAAACCGATTCTATCGGTGCCGCCGTAGGTGCTGTCATCTTGCTTTTTGCTTCTGCGTATACGCAGAAGCAATTTTTTTTAGTTCTGTGCATGCATGCGCGTGCCCAAAGCACACGCGCAGCCAAAGCACGTGCACAGCCAAAGCATGCATGCACGCACTTGAAGTACGTGTGCACCCAAAGCATGTCCCTGAGCGAATCGGCAGTAAAAGAAGCCAGAACCCACCCCTGTATTGGCATTAGCAACTAACAAGACACGTTCATTAACTCTTGTGGGAAGAAATATCCATCTGGTTCAGTTCCAAACGGGGAGAAAGACACTGGAAACATGGAGGCTGATTGGAAAGATGGCTTATTGATGGACAGAACCACATGGGTTTGAGGTCCTGGGCAGCTGACCCCATAGAGCTGAGAATGAGGGTTATTTAGTTTATTATTATAGTTTAGTTTATTAAATTTATAAACTGCCCCCTCTCCCCAAGGGGACTCGGGGCGGTGTACAGACAGAAATAAAATACACAATAAACCTTGTGTTTATACCTTGTCTTGGGCCTTGCCCTTGAGCTTCCTGTTCCTGTGCAAGAGCATGTGTTCTATTGGCTGTTGTAGGGGTAACTTTGTAAGTTGTCTGAGTTAAATTTGGTTGAGTGTGCTGATGGAATGAAGGGGCTTGTTCTACAATTCCTTTTGTGGCAGAAGGCTAACCCTACCTTTGCTCAGAATTTCCTATCTTGAATGGATTACCAAATCTGTATTTCTAAAAACTACTGATTGTATTATTTTCATCAGTTTTAATGTAGGCTGTAGGAGCCAGATGGAGCCCTAAGTCATTGGTTGTTCATCTCTTATCTAAGAAGCCATCCAATATCATAAGATTTCTACAAAGTTTTCACTCTGTCCATTACTGTCTTATTTCATTTCTTCACACTTCTCATTTTAGCTCTTTCTACTGACTCAGAATGCAACTTTTAAAAGCAATGAGACAATCGTCTGAACAAAAGCAAAATACTTGTTAAGCTTGACTGAATTATATTAAGGCACTAATCAGCAACATTGTCCGATTCGCTAAGTCCTTACCTGCCCAAACATTCAACTCTACAGTATTACATTAAAATGATATCACCTTCTTAAAATCATCTATCAGAAATTTAAAATATATCCACAATTTGTGATATAGTAACCTGTCTATTCTGATCCGAGCATATTATTTTGACTTGTGAACTGCACAAGAAATATCGATTTCTGGTTATAAAAATATAATAATGAAGGAGATAGTATTTCAGCATTCATGTACATACATACATCAGTGTGAATGGCCCATATTTTTAGCTCAAAAATGAAAATTCGAATGAGTAATTATGGAGGAAGCAGACTTGAACCTTGAGAAACAAAATTGTCTCTAGCACCTCAAATCAACAATGTAGGAAACAGTCAAAAGGCAGTCTCAAAAACAAAAGAATAGACAAATGTAGCTTCATTTCTCATTACGATTAATGCAACTTGACTCCAAAGCGCTTGTTTTGGTGGCCAAGATCTACAGCAGGGATGTCAAACTCAAGGCACGGGAGCTGGAGGCAGAGCTGGCCCACGGGGTGCTTCGATCTGGAGCTGCCCTGGAAACAGCAAAGGACCGGCCCGTGGTCCTCTGCCAGCGAAAATGGAGCATGTGGCCCTCCCGAGCTCCGTTTTCACTGGCAGAAGGTTGCAGGAGGCCATTGCAGCTGAAAACAGAGCTCAGGAGGGTTGCACGCGGTCCTCCCGAGTTCCGTTGTTGCTGTTTGCCGTTTTCTTGGGCCACCCCAAGAACCCCTGACATGAGTGACTATGAGCTGGCCATGCCCCCCTCACTCCCCCCCGGGTCAAACGTAACCCTGATGCAGCCCTCAATTAAATCAAATTTGATGCTCCTGATCTACAGTTTAGATCCTGACCTTCTAAAGTTTAGAAGGTCAGGAGAGCATCGAAATAAGGACTTCATTGTATCTGCGACTACGTATCTGGAGGTTTGTCTTGCTTTTGTTTTGATATTGAAACGCATAACGGATTATAATTCCATTTCCCTAGGTTTCCTTAAGATCACAGGAAATCCCCCCCACCCCCCAATCAAGAGAGGCTTTGAAGGCCATAAGGAAGTGCCTCTTGGATTCCTAAGACGTATCCCAAGGTCTTGCATTAGATTTAAAAGAAGCTTAAAAGATGCCGAGTAAATAACTAGTTTGCAATCTGGCAAGCAGCTTTAGTGGTAAGATGCTAACAGAGATAAGCAGATTAAAAACTCTATAAAAAGATTGAATATAGCGCTAATGGTAGTGTCCAGTTGGGCTGCTTAACTATGAAACGTTGACTGAGCTATTCAACATCTCTCCATCTATTCCACCTTCTTAAAGAATAAGGCAGCATTTGAATTATGAACAGAGACACAAATACATCCAATTCTCCGACTGTATTTTAGCCATTTTCTGTGTTTACATGCCCACTTACAACTGCAAACTTGCAATGGGCAAACGCCAGTCAGTGTCCATTATCTTTTGCAGTGATCCTATCCTAATCCAGATATTGCATGTTCAAGGTTTGTCTTTATGTTAGGAGCCTATATACTGCATGCCAAAACACATTTGTTTGTTCCATTGTTTGCATAACCAACCATGCAAAGGATATTTCAGCTTTTATTTTATTTCTATATTTTATTTCTACTTAAGTACCTACAGTTTATTCTAGACAGTTAAAGGGTAAAATGTATTTTAATATTTGTCAATGGAACCTGATGCACTAAAGCGGGGGTGTCAAACTCGATTTCATTGAGGGCCACATCAGGATGGTGTTTGGGGGGCTGGGGTGGGTGTGGCCAGGTAGGCATGGGCAGCTGGATGTCATTCGGGTCGGGTGTACCTGTGGTGGCCAAGTGCTAAGGCAGGACTTGCCTCAGACTGTCTCTTCCTCTCATTATAATCTTTCTCCCTCCCTCTCTCCCTTCCTTTTCTTCTTTTCCCTTCCCTCTTCATTCTCCTTTCTTCTTCCCCTCTTTCCTTCTTTTTCCTTCCTTGCTCTCTTCCCATCTTTCCTTCTTTTTCTTTGTCTTTCCTCCTTCCCTTTCTCCTTTCTCGTCCTTTCTTGCATGCTCAAATGCAAAAGGGGAAACATTTCTTCTTTTGCTTTATTTTTAATGTGTTTTGCTAGCCCTCTGCCAGCGAAAACGGAGCTGGGGGCAGGGGGCACAAAGAGCCCTCCCAAGCTCCGTTTTAGCAGGCAGAGGCACCGTGGGCTGGTCCTTCCCTGTTTCTAGGATGGCCCTGCGGACCAAATCTAAGTACCCTGCGGGCCAGATCTGGATCCATGGGCCTTGAGTTTGACACCCTTGCACTATAGTTTTCTTTTTAAAAGTATCTGACACTTTGGTGGTTGTCACCAGATGTCTCTTTTCACATTCCCACATGGTTGCTTATATATACAGAAATAGAAGCTGGAGAGAAGAGGTGTGATATACATACACAGCTTCAACTGATCTGCACTGAGAAACAGCTGGGAAGTAATTGCTGCCCTTTGCTTATTGGCCTTAGCCTTGAACTATATTGCTGTTGTTTAGAGTGGAAGAGATAAACACAGTTTATCACAGCATATTATTGTGATTATCCTTAAAATAATGTTGGAAGAAATGTCCTTCTGGGTTCGGCTCCAAGTGGGGAAAAAGACACTGGAGACATGGAGGCTGCTTGGAAATATGGTTTTAATGGTGGACAGGACCACATGGCTTGAGTCCTGAACAGAAAAAGTGATCACATGCTTCAGTGTTGGTGGAGAAGAAGAGAAGGGAAGAGAGAAAAGAGAAGGGAAGAGAAGAGAGTGAAGAAGGGCTTGCAGGGCTTTTTATAATCTGTTCTGCCCCACCTATCTGTTTCCTGTTCCTGTGTAAGAAATGTATTCTGATTGGTTGCCAGACTCCCATGGGCCCGTGCAAGGGCAACCCTCTAGGCTGAGTTTTGAATCCAGGTTTGATTGAGTTCAGATGCCATGTGGTCAGTTGAGTAAAGGGCAATATTATCCTGCCTTAATCCCATCACTCTAGAGCTGAAGAGGAGAACTCTTTATTATGTAAAGTGGACTAGCTTGGCCTTCTTAATGGCCCATTGACAAAGTGGGGATGGGCAGGAAGCTGCAGGAATTTACTTTGTGTTTAAAATGTGTTTCTCCCTTTTTCACATCCAGGAAAATATAATATTCTGCTTTTTCAATATTTCCTAGGTTATTTCATTTTTCTGGGAGAGGGTTGGGTGATAACTTCCTACAATAACAACACTAGATCACTATTAGCCCAATATTTTCACTATACATTTTGTTTACTTCATAGCAAAGTTTTAAAATGATAGTTGCATTTTTAAAATTTTTGCCTTGTTCTTCTATTTTTTTTAAAAAAATATGAATTGTGAATAGTCCTGGAATTTGAGTAAGCAGATATCCTATTTTACAGACAACTATCTGCCTCCTATCCTTCACTAGATTATTCCATTGGTAAGCAGCTCACACTGTTCACGCATCCCTTGAGGTCAGAAGGAGCGAAGGTTAGGCGAAAAAAGAGAACAAGTGGGAACAGCATAACCTAGTTTCCTCCCTCTGTGATTAATTTTATATCTCCTATAATAGTCAATATCTAAACGATAGCATCATAAATTATCCCAGTTTTCATTTCCAAGATTAGATTAAAACATGTATGGACGGTAGTGGGGTTCCGTAGACAGAACTAAAAGAAGAAAAATGTAACATGGAAAGTTACTATCAAACGTAAATGCCTGCAAAGCTTTTCCGAATGGGCCTCTTGACAGACCTTTGGACATTTTACAATTTAGGCCAGGGGTGTCCAAACTTGGGAACTTTAAGACTTGTGGACTTCAACTCCCAGAATTCCCCAGCCTGGCTGGGGAATTCTGGGAGTTGAAGTCCACAAGTCTTAAAGTTCCCAAGTTTGGACACACCTGATTTAGGCTGATTCCCCAATTTGACTTGGATGAACATAGATTATAGTCCTTGGCTTGACAAGATTGCAATCTTCATTACAGAGAGGGGAAGCTGTACCCAACAGTTGATTCAGTGGTAAAATCTAATGTTTTTTGCCACTGGTTCTGTGGGTGTGGTTGAGTGGGTGGGGGGGTCATGTGACTGGGTGGGTGTGGCCAACTTTTTTTCCACTTTTTAAAGTATTTTTTCCTGCCGGTTCGGGCGAATGGGCAGGAAAACATGCTTTAAAAAGTGGGGGAAAAAAGAGCTTCTGTCGATTGCGCAGCTCAGCTCGATCGTTGTAAACTTCCCCCACTGCTTTTTAAAGCATTTTTTTCCTGCCTAATCGCCCAAACCGGCAGGAAAAAATATGCTTTAAAAAGTGGGGAAAAAAAATCTTCCGACAATCACACAGCTGACAGCTGAGCCGCGCGATCCTTGGAAGCTTTTTTTTTTACTACTGGTTTGCAGAACTAATGACAATCATCCCTACTGGTTCAGCCGAACCGGGCCGAACCGGGAGGATTTCACCCCTGAGTTGATTGCTCATTGCTCATTCAAGGCTGCAAAGCATTTTGATAGTCTTGGGAGTTTAAACTGGAGTTGTTTTCTATTCACTCTTCCAAATTAAGGAATACCTGGCATGTGTTTGATGTCTTTCAAGAAGACTTTTAAAAAATCTTTACCTAAATGGCAACCTCTGACCTGGAAAACATCTATGTCAAGCCTTATGTCATCTTTGTCCATTTTCCCTTTCCCTTCCCTGTTCGACTGGAAGTATTGAATATCTTTGCTCCTTCTGGACCCTCCATTCTATACAGTCCAATCCTGTGCCTTCCTAACTAGTAGCTGCAGAAAGACTTGATTCTTTAAAAAAAATAAGTTTATTTATTTATTTACAAACATATCAATGTGTGAACAGGGTGGCACCTGGGTATCATACATTTCAATACAAGTAAAACTAATAGAATTAGGCATAGTGATTATTTTCAACCAACTTATATATTTCTAGTAGTAATACATATTTGTATTAGGTTGCAGTCTGTCATTATTCAATTATTCCATGTTTTCTCTTATTATTTCTCTTATTTTATTATATAAAAGTGTATACACTAATATTCCCCTTTTCTTTTATTTCTGTCTCTTATTCTAACTTTTAATCATGTCACCCTTTATTAAAAGACATTTTCTTTCTAGTCCTAAACTAGACCTAACTTCTAGTCATGTCACCTACCTAAAAAAAGGAAAGGAGAGAGAGAGGAAAATCAAAGCAAATCAGAACAACAAAAAAGATAAATCATCTATCCATCATCTCTTGCCTGCTTCAATACTTTAATTGCTATACTTTTTTTTATACCTGCCTCCCATATTCCTCTCAAGAATCTTTATCTCATGTGCTGGCTGAGGAATTCTGGGAGTTGAAGTCCAGAAGTCATAACTTTGCAAAGGTTGGAGACCCCTGATCTAGATGTTGTGGACTTTAAAAATGCTTTAGTTCTTTTTGCTTAGGCAATGGAACCTGCATATGTTTGCCAAGGTCACTAAATTTGGATCCAACAGCTGAAACGATTGGATGGGCAATAGAAACTTGGTAGAAAACCAGTTGTGATCTCTAAGATGATGGAGAACCTTGCTGATGGAGACCCTCAGTACAGCACTGGCAGAGAGCCTAATTGATCCTTAAGGAGTCATTGAGTGCCCTGAAGTTTCTAGAAGCACGGGAAGTCTTTGGAACTGGGGGAAGGGGAAGGGCAGGAGAACTTGACAGCAGAGGAAAATATAAGTAGGTGGCCTTACATAGCAACAACTCAGTGGAAGACTGAACCAAAATACTATATTCTAATCTGGGTATGAGTACAAAATCAGGCTGATTGTCTTGCTGGTAATTTGCATAGAAGTAATGCTTTCAGGGCATTTCTTGCCTCAGTTTCTCCATCTAATCTTGGAAGGCAGATGGAATTTAACATCTAGTAGCTGAACTTTCCAACAATATGATGTGAGTTTATTTGTTTGCTTATATTACATACTGTAGTTCTTAACTACCCATCTCCCTTGTTGTTTGAGCCTCTGTCAGAAACCTGATGATTGGGCTAATCCTGATTCTTCCTTCTTGCTTTCCATCTTGTTTAAAAGAAGTGTGAACTTTCCCCCCTGACAGTTCGTTTAACTATGTTTGTTGGTTTATTGTAATATGACTTATTAAAATACTACCTTTCCTGGTCATTGAAAGTTATAAGTTATTCAGAAGCTAGCTGCACATAACTGTTCTGACCTAGCTAGTTCCCAAAAGCACGAAGCAAACTCCTGGTCTCGATAAAAAACCCTTTTATTAATTTACTGTGAATTCTGCTCATTCACATCCAGCAAAGTCTTTCAAGGGAGGATTTACAGTCACAGACCTTATCTGGCTTGGAGAGCTGACAGGCCGATATCTGCAAAACTTGGCAAGGAGTCTTGGAGAGTCACAAACCAATTAAGCGAACTAATTGTCTCCTGCAAACTCCACTTCCCTTTTGCTCCTCTTTTATTTCCTCTGGGAGGGGCCATTCATCGTCCACTTGTGGCCTTACTCCCAAGTTGACCCCTGTTCTTTAGCTGTTCCCTTTGTCCGACAACTCTGCAGATGTGCACATTAGAAACAGGCTCCAGCTGTTCGTCTACCTCACTGATGTCTGATTCTGAAGGCAGCTGGTTTCAATACAATCGCAGAGCAGCAATTTTGAAATAATTATGGAAAAGTGCTTTGAAAAATGTGTGAGAGCATAATCATAGCAACCGTTGGCAATCTTTTAAAGCGCCTAACAAAACAATCCTCCGAAGTTAATCTCTGAGTGATACTTGGAAGGCAGCTGACCATCTGACTAACTAATAAGAGCACAATTGCCATTTCTTGGCGGGGGTGTATCTGTTGAAAGCTGGCCCACCCTTGCTAATCTGTGAGTCTGTACTATATCTTCAAAACATAGTAAATATTACAAAAACCCCTTTCTGCCATCAGAATGTAGGCTCTTTCTAAGAATTTCAGGTCAAAACACTTTGACACAACCAGTTTGAAGCCTGGAGCATAATTGACATCCTGGTAAACTCTCGCCTGCCATTTATGATGATTAGTAAGTTCTTTCATTTCAGCGTATTACGTCTGCAATGATGTAGATCTCCTATTTAGAGATAATATGTGTTTATCAAGAAAGGAGCTGCCAGGGTCTGGAAAGGTTTATATGAGTAAAATAAACACAAAGTGCTAGCAAACGAAATGTTACTGAAATGCTCTTATTTGCTTTCTGTATCGAATTTTTAATTTCATTTCCCCATTTCGTAAGGGAAAAACCAATATCAGCAGGATAGTGAAGAGGAATAGGAAATCCCAGAACATTCTGCACTATTCCTGATATCTAATCTTTGCATCTTCCTCTTCTTCCCCCTCCTCTCACAGAGTGAAATGTTGGTACCAATCAAATATGACACAATAGTATAAATTAGTCTGCTTTTTAAAATCCTTTCACCTGGTAGTTGTTATAAAGGTGGGCTGAGCCACCAGGTAATTTCTAGTTTGCTACCATGATCCAGGACATCAGAGGTGGAGCATTTTGATTAACAAAGCAATAACTACTCTTCTTAAATAGCTAACTAAATTTATTCTTGTTACTGATCGGCATTAGGCTTCCCAAACAGGCTGAATTTCATTTAACTTTCACATTCTGTAAAATAAATTAGAGCCAGAATTAAAAGAAATAGAAAGGGACAACCTGTCTAATATCATGCAGTCATGCAATCAGTAAGACCTGACAATCTCTGTCCAAGTGTTCTGATCCGGCTCCCAAACACAATAAAATTGTTGTAGTTAAATAAATTATTCCTTTATTAGGAACGCCAGCAGCCCCGGCAAAAAGTCTCTCTCTCTCACACACACAGCAGGCTAACAAATCTGTCCGGCAGGGAGATGAATAGTTGTCTGCCACACCTATTCATCTCCCCCTACCTTTTATTCCCGGAGCTAGGGTGGGGCTTTGCTAGCAGCGGTGGCTCTTCCATCCCAAGGATTGGCCCATAGATTTCCACTGCTCTCCTCTCCTCTGCCTTCTGCACATCTGCATGACAGGCGCTGTTCCTCATCTTCCCGATCAGCCACCTCCAGACCTGGGAGCTGTTGGGTCTCCATCTGTGGGCTGATGGATGGCCCAGGCTCTGCTTCTGTCTCTCTCTCTCTCTCTCTCTCTCTCTCTCCCCCCCCCCCTCTCTCTGACAGCTCCATTTCCTCTTCACCCTTGGAGCTCTCAGGTTGCCTTGGTGCTAGCCCTGATTCCTACACCTCCTCTTCATCTGGTTCGGCCAATAGGCTATAACACCAAGTGTGTATACTGGATTATCTCCAGTTATACATTCTGAAAGAAGCTGAAACCTAAAAAATAATGCACCAAAATAACAAATAACTTAGGATGACTGTACGAGACTTTATTGTGAGAATTTCCTTCACTTGTAAAATTGCACTGTTGCAAATGTACCCTTTATCTTTCTTCACTGGAAACTTGGAACGAGAGTTTGCCAGGGAGATTTGAAATTGTCTCCCTTATTAATTCATAAGAGCGTCCTTCCTATTGTGACAGAAGTTACTTCTTATAACAGAAACTACCTTAATTTACAGAAGCATATAAATACAGATTCAAGAGGTTCCTTGCTTAGCAACTGCCTTATACTGTGACTATTCTCAGTCATGATAGTATCATTTTACAGGTGGGGGATATTGAGTTGGAGAAGGAAGCGATTAAGAATGAACCATAGTGTCAGATCCCTAAAGTGATACTGCCATACAAGTGGGGGATTGAAGGGAAACACAATGTATTTCTTTCCTCTTACCTTTGACAACTGCTATTTTATAACCTTTATCTTGGCACCTGAGTGCCTTGAGATTTACTCACCTTTCGGCGAGATATATATTAGGGGGGAGGGCCATGTGGGCTGTTTTACTCTAAAAGCCGGCGGAAGATGTCCCTGGGAATGCTGGCTTTTCTAAGTTCTCAGAAAGGCCATTACAACAACATCTCCACACCTGTGGATTGGCTGAATCCACATCAAACTGGAGGGAGGAGATTTTAATGCCTTATTTCTAACTGTATTGCCTGAGGGGATTCAGAGTCTGCTTTACTTTGTTCCGCTATCACTTCTACTCAATAAAAGGTTCCTTTTGAAATACTTCATTTCAAGAGTTTTACTTTCTTGAGCAGGAAGGAGAGGCAGGACCTTACACATACAGTCAAATTCACGCTTGCATAGAATTTGTTTTTTGTACATATTTTTAAACAATGGTGTTAAATATTGTGGTTCTCAAACAATATGGCTGGTAAGTGGCACTTTTCCAGAGTCGCGAACACACCGCTGTGCTTCTTGATAAAATATCACAATGAATGTATGGGCCATAAATAATGAACCCAATAACTTGTGAACATTTGTATTGAGCTCTGAGTGAACACAGCTTGATTTTAGATTGCAAGTAGGAACAGATCAAGACAACACGTAATCATATTCCTTGTGCAAGAATTTATTTTTCCTTTAGGGCAAACTAATTTGGCAGAGCAGGTGACAGAAGTAAAATATCAATTAAGTGGAAAAGAGACTGACAAAGTGTTAATTGTCTCACAAAAGTTTGAAACTGCATAATGTACGGCAAAGTGTGATTTGAAAAGTTTAAATAAGGAGAGTTAGTGATAATCATCAGATCTTACTTATTAAGACTTTAAAGAGTCTTCTACCCAAAACAGAAAAAGTTGCTACAACCAATCCATATACCACATGGGAAAATAGATTTGTAATAATAACTACCTTCAATTTTAACCTATATAAACCTATTTTCAAAATGGTTACTGAACTGATTCTCTGGCTGGAATATCCCCAAATCTTAAGAAAAATAAGACAGTGATATACATAATTGTGTTGGATTTGCAAGTTACCCTAAAGTTAATGTGATTTATTTGATTTGGTTTGACCTGTTGTGAAAACCAAGTCATTCTTTTTTGGAAACCATGTTTTCTGGCTTAGCATGTATATCAATCTGGCCAGTTGTGGGCTGCTTCTTTTTATCTTTCTTGCGTACACACAATCATAAATCATATTTTTAGGTAACTGCAACTTCTGGTTTAATTAATCCTGTTGGCTGCAACTTAGGGAAAATCATAACAAAAGTGAAATATTTTGATACGACACACTAATATATATTCAGTATTAAACAACCGCAACAACAACATGTAACGTGAATATTTTCTACTCCTTCGCAAATTTTGATCTCAATTTTGCTCATCCGGCAAATCCAGTGTGTGATCTTTAACTCCAGTCCTCCTTGGAATAGTGAAGGTTTTTATACATCCTATCAGGAGAGAACAAAATTGGAGAAGGCTGATATTAGAAATGTAGGATCTTTAATGATGAGAAGGAAGACTTCATATTTTGTATTGGCATGATTTCGAAATCGTAAAGGTGGCTACCAGTATGAAAAGGTTGTCTTTGACAAGAAAGAATAGAGATTGAAAGAACAGCGGTTTTGGTGTAGGAGCTGGCCTAGAAAACAGGAGTCTAGTTTTGCCTGACGCATGAAAGCCAACTAGATGACTTTAAGCCAGTCAGCCCAGCTCACCTCGCAAGGTATTGTGGAGAAAATAGGAGGACGAAGGAGTATTATATATGTTCATTGCCTTGAGTTATTTATAAAAATAGTAAAGGTGTGACAAGGTAAAGGTTCCCCTTGCACATATGTGCTAGTGGTTCCAGACTCTAGGGGACGGTGCTCATCTACGTTTCATGTGGTCATGTGGCCGGCATGACTAAACGCCGAAGGCACAGAGAACGCTGTTACCTTCCCACCAAATTGGTCCCTATTTTTCTACTTGTATTTTTTATGTGCTTTCGAACTGCTAGGTTGGCAGAAGCTGGGACAAGTAACGGGAGCTCACTCCGTTATGCGGCACTAGGGATTCGAACTGCTGAACTGCCGACCTTTCTGATCGACAAGCTCAGCATCTTAGCCACTGATAGAACAATCTAATTGATAGATAAACAAACAAACAAATAAACAAACAACGGTAACCTAGAAAATGAAACTAGCAAGAAAAGGAGGTTGAAACCAGCCACATGTAAGAAAAGGGAGTGCCATTTCTGTTTTATGCCCATATTGATCCTTAGCCAAAGATGGGAACATTAACCAAAAAACAAATAAGAGCCACTGGAGCTTAGTGAAGATCCTGGGAATGGTCCAGTCAGATCATAGCTGATCACAAATGCACTTCCTCTTTTCATTCTGTAATCATTAATGGAGCGTGAACCCTGAAGAATTATTCCTTCATTCACAGTTGGGACAATGTGATTGTGCAGTGCCCCTTAGTGGCTTTTTGAGAACATGATCCCAATTTTGTTTACTGACAAAGCCAAATATAAAGATATGTTTTGCCTGGGACGAGAAGGTCATGCTATGTTTGAAATGTCATATACTCTCTTGGTGAGGAGGGGATTTTCCAGACCCTTGAACCATTTGTTTTATGTTTCTTCCAAAAGATCCATTGATTTTGGCTGAAAATTCCTAGGTCTAGGGGTGACATCATAGGAATCTAAGGACTAGGGGTGACAGTGACATCATAGCAGCCTTCCAATATTTGAGGGGCTTGAAGACAGGATTGACCGATTTTCTAAAGCACATGAGTCCATGTCAAGAAGTAACAGATGGAAGGTTATCAAAGAGAAATACAACTAATTAATTAAGGAGAAATTTCCTGTTTGTGCTTCGAAAATGTTCGAAATTTTGCATACAGCTGTCCATTAGCTAAGATTTTGAAAGATTTGCAGCAAATGTTTGTTGCTGATTATCACCACCTGGCAAAGTATGTCTGAAACAGTTTTGCTCAATGGGCAGGAATGAATACTTTCCAAAAGTCCATTTCTGTGTGGTTTCTTCTTTGCTCTTCTTTCTGAACCACTATTTAGGGATTCTGAAAAACAGATATGAAAGAAGTACAGAAGGAGAGGCTGATGGTCAACACACACAAATGCAAACTTTAGCAAAAGGCTGCACAGAATGACTCATTTCTCAATTCATTTACTCATCCCTTAACTTTCTAATTTCTAAAAACAGACACAAAGCCTGGTATTATCAATGGTGGCCTAAAAATCATTCTGTCAAACATCGTAGTTCAATACAGAGTAACAGAATAATAGAGTTGAAAGGGATCTTGAAGATCTAGTTCAACTCCCTGCTCAAGCCGGAGATTACAGTATTTTTCAGAGTATAAGATGCACTCCCCCCCCAAAAGAGGGTGGGGCTACATTCGATCTTACACTGAATGTAGCCCCACCCACCCTTTGGCTTCTGCCTCCCAACAATTTGCCTCCTTGCAGCAAACAACAAACAGTCTGTTTCAGTTTCAGCTTCAGCACAGCCTGATTAGCACAAGCAGCTGATTGGTGCAGGGATTGCCATTGCCTATTGCCGCCTCCGCATGCTCCATTTTCGGCTGCACGCGCCCCATTTTCTGCGCATTCCAATCCCTGCTACCCAGAACGAGCAGAAAATAGGGTGTGCAGAGGCCGAAAACAGGGATGCGGAGACTGAAAACTGAAAACAGCACAGTCTGATTAGCACAAGCAGCTGATTGTCGGTTGGATCGGCCTCCTGACCATCAGCTGTTTCAGGGTGCAGGGTTTGCCACGTGCTCTGTTTTCGGCCTCTACGCGCCCCATTTGGATATTCCAGCTCAGTTTCCCAAATATGTTGTGGTACTACTCAACTTTAGATACCGTGTTTTCCTGAAAATAAGACCCTGTTTTATATAGTTTTGCCACCAAAAAAGGCACCAGGTGTTATTTTATTTTATTTTGGTGGGGGGAATGTTGTTTATTGATTCAACTCACTTGCATATATCATCCATGGCCTCCTTTTCGTTATCAGAGGCCTTCAGGAACTTCTTTGGCTTCAGATAGTTGCAGCCAGGCCTCGCACACCTTGGCCTATTTCTTCTGCAGCCAACAAGGCTTTCCTGAAGGCTTCTGTAGCCAATAACAGAGCCCCAGATGGATCCGCGTGGCTGCAACTATCCGAAGGTAAGTAATAGGGCAGTTCCCCTGCCATCCTCATCCTAGTTTAATTCTTACCTGTGCATCCTGGAGTGGGCGGGGTGTTAATTAGGGCTTATTTTGGGGGGGGGTTTATATTGGGCGCACATGTAAAATCAAGCTAGGACTTACTTTTTGAGTAGGTCATATTTGGGGGGGGGAAATACAGTAGTTTCACAGTTGTCTAATTCAAGGCCAGAAAAGTGGGTGATGTCATATCTGGTTCCCATCATGTGTCCTTAAAATATTGGTGAGTTACGTGTATATTAACTGTGCTCTTAAACTGATCTTTTCAATCTCTGCTTTGAGACTCAGCAAAGCCAATGTTAAACACACCTGTATTGTTCTGCTCCTCTTTTCAATGATTGGTAGTTTTGTCCCTACCTGGCCAGCAGCAGAAAGGAACTGGTTTTACTTCTTCCCTCCCTTCATCTTCTCTTGTACGTGTGCTTGAGAGCATATGGAAAGATCTTGTGCAGGCAAGCATGCAACCAATCATTCTAAATGGCTCCATACCCAGCAATAGAAATTGGGGCAATTTTCAAAATGGTACCCTGTGAAATATACAATTTATTTTAGCACTTTGGTAGAAAATGAGCTATTGGGAGAAATGGGCATTTCTGAATTTGATTTGCTAGAATGTGTAAGCAAAACTTCAGTTTTCGTAAAAATACTGGAAGGTTGTTGCCCTTTCAGCTATTTAGGAGCACTTAAGGAAGTCTGGCACAGCAGCTGTAGTTTGTCTTTATTGTTAAGGTATTCTAAGATGAAAGTTAAATGTCTCCTGTTTTGTTATGGAATTCCTTGATGCACAAATTTTGATCTATTTCTGGAAGGCCCCAAAACCTACTTCTCATTGAAAGGTAAATGCCACAGTTCCAGGGATTTTATTGCTAGTTGAAAGCAGAATTCCTCTGATCCAAAAGATTTACAGCTTGAGTCTTCAGAAATATACATTCAACAACTCAAAGTCTTCAGTGGGCCTCGAGATTCTCTAGAAGTTATCAGCAAATTGTAAAATGATGGAAAGAAAACCATCATATTAACTATTTAAGTTACCTAATTTAATTACAACGCATGATTTTGTCCATTCGTATTTGGTTTTTTAAATTAATTTATTTACAAAATTTAATTAACCAATTTATAACATTTTATTAATTTATTTACAAGTAAAAACTGGGGGGGGGGGGAAAGAAATATTCCAACTTCCAATTTTCATTACTGTAAGTATAAACAATTTTAGTCACCTATCACGTTCTCTTAAAGTTCAGTTTTTACTTGTAAATAAATTTATGATGTTTTCTTCCAATATTCCATTTCTTATCTATAAGAAATCTATTCAGTTTTATTTTTTGTCATTTCAGTCTCAGTGTTAGAAAATGTCCATTAAGGTTTACCAGAAATAGCAACAAATCTACATTAACACAGAGAGAGGAAGTGGAAGTTAGTTGCGGGATTTTCCAGCTCTAAAAATAAAAATATCCTAACTAGCCCTTGATTCATACGCGAGATAGATCTGAATTCTTCCCTGTTCTCTTTCAGAAAGCAAAATGTTTCGGGGATGCCTTCTTTGGAAGGAGGAGAGCTAGTGGAAATCCCTGCTTTACATATAGGAAGGATCAACTGAAAAATGATAAGTGAGCACCTGTCTACCCTAGACGAGTTCAAATCACCAGGACCGGATGGATTACACCCCAGGGTTCTGAAGGAACTAGCAGATGAGATCTCAGAACCACTGAATTATATCTTTCAGAGATCCTGAAACACCGGGGAACTACCAAAGGACTGGAAAAGAGCTGATGTGGTTCCCATCTTCAAAAAAGGGAAAAAAATAGATCCAGGAAACTACAGACCTATCAGCCTGACCTCAATACCAGGAAAGATTCTGGAAAAAATAATCAAGCAACAAATTTGCGAACACCTAGAAGCAAACAAAGTAATAGCCAAAAGTCAACATGGATTTGTCAAAAACAGATCATGCCAGACTAATCTTATTGCATTCTTTGATAATGTGACAAAATTAGTGGACCAGAGGAATGCCGTTGATATAGTTTACTTGGACTTCAGTAAGGCTTTTGATAAGGTAGACCATAACCTACTACTAGATAAAGTAGAAGAATGTGGGTTAGACAGCATCACCACCAGATGGATTTGTAACTGGCTGACCAACCGCACTCAACGTGTAGTCCACAATGGAACTGCATCTACATGGAGGGAAGTATGCAGTGGAGTACCCCAAGGCTCTGTTTTAGGCCCAGTACTCTTCAACATCTTCATCAATGATTTGGATGAGGGAATAAATGGGGAACTCATCAAATTTGCAGATGACACCAAGCTGGCAGGAATAGCCAACACTCCAGAAGATAGGCTTAAGATACAGAAGGATCTTGACAAACTTGAACATTGGGCACTATCTAATAAAATGAAATTCAATGGTGAAAAGAGTAAGGTTCTACATTTAGGCAACAAAAACGGAATGCACAGGTACAGTATAGGTGGTACCATGCTCAATAGTAGTAACTATGAGAGGAATCTTGGAGTTCTAGTGGACAACCATTTAAATATGAGCCAGCAGTATGCAGCAGCTGCCAAAAAAGCCAACACAGTTCTAGGCTGCATCAACAGAGGGATAGAATCAAGATCACGTGAAGTGTTAATACCACTTTATAATGCCTTGGTAAGGCCACACTTGGAATACTGCATTCAGTTCTGGTCGCCATGATGTAAAAAAGATGTGGAGACTCTAGAAAGAGTGCAGAGAAGAGCAACAAAGATGATTAGGGGACTGGAGACTAAAACATATGAAGAACGGTTGCAGGAACTGGGTATGTCTAGCTTAAGAGAAAGAAGGACTAGGGGAGACATTCCAATATCTCAGGGGTTGCCACAAAGAAGAGGGAGTCAAACTATTCTCCAAGGCACCTGAGGGTAGAACAAGAAGCAATGGGTGGAAACTAATCAAGGAGAGAAGCAACTTAGAATTGAGGAGAAACTTCCTGACAGTTAGAACAATTAATCAGTGGAACAGCTTGCCTCCAGAAGTTGTGAATGCCCCAACACTGGAAGTCTTTAAGAAGATGTTGGATAGCCATCTGTCTGAAATGGTATAGGGTTTCCTGCCTAGGCAGGGGGTTGGACTAGAAGACCTCCAAGGTCCCTTCCAACTCTGCTATTGTATTGTATTACTGTATTATATTGTAAGATGCAATGTTTTGTTATTTCGTGACTTGCAAGAAATATAAAACTATATAATTTTATATAATAATAAATTATGACTGCAATGATGAATTAGGATATTAACTACATATACTGTAAGGTCCTGTTCCTTAGATGTTTTCTCTTACGTTTTAGTATTTCTTTTAACAGTTATAGTAAGAAAAATAATTTTTAATGTCACAAAGGAGGCGCTTTGTCTAGATAATTTTTTTCTGCGACACAGTCAAATTAATTGAGTGAGAACTCTTCCATTTCTCTGCTGCAAATATGAGTTATAGCTAAGATTTATAACTTCCATAAAACATTGCCTGGGGCAATGAAGATAAGTGATGATGCCAAGCATCAATGTTTGAAAATATGATCTTATGCCAGCCATCTATGAGACAACATAAATATTACAAGGCAATGTTTATGTAAATGTTTAGAATTGGGAGTACCAAAAATAAAATAAAAAATATCTGCAATTGTTACACATCAAATTCGGTTAAAATCCAATACCTGCAGAGGCAAGATTATATCATATATTCAAAAGCAACAAAGAAAAGGGAAGAAAAAAAGCTTCATTTGTGGCACTTTTCTGTCTGTACTGTAGGTGACACTATATAATTAGAGATATGATATGTCTTATTTTGAAAGATAGTTATACCATTTATTGGAATTCATGATGTCAACTCTTGGTCTCCTGGTTTATACCCTGATGCCTTAACCAGTATACCAAACCAGCTCTCAACTATATTGTAGTTTATACAATATACTAAATGTATATTTAGATCCTATTTCTCTCAGAAGGGAAAATTGTAAAGGAGCCAGTTCAATTTTTGAAAGTTATAAGCAACAAAAATGAACTTCTTGTGAGGGCACAACCAGTTCTTAATAATATCATCATCTGTCAATTGTGAAACACAGCTTTACTTGGAACAAATTATATCCTGTGACGATACCTTTGCACCATCAAACAACAACATCTGCCTATCACAGATCCTTGGGAAGGACTCTATCTATCTATCTATCTATCTATCTATCTATCTATCTATCTATCTATCTATCTATCTATCATCTATCATCTATCATCTATCTATCTATCTATCTATCTATCTATCTATCTATCTATCTATCTATCTATCTATCTATCTATCTATCATCTATCATCTATCTATCTATCTATCTATCATCTATCTATCTATCATCTATCTATCTATCTATCTATCTATCTATCTATCTATCTATCTATCTATCTATCTATCTATCTATCTATCTATCTATCTATCTATCTATCTATCTAAATGGCTGTGTGTGTGTGTGTGTGTGTGTGTGTGTGTGTGTTCCAGCATAACTCTGGAATGCCTCAAACAATTTCAACCAAACTTGGTACACAGATGATTTACTCCCAAGACCTCCCAAACACCACTCAGGGTGTGTGTTCTGTTAAGGCAGTGGTTCTCAACCTGTGGGTTGGGACCCCTTTGGGGGTCGAACGATCCTTTCACAGGGGTCACCTAAGACCATCGAAAAACACATATTTTTGAAAAAATACGGAAAACATAAAACAATGCTATGTTTGGGGGTCACCACAACATGAAGAACTGTATTAAAGGGTCGTGGCATTAGGAAGGTTGAGGTATACAGCCTGTTGTGCCTTAAAATGGCTTCTGCTGTACAGTGCAGTGGAGTTGCCATGGCAATGGCTTCACAGTACTCCATAAGGGGGCCCCCACTGGTAAGGAGGAAAATCTCAGCATTAGAAATTATGTTTGATCCTGACATTTTTAACAAGGCTTTGATTATTTTTGAGGACAAATATATGGCTTATGGGGCATAAGGAAAACATTTGTAACTAATTTAATTGTCACTGAAATCAGGGCTTTTCCTGTCTAATATAGGATTTGTATAAATAAATACCCAGGCAATGCCGGGTTATCAGCTGGTAGGTGGATGAAAATGCCAAATCCAGTCTAAACATCTGGCTGACTGTATGAGAAAACATATTATACAAAGACAGAATTGAAAAGAGAGCAACAGACAGTAAAGGTGGCCTCTGCTAAGATGAAGAAAGAGTGGACCACCTAGCTAGTTGCACATAGACTGACTACAAACCAAGACATGACAAAGTAGCAGTAATGGTGCATTGGAATATCTGCAAGAAATGGCATTTACCTACAAGCAAGAACTGGGACCAAAAAAATGACAAATTAATAGAAACTTCTCTGGGACTTTTGAATTCAAACAAAAAAGTACCTGACACATAACACCCCTGCCCCCCCCCCCCGTGCATGCACCTGCGACCACCCACAGTCCCCATGCATGTGCACATGCCCCCACATGTGTGTGTGTCTCCCACATGCGCCCCTCCTCCCATGCATGCATAGCAGAGACCTGTAAACCGGCTGCCCGGCAGGAGGTGCACGCGCTGGCGTGCTGGAGCTGAGCTGGGGCGACGGCTCGCGTGCCCGCAGAGAGGGCTCTCCATGCCACCTGCGGCATGAGTGTCATAGGTTCACCATCACAGTTCTAGGTAATTCTGGACAGCTCAAAATGTTATCGCTCCTTAATGGCATGATATATGACATCTTAGCTTTATGCCTTAAGCTAGTCGTACTTGCATTTATTATTTGCTGTAGTCAATTTTCTGCTGAAGCAACAATGGAAAGGGTGGATCCGAGCTGTGCTGGCAGAAGGAGTGAGGAAAATGTGGTGGCCAGACTATTTTATTGGATGCCATAGTCCAGCGATGGTGAACCTTTTTTGGCTCGCGTGCCATAAGTGGGGGGAGCGCAGGGGGGGTCATGTGCATGTGTGCCGCACCCATAATGCAATGCACAACCCCCAGTGCACATGCGTGCACTACTGGCGCGACCCTCCCATTTTTGCATGCTGTTTTCGCCCTCCCCAGGCTCCAGAGTTTTTATAGGAGCATGGGGAGGGCGAAAACAGCCTCCCCCGCCACCACGGAAGCCCTCCGGACACTTAAGGGACCTTCAGGAGGCTTCCCTAAAGCCTCCGAAGCAGTCAAAACGACCCTCCGATCAAACCGGAAGTCACTTCCGGTTTGCTCGGAGAGTTGTTTTAAGCACTCCAAAGGCTTCAGGGACCATCAAGAGGCTTCCCTGAAGCCTCCAGGGCAGTCAAAACGACCCTACGAGCAAACAGGAAGTCCGTCCCCGAACTTCCGGTTTGCCCGTAGGGTTGGTTTTTTGCGCTCCGGAGGCTTCAGGGAAACTCATGAAGCCTCCGGAGGGCCTCGGGGGGCGGGGAGGCTCTTTTCACCCTCCCCAGGCTCCTATAAAGCCTCTGGAGCCTGGAGAGGGGGAAAATGGCTTTAAAAAAGGGTGAACTCAGCTGGCCAGCTGACAGGGCAGCGCCTCGTGTGCCCTGACAAATGGCTCCGCGTGCCACCTGTGGCACGCATGCCATAGGTTCGCCATCACTGCCATAGTCAAATCAATCAGAATAGAACTGGAGGGGACCTTGGAGGTGTTCTAGTCTAACCCCTGCTTTAGCAGAAGACACTGTACAATTTGAGACAAATAGCTTGTCCGGTGTCGTCTTAAAAGACTCAAGTGACGAAGCACCCACAACTTCTGAAGGCAAGCTGTTCCACTGGCTGATTGTCCTCACTGTTAGGAAGTTTCTCCTATATTCCAGGTTGCTTCTCTCTTTTTAGTCTCCATCCATTGTTTCCTGTCTTGCCTTCTGCTACCTTGGAGAATAAGTTAACCTCCTCTTTGTGGCAGCCGCTCAAAATAGTCATTGCAGACCATTACCAAGTTAATT
This sequence comes from Natrix helvetica, assembly GCF_964273705.1. Classification (NCBI taxonomy): domain Eukaryota; kingdom Metazoa; phylum Chordata; class Lepidosauria; order Squamata; family Natricidae; genus Natrix; species Natrix helvetica. Next base: position 15,001,607 of record NC_138558.1, read on the forward strand.
GGAAGAAAGGAAAGAAAACAAATAAAACAAAACAAAACTGCTGATTGATTGAGAATCCAGCAGCCCAGCAGGAACTGGCTGAGTAGGGCAACAACCAGCTGCTGGAATGCGTATGTGTGCTAAATGTCACTAGACTGGAATGAAACATAGCCGCGTAACTCATTAGAAAGACTTAAAAGTATTTAGGATCGAAAAAAGCACATCTTCTGCTCCAAAATATGGGTACGGGTAAATTTGCAGTAGCCTGGAAGTGGATGGAGGTTGAGATCATTCATTCATGCACAGTAAGTAAGTAAGTAAGTAAGTAAGTAAGTAAGTAAGTAAGTAAGTAAGTAAGTAAACAAAAACAATTGGTGTCCTATGCTGGCAAAGGGAGAAGAAGAAATTATGGGCATGGCTGCTGTCTGGCTAGCTAGAATATTTATTCCAACAAGAACGAAGCCCAATGAAGTGGTTGATTGCTCACTGCCTGTGTGAGGAGAATAAGTGCATTTGTATACAATGATTGAAACTTGAATTCCCGCCCCCCCCCCTCTATATTCCACCCGACTTCATGATGGCGCTTGAATATGAGAAGTGTGGAGTGTTTTCATTATGGCAAACTCAGGCTTGAGAACTACTGGCTGACATCTAAATGCTCCCTCGTACCTACTCCTGAACAAACCAAAATAATCGGTCTTGTAATACAGGCTGGTCAGAGAGACAATCAACATTCCAAGCATGTTTAGTACAATGCATAAAAGAAGTCACTAATGGTTACATATCGTCATTCATATAGCAGAAGAGTCCTTCCCTTAGAATATGTTGGATTCCCCCCAGGGGTGAGTTCCTGCCAGTTCTAACCTCTTCTATAGAAGAGGTTCCACAAATCTACCATGCCGTTTAGAACCGGTTCCAGCTCCCTCCCCCCCGCCCGTCCGCTCCACGCTTGCCCCGCCCACCACCCACCGCTCACTGATTGGCTGGCTCACCAATCACCCTGCCTGCCTCTAAGAGTCCTATCTAAACCTTAAAGTCTTAAAGCTGTCAAGTTTGAACACCCCTGGGTTTTTTTTCTAAAGGGTTAAGGGTTCAAGGGTCTTGTAACTTGACAGCTTTAAGACTTGCGTGCTTCAAATGCCAGAGTTTCTGAGCCAACATTTTGGTTGCTAAGCAAGAGCGTTGTTAAGTGTGTTTCACCACATTTTACAAGTTGGCCACCCCCACCCAGTCACATGACTGCCAAGGCACTCTCACTTGGTGACATGGCTGGCAAGCCACTCCCACCCGGTCACATGGCCAGCAAGCCACTCCCACAAAACAGGCCACACCTACAGAAGAGGTTCCAAAAATTTTTAAAACTCACCACTGATTCCCCCTCCCCCCTCCCAAGGTCAGAGTTTTTAATCCCATTTTTGTGTGAAGGAAACATAATATTTATATTTTGGTTCATCTGTGGGAAGAAATCAAGAGTTGTATCGGCTCACACTATTTCTTGTTATGCAGAACTCTTTTCACTGTGGACTCACTGATAGCCATGTGAGTGGAGACTTTGATGTAATAAATTGGCAGAAAATGCAGTGGAAGGAGTAATTGATACCTTCCTCTTACAGAAAGATAGATTGACAATTTTCTGGCAAGCTATATTTAAGACTTTTCTTAAAAAATGAATAATTTTTGACCGGCCCGAAGACTGAATGTTAGTAGTATAATCCCTTAAAATTAATATTGCCTGTTGGAGCTTTGTTCCTGGATAGATTTCTTATTCAGCAGCAGGGGGAGGGGGAGGAAGAGGAAGAGGGGGAGGAGAAGGAGGAGGAGAACTTTAATGATGATAACATGATTTCTTGGCAGAGTGACTGCTGCTTCCTGCCTCGCCATTCTCAGCCCTTATTTCAGGTGATTTAATGATCATATTGACATGGTTTTCTTGGGAACTAGATAGCTATATAGCTTGTTACTGTTTTACAGATTATAGCTTTTTTAATGTATTCCCTGTGAAGGGACAAATGACTGAGGTGAGTGATCACTGAAACCGAACTGCTTTAATAACCCAACTATTAGAACAGAACAGAGCCTGCCAGTTTGACAACTACTTATACAGGTGGCTGTCAAACCGGCAACCAATTAGAACACGACCTTTTCCCGCCAGAACCCTCCTTTAATTTCAACCAATGGCAATCATCCTCAACCCTGATTGACACTGAAGATACAACTGCTTTGATCTTCATCAAAGTACAGACTGATCTGAGGAGGTTCTTCCACCTGCTGAGACCATCCAGAAGCTCCTCTCGGTCAAAATATGGCTCCTTTTTCACTTCTTGTTGCTTGGTTTTTATGGCTTTAACTGGAGTTCATTATCTTTCTGCTGTCATTTCCTCAGAATACAAAAGAGCATGAGATAGAAGAAGGGGGAAGAAGAAAGCAAAGTTGATGCTGATCATGGATTAATTAAAATGTTTAAATATATGGAATAATAGTTATTTTGATCTGATTTGGGGGCTGCACTGATCAGTTCTTAAATCTCTTTTCTTTTTCCTGTCTTTCCTTCCCTGTGTTCAATTATTCTCTTACATGAGATGTCCAAGCTTATATTGCCAGTTTTAGTTTCTTGCTATGTAAAAAGCTTTTCAGTAAGCCTATTAATGTTATGTCTTTCTTTTTTATTTCTTTCAAGCTGATTTAGCTTTAGATTGAATGAAAATATTAATTTTAATTCTATGTATAATAGCTGCAATGTTTATCTATTAATAATCAGGACAAGCGTCCCATTTGGTACCCAGTGAGCTAGGAGATGCAGAGATGATCTAATAAATAGAAAATATGATTTTATACTCTGCATGGAAGTGAATGCACATTATAGAGTCCAGAAGGCGTGAGATTTGAGTCACCAGGAAGAAAAGACAAGATGGAGGAAATTTATAAGACACAGAAAGGGACCAAAAAGTCCAACAGCATATTGGCCCAATAAATGCCATTGTACATAGTAGTTAATGTTAGTATATGTAGTAAGAAAAGGTTAGTGTCTCAGTAGCAGAGAAGAGTTTTTTGATGCTGGCATAGAAACCTTCCATTTCAAGCTCTGTTGCATCAGTCATTGGGGCATAGACTTGGACAACTGATTTTGAGAGACTTGGCACAGCTTTGGATGGTCATAATGTGATCATTAACCGTTGAGTAGCTTTCTACTGCTTGGATGAGTTTCTGGCTTGTGATAAATGCCACTCCATTTGTTTTCCTGGCATCCCAAGCAATAAATAGTGAATTCCTCAGACTGGAAATAGCTGTCATCTATCCAGTGTAGCTTATTATTGTCAAGAAAAGTTGATTTTCAACCTGGTCATTCCCTGTCTGATAATATCCAATTTACCATGGCTTATTCCTTGGACATTTCACCAATGATTGCATCAGCAGCTGGAATTCCTGCCAGATTTTCCCCAAGAACTTTATTAATGCTTTGACTACTCACTGCAGATCCTTGCTCTTCCTCTGTAGGCTGTTAGATACCTTCTGGCTTGGAGACTCTACCATTGAACATCATTTTCAGATTCATTTGAGAACCTTTCCATAAAATTTTCTTGGTCCTGTGAAGTACTAAAGCACAGTGATGACACAACTTTAACAACAACTTTCTATAGCTCTTGGGGAACTTTGGTAGGAATCATCTTGTTCCTGATTCAATAAAGTGGTCTTCACTTAATGATTATTTATTCCAAGACCATTCAATCACTTGCAATGATGCTGAACAAGTTTTAGTGTCAGGCCTACAGCCATATTCCTTTTGGATCTTTGGCCTGCCACACTTTCTATTATTCTACTATGCCTTTTCTATTGTGGGAAAATGGGAGGGGAGATTGTACAGAGTTAAATGCTATGTAGCCAAAATAAAATTCCTTTCTAGAAAACCAAGGTCATCCTTTGTCTCTGCACCTCTGCACTTGACTGGAACTGGATAGGTGGAACTGCCAGCATGGCTGTGTAAGATTGGACTATGTGATGGACTTGTGTGTGTGTGGGAGCAAGATCTTGAACTTTCAACTGGGTGGGGAAAACCGGGAAGCTTTCAGATTCAGGTTTTCCCAGATGTGCCAACATGGTTCTCTTAATAAATTGGGACTTTGAGCAATACTTTGCCTTGGGCTCTGATTTAAGTTTAGATACTATTTGGAACCCTGACAGGTAGTTACAACTGGTCCTTGGTGCTTGGCTTGTGATTACAATTTTGCAGTGATCTATGGTCATGTGATTTCAAATTCCAATGTTCCCTGCTAGCTTTCCTCAAACAAAGCCAGTGGGGAAGTCTGCAGGAAGTTGTAGTCATGTGACCACTTTGCTTAATGATGGCAATTGGGATGGCTTGATCTGCTGTTGCTATGTGGCGTGGTCGTGCTTTATGACTGTCTCACTTATGATGGCAATTCTCATCCCAATTATAATTACTGGACCACACCTCAGAGGGGTCAGTCCCACAGGGAAAAAAACAATTTTAGCCAGAAGTTAATGCTTTACTAGTTAGTCCTCAACTTACAACCAATTGCTTAGTGATCATTCAAAGTTACAACAGCACTGAAAAAAGGGACTTATGAACGTTTTCACACTTACGACTGTTGGAGTATCCCCATGGTCATGTGGTCAAAATTCGGATACTTGGCAACTGGTTCATATTATTGATGGTTGCAGTTTCCCAGAGTCATGTGATCATCTTTTGTGACCTTCTGACACGCAAAGCCAATGGGGAAGCCTGATTGACTTGACAACCATGTTACTAACTTAACAACTGTAACGTAACAATTGTGGCAAGAAGGTTGTAAAATGGAACAGAACGCACTTAACAGATGGCTTGCTTAGCAACAGAAATTTTGGTCATAAGTCGAAGACTGCCTGTAGTACCAGGCTTTGGCACCCACACAAACCTTATCTTGCGTCTATCTGTAAGGCAGCATTCTTAATTCATAATTGATGTGTTCTTTGGATCCATATCAGAAGCCTCCCTGCAGGAGAAAAACCAGGCTAATAAAGACTTCATACTGCTTTACGGTTTCTTATGTGGTCAGTCATTTCAGACATAGGAAATGAAATCTCAGTAAACAATACCCAACTTCACGTGACTGATGAGTGAATTACAGATGATGTATTTCCTGGCTTGATAGGCAGAATTAATCAGCATGCCTTCTCTCCATGCAGATTCACTTCATTTCATTTTAAGGCATCAACATTTGATGAACAAAGAAATGCAGACTATAAGTAATGAGTAACTAGTTTGTTGTATTTAAAACAAAAAAGCAAAGTAGCTGTGCATGCACATGGATGGAAAGTCGGACAAGAGTGCGTTCTGAAATTATGCATGATCCTAAGAAAAAAAGACATTAAGAATGTGAAAACAGGTGATTTGAAAGTCCCAAAGGTGTTTTTTCAAGAGGCAACTGGGCTTCCTGGTTTTTCTTTGAGGACGTTTCGCTTCTCATCCAAGCTTCTTCAGCTCTCAAGAGCTCTCAAGAGCTGAAGAAGCTTCTTGGATGAGAAGCGAAACGTCCTCAAAGAAAAACCAGAAAGCCCAGTTGCCTCTTGAAAAAACACCTTTGGGACAACCATGACCTGGATGACTGAGAATCTCCATAGACAGGTGATTTGAATGTTCTTTTGTGCATTCTGAAATATCTCACTTTAAGGATTGTCGCAGTCCTATTAGGGTTAAATTAAGGATAAATGTTAATATATTTAAATTTAGTAGCTGGAGCAATGGGTTGTGCAGTGAGTCAGAGCGCACAGATAATTATAGTTGATTGGTTGGAGAGTGCGGGCTCCTGTGAGGCAATCTGTGCTGTGATTGGTTGCTGTGGGTATAGAGAGGGAGGTTCCTTTTTCCTGCCTTTTTCTTCTGTTTGCCCTGTATGTTCTGTGATTTACCTCATGGTGCACCTGTCTGTCTGTCTGTCTGTCTGTCTGTCTATCCATCCATCCACCCACCCACCCATCCATCCATCCATCCATCATCCATCCATATCTCTCTCTCTCTCCCTCCCTCCCTCCATCTCTATCTCTATCTCTATCTCTATCTCTATCTCTATCTCTATCTCTATCTCTATCTCTATCTCTATCTCTATCTCTATCTCTATCTCTATCTCTATCTCTATCTCTATCTCTATCTCTATCTCTATCTCTATCTCTCTATCTATCTATCCATCCATCCATCCATCATCCATCCATCCCTCTCTCTTTCCCTCCCTCCCTCCCTCTATCTCTATCTCTATCTCTATCTCTATCTCTATCTCTATCTCTATCTCTATCTCTATCTCTATCTCTATCTCTCTATCTATCCATCCATCCATCATCCATCCATCCATCCATCCATCCATCCATCCATCCATCCATCCATCTCTCCCTCCCTCCATCTCTATCTCTATCTCTATCTATCTATCCATCCAATCATCCCTCTCTCTCTCTCCATCCATCCATCCATCCATCCATCCCCCCTCTCTCTCCATCCATCCATCCATCCATCCCTATCTCTATCTACCTATCTACCTATCTACCTATCTACCTATCTACCTATCTACCTATCTACCTATCTATCTACCTACCTACCTACCTATTATCTATCTATCTATCTATCTATCTATCTATCTATCTATCTATCTATCTATCTATCATCTATCTATCTATCTATCTATCTATCTAAAATATATTTATTTACATGAAACTGCAAGTTCATGTCAGTGTCTCCGACTTCATTTGAACATTTGCTGCGCAATTCCCTGACAGTAAATTTCACTAAATATCTTCCAAATATTTTTGCCACATGTTACAATGTCCGATATGATCTAATGTTACCCTTGTATTCATTTTATAAGTAATCTGGAATTGATTTCAAGATGGAAGGTAGAAATCACATAAATATCTAAACATGCCAAAAAGCATGTTTGTTTATGTAATATAGTTATAACTTCCCTGATTTCTGTTTTGATGTCCAGTAAACAAAAATAGGATTCCTAGAAAATTTTGTAGAAGGCATCTGGATGTCTTTAAAGTGGATGTTGTTGCTCATGATCCTTCTGTATCTTGAACTTATCTTCTGGAGTACTTGGCAGGAATAGCCAGCACGACAGAAGACAGGCTGAAGATACAGAAGGATCTTGACAAACTTGAACATTGGGCACTATCTAATAAAATGAAATTCAATGGTGAAAAGAGTAAGATTCTACATTTAGGCAAGAAAAATGAAATGCACAGGTACAGTATAGGTGATACCTTGCTCAACAGTAGCAACTGTGAAAGGGATCTTGGAGTCCTAGTGGACAACCATTTAAATATGAGCCAGCAGTGTGCAGCAGCTGCCAGAAAAGCCAACACAGTTCTAGGCTACATCAACAGAGGAATAGAATCAAGATCATGTGAAGTGTTAATACCACTTTATAATGCCTTGGTAAAGCCACACTTGGAATACTGCATTCAGTTCTGGTCGCCACGATGTAGAAAAGATGTGGATACTCTAGAAAGAGTGCAGAGAAGAGCAACAAAGATGATTAGGGGACTGGAGACTAAAACACATGAACGGTTGCAGGAACTGGGCATGTTTAGCTTAAGAGAAAGAAGGACTAGGGGAGACATGATAGCATTGTTCCAATATCTCAGGGGTTGCCACAAAGAAGAGGGAGTCAAACTATTCTCCAAAGCACCCGAGGGTAGAACAAGAAGCAATGGGTGGAAACTAATCAAGGAGAGAAGCAACTTAGAACTAAGGAGAAATTTCCTGGCAGTGAGAACAATTAATCAGTGGAACAACTTGCCATCCAGAAGTTGTGAATGCTGCAACCCTGGAAGTTTTTAAGAAGATGTTGGATAGCTATTTGTCTGAAACGGTATAGGGTTTCCTGCCTAAGCAGGGGGTTGGACTAGAAGAGCTCCTTCCAACTCTGTTATTCTATTCTATTCTATTCTATTCTATTCTATTCTATTCTATTCTATTCTATTCTATTCTATTCTATTCTATTCTATTCTATTCTATTCTATTCTATTCTATTCATCTTATTCTATTCTATCCTATCCTATTCTAATGATGATGGCAATGAAAGTGGTGGCGACATCTTTAACACTATTGAACAATATCTGCTTATCCCAGTCCTTGGGAAGGACTCAATGAGTGGATAAAAATGCCAAATCTAGTCTAAACATCAGGCTGATTGCTTGATGAGCCGTAATATAAAATAGTGCTCAAACTGTCTGCTGATTTGTTATTTGCAGTTATTAAACTATAGGTGTATTAGATTTATTTATTTATTTTATTTTCTTAGCGCTTATAGACCGCCCCCTCTCCCGAAAGGGACTCGGGGCGGTGTACAGTCCATGTCAGAAATACATCATGAATAACTATAAAATTTAGACAATTAAAATTATTAAGTAGATAGATAAATAAGTAAGAGGAGGATAAAAAGATTTACAGAACTGTACTGCTAAGTAAATAATTTAAAATTTAAAAATTTAAAACCCCAACAAGTATCCTATACAATTAAATTTAAAAGAACAATCCCCCTAAAAAACCAGTAAAAAATATGTTTGCCAGGAGGTAGACGTTATAATTATGCCAGGCCAGCCAGTCGGAACAGGTGTGTCTTCAATTTCTGTCGGAAGGAGCGGAAGTCGGTGGTGGTTCTAATGTCGGGGGGGAGGTCATTCCAGAGGGTTGGGCCCATCACAGAGAAGGCCCTACTCCTTGGTGTCGCCCGCTGGCATTGCCTAGTGGACGGCACCAGGAGAAGCTCCTCCCTGTGAGAGCGAAATACATTCAGTGTTCGCCTTTCTTTGCTGTGCTTGATGAAACTGAATGATCTGTTTTCCTTTTTAAAGAGAAGATATGCTTCAATTAACAATTTATGTTTCAACAGCAGCTGGTGTTTTTTTTTCCCTACTTCCTGCTGCTTGCCAGGGGTTTTTCTTCTTATTTGCCATCATTGTCTTTGGCCTCGTTTGGCCTTACTGTCACCATGATTTTATTCTATCAGTAAGAATGCTGAAGCATCATCATCATAAAACCACAGCCAATTAGAGTCGGTGAAAATGAGACCAAAAATGGTGGACGAACATGAAGAAATCAGCATCAAGACCAGGGCCATAAAACCATCTCTTGGCAAAAGAGTCAAAGTCTAGATGATCTGAATTTATTTGGGAGAGAATCCAAAACGTTTGGCCCCAAACTATTTCTAGCACAGCCTAGTCATTGTTTTTAAAGGATCAGATGGTTGATGGTTGAAGAGTTTTTCCAATTGCCTTGACAACCGTTTCTGAGAAATGCAAAATCTCTGGCTCGGATGTAGAGCTTAATAGGGTGTTTCACGAATGATTAGGATGAGAACAGGACAACAGAAGGATGATAGGAGGAAGAATAGAAAACACATAGCAAGAGAGGTAGCCTTCTAAAAGAGACAGACAGGAAATCTTTGTTCATATATTTCTGCTTGAGGCAGCTTTTCATGTCCTGCCACTCACAGCAAAACCATAGATGACTACCAGGGAGAAAGCAGATTCTCTAATCACCCTTCGCCCCTGGAATACTTTCTCTGGGGAAATTACTTGATTTCTTCCCTGTCTATTTTTAGACATCTGTTCAGGCCCTTTTAATTTTTAATGGATTGCTTTTTACGGGTTTCATGACTGCCTGTTAAATATTTGCATCAGTTGTATTATTCTTTTTGATTTGTTTTGTGTTTTTTTTCTTGCTTTCCTTATTTGTCACTTGCTCTGAGGCTATCGCTATATCAACTAAGATAAATCTGCTCCAATTGACTGAAAAAGCCAATTGAAAATTGGGAAGAAATCGGGCTAATGGAGGTTGTACGAGAAAGGATTGAAATCAATGTCAGCACAGGGCTGCTAATCCAACAGTGAAATTTCTAGAGATCCCAATAGCTGTATAATTCAATAATGGCAAAGGTTTAATGGCTGATGGATTACAAATAAAGAAGAACACTTTCTTTTATCAAAGTCTTTCCACACTACCACCTAAGCATGGCATAATAATTCAGAAAGAGCATTTCCTTTATGCTATGTCCACATAAGGTTGCCTTCATCTCTCTAATTCCGATCTTACCAGTGAGAGACAGTTAATTCATCTGTTATGCAATCCTTTCTCCCTTATTTCAACAGTAAAAGTTGCTTCCAACTTTTTCTAATTTTTAGGCTTGGTTACTCATTACCTTACAACAGTGTTTCTCGCAGTGCCTCTGCTAGTGAAAATAGAGCTCGGGAAGGCTGTGAAGAACCCTCCCGAATTCCGTTTTCAATGGCAGAGGGTTGCAGGAGGCTATGGCAGCCGAAAACTGAGCTCGGGAGCCTGTTTTCTATGGCAGAGCACCCGGGCCCCCACAGGCGCCCCCAACATGAGTCACCTGGCCACACCCACCCCGGTTCTCCAAGGTCAAACGCAACCCTGATACGGTCCTCAATGAAATTGAGTTTGACACCTCTGATATAGAGCAAATCTCTGGTCCAGTGACCAACTCAGATTGGATCCTGCAAGATATATTTGATTTGGGTGTATCAGGCAAAACTTTTTCAAAAATCAAGACCTGGTTAAGGTAGGTCCAAGACATGCGTACACATAGAAAACTGAATTAGAGTGAATTAGACATTTTATTCATTTATTATAGGATCCTTCCACCAAATGAAGGCATCAAACTGACCTTGGCCTAGGATCCAATCTGGGTCGGTCATCAGGACCAAATATTTAGTTTTCTGAGCTTTTGGACTCAGGCTGGAGCCCATCCTCAGGGAACTTCTCTCTAGCAGAATATCTCTTGGCATGATTCAGATATTAAGTAGGGTCAATCTTGGTTAGCAATAGGATGGAGGGATCCCTTGGCTATGCCAAGGTCCTTTAGAGTACTGCTGAAAGGTCTCCAATGCTGAGCCAGACTTGAAGGTGATTTTTCTATGTTGTAACGCAAGTTCATCTAAACCAGTGTGGTCCCATCATTGTGCTACGTCTAATTCCATGCAATTTTCTGCTTAATTTCAATGTCTCTGTGCAAGAGATGAGTTCATACCTCGGGCAAGAGTTAGTTATCTTTTTTTTGTTGCTGCGCTGTGAATGGAAGAATGAAAATAGAGGAAATTACAGAAAGAGCATTGTGATTATGTAGCTCCGAACAGCAGTCATCTTAGAAAATTCAGTCTCGACAGAAAAAAAGGCCGCAAGCCTTCGTCTTGAGCCATTATCCCTTCCTATATAAAAATGAGCTTTTGCAGATTTCTGAAAAGTCCAGGTCAAGGTGAGTCTGAAATCCACAGCCTTGGTGTTATTAATATGTTCTCACCAAGTGAAGTAGCCTATTGAAAACTCCCAGGTTTGGGGGTTCTCACAATTGACTTGCCAAGAATGAGGGTTAAAAGGTGACCAGTTCTGAGATAAAAAGAGGGGAGGATGGAATAAGGCAACAGATTAATGGATGTTTGGCCACAGCCTGTGTTAACACTTCTTCTAGCCACCTAATCTGAGAAAGCCAATGAATTTCATTAGAACGACCTTGAGGGTATGAAATAAATTCCATGGCATTCTGGCAGGAGGTCCTGGGGATTTAATTATAGTTGTTCAGCTCCACTGGTCAAAAGAGAGATTCCATTTCTAGTTATGACAGTCATCTGCATGAGAAACCGTACACTGTCTTGTGAATGGAAAAGAAAGAGAAGCTAACTAATTCTGTTACTCTTAAATAATTTTTGCTAATGGACCATCATGCCCGAGAAAGCAAGATATATTATTTAACTTAGGAACATAATTTTAATGGAGAGTCAGTTTAGGATATCTGTATAGGCTGTAGGACCATAACACGTCTCTTTATGTCTGTTCAATAACACACACAGGTGACTGAGACAGTAAGGGCAATAGTGGTTATTATTAAAATGTAGAAATTCATTCCATGTTTGCTCTGATGAACTGAATGCATCCAAAAAGGGCAGGTGTTTCTTTTTTAAAGAAACCTGTTTGGTGAGAAATGGCAATTTCTCATCTGATTCACATATTATACTAAAACATGGTTATCCATGGTTTGTGAATAATTTAAGGTTTGGTTTATTTGGCATGGGAAGCTTTATGCCAAAGTTTAGAGACCAAATTAGGATGAGAAAGGGTAAACATGAATGGATTCAGGCAAAAAATAAACAATTTAGAATTTAATCATAAATCACATAATTACTGTCAGCATGATTATGTCCGGTATCTCTAATATTTTTTTCTGTTATTCAATTGTGATTTGCTTTATCATAATTTAATGAATAAACCACACAAAATCCCAGGACTGTAGATAGAGAAGTAAAAAAAACAAAACCCAAACATTTATGGCATATATCAGTTCTAGTTGTCAAGAAAATTATATTAATCAATCCATGATCAAATTAAGGGAAACATTAACTTTTAAAGAAGCATGGATGCCTTTTATAAATAGTAAGTATCCTAAAGGTCTCCATGGTAATAAAAGAAAACAAAACAAGTCTGGGAATCTTCTGAGAGAACAATCCAATTTCTGTCTGTTTTTGATTCAAGGAAAGAAAGGAAAAGTTACAATTGTAAATTATAAAATATGTTTTGCCCCACGTATATATCATAGCTGTAACTTTAGGTACATGTGAATTGCTTTTTAACATTTATTTAAGCTTAAATAGTTGAAAGGATATTTTGAAAAGGGTATAAGCCAGATAGCTCTCTTGTTCACTAAGCAAAAATTTAAAAAGGAATTTTTTCTCCAATTAAAAATAATTATTCTGCAGCTTTGCTTAATAAATAAAGCCAATTCAGGTGAGCAAACATTACAAAGCAATAAAATAAAGATTTTTAAATAGTCCCCATTTGAATCAACATAAAAACAGCAAAATCAGTCCAGAACTACATGAAATGTACATGATTGATTCTATAAAATGGACATAGCCATCCAAAGGTTCTGGTTTGTATGGATACTGGTTTGCAGGTGAGGACATTAAAAAAGCACACCAACTTAATTTTATAGGTAGATTCACATAGGAGTAAAGAATAAAGGTCTCCAAAGGTCTGTTGTAGGAATATTTGATTCAGAGATTCAATGAAGTCAATGGCATGAAATTTCCAAGTCAAATCAATACACTGATTCAAAATGAGAATCAAATGGGATGCCTCAAATTCGACTCAGAAAATTAAATTAATTCCCGTGTGTGGGAAGCGCCCCCCCCCCAGAAGAATGAAATATTTTGGGAAATATTAGAAAAAGGCAGGATAGAATATTTCCCCTAAAGAAGAAATGGGGAAAAAAAATCTTAAGGGAGGCAGAAACCAGTACCAGTCTCCTTGCCCCCAAGCAGAAACTGAGGAGGCCAGCTTTTAGAAATGCAGATTTGGTGATCCATTCAAGACAAGATATTTCAAAACTCCTGGCAGCAAAGTTTGACAGCTAACAAAGGCAGAATGGTAGGATTAGAAAGCAGACCCTCACCCAAGATCCAACACAGGACGAAAGCCATTGGCCACAATAGGAATTGCCCAACACCCTTCCAGAACACAAGCCCCTTCATTGCACGCCCCCCTCAGAACAGTTCAAACTTCAAAGTCACAGAAGCCTATAAAGATCCATCCACTCATCCAACCATTTTGTCGGCTGCACCATAACCACAAACCTTGGTTGGTTCTGCTTCATCAGTAAACCTTTTTTTCCAATCAGCCTCCATGTTGCTTCCAGCGTCTTTCTTCCAGCTTGGAACTGAACCACGTGGGTTTCTAGAAACATCTTTTACCTAAATGGCTTGGAATGTGAACTGAATCAAATTGTGTGAACTGAAATCCTAAACTGAAGAACGTTTGAATTAAATCAACCAACTGGACTGGATTTTGCCTAACTCATAGACCCTAAAAATCTATATTTTGTGATAGAAAGAGGAAAACATCAATCATCTTAATTATTGTTTTCTAAATTGTTATTACTACCAACAGATGTTTTTTTTAAATTCAGTCCTCTCAGCCTTGCTTCTTTCAAAAATGCTCAAGTACAGGAGAAAAGGGTCAAAATAGCTTGGCTGTAATTTCAGACTCTGAATCATCAACTCAATGAGCTGTTCAACCCTGGCTGGAAAACAGAACTGGAAACTGTTGAGGTCGGTGTACTGTTTGTTGCTATTGTGTAAAAGTATCATTGTGTTCAGGTTCATCAGTAGGAAGAGAACGTTCTTTACTTTTGATTCTTGGCAAAAATTAAGTCAACCTGTCCAAACAATCTCAGCTTTCCTTTGTCCTTTGGAGAAAAAGAGAACGTTCATGTATTCCATGATCCAGTTCATAGATTTTATATGATGAAGATCCTCTGAATAGACTTTTCCCTATTAACAAAGGAGAAACAATCACATGGTTTGGATTTAGGAGCATGGAGACTGTTAGGGATGTAACCCTAGTCTTGGCTTGGCAATGTATATATGTATATGCATAAGCCATGATTGTAACAATGTATATGTTACTTTAAATGCAAGTGAGATGTAATTGGATGCTGTTGCTTTAAGCAGCCATAAAAGGAGGTAGGGACTCTTACTGTTTGTTCCTGATTGTTCCTGATTGTTCTCCGTGCTTGGTATTGGGATTGAATACTGCGTATTGGATGGTGGCTACTCTGTATATTAGTTACCTGTCTACATGGTGAAGTGTGAGTTGAGCAACTGTATATCAACGTGTTGTATCATAGACTGTATATAATTCAAGACTACTTATAGCTTGTTTTTGGAGTCTGTTTATCCTATTTTTGTTAACGAAAGTAAAGCTATCCTTGTTTTACCTTCGGTGGCTGTGAGTGACTATTCAGTGGCACATTTGTTACTACCTTCTGCTATTCAACTCTAATCTCCGAAAGGAGATAAACTCAACAAAGGCCATAGGTGGTATTCTGCTAGTTCGCACTGGTTCGGGCAAATAGGTAGTGGTGGCAGCTCTGCCCACCCAACCAGATGTCATTACTGACCTTCTGTGCATGCACAGCAGGTTCTACACATGCATGTCCAGATGTTCCCCCATGCGCTCCCACTGCCAAACTGGTAGTGAAGATAAGAGGATACCATTACTGATGGAGAGCATTGCAATTGCTCCTACTTCTTGCTGTATCTGGTTATATAGGAAAATCGTTTCTCTCCTTTTTCCACCCCAGAATGCATACAGATGAAATGTCCACTATGGATAGAATTAAATGCAGCATTTTGTACTTACTTCTTGATACCTCCAACTAAGGGTTGGGTTCCTGTACCCGTTGATACCAGTTCGCTTCTCGCGCTTGCGCTGAACATTGCTGACACATTGCTCGTGCATGTGCACTTGACTGTAAATTGTTCTGCGCATGTGCAGGAACATGCCAGCAACGGCAGAAGAGACCGGGGAACCGGTTCGGAGGCATGGCCAGCCTGGGTTGCTGCCACCTCTGTGACCCAGGCCAAATGACCACTACCGGTTCGCCTGAACTGGTATGAACCAGTAAAAACCCACCTCTGCTCCAACTGAAGTGTTAAGGTGAACCATTTGCTTTATCCAATTGCTGACCATTTTAGGCCATTGTTCTGATCTGATCGCACAGTGGTTAGAATGTGGTACTGCAGACCAACTCTGCCCACTTTGTAGTTCGATCCTGATCAGCTCAAGGTTGACTCAGCCTTTCATCCTTCCAAAGTCAGAAAAATGAGGGTTCAGATTGTTGGGGGCAGCCGCGTGGGTTATTATGGGAAGTACTCGTTACTCCCACGTAACACCTCTCCTGCGCGAGCTGCACTGGCTACCTGTAGCCTTTCGGGTGCGTTTCAAGGTATTGATCACCATCTTTAAAGCGCTCCATGGCAGAGGACCTAGTTATCTGCAGGATCGCATCCTACCACACACGTCCCTGCGACCTATCCGCTCACACAGGGAGGGGCTCCTCCTGGTGCCGTCTGCTAGGCAATGCCAGCGGGCGACACCTAGGAGTAGATCCTTCTCTGTGATGGGCCCAACCCTCTGGAATGACCTCCCCCCAGACATTCGAACTACCACCGACCTCCGCTCCTTCCGGCAAAAGTTAAAGACTCACCTATTTCAATCAGCTGGCCTGGCACTTTCTTAGTTTTACCTCCCGGGATTTATTTATTTTAATTGGGTTTTAAGGGTTTTATAGGCTTTTAACGTATTATATTTATTATTCGATTACAGTCTCATAACCTCCTTCACCAGTATTAATTTAATTGTTTATGTATGTATTTTACAATGTATTTTAGTGACTGTACACCGCCCCGAGTCCTCTCCGGGAGAGGGGGCGGTCTATAAGTGTGAATAATAATAAATAAATAAATAAATAAATAAACATGCTGTAAACCACTCAGACAGTGCTGTAAAGCACTATGGAGCAAGATATGAGTCTAAGCACTATTATTGTTGCTATCTAATGCATCCTTTGTGGGTCATTGAAGTAAACTACACATTTAGAAATTTATGGAGTGTACAACAGAACCTTCTACTTTCTTCAAATAGAAGTTTATTCACAAATCTCTCTGTGTGACTCAGACTCAATCATCCCACTCTTAGGAATGGAAGATGAAAGCTTAATGCACATATTAAGTTTTGTGCTAAAACACTGGAAAATAGACAAAGTTCTTAGATGGATTAATGCTTTGAGGACTGTAAAATCTCTTCTGCGCAGAAGGAACAATTAGAAAAAAGGTGGAAATATGGAAACTTGTACTAAGAATCAAGTCTCTGAACAGGATTAAAGACTTCTTCAATATCATCTATCATTCTCAGTCGTCTTTCCTGTGTGGCAATCAATATGGCAATCATCATGGAATAAATACGTATGATTGAAATACTTTTTTTTTATAATGGCGGACATGCTTTCCAATTTGAGTTCCATCTATCCAATTACTGAGGCTTGCGGTGACTTTTTAAAGCCCTCACAGTAGCTCCCATTTTAATTATAATCTACATTTAGAAGAGTTCAGCTGCCATTCTTTCCAGAATAGTACACCGTTCACAAACCACATACGGTGGATGAAGCTCATCATTGAACCAAATGATACTTTTGTTGAGCAATAATGAGCTCAGCTCTTTGATGCCCCCCCCCAATCAACCTGCATTCTTAAGGACACAAATAAAGCTATTAAAAATGGGCGAGACAGAGTTTTCTGGGCAGATGGGATGTAAGGAATGAAAGCATGCTAATGTAACCACAACAATAATATATTTCTGAAATCTGTGAGGTGTAAATAGCAAAGAGAGATTTTTATAGGAAACTAGCTGATAACTTGGCATTGCCCAGGTATTTATAGACATCGAAGCATTTGTCTGATAGGGAATCATTGAGAGGGGACTTTCTTCCCCCTACTCCCATGCCCACCACCCCTGCCCTCTCCCTTTCTCCCTCCCATACGCTCCTCTTTCCTGCCCTGTCTACAATCCTGGCACTTTGCTCCAAATCCATCAGGCACTTCCCCATTGGTCCACTGGAGGGTGAACGTCACGGCTGGCTTTCCAGAGGAAGCTGCAAAGGAACTGACATCACAAACAATTGCCGCTCTAGGACGCCACACTCGGTCTCTGTTTAACGGCCCAGGTGTTCCAGAGTTATGCTGGAACACACACACACACACACACACACACACACACACACACACACACCTGGGGTATCTTAACCCCCATTATTTGTTTCCAGAGTGTAAGTCAGCTGTATACCAAGTTTGGTTGGAGTTACTTGAGGCGTTCCAGAGTTATGCTGGAACATACAGACATACAGCCATAGAAGATTGTATATGGGGCATTTTTGTAAAAGTATAGTTTGTCTTTTTTTTTTTTTTACTATTGGGGGACTTAAGTGAGCAAGCAATGTGCTATTGAGACAGGGTTGAATCAGAATGCCATAAAGTGAGAAATGGTCCAAAAGAAGTATGATTTCTGCATGGTTTATATGCCCTTTTTTTCTAAATATTTTTCTTATATTTCTGAAGTAGGTATTGCAGGATTTAGCATAATCTGAAAGGGACTTTCATTTGGGGTTAGTTGCTTAATTTTTTCATTTGTTTTATTTATTTCTTAGTTTGATTTCTATAGTTGCCTATTCACCATGCACCTCTGGAGGGCAACGGAGGGTTACAAACATCAAAATATCACAGAAAATAGTAAAACTTCATGGGAGACAACTTATCCTACACATTTTTAAAAAGTGCGTGTATTATCCTGTCACAATGCTTGGGGAAAGCACCTGTTCTTCAAATGCGCTCAGAGGCTGGTACTGTTTGAACATCATTGAAGATTGAGTCTTGGGCGTGGCCAGCCAGGGGTGGCATTTGGAGGTTCGCCGAACTGGGCAGAATCGTAGCTAGACAATCACCCGAACCCGTACGAACCCCCAGCAGCCCACCCCTGAAAGAAACTAACCACTTATTGACTCACCAAAACATGATGTTGAGAAGTGGGAGAAGGAAAACAATATGCAAACCACATAGCTCTACCTAATTTTATTTTCCAAAGGTTTCTTTCTTTTTTAAAAAAAGGAAGAGCAAAGCATCAACTTCAAGCAGAACCTGCTTTTGCAAAATATATTGGTGGATGATTGGGGCACAGTGTTCACAGTCAGTAAAGAAAATGATTGGTGGTTACAGCCAAGTAGTTCAGTAGGGAGAACTGGATCAGATTCTGAAAAAGGTTCACACAGTCGAATGAGATGGATAACAACATCTGAAATCACTTTGGAGAATATTTGTAGCTCAGGGTTGAAATGAGGGGCCCCTGGCACTCTCTGGTTATTTTATTGCAGACATTTCATTACCAAACGAGCTAACATCATCACTGCTAGTCTGATGATGATACCTGGTCTGGGTAATAAAACATCTGCAAGAAAACAATCAAGCTCAGAGAGCACCAAGGACCCTATGACCACAGTTGAGCCCAAAATGTATATTTCTACATGAAACATTTGTTAAGAGAGTTTTGCCTCATTTTACGACTTTTCTTATCACAGTTGTTAAGTGAATCACTGCGTTTCTTAAGTTAGTAACATGGTCGTAAGTGAATCTGACTTCCCCATTGACTTTGCTTGTCAATCCCTGGGACATTGCAAGCATCATAAATATTAACCAGTTGCTAAGCATTTGAATTTGAATCATGTGACCATGGGGATGCTGCAATGGTCGTAAGTCTGAAAAATGGTCACAAGTCACTTTTTTTCAGTGCTATTGTAACTTTCAATAGTCACTAAACGAACTGTTGCATTACCTGTATTTCTATATAGTAACTGTTCAGGATTCTGATCAGAATCTGTCTACAGTCAAATGTAGCCAGGTTCATCCTCTGTTAAGTCAAAACTTATAATTAAAAACCTCCTATAGTCTGTTCTTGAGCTTCATTGTATTGGAACATAAGTGCTTAGAGGCAAAGTAAACAAAACATCATTTGCCTGATGATCTTAATTAACATGTACATTTCCCACTAGGAAATCCCACTGAAGCTGTAGTTAAATAAATGAAATCCCCTGTTGGCATCTGGAGGGATTTCCCTCAGGACTACAGCAGGAAAGATTAAATTCCAAGCGTACACCTAATTCACATGTACTAAACTACTTTTCTTAACTACAGTTGAATAGAGTTGGATGGGGTCACACATTGTGGTGAAGTACAATATATGAATTATCCAGGATACATTATCCAATACAACCATATGCTGAAATGTGTTCGAAACAGTCCCATAGTCTGGCTCAGTATTACCTTGAGGGTAATCCATTCAAATAGAGACAGGTGATAAAGTGGCTAAGATGCTGAGCTTGTCGTCAGAAAGGTCAGCAGATCAGCAGTTCAAATCCCTAGTGCTGGGTAACGGAGTGAGCTCCCGTTACTTGTCCCAGCTTCTGCCAACCTAGCCGTTTGAAAGCATGTAAAAATGCAAGTAGAAAAAATAGGAACCCCCTTTGGTGGGAAGGTAACAGTGTTCTGTGTGCCTTTGGTGTTTAGTCATGCCGGCCACATGACCATGGAGATGTCTTTGGACAGCGCTGGCTCTTCGGCTTTGAAACAGAGATGAGCACCGCCCCCGGGAACGACTAGCACATATGTGCGAGGGGAACCTTTATTTTAATCCATTCCAAAAACACACCCTTTTGGAGCTGCAATGATACACACACACACACACACACACACACACACACACACACACACACACACACACAGTCATTTTGCTTTGCAGATTTATTTTAATCAATAGCTATCAGACAGATCTCATGGAAAGGAATGACACCTTGATTTTGCTCCAGGGAAACATACCCATCCCCTTCTACACTGATTGGAAGAAGAAATGAAAAAGCACTGTTCTCTACTGCTGAGGCCTGCCCTAAGCAACAGGAGGGCAGAAAACACGCTTTCCCATGAAGTCACTTGCTTCTGAATTATTATTGCATCTTGTATTATCATGAGGACTAACCATATAATAAATCACTACGCTCTGCTCAGCACTAATACTCTATTTATTAGGCAGTTCAATTGAGACTTTCTTTGCTCATCACATAATAGATGTACGCCTTGCTGGAGAACGAAACACCCACAATTCATTGTGGAGGATATTTCCCCTGGCGTCTGAGATAATGGCAATTCTAAAACTACATGATTTACACTACTTGAAATTAGACTGTAATTTGCCAGGCATTAAGCGACTTCAGGGCCTCAATATTGAGGCTTAATAGGGATCCTTTCCATTAAAAACAGTTGGCTTCTGTGACCATGAGCAATGCATTTCCTCTCCTGGGCTGGTTTCTAACGGGGACATTTGCATAATTAGCTCTAAGCCTGCCTGCAACTGTTTTCAGTGCTGGTAAGCAATTTTTTTTTGCTTTTTGTGATAGTTAGAGTCACAATGGCAATGGAATTGGGATTCCAAGTTGTACAGTGTAAGGTTTTGTAGTTGTGGGTGACCTAGTGAAGCCTTGCAAAGCTTCACATTTTTAAAACAGCAGGAGGTAGAAATACTTAAGTTCTACCTAGAACGAACAGTTCAAATAAAAAAATAAGATATGGGTCTAAAGAATAACTTAAATAAGGATCTATGTAATGCAGGGGTGTCCAAACTTGGGAAGCTTAAGACTTGTGGACTTCAACTCCCAGAATTCCCCAGCCAGCCATGCTGGCTGGGGAATTCTGGGAGTTGAAGTCCACAAGTCTTAAGCTTCCCAAGTTTGGACACCTCTGATGTAATGAAATACAACTCCATTTATTCTTTTTTCCACAAAAATGGTATAATGAAGTCAGAAAGCAGTTCTGGAGTTTTCTGATCCCAAAATTATCAATTATTTGGTGGCTCGGGTCAAGTTATTTCCCGCTACAAAATGTCCACGGTGAAGCTCTGCAGATTCTGCAGGTGGTGTTCTGTCCCACTCTAATTCTTGCTTCATATCTCTTCCTACTGTAGGAAGTTAGCACCCACCCCTCTCCTAGAAGAATGAAATATCCTGGGAAATATTGAAAAGGCAGAATATTATATTTCCCTGGATAAGAAATGGAGAAACATGTTTTTAGGCAAGAAACAGATTCACTCTTAATAGCCCCCACCTTTGTCAATGGGCCATTAAAATGCCTGAGCCAGTCTATTCTACATAACAAAGATCTCCCTCCTTCAGCTCCAGGCTGATGGGATTAAGATATGATAGTATTAGCCCTTTACCCATCTCACCCCAGGGCACCTGGGAAGAAACAATGCTCAACCAAACACTGGACTCAAAACGTAGCCTAGAGAGTTGCTCCTGCATGGCCCCATGGGAGTCTGACAACCAATCAGAATGCATTTCTTACACAGGAACAGGAAACAGAGAGGTGGGGACGAACAGAGAGTATTAAAACTCAGGAACTGTCAGCAAACCTCTTCACTCTTTTTCTTCTTCACCCAACAACGGGAAGCAATTGATCCCCCTTTTCTGTTCAGGAGCTCAAGCCATATGACCCTGTTCACCATTAAACTGTCTTTCCAAGCAGCCTCCGTGTTTCCAGGGTCTTCTTCCCCACTTGGAACTAAACCCAGAAGGACATTGCTTCCAACAGTACCTTCTGAGATTCAGCTGCCCGAGAAGGTCCTTTAAGTGGAATGGGGGCATGAAATCAAGTATGTGTTTCCCTCCCTTTCAGGACAGGGTTATGCTCCTGTCCACACTGAAAGGTGTTCTATCCTCAGTTTGGAAAAAGCTATTTTCACTGTCCCATTGATTTCTCTAGATCTATATTTCTCAACCTTGACAACTTTAAGACATGGCTGGAGGAGGAATTCTGGGAATTGAAGTCCATACGTCTTAAAGTTTTCAAGGTTGAGAAACACTGATTTAGACCAGGACTGTCAAACTGGCAATCCGTGGGCAGGATGTGTCACGCACAGGCCACACCCATCCCGGCTCCGCAAAGGCAAAAAACATCACGATACATCACAATACATCACATGATGTCATCGAGTTTGACACCCGTTATTAGATTGGGTAATGGATAGGCACACACAGGCTTAACGGTAACAGCAGCTCTTTATTAAGTACAAGTGAGAACAATCCAGCGAAGTTGAGTCTGACAGCAGCCCTTTTATAGGGAGCTGTCAGACCCTTCGACCAATAGGATTAAACCTCTGTTCCCGCCGGAACAGAGCGACTTGGTGGAAACCACTGTAGTTATTTAACACCCGTGATCTAAACTGGTAGATTCTAGGCCAGCGATGGCGAACCCTTTTTGGCTCGCGTGCCACAAGTGGGGGGAGCGCAGGGGGGTCGTGTGCGGGCGTGCTGCACCCATAATGCAACTCGCCCCCCCAGTGCGCATGTGCGCACAATGCCCCCCCATTTTTACATGCTTTTTTCGCCCTCCCCAGGCTCCAGAGGATTTATAGGAGCCTGGGGAGGGCAAAAAGAGCCTCCCCCGCCCCCCCCAGAGCCCCTCCAGAGACTTCAGGGAATGTCCGGAGGCTTCCCTGAAGCCTTCGGAACGCTTAAAACCACCCTCCGAGCAACCCGGAAGTGACTTCCGGGTTGCTCGGAGGGTCGTTTTAAGCGCTCCGAAGGCATCAGGGAAGCCTCCGGACGGTCCCTGAACAGGCACGAGATGTGTGTCTCCATCGCCCGGGCCCGGATTGCCTCCGCCATGCGGCGCCTCGGGCCCGGCGTCCTTGCGCCGCTCCACCCAGCCTCGGCGTGCTCGCCAGGGCCCGGCCTTCACATCGCTGCCGCCGCCGCCGCCACCAGGATGGGCTCGGCCAAAGGGAAGTCTGTCGGGCTTCGGCCGCGCCGCCCTCGCCGCCGCCTCCTTCTCCTCTAGCCGCGCCACGCCAGGCAGGCCGCACAACCGCCTCGATCCCGGCCTCGGGCGGCCCCGCGCCGCATTGTGCTCAGCCCCGCTGGCGGCTCCGTCCTCGGAGCTTGGCTGCCTGCCGCCTTTCCCCTCCTTTGTCTCCCAGCCGGGGTGGCCCGCTGCCGAGTTGCGACTATTGCTGCCACCGCCGCTGCTGCCGCCGTTCACGGGACCCGCCTCTCGCCGTCTTCCTCCAGTCGGCAGGTTCCGACTCGTTCGCTGCCTGCCGGGCCCTGGCACTGCGTTCGAGCCGGAGGGGGAAAGGAGGAGAAGGAGGAGGAGGCTGGGCTGGGCTTGGTTGGTCTGCGCCACCCACCCCCCGCGCCGCCTGCGCAATGGTACGATCCGGAACACTCTGAGCCGTCGCCTTGACAACAAAGCCCCCTTCGCTTTCCCCCTCCCCCTTCCCCTCCCTTTCGGCTTAACCCTTGCGACGCCCGCGCAAAGCCCTGAGGGGACAGATTCCTGTGCGCGACGCGTGGCAGGAAGGCTATAGAGTCCCCCCTCCCTCCGCCGTCCGGACAGTCCCTGAAGCCCTAGGAACGCTTAAAACAACCCTCCGAGCAACCCGGAAGTCACTTCCGGTTTGCTCGGAGGGTGGTTTTAAGCGCTCCGAAGGCGTCAGGGAAGCCTCCGGACGGTCCCTGAAACCTACAAGCTGTACATAGATGGAATAAGCTCCTAACCTGTAAAGCGAAGTACACATTTACAATTTATTTGCTTAACATCAAAGTAGATAAATAAATACTTTAAAAACACATACACATTGTTTTTTTTTTGATAGCTGATTATAATCAATAGTTAATACATTTTTATATAAAGGAAAAGAGAGATATTGCCATAATTAATTAGAACTATAGATTGTCTCTCAGATTTATCACACTCTTTGGAATTCTGTCTAATTAGTCATTGTGAACTATGCAGAGTTTTAGAGCCCTTTTCAGCTGCAAAGAAGACGTCTCTCTCTCCCCAATTTGGCATTTGCCAGATGTTCTGGGAATATAATTCCCACATCTCGCAGCCCAATACATAGGAAGGAGGAGACTAGGTTAGGGAAAGCTGGTATATGAAATAATCAGCAGCAGGACTGGGACAGAAATGTGGCATGATGCTCACTTAGTGAAATAGGGCTAATCATGATCTCTCAGCGTGACCTACTTCACAGTGTATTATGAGAGTGACGTGGAGATAGGGAGAGAGATGATCCACGAGAGCTTATTGGAAAAGAATGGAATAAAAATGTAAGAAATACAGATACAGTGTTCTAGAAAAGCAGAGATATTGACATAAATATAAAAAGCAGACTAGTTAGAGCAATAGTTTTCCCTTTAGTGATGTATGCAGTGGAAATTTTGAGTAGTTTGGAGAACCGGCAAATACCACCTGTGGTTGGCCCCGCCCTCCCACCACCATCCTTCCCTATCCTATATTCCCTTGTTGTTGTTTTTAGCTCAGCTGATTCACGCGGCAGAGGAGATTGCTGCACCTCAGCTGAGCTAAAACACAGCTCAGCTCACCACCGCTGACACCAAGGGCGGTCTTTGAGGGCTACGCGTGTGCACGAAGTGCGCTTTCATAGAACTGGTAGGAAAAGATTTGGAATCCCACCACTGGATGTATGCGTATGAGAGTTAGACACTAAGAATGGCTGAAGAATTGACAACTGTGGTTCTGGTGCAAATTGTTGTGTGTACCATGGCAGCCAGACTAACTAACAGAGGTGTCAAATCGTATAAAACCGGGCACCTCATTAGAAGCTAAAATCAGAAGATTATGTTGTCTTTACTTTGGTCATGTCATGAATGCAAATTCATTCGAGATGTCAATGGTTACTGGAACAAGAAGAAGGGGCAAGCCCAAAAACATGCTGGCTTGATAACATCAAGTCTGATACAAAGTTGAAATCCAACAATTGAAAGAAGCTGTGTTTGACAGGTTAGCATGGAGAGCACTGGCCTATAAACTCACCAAGAATCAGAAATGACTAAACGGCAAACACAACAGTAGTAAATGATAGAATTGAACAGTGCTAAGATGTAAAAGAAGAGTTAAACATTTGCACTTCTTATTCTACCTAACATTTTTTCCAAGGTTTTTTTTTCCAGCCAGTTACTGTATGTCATTCTTCAGGCTATGTTTATGATAAAGAGAATCAAGCAAAATTTATACTCACTAGACCAGTGATGGCTAACCTTTTCCGGACTGAGCGCCCAAAGTGCAACCATCTGCTGAGTGCCCAAATCCCCAAAATGCAATGTGCACCCCCATGCACCCTGCCCCCACATGCTTCCCCCTGCCCCACATCCAGTGCATGCACACGCAGGTCCCTGACCACGCCTTGCCTCCTATGCATGTGTGGCAGAGACCTGAAGACCAGCTGGCCGGTGGGATGCTTGCACGGTGGAGCTGAACTGGGGAGAAGGCTCATTTGCCATCGGAGAGGGCTCTGCATGCCACCTCTGGAACGCATGCCATGGCTTTGCCATCACAGCACTAGACAACCTTAGTCAAGTTTCTACTTCTCTTTCTCTTATACCTTAGAATAGAGCTGCCAGGGAGAATTGTACATAGTATATTTTTGGGGGAGGAAAAACAGGCTTTAATATAATAGCTCACAACCTTGCAGTTAGCAGGCAACAACCCAACATGAAGATGAGACAGATGCTAAGTACTTCCATATCAATGACACTATTCTCTTTACACAAAGCATAAAAAAGAGTGAGAAGCAGTAAGCCAAATAATTTAAATACATGAGATAAGAAAAGGCAATATAGGTAAAACTAGATCGTATCCTGCCCCACACATCCCTTCGGCCGATTCGCTCACACAGAGAGGGACTCCTCCGGGTGCTGTCCACTAGGCTGTGCCAGCGGGCGACGCCCAGGGGAAGGGCCTTCTCTGTGATGGGCCCGACCCTCTGGAATGACCTTCCCCCTGACATCAGAACGACCACGGACCTCCGCTCCTTCCGCCAGAAGCTCAAAACCCACCTATTTCAGCTAGCCGGCCTGGCCTAATTCAAGCTTTCCCACCTCAGTTTGTATTTTTAAATTTTACGGTTTGGTTTTAAGGTTAGGTTTTAATTTTTATAAACTTGTACAGGGGTCTATTTAATCCGATTTTAATTATATTTATTATTGATTGTATGGTTTTTAATTTTGTACCTGTACACCGCCCTGAGTCCCTTCGGGGAGAGGGGGCGGTCTAGAAGTCTAATAAACTAAACTAAACTAAACTAAACTAAACTAACTTCCACCTTTCACTTAACATCTCCATACCTTTCTATCCTTGCAAATCATATTTGCTTCCCCGTATCCATATATAGCTTCATATATTATCTCTTCTTCTTTAACAT
This sequence comes from Natrix helvetica, assembly GCF_964273705.1. Classification (NCBI taxonomy): domain Eukaryota; kingdom Metazoa; phylum Chordata; class Lepidosauria; order Squamata; family Natricidae; genus Natrix; species Natrix helvetica. The sequence goes on from NC_138558.1 coordinate 15,028,248, forward strand.
TCTCACTTCTCTCTTTTTGAGGTTCAAAGATGAGAAATGAAAAAAAAAATGAGAAAGATGAGAAGATTTATGCTTATGTCCAATTCTCCATCTATGATGTTGACATTGATCTAGTCCAGTGGTTCTCAACTTTTTCTTCACCATGGACCTTCTTTAAATACCTTTTGTGGCCATGGACTATAGTGATGGACCCTCCCAGATTTAACTCAAGATTGAAATCCTTTGTGGACCCCCTAAAACAGGGGTGTCCAAACTTGGGAACTTTAAGACTTGTGGACTTCAACTCTCAGAATTCCCCAGCCAGCCATGCTGGCTGGGGAATTCTGGGAGTTGAAGTCCACAAGTCTTAAAGTTCCCAAGTTTGGACACCCCTGCCCTAAAACAACATAATGGCCCAGGTTGAAAATCATTGGTCTAGACTCTAGTCTTTTTCTGATCAAGATATGACTATCCAAGCAGCAGATTTTAAGGGCTAAGGAAGAAAATAAAACTGACACATATTTTTATATTCCATCATTAGGAAAGAGACACTTTGTATATTTCCTACTTCACATTCCAGAACAATTTGTCTGTCTTTGGGTGTTCTACCTCTCAAAGAACACTTTTTTTATGGTCCTGATGCAGCCATGATTGCAAAAGAGGCCTATTTTTATTGACAAAATCATCAGCGATGTTAAAAGGACCTGTGTTGAATTAGGCAATTCTGTCTTGTATTCAGTTGTATAACGGCTATCATTTGGTTTGATTTGATTTAAAGAAATTATATATATATACACACACACACACATACCCACACATACATATATGCCTGTCATTATAGATTTTCACCACTTGGTGTCCTTCAAGGGTAATTTTTATTTATACAACCAAGTGTAGTTTTAGTTCAGTCTAGTCAAGCTTTCTCGTTCTTTCTATAATCATGATTGCTCAATTATTGCAATTCAGCATTTGCACAAAAATTACAGGAAAAAAATAGCATGAGATTTTAAATTAGTGGTAGTAAATAATCTAATGATGATAACATAGCAACAGGGAATCACTGCTCACAATGAGTGTCTCCCGCTTGCTATTCTATTTACAATTTGAGAAGGTTTTCAACATATAGACTCTTAGATCAAAAGTAGGCTGTGTTTGATGGCACTTAAAATTGGGTGTGTTACATATGTAGGTCCATATATATCAAAAGGGACAGCAATTAATGCAAAGTGGTCAAAAATGGGTCATTCCCATGGTTGGGGTTTTATATATTTTTGTGGATTATGGTGATTTTGAAAGACTTTTTTCTTTGGAGAAAATAGATAATCCAATTTTAGGGTTTCTTCCACAGTTTTAATGAATTGAAGTGGGTTCTATAAGAGGACAAATATTTGTAGGTGCCTCTACCATCTGGCATAACACTCCCCTTAAAACCCACACGTTGCTAGTGACTAACGAAGACATTCTCTTCTATCCTCTTCTATTGGAACTAAAAAAATCTGGAAATCATGGATCTTTCAACGGTCTCCAGGAAAGAATGATTTTTAACCCTAGTTTTTGATTGATGTTTCTTATGGTGGCTGTTGTTTCCATGACTTGGGTTGCTAAAATTGATATTGATATTACTGATTTCTCTTTCTCCTCTCTTTCTCTGTTAATGCATTTATTATGTGATTCTATCTAACTTTGAGTGACTACAACTAAAACAGCTCACATATTGATTAAATAAATAAATTAATTAATTAAAAAAGTACAACTCCAAAAGAATGAAAGAATTGGAAACAAAAACTTGCAAAAGTTAGCTTGGGTTTGAACAAAATCCAAAAGCAAGACGTAAAGCAGATGAAAAGAGTATTGAAAATACCAGTTTATGTCAGGTTAACCTATTTGTCAAAGGTCTTTCATAACTATAATATACTTACAGAGTCCATTGGAGTTGGGTGGCTAATAAATTCAAACCAATCAATCAATGTACCCAGGGATTTATTTTGTATACATTCATCTTGAACATTAACTCATAATTCAGCTTCCAAGATTACATGATCAAACTCTCCTTAAAGAGACTGATCTTTGATGTGGGGGTATCTCCTGGACTTACAGCTCCTTCTTGAATAGCAACTCAGCTTTTGCTTGGCTTTGGTCGATGTGCCTATTGTGACCCTTTCTCTCAAAGAAGACCTTATGATAGTGATGTATCCTCTTATAACCATGTGATGAGACTAATGCTACACACTTTGCATGGGACTGTCTTAGGAGATAACTTGGAAGCTGCAGTGGGTTGAACATGTAGTAGATAAGGCACTGACTGAGATGTGTTGCTGAAGTACAGGGATGTCAAACTCGATTTCATTGAGGAGTGCATCAGGGTTGTGTTTGACCTCGGAGGGCCTGGGTTGGGGGTGGCCACGCTGGACATGACACGGGAGTCGTGTCGGGGGGCACCTGTGGTGGCCATGTGCTAAGGCAGAACTTCCCTGAGACCCTACATCACAGTCTCACTATAATCTCCTTCCTTCCTTCCTTCCTTCCTTCCTTCCTTCCTTCCTTCCTTCCTTCCTTCCTTCCTTCCTTCCTTCCTTCCTTCCGCTGTGCCTCGTTTTCAGCCGCAACAACCTCCTGCAGCCCTCTGCCAGTGAAAATGGAGCTGAGGGGGTGGGGGAAGCATGTACTTTTTCCAGCATAGTCCATTCCGGCATCAGTCAAGCCGATGAGTTGTGGCTTGCTGCTTCATTGTGTCTATACAATAGATCGTTTCCTCCCTCTCCAGGGATGCTGCTTAAACAGAATAGGTTACGTTTCGGATTCCTTTCTATAGCTCTCCCCCCCCCCCCTGAGGGCCAGGTTACTTAGCAAGATGGTGGCTTATTAAGATAAACACTGAAGTAGTGCCAACACAGGATGTTTATTTTCCACATGTCCTCACTAGCTTCTATACACAGAAGACTGAAAGCCCAACTTAACTCTCTCGCCAGACGAAGAAGCTCTTCCTTTCCCTCACAGCTAAATAGGGGGTTTTATTGGCAAAGCCCTTTACTGTACAGTTTTACTGACTGCCCATAGCTGGTATCTCCCACCATTGCCACTGTTGGAAGAAATGTCCTTCTGGGTTCAGTTCCAAGTGAGGAGAAAGGCACTGGAAGCAATTGTGGCTGTTTGGAAAGATAGTTTTAATGGTGGACAGGACCACATGCCTTGAAGATGTTGGGTGAAGACAAAAAAAAAGGGAAGAGATGCTGAGTTTTATACCCTTTCTGGGCTTTTGAATTAGAGCTTGTATTCTGATTGATTGACAGACTTCCATGCAAGGGCAACTCTGTAGGCCAGGGGTGTCCAAACTTGGGAACTTTAAGACTTGTGGACTTCAACTCCCAGAATTCCCCAGCCAGCATGGCTGGCTGGGGAATTCTGGGAGTTGAAGTCCACAAGTCTTAAAGTTCCCAAGTTTGGACACCCCTGCTGTAGGCTGTCCTGAGTCCCAGGCTTGATTGAGCCTTGCTGGGGGATGATGTAATGAGGGGTCTTTGGGCAATTCCTACTATGGCTCTGCCTGAAGGAGGTAGATCTTTGTTATGTAGAATAGACAGCCTCGGGCCTTGATGGCCTATTGAGATAGGTTGGTGGGCTTGAGTTTCAGCCTCCCTTTTAGGGGAAATCTTCTGCCCTTTTAATATTTCCTAAAATATCTCATTTTCACAGGAGAGAGGTGGGTGCTAACTTCCTACGCCACCATTGCCGCCCCATTGTTATCCTGGAGGAATTACTGGTAATTCCTTACTTTCCTGAAATCAGAGTGGCTGAATCCAGGAAGTGATATTCTCCCCCATAGGCCCTTCTGTTTCTCTAGTCTTGCTTTGAGTTTGATTGCTTGCCCAAAATTAGTTCTGTTGAACCTCTTCCTGAGAGCTTCCTGAGAACTTTTACCTGTACAGGTAGTCCAAGACTTACAACAGTTTGTTTAGGGTTGACTTGTGACCATTTTTCACACTTATGGCGGTTGCAGGGTCCCCCATGGTCATTTGATCCAAATTCAGATGCTTGGCTGAATATTTATGACCGTTGCAGTGTCCTGGGGTCGTGTGATAATACCTTCTTGCAAGCAAATTCAATGGGGAAGCCAGATTCATGTAACAACTGTGTTATGACTTAACAATTGCAGTAATTTACATAACAACTGTGACAAGAAAGGTTGTAAAATGAAGCAAAATTCAGTTAGCAACTGTCTCACTTAGCAATAGAAATGGGCTCAATTGTGGTCGCAAGATGAGGACTAGCTTTAGTCGTAAGTTGAAGCCCACATGCAGGGGTGAAATTCAGCAGGTTCTGACAGGTTCTGACAGGTTCTGGAGAACCCGTAGCGGAATTTTAAGTAGTTTAGAGAACCGGCGAATACCCCATCTGGCTGGCCCGAGAGTAGGGTGGAATGGGGATTTTGCAATATCCTTCCCCCAGGAGTGTGGAGGGAATGGGGATTTTGCAGTATCCTTCCCCTGGAATGGGGTAGAATGGGGATTTTGCAGTATCCTTCCCCCAAGAGTGGGGTGGGAATGGAGATTTTGCAGTATCCTTTCCCTGGAGTGGGGAGGGAATGGGGATTTTGCAATATCCTTCCCCTGGAATGGGGTAGAATGGGGATTTTGCAGTATCCTTCCCCCAAGAGTGGGGTGGGAATGGAGATTTTGCAGTATCCTTTCCCTGGAGTGGGGAGGGAATGGGGATTTTGCAGTATCCTTCCCCTGGAATGGGGTAGAATGGGGATTTTGCAGTATCCTTCCCCCAAGAGTGGGGTGGGAATGGAGATTTTGCAGTATCCTTTCCCTGGAATGGGGTAGAATGGGGATTTTGCAGTATCCTTCCCCCAAGAGTGGGGTGGGAATGGAGATTTTGCAGTATCCTTTCCCTGGAGTGGGGAGGGAATGGGGATTTTGCAGTATCCTTCCCCTGGAATGGGGTAGAATGGGGATTTTGCAGTATCCTTCCCCCAAGAGTGGGGTGGGAATGGAGATTTTGCAGTATCCTTTCCCTGGAGTGGGGAGGGAATGGGGATTTTGCAGTATCCTTCCCCTGGAATGGGGTAGAATGGGGATTTTGCAGTATCCTTCCCCCAAGAGTGGGGTGGGAATGGGGATTTTGCAGTATCCTTTCCCTGGAGTGGGGAGGGAATGGGGATTTTGCAGTATCCTTCCCCCAAGAGTGGGGTGGGAATGGAGATTTTGCAGTATCCTTTCCCTGGAGTGGGGAGGGAATGGAGATTTTGCAGTATCCTTTCCCTGGAGTGGGGAGGGAATGGGGATTTTGCAGTATCCTTCCCCTGGAGTGGGGAGGGAATGGAGATTTTGCAGTATCCTTCCCCTGGAGTGGGGAGGGAATGGAGATTTTGCAGTATCCTTCCCCTGGAGTGGGGAGGGAATGGAGATTTTGCAGTATCCTTCCCCTGGAGTGGGGAGGGAATAGAGATTTCACGTATCCTCCCCCTGGAGTGGGGAGGGAATGGGGATTTTGCAGTATCCTTCCCCCAAGAGTGGGGTGGGAATGGAGATTTTGCAGTATCCTTTCCCTGGAGTGGGGAGGGAATGGAGATTTTGCAGTATCCTTTCCCTGGAGTGGGGAGGGAATGGAGATTTTGCAGTATCCTTTCCCTGGAGTGGGGAGGGAATGGAGATTTTGCAGTATCCTTTCCCTGGAGTGTGGAGGGAATGGGGATTTTGCAGTATCCTTTCCCTGGAGTGGGGAGGGAATGGGGATTTTGCAGTATCCTTTCCCTGGAGTGGGGAGGGAATGGGGATTTTGCAGTATCCTTTCCCTGGAGTGGGGAGGGAATGGGGATTTTGCAGTATCCTTTCCCTGGAGTGGGGAGGGAATGGGGATTTTGCAGTATCCTTTCCCTGGAGTGGGGAGGGAATGGGGATTTTGCAGTATCCTTCCCCTGCCACACCCACCAAACTACGCCCACAGAACCGGTAGTGAAAACAATTTGAATTTCACCACTGGCCACATGTATACTTTTCCTTGCAGCATAAAATGTAGTATCGGAACAATTGGCTTTTCTTCATTTCAGTCTCATAACAGCACAAACCTACAGTTTTTGTTGTTGTTTTGCATAATTTAATCCAGCAACACATCCAGAGAAAATTAGATGTGTTTTCAAGATAAGAATGCTAGCCCAAAATGTCTGTTTTCTTAAGCTTGGTTGCACCCTCAATAATGAATCAAAGTCACTGCCCAAATTTATACATTAAGGCTTGGGGGGGGGGGGAATCTAAGAAATGACATGAGAATGAATAGCAAACATGCTTAAAATGGAACAGGAAACAACTAGCATTTAATTAAAATTCATGGCTGTTCAATGTAGGAAGATGTGATGTTTTATCCTTGGCAACATGTTGCCAGCATAATTAAAACATTAGATGGGGCTTGTAGCAGAGAGATAAAAATGAAACTAGGTCCACTCACCTTTTACAATCCAAAATACCTCCAATCAACTCTCGTTTTCTATGCTCTTCGTTATTAGAGTGACTGTTTTGTTGGACATGCAATAAACTGGGTCAAGTAACTCAAATGTATTTAAAGGACAGATAGAAAGAAGATCATTGGAGACATTTTCTTCTGTACTTATCCAGCTACATGGTGAATCTGAACTTTTGACTTCAAATTCCTTTAAAAGAATTTCCATGAATATTAAAAAAACTGTAAAAGGCCCCATTGGGTGCTGATAACTTGCCCTTCCTTGCATAAATGCACATAGCTGAATGTATTGTTCAAGTTTCTGGTAATTATTTCCAGGTATGGAAAATTAAAATGCTTCTGAGTCCTGTGCCCCCCCCCACTAAGTCCTGTGCCTGTACCCCCCATCCCTAGCATACTTCAAAATGTGCAGTAGGAAGATTAAATGGGGAGACCTTATTTGACAGCATACCAACTTCATCCAATCAAATGCTTTGAAATATAGGAAGTTCAAAGCACCCACCCCTCTCCTAGAAGAATGAAATATCCTAGGAAATACTGAAAAGGCAGAATATTATATTTCCCTGGATAAGAAATGAAGAAACATGTTTTTAGGCAGGAAACAGACTCACTCTTAATAGCCCCACCTTTCTCAATGGGCCGTTAAATTGACTGTGTCAGTCTATTCTACATAACAAAGATCCCCCTTCAGCTTTAGGGTGATGGGATTAAGGCATGTTAGTATTAGACCTTTACCAATCTCACCACAGGGCACCTGGAGAGAAGCAATGCTCAACCAAACTTGGACTCGAAACACAGCCTAGAGAGTTGTCCCTGCATGGCCCCATAGGAGTCTGACAACCAATCACAATACATTTCTTACACAGGAACAGGAAACAGAGAGTTTCAACAGAACAGAAAGGTGTTATGAAGGTGATCTATATAAAAAGTAAGTGGACTGAACTATCATGGGGGAGAGGATGGTATGTGTTGTGGCCTGTCAGCTGCCGGCCCCTCCAAGAGCTGACTCAGAGGAGGAGGAGGTGTGGGACTCAAGGTCAGCATCACAGCAACCTGAAAGCTCAGAGCGGGAAGAGGGAATGGAACTGGCAGAGAGAGAGAGAGAGAAACAGACAGACAGACAGACAGACAGACAGACAGACAGACAGACAGACAGACAGACAGAGGCGGAGCCTTGGCCGTCCATCAGCCCTCAGATGGAGAGTTGGCAGCCTCCAGGTCTGGAGATGGCTGATAAGGAAGAGGAGGAACAGCTGGGTCCAGTGCCTGACCTGCGGCTGTGCAGAAGGCAGAGGAGAGGAGAGCAGTGGAAATCTATGGGCTGATCCTTGAGACGAAAGAGCCACCGCTGCTAGCGAAGCCTCACTCTAGCTCTGGGGATAAAAGGCAGGGAGAGGAGATGAATAAGTGTGGCAGACAACTATTCATCTTCCGGACAGACGGACTTGTCAGCCTGAGAGAGAAACTTTTTGCCGGGACTGGCATGCCTAATAAAGGAATCTTTTGAGTTCACATCAGAGGGTTTGTCATGTGGGTAGATTGCCAAGTCCCTAAGTTATGTTCATGTGATTGTGCTGCAGTGGCCCTGAAAGTCCCAAGTTCCTTTAGCACCATCATAATTTCAAATGTTCATTGAATGAACGGTCGTAAGGCGACGACTAACTACACTGTTTTGTTATATAATTGGATTTTTAAAATTTATTTGTATATACGTCATCCAGAGACACTTGATGAGATGGGTGCCGATGCAAATATAATAAATAAGTAAATAAATAAACATATTATAAATGGAGGACATAGTTCTTAGAATCTTCCTTCTCTCCATTTTTGAAAATTTCTAATTTCAATGGTAGCTTGAGTATCTTTCGGAGTATAAGACGCACCTTTTTCCCTAAAAAAAAAAAGAGGCTGAAAATCTGGGTGCGTCTTATACACTGAATACAGCATTTTATGCCTCCCGAAACCCCGTTCCCTTCACCAAAATGGCCGTGCACATCCTTTGGGAGGCTTTCAGAGTGCTCCTGGGGCTGGGGAGGGCAGAAATGAGCACAAAATGGACCATCTTGGTGCGTCTTTTACTCCGGTGCGTCTTCTACTCCAGAAAATACGGTAGATAGAGAATTTTTCAACTTTCTATTATTCTTCCTGACTCTGAGCTTCTCCTCTGTGATAGAGTCCAATTCCAGAGCTAGATTCAATTTCAATTCAATTTATTAGCGCTTATAGACCGCCCCCTCTCCCGAAAGGGACTCGGGGCGGTGTACAGTCCATATCAAAGAACAAAATTAAAACAATTAAAATTACTACATGGAAAATATATATATACAAATATAAAATGGATAGATGCATAAGAGGAGGATAAAAGATGTGCAGGACTGTATTGCTAATAAATAATTAAAATAAACAGACATTAAGATCCCAATACCCAATAAAATTAAGACTAGAATAATACCCTTAAAAACCAGTAAAATATAAATGCCAGGAGATAGGCGTTGAAATTATGCCAGGCCAGCCAGTCGAAACAGGTGAGTCTTTAGTTTCTGCCGGAAGGAGTGGAAGTCGGTGGTGGTTCTGATGTCGGGGAGGGGAGGTCATTCCAGAGGGTTGGGCCCATCACAGAGAAGGCCCTACTCCTTGGTGTCGCCCGCTGGCATTGCCTAGCGGACGGCACCAGGAGAAGCCCCTCTCTGTGAGAGCGAATTGGCCGCTGGGATGTATGTGGGAGGATGCGATCCCGCAGGTAACTGGGCCCTATGCCATGGAGTGCTTTAAAGATGGTGGTCAAAACCTTGAAACGCACCCGAAAGACCACAGGCAGCCAGTGCAGCTCACGCAGGAGCGGTGTCACATGGGAGTACCTGGTACTCCCCATGACCGCTCGCGCGGCTGCGTTCTGGACTAGCTGCAGTCTTCGGGCGCGTCCCAAGGGAAGCCCCATGTAGAGAGCGTTACAGTAGTCCAGGCGAGACGTCACCAGTGCATGAGTGACCGTGCGTAGGGCATCCCGGTCCAGGAGGGGGCGCAATTGGCGCACCAGGCAAACCTGGTGGAACGCCCCCCTTGCCACGGCTGCCACATGATCGTCCATTGACAGCCGGGCATCTAGGAGGACGCCCAAATTGCGCGCCCGTTCCACAGGGGGCAACTGCTCGCCCCCTATGGTCAGTGTTGGAATTAGCTGACTGAACCGAGGTGCCGGTAGCCACAGCCACTCAGTCTTGGAGGGGTTGAGTTTGAGTCTGTTGTCCCCCATCCAGACCCCGACGGCTTCCAAACACCGGGACATCACTTCGACAGCCTCACTGGGGTGGTTTGGGGTTGAAACGTACAGCTGAGTATCATCAGCGTAGAGGTGGTACTCAACCCCAAAACCACGGATGATCTCACCCAGCGGCTTCACATATGTGTTGAACAGGAGGGGCGAGAGGACCGACCCCTGTGGCACCCCACAAGTGAGTGGCCTCAGGGTCGACCTCTGCCCCCCCGTCAACACACATTGCGACCGGTCGGAGAGGTAGGAGCCGAACCACCGTAAAACGGTGCCTCCGACTCCCATCCCCTCCAGCCGGCGTAATAGGATACCATGGTCGATGGTATCAAAAGCTGCTGAGAGATCTAATAGGACCAGGATAGAGGAGCAACCTCTATCTCTGGCCCTCCAGAGATCATCAACCAGCGCGACCAAGGCTGTCTCTGTGCTGTGTCCGGGTCGGAAGCCGGACTGGCGTGGGTCTAGATATTCGGATTTGTCAAGGTGTCGTGGAAATTGCTGTGCCACCACATTCTCAACAACCTTCGCTAAAAAAGGAAGGTTGGAGACTGGACGATAATTAGCCAGCTCCATTGGGTCCAGTGAAGGCCTCTTGAGTAAGGGCCTCACCACCGCATCCAGGTTGTATCCATTTTTCTTGCAATGCCTAAATAATTCTAGAATTCTCTTATATTTCTTCAGAAAACAGCACCACCCAGAGACAAATCACACACGTAATTACAGGGGGAAATAATTTACCAGACAAAACTTTAACCAGCAAGTGGAAAATTCCAATCTATGAATTTAAAATAAGTTAGTAAAGCCAATGAAATATAGGAGTAGAATTATAGCTTTCTTTGGTCAGACATGTATGTTTCATCAAGGATCTCAAAGTTCAAAATAAAAGACAAATGTCCCCAGATGATAGAAGCTTATATATTACACACCGATTCCAGTTTATTTGAACACTTAGTTGACTGATGGGAAGGATGGAAAAATCTGCTGGGTCTGAAATATATTTGAAAATTATTTGACTTATAAGAGAGGGCTGCTGGGAATTAATCTGGAGATCATTGAAGAAAAGTGGGGCCAACTCCCTTCTTCATTAATTTGCGGTCACTTTTAGCCAGAATATTATTCGGCTCTGTTCAAATGTCATCCCTATCTACCTAAGGGCAATGGGTAATATTTTGATTCTTGTTTCTGGATTACATTTAGTTTTTTTTAAAAAAATATTTTTATGAAGCTAAACAACTGCAAGCCATACAATTTGGGCAGAATAACAAATGAAGTGAAATTAATAATTAATGAATTATAGTAATTAATTATATGACTCCTCTTTTATTGCTTTTATTGTTTGAGGCTTTATATTCTGTAAGCCGCCATGAGCTGCCATGTTCAAATAGGTGGCAATATAAATTTCCTAAATAAATAAAAAAGTAATATATAAAATTATATATTAAATTAACTAAATGTTAGTTCAAAGTCTAAGAACTAAGCTGTCCTCTCAGTGCTCAGGTCCCCACATATTGCTAAGCCAGGATAGTCTAACCATAATTTCTTAAAAGAAACCATACTATTAGAGGTTTATACATCATGTATAAGCCATACCATAAAGTAGCCAAGAAAACGAATCATGGTATGGTTTAACATGATATGTGAAATGGCTCAGGATCAGCTTTTTGAATAATTCATTTCTTCTTAATGTCTGGCTGATTTTAGAGGACACATGAATGGGGTAGAATGAAACAAAGAAAAAAACATTAGGTGAGTATATTTATGGAGGGTTTCATAAATCACTTTATATTTTATGTATCCTCAACGTGATCGGCTTGTTCAACCTCAGAGGTATTTCTTCTTCAGGTATTGTAGTACACCTGAAATCCAGACAAACATCTATGTAATTTGTGCTTTATGTAGAACTAGCCCGTGCTTCACAATGAAACCATGTGATCAGGCTATGCAGGAGAAATTGGCTCAGTGGTGGTTGGTGATTGAAACACATAAGGGAATATCACTCCTGCTGCCTTGAGTCCGGAAGCTGTTCCATAGGGGGAAGCCGTAGACATTTTGGTGAGATACCGACATTTAATACTGTAAGGAGCCCCAGACCACTCCTGAGTGAAAGAGTAGAACATAAGCCGTTTCGAACTGAGGTAACGGAATGTGAGGCAACTGGCAGTTGGAACAGAGTTCTTTTCAGGTGGGGAGGGGGAGTAGAACTCCTTAGTATCAGAGCATGTTAATTACTGTATAAGAAATACTAATGATCTGATAGTCATTTCAAGAAATACTTTCTTAGGGAGCACCTAGAAGCCAAGGGGAACAAACGTGCCAAATTTCAAGTTTGTAGGCTTTACGGTTCTGGAGATTTTGTGATGAGTGAGTGGTATTTGCCTTTTATACTGTATAATAGAGATAGAAAGGAAAAGTGCACAAACTAAATATGTGGATAGCCAGATCAATAGCCAAACTTCTTTAGTTCTGTTTATCTCCCTTAATCTGGATCAGAAGCTGAGAAGAGACAAGGAAAGAACCTGGTCTGCCTTGTTCCCTTACAAGGCTGTTAAAGTCACAAATCATCATCTAAAACTCACATGTGCGGGGAATCACGGCACAAGCATGCCTTAGTACAGTGATAGCGAACCTTTTTTGGCTTGCGTGCCAAAAGGGGTTGTGCACAGTCATGCCGCACCCATAATGCTATGCACGCTTCCCCCCATATGCGTATGCGTGCGCGACCAGTGTTCCCCCCCGCTTGTGGCACGCTTTTTTTCGCCCTCCCCAGTCTCCAGAGGCTTTCTAGGAGCCTCCTGAGAGCGAAAACAGCCTCCCTGCCCCCCCCGGAGACCCTCTGGAGGCTTCAGGAGGCTTCCCTGAAACCTCCAGAGCGCGAAAAACTGGCCCTACGCACAAACCGGAAGTTCAAGAACAGACTTCTGGTTTGCGCATAGGGCCATTTTTCGCCCTCCGGAGCCTTTAGAGAAGCCTTCTGAAGGCTCCGGAGGGTGTAAAACGGCCCTACGAGCAAACCGGAAGTCCGTTCCCAAACTTCCGGTTTGGCCATAGGGTCATTTTTTCACGCTCTGGAAGCTACAAGGAAGCCTCTGAAGGGCAAAAAATGGCCTCAAAAGAAGGCCAAAGTCAGCTGGCCAGTGCACGCATGCGTGCTGGAGCTGACAGGGCAATGCCTTGCATGCCCTAACAAATGGCTCCGCATGACACCTGTGGCACGTGTGCCATAGATTTGCCATCAAGGCCTTAGTACATTTTTAATACTAGGTCTTCATGACAAGGTTGCCATTTCATCTCCCTCCCCGGAATGGAAACCAAATGAAATCAGTTTAAATTGTCCTTAACTGTATTGGTATTAAGTAGTGTCCCCCGTCCCCCCCCCCCCGGTCCAACATTACCCAATTTTTTTTCTTCCTTTCTATTGTGTCGGATTCTCGGAGATTGCTTGGAAAAGACCCTGCAGTTTTCATAGCAAAGTAGCTTTCATAGAAGTGGCTTATCATTGTCTCTTTCCTTGGACTGAGAGAAAGTGACTAGACAAGGTCACCCAGCTTAGGTTTCTTGCCTAAGGCAGGACTAAAACACAGTCTCCTCCTGCAGGTGCTTTTTCATGAGGCAATTGGACTTGCTTTGTTTTTTCTTTGCTTCTCATCCAAGAAGTTCTGAAGAAGCTTCTTAGTTGAGAAGCAAAACATCTTCAAGGAAAAATAAAGAAAATCCAGTTGCATCTTTGGGACAATCATTGAGAATCTCCATAGAAACTCCCAGTCTTCCGCTTGATGCCTTAACCACCAAACCACATACCAAGCTAGCTTTCTAGAAACAAGCTAGAGATTGAAAAAAGGCAGCAAAATCCACGCTGATAGTCCTCAGCCAGCTGAAGAATAGATGACTAGTGTTTCAGTTGAGTAGTGGGGGGAAGGGTATAGCTTGAGGGACCCTCATCAAGCTTGCACTCACGTGTTACTCAAATGCTAGAGATAACCCTCTTATAGCAAACTGAAAACATTTTTCTAACTACAACAAAACCCCAAAGACAGAATATTTGGTTGGTTTTAGAATAGAATAGAATAGAATAGCAGAGTTGGAAGGGACCTTGGAGGTCTTCTAGTCCAACCCACTGCTTAGGCAGGAAACCCTACACCGCTTCAGACAAATGGTTGCCCAACATCTTCTTAAAAACTTCCAGAGTTGGAGCATTTACAACTTCTGGATGGCAAGTTGTTCCACTGATTAATTGTTCTCACTGTCAGGAAATTTCTCCTTAGTTCTAAATTGCTTCTCTCCTTGATTAGTTTCCAGCCATTGCTTCTTGTCCTGCCCTCAGGTGCTATGGAGAAAAGTTTGATGGCCTCTTCTTTGTAGCAGCCCCTGAAATATTAGAACACTGCTATCATGTCTCCCCTAGTCCTTCTTTCTCTTAAGCTAAACATGGCTTAAGGCTGCTTGGAAAGATGGTTTAATGGTGGACAGGATCACATGGCTTGAGCTCTTGAACAGAAAAGGGGGATCAAATGCTTCAAGATGTTGGGTGAAAAAGAAAAGAGCCCGAGATGCTGAAAGTTCCTGGCTTTATACTCTCTGTTCGGCCCCAACTCTCAGTTTCCTGTTCCTGTGTAAGAAATGTATTCTGATTGGTTGTCAGACTCCTATGGGGCCATGCAGGGGCAACTCTCTAGGTTGTGTTTTGAGTCCAGGTTTGGTTGAGCGTTGCTTCTTCCCAGGTGCCCTGTGGTGAGATGGGCAAAGGGCTAATACTATCATGCCTTAATTCCATCACCATGGAGCTGAAGGAGGGATATCTTTGTTATGTAGACTAGACTGACCCAGGCTTTTTAACGGCCCATTGAGAAAGGTGGAGCTATTAAGAGTGAGTCTGTTTCCTGCCTAAAAACATGTTTCTTCATTTCTTATCCAGGGAAATATAATATTCTGCCTTTTCAGTATTTAGTGTTGTGGCCCAGCCGGTGCCGGTGCCGCTGCCACCAGACTCCGACAGCGAGGTGTCCTCTGAGTCGGCTCAAGAGGAGGTGGGGGACCCTGGACAGGGTTCCGACGCTGAGCAGGGCGCAGAGAGGCTGGTTGGCCACCAGGGGGCGCCTGAGGCATGGAGCAGTGGTGAAAGCCAAAGGAAGGGGGCTCCTGATGTCATGCCTTCGAGCAGTGGAGAGGAGTCACAGGACAGTGAGTCAGACAGCAGTGAGCTATTAGATGCTCGTTACCGACGTGTTACCCGGCGTAAGGAGCAATTGAGCAATTACCGGAGGTAATGGCTCTCAGCTGCTGATCATTAGACTCCTCTCCAGACTATAAAGGGACTGCTTGTGGACACACCCTTTGCAGGAATCAACTGATCATTGGAGTTGGAGAAGCTCAGATCTGTGTCGTACTTTGGCAGGCTGGATTGCTGCTAAAGGTTTTACCTGGATTACTGTCAATCTGTTCCCTGGACCTTGGCTGCTAAGGTGATTATCTGGAGCTTGGTAGCTGGATTGCTGCCAAGGGGTGTCGCTGTAGCTGGATTGCTGCCCAGAGTGCTATCTTGACCTTGGCAGGCTGGATTGCTGCCAAGGTGGAACCTGTATGTCAATAAACATCTTTGAAGAGACTTTGTGTCGGAGTGTCTTGGTATACAAGAGGAGGGGGTCAGAACAGATTGATTCCTGCCCCAAACAAAACTCCATTAAGTTGCAATGGAGCAACTACAAGCTGAGACGGCCCAGTTGGCTCAACTGATTGCTTTGCTGGCTGGTCAGGTCTCTCAGCTCCAGGGGCTTGCAAACCCCCTCCAGCCAAGGAGGAAATGTCCAGTGACTACACCAGACAAGTTTGATGGCAAACAAGCAATGTTTGCAGCGTTCCTGGGCCAATGCCAGCTGTTTATCAGCTTGAGAGCGGAGGACTTTCCCACTGACCGGACGAAGGTGGGATTTATCATCAGCTTGCTCTCAGGCACAGCAGCGAGGTGGGCCACTCCATTGCTCTCCCAACCGAGCCCCCTGCTGGACGATTTTCAGGGTTTTTGTAACCATCTCCGGCTGATGTTTGAAGATCTCATTAAGGGGGAAACAGCCACCAGACTCCTGAAAGAGTTGCACCAAGGGCGTGGTTCTTTGCAGGATTATGTCAGCGAATTCCGGCTGCTTAGTCAGGACTCTGCTTGGAATGAGCCAGCCCTTATGGACACTTTCCAGGACGGCCTATCAGATGGCCTGCAGGACGAGCTTGTGAGGGTGGACAGGCCTCCAACGTTCAACGCGTTGGTTCATTTGTGCCTCCGGATAGACGCCCGGCTGCAGAGGCGGAGGCCTCGCCGCGTGTCCCAGGAGACCAGTAGGGTGCCGGTCCCTCACGAGACTGCAGTTGCATGGGAGGAGCCCATGGAGTTGGGTGCCGCCAAATCCCGCTTGTTGCGCACGGAGATGGACAGACGGCGTGCAGGGGGGTTGTGTTTCTACTGTGGGGATTTTGGACACTTGGCTTTGGTTTGCCCCAAAAAGGGTAGGGGGGCTGTGCAGACTGCGGCCTCCCCTCAGCAACGTGTCGGAAAATGGGCGGGGCCCAATCTGAGGGAGACTTCGGGTCGGGCACAGGCTGGAACAGAGGCGGAGGGGCCTCCACGACATCTGATTCTTGCAGCGCACATTCTCTTGTCGGGTAGTCCGCAGGGAATTCCAGCCCATGCCTTGGTCGATTCCGGGGCTACCACGAATTTTATGGATGCAGCGTTTGTCACAAAATATCACGTCCCTCTGTGCCCGGTAGACCCTCTGATGCGAGTGGAGACCATTGACGGCCGGGTGCTTCTGTCTGGACCCATCAAGAATGCCACGCAGCCTTTGTGCCTGATCCTCGGGGAGCATGAGGAGGCCATTCAATTTTACGTGGCTTCGGGTCTGCATTTCCCCGTGGTGTTGGGCTTGGCTTGGCTGCGGGCGCACGATCCCCAGATCCACTGGTCGCAGAACCGCATTTCGTTCCCGTCCTTGCAATGCGTGGACCATACCCGTCATGTTTGCGCGGCTCAGGTGCCCAGTTCGGCCGAGGTGACAGTGCCGCCGGATTTAGCGGAGTTCGCGGACGTGTTTAGCGAGCAGGAGGCGGATCAACTGCCACCGCACCGGCCTTACGACTGTCCCATTGACCTGGTACCTGATGCGAAACTCCCGACGGGCCACCTATACTCCATGTCTGAACTGGAGTTGGCCGCATTGCGGGACTTCCTTGACAAGAACCTGGCCCGGGGTTTTATCCGGCCTTCGTCTTCGCCCTTGTCTGCCCCGGTTTTGTTCGTCAAAAAGAAGACCGGGGATCTAAGACTTTGTTGCGATTACCGGCGCTTGAACGCCATCACGATCCGTAATCGCTACCCGTTGCCTCTGATTCCCGAGTTGTTGGAGCGGCTCCGGGAGGCCGTGGTGTTTACAAAACTGGACTTACGTGGAGCTTACAATCTGGTTCGAGTCAGGGCGGGGGACGAATGGAAGACAGCTTTTGGCACCCGATACGGACATTTTGAGTATACGGTCATGCCGTTCGGGTTGACCAATGCCCCAGCTGTCTTCCAACATTTTATGAACGATATCTTTCGGGACCTTTTGGATCAGTTTGTCGTCATCTACCTGGACGTCATCTTGATCCACTCTACGTCTCGGAAGGATCATCAACAGCACTTGCGTCAAGTCTTGCAGCACCTTCGAAAGCATCGCTTGTTTGCCAAGCTGGAGAAGTGTCAGTTCTGGCAGACCACCATCGAGTTCCTGGGGCACCGTATATCCCCTGAAGGAATTGCGATGGAGCCAGGCAAGGTGGAGGCATTACGAAGTTGGCAATCTCCTCGACGGATGAAAGACGTTCAGAGACTCCTCGGGTTTGCCAACTACTACCGGTCCTTCATCCCCGGCTTTGCTTTCTTGACCGCGCCCCTCACTCGGCTCCTGTAAAAGAAAGTGCCGTTTCACTGGGGGTCCACGGAACAACAAGCGTTCGTGGCCTTGAAGCGCGCTTTTACAAAGGAGCCGATCTTGAAACACCCTGATCCCCATCGCCCCTTTGTAGTCGAGGCGAATGCGTCCGACATCGCGGTGGGGGCGGTGTTATTGCAGGCTCACGCCCCTGATGGCACCCTTTTCCCTTGCGCCTATTACTCTCGGAAACTCAATCCTTCCGAGCGCAATTATACCATCTGGGAGAAGGAGTTGCTGGCTATCAAGGCGGCGTTCGAAGCCTGGCGACATCACCTGGAGGGGGCCAGGCATCAGGTCGAAGTCCGGACAGACCATCGGAATCTGGAGTTTTTGACAACATAGCGGAAGCTCAATCAGCGCCAGATCCGGTGGTCTCTGTTTTTTGCCCGGTTCCACTTCAAGGTCACGTATATCCCCAGTGCCTTGAACCAGAGGGCGGATGCCCTATCTAGAAAGCCGGAGTACTCAGACCCTGCTGACTCACTGCCCCCCTGGACGGTCCTACCCGTCGAGTCCTTCGCTGCAATCCAGGAACCCGTGGATTTACGGTCGTTGATACGGAATGCGCAGCGAAACGACGAATGGGTGGAACAACGGCGGGCAGAGGTAGGGCCGACATCCCCGTGGATCTTTGACGAGGACCTTTTGAGGTATCGGGATCGGCTCTACGTGCCTGCAGGACCGCTCCGTGGATTGGTTCTCTTCCAATGTCATGACACTCCGGCAGCGGGACACTTTGGCCTGTTCAAAACTTTGCACCTGGTTTCCCGTACGTTTTGGTGGCCTCGCCTGCGACACGACGTGCAGACCTACGTCACGTCATGTGTGCAGTGTCGACAGGCCAAATCAGCAATGGGAGCTCCTCCAGGCTTGCTACAGCCATTGCCGACTCCGGACAGACCCTGGGGAGCCGTGTCCATGGACTTCTTGACGGAACTGCCTCCGTTGTCCGGTTTCACTACGGTCCTAGTGGTGGTGGACATGCTCACCAAGATGGCGCATTTCATCCCCTGCCGGAGATTGCCGACAGCCCGCGCCACCGCCCGCATGTTCATCCAGCACGTGTTCCGGCTGCACGGCCTACCTGACCGGGTCGTCTCCGATCGTGGTACACAATTCACGGCCCAGTTCTGGAAAGGGCTGATGGCCGCTCTTGACGTTCAAGTTTGTCTGTCCTCGGCGCACCATCCCGAAACCGATGGAGGGACGGAGAAGGTGATTGGGATTCTGGAACAATATCTGCGCTGCTTCGTGAACCAGCAGCAGAACAATTGGGCGGAGTACCTCGCCGTGGCGGAGTTTGCGTTCAACAACTCGCAGCACTCCTCCACACGGACGACGCCTTTCATGGCGAACATCGGGTACCACCCTCGTTTTTTCCCTCTCACCCCCATGGACTCTCCGGTCCCCGCAGCACAGGATTTCCTCTCTGAGCTTCAGGCGGTTCACCAGATGGTGCGCCGCTACTTGAATCAGGCGAAGGAGGATTACAAGCGGGTGGCGGACAGGTCTCGCCGTGCGGTGCCGGAATTGGCCGTGGGTGATCGCGTGTGGTTGTCCACGCGGCATCTTCCATCCCACCGGCCTACGAGGAAGTTGGACCACCGGTATCTGGGGCCGTTCCCTGTGGAGGCCGTTATCAATCCGGTGGCCTATCGCCTGACCCTCCCGCGCTCGATGCGAGTACACCCGGTGTTCCATCGCTCGCTCCTGATCCCTGAGCGGTCGGATTGTCCTCTCCAACGTCCCTCTTCGCCCCTGCCGTCGTCGCCTGAGGTGCACGCACGGCCATCGCACAGAGTGACCCGGATCCGTGACTCGAGATGGCTCAAGGGTCGGTTCCAGTATTTGGTCAACTGGGCGGACGAGGACTCAGACGGTGGGACCTGGACCGATGCGACGGCTGTGCATGCTCCAGCTTTGGTGCGGGCCTATCATGGACGTTTTCCCTCCCGACCGCATCCCGAACGTCAGGCCCGGGGGAAGGGCCCTGCGGTGAGGGATAGTGTTGTGGCCCAGCCGGTGCCGGTGCCGCTGCCACCAGACTCCGACAGCGAGGTGTCCTCTGAGTCGGCTCAAGAGGAGGTGGGGGACCCTGGACAGGGTTCCGACGCTGAGCAGGGCGCAGAGAGGCTGGTTGGCCACCAGGGGACGCCTGAGGCATGGAGCAGTGGTGAAAGCCAAAGGAAGGGGGCTCCTGATGTCATGCCTTGGAGCAGTGGAGAGGAGTCACAGGACAGTGAGTCAGACAGCAGTGAGCTATTAGATGCTCGTTACCGACGTGTTACCCGGCGTAAGGAGCAATTGAGCAATTACCGGAGGTAATGGCTCTCAGCTGCTGATCATTAGACTCCTCTCCATACTATAAAGGGACTGCTTGTGGACACACCCTTTGCAGGAATCAACTGATCATTGGAGTTGGAGAAGCTCAGATCTGTGTCGTACTTTGGCAAGCTGGATTGCTGCCAAAGGGTTTACCTGGATTACTGTCAATCTGTTCCCTGGACCTTGGCTGCTAAGGTGATTATCTGGAGCTTGGTAGCTGGATTGCTGCCAAGGGGTGTCGCTGTAGCTGGATTGCTGCCCAGAGTGCTATCTTGACCTTGGCAGGCTGGATTGCTGCCAAGGTGGAACCTGTATGTCAATAAACATCTTTGAAGAGACTTTGTGTCGGAGTGTCTTGGTATACAAGAGGAGGGGGTCAGAACAATTTCCTATGATATTTCATTCTTCTAGGAGAGGGGTGGGTGCTTTGAACTTCCTACAGTTCAAAGTATTTGATTGGCTGCAGTCAAATAAGGTCTCCCCGTTTAATCTTTCTATTCCACATTTTGAAGTATGCTAGGGGTGGGGGATGGTCACATGTCCCTAACACAGGACTCAAAGTATTTTAATTTTCCATACTTGGAAATAATAACCAGAAACTTTATTTTATTTATTTATTTATTTATTCTTCGCATTTCTAAACCGCCCCCTCTCCCAAAAAGGGACTCGGGGCGGTGTACAGTCCACACAATAAATAACAGATAAAATACAGATATAACTAAAACTATAAATATACGTATATATATGTGGAGGAGGTTAAAATTAAGAGTACTGTACAGAAGAATAAATATGGGGCTAAAAGCCCTAAAAACAATTAAAATTAAAACATTACCCTTAAAATAACCAGATGAGAGTATACTACCAGGAGTTCATAGATGTAACATTTATAATTATGCCAGGCCAGCTAAACGGAACAGGTGAGTCTTCAATTTTTGTCGGAAGGAGCGGAAGTCCAAGGTGGTTCTAATGTCGGGGGGGAGGTCATTCCAGAGGGTTGGGCCCATCACAGAGAAGGCTCTACTCCTTGGCGCCGCCCGCTGGCATTGCCTAGTGGACGGAACCTGGAGAAGGCCCTCCCTGTGAGAGCGGATTGGCCGCAGGGATGTATGTGGGAGGATGCGATCCCGCAAGTAACTAGGTCCTGAGCCATGGAGCGCTTTAAAGATAGTGATCAGGACCTTGAAACGCACCCGAAAAACCACAGGTAGCCAGTGCAGCTCGCGCAGGAGCGGTGTTACGTGGGAGTATCTAGACCTCCCCATGATAACCTGCGCGGCCGCGTTCTGGACTAGCTGCAGTCTCCGGGCGCGTCCCAAGGGAAGCCCCATGTAGAGAGCATTACAGTAGTCTAGGCGAGACGTCACCAGCGCATGAGTGACTGTGCGTAGGGCATCCCGGTCCAGTAGGGGGCGCAATTGGCGCACCAGGCGAACCTGGTGGAACGCCCCCCTTGCCACGGCTGCCATATGGTCATCCATTGACAGCCGGGCATCTAGGAGGACGCCCAAATTGCGCGCCCGTTCCACAGTGGGCAGTAACTCGTCCCCTATGGCCAGCGAAGGGATCAGCTGGCTGAACCGAGGTGCCGGAAGCCACAGCCACTCCGTCTTGGAGGGGTTGAGTTTGAGTCTGTTGTCCCCCATCCAGACCCCGACGGCTTCCAAACACCGGGACATCACTGCGACAGCCTCGTTGGGGTGGTATGGGGTTGAAATGTACAGCTGTGTATCATCAGCGTACAGATGGTATTCAACCCCAAAACCACGGATGATCTCGCCCAGCGGCATCACATATGCATTGAACAGAAGGATATTATCAATATTTTCAGCTATGGGCGCCATGCAGGGGCAACTCTCTTGGCTGTGTTTGGAGTTCAAGTTTGGTCGAGTTCCTAGAGGCCATGTGGTGAATTTCTGTAGAAGGCTAATCCTATCTTTGCTATTTAGAGTAAACTACCGGTAACTCAGGGCCCCTAATTGCCCATTGAGAAAGGTGGGGGCTATTAAGAGTGAGTCTGCTTCCTGCCTAAAAACACGTTTCTCCATTTCTGATCCAGGGAAATATAATATTCTGCCTTTTCAATATTTGCCAGGATATTTCATTTTTCCAGGGGAGTGGTGGGTGCTAACTTCCTACACAGCCATGTCTGGAGAGCTCTACTAACATTTACTTGCCTGTAAATTTAACTGTAATGTTTCACTCAATTCTCACCAAAAGCTATCTTCATCCAGCCAACCCAAGCGCAAAACACTAGCCATTCTTTCTAATCAGCCTCCAGCCTCCATTTTATTGCTAGCATCTTTCTCCCTGCTCGGAACTGAACCAGATGGATTTTCCTTCTAACACATGGAAACTGGGGGAAAAAAAAGGGGGGGCATGTGTGTCTGTGGCCCCAACATCTGTGAAGCTGTGAGGTGTTTAGGCGAACGACTCAAGAGGACTTGATTCTTGTATGTTGCAGAGAAACAAATGCTTCTCCCTCCTGCTTTCCATGTGGGAGAAATAACCTCATCCTTAATCTCCAGGAGTCTGTTAAATAAGTAATATTGCATAAAGTGGGTGGGAAAAAGGAAGAGACATGTCAGCATACAATGGCAAGCCACAGGCAGTAAAATATGATCCCCCTTTTCTATTTTAAAGCTTAGGAAAGTCTCAAAAATGTGAAGAATATCATCCACTACAAAAATGCCGATTCATCCTTATGATAAGGCATTGCATGGCGCATTCCATGGAGCTGAAAAATGAGATATAAGGAAAATGTGTAATCCATGTTGGAAGAAATGTCCTTCTGGGTTCAGTTCCAAGCGGGAGAAAAGACACTGGATTCAAGGAGGCTCATTGGAAAGATGGTTTTAAAGGTGGACAGGATCACATGCCTTGAAGATGTTGGGTGAAGGGGGGGGAAGGGCATAGATGCTGTGAGTGCCTTAGTTTTATTCCCTCTCTGGGCTTTTGAATTTGAGCTTGTATTCTGATTGGTTGTCAGACTCACCTGGGGCCATGCAAGTCCCAGACTTGGTTGAGCCTTTCTGGGTGATGTAATCTTCCCAGGTGCCATGTGGTGAGATGGGTAGAGGGCTAATCCTATCATGTCCTGAGCACCATGTCTTAATCCCATCACCCTGGAGCTGAAGGGGGAGGGGGCAAGAAGCTGCAGGGAGCTGCTTTCTCTTTAAAACATGTTTTTTCCTTCTCTCATCCAGGGAAACATAATCATCTGCCTTTTTAATATTTCCTAGAATATTTCATTCTTCTAGGAGAAGGGTGGGTGCTAACTTCTTACACCCACAAACAGAAAAATGTTATCCATCTTTGATTTAAACCTTTACATTTAGCTGCAAATAGCCAGTTTGTGATTTCAATAGGTACAAAAGTCATTTAGATTTCACCCACCCACCCACCCCAGTGGTGGAATACGACCGGTACGTTCTGGTACAGGAGTACCGGTGCCTGCTGGGAGCACGAGGTACTATTCCGGTACTATGCTCCGGAAGGCCCTCCCTCCCTCTTTACCTGTATTTGAGCCGATTGGGCCTTTTGCGCATGCACATGATAAATACGCATGTGTGTGTGGCGCACGTGCTGCATTAGTGCACTTGGTGGACTTTTGGCCCCGTTGCAGCATCCAGCTTGCAACAGGTTTCAGAACCCACCACTGCCACCCCTTCTCTTTTAACCATTTAGTTTGGGGAAATTGATTGAATACTTAATTTGAAGACCTTTAAGTTGGGAAGGAGAGAGAGTTCCTTATAAATCTGATAAGGCATTTCTTAAAGGTTAAACAAGAAGATGGAGAATGAGGGGGTATCAAGAGAACTTGGTTGCGGAGAGTTTCAGTTTTCAATGGTTTTTGTATGCAGCGCTAAGAGGAAGGTGAGATAAAAGGGAATTAAATAATAAAACCCAGAAATTGAAGTTGAATTATATGCAGATGAATATGTAATAGCCCAAATGTATAAACTCTTGCTGAAATTTGAATGGAGGATGAACAAGTGAAAGAGTCTATGATAAAATAAGCTTTGAAATTTGGAGAGTGATTTGTGGATTTGATGATTAGAAAAGGTGGACTGTGGAAAGAAGAAAGAGTTGATATAACCTTGGAGAGGGTAAAAGATAACTGCATTTATAATTGCTGTTAAGATAGGAAGCCACTTCTTTATCATTATTTAAGTTTTATCCCACCTTTTTATTTTATAAGTAAGTAAAATTGGTATATGTACATAACTCCTCTTTGTCCTTCTATTTTACCCATAATAACCACCCTGTGAAGTATACCGTTTTTGCTTGCGGAAAACTTTAATAAAAATTGTGTGCATGCGCAAGTTTGTGTATACACACACATGCACACAAACACACTCACATAGACACACACACAAACACACACACAAACACACACACAAACACACACATACACACACACACGTATCCAAATCCATATCTGGATGTAGATGCAGATCAGAGATGGGTTTCTGCCAGTTCTAACCTCTTCTACTGAAGAGATTCCACGAATCTATCGTGCCATTTAGAACCGGTTCCAGCTCCCTCCCCCCACCTGACCGCACCACGCTTGCCCCGCTCGCCGCTCACTGATTGGCTGGCTCACCAATCGCCCCACCCATCTCTAAGAGTCCTATCTAAATCTTAAAGTCTTAAAGCTGTCAAGTTTGAACACCCCTGGGTTTTTTTTTCTAAAGGGTGAGGGGTGCAAGGGTCTTGTAACTTGACAGCTTTAAGACTTGCACACTTCAATGCCAGAGTTCCTGAGCCAACACGACTGGAGGAGGAATTCTGGGAGTTGAAGTCCACAAGTCTTAAAGCTGTCAACTTTGAACACCCCTGGAGTTTTTTTTCCCTAAAGGGTTAGCCGTGCAAGGGTCTTGTAACTTGACAGCTTTAAGACGTGCTTCAAATGCCAGAGTTTCTGAGCCAACATTTTGGTTGCTAAGCAAGAGCGTTATTAAGTGAGTTTCACCACATTTTGCAAGTTGGCCACACCCACCCAGTCACATGACTGCCAAGCCACTCCCACCGGGTCACATGGCTGGCAAGCCACTCCCACAAAGCAGGCCACACCTACAGAAGAGGTTCTAAAAAAATTTAAACCCACCACTGATCCAGATGCATATCCAGACCCGATTTAGATATTTCTTCAGGGTGATTTCTAAGCTGCCATCTACATTATGAACAGTTATTGCAATATTATGAATCACTTGCCCTATTTACAAACATATGCTAGCTTTCTCCTCATGACAGTCTTGGTAACCGTCTGAACCAGGGTTGTCCAACTCAAGGCCCGGGGGCCGGATCTTGCCTGCAGGGTGCTTAGATCTGGCCCACGGGACTGCCCTGGAAACAGTGAAGGATCGGCCTGCAGTGACTCTGCCAGAGAAAATGACGCTCACGAGGGCCATACGTGGCTCTCCTAAGCTCCGTCTTCATTGGCAGAGGGTTACAGGAGGCCATTGCAGCCGAAAACAGAGCTCGGGAGCTCCTTTGGGTTGCCAGAGCACTGAAGCCACCGCAGGCGCCTCCTGACATGAGTGACATCATGCCTGCCACGCCCCCTGGCCCCACAAGGTCAAACACAACCCTGACGCGGCCTTCAATGAAATCAAGTTTGACCCCCCCTGGTTAAACCTATTCCTATTCATTAAGTATCTCTTGAAAATAATATCAAACGACTATCTATAACATAGCCATGCCAGCTCTTTGGAAAGTTGGCAGCCTTCACTAGAAACATTTGTCCCCTGTCTGGTGGGAACTAAGTTATTATGATCTAATTATTACAAAAACCTCAAGGCAGGGGTGAACTGTTGACCATTTCCTCGTCCAGATGAATCCTAGAGAAAATGCCTGGGTTGAAAGGCAAATGCCATTTTGTTAGTTTCTGGATTAATTTGGTCTCTCATCAGTGAATTTGACCTTAAAAGCCCGAATTTGCACTTATCTCCTGTTTCTAGCAAAGATCAGTCAATTCATTCAATAAAACAGCAGCAAACATGCTAAAGGGACAATTGTCTATGTAAGATGCTAGATCTCCCATCCAAAACAGTCAAACTGTAGATGCCACATTGCATGTGCATGCATGACTAGAATAGGAACTACAGCATGTGAAGAAGTGACTTATCTTTGTTATTATGTCTCTGTTGGTAAAGTCTGTATCACCGCAACTAATGGATGAGTTGGCTTGCAAAAATTATAGCCTGCAGTCTAGAATGCAGTCATTGCAAGTCAGAGTTCAGAGGTTCAATTAAATCCTGTGGAGATTGCTAGCCAAGTCTAAACTTAAAGCATCTATACCAGAGGTGTCAAACTCAATTTCATTGAGGGCCGCATCAGGGCTGTGGTTGACCTCGGGGAGCCGGGTGGGTGTGGCTGACCGGTGGGGCGTGGCCAAGTTGATGCCACTCCTCAAACTGCAGGCCCAATCTTTTTTCTTCGTATTGGGTAGGCCAGGGTAGTCCTGCGGGCTGGATCCAACCACATTGTGGGCTGAAATCGGTCCACGGGCCTTGAGTTTGACACCCCTGATCTATACATACTGTATTTAAAAACAGGTCTCCTCCCTTTAAGAAATCCTTAAATTTCTTCTGAAGAACTGAATATTAGCAGATCCCAGAAACATTGGCTTTAAAAAGCTTCAGATCCTAGTAACTAATGCTGGAAATAATGAGTTGGGTTATGCATTCATTATGCTAATCGATTATGGTTTGCTGTTGGTTTCTATTAATACAGCTTAATAATGGTTCAGTCCCAGCCAGTTTAGATGTTCACTCTTAGAGGTGTATATAGACTAAATGATATTTAAGATTAGGATGGGTAGACAAATCCAACTTTTTTTCCTCATTCCAATTTTGGAAACATTAAAGTTATTTATATAGATCAACACTGCATATAAGGGACGCAGTGGCTCACTGGCTAAGACACTGAGTTGTCGTTCAGAAAGGTTGGCAGCGGTTCGAATCCCTAGCACCGCGTAACGGAGTGAGCTCCCGTTACTTGTCCCAGCTTCTGCCAACCTAGCAGTTTGAAAGCACGTTAAAAATGCAAGTAGAAAAAAAGGGACCACCTTTGGTGGAAAGGTAACAGCGTTCCATGCGCCTTTGGCGTTTAGTCATGCTGGCCACATGACCACAGAAACGTCTTTGGACAGCGCTGGCTCTTCAGCTTTGTAACGGCGATGAGCACCGCCCCCTAGAGTCAGGAACGACTAGCACATATGTGCGAGGGGAACCTTTACCTTTAGAATTAAACTTTAATTGTTTTGTATTTATTCAGTGTAGAAAGAATGCTCATCAGAGTTCATGATTAGAACATTTAAATAATAAATATCAAGCAGGGGATAGTATTGGGGAGTGCAGTTGTAAAAAAAAGTAGCTATTTCTTACTACATTGTTATAAAACATATATAATACATTAAATATATATATTTTCATTCAATACAATGGTAAGAGCTGTGGTGGTGCAGTGATTAGAATGCAGTTTTGCGGGCTAACTCTGCCCACTGCCAGGAGTTTGATCCTGATAGGCTCAAGGTTTACTCAACCTTCCATCCTTCCAAGGTGGGTAAAATGAGGACATTTCGGGGCAATATGCTGACTCAGTAAACTTCTTAGAGAGGGCTATAAGGCACTATGAAGCGGTATATAAGACTAAGTGCTATTGCTATTGTATAGCAAACATGGCAGCTATCACCCTATATCAAAGATTCTCCACTTCAATGTGCAACATATATAAATTATCTTTATTTATTTTTTAAAAAAAATCCTTTCCTAATGCTTCCAGGTCTATAGCAAAAAGGACGAAGTATTTTGAGATCCCTCAAAATCAAAAGTTTCTTCTTTACATATCTCCATCCTTGGGTGGGGCTTGCCTGGTGACATCATTGCACATGTTGAGATACTGAAAGCACATCTTGTTCCTTGCATGCTAGCAAAAAAATATCCCCGGCAGATTTTTTTTTTCTGTAGTTAAGTACAGTCACAAACAAAAAGTAAATCCACCACAGCTTGTTTCTGCTCCTGGCCTGTTTTTTTTTGGTGACAAAAAAACAACAACAAAAAAACGGCATCATTATTTTTTTAAAAAAAAAATTGCCACATGGTACTTGGATTTAAAAAAAAAATTCTGGGAATCAAATTATGTCAATTGAGTTTATTCACTTTAATGCAGGGTGCTCTGTTGGTAACATTTTCTATGCAGGCTGCATCGTTTTCGCAGGGCTAACACATATTTTTATGAGGGCAAGAGACAAAAATAGTGAAAATTCTAGAGAGGAAATTTTAAAAGCCTACTGTGCGTCATGAAGTGGAATCTAAACCCGAGGAGAATTGCCACTATGCTTCCTTCTTCCCTTCAAATATAAACATTATCGCAGCGAGCAGACTCCAGATTTTTAACACAACACAACTCCCTCGTCATTCCCAAGAGATTTCTTTAAGATGACCACACAAGCTTAGTGTGCTGGGGTTCTCGCTTAGAACTTCTCCAGTGAAACATGAACATTATTATTGGGACAGCAAATGAATGTTTTCCTTCCCAATGTATCTAGTGGTTATTTGTATAAGTAGAATTTTCAAGTTATGCTGAGCTTCAGAAATCTCAGGCCTTTGAAGAGGGCTAACTAACTCCCACCTGGTTGTATCTTATTTTACTTTCCGGATTTTTGTTCTCTAACTCCCAAAATCCTTTTTACTTCCTGGTGACGTCTCGCTTGGACTACTGGTGACGTCTCGCTTGGACTACTGTAACGCTCTCTACATGGGGCTTCCCTTGAAATGCACCCGGAGGCTACAGTTGGTCCAGAACGCAGCCGCGCGGGTAATTATGGGGAGTACTAGGTACTCCCATGTGACACCGCTCCTGCACGAGCTGCACTGGCTTCCTGTGGTCTATCGGGTGCGTTTCAAGGTTTTGATAATAATCTTTAAAGCGCTCCATGGCTCAGGATCTAGTTACTTGTGGGATCGTATTCTGCCCCATACATCCCTGCGACCAATCCGCTCGCACAGAGAGGGCCTCCTCCAGGTGCCGTCCACAAGACAGTGTCGGGGGGCGGCGCCTAGGAGTAGAGCCTTCTCTGTGGCGGGCCCAGCCCTGTGGAATGACCTCCCTCCGGATATTAGGAATACCTCTGACCTCCGCTCCTTTCGTATTAAGCTTAAGACCCACCTATTCCAAGCAGCTGGCCTGGCTCAACTTTGATCTAACCATATCGCTCCTGACGGGCTTTTACTGGGTATTTTAATTATATTTAATTATCTAGGGGGTTTTAAATACTGTATTTTAATTGTTTTATTTATCAGCCGACCTCCTCCTTGTGTATGTCTCGGTATATGTCTCTGTTATATGTTTGTTTTGTCCATATTTATTTCATATGTTTCATTGTACGCCGCCCCGAGTCCTTCGGGAGAGGGTGCGGCTAAGAAATAAATATTTATTATTTATTATTATTATTTATTATTATTATTTTAAAATAGTAAACATTTACTGTCCTCTTCTAATTTGGCACTTCACTAGCTTTTCCTAAGTTTGAGGCTCTCCTGATACATAGCTTATAACACCTAAAATTATCTCAGAGACCAGAGGTAGTATCCAGCAGGTTCTGACCAGTTCTGGAGAAGTGGTAGTGGACATTTTGAGTAGTTTGGAGAACCGGTAAATACCACCTCTGACTGGCGCCACCCTCAGCTATTCTGTGCCTCCCAAGTCCCAGCTGATTGGAAGGGAATGGGGATAACCTTCCCCTGGAGTAGGGTGGGAATGGGGATTTTACAGTATCCTTCCCTTGTCACGCCCACCAAGCCACGCCCACAGAACCGGTAGTAAAGATTTTTGAATCCCAACACTGTCAAAGACCATGAGGCTTTGAACATCCAGGGAAGGGAGGATAGCGCCAAGTCATCCTAAACGTTGGATTTAATGGACTTTGTATAGTAGAGTAATGTGAAGTAGCCTCTAGTTGGTCACCTGCCTTGTCCCTCTGCTTAAGAGGCCGAGGTCACAGCCTGAGCTCTGCTGCTTTAGCCCACAAATTCTGATAAGCTCATAAAAGATCAGGGTTTACCCCAACGGTGGGTTCCGGATCCTGTTGCAACTGGTACAGTGCAACGGGGCCCGGCATCCCCTACATGCACTCGCACACTCGCGCGCAGGGTGCGCATGCGTCCTCATCTCCATGCCGCTCCAGCTGCTCGGTGGAGCATCGCGCAGGCGTCTTATGCTCCGTGTGCGTGCGCGGAAGCTCCGAAGAGCTCAAATACAGGTAAGGAGCATGGGCGGGCGAGCGGGCCTTCCAGAGCACCATACGGGAACAGTACATGGTGCTCCCGGCAGGCACCAGTATGCCCGTACCGGGGCGTATCGCCTGCAATCCACCACTGCTTTACCTCCCATCTTCTAAAGCCATCTCTTCAGGCCTAAATATGCTGTCTGCCTACATTACAAGAGAAATCAATACAAACGTATTCAAAGGCTGCTTAATGATCAGAGTTTTATTAGGATACACACTCCCAGTGATTCAGAGCCCTCCTTTAGTGGGGAACTCATCCCTAGCATGACAAATAAGCTGTGATTGGCTTGTCATGCTGCATTTTTATCAATTGTTATTCCACCCTTGTCCCTGTTAAGGCTGTAATTAACATTATGCACTTATTGACAGCTGCAATTCCTGTCTGACATCCTATGTGAGTGCATTGAGTATGTAATTATTTTGGGGTTCAGGTGATTAGGTAATATTGATATCATACTCACTGGTATACAGTAAGGCTCCACAGCTTGCTAGCTGTAGAAGAGTTGGCATGCATACTTTTTTTTTTTAAAAAAAAAAAGCTGTTTAAGGAAAAATATATATTTTGTAGGGTTACTTTTTTGTGTTTCCAGTTCAATATATGAACCATACATACCAGAGAGACAGATAATTGTAATTCAGCAATGAGAGATATGTATTCCATGTAGAGTTAAATATGCATTTTTAACTAGCTTCAGAAACAGCTTGTCTGCTGTATTTTCCATCTCAGCAGATGCTGTTTTCCATTTGACTCCAGACTGAGCGTGATGAAGTGGCAGCATCTCCTAACTAAATAAAATTAGAAAAATCCAGAGCTCTTTTCTCAACTATGAAGGTTAATTCAGAAGGATTCTGTCTAAAAGAAACTGTTGGCTATCCCAGCGTTTGGATAACGCGTACATCAAATATTTGCACTGTTATATTGAATTTATATCTTAAAATAAGTTTTTGCATTTATTATTTTGGGTCATTGCTCCTTTTATTTATTACCATTTTGATTAAGGTTATTTTCTTGGTTTTTTTGTAAACCTATGAGCTTTACTATGTAATATATAATTATAAAAGGGACGCAGTGGCTCAGTGGCTAAGATGCTGAGCTTATCGATCAGAAGGTCGGCAGTTCAGTGGTTCAAATCCCTAGCGCCACGTAATGGAGTGAGTTCCCGTTACTTGTCCCAGCTTCTGCCAACCTAGCAGTTTGAAAGCACGTAAAAATGCAAGTAGAAAAATAGGGACCACCTTTGATGGGAAGATAACAGTGTTCCTTGTGCCTTCGGAGTTTACTCATGCCAGCCACATGACCACGGAGACTTTTTTGGACAACGCTGGCTCTTCAGCTTTGAAACACCCCCTAGAGTCGGGAACGACTAGCAAATATATGTGAGCGGAAGCTTTACCGTACCTATATAATTATATATGGTAAATATAATACAGCAAATCATTCCCCTCATATCTTACTTCTTCATAACCTTTTTCTTTCTTTTCCTTTTTTCTTTCTTATACCTTTAGCTTTCTGTTTGATTTTTTTTAATGCTTATCTTTATTTTACTTTAACATGCATACACACACACACAAATCCATACCAGGGGTGGGTTCCTGCCAGTTCTAACCTCTTCTATAAAAGAGGTTCCACAAATCTACTGTGCCATTTAGAACCGGTTCCAGTTCCCTCCCCCGCCCGTCCGCACATCATCAAGATGAAGAGCGAGAGGAGGAATTCTGGGAGTTGAAGTCCACAAGTCTTAAAGCTGTCAAGTTTGAACACCCCTGGGTTTTTTTTCTAAAGGGTTAGGGGTGCAAGGGTCTTGTAACTTGACAGCTTTAAGACTTCAAATGCCAGAGTTCCTGAGACAACATTTTGGTTGCTAAGCAAGAGTGTTGTTAAGTGAGTTTCACCACATTTTACAAGTTGGCCACGCCTACCCAGTCACATGGCCAGCAAGCCACTCCCACCCGATCACATGGCCAGTAAGCCACTCCCACAAAGCAGGCCACACCTATAGAAGAGGTTCTAAAAAAATTTGAAACCCACCACTGATCCATACATACATTTCTTAAACCATGATTAAGTAAGCCATGATTTCATGGGCTATGTGAATTCATATTTGATGGTTTGTATTAACTAAAGTTGAATAATAATACTGGAGTAAAATTGTTTCCCGCAAGCTTTGAAAACCCTGATTTGTATGGAAATCCTGAGGTAACTTTGCACTCCAAATATCAGTAATGTTCTGAATTTGGTGTCTAAATATAACCTGGCAGGCTTCTGTCAGATAAATCCAGCTGAAAATGAAGATGCATTAAAGAGATCTTTTTTAAAAAAGCCCCTATTTATGTTCCAAACATTTTGTTTTCCAAAGATATCATTCTGTGAATTTTCACCTTTATAATGGAATGTAACAAACAAGGCAGAGAAGACTGCTAAATTTGGATTTAAAAACTAGGCTGACCAAGAGACCACTGAAATGAGAGACCAGAAAAATTAACTCTTTGTTCCAATATAGTGGTCATCTGGAATGTTTTCAACTCAGATCTGGTAGCTCTAAAGGCCTTGTCAAAATGAAATCTTTCAGAGAGAAAAGGAAATACCAGGTTTGTTTTTCTATGGGAAGTCCTCAACTTATGACCACAATTGAGTACAAGATTTCTGTTTGAAAAGTGAGACGGTTGTTAAGTGAGTTTTGCCCCATTTTACAACCTTTCTTGCTTTCTACCATTGTTAAATTAATCCCTGCAGTTATTAAGTTAGTTAGATAGTTGTTAAGTGAATCTGGCTTCCCTATTGGTCTCAAATGGTGATCACATGACCCCGGGACATTGCAACTGTCATAAATACATGCCAGTTGCCAAGCATCTGAATTTTGATCATGTGACCACGGGGATGCTGAAATGGTCATGAATGTGAAAAACAGTCACAAGTCACTTGTTTTTCAGTACTTTGCAACTTTGAAGGGTCACTAAATGAATGTAAGTTGAGGAATACCTGTAATTGTCTCCTTAAATTAAATTCAGCTGATAATCAACTATGTTAAACATCATTTCTAAGTTCGCTATTTTCCTGCTATCTCCATGACTGCATTCAGTGTGATGAGCTTTCCCTGCTGTCATACCTTCTTGTGAGATCTCATGTGAAAAGCCCGAAACCTTGTGAGATTTACTTACTTATTTAACAACATTTTAGTTACCCTCTGTCTAATGCAGGGGTGTCCAAACTTGGGAACTTTAAGACTTGTGGACTTCAACTCCCAGAATTCCCCAGCCACCTGGGTCTTAAAGTCTTAAAGTTGCCAAGTTTGGACACCCCTGGTCTATTGGCACTTTTTTAAAAAAATTAAAGCATTAAATTTTGAGAGCTGTTTAGGGAGATGGCGATTATCTTTCAACCTGTAGCTGTCATTTTATGGACTCCTACTGTGTTTTTAATCTATTTAACAATGCTCAGTAGATTGCACAAAATTGCGATCCCTTCAGCTGTTTTGCTTACAAGCAGGTACACAATATGGTTTATTATTTAATTAACACGTGGGACAGATGCAGATATTGCAGATATTGTAGAAAATTGAAATGAGCAATCTACTACAAAATGTATTTGTTGTTATTGTTTATTTCCCCCAGGTAGCAATAAGAAAACAAAATTGAATAAAGTACAAAATTAAAAAATTGTTCACTAATGAAAGCCTGGCTAAAAAGCAATTTCTCTCCCCCCCCCCCCCCCCCGCAAAAACAAAGAGTGGAGGCTAAGCATAACCCACCATTTCAGTTTCTTACCTTCTAAGCAAAAGTGAGGATACACTTTTGTGTGAACAAGATTTCCTACCAGAGAGAAGTTGTGATTTGAAGGTCTGAATGGTCTCGTCACACCTGTCCCAGCTTAGGCATTCAGGAAAGAAGGACCCTTGACTTCATTTGTAGTGAAAGATGTACTTTTACCAAAGATAAGTGGTTACAACATAGCAAAGCCGGATCTGAGGCATTTCCACATAAACCTGGTAATTTTACTTTCTCCAAGGCCAGTGGTGGGTTCCGGATCCCGTTGCAACCGGTACGGCGTCCCCCACATGCACGCATGCATGCATCCTTACCTCTGTGAGGGTCTGTGATGCTCCAGCTGCTTGGTGGAACATTGCGCAGGCGCTGTACGCTCCATACACATGTGTGGAAGTGCCAAAGAGCTCAAATACAGGTAAGGAGCTCGGACGGGTGGGTGGGCCCTCCGGAGCACTGTACCAGAACGGTACCCGGTGCTCCCAGCAGGCACAGGAATGCTTGTATTGGGGTGTACTGCCTGCAACCCATCACTGCCCCAGGCCCTCTCCCCTTGGTCATCTTTGTGGTGTCCAATAAGATTCAAGCTAGGTGCTTTGGGAAAAGTTCCACATTTTGGTGCTTCTTTGGTTGGTGTTTGCATTCCTTTCCCAGTCTGGTGTCTTTGGATCTCTCAATCATTGTTTCTTGTTGGCAGCTCTGGTTCCTGTCATCATCCCTCCCTTTATCTTCCCATTCCCACCATCCCAGAGTTTATAGCAGGCTGACATCAAAGTGAAGGGAAGCTGAAGCAGTTTGATGGCAGATCTGACAGGTCTTCCTTAATCAAAACAAACAAACAAACAAACAACTCAACAAAAGTCGATCCAGATAAAAAGAAAATGAAACAGTGGTGAAGATTTTGTTCCCCTTTGTTTCCCAATCTTAGCAACTATTTGGATGTACGGCAGGGGTGTCCAAACTTGGGAACTTTAAGACTTGTGGACTTCAACTCCCAGAATTCCCCAGCCAGCATGGCTGGCTGGGGAATTCTAGGAGTTGAAGTCCACAAGTCTTAAAGTTCCCAAGTTTGGACACCCCTGATGCATGGACTTCAACTCCCAGAAATCCACAGCCTGGCTGGGAAAATCTGGGAATTGAATTAGGTGCCCATTTTAAAGTTGCTAAGTTGTTAAGATGGAAAAACCCTGTTCTAACCTGTTGTGTTACTTGTGGAGATATATCTGGAGAGCTGTTATTTTAAAAATGTACAGTCAATCATAGGAGCCCACATTTTCAAGGTTTTAATCTCATTGTGCTCAAGTTGTAAAGGGCAACCATATTTTTTTTTGTCTTCAGTTTAATATTTCCTTTCCACTCCCCGGAATTCTTTTTAAATGATGGCTCTCATCTGACCTACTTTTCTGGCTCCCTCATCTGTTCTTCCCACCTACGGTTTTTCCATCTGCCAGGCATTTTTAGATCAGAAGAGCTTCTTAAATATTTTTTAAATGCCAGGTAGTTTTGCCCAAATAGCCTGGATCTACTTTTAAGTGGATGATATTTTATTATTTTAAAGAAAGGACATCATTCACAAAGGGTTTCTTTTATCCTGAAAGTAGAAGTACCCACAATTTAAAAAAAAAAAGGAAACAGCCAAATTGCTGACCTTGGAAGGATGAAACGCTGAGTCAACCTCGAGCCAATCAGCATCGGCTGGCAGTCGCCAGATTTATTCTGCAATGCTGCAATCTAACTACTGTACCACCATAGCTCTTTTATAAGATGCAACAACCTAGGCATTATGGAAACCACGATATATGACTTAACATATTGTGTAAATCCGTTTTGTGCAATAAACAAGGACTAACAAACCCAGTCAGTGTGGGATCGGACATGTTCTTTACTGCACCAGTGTTTTGTATTAAAAACAATGAGTAGAAATTGTAAGGAAGCAGACTGTGGTTGGTTTATGATAATGTAAGAGAAGGTAGTAATTTTTCCAGCGAAGTATAGGCTGGCTGTTGGAAGCTATCTTATCTCTCCTCCTTTGATCAAGAGATTGGATGAAATTACCTCCAAAATGCTGCCGGTTCCAGGACTTAAATTAAAACAACTTCCAAATCCTTAGGTTTATCAAGGAACAAAGTATATTTGTCAGGAACAGTGTAGGTTTGTTAGAAAGACTTTAATGTCATCTAAATATGTTTGTTCAATTGCAAGGCTTACTGCCATGGTATTCCCTGATTTGCAACAATCTGCCAATGGTGGCAAAGCCAACCAGATTGCCACATGATGGAATTCAACCCTGATCCATTGTTACTATCATGTTTCCCTGAAAATAAGACGGGGTCTTATATTAGTTTTTGCTCCAAAAGATGCATCGGGGCTTATTTTCTGGTTAGGTCTTATTTTGGGTGAAATACGGTACTAATTGTGTCCATCTAGCTGATGATCTTAACTGGGGCTTATTTTTGGAGTAGGGCTTATATTGTGAGCACCCTGAAAAACCATGCTAGGGTTATTTTCTGGTTGGGTCTTATTTTTGGGGAAACAAGCTGCTTACTAACAGGTAGCCTCCATCCAGGCAAAAGCAGAGAGTAAGTAGCAACATTTCTACATCTCATTCATCGCTTAACCAACCTCATGTATTATTCTGCAGGCAGCATTGCCTGATACTCCAAGTCTACATTGCAAGAGTAGACAGAACAAGGTATCTTTTGGTTCTTGTTCATCTGATCATTGTATGGGTTTCATTTTCTGGGGTTAAATGCAGCTGGTCTTTGTAGATATGCAGGTAATCAAACAAGAAGAGACATTTCTTTATTATCTGGGAAAAAGCTTTGCCAACTCTAGAAGAATTTCATTAAAATGCAGCATATTATTCATGTGCTTCACACACACAGAGCCACATGCACTCGCACAGAGGGTTACCGTGGCAACCATAAAAACCTAGAGGCTGCAAACCTTTTGGCCATGGGATGGCAGGTTTTCAAGAAGGCACCCAATAGTCTGGCTGCAAATAGAATAGAATAGAATAGAATAAAATAGAATAGGAATAGAATAACAAAGTTGGAAGGGACCTTGGAGGTCTTCTAGTCCAACCCTCTGCCTAGACAGGAAACCCTATACCATTTCAGACAGATGGTTATCCAACATCTTGAAAACTTCCAATGTTGGAGCATTTACAACTTCTGGAGGCAAGTTGTTCCACTGATTAATTGTTCTAACTGTCAGGAAATTTCTCCTCAGTTCTAAGTTGCTTCTCTCCTTGATTAGTTTCCACCCATTGCTTCTTGTTCTGCCCTCAGGTGCCTTGGAGAATATTTGACTCCCTCTTCTTTGTGGCAGCCCCTGAGATATTGCTATCATGTCTCCCCTAGTCCTTCTTTTCATTAAACTAGACATACCCAGTTCCTGCAACCGTTCTTCATATGTTTTAGTCTCCAGTCCCCTAATCATCTTTGTTGCTCTTCTCTGCACTCTTTCTAGAGTCTCCACATCTTTTCTACATCGTGGAGACCAAAACTGAGTGCAGTATTCCAAGTGTGGCCTTACCAAGGCATTATAAAGTGGTATTAACACTTCACACGATCTTGATTCTATCCCTCTGTTTATGTAGCCTAGAACTGTGTTGGCTTTTTTGGCAGCTGCTGCACACTGCTGGCTCTTATTTAAATGGTTGTCCACTAGGGCTCCAAGATCCCTCTCACAGTTACTACTATTGAGCAAGGTACCACCTATACTGTATCTGTATAATTTTGAACCATGAATAGTTTGGGTGATGTTTACCTAAAAAATGTGGGGATGAGAGGAAGATTCATGTAGCCAAACAATAGCATTGCTCTCTTCTCACGGATAAATGTTTCGTATTTTCCAAAGATCACTTGGCTGAATAGAAGAGACGATAGAATGACAACTCAATAGCACTATATAGTAAATAATTAACGGATGAGATCTTCCAAAAAATGTATTTGTGGCGAAATACGTTTTATTTTCTGCATATGTTTTCCTAAGGGAATGCTTGCTGCGTGGTTACAAAGTTTGCCAACTCGTGTGTCCAGAAAATGTGTTAAAGTAGAACATGGCCAAGGCTGAATATACTTCTATTCTGCTTTATAAAATATTAAAATGATATTTCCTGACAATGAAACTTTTATGATCAGCTGAGTTGTGTGCTTGCATAAATCATCTTAACTGAATACCCATTTAAGAAAAAACCCTTGTGAATCAGTCTAATGGGCCATTAACATCATGATTTGTGATTTCTACTGTAATCAGCCAACTGTTTCCAAACTTACTGGTTACAAACAGCCGTAAAGGCAATAATGCTCCTCAATTCTCCACCAACTGATATTCATTTATATTCTCCCTTTGAAGGAGATTAATGCTATGAAAAGGTCATTATGAATGCCCTGTTGGGCTAGGTATGATTAAAAACTATTGATAAACTCCTCTACCAACATTTATCTTACATTACAAAAGCGATTTAACACCCAGTACATATTGTCATTTTAACCGCTGTCATTTCACATGCTGTTTCTCAGCTAAGGCTTTATATTTTTTAAACTATGAATAAGCCTTCAGTATATTGTTTGGAAGAGAAGTGGAGTTAAGAAGGGCTGATGGTAGACATCAAGGCAAACTGGTGCCCTGATTTATTCCAACACCAGCTGATAACCTGGTGTTGCCCAGGTATTTATTTATAGGGGGAAAATGTCTGGACCAAACGTAATTTCTAATGTTAGATTTTCCTCCTTACCAGAGGGAGCTCCCTTGTGGGATACTGTGTTACCATGGCAACTCCACTGCGCTGTACTGTAGAAGCCATTTATGTCAGTACAGTAGAAGCCATTTTAAGGCACAACAGGCTGTACACCTTAACAGAACACACACACCGAGGGGTGCTAGGGGTATCTTACCCCCACAATATTTTTTTCCAGAGAGTAAGTCATCTGTGTACCAAGTTTGGTTGAAATTGCTTGAGATGTTCCAGTATTATGCTGGAACACACACACACACACACACACACACACACACACACACACAAAGTTTTAGGGGTGTCTTACCCCCACAGTATTTGTTTCCAAAGAGTCTTTTCCTGTGTAAGATTGAGATTGTCTTGGCATTGTTTCAGTGAGGTCTCACTCGCCATCTTCAGGCTGTTGTTTTTGGCTTAAAGTGCAGCTCCGTTCACACTTTAGCCAAAAACAACAGCCTGAAGATGGCGAATGAGACCTCGTTGAAACGATTATATATATATATATATAATCTCCAGACCTCCCCTGTGGTCATGTGACCACATTTTGGGTGCTTAGCAACCGCCCGCATTTATAGCCCTTTCAACATCCTATAATTGTGATTTACGTTTGATTCCCCCCCCCCAAAAAAACCCCTGGTCTCCTAGGTTCTGGGAAAAAACTCCATGAGTGATAAATAGGTTCACTTAGTAGCCTCTTTGCTTGTTTAATGATTGCCACAAAAGAGGACATAAAATCAGATGTGGTCATATGATGATCTGTCATGGCTTTTAAATGAAATTGTGGGCTCGATTACGGCCATACCTAGAGGACTACCTGTAGTTCCTTGTGTTTCTATTCACAGCAGCCAACCCAGGGGTGGGATTCTACGAGTTCGGATTGGTTTGGGCGAACCGGTAGCTCTGACGATCAGCTGGGAGCCAAACGATTCGTCGGACGATCAAGTGGGCCCGCCCACCTGCCCCTGCGCTGTTCTGATGTATATCTTCTCAGCTGAGTCGCACGGCAGAGCGGATTGCCGCACCTCAGCTGCGTTCCTCCCCAGTAGTAATGCAGAAGATATGTTTTCTCAAAACTGTGCATGTGTGTGCAGTGCGCGTCAGGCATGTGCAGCGTGCACATGATCACCTAATTAGTTGTTAAACTGGTAGGATCCCACCACTAAGCCAAACTATAGAGTTATTAATGTGTGTGTGAAGCTACCTTAGGAAGAACACTTTGGGGTGGGAAGGAGGAATTATTCAGAGCCAATTTAGCAGCTCCTCTTTTGAACAATCAATGCGTTTTATTTATTCCAGTTGGCCATCTTTATTTACAGATACAGGTTAGTAAAACCTATCACAAAACAGTAATATTCCACAGTTAATATTTATAGGTGCATAGTTCATGCTCAGTTACTTTATATATATGTATATATGTATAGAAATATATTAACAACTTTCACAATGAGCCCATTCTCAGACAGCCAAGAAGGACCATAGAAAACATTTTAAAAACTTCCATACCATAAACGATACTAAATTACCAATGATCTTTCAACAAAACATTTACAGCTTTCTAGACACTTAGGTGTTCTTTAAATTGTTTTCGGTGTTTAGGACTTGAAGCCACAATATCCAGACAACAACAATGGCTCTTGGAGCCAGGCTCCATTTCAGGTGGAGATCGGTCACGGAGGTGGAAACTGAAACACGATGATAGATGCTCCATTCACTGCAGATGGAAAACTTCAAGACACTATAAAAACTATAAAAAGTAGTTTACACATTGGAACTCAGCACTTGTACAGGACAAGATGTTTTCGTGGACAGGTAGCAAGAGATAGATAGAAAGAAAGGAGATTCAAGCTTCTGGTTCATAATCCTGGTATTCTTCCTGTCGGAACAGAAAGGAGAAGGAGAAATTCAAATCTCAATTCAGAGTAAAATGTAGTTGTCACTAAATGGTAGATTGTCAGATCTGAGATAGATGGAAGACCGCAAGAACAAGAGATCTGTCAAAACTTCTCTGTAGATCTCAGACCAGTGAAATAAAAGGTAATGTGTGATTCTGTTGGAAGAAATGTCCTTCTGGGTTCAGTTCCAAGTGGGGAGAAAGACTCTGGAAACATGGAGGCTGCTTGGAAAGATGGTTTTAATGGTGGACAGGATCACGTGATTTGAGGTCCTGGGCAAAAAAGGCACATGGAGTGGGGAGAGACAGAGATTTATACCCTCTGTTGGGATTTGAAATTGAGCTTGTATTCTGATTGGTTGTCAGACCCCGAGAGGTAACTTTGTAGGTTGGGTTTTGAGTCCCAAGATTGGTTGACTCTTGCTGGGTGATGATGTAATGAAAGGGCTTTGGGATTCCTATTGTGTCTCTGCCTGAAGGAGGTAGATCTTTGTTATGTAGAATAGACTGGCCCAGGCTTTAATGGCCTATTGACAAAGGTGTGTGTGTGTGTGTGTGGGGGGGTGAGTTTCTGCCTCCCTTTTAGGGGAAAAATTCTGCCCTTTTAATATTTCCTAAAATATTTCCCTTTTCTAGGAGAGGGGTGGGTGCTAACTTCCTATACTTGTTTCTGTTCATCTTCATCCTGAGATAACTTTTTCCATCCCTTGAACTTTGTAGAGCCTATAGGAGAACATGGGATTGTCTTGCTAAAAGAAATCTCTGGTGAAAAACAAACAAACAAAAAACCCCTCCAAAACAATGTTTTGTCTTTGCTTCCCTACTGGATAGTTTCAGGATTTAATAATACAATAGTAGAGTTGGAAGGGACCTTTGAGGTCTTCTAGTCCAACCCCCTGCCTAGGCAGGAAACCCTATACCGTTCCAGACAAATGGCTATCCAACATCTTCTTAAAGACTTCCAGTGTTGGGGCATTCACAACTTCTGGAGGCAGGTTGTTCCACTGATTAATTGTTCTAACTGTCAGGAAATTTC
This sequence comes from Natrix helvetica, assembly GCF_964273705.1. Taxonomy (NCBI): domain Eukaryota; kingdom Metazoa; phylum Chordata; class Lepidosauria; order Squamata; family Natricidae; genus Natrix; species Natrix helvetica. The sequence goes on from NC_138558.1 coordinate 15,069,964, forward strand.
TCCTCAGTTCTAAGTTGCTTCTCTCCTTGATTAGTTTCCACCCATTGCTTCTTGTTCTACCCTCAGGTGCCTTGGAGAATAGTTTGACTCCCTCTTCTTTGTGGCAACCCCTAAGATATTGGGACACTGCTATCATGTCTCCCCTAGTCCTTCTTTCTCTTAAGCTAAACATACCCAGTTCCTGCAACCGTTCTTCATATGTTTTAGTCTCCAGTCCCCTAATCATCTTTGTTGGGTACTTATAAGTTATTGTTTTCAAAAGGCGGCTGAGGTAGATTCAAGAAGTATAATTCCTTGTGAATATGAGATAGGTCAAGCTTCCTACAAGATTTGTAAGCTGTGGAGAATAAGATGTGTAAGTGGGCACACCTCATGGTCATTTAGGCAACTGAAATAGGACTCTCCCCCCCTGTGTGTGTGTGTGTGTGTGTGTGTGTGTGTGGTGCATAATGCATACTAAGGATCTCGGAATGAAAAAAATTGTCCTAGTTCTGTCTTCTACTAGGAATGCGATCAACTAGATCCAGGTTCTTATTCTTTCCCCTAAAATTCCTTTTGGCTTTCTCATTTCTTTAAGACGGGCTAGTAGAGGAAGGTAGCAGTGGGTTCCTACCAGTTCGGACCGGTTTGGCTGAATAGGTAGTAACTCAGCCTGCCAAGCGCCTGAACCGGATCTATCGGCGGCAGCACCCTCTTGATTTTCGGTTCTGTGCATGTGCAGAACAATCTTCATTGTAAAAATGTAATTTTTCCCCCTTTTCTAACGTGCGCATGCGCAGACCTTTTAAAGTGCAAATGCGCACCTAGTGTGAAGCGAGCGCATGAAAACATTTTTGCACACTGAACCGGCAATAATGCCGGCAGCAACCCACCCCTGGAAGGTAGATTTTTAAAAAACCAGAGCCTTGTGGATTGAATATGATATCTCCCAGTTGTGGGATTCAACCGGTGTAACAACTGGTTTGCTGAGTGCAAACGCATGCTCCGTAAGTGGGCAGTACATTTGAAAACAGCTCTAAAACTTACCTTCTATTGCAACCCCATTGAGTAAAACAGCCGAGGTGCAGCAATCGCCCCCGCTGCGCCTATCAGCTGGGCTTCAAACAAAGGAAATATAGGGCAGACTAGCGCAGGGGTGCGTGGGTGAGGCCAACTGATCGCTGGAACTACTGGTTCACCGAAACTGGTCCGTACCGGCTGAATCCCACCCCTGATATCTCCACCCCATAGTTGGTGATCCATTCCCTGAAGAGGAAATCCTTGATTCTATTCTTGGCTATGGCAATGTATTTTACACGGGCCTGCCCTTGAAGACAACCCAGAAACTTCAGCTGCTCCAGAAAGAAGTAGCATGGACAGTCATTATATGCTCAGGTAATACCACTAATTTGCAAGATTGCCTGCTGACGTCTGGGTATGATTCAAGATGTTGGTCACTGCCTATAAAGAGCTACATGGCATGGAGCCTGGTTACTTTGCAGATTGCCTACATCTCCTAATATTTGTCTGGTTGGTTTGATCAAACATGGCTAGTGTTCTCAGGTTCAGAGATAGGTTCCTACCAGTTCAGCCCAGTTTAGCCAAGTAGGTAGTAACTCGGCCGCCCACGCATCCGAACCAGTATTATTGGCGGCACCATGCGCATGCGCAGAAGCATTTTTTTTACTACTACATATGCGTGTGCACTTGAAGCCGTCCCTGAATGAACCAGCAGTAAAAGAATCCGGAACCCACCCCTACTCAGGTACCTTTAATTCAGTGGTGGGACACGACCGATACGCCCTGGTACGGGTGTACCCGTGCCTGCTGGAAGCAACCAGGTACCGTTCTGGTACAGTGCTCCAGAGGGCCTGCCCGCCCACTCTCCTTACCGCTATTTGAGCCAATCGGGGCTTTTGCGCATGGTGCTGCGCGCATTCACGTGGTGGACGCTGGGCCTTGTTGCAGTGTACCGGTTGCAACGGGATCCGGAACCCACCGCTGCTTTAATTAAACAATGCCGTATCTTGGGACCTCGGAAATGTAGCTTCATTCCTGTAATGTCTGCCTTCAGGAATACCCCTCCCCCAATCCATATGCCTCTCTCAGTTATACAGAGGAGGAAAAAGATAAATGCCTTTATGCATGATCAATATGCACTCCTGAAGGATGCTGGTCCTTTGGAAAAAAACTGCTGTAATGCTCTCATTCACAATCTTAAAATCTTTCATTTTGTATTTGGAGGCAGGCTGTCTTTGCAAAATATTGCTTTAAGAAGAAAGAAGAGGTGAAAATGTTTTGTCAAAACCTATCGTTTGAAACAGCTTTGGGGATGTGGCATAATTAGGCTTGTAGGATTGCATCTATATTTCCACATTTCATGTTTTAGAAATTGTGTTGTGGGGTTGTTGTTTTTTTGAGAATGTGATCAAAGGGTTGCCCTTGGTGGGCATTTTGTAGCATAAAGCTGAGACAAGATTCTCAAACTGTTATTGGATTTCAATTTCGTGTCAGTCCCATCCGGAATAGTCAATGGCTGAAATGAAGTGATTGCAATTCAACAACTTCTAAAGTATTTTGCCTACTGGCTCTATCATAGTTGTGTTTTTCATACAACGGCATAATTTTTGTTGTTGCCAGAGTGATTGTAGTAAAAATGTCTACAAAATGTTTAGCTTATTTTTTTTCTTTTTTTTTTTTTTGCAGAAATCCTACTTGCCTTCCTAAAATAGAACCTTGGAATAATAATGCACAGAATTGTTTTTAAAATTCCATTCATTTCTTGTTTCTATTTCTCTACCCGTGTTTTGATGCAAATAGAACTTTTGACAGCAAGAAATAGATTATTTTTGACCATAATTATCATTATGGCAATTTATGAGCTACCAAAGATTAGAAATTTCAATACTTGTATCAAAGCTTCACTTGCTTTCCTCAAGAGTTCTGGAGATGTTTCTCCTGAAAATCCATTTCAAAATTTATTGAGGATGAATTCATCAACTCAGACCTTAGCAGCTTGTTCCCTATAAGTAAATCCCAGATAGGTTTATTCCCAAGGTACAGGTAGTCCTCAACTTACAACAGTTCATTTAGTGACTGTTGTGAAGTTACAACAGTGCTGAAAAAAGTGATTTTTGACCGTTTTTCATATTTACAACCGTTGCAGCATCCCCATGGTTCTGTGATCAAAATCCAGACGCTGGGGAACTGACTCACATTTATGACCGTTGTAGTGTCCCGGGGTCATGTGATGACCTTTTGTCAAGCAAAGTCAATGGGAAACCCAGATTCACTTAACAACCGTGTTACTAATTTAACAACGGCAGTGATTCCTTTAACAACTGTGGCAAGAAAGGTGGTAAAATAGAAATAAAACTTACTTAGCAACAAAAGTTTTGGACTCAATTGTCGAGGACTACCTGTATTTCTAATAGAAATGAACAGTGCCACATCTTCTAGTTAGGTGAATTCCTGGGAAACTGTGTGGGAAGATGTCAGAAACAGGTTTACCTCAGGTGGCATTTCATAGGCCTCATTTTCTGGATCTGCTGGATCTGTGTTACCTTCCTGTGTAATACCTTCTTCATTCTGTAATTAAAATAAAACATACATATGTAACAATACATATTTCTTCCCACTGCCCCATTTCCAGCACAGCGTTTTGCCATTTAGCATGACAAATGGATTACTGAACATGAGTGTTATGTATTTGCCACATAGAACAGGAAACATAAAACATCCCCAAATATGAGTAACAAACTGACAAAAAAGAATCAACTTTGAGTAGAAGACTCATAAATATATACTGAAATTTTAAGAAGACTAAAGTCTTGATTGCATCATAGCCTTTCTGAGGAGCCATTAAAAATGATAAATTGCCAAGAAATCTTGATGGTTTGATGATATGCAAAGTCTAACAAGGCACTTTCATTATGAAAGTTAAAAACATTGTCTTAATGGGACCCAAACTCTGGCTGTTTTTCACTGAAATCCAATTTATGATGTTCATTTTTTATTTCAGTTACTGATATTGAATTTTCTGTTGTCTTAAATCATAAATCTGGAACCTCCTGATAGCAGTATGGATCTTTGGTAATATATAAGAGTTCTCAGAATCAGTTCCCTTACACCCGGAGTCTGGCTGAACAACAAATTACAATTGAAATCTTATTTTATTCACTTCCCAAATGAAATTGGTTATTGACACTCCTTGTTCTGACAAACACATTTTTGTAGAATGTTTGTATGTTTTACATCCTACAAATATCACATACTTTGTAAGAAATATGCTGGTGACACACTCTGCTTTTTATACATTGATCAATATGGAATAATTTATATATTCTTCACTGTGAATTACAAGACCTTTTTTTCCACATCACAACATTAGGATTCGCTTATTAGAAATTTAAATAGACTTCAAAGGAATGGGAATCCATAGATCATTAAAAAAAAGCAATTAGTGAAGTAAGGACAACTTTTACAGAGACATTGACAAAATGTTGAAAAGCAACAATGATAGATTTAAAAATCTTCTTTAGCTGTAGACTCTAATGAGCTATTAGGTGCAGTATTAACAAATAACGTATATTTTTTTGCAGAGGAGTTTCTGGTGTAGTAGGTTGAATAAGCTTTCCTAAACCATCTTCTAATAATATATGATGCGATATAAGAACAATTAGATGGAAAATTGGTAGAAGAGTATATTTGTAGCTCAGATTTGAACTGTGGGGCCCTTGGGGTTCTCTTGAGTTTGGTGATTTTCTTGAAGATGTTTTATTACTAAGTACTGATGATATTACCTACTTTGGTAATGAAACGTCTACAAGAAAAACACTAAACTGAGAGAGTATCAAGGACTCCACAGATTGAAAAAAAATTAAGGAGCTTTTGAAAGATATGACACACACACACACAAACCTTATGTAGATATCAGGGACAAAGAACCGTAGAATTTATAATTTATTTTAGATGAATATAATTAAAGACATGAACCAAAGGAGAAACATCATTAAAAGACAACATGGGGTTTCACTTACAGAGCATTTAGTCACACAATTAGTCAAATCAATGTGATTCAGAAATATTACGTATGTTCAATGTTGAGCAGTCCTAATTAAATTTCCTTCAGGAAGAAAACAGAAAATGGCTTCAAATCAGAAGTCTGGAAGGACCATTTTTGATTTACATACGTTAGCATAAACATTGCTTAGCTACTATACAATACAATAGCAGAGTTGGAAGGGACCTTGGAGGTCTTCTAGTCCAACCCCCTGCCTAGACAGGAAACCCTATACCGTTTCAGACATATGGCTATCCAACATCTTCTTAAAGACTTCCAGTGTTGGGACATTCGCAACTTCTGGAGGCAACCTGTTCCACTGATCAGTTGTTCTAACTGTCAGGAAATTTCTCCTCAGTTCTAAGTTGCTTCTCTCCTTGATTACTTTCCACCCATTGCTTCTTGTTCTACTCTCAGGTGCAGTGGTGGGTTCCTGCCGGATTGTGCCGGATCGCGCACTCCCTTTCAGCGCTAAACCCGGAAGTACGGTCTTGTCCCGCCCCTGGCGACGTGACGACGCTTGCCTGCGCTCCACCAGCTCGGCTGGGAACAGAGACATTTCCTCAGCGGAGCGGAGCGCCTGAAAGGGACGCAGGCTCAGCCTGCCAGGCTGCCACCACTCCACTGAAGACATTGCTGAGCAGAGAAACGTCTCCGTTCCCAGCCGAGCTGGTGGAGCGCAGGCAAGCGTCGTCGCGTCGCCAGGGGTGGGGCAAGACCGTACTTCCGGGTTTAGCGCCGAAAGGGAGCGCGCGATCCGGTGCGATCCGGCAGGAACCCACCACTGCTCAGGTGCTTTGGAGAATAGTTTGATTCCCTCTTCTTTGTGGCAGACCCTGAGATACTGGAACGCTGCTATCATGTCTCCCCTAGTCCTTCTTTCTATTAAACTAGACATACCCAGTTCCTGCAACCGTTCTTCATATATTTTAGTCTCCAGTCTCCTAATCATCTTTGTTGCTCTTCTCTGCACTCTTTCTAGAGTCTCCACATCTTTTCTACATCATGGCGACCAAAACGGAATGCCGTATTCCAAGGGTGGCCTTACCAAGGCATTATAAAGTGGTATTAACACTTCACGTGATTCTTGATTCTTGATTATAGAAATGTATGCATTTTCATAAAATGCGTCAATTGGGAAAAAAAACTATTACCAGATTCATCCTCACATGGCTCCCTGCCTACAATAAATATGGCATTAAAGAATATATTTCCTTTAGATATAATCACCTATTCCTTTCTCTTTAAGTCTCCTGTGTTGCCTCATAAGGTACAGGCCATTACAGAAAACAGCGGCCATGTTTTGTGCAATAACAGTGATTATTGCCCAATGTATCATGGAAGAGACATGAGTTGGTATAATATCAACATTCAAATTCCTTAAGAAATTTGTTCATGTAGTCCTGCAAATGCAATGCTTATGTATACAGTATGTGCTATACACAGAGAGAAATTTTAAAGCATGTTGTTACCATAGTAACAAATACTACTTTTAAAAGATTAGCTGCTTTTAAGATTTATTAAGGAATTTTCTCTCCCACCAAACTGATCATTTGGCTTGGACCCATTGGATATCAATGTTGCTATTAGTCATGAAGGGGACGCGGTGGCTCAGGGGCTAAGGCGCTGAGCTTGTTGATCAGAAAGGTCAGCAGTTCGGCGGTTCGAATCCCCAGCGCCGCGTAACGGAGTGAGCTCCCTTTACTTGTCCCAGCTTCTCCCAACCTAGCAGTTTGAAAGCACATAAAAAATGCAAGTAGAAAAATAAAGGACCACTTGGTGGGAAGTTAACAGTGTTCCGTGCTCCTTAGGCATTTAGTCATGCTGGCCACATGACCACAGAGATGTCTTGGGACAGTGCTGGCCATTCGATTTTGAAATGGAGATGAGCACCGCCCCCTAGAGTCGGGAACGACTAGCACAGATGTACGAGGGGAAGCTTTACCTTTACCTTATTAATCATGAACATAACATGATTGTCCACCTGTATCATTACAGAACAGACTCTGTTTTTGATTTGTTAGTAATGGAGTAGATCAAGCAAAGCATGCCTATGAAATGTCTTTTGAAATTCCACCATAAAGAATGTGTACTATCTATTGCTGTCAGTTGGAATGGGACAACTCGCCACAGCCAACTCACCGCGACCAACTCACCATGGCCAACTTTCCATGGCGAATTGACCACAGCCAACTCACTTGCCGCAAAACAATTTAAAAATTCAATTTAATTGTTTAAAGTGTACTATGTGTGTGTGTATGTGTATGTGTGCAAATTTTTGTTATTCACATTTCACTCTCTCTACTTTTACATCCTTTCTTTAATGATTCTATTCCACCATTTCTTTGATATTAGTGTAACTCTTGTCCCGCAACGAGTTGGCTGTGGTGAATTGGCTGTGGCAAGTTGACTGCGGTGAATTGTCATAGACCTCGTCAGTAGCAGGAAATATATGGGTTTCTGATTTTCACAGACTTGGAATAAAAGTGAAAAGAACATATTTTAATAGCAAAATTATAGAGTTTAATGAATTGCTAGGGCATTCTCAGTTATACTAAACCTATTTAATATAATATAAGAACTGTGGTGGTGCAGTGGTTAGAATGCAGGATTGCTAACTCTGCTGACTGCCAGCAGTTCGATCCTGACTGGTTCAAGGTTGACTCAGCTTTCCATCCTTCCAGGTTTGGTAAAATGAGGTCTCAGATTGTTGGGGGCAATAGGCTGACTGTGTAAAATGCTTAGAGAGGGCTGTAAAGCACGATGAAGTAGTATATAAATCTTAAGTATTACTGCTATTACTAATATACTCAAACCCAATATGTACAAACTGTAATCAAGCAACCAGATGTTTCAAATTTCAAATCCCATCAGCCTCAGACGGCATAATAATAATAATAATAATAAATTTGAATTTATTAGCCGCTCCCTTTCCAGGCAGGACTCGGGGCGGCGTACAATGGGGCATATAGAACATAAAACATGTGTACAAACACATAAACATACATATATACAAAGACACACATGCACGGAGGAGGTAACAAATTACAACATTTAGATAGTTAAAAATCACCATTAAAATACCCCAATTGTAAAAAACCCAATGTACAATTAAAATTTAAAATTTAAAAAGACAGGAGGAGTGAGATCTCGAGATCTCGGAAACTACTGGAATGATACTAGTACATCAGACTGCCTATTCTTGGTTTACTGTGTACACATATGAGCAGAAGGAGATGATTATACAATATACTGGAATGACATCCTGAACCACAAGTTTTAGCCTAGGATGTTGAGAACAAAATCAACAAATTCATGTTTCGGGTGTATCTTGTGATCTTACAATGTTGATTTGCTTAAATCAGGATTCAAAGTACTTGAAGAAACATAGCAAGCAAAGGCGGACCTAATATGCGTTCAGTTTGGAGGAAGGGGCACTCAAATATCTGAGCATTCACATGCCTACAGTAAAAGCCTCCTAAAAGTCTCAAATTGTGCAACTCTTGTTCCAAACTCCCCCATGCAAGGTTGTGAAAAGCATGTTTCTGTTTCTGGTTTCCCTGTCCTATCCATCTTGCTTTCATATTTCATTTAGTGATGATTTTGCTCTGGTTTCGTGGTTGTGATGTTAAAAAGTGGGTGTTTTCAATTAGACATTCCTTTTTCACACTGCAGACTTCCGAGTTCACCCAGTTTTCCGATCTGTAAAATCCCAATGGGAGGTCTTCCTCCACACTTTTCGAGATTTAAACTGAAACATAGACATTAGGTGGGGGTTGCAGATTGTTACAGGGTTGGTGGCATAGCAAAACACAGTCTAGTCACACAGAAATTCTCTTTGATTACACCAGGGGTGTTCAAACTTGGGAACTTTAAGACTTGTGGACTTCAACTTCCAGAATTCCCCAGCCAGCCATGCTGGCTGGGGAATTCTGGGAGTTGAAGTCCACAAGTCTTAAAGTTCCCAAGTTTGGACACCCCTGGATTACACTGTGTCCCTGGTCAATGCATTTGGCATCCTACCAATTAAAGTCCCAAAGGTGCTTTTTTCAAGAGGCAACTGGACTTTCTGGTTTTTCTTATGAAGACGTTTTGCTTCTCATCCAAGAAGCTTCTTCAGCTCTGACTGGATGGAGGGGAATGGAAGGATTTATACTCCTTGCAGACAGCTGGCCATTTGCATTCTTTTAGCAAGTATTTGAGGCCACCTGGAGGTTTACCTCTGTCATCAGGGTCACCTAAGTGGTGCAAATGGGTGTGGAACCTTCTTCTTGAAAGGACTTGTGTTGTAGACTGGAGATAGATGATGTCGTATCCCTCCCCCTCTGTTGAGACAGGGCCATTCAATGTTGACATAGATGGCCTCTTTGACTCCTCTTTCAAACCAGCAGTCCTCTCTGCCCAAAATGTGGACTTTGCTGTCTTCAAAAGAGTGGCCTTTGTCTTTTAAATCCAGGTGGACTGCTGAATCTAGTCCTGATGGGTTTGTTCTCCTATGTTGTGTCATACATTTATGAAGTGGTTGTTTTGTTTCCCCAATCTACAGATCTGCACATGGCCCACTGCATTGTACTGCGTATATCATGTTGCTCAGTTTGTGTCTGGGTGTTTTATCCTTGGGGTGTGCAAGCTTCTGCCTTAGTGTATTTTGGGGTTTTAAGTGTGCATATATGTTTCACATATGTTCCACTCTCCAATCCATCCAGTCAGAGCTGAAGAAGCTTCTTGGTTGAGAACCAAAATATCTTCAAAGAAAAATCAGAAAGTCCAGTTGCTTCTTGAAAAAGTACCTTTGGGACAACCATGACCTGGATAACTGAGACTCTCCATAGACATCTACCAACGAAAGGTTCCATTAGATATTCTCAATAACCATCCATTTCCATTAAATTTGAAATAACTGAAATAACTGCACAAAACGGATTAAAAACTAGCACTTAGCAACACATTTTCTCCCCAATATGCAGTGTTTTTCCCTAACATGTAAAAGAGTGCAGAACACAAAATATTCCATGATTGAATCCCCAATTAAGCTTGATGGCTTCAGAAGTCTTCATCCTCAAGTGGCTGCACATGTTAATTAGTCCTAAGTCATAAACATATACATTTTTTTTCTTTCCACCAAACAAGCAGGAATTGCATCATGCCTAGCTACTCTTTTATGTGTATTTCCATTCGCACCACGTTCTTGATAACAGTGTGAAAGCAGCAACAAAAAACATCAATAAAAACTATTACAACCAACAGTGGAAAAAACAACGAAATGAGAACTCCTACTTGCTTCAGTGGCTATCATCAAGTCATAAATGCTACACACATTAGCTTGGTCCTAGCTAGAGGCAGAAATGTCAAAAGAGCTGCTGTCTGATTGGTTTTGGGAGATGGGGAAGCTTGGATATCCAACTTTTAGGAAAGTTATGACTTGCAGAGGAGCATGCTGTCTTAAACTGATCCAACAATGAAGAGTGTGGAAATACTGTGCACCTTTCAAGACTGGCGTGATGTGATTCTTGATAGATCTTAAGTACATGCTGTCCTCAACTTACATAAGAAGAGTCATTTAGTGACTCTTTGAAGTTACGGCATTCAAAAAAAGAGACGTATGACCCCTTTTCACACACAACCATTGCAGCATCTCGGTGGCCATGTGATCCAAATTCACAAAATTCAGATTGGCAACTGACTCCTATTTATGATGGTTGCAGTGTCCCCGGATCATATGATCAGCTTTTCTGACCTTTTGACCAGCAAAAACAATGGGGAAAGCCAAATTCACTTAACAACTGCGCTACTAACTTAACAACAGAAGTGGTTCACTTAACAATGGTGGCAAGAAAGGTCGTAAAATGGGGCAAATCTCACGTAACAAAGGTCTCACTTAGCAATGGAAATGTTAGGCTCAGTTATGGTTGTACGTCAAGGACTACATGCAGCTAGTCTATTCTAGTGGTTTCCAAATCACGTCGTAGTGTTGTTTCACATAGAATAACACCGCGTTTTCTTGCGATCCCCGCAGCCTTGAACAGGTCTGAAATGGAGCATTCGGAGGCTGAAAACATGAGGCACAGAGGCCAAAAACACGAGGCACGGAGGCGGCGATGGTCTGCGGCAATCCCTGCAGCCTGGAACAGGTCTAAAACGTGATGTGTGGATGCCGAAAATGGCCAAAGGGTGGGGGCCAGTGGGTGGGCGGGGCTACATTTGGTGTATTAAGAGGCACTCAAATTTTCACCCTCTTTTAGGTGGGTGGAAAAGTGCATCTCATACTCTGAAAAATACGGTACCTCCTCACAATAGTGCCATCTTTTTTAAGAAATCTATGGCAGCAAAAAGCTAATGCCAAATTGGTTTACATAAGAGGTTACACAGAAAGAGAAGATGCCATTTCTTCAGTCATGAGAACTTCGTAGAAAGCTCTTTTCCTTGCAGAGTTTATAATAATGTCCTACCTCCGTTCGAGGCTTCCTGGTATGCACTGAAATATTTAACACCTTGAGGCAGCTACAAGTTCAGACCTTACTTAATGAGGCCATTTCATTACATCTTCCAATAGGGATACATGAGATGCTCAGTTGTGCTTTGAGTATCACACATTAGATTCTAACTGTCTCAGATTCTAATTTAACTTCCAGTTTTAAGAGAGAGAGTCAAGTCTGTAAGGCTCATGTCCCAGAATCTGCAAAAACCACAATGTCTAAAAATGTCCAACACCATTATGATGTGCTTTCTCTACTGATATAAATAGGTGAAAATGCCATTGAGGGGGGAAAAAACCCATTGAGACTGCATTGCCTGTCACTAGAATAAAATCAAAGACTTTGGAATGGACAGTGCTTATTTTAAACTGAAGTAGTATGAAACTTTTCTCATTATATTTGGCAAAAAAGCTTGACCTTTGTGCAAAAGGCCATAGTTTTGAAATTCCTTGCTTCCTCCTCTTTTTCAGTTCAATCTTTGCTTCCAATGAACCTCAGTTCCTTGTTTTTATATGAATAAAAATCTGACCTTAGTCTGAAACTAGAACTTCTTACTGTGGTGGGATTACATCCCTTAGCATTCCAGCTACCAAGGACCACATTAACTTGGAAATCTGCAGGTTTTTTTTCCAAAATAACCACCGAGTATGAGATTGGAGAAAACAACTCAGACTAAACTACAAAGTTCCTGCTGAAGGAAAAAAAAAAAAACAGCCAGCCAATTTAGGCAGTTATAAAATTCCCAGCTGGTGCTAAATATCTGCATTCAGTCAAAAGACACATACACATTAAGCCCGGGTATGGTTATCCGTGATATCAAAAAAGTAATAATTGACTGCTTTTCTACTGTAGGAAGTTAGCACCCACCTCTCTCCTAGAAAATGAAATATTTTAGGAAATATTTAAAAAGGGCAGAATATTTCCCCCTAAAAGGGAGGCAGAAACCCATCCCCCCACCTTTGTCAATGGAACATTAAGGCCTGAGCCAGGGAAACATGTTTTTAGGCAGGAAACAGACTCACTCTTAATAGCTCCCCCCACCTTTGTCAATGGGCCATTAAGGTCTGAGCCAGTGTATTCTACATCACAAAGATCTACAGGCAGAACCATAATAGGAATCCCAAAGCCCTTTCATTACATCATCACCACCGAACAAGGCTCAACCAAACTTGGACTCAGAGCACAGCCTACAGAGTTGCCCCTGCATGGCCCCATGGGAGTCTGACAGCCAATCAGAGTGCATTTCTTGCCCAGGAGCAGGACGCCCCAGGGCGGGGCCCAACAGAGGGCATAAAACCCATGACTCTCAGCAAGCCAGCCCCTTTTTTTTCTTCTTCAACATCTTTGAGGAATGTGATGCCCTTTTCTGCATGTGATCACCTTTTCTGTTCAGGACTCAGGCCATGTGATCCTGTCCACCATTAAACCATCTTTCCAAACAGCCTCCATGTCTCCAGTGTCTTTTTCCCCACTTGGAATTGAACCCAGAAGGACATTTCTTCCTACAATTCATCATGTCGAATAGTAAATTACAATTTACAAAATTCATACAACACACAAAATCAACTGCTCAGAGACCAGATTATACTTTAGGGCAAAATATAATTAGCCTCTGGAATAACCCTGATAGAAAATGAATTCAAAACATAAATATAATCTGATCTCTTCTCAGCAGTGTGCTGGAGGCAGGAAGGAGAGAGGAAAACCTACCATACTTGGTGTGAACTAACTTTCACACATGACTGAATTATTACCATAACCTAGAACAGGGGTGTCCAAACTTGGGAACTTTAAGACTTGTGGACTTCAACTCCCAGAAGCAGGACAAAACATTAATAGAAATGTATTTCCAAATGGCTAAAATTGCCTGATGTTCCCTGTCTGCCTGAATGTTATTTGCTATTATTTGTAATTGTGCTTCTCTTTGATTAATGGGAGGCAGTCTTTTGCAGAGAGAGAGACTGCAACCTGAGCTAAATTGGGCCACCGAACAGAGTGTTGTATGCTTGATTATACATTTATTAATGTCACATGCAACACCCGTGTTTCATGCTGCCAGGCATGATTAACAGTCCAACACATGAGGCATTCATTACCAATTTTTAAGGATTAAAAATTGCAAGGGTATTTGCATCTAAATAGTATTTTCTTTTTTCAAAATTACATAATGGGTCTCCCAATTTTGTATCTGGTGTTGTTTCTGAGTAATGCAAATGGCTGAAAGTATTATATAGAGCAAGGGTGGGGAACTATGGCCCTTTTATGGACTTCAACTCCCAGAATTCCTGAACCAGGGATGCTGTCCCAGGAATTCTAGGAGTGGAAGTCCAGAAGTCATGAAATGGCCATAGTCCCCCCGCCACAACATATGATACCCATTTCTGATAGAATAACAGAATGGTAAATTGGAACAATGGCAGAGTTGTTTAAGATAGAGTAAAGAAGTTTGGCTGGTTAGGAACTCTGGATCCTAAAATTTTTTTTTAATGCCAGAATTTCTCTAATGGAGACAGCAAAGTTGTCCAACCCACTCTGTAAAGTTAAATTTCCCGACCCCCCTTTTAAACACACTTTCAAATAAGCCATTTTGTGTGATTTCTGCAATCTTCCTCAGGTTCTATGAAATTTCACCAAGTGGCTAGAATCTGATGAAATTCTGGCAATATTTTGAAATCAAAAATTGCTTCTTACATTGGAAGTAATATATCAGTGGTGGGTTGCAGGCGGTACGCTCCGGTACGGGCGTACCGGAGCCTGCCGGGAGCACCGGGTACCGTTTTGGTATAGTGCTCCGGAGGGTCCACCCGCCTGTTGTCCTTACCTGTCTTTAAACATGTGCACAGTGCATACAGCGCCTGCGCATGTGCACATTCATGTGGAGGACGCCGGGCCCTGTGCCGGTTGCAACGGGATCCGGAACCCACCACTGAAATATATGTTCAGTGATAGCCTTCTCCTCCAGAAAACAAGTCTCCTCCTCTGAAATTTAGTAACAATTGCTGGATTTCTAAAGAATTCCTTGCAAAACAATGAGCAGAGGAAAAGCAAGGTTAATTGTAGCATGACATTTAAGGTAGAGGACTTTGACTAAGAGACCAGTAGACAACTCCATCTGATCTTGCAGCTGAGCTTGTGATGACTTCCCCAGACCTTCCCCAGATACCTCTCTAGATGTCAGCTTGGGGGAGGATGAACCAGTTCCTGGCACGTCAAGAGCTGAGTTGATTGACAACTCTGAGCAGCCAGCTGTGAGGGAGTTAGCTGAAACATAGCTGCAGCAGAACATTCCTGAGGCTCCAGGTGGGGAAAGCATGCAGCTGGAGCAAGTCAGTGATGAGGAAGAGGAACTGCCTTCTGCAGTGATCCAAGAACATGTAGGGCAGAGAAAAGGCAGGAGCAGAGAAGGTCAGCCTGATTATTCATGAGGAGGCAGCTTTGTCCCTTTTGATGAGCTGCACCAGAAGCTGGCTATGTAGCATTGCAGACAGATAGAGGCAATGCTAATTGACAGGTTTAAATCCAGGAAGCCTCTCTGGCACTCACTCAACAGCTGTCTAACAACTTTGACATCAACACACCAGGGCTGGGTTTCAGCTGGCGTTACTGACGGTTTGCTTGTGCGTGTGGCTTGCACACGCATGCACACACACTGGATGTGTGCTGCACGTGCATGCACAATTAAATGAAAATTGTTCTGTGCATGCGCAGAACTCCAAAAAAGATGGCGGTGGAGACGACTGGGTAACCGGTTCGGGGGCGTGGCCAGCCTGGGTTGCTGCTGGTTCTACGACCCTGGCAGGCATACCACTACCAGTTCGGCTCAGGTAAACATAACTAAAAGCAATGGAACGGAATCAGTAAAAATATATATTGAAGAAGAGAAATAACGCAAATATGTCAAGCTTCCCAGGAGATTCAGGCAGTTCAAATGAGTATAAGAATTATTGCAAGTTTAAGCTCTCTACAAGAATCTGACCAACTGATTGTTAAGGAAAATGTGTAGAAATAGGAGAGGCATTCAAAGTGGACTGGTCTTAAATCTCTTGTGGGTACACAGGGATTCATGACTTATAACATGTTTGACCCCTCCCTTGGGCTCAGCCTAGTCATCTCCTACATCATGTTCTGACCTAGGCTTCCCCAGCAGCACGAAGCTGAGTCTTCATCCTGATAAACTCCTTTTATTTAATTTACAGTGAATTCCTCTCCAGCAAAGTCTTTCCTCTCCCATAGTCTTTCAAGATAGTTCACAATTACCAACCTTTATCAGGCTTGGAGAGTGGCCAGGCTGATATCTTTCAGATGCCGCAATATTTGGCAAGAATGCAGGAATGAACCAATTGTCTCCTGCAAACTCCACTCCCCTTTCATTCCTCTTTTATTCCCTATGGGAGGGGCCATTCACTGTCCACCTGTGGCT
The DNA here is from genome assembly GCF_964273705.1 of Natrix helvetica. Lineage (NCBI taxonomy): Eukaryota > Metazoa > Chordata > Lepidosauria > Squamata > Natricidae > Natrix > Natrix helvetica. Next base: position 15,085,901 of record NC_138558.1, read on the forward strand.
TTACTCTCAAGTCGACCCTTGTTCCTTAGCTGTTCCCTTTGTCTGGCAACTCTGCACATGCACACACTGGGAACAGGCTCTAGCTGTTCATCTGCCTCACTGATGTCTGACTCTGAAGACAGTTGGTAACTGTCAGACGGCCCTGGCCCCATCTCTGTCTCCGATGCAGAGCACTCGTCAGAGCCTTCCCCAGAGTCCAGGACTGGTTCATGTTCCTCCCCAACCTCCTCACTGTCCAAATCTGCAGCCAGCTCTTCTGTCCGCTGGCGGGCCATCCCCCATCATGCAACAGATCACATACTCTAGAATCAGTTGAAAGAACCAGAACTGTATGGCTTTAGAGAAGCAGGAAATAGTCACTGTCTAGGAAAAGGTTATTTCAAAAGGATGCCTTTTATACATTTAAAACAGGGGTGTCAAACTCACATTGTCACGTCACATAGCAGGACTTTTCTCCCTTTCACTAAACTGGACATGGGAGTGGCCAGCATGTGATGCATCCGGCCTGTGGGCCCAGAATTTGACAGCCCTGATTTAAAGGGTGCCTTAAATGGGACTCTGACTCCAATGGCAACTCCACAGCCCAATACCATTGCAAAAGTAGGATAAACAAGATTGTAGCCTTAACTCCAATAGAGCGCTGTGTGCTAATGGACTCATACAGGCTCTCTCTAAATGTCAATTTTACCTCCTGTGCTAAATCACGTTTTAACTTCGTGCTTCTTTACACAAACGACATGGCAATTCTTTCTTTGAACTAAGGTAGCCTTTGTCGTTCCACCCAGGTATCAGGAAAATAACGTCAGGCCAAGGGACTGAAAATTAAATAACTCCAAAATGAAATTGCTAAGGGACATAGGCAGTATGAGAGAGAAATTAATGGTTTTAAATCAAGCAGGTACAGATGTCCAAATACTAAGCTAGTCTCATCCATTCCTCTATTCTCTGGACGCATCAAAATTATGAGGTCACAGATTGGGTTCAAAAGGCTGTAAATGCAATTATTACATTTTGCCAGCTGCAATGGGAATATTTTGGTTTCTGCTGCAATCAAGCTATTTAAAGAAAAAAGTTCTGAGCCTTTTGTTGTTCAGTGCTTAGCTTTGCATTGTTTTACTTTGAACCTAGTTAATATTAGTTAGAGCTCTGTTGCAAATCCCGAATACCCTCCTTTAAAATAGAACTAGGGTGCCTCTCTGTTGTAGCCCAAAGGAGAATCTGCCACCTAAACTATTGGCTGACCCAATCCTCTCTTGATCTTTATCTCTGCCTGGGGGAAAAAAAACTGAGAGCAAAGATCTTTCACTGATTTTCTAGCCCTGTGATGGCGAATCTATGGCACGCATACCACAGATGGCACGCAGAGTCCTCTCTGCAGGCACGCCAGCTGTCGCCCCAGCCCAGCTACACCGCGCATGTACGCATTCCTCCGGCCAGCCAGCTGATTTTCGGGTCTCTGGGGGCATGTGCAGAGAACGGGGCACATGTGCAGGGGGGCGCTTGCATCACATTTGGGGGGTTTGTGCTCGTGCATGGCTCCCCAACCTATTTTGCGCCTGAAAGGCCTCCTGCACCAACCTGCAAGCTAATATGTGGTGCAGGGAGGCCACGCAAGGCCCCCACACATCCCATTTTGACCCTGAATGACTCTTGCACCAACCTAGAAGCCAAAAAAAAGGGGGGTGAGGTGCATGTGCGGGGGGCGCTTGCATTGCATTTTGGGGTTTTGCGCATGTGCGCTTTGGGCACTTGGCACCAAAAAGGTTAGCCATCACTGTCCTACTCTGTTCTCCATGTTGTTTGGTCCCAACAGAGCTATGGATGAATTTTTTTTAAAAAAGAATCCTTGTTCTGGATATGCCAAATGAAGCACTAAATCCCCCTCTTTTGCTTCAAGGACCTCTCAAGTACCTGTACATTGCCTTCATTAAGATAATCCTTGACTTACAATCATTTGTTTGGGGACCAGTCACAATTACGACGACACTGGGGAAAAAAAGGCATTTTTCACTTACGACTGTTGCAACATTCCCATAGTCACGTAATCAAAATTCGGATTCTTGTCCACCGGTTTCATTTTTACGACAGTTGCGGTGACCCTTTTGGATGCGATCATCTTTTTGCATCCTTCTGACAAGCTTAGTCAATGGGGAGGCCAGACTCACTTAACGACCACGTTACTACTTTAACAACTGCAGTCATTCACTGAGCAAGTGTGGCAAGAAAGACACGGGGCAAGACTCACTTTTGACAGCTGTCTCATTTAGCAACGGAAATTTGGGGCTCAATTGTAGTAATAAGTCAAGGACTACTTGTACTTAGAGAAGAGTGCTCAGCTTTGCAAGATAGCAACCTTAATATCATTTAACAAAATTTCTGTAGGAGATGACCAGGTTGAGCCTGAAGGAATACGTAAACACGTCATAATTTACAAGTCCCTGTATGCCTGAAAGAGATCTAAATCCAGCCCACTCTGAATGTCTTTCTTATCTCCCGCTCATTTCCCTTGACAGTTAGTTGGCCAGATTTTTGTAGATCAGGGATCCCCAACCCCGAGACTGTGGCATGCCAGAAACTGGGCCAGGGAAACAAGTGAAGCCCCATCCGCTGGATGCAGGCAGCACATTTAACCATGTCCCCTCCAATCCATGGCAAAACCTCTCTCCATGGAACTAATCCCAAAGTCTGTACAACTTTGAATTGCCTGAATCTCCTGATTTCCTTGGAATTTGACAATTTCCCATTTGATATTTATTCTGGCGCTGCTGTAGAGTCTAAGCATCTTTTTTACTTCTTTATTCCTTTTATTATACTTTTCACGTTAAGCTATTATTCCTAGTTTTCCCTTGCTGTGTAGATTAGTCAGATGTAGAAATCACATGCTTCTTGTAACTTTAATCAGAAAACTCCAGATATATAGCAGTTATCCTCAAGCTTTATTGTGATCAGGAACTCTTGGTCCTGATTATCCTTCCATGCAGGTACTCTCCATAACAGCTTCACAATTCTATCCTTAATTTGCTTTATTTGTTCTATACTATTTCATTTGTTCATTTGGTTTCCAAATGTTAATCAATAAATTAAGCATGTTAACCTTGACCCAAAGCTTCTAGGAAGGAATATTGGGGTAAAAATATCAGCTTTTTGGGTAAGTACTGTCCACCTTTCTTCTCAAATAAATAAAGTTTCTTTTGATATTTATTTCCCTAAAAAAATCATGTAGTTCAGTAACTCCTACAACTTGAACCCTCTTTTCTCCTCCAAATAAAAAATAGCAATACTGAAAGCGAAAGGTTTAAAACTGTTCTTCTGATGTGGGAAACATCCTAAAATAGCCGAATTGGCAAATTCCAGTGAAATAAGCCCCTCCACCTAAAACTTCCCCCTTCCCTAAAATGCCTTGTTAGGGTTCATGTGGCCAAGCTGACTGAGAATGATGAGAACTTTAGTCCACCAAGACGTACAAGAGACAACCAGGTAGGAAGGTTGAGCAGACTTCTTCCGCAGTCCAAATCTATCATGGCTTCTGCAGCTGTTAGAAATAGCACTTAGATGTATATACTGCTTCATAGTGCTTTACTGCACTCTCTGAGCAGTTTACAGAGTCACCATATTGCCCCCTCAACAATTTGGGTCCTCGTTTACCGACCTCGGAAGGATGGAAGGCTGTCAACCTTGAGCCGGTAAGAATCAAACTGCTGACAGCAATCAGTCAGCAGAAGTAGTCTGCCGTACTGCATTCTAACCAGTGTGCCACCACATTTCTGTTGCTATTTTAAACCACGACATTAATTAAATCATGGCATAAAAATATAAATAACACAGGTAAGAGGAAAAGGTTGACTGGTTCAGTTGTCATGTAAGCCAGTGATTCTCAATCCTTAGCAATATATGAACAGTCGTAGTTATAAGACTTGACTGTTCATTTTTAAAATATTACCCCTCCAGTTCTATCCCCAAAATTAGCACATCAGGTTAGAATAGGGTTTGCACATCTTAGCAGCTTTAAGATCTGTGGACTTCAACACCCAGAATTCCCCAGCCAGCATTTTATGTATGACATATCAACCACCATGGCTAGATTATCCATTGTGCTAAATCAAAGCTAAACTATCAGGAGTTCATGAAATATATTAACCAGAACCTGTGTTATTCTCTTCTCACTTCCTTCTGTGATGTGTGAACTTTTCATAAGCTTGCAATCGAAGAGATAAATAAATGGCTTTATCTAAGAGTCTGTATTGGCGACAGGAAGAGCATCCGGCCATTAAATGCTCTGCTAGCTCCATTCAGTTGCACAGACTCCAACTCACAAGGGATGATGGGGTTGTTAAATGATGATGATGATCTAAGTCTGTATAGTTGAAATAAACTATTTTCCACACATCTTCACCCCTCCCCTTCATCTCAGGCTGTTGTTACAAAGGAAGATATATTTGGCAGTACCTAATAATATTTCAGTCTTGATAAAATACTTAGTGTTATACTGCAGCAATATTGACTAAGGATGATGGATATGGACTCTTTCCGCGACTTAGACAGAGAACCGTTGGACTATAAATAATTGTCCAATTGTGATAAAGTGACAAGCCAATGCAAATAATAAGGCATACAATTTATCCTGACTAATAAATGAGTGACCCTGAAGGGCAATTGCATTTTCTCATGGAGCAAAGATGCCAAATACACAATTCATTGAAAGAACATGAAGGTTACTAGACAAATATGATTTTCACAATTTAGCACTGCTTAACAGGCATCACTGCTATACATTATGGGAAGGATCTGTGTAGGTAAGATTACCAAAACATTGTATTGTCAATGCTACAAGAGTATTTTATAGGAACGGGTGCAGGGCTGTGGTTTTACACTTCTTGCTCTGTTAGAATCAAGAAGAAAGAGAACAAAGTTCTAAAAAAAAAACATCATTACTAATCCAATTTATAGCTTGCAATGAAAGCAAGTGCCTGAATACAGCTAATGTGATGCTATAACACTGCTGCTTTTAATTGTTGGGTTTCTCTTTTCTACAGCTGGGGAAATAATTTTACAGCACGAGAAATCAAGAATAACAGAGCTAGAAAGAACCTTGGAGGTCTTCTAATCCAACCTCCTGCTCAATCAGGGGACCCAATACTATTTCAAAAAATAATAATAATAATGGCTGCCCAATCTCTTCTTAAAAGCCTCCAGTGAGGGAGCACCCACAAGTTCTGGAAGCAAGCCATTCCCCTGATTAATTCTTCTCACTGTCAGGAAATTTCTCCTTGGCTTTAGGTTGTCTCTCCTCTTGATTACCGTATTTTTCAGACTATAAGACGCACCGGTGTATAAGACACACCAAGATTTTGAAGCGGTAAGTAAGAAAAAAAAGTTTTTGTCCTCCCCGGCCCCCAGGAGTACTCTGCAGGCTTCAGCGGGGCTGGGGGAAGGCAAAAATGCCCTCGTTTTTGCAAAAAAAACAAAAAAAAAACAAAAAACAGGTGAAAAATGGGCTGGGTTGTTTTTGCAAAAACTGAGGCATTTTTGCCTTTCCCCAGCTCTGCTGAAGCCTGCAGAGTGCTTCTGGGGGGCTGAGGGAAGACATAAATGCCTCATGGGTCCATTCTTCATCCATTTTTGCAAAAATGGGATGCGAGGGCGGAGCTTCGGGAGGCCAAAAATGGCTGTATTTGGTTATAAGACGCACCAACATTTAACAATGTATACATATGTACAGGTTTGATAAGAGGAAATTTGATATAAATTGCAAATGGTGACTACGAAAGGAAGTTTAGAAATTCTGTTATGTATGAAAGCTTATAATAAAAAATTAAGTCAAATTTAGTTAAAAATAATGCATATATATGTACTGGTTTGATAAAAGGAAATTGGATATAACTTGTAAACAGTGATTAAGAAAGGAGGTCTAGAAACTTTATTATTAAATATAATCAAATTTTTATTTAGAATATGTCATAAAGATGTAACATTACTGGATGATAATGAAAACCATTAATGGAATGCCATTATGTGGTTTTTCTTTAAATTTTGGAATATTTTATATAAAAGGACATTAAAACAATTATAGTCAAATGAAGGTTGAGGTATGATGATAGTAATATATATAAATATATTTGATTTAAAATATTTAACTTGATATGAATTATAGGTGATGACTGTGGAAGGGATGCATGAAAGTTTTTTTTGTAACCAATTGACACACTTTCTACAATTTGTAATGGAAGATGGTTTTGTGGTGTTTTTTTGTGTTTGGTTTGCCTGTGTTTATTCAAAAACAAAAATTCTTAAAAAAAAGAAGAAGTCGCAATTCTGGCAGTCCTGATTGCTGTCATTAAATGAATAACACTGGGCCATTAAGCAAGGATTTCATGTGGTTGCCATTGACGATCCTCCTTGCCAGCTTCTGCACTGATTTTGTCAGAAGCTGGCATAGAAGATTGCAAACGACTACTTTGTGACTGTGGGGACATTGTGATGGCCAATCTCTTTGTGGACTAGATGCAGGTACCACTTATTCAACACCATTGCAAGTTAGACTAGTCTAATTGAGAATATACCATATTTTTGGAGTATAAGACGCACCGGAGTATAAGACGCACCGGAGTATAAGACGCACCGGAGTATAAGACGCACCAAGGTTTTGAAGAGGCAAATTAAAGAAAGTTTTTGCACTCTGCAAACCTCCCAAAACCAGCCCGTTTTTCACAAAAAATGAATGAACAGCCTTTAGGAGGCTTGTAGAGTACTCGGTGGGGCCAAAACGAACCTATTTTTATAAAATAAATGTTCATTCATTTTTTTTGTAAAAAAAAATGAATGAACAGCCTTTAGGAGGCTTTTCAAGTGCTCCTGGGGGCTGGAGGAGATGGAAAAATTGAGCAAAAAACTGCCCTCCCCAGCCCTCAGGAGCACTCTGAAAGCTTCCAACAAGCTATGCATGGCCATTTTGGTGAAGGGGGAGGGGTTTCGGGAGGCAAAAAATGCTGTATTCAGTGTATAAGATGCACCCAGATTTTCAGCCTTTTTTGAGGGAAAAAGGTGCGTCTTATACGCCGAAAAATACAGTACTTCACAGCTAGATTTTAAATAACCTTTAAAGAGATCATCCACTCCTTCCCCAAACCTTTGCTTATAAAACTGCAGTTATGCCCTAGATATTAGCACCTTCAGATAATGCAAAATTAAAGTATCAGAACAGCCTTTTGAACACTTTAATCCCTTCAGACATATTCAGAACAAAAGTTCCAGAATTAATTATAGAGGCTGTGAATTCTGAGAGCTGTAGTTCCAACACATCTGGGCCAGGGGTTAAATTCAGCAGGTTCTGACCAGTTCTGGAGAACTGGTAGCAGAAATTTTGAGTAGTTCAGAGAACTGGAAAATACCCCCTCTGGCTGGCCGCAGAGTGGGGTGGGAATGGAGATTTTGCAGTATCCTTCCCCCAGGAGTGGGGTAGGAATGGAGATTTTGCAGTATCCTTCCCTGCCATGCCCACCAAGCCACGCCCACAGAACCTGTAGTAAAAATTTTTGAATTTCACCATTGATCTGGGCATCATGTTGTAGAAAGCTAAATAAAAAGAGTAGACATAAATATTGCTACCCAAACAAATTGATCTGAGATAAATTTCCAGGCAGGGAGGAAAAGATACTTCTTTACATAGCTCACTTGAGGAATTTGATCTATCAAGATTTCGTGACCATCTCTGCCATGAAATTTATAGCGTGGCCCTAGCCATATTAATTGCCATTAAATCGGAATTACCCTAATTAAGTGTATATTGGATCTGACTGTTAGATTTACACCCTGTCTGTTGTTCAGTAGTTCAAAGCTTCTTCTTCCAACGTTTTCCCCACAACCACATTCTCTGATTTATGTGTGACTGAGAACATGTGACTGGCCAAAAATTACCCTGTGAGCTTCAATGAGTGAAAGAGAGGCTTGAAATGAGTCTAACATTTTGCACCAACACATCATTCTGCTCTCAGCATGCAGCTTCAGGTTATAATTCTCTGCAGTTTCCAGATAGTAAGTTTTGATGAACACACATTTTCTCTTCTTTTTATGACTTGCTTTTAAGTTTCTTCAGATAGTCTCCTTTCTCCACGGAACACGGAACCCTATCTCAGTTTTACTAACAGATTGAGTAAGCAGACCGAAACTAAAGTATTAAGGATTAATTTCGCTTGGTTTGAACAAGTACATTTCAAAGCAAAAGAAATACCATATTTTTCAGACTATAAAATGCACCGGAGTATAAGACGCACCAAGATTTTGAAGAGGAAAACAGGAAAAAAATATTTTTGCCCTCCCTGGCTGCGAGGAGCACTCTGCAGGCCTCCCAAACCCTCTGGCATCCCATGTTTGTGAAAAAAGGCCCATTTTTGGCCTCCCAAACCTACCACGCATCCCATTTCCCCCCAGCCCCCAGGAGCACTCTGCAGGCCTCGCAACCCCCCTGCACGCCCCATTTTTGTGAAAAGGGGGCCTGTTTTTGGTGAAAACGGGATGCACGGGGTGGGATTTTGGGAGGCAAAAATGGCTGTATTTCTACCCTCTTTTAGGGGGGGGAGTGTGTGAAAGGTACTGTAGTTTTCAATCAAATTATCATAGTAAAAACCCCTGAAAAACTAATCAGATCAGAAAAGTATACAGGTGTAGACTTTCATGCAGGGGTAGCTGTTAGCCATCAGAGTTTAGTTACCATGGTCTAGACCAGGGTGTCAAACTCGATTTCATTGAGGGCTGCATCAGGGTTGTGTTTGATCTTGGGGGCCTGGGTGGGCATAGCCAGCTCTCCGTCACTGGTTTTGGGGGTGCCTGTGGTGGTCCAAGCATTCTGCCAGCGAAAATGGGCTCCCGAGCTCCGTTTCAGCTGTGACGGCCTCCTGCAACCCTCTGCCAGTGAAAACAGACCTCGGGAGAGACGCATGCAGCCCTCCCAAGCTCCATTTTCACTGGCAGAAGCACTGCAGGCCGGTCCTTTGCTGTTTTCAGGGTGGCCTTGCAGGCCAGAACTAAGCACCCCATGGGCTGAATCCAGCCCCCAGGCTTTGAGTTTGACACCCCTGGTCTAGGCAAATTTCCTGAAGTTTCATTGAGGTTGGCATTTTCAGAGGCAAAAATACATTCCAGAAAATTACATTATGCATACTTTTTCTTTCATGCAAGAAAAACACACATCTCTTTGTTGGCTGTTTTATTGTTTTTTTTAAAAATAGTAGCGGATAGTTGTGTTCTAAATTCCCTGATCTTGAATTCCGAAACTTTGAATATTCTTAGATGTGAACAAGTGTTTAAAAATGGCTTATAATTTGCATGTTTTTGTATAGATGAATGCCGCATGGGAACGGAGGACAACATGTGCACTGGCAAGATACAATTGTTTCGAAGTGGCTGTATGTTCTAGAAGTGAGAGCTAGTGCAAACAGGGCTGCAGTTCCAAACTGGGTTTTATTGGAATAAGGAGCCATGTAAAGATTGCCAAGGAAACGTTGGAAGTTGGTGAAAATTAATTATAGTCTTAAATTGTCTCTGCCTCATGTTATGCCTCTGCAGCGGTGGGTTCCTAACCGGTTTACTACCAGTTTGCGTGTGCTCATGCGCATGTGCGCTTGTGCGGAAGAGTCCGGGCGGGTGGGCGGAGCATCCTACCACCGCAACTACTGGTTTGCCTGAACTGGACCGAACCGGGAGCAAGCCACCTCTGTGCCTCTGCCTAAATTTGAGTGACTTGTATTAGAGCAAGGGTGTCAATTTCATTGAGGGACGCATCAGGGTTGTGTTTGACCTTGGGGGGGGGGGGAGGCATGGCCAGGGTGGGTGTGGCCAGGGTGGGCGTGGCCAGCTTCCCATCACTCGTGTCAGGGGCACCTGTGGTGGCCCGAGTCCTCTGCCAGCAAAAACGGGCTGCCAATCTCTGTTTTTGGCTGGGATGGCCTCCTGCAACCCTCTGTCAGTGAAAATGCTCTGTTTGCACGGATGGAGGGTTGCAGGAGGCTGTCCCAGCTAAAAATGGAGATTGGCGGCGGGTTTTCGCTGGCAGAGGCACCATGGACTGGTCCTTCGCTGTTTCCAGGGTGGCCTGCAGGCCAGATCTAAGTACCCCATGGGCCAGATCCAGCCCGCGGGCCTTGAGTTTGACACCTCTGTATTAGAGTGTCAGTATCTGACTAAAGCAAATGAAGGAGACATGTTTGCATAAAAAATCAACATGATTGACGCTATGACATAGGCAACTTTGGGAAGACTTGCTGTGGTGAACGAAATGGTAATACATCTTAAAATGAATTTTGTGATCAACAGACAGATTTGCTTGCCTGGACAGATTGTTGTCCGAGTGACCACCCTGGAAGGTAAAGTAGTTCTCAACTTATGACCACAGTTGAATTTTATTGTTGTTAAGTGAAATATTTGTGGAGTGAGTTTTTCCCCCTTTTACAACTTCGTTTGCCACTGTTGTTAAGTGAATCATTATTATTAAGTCAGAAGGTCGCAAAAACATGATCCCCCCCCCAGACACTGCAACGGTCATAAATATGAACTGCAATGGTCATATGTGCAAAAAAGTCAGAACTCACTTTTTTCAGTTGTAAATTTGAACGGTCACTAAATGAACTTTTGTAAGTCAAAGACCACTTGTATAGTTTTGTAGTGGGGCAGGGGAAGAAATCAACATCTTCTCTTTCTACCAGAAGAAGTGGCTTCTATTCACGCATAGGAATTTTTGAATCTAACAGAATAATTTAACCATGCTCTTCATGGATGAGGGGAACAAAACTGAAAACTTGACCAAGTGTCCTTTCTGAAATCCTCCTTTGTGAAGACAAAGTTACAAACGAATTGAATTCTCCAAGATGAAGAGCTTCTTACATTTTTTAAAATCAATCTTTCCATTGAAACGACAATAAGATTTCGAGATCGGGACAATGCTGCATTTAGAACTTGTTGGTGTTCTCCAACAAACCAGGGCACGTTGTATGAACAAAAGGGACATTCACAATGAACTCAGATGGCCTTTAGTGGCTTTTTCTAACCAAGTGACTATATGAGAGAGTTCTCATATGGTTATTTATGGCATTCAACTGTGTAGGATGAAGCATGTAATTTCTTTTTTGCAGTGCTGTTCTATACCGAGTAATTTACCAAGCAATCTTTCAATAGCTCCACTGGAAAGCATTACTCTTTTCATCATTACCACCATTTTAGGAGACATGACAGCTTTGGAAGTTAGGAGGCTATCTCATATGACTCTGCTTTACATGAAGGATCACCCAGTGCCTGCTTCCATAAAATGGAGATGTTACAGATTTAATCTCTGGCTTGTGGAACACAAAGCCTTAATTCACAAGTAACAGACATCCCTAGCATAGTACCTTCTGGAGTTTCAACTCCATGTCTCCACAAGCAAGATAAAGGTTCCCCCTCACATGTGTGCTAGTCATTTCCGGCTCTAGGGGGCAGTGCTCATCTCTGTTTCTAAGCCGAAGAGCCAGTGCTGTCCAAAAACGTCTCCATGGTCATGTGGCCGGCATGACTAAACGCCAAAGGCGCACAAAGCACTGTTACCTTCCCACCAAATTGGTCCCTATTTTTCTACTTCCATTTTTTACGTGCTTTTGAACTGCTAGGTTGGCAGAAGCTGGGACAAGTAATGGAAGCTCACCCCGTTATGCGGCACTAGGGATTCGAACCGTTGAACTGCCGATCTTCTGATCAACAAGCTCAGCATCATAGCCACTGAATCACCGTGTCCCTGTTCAAACAAGCTAGCCAATGGGTACTATTGTTGGAGATTCAGGAACTTTTATTTATACAGCTGTGAATTATGGTCATTCACAGTCCGCAATGCTTCACAAACAGTCTGTGAAGATTCCGACAGATGTCTGCTCAAGTTGCCACAGTCTTTCAGAAGAATGTTGATAAACACCCCCATTATCTCCCTTGGAATGCTGCCAGAGACCCAGTTGCCAAATGCAGAGCAAGGCCAAACTTAGCACAGAGTCAAACACAACTTTTCAAAGCTTGAACCGACCAGATGAACTAATTGCTTCCTGCAAAAGCTCACGTCCCGTTTGCTCCTCTTTTATGTCTTATGGGCGGGGCCAATCATCTCCAAGCCTTACTCCCGAGTTGACTGTTTTCTTAGTTATTCTTGCCTTCTGGCAGTTCTGTGCCTGCGCACACTGGGAACAGGCTCCTGCTGTTCTTCTGCCTCGCTGATGTCAGGCTCCGGAGGCAGTAAATAACTACCAGATGGCCTTGGCCCCCTCTCTGCCTTTGATGCAGAGCCCTCATTTGAGCATTCCCCAGACTCCAGGACTGACCCATGTTCCTCCCCAACCTCCTCACTGCCCGACTCTTATGATAAATCTGCAGGCCGCCGACGGACCACAACACAAGCATAATGAATATCACTGAAAGTTAAAGGTAGAAAAAGAGTATGAATAGTACTGAAACACACAGAATCTCTGGATAGTTAATAGATTTCAAAAGCACAATAGGAAGACACACGCATCCAAATGGCATTTGAAGCTGAGAGGAAAGGTCTTTCAAAATGGTACCAGGAAATGTACTGCACTGTGAAAATTAATGGATTGGCTTCCTGGCTTTGATTTCTACCAGTAATGCCATTCCCTTGAGCCTACTTCATCAGTTTCGGCAAACAAAGAACAACAGTTCTGAAATGGAACCATTCCAAGTACTCAACAACGCACCGAGAATTCAACAGAAACACTGATGAAAGCAACCTTGATAGGAAATCTACAAAATCATACCCAAGAATCATGAAATGATGACATGCATTACAGCTCTCATCAACTATGGAGAGGAAATAAGGAGGACAATAAAAGTTTACCAAACAGGAACACAGGGGTGGGCAATTATGGCAAATTTATGACCTGTGGACTTCAACTCCCAGAATTCATGAGCCAGCTCTAATTATATCATTGAGTGGGTGTTCTTGCCATTCCCCACTCTTGCCTAAAAATGTGCAGCTATTGAAAACAAATAGGTCATACAGGACTTCGTTGATCAGTTCCCAGATAGTAGTAGACGAGGACGATACCGAGTGGATTTTATTTATTTACTTATTTATGAGGTTCAGAGACCACTCAAATTCAAATGACTCAGGGCAGCTGACATCAAAAATAAGAAAAAGGAAATAATATCTTGGAAACCCCATGGATATGAACAAACACACTCCCGCCAAATAATATTACTTATAGCAGGGGTCCCCAAACCTTGGGCTATGGTCTGGTACCGGGCCACAGCCCATTCAGAGCTGGGCTGCGCAAGTGCACTCATGTATGTAGCTGGTGTGTGAAGCTCCGTTTGTGGAAGTGGCAGGCCCGCAGACCCTCTGCTTGTACAAATGGAGCTGTGTACACGAACACACTTGTCTGTTGTTTGTACAGACCCATCCCCTCTCCCCCCATTCACCGCTGCCTTTCCGCAAAGCTGGAAAGGTTGTGGATTGTTGACTTACAGGCGCACCTAGCAGAGGTGGTATTAATTTACTTTCCCTACTGGTTTGCAAATGTGATTGTGCACCTCTGTGCATGCGCACAGCCGTCCGTGCATGCACTTTTGGTGAAAAAAGGACCTAAATTGGATTCCGTAGAGCCGGGGCGGGTGGGCGGGGCCAATAGCGATTTCCGATACTGGTTCAGGTGAACTGGTCTGAACCAGTAGAATACCACCTTTGCCCCACAGGTACCCCATCCCAAGGCTAGGGGAACAAGATTTAAATCCTTCCATAATATCATCAGGATGGGAACAACATGGATCTCTAGGGAAGTATTATGGTAGAAGGCAGGTGCGATGCATTTGCTAATCCTAATAGATGTCCCTGTTTAATTGAAGGGATACAAAGCCCAAGTTTTGTTCTAAATTGCTACTCTAGCTGAACCAAACCAAATTGTTTTAAAATTATTTCCAGCACTTAAGCACATTCATCATTAATTTTCTATTCCTAAAGTTCACTCTAAAGAACCCTATCCTTTGAGAATATTAATGCTTCATTTCCCACAAACACACATATTCCTCTTTTTTTCTCTAATTGATATTCGTTATTTTTATTTGATTTATACTTTGGAAACTCTAAATCATGCGCATGAATTTGTAAGCAAAAATGGGACTAAAATAACATGCATTTCTGAAAAGTTCCATTGAAGTCAACGGGACTGTTTTTGTACAACATCTTAAGGCTGGATTCCAAATACTTCATTTTAAAACATAAATTAAGACACAAATAGACTGCAGGTTATAATCTTATGTGTGATTATTCTGAAATAAATGTTCAGAATTATAAACGTGATTCAGTCTACAAAGGCTATTTCCATAACAACAACCAGCATACTATCAAAAGAGAAAACATCAGATTTTGATTGGGGGAAATTAAATGGACAATAATTTTGTTGTATCCACTAAAGATTATAAAATAGCGCAGAGCTTTTTAAGAACTGGAGACAGGATGAAGAAATATGGCTACTTATTGAAGCCATGATTTTATCAAGCTGCACATAAGTTTACCATCAGTTTGCAAATGTGAACGTGCCTGTGCATACACTTGCATTGCGCACACGCCTTCCATGTATGCCTGTGGCCTTCCATGCATGTGCTTTGCTTGTGCACGTGGCATGCATGCATGTGTGCGGCGTCGAAAAGAAGGCTACATAGGACATATGGGAGGCGGGGAGGGAAGGGGCGGGAAGTTCGCTGCTACCGGTTTGGGCAAATTGGTCTGAACCAGCTGATTACCACCTCTGGATATATAGCACCCCTGGAAAATTTCATCAATCATTTTTGCTTCAGCCCAGAGCAAATCACAGGTCCAAAAAAATAAACGGCACAACAATCTTCTCGGAGAACACTAGCAACCTGAAAAACCCATTGCGTAGGAGGTGGGAGGAAAAGCGCTAAATATGCATTAAATCTTGTGAATGCTCTTCACACAACTTGCCCTAAAAATATATGCTAATTCTCTGTCTGAATCGCTGAATGTCGCCTTACTGAAGGGTATATGACTCTCTACATTTACTTACCTGGGAAAGTCCAACTGAAATCAGTAGGGTTTACTTTTGAGTCGATAGACCAGGGGTATCAAACTTGCCGTGACACATTGTCATCACATGACATAGCTCGACCTTTCCCCCCCCTTCGCTAAACTGGGGGTGGGCGTGGCCAGTGTGTGATGCATCTGGCCCCCGGGCTGCAAGTTTGGCACCCCTGAGATAGACTATAAAATATGACCAGGTTGTCTCTAGATGTTTTGAGTGCCAAACCCTTCCCTCTGATCATATTACTTGAGACTGCTGGGAGTTAAAGATCAAGTATTGGGAGATGTAGGCACTAAGGCACTTGCCTAGTGATACCTTGCAAATGTGGAGACATCTGTTCTTTACAGGGGTGGGATTCAGCTGGTTCGGATCGGTTCGGGTGAACCAGTAGCTCTGACGATCAGCTGAGAGTGAACCGGTTCACTCCGACGATGAGGTGGGCCTGCCCACCCACCCCTGTGCTATACTGACCTATATTTCCTTCATTTGAAGCCCAGCTGATAGGTGCAGCAGAGCAGATTGCCGCCTCCTCAGCTGTTTTACTCACTGGGGCTGCAGTAGAAGGTAAGTTTTCAAACCCTCTGTGTTGCATGCAAACTGGTTGTTACACCGGTTGAATCCCACCACTGGTTCTTTATATTGCCCTTCTGAAAACATAGCGTTGCATAAGACAACTCATTTTCTTGACGCTGTAACAGACGCAGGCATTTATACTGAATTGCTACTCTTACCCCACTAATTGGTTCTTCTTTACTGAATGGCGATCCATTCCCACTTAAAAGCCCTCTCCTTAAAGAAAACAGTTCTCTTTCTGGGAAGGAAAAAGGGGGCAAGGGACAGGGATTGGCAGGAATGTAAGAAAGAGAACCCATAAGAGAATGCAAAAACCACCATTTTTTAAAATGTGCCGAGTTGTTTGTGTTTCCCAGTTATTTAACAAGACTCACTTGACCTTTCAGATCTTACAATGCTTCATTCTCGACATCTGGCAAATTCTCCCATTTTATCTTTAATTAGACTGACAAATTTGCATGCCTACGGGCAAAGTCTGAGTTCTCGCTGTAAAATGTCTGACTTACTCACTTCTTTCTTTTTGAAGTATCTATCATAACTCCAGCCACCCAGGCTTGGTTGAAAGATTGGCAGGTATATAAATGTTCTACATAAATAAAGCATAAGTAATAGGTTACCTACGGTCTTATCTGAATATTCCATATCTCCTAATATTCAATCAGAGAGGGACAACCGGGGTGGTATACCTTTCCTACCAGTTCACAAATGTGAGTGCGCACCAACTCCACGCATGCGCAAATCCTTCCGCGCATGCACTCTTGGCAAAAAAAGGGCCTAAGTGGGATGCCATAAAGCCAGGTGCGAATGGGCGGAGCCACCTGTGATTTCCGCTACCGGTTCGGGCGATCCGGTCCGAACGGATAGAATATCGCCTCTGGGGACATTGGTAAAATTTGCTGCTGTCTATCCTTAAATAATTCTACCAGCTTTAAACACTATACACTTAACACAGGTGAATTAGTGAGAGCATTGGCTCCCACTAATTCGCTTTAGGCAGACAGAAGTATTGAAAAAGTTGAGTTGGCAACCGTGACCCTTATCCATATAAAAAGGGGGTAAGGATTTGATTGCATAGTCATGACTACTACTATCTTGACTTTTTGATGTCTTTCCCCCAAAGCTGCATCTCTTAGACAACATCTGTTTGGGTTGGTCCTAGAATCTGAGGGGAAGGCGATGTAATATTCTCAATTTCTTTTTGTCACATTGGATTACACTTTCATTTCTCTCAAATGAATAAGTGTCTCAAATTCACATATTCCTATAAATCACAGTATTACCCCTTATTCTCTGTAGTTCTGCCATGGGGGTGGTGACTTTTATTGCCTATTGGTTAACAAAGATAGACACTGCATACGTATCTGTTTTTCAATAACCTTGTTTACAGGACTGTGTGCTTTTGTCAGAGGAAAAAAAAAACAGAAGGATCAGAATCTTCAATAGACTACTCCCACAGGTGGCACATGGAACCAAATCTGCTGCCATACGACCCGTCAGCACCAGTGCACAAGTGCGTGTGGGCCAGTTAATTTTTGGCCTTCTGGAGGGCCAGGGGAGGCCGTTTTCGCCCTCCCCAAGCTTCAGGAGAGCCTCCAGAACCTGGGGAAGGTAAAAAATGGGCCAACCAGAAGTTTGGAAATGAAGTTTAGGTTGGCCCATTGGGCCCGTTTTTCACCCTCCCCAGGCTTCAGAGGCTCTCCTGAAGCCTGGGGAGGGGAAAACCTCCCACCCTGTACAGGGGGGTCATGTACACATGCGCGGGAGGTCGTTGTGCACACATGTGCAGGTGGGCAGGGCACATTGCATTGTGGGGCATGTGGCATGCACTATCATACACACACATACACAAAAAATATTTTGGCATGCCTTTACTTTGCCATCATTGGACTACCCCAATGTTTGACTACCTCAACCGTAGCAACTTTAAGATTGTCACTGCGTTAAATGTTTGCTAGCTGAACTGAAAGAGTTACTGCGCAGGTCATAAGGTCTTATGAGCAATGATGTACTGCGCCTGCTCATTACACATTCCAGAGACTTCTTTCCTTTTGATCTTTGTCCGTCTGCCAGGAAGCTGGTAGACAAACTGCTCTTGCCAAAATGTAACAATTAGATAGATTTGTTTTATTTTCTATTTCTTATTTTTGTATTAAAAGTTTTGTTTTCTCATTAGAATATGTTTCCGGGATTTTATTTTATTTTTTGCACCTTAAAGAATATGCCTGTTTGGAAAAGCCGCAATCTAAAGTCTCATCTAGTTCAGGGTGAAATATTTTCCCCTGACAAAGATGTTGCCTGAGGTATTCTGGGAATTGAAGTCCAGGCATCTTGAAATCACTAAGGTTGAGAGAAATAGGCCTACCTCATCATCAGCCATAGCTAAGATCATGAACTCTTTCAGACAAAGCTGAAGCTCCGAATATGTTATACCACAACTCAAAACATCTTCCCTATCTCTGAAATATGTGGAGTCTTCAGAAGTTAGAAGACAGCTTCTCCTTTATCCCAAAGTCTGGACCAGGTTTAAAAAAAAAACACTTCAGCTTTTACAATTCACAAGCTAACTCAGAGTTCCCCAAACATTCTGGGTTGGAGAGGGGGGAGGGAGGGGGGAAAAGAGGGGATGGTTTTGTGGGAGGAGTAGGCTCATGTGTGCACGCTGAATGCTCACGTAAGTGGGGCAGTGAGCATCGGCAACAATCGTGCCAATGCTCGTGCTAGTGGGGTTGTACCAGTGGCGGGTTCCTACCGGTTTGGACTGGTTCGGCTGAACCAGTAGTGGTTTGGCGGCCTGGGTCGCTGGAACCGGCAGCAACCCAGGCCTGCCACACCCCCAAACCTCTGGGCCTCAGAATGCCTCTGGGCAGCACCATCTTGTTTTTTGCTTCTGCGCATGTGCAGAACAATTGTTATTGTAAACTGACAGTAGTGAATACTGGAACCCAACCCTGGATTGTACGCACTGGCCAGCTACTCACACGGCCTGATTGCTTGCACAAGTGGGGCCACGAGCACCTCTGGTGATGCTCACACAAATGGACTGCGAGTGCCCATGCAATTGGGGGCACGGGCACCTGTGACACTCATGGTGACTCTTGTGTGAGTGGGGCTGTGTGCGCGCACACCAGCCAGCTACTCATATGGCCCAGTGGCCAATAGGACACAGCCCATTAGTAGGCTGCAGCCGACAGGTTGTGGACCCCTGATCCAGCACATCTGTCTGCAACCTCACGTTTATAACCTGTCATGGATAATCCCTACATTATTTGTCATCCTAGCACATACATTGCAACAGGCTAACAACACCTTCCCAATGTTATTGGACTGATGCCCAGCAAGTTTAAAGATGTGAATGCCTTCCAAGTTTCAGCTATTGAGAATTGAAAACTATTTTTCATTTTTGAATCACCTTTCCAGCAGATGTCTTTTCAATTTATTAGAGGCATGAATCCCTCTATTTTCCTGGAGACATATTCAGTTCTTGTACATATTCAAGTTCCTTTCACTGAGTTTTCTAAGGCTGATGCTTTCTATATATTAAAGGAGAGCCATTAAAAAAAAAGACTTCAAAGATCTGGACAATGAAACAAGTGCTTACTAGCATCTATTGAATGCCTGTATTAAACTATTATGATAGGCACATTCAAAAGCTGTCAGATGCATTTATTTTAATTCATTGAAACATTTCATAAATGCATGCTGACGTGGGCTGAACAAGTACTTAACAGTAGATTAATGGTTGTAAGCTGGTTGTATTTTAAATAAGAATTAAACAATGGCTCTTCAAAAAAAAAAAGGAAGAACCCCCCCCCCCTCCACCATCATTTTCGATTGAGTTCAAATGTGATAAATTATGAAACCTATTTTAGGAAGCAGGTACTTCAAACTGAATAGAATTAGGGACTTTTAGGCCAAAACAGATGTGAAAGGAAAACCTACTCCAGATTTTGAGTCTGTAAATATAAAATAAAAATTTAAGAGCATGGAGATGGAACAAAAGAGTCAATTCAATTAAAGATCTGTGGTGTGAAGTGGTAAAATCCCAATATCGATTTCCATCAATAGTGAGAACTAAGCTACACAAACAAGCAATTTACAAGCCTGAGAGTGTTGTAATTTCACTATCTTTGCTAAACGGCCAATATGGTTCCAAAAAGCTTTGGAGGAAGAATGAATTAAAAATCCCCTTTCTGATGGATACAGAAAGATATCTCCAAGCAATAAAACATTGTGATTACTGCCTAACAGCTTTTCATCAGAATCCCCAGTGATTTGCTACATGTTAGTTATAAATGCTTCTAAGTGGCTTATACACCAAAGCACCTTTTCTATGTAGTCTTTAATCAATATTTGCTTTTTAAAAAAAACACGAAAGGGAAGTGCAAAAAATAAATCCTCTTAAGACAAATGATTTACTGTAAAAGTCTTCTTAAAAATATTTACCTTAGGTCAAGGCAGCAAGCACTATTTTTTAATGGTCAGCCCTGCTTTTCACTTTCTTTGTAAACCATATAGTGAGAAAAGATGCTTGGAATGCAAAACATGCCAGTTTTAGTCCCTGGAACACCCTGTTAACATGGATTGGATAAATGTGACGGGAAAGACTGCTCCCTGGCCTACAACTGAGATAATTGCTGTCAATCAAAACAAACAAGGTAAGATTAACCCATCAAATATCCAGACTTCATAAACGGCATCTGTGTTTCCATACTTCAGTAAACCGAAGATATTAGGCAGTGGTTCTCAACCTGTGGTGTGTGAACCCCTGGGGACGGGCAAGAACAGGAGAGGGCTGCTGGGGGTTCGCACGGGTTGGGTGATCCTCTCGCTAGGATTCTGATGAGTTCGGCGAATGCCATGCCTGGCTGGCCATACCCACCCCACCCCGCCCATCCCAGGAGTCTCCACGCAGCCCGTTCATCATACCAGGTAAGTGCAGGGCCCACGCGGAGGCTCGGGGAGGGGGGAAAATGGGCCTACCAGAGGTTCAGGAAGTCCGAAAAAATGGCCTGTTTCTGGTCTCCAGAGTGCCTCTGGCGCCCCAGGAAGCAGTTTTCGCCCTCCCGGAGGCTCAAGGAAAGTCTCTGGAGCCTGGGGAGGGTGAAAAACTCCTCTTCCCGCCATGGTGCAGGCGGCCAACTAGGCCACGCCCACCATGGCCAAGCCCACCCAGCAACGGGGCAGCGGACCTGTTGATGCAATTTTTGAAGCCCACCCCTGCTCATGAAATTGTCATGGGGTCTGTGAAGGCTTTAAGAAATGTTATGATTTCAATCTTGAGTTAAGTCTGAGGAGTCCATGGCCACAGCAGGTATTTAAAGGGGCTCCATGGTGAAGAAAAAGTAGAGAATCTCTAGACTAGACCAAACAGATATAGGCTCCAATCCATGTTTAGCCTTGAAACTGACAGACGTGGTCTTGGAGCAATCCCCTTATTATATTTAAATGTAGAACTACACAATCTTTTGGCAGTCAAGTGTTGCCTTTGACATTTCGAACAGAACTGAGGGCTGTAGAGGTGGGGCAGAGAGGGCAGGAACAGACCAAACACATAGGCAGGGGTGACGTTTTCTGGTTCTCTCCCATTCTCATGATTTTGAGGGAAGATTTTTTTATATAAAAAAACCCTTTGTATCTGAGGGTTTGACGCTACAGGTTTGCTTACTTCCTGCCTCAAAATGGCAGAAAATCATATCATGGTATTTTAGACAGAAGAGGCACAAAGGGAGCTTGGAGATTATAAATGGGCTTGCCCAGATTTGGAAAAAAAAACCACTCGAGCCCTCCTTGAACCAGAAAGATTTGATGCATCTACTGTGACATCCTGAGATTTTGCATTGTGCTGATCCCTCCAGTAAGCGATGAGTAACGGAGTCAAGTAGGATGTAATGGTAGGAAGTTAAGCAAATAACCAATACAAATGGTGATTTCCCACCATTCAGTGGGTTTACCTACATCAGGGGTGTCCAAACTTGGCAACTTTAAGACTTGTGGACTTCAACTCCCAGAATTCCCCAGCTCTGCTGGCTGGGGAATTCTGGGAGTTGAAGTCCACAAGTCTTAAAGTTGCCAAGTTTGGACACCCCTGACCTACATTATAAGAGTTAGTACAGAAAAAAAACAGAGCAAGTGCATCTAGGTAAGCCTTTCCAAAACCAAAATCACTCCATTTGAAATCCTTTTTTTTTTTTGCAAATATCTAGAGCTCCACCAACCTGTTTGGCCAACTGATCCTTCTTGCCAAAGCCGGTGGCTGCAGCAATATTTCCAGCTCCTTCCACCGTCTTCTGGGCTACGGCTGTCACTCCGGTGACAACAGCTCCCCCTACATTTGACACTTGCTCTTTGGTTTTCTCGGCCACTGTAGGGGGAGAGATGTCAAAGGTAAGAGAAGGAGAATATTTCTCGAGTGTCTTTTTCCAAGGTCAACACTGATGTCTCTGACTTATTCACAGATGGCATAGGATGCAGTTTTATTAGGCACGCAAAAGAGAGAGAGAGAAAAATCACAAAAGCACATCTCTGTTAAGTCCATACTTTGCCTCTGGTGTACAAATTACGCATGGATTTTAAAGTTTTAATTTGAAAAAAATATTTTTAACAAATGTATTTATTTAAACGCCAGTCAAAATTCCAAAATGGCGTTCCAGCTGGCAGGATAATACTTGCTTAAATATGCAAAGAATGGTCAGCCCATCTGAGCATGATAAAACTAATGCTGTGCCCTTTCAATGTTGCTGTAACTTTTTAACAGATTGTAAAAGTGTGCAGGATCCATTTAAACCCTTATCTGGTTAGTTCCCCAAACCATTAGTTGATAATTCAAAAGAGGATGAGCACCTACAAAAGCCAATGTCTTTTAAAACAAAATTGAAGAAAAAAAACCCTGAAATGCTTTGAGATATTTCGAGAATGGAAGTAAGGGAAGATAATTCTTGGGGATTTCCCTTTCTCTTCCCCACCCTAAATACCCCCAGGAGGACTAAAATACATCACCCTTTCATGTCACATTATCATTTGATGAATTCCAATCTCTTTAGAAGTCAATCTGACTTAAGTTGTGGCCTCCAATATTTTTATTGTACATTTTTATCCCTGGTCTCCCTGGTGGATGTTAATCAAATGAGTTGGCCATAAAATTGCCATCTCATGATGCTTACAGACTGTTGTTTTACAAAAGTTATACACCAGGGTAGTCAAACTCCCGGCCCACAGGCTGAAAGCGTTACATGCTGGCCACACCCATGCCTGGTTTAGCGAAAGGGGGGAAAAGTCCCAATACATCACATGGTGCCGCTGTGATGACATGAGTTTGACACCTCCGTTATACACAGCTGCATATGCTAACAAACCTGAACATAAAAGAAACCTATGTGAATGGAGTCCACTTCGTATAATCAATTCAAATATATCAGGTTGACTTGACTCAAAAGTTACTTGGGCACTAAAAGCATCTTTTGCACTGTCCAAATCAAATGTATCATGCAGTCCGATTTAATAAACAAGCATGATTGAACAAATGAAATCATAGATACTTCATTGAATTAGCTCCCTGTTGCAAATAATTAAAGGTTATTTCACAGGCGCAATAGGTTCATGCTAACTGAATACATCAGATGAAAAGAGCTTGGTTCTAATATCAACATTATTCACATGTTCCAATTACCCTGCGCATAGCAGATGTGTAAACTATGAGCAT
The DNA here is from genome assembly GCF_964273705.1 of Natrix helvetica. Classification (NCBI taxonomy): domain Eukaryota; kingdom Metazoa; phylum Chordata; class Lepidosauria; order Squamata; family Natricidae; genus Natrix; species Natrix helvetica. The sequence continues at coordinate 15,109,235 of NC_138558.1, forward strand.
AGCTCTGGTGGTGTAAATGCAGAAGAGAAACAAAGTACATTTGATAAAAGCTCATTTGAAAATAGGGAAGAAAATAAGGAAGTTGGCCTGTCAAATGGTAGCTAATTGTTATGGATTAGGTTAGCTATAATCCAAAACATCAATACCTTTCATATAGACACCAGAGAATACAATGATTTGGAGAATTAGGTAGAACAGCAAAAGTGCCCCAGGCCTTGGAGCTTTCTTCTTACATCCATACAGGTAGTCCTGTACTTACGACCACAAATGAGCCCAAAATTTATATTGTCATGAAACATTGGCTAAGTGAATGTGTCCCATTTTACGAGGGACTCACAAAGGAAGGAAATTTGAATTTGCTCTTGTACCAGCTGTCATTTGATACCCAAGCAAGGTCAAAATGGGTTCTGAGGTTTGGACATGGATTTCAGCTACAGCTACGAGAGCCATACAGATCATTTGATAAGAAAAGAGTTCCTGGAAATAAAATAACAGGCATATGCTGGATATCAGTCATTTGCTGCTGTTGGAGGTACACCTCCAATGATTGTACTAAAATACTAAGAACCTATTTACTATTCCAGGGCCATCCTTGACCGTTGAAGATCATATTTCTAGAGTCTAGAGAAGAGATTTTCTGTTGTTTTGCAAGCAACTCTGGTCGGCATCTTGAGAGGCAAAATGCTTTGCTATGCTGATCACAGATAACTGAGCAGAGGCTATTTTGCCATAAGAAAATCTGTTTTCTTGACCATGTTCACTAAACCTTGAAGCTCAACAGTTACTAGCTGTGAAAACCTACACCAGCATATTGCTGTATATAACTAATTTTTGAACAATTGCCAGTGTATCAAAGGAATTCTAGGTATGAAAGCTCCAGTGGTGGGTTACGACTGGTACGCCCCGGTATGGCGTACCAGTGCCTGCCAGAAGCACCGGGTACTGCTCTGGTATGGTGCTCTGGAGGGCCCACCTGCCCGCCCACGTTCCATACCAGCATTTGAGCTCTTCGCGGCTTCCGCGCACGGAGCGTATGGCACCTGCGTGACGCTCTGCCGAGCAACTGGAGCGTTGCAGAGGCGTCACAGGTGGTAAGTACACATGCGCGCGCTGCACACGTTCATGTGGTGGACACCCGGCCCTGTTGCACTGTACCAGTTGTACCAGGATCCGGAACCCACCACTGGAAAGCTGCTTTCAACGTAAGGAAGACTACAGATGCCAGATGCCATCCATTAGCAATAGCAATAGCACTTAGACATATACCACTTCACAGTGCTTTACCACCCTCTCTAAGCGGTTTACAGAGTCAGCCTATTGCCCCCAACAATCTGGGTCCTCATTTTACCCACCTTGGAAGGATGGAAGGCTGAGTCAACTTTGAGCCTGATTGTATTTGAACTCCTGGAGTGAGCACTGGGATTGTTAGCCTGTAATTCTAAAGCAATCTCATTGTGCTCAGTGCTTTTTTTAAAACCAGGAACAGGAAGTAAGCATTACTTTTTTTTTACCAGAACAAGAAGTAAACATCATGACCATGGAATGCTGTAAACAGCCATTAAGGTGGGCTAGTTACTGAGCATCCAAAATGCAGTCATGAGACTATGGGATGGGTGGGAGGGAGGGAATGACATCAGAACTTCAAAACTAGATCGTCAGTGCCTTTTTTCAGGATCTGTTGTAATTTCAAATTGGTAGTAAGTCAAGGACTACCTGTAGCGTGTATCTCCAGAGTTCCTTAGTAAAATGAATGTGTTTCCTTGAAACTTTTAAATGTGTATTCCCCTATTTGCTGGTTGCTGAACCCAATAAAAATACTTGGAAGATGAGTATAAAAGGCTGAGTCAACCTTGAGCCTGGCGGGATTTGAACGGCCAAATTGCAGTCAGCCGGCAGTCAGCAAAATTAGCCTGCAGTACTGCACTCCAACCACTGTGCCATCGAGGCTCATCCATTACATGTTTCACTTGCAGTGAAAATAATCAGTCAGGCTCACTGGTTATTGGCCAAAAACAGATATGGAATCTGGGCCAATACTTTGCTGGCTTTGCACTCCCCACAGATGGCATGTCATGTGTTTGAGTTGTCAGAAACTGGAATTGTACTACAGATTAATATCTCCAAATGCTCTCTCTGCAGGAATGTTCCTTTCCTGATAAGACCAATAATGCTGTTTCCCAAATGCCTGATCAAATCGCAGACATTTCCTTCCTAAATCAGAGCCTACTGTTTAAAAAAACAGACAAGAGATTGATTGATAACTTAGAACTAGAAATGCAATTGTGGACTTACCTGTTGTGACACCGTGAACCACGCCCTCTTTGGTCTTTGATCCTAATTATCCAAAATAAAAATAAAAATAAAAATCAGTTTCAATGGAAACTGAGTGGAATGAGTTTTAGGAAGCATAAGGATACAGTTCAAGAGTTCACACAAGGTGTTGATCCTAAGTTCAACACAAATTGTGTTTTTATAAAATAGTAAAGGTAAAGTTAAAGTTTCCCCTCGCACATATGTGCTAGTCGTTCCTGACTCTAGGGGGCAGTTCCTGACTCTGTTTCAAAGCCGAAGAGCCAGTGCTGTCCAAAGGTGTCACTGTGGTTAGGTGGCTGGCATGACTAAATGCCGAATGCGCACGGAACGCTGTTATCTTCCCACCAAAGGTCCCACCTATTTTTCCACTTGCATTTTTACGTGCTTTTGAACTGCTAGGTTGGCAGAAGCTGGGACAAGTAATGGGACCTCCCTCCATTACGCGGCACTAGGGATTCGAACCACCGAACTGCCGACCTTTCTGATAGACAAGCTCAGCGTCTTGGCCACTGAGCCATTGTGTCCCTCAATAAAATAGTAGCCCACACAATAAACTGCAAATATATAGCTTAACATTAGGACTTCATTCACACAAAGAGAATTGTAGTGCTCCAATTTATGGATGCAAAAAATTCGGATGCCTGCATAAGCCCTCCATATCGAAAAGGTGCTTTAAACAGCAGTCTTTTGTGCATTTGAATGATATAAGTGTGCTTAGCTGGTTTATGGTGACAGATGCAACTTTCTTGGCTTTTAATTGTTGCATGCTGTGAAATTAAAGAAGGTCTATAGAAAATTTTGCTTTCACATTAGCTGGGAAGCATGAATCATACAGATGGGCATAGCTAAATCTACTGGCTCAGTTTCTTTTAATGACTGGGATTCCATCAAAACAACCTCTAAATAAATCCAATATAAATCTATTTTTTCCAATTTGACTCCCAAAATTAGCACATTATTAAAGTGAAGTATGGTAATCTAAGCCAGGAATGGGAAATTTATACTTTTCAGGAGCATCCTTTCCAAAACATACACATGTATCCCTTAAGATTGTACCAGTAGTAAAACAGCTGCATTTTGTTGTTTTATCATTACAGAAGTAATCATTTGGTTATTGTTTTTCAATTTTTCAGAATTTTAGGGATGGGAATAAAACTGGGAAATTACTGGGAGGGAAATTCATTCATAAACTCCTCTTAAACCATAGAGGAAATGTTTACATGGACCCTAAAAAAAAAGTGGACTCAGCCTTTGGTATGAAAGGAATGATTTCCCCTTTCTCATCCTTTAAAAAAGAATAACAAAGATGGACCAACATATTTTGACCATCTCCTTCCTGATGACATCCTCACATTACTAGATGGCCTCCTCTGAAAGGTTGGGTTTTTTAAACAGATTAACAGAGTTGGAAAGGACTTTGTTGGCCATCTAGTCCAACCCACTGCCCAAGCAGGAGATTCTACACCATTTCTGACAAATGGCAGTCCAATCTCTTCTTGAAAGCCTTCAGTGATGAAGCCCCAACAACCTCTGAAGGCAACTTCTGTTCCATGGGTTGATTGCTCTCACTGTCAAAAAAGTTCTCCTCATTTCTAGGTTGAATCTCTCCTTGATCAGTTTCCATCCATTATTCCTTGTCTGGCCTTCGGGTGCTTTGGAAGCCCCTCAAATATTAGAACATTGCTATCATGTCTCCCCTGGTCCTTCTCTTCACTAGATTAGCCATTCCCAATTCCTGCAACCATGCCCAGGTCCTCAGATAGTTGCTTGCCATATATGGACAACTCTTTTTCTCAACAGTAAACCAGCCTAGACTATAACCTGTTCTCAGTTGCAAATGAAAGCAAATATGTGTCTCAGAATAATGTTGCAGGATCCAATCTGGATCGGTCACCATGACCAGAGGTTTAGTCTTCTGAGCTTTCAGACTCATGCTGGAGCCAATCCTCAGGTAACTTCTCTCTAACAGAATGTCTGCTTTGGGCTATTCTATATATAATATTAATGTAGTGCCTGGTTTTGTGGCTTTTTAGTTGTTGATTGGGGTGTTGATGGCTGGCTATTAAGTCAATGCCTGTTGTTTTCCTGTTCTGCCAAGCACTCGGTTCCTAAGCACTTGATAAGCTTGATAAGAAATCAGCACTCATGTTGACTGACAAGCAGCCCCTTTCCCAGCTCCAATCATTTCCCTGTCTATTTTTGTCCCTGCTCAGCCAACAATCTTAGTAGCTGCAAAATTGAATGTATGTCCTTGTTTGTTGCAATGTGAGGCTACCAATGAGTTTGGATTTCCTCGTCCGACTGCTTGTTTCTGTTCTTGAATTCTATTCTCAGTTGGGTGAGGAGGATATGATCTATCAGAGCAAATTCAAGTACGGGTAAATATTAAGACACAAGTTAGGGTTCATCAGTGTTCATCTTGGTTCAAGTTACATCTATGTGTGATGATCTGGATAGCAACCATGAATCTACACCCGACAGATGCAATGCATCCCTTTTGAATTTCTTTAAGATTTCTTCAAGGTGTCTCCCTGAAGAGATGCAAGCAATCCACCAATATAACAGTTACTGCATTTCCAAATGGAATAAATATTACTATATCCAAAGTACATGCACTTAGCAGAAGCTTTAGTTATTTCCAATTCTAAAAGTTTGCCATTCAAACAGCGCAAGAAATGTAATAATGTGTTTGGTTTAAAGGAGGAACATATTACCACAGGTCATCTTGATTGCTCATTCTGTCCAGAATAGCAGCCCGGAAAAGAAATTCGGATTGCTGTCATAGTTAAAATATTGGATCGAGATCAAGGAGACCCAATGTTTTTTTCTAAATAACTTTTCTCCTTGGATTGTTTTGGGAAAGGTAAATTGAAGAAAGGAATGCAAGGAATCTCACTTTTGCTTCCAGGACAAAATAAAAAAATGAATAAAAATCTAAAGAATTCTATATATATACAAATTGAGAGCCCAGAACATCCCATGTTCCTATTGAACCTTGAATCTGTATGAACCTCCAAAGTCTCTCTATAGATGCAACAAATCTTAATTTGACTGGGACACACAGGAAAGTGTGTGTCCCACTTGAAAAATTGAATTATATCTGTAAGGGTCATCTGTTTGAGCCAGCAACTGGACTGGAAGACCTCCAAGAAGGGAAGTCCAAGTCCATTGGACCCATGCCCCACCTAAGCAGCTTTAAAATGCCTCCCCCTCCCATGACCTATAATTCTTACTTTACTCAAAAAGTAAACTCTACTCATGCGGAGGAAGCCAAAAATGCCAATACATTGGTTTAAACAAGATTCAAATTGCCCCCATTAAAAATCAAATGGCCCTCCTGTGGGGCCTGGGCCCCACATTGGGAACCACTAGAACAGGGGTGTCCAAACTTGGGCACTTTAAGACTTGTGGACTTCAACTCCCAGAATTCCCCAGCCAGCCATGCTGGCTGGGGAATTCTGGGAGTTGAAGTCCACAAGTCTTAAAGTTCCCAAGTTTGGACACCCCTGCACTAGAAGAATGCCAAATTCCCTTCCAACTTTATTGCTTCACGATTCTAGATTTCATTCCATTTCATTCATATTTTCTTTCTGTCTTGGCTCCACCCACTTTTTGACCTGGGATTCCTGATTTGCCAATCAAAGGCTATGTGGACCTTGGCTCAAAAAACAACAACATTGCATACTCCAGATTTAGGGTCTCACCACTTACCCACATAGAGGACTCCTTCTTTTGTTTTCCCAGCTGCTTCCGCCACACCTTGTTTGGTTTTCTCTGCTGCTGCTACCATTCCTTCCTTAGCTTTATTAAATCCTTTCATGAATACGTCCATGGCCAAAATACGTCAGTGTCCAGAACTGAAAAGATAGGTAACTTGTATTTAATTTGTTAAGTCGTTTAAGAAAGAATAGCATCATGTTGTTTAGGAGGGAATAGCACATCTATCCATCTATACATGATCATCTTGGTCTAAAACTATGCAGATGGCTAAATATGGAGATAACCAAAGCATCAGGGAGGGGACATGGGACAGAATCATGCTCACTAGAACCACTGCCCTTCATGTACATAATCAACAAAAACAACTTGTGATTATTTCCTGTGGACGAATGAGTGGCTTCCATCAACCAGGTATCTGTTGCATGTTATCCTGGCAGATTGCAATTGAGTGCAACATCTCTTTACAGAGGATTTTCAGGTGCCCCCATTTCCCAAAGAGATCCACCATCCTGCAGCTTTTTAGTTCCTTCAGGGTAACAAGGAAGATATTTTCATTCTTACGGGCTTGTAACTCTCTGCATTTTGGTGTCATTGCATTATGCTTCTTTAAATGGTTCAATTTTGCAAACATTGCTTTAAGGCATTTTTTTTTAAACTGCCGCCCTTGTTTCTCGTTTAAAGGGACTGTTTCACAGTGGTGTTATTGGGGTGTGTGTGTGTGTTATGCAAATATTGTTGAATATTTCATGTCCTACTTCATTGTAGCCTTAGTTTTCAATTGTAAATATTTTGCCCAGTTCTTTAAATGGTAAACTCATACCATCTCTTCACCTCATTTGACCCCTAGTGACTACAGTATCCAATGATGGTTGTACAAAAAAGCCAACTTCCACAAATAAACTAGAAGCACCTATATTAGATTCAGAGGTTCATTCAATTTTTTTTTTATATTCTTGGAATTAAATCACCAAGGGAGTCAAAGGACCGATGCAATATCATTACACACACATATTATATACTCGTACACTACGCCATTGTTTCTGTAATCCTGGTGTGCCAATAAGCACAAATGGATGACTTCATGCAGCATGCTAAACATAAAACATTAGTCCAAAAACTGGGCTGATACAATCTGCTTAGGTTAGAATCATGATTTAGAAACCATAATACCAGAAAACTGGAGTCATGCAACGTGCTAACTCAAAACTCAACACACCACATTATGGTTCAATGTGATAAGTGAATCCAGCACAAATATTTCCTACATTGTAAATGTTTTTTATGAAACCCTTGTCAGATAATATCAGACACTGCACTGGAAATGATTGATCACTGCCACATCTTGGGGTACATTCCAGATGGCACATTAATCACCCAATCCAAGCTAAATTTAGCAAGAGAATAAGTCTACTAATTTAAATTATATTTTTTAATAAGTGAATGAGGCTGCCAGCATGTAGCCTATGTCATGCACTGTGACTCACAAATAAACCTCAGAGCAAACTTCATTCAAAGACAGAGACATATGGAATAACAACTGGAAGTTGCTCATTCCCAAGTGGCTAAAATGTTAATCTTTAAGACTACAACCATTTAGTTTTGTCCCGGATTCTCTCACCAGTACCCCAATATCTTTTTTTAAATGGTTGGGGGTTTTTGTATCTCATTTGCCTTTCAAGCAGATTTTAAAATAAACTGGGGGTCCTGATTCTGCCCAAGACAGCAGGAATAGAATGTAAAGCCATAATCTGGTATCACAGCAAGTTCTGAACCACAAGCTTATGAGTAATTCTTTTAAAATAGGAGTGTGAACTTGAAGTGGAATGAGGTGATGAGGAGGAGCCTCAGTTTGTCTCAAAGGGAGGATTCTAACATTAGCTGAAATCATGTTCAAACCCACAATATGTTTTGTTTTTAAACAACCCTTATCGCAAAAACAACCAAAGACCCTTCTGTATCATGGAAAAGTAAGAGGGACCTCTTTGCTTGCTCAGTCTCTTTGATTCATCTCCAATCATCAGTGCAATTCAGAAGACAAAATGCAATAATCATCTAAACTCACAGAGACAGTCCTTGTTTTGCTTCTCCCTTAAATTACTGGAGAAATTATTAATTTTGGCACCAGCATACCTACATGGGACCCAAGCTAGGCTATCAGCTCTGAAATAAATATTTCCAAATTAATTGGGGGCAAGGGAGGAAGAAAGTAATGGATGGACATGTAATGTATATATATGTGAAATGAGGTTGAGTTTTTTTTTTCTCCCTTTGAACACCAAATCATTGAGAAGGCAAACCTTCAGATTTGCTGGGTTATCTTGATTCACCAAAGGTTCCCCCAGTTTCCTAAAATGGAGAATTGGCTTTTCCTCTTGAAAGTGGGGGACAATATAAATCGTAGGCACTTGCTAATTCCTATTTTTTCTCTTTGTCACCCACACAAGTATCTTACACAAGAGAAGCAGTAAGATCATTATTTAATTATTTGGAAGACTGAGATGTTTTGCATCCCACATTTCTAGCAGAATGGGTGAAACAGAATGCCCAGTATGCTCCGGCCCCCTTCACTCTTTAGAGTCAAGGTCTTTTTCATTGGTAGCTGAGGAGCCTTAAAGGAGCTGCTCCCTTTTCTTTATATTCCTGTGTTCCAGACTACCATGAGAAGGATACAGGGCATATTTCAACCATCTGTTGAAGAGCTGCTGTGACAAATCTCAATTACAAACTGGTCCAGCTCTTCTGACATCCTTGAGTTGGTCTCCAAAACAATTCCCATCACTCCAACCACCTAGGTTGGCAAAGATAGCAGAAATTCTGGTCCAGGTCATCTGGAGATCACCATGGAATAGACCATGAATGTTAACATAGCTTATTTTCACCAGAATTCCAAGGAAACAAGGCAACTAAAAACCAGAAGGAAGTTTGCTTCTCCAGACATGATCGATGCATCAATTCTTCTAAAGATGCAAGGTAAGGCTGATTCAACATCAACAAGGAGATATTTCCCCCGTTGGCCATTCTTGAGATGTTAATGAAGACATCTATTGTGATCAGTCTTAATTTTTCTTTCTCTCACAACCAAATATGTTTATTTGCCTCTGTGCCAAAGCTTATTTAGGAATCTCAGATACTTCCTCCAAAGTCTTGCCCATGTGAAAGGGGTTACTCCGAAAGTGAGCCCTCACCGAATTGGCACAGTTTTTCTTTGCACACTTACATAATAGCCAGATCCAAGTAACACAGTGAATAAATATCACAGCCAGCAAGGGTGATTGTCCAGTTGCAGCTCCATCACCAGCCTTTGCCCCCCCCACTTTATCCCCGGGATAGGCACGCAAACGACCCCTCCCTTAGCACCTCCTGCGACCCCCTCTTCCCTACAGACCCTTGTAGGTTACTCACCCCTTGTGGTTTATTTGCTCCGCGCCTCGCCTTGCTGGAGCGATCAACAGTTAGTCTTTTACAACTGTTGGATTTTCGGAGCGAAAAGGAGAGCTCAGAAGAAAAAAACCCAGAGGGATGGAAGCAAAGCGCCCCAAGAGTTGGCAAGGAGGCGCCCCGCGCTCCGCTTCCCGCGGTCAGCACATCCCTGCCTGAGGATCTAATCGGTGGTACCCAAGCTCCGGCTCCTTCTCAGGCGAGGCAAAGGATGTCGCTGGGGGGGGGGGGGGAGGCAGGAAGGCTCCCCTCGCGGACCGGAGAGAGAACTGCTCCAACGTGGGGCGGGCGAAGAGGGGGTGTAGTGTGTGTGTGTGTGTGGGGGGGGGAGAAAGCAAGCGCTCCTCTTCTCCCTCGTTCTTTGTGCTGGTTCGTCAGGTAGCCAGGCGGCGCCCGCGAACTCCCTCGCCCTCCCCATCCTGGTCCCTCCATCTTCCCGTGACCCCGCCTGGTGCCAAGTGCCCCCCCCGCTCCCCCCCCAAAAGACAGCCGAGCTCCCAGGGATTTTGCCATCCCTGCCCCACCCTTCCTAGAGCGGAGGAAAGGGATGCGCTACCTGGTTGGTTCCTATGCAAGAAGGTTTTGTGGTGGGAGGGGGGGGAATCGGAGAGAGAGAAATGTATTTGGTGGGTACTGTTGCTTTTAGGGTTAAAGCCCCTCCCCTGGGTCACTAACCACGCCCCCTTTTTGCCTATTTCCACCTGTTAAAGCAACAGGCTTATTATTGAAGGAGCCACTCTGGACAGACACAAAATGCCTTTTTCTTGACTATGGGGGAAAGAAAACCCTTAAGGCAGGGGTGTCCAAACTTGAGAACTTTAAGGCTTGTGGACTTCAACTCCCAGAATTCCCTGCTGGCTGGGGAATTCTGGGAATTGAAGTCCACAAGTCTTAAAGTTCTCAAGTTTGGACACCCCTGCCTTAAGGTAAACCAAAGGATGGGAAATTGCAAGGAGGGCATATTATGGAGGATCCAGAATGGAATGGAATAGAATGGAATAGAACAGAATAGAATTCTTTATTGGCTGTGATTGGATACACAAGAAATTTGTCTTCAGTGCCTAAGTTCTCCGTGTAAATAAAAGATATAAGTGATAAATCATGATCATAGTCATTATAAGTACATTCATCATGAATCATAAGATACAACCCTTAGTGATAATCATAAATTACTACATAACTAATCAACATAAACCACACTAGGAAACTAAATCAAATAATAGAAATCATAAAGATACAGTTTATTTAGGCACATTATGTGAAGATCTGAAAAAGGTTCTAATCCTGGGAAAAGTGGAAGGAAAGATCAGACTTCCAAGGTCCCTCCCAGCTCTATTCCATTCTAATTCTATCTGTGGCCAAACTATCCACCATAATTGCTTTCCCCATCTTCACTGCAGTGCCTGGTTCAACACAGTTTATACCTTTCTACTTATGACTCAGTTGGCTTTATTTAATCACCCATCTTTCTCGTGACTTCTGCTCTTATTGAAGAACAGAAGGAAACTTTACCTAGCCTTCTATAAAGCCTTCCTAAGGAAAGAAAGAAAAATGGAGGTAATATGTTTCTGCTTACTTTCCCCTGGTAGGCAGGAAACCCTATACCGTTTAAAACAAATGGTTGTCAAATCTCTTCTTCTTTGCCTTCTAATAAGGCAAACCCATAGTTAGTGAAATTAGGGCTGATTGAATTCATCTGGATGTCTAAGTTCAAACAGTGATGGTGAGCTACAAACTAGTCAACTGTGTTTTGGCTACTGGGTTTAGTTTCTCTGAAATGGAAACTAAATTGATTAATCTTTCTGCTTCCCAAAGTTGCCAGCACCATAATTCTGGAAAGTTCATGACCTGGAAGGCACCATCTCTCCCTAAACACATTGCCTCTTGGAGATCTGCCTAGTCCCACATCTGGCATGAGTGTATAACCTTGGCAAATTTAAGAGGTGTGGACTTCACCTCCCATCCTGGCTGGGGCTTTTTGGGAGTTGAGGTCCACAAGTCTTAAACTTGCCAAGGTTGGATATCCCTGTAAAAAACAACATAGTTAGAGCTGTAAACATGGCAGAAGGAGACAATCAAGGTAAACAGACCCTTGAAAACTTTTCACATGAGAAATAGCTAGGACGTTAAGGACTTTTAGCTTGAGATGAAAGTCCAAGGGGATTTGTCCAAAGTATATAAAATGACATATCACATGTAGAATCAGGGAGAAAACTTCCAAAACCCTAAAACAGGGGTGTCTAAGCCTGGGAACTTTAAGACTTGTGGACTTCAACTCCCAGCCAGGAATTGAAGTCCACAAGTTTTAAGTTCCCAAGTTTGGACACCCCTGCCCTAGAACAATGAAACTTGATTTCATTGAGGGGCATATCAGGGTCGGGTTAGGATTAATGGCATGCAAAAAGACCAGCAACCTGTTCTGTCCCATGATTCTAATGAATATGCAGACACAGGCTTGGCTGTCTGCCATGACAAATTACGGAGATAAAGCCATCCCTTGACTAGGAGCCTAGAACGCTATCTTCAAGAAACCAAGATTAGACTTACAGAATGCCTTCTCAACGGCTAGTAAAGTGGACTGTTGTTTCCTGCAAAGATTCCCCTCCTGTCGCTCCACCTATAAGCTCTTTGGGAGGGGCCACAACAGTAGCCACCTGTCCCTATTTCCTTCTATGACGTCTTCTCCACAGCTGCTCCCTTCTCTTCTCAGCTCTATGCACACTCATATCAGGGACAACCTCTCTTTGTTCCTCCTCACTGCTCCCTGACTCAGATGCCACCTGGTGGCCAACAGGCCTCTTTAATCCCTGCTCTGACTCCAAACACCCTCCAGAGTCTTCCTCGTCCTCCAGAGCAGTCCCATAATGTTCATCGCTGTCAGAGTCCACCAACAGCTCAGCCGGCCGCTGCTGGGCCACAATACAACCAGTGCAAAGAAAAGGGAAAAAAGTATTATAGCAAATTTCAAACTCTGTTGATAATACTTTTTCCTGCCTATTTTTTTCCTTTAAATTCAGAGTTACATTTTGCATGTGGTAAATATAGTGTTTATTTCTGCCTACTTTGTTTGAGGGAAAAAATGACATGGTAATTCAACAAAGAAAAAAAATATTAATGCATCCTGCAATCTCATTGCCCAAATTAGATGAACAGCAAACTAAGAGACATTAAGCGAGTGAGAGAGAGAGAGAGGGAGGGAGGGAGGGAGGGAGGGAGGGAGAGGGAGACTGCTTAGAAAGTGTGTTTTGATTCTGCCTAACAGCAAACATTGTGGTTCTTATTCATTCTATTCCCACAGCGTGGGAAGAAGATAAATCTTCCACCAAAACGCCTTTCTCAGAAGAAATACAGTTTATGAAAGACAATTGCTTTTTAAAAATACATAAATGAAGCTTAGGAAGGCTGACTTGCAGAATGATTTGTCGCTTTAGCGAATGCCTTCTGGGAAATAAGAGAAATCTATTCAACAAGCCATGATTATGATGAACCATGGCTTCACGATTCAACTAAGTCACTGTTTCTCTGAAGAGTACAAGTGGAATCAGCCACACATTTATGCAGCGTTTGAAGGAAAGGAGCAATATTTTCCATCCTTTACATTAATTAAAACCAGGTAGTTCATTTAATTAAGTTAAATTAATGAAGCCAAGGTTGAGACAATTAACCCATTGCCTAGGTTCACTTAGCACTCATATCCTTATGTCTGGACAAATCAGCTTGCTCTCTATGGGATTATCCTTGAAGAATTCTCACAGACATCAACTCGCCCAAGTGCATCAATCCAAGTGGTCAAGGATACACTAAGATTCACTCATATAACAATGTTACCATCAAATCTGCATTGGCTACTACAGGAGTTATCTTTCAGCTGTAAGTCAACTCTACATGTCTTGAATTTAGTATGTTTTACTGACAAAGAAATAAAGGGAAACTAGTATAGGTCTATTTCAAGCTATTTAGCTCTTATCAGCTAGTCATACCCTTCTAGGATTCAAACTCAGGCTACTTGCATATTAGGTAGATGTATTAACCTCTAAGCCACAGGTTCTCCTCACTTTGTCAGCTACATCAGGGTAAAGATTAAGTGTTTTTTGTCAGGGCAGCCTGGTGTACCCAATTATGGGATGGAGTCGTATGCTCTGTCCCATAATTGGGTACACCAGGTTGCCCTGACAAAAAACACTCAACTCTCCATGGTTCAGGCCCTGGACCAGAGATGGTATTCAGCCAGCTCTGATAGGTTCTGGAGAACCACTAGCGGAAATTTTGAGTAGTTTGGAGAACTGGCAAATAGGCTTGCCCTGCCTCCCTGCCTTCCAGCCTCCCAACTGATCTACGTTTGTTGCCCTGAACAGGAGAACGGAGCTGGAAAGCAGGTTAGTGGGGTTGGGAGGGAATGGGGATTTTGCAGTATCCTTCCCCTGCCACAGCCACAAAGCCATGCCCACAAAGCCACACCCACAGAACCGGTAGTAAACATTTTTGAATCCCACCATGGTCCTGGACTATCTTGTCTGGGTTGAATTTTGAGAACAGAAAGAGGAGGTTTGCCAAAGGCTGCTTCATCAATGCAATGTTGCCTACTGGGAATTCTCAGTGATGCCCAATCTTTTGTGGAACTGCCTACTCCAGACACGTTGACTTTCCCTCTCCTCCTTGTTTGTTTCTGAAGAGCAAGGCAAATACAGCTCACCAGGAAATCATCTGCAAATAAGTGAGTCAGGTAGGTGGGTTACTGACTACATTGTGCTTTTGGCTTTAATTTTATGTCACAGTAGATATTGTAATGTGCTCCGAGGTTGTAAGAACTGACAGCACAGAAACTGAAGGGGGAAAATAATAAGGAAAATAAAACATCCTGAAGCATAAGATGTGGCTTAAAAAAAAAAAGAATGAAAAACTTTTATTTCAAAGAAGAATATGCTTGTTTTAAGAATAATTTATTGAGGAAACTCAATTGGCTTCTCCCATAATATAACCATTACAGCGGTAGGTTCCTACCACTGGAACTGGCAGTGATCCAGGCCTGCCATGCCTCCAAACTGGTTCTCTCTTGGTTTTTGCTTTTGCACATGCGCAGAGCAATTTCCATGCGCATGTGCACACATTGCACATCAAGCGCATGTGCGGGGCAGAGCCATGAGCAAACCGGCAGTAGCGACTGCCAGAACCCACCCCTGGACCATTGACATATCACCATGGCTGGCTTCATACATTATGGTGAGTCAAAACCCTGGAAATAAAGGAATGAATAGAATTCTATCATAGTCCTTCGTCACATAATTGAATTTCCATGCGGTAAAGACAGTGACGGTCGTTCTTGAGTGATATCAGTGTGGAGGTAATTGCAGATGCTCAAGAGATGCAGATAAATTTTAGCTCTGGAAATAAGGACATAAGCTCTGTGATTTCTCTCATTCCTCTAATATGAAAATCCACAGTAAGAGAAGAACGTAAGGTGGGGAACATGAGCAAAGCTATCTTAGGTCATCCTTCGATAAAGGATACAACATACATATTGCAGCAGACATCGGGGTGCAAATATGTAAGAGCAAAATTTGCATGGTGATCCCAAAGGTGCTTTTTCAAGAGGCAATTGGACTTTACAGAAAACTCTCTGCTGCCATCTTGTTTGCATTCTTGAATCTAAATCTGCTATTCCTACTTATAGTAACTGCTCAATGGGCAGCTTCTTCTGAATACTTTCAATGACTTGTTCTCATTAGTTACCCTTCCCACTCATTCGCTCCTTTTTAACACTGTCTACCAATCAATCAGAATAGACCTGGATGGGACCTTGGAGGTCTTCTAGTCCAACCCCTTGCTCAAGCAGGAGACCCTATACCATTTCAGACAAGTGGCTGTCCAGTCTCTTCTTAAAAGTCTCCAGGGTTGAAACACCTACAACTTCTGGAGGCAAGCTGTTCCGCTGGTTAATTGTTCTCACTGTTAGGAAGTTTCTCCTTAATTCCAGCTTGCTTCTCTCCTTGATTAGCTTCCATCCATTGTTTCTTGTCTTGCCTTCTGGTGTTTTGGAAAATAAGTTGAGCCCCCCTCCTTTTCATGGCAGCCCCTCAACTCCTGGAAGACTGTTATCATGTCGCCCCAAATTCCTTCTTTTCTCTAGACTAGCCATACCCAGTTCTGCAACCGTTTTTCATATGTTTTGGTCTCCAGGCCTTATATATTGTTATTTGGTGACCAAAACTGGATGCAGTATTCCAGGTGTGGTCTTACTAAGGGTTTATAAAGCACTACTAATACCTCATGTGATTTTGATTCTATGCCTCTCTTTATACAAACAAGGATTATATTAGCTTTTTTTGGTTGCTGCCACACACTGCTGGCTAATTTTCCATATTTGCTTAAGTATCATTTTTATTAAATATTTCCATCATTAACCATATTCTCGGCAAATATAAATTGATGACGTATGCACAGATAATTTTGACCAAATGTGGGTAAAGCCATTTTTATATATATAAAAAAAAACTATACCATCCACAATTTAGAGAGAAACGTGTAGTGATTGTTTCACGTAACAGGCTGTTTGCAGAAGTACAGGCAGTCCTCAAATTACAACCATACATTTAGTGACCATCCAAAGTTACAACAGCATTGAAAAAAGTGACTAACAACCAATTCTCACACTTCTGCAGCATTTCCACAATGTTGTAATCAAAATTCAGGTGCTTGGCAACTGGCATATATATTTGTGACTGGCCTATACAACTCGGAGTCATGGGATCATCCTTTGCAACCTTCCAAGCTGGCTTCCAATAGGCCAGGGGTGTCCAAACTTGGCAACTTTAAGACTTGTGGACTTCAACTCCCAGAATTCCCCAGCCAGCAGAGCTAGGGAATTCTGGGAGTTGAAGTCCACAAGTCTTAAAGTTGCCAAGTTTGGACACCCCTGCAATAGGCTAATCGATGGGAGGGAGCTGGATCCATTTAACCACTGCAAGCTTCATGCTTCACTTAACAACTGTGGCAAAAAAGGTTGTAAAATCAAATGCGACCTACATAGCAACCCACTTGCTTAGTGACAGAAAATCTGCTCCCAATTATGATTGTAGATCATGGGCTACCTGGATAGCTAGCCTATAATTATAATTACATTCCTTGCCTGCTCATGACCAATAGTTTCTCTAACATTGAGAGTCACGTTTCTTTTTTTCTGAAGATGATTTCTTTCTGAAAAAGAAAGATACGGAAATTTAAAAAAATCAAGGTAAAATGCACGACAAAAGCAATCCTCACAAGCCCACTTTCTACAGAGGAAACTTCATTATTCTGTTACCATGTATTCCTCAACAAAGAAACAAACGGAAGCTTGATGACATTTAACTGCTTTCATAAATAACTTTCTATCTCAAAATAAGAAAGATTGAAAGGAGTCTGAGAAAACAACACACTGTCTCCGAATAGTTAGATTTGTTCCAGACCAGGCCAATTTGGCTGATCAGTAATCTGGTAATATTTCAGAATGAAATATTCTGGAACAAGAAGTAATTATCATAGAATTGTGCAAAATTACACATAATATAGGAAAAATGGATATGTCTCTCTCTTATAACACCAGGACAAAAAGACAGTACTATTATCAAATTAGTTTCTAGAGGTTGTAGTGCAGGTCACAGAGTCGCCAGTTTTAAAAAAGGATTAGATAAAGTCTTACAATACGATAGTAGAGTTGGAAGGGACCTTGGAGGTCTTCTAGTCCAACCCCCCTGCCTAGGCAGGAAACCCTACACCGTTTCAGACAAATGGCTATCCAACATCTTCTTAAAGACTTCCAGTGTTGGGGCATTTACAACTTCTGGAGGCAAGCTGTTCCACTGATTAATTGTTCTAACTGTCAGGAACTTTCTCCTCAGTTCTAAGTTGCTTCTCTCCTTGATTAGTTTCCACCCATTGCTTCTTGTTCTACCCTCAGGTGCCTTGGAGAATAGTTTGACTCCCTCTTCCTTGTGGCAACCCCTGAGATATTGGAACAATGCTATCATGTCTCCCCTAGTTCTTCTTTCTATTAAACTAGACATACTCAGTTCCTGCAACCGTTCTTCATATGTTTTAGTCTCCAGTCCCCTAATCATCTCTGTTGCTCTTCTCTGCACTCTTTCTAGAGCCGTGATGGGGAACCTATGGCACGCGTGCCACAGCTGGCACGTGGAGCTATATCTGCCAGCACGTGAGCCGTCAGCTCCAGCATACATGCATCTGCTGGACAGCTGAGTTTCGGCCTTCTGGAGGGCAGGAGGGAGGCCATTTTTGCCCTCCCCAAGCTTCAGGAAAGCCTCTGGAGCCTGGGGAGGGTGAAAAATGAGCCCAACGGCCTACCAGAAGTTTGGAAATGATCCATTTCCTCCTCCAGAGGGTCTCCGGGGGAGGCTTTGCATTATGGTGCCGGCACGCATATATGCTATGGTGCTCTGGCGCTCGCATTTTTGGCACCCAACAACAAAAAGGTTAGCCATCACTGTTCTAGAGTCTCCACATCTTTTCTACATCGTGGCGACCAGAACTGAATTCTGTATTCCAAGTGTGGCCTTACCAAGGCATTATAAAGTGGTACTTCACATGATCTTGATTCTATCCCTCTGTTTATGTAGCCTAGAATTGTGTTGGCTTTTTTGGCAGCTGCTGCACACTGCTGGCTCATATTTAAATGGTTGTCCACTAGGACTCCAAGATCCCTTTCACAGTTACTAGTATTGAGCAAGGTACCACGTCCTATACTGTACCTGTGCATTTCATTACAATTCTTAATAATTAATGTCAATGGATATTAATCATCATGGCTATTTAGACCGTAATGTTCACACCTAGTTTATAGACTACATCTAAGCATCTGCTTGGTGGAACACAATTATTTTTGAGTTCTTTTAAAATATAAGAGTACCTCTGGGAAGACAAGAAGATCTCAGCTTTTTGTCTCTGCTTGTCCCTTTAATTTAATAATTAACAGTTCAGCAGAAGATACTAGACTTGGCTAAAGTAGGATTAGGTAGACGTTCAGTATCATTGGAGAACTCAACCATTGTGTCATCATGCTTTGTATCCCAAATCTTCCTGTTAAGCCACAACCTGGTTTCTTCATTACATTACAGTAGCACAGAATTTGTATTTGGTTATTTGTTTTTAGGGTGCAACATGTTTTTGAACTCAGAAGAAGTTGTGTGTGCTTTTAAAAAAATAAATATGAATGCTTGATTTAGAAGTCGCTTGGTAAGTTCTATAGGTGTCATACCTGCCCTTGCTTAGTTCCCCAGAACTCATGTATGATGAGCATACTTGTCATACATTGGCATAACATAACATACAAATTTACTTGGAGCTCAATCTCCCTTGTTAAAATCAATGACCTCTCATTCCAGATATGTTACTTCCCAGCAATCATTATTCTTGTGTTCCTAAAGATTGGTTTATAGATGTACAATTGTTTTTTTTTATTGTGCACTGCCCACAGTCACTATTTGTGAGATGAACAGCCATATAAATGAGTATAGATGAGATTGCCAACATGATTGCCAATGTGCGATGACCGATATGACACAAGAAGAAGATAGATGAGATGAAATAGATGAGATAGATAGATAGATAGATAGATATGCTCTGACCTAGGCTTCCCCAGCAGCACAAAGCTCATCCCGATAAACCCCTTTTATTTAATTTACATTGAATTCCTCTCCAGCAAATTCCCGGCCCAAAGACTTTCAAGATAGTTCACAATTACCAACCTTTATCAGGCTTGGAGAGTGGCCAGGCCAATATATTTCAGATGCTGCAGTACTTGGCAAGAATGCAGGAATGAACTAATTTTCTCCTGCAAACTCCACTCCCCTTTCACTCCCCTTTTATTCCTTATGGGAGGGGCTATTCACCCTCCACCTGTGGCCTTACTTCCAAGTCGACCTTTGTTCCTTAGCTGTTCCCTTTGTCTGGCAACTCTGTACATGAGCACACTGGGAATAGGCTCCAGCTGTTTGTCTGCCTCACTGATGTCTGACTCTGAAGGCAGCTGATAATTATCAGACGGCCCTGGCTCCATCTCTGTCTCCGATGCAGAGCACTCATCAGAGTCTTCCCCAGAGTCCAGGACTGGTCCCTAACCTCCTCACTGTTTGAATCTGCTGCCAGCTCCACTGGCCTCTGGTGGGCCACAACATGATGAATAGATAGATGGATGGATGGATGGATGGATAGATAGATCTATCCATCCATCCATGGGGAGTACTAGGTACTCCCATGTAACACCTCTCCTGCGCGAGCTGCACTGGCTACCTGTAGCTTTTCGGGTGCGTTTCAAGGTGTTGATTCTCACCTTCAAAGCGCTCCATGGCTCAGGACCTAGTTATTTGCGGGATCGCATCCTACCCCATACATCCCTGCGACCAATTTGCTCTCACAGAGAGGGACTCCTCCGGGTGCTGTCCGCCAAACGACGCCCAGGAGTAGGGCCTTCTCTGTGATGGGCCCGACCCTCTGGAATGACCTCCCCCCTGACATTAGAATCATTACTGATCTCCGCTCCTTCCGTAAGAAACTCAAGACCCACCTGTTCCAATTAGCTGGCCTGGCCCAATCACAATTATGATCTAATCCCTCGACTCTCCTGGCCGGTTATTTTAAATTTTGGGGTATTTTAATTTGGTTTTAATCACTGATTAATTTTTGCACTATTGTACAGACTTGTGTTTAATTTGTTTTTATGGGGTTTTGTAATTGTTGTATATAATGTATTTTATTCTGTCTGTACACTGCCCCGAGTCCCCTTGGGGAGAGGGAGCGGTTGACAAATCCAATAAAATGAAAATGAAATGAAGATAGATAGATAGATAGATAGATAGATAGATAGATAGATAGATAGATAGATAGATAGATAGATATATAGCTTTTACTGTTGCACCATTTAATTTTCTCTTCTTTTCAAAATGGCTACTTAACTGAATATCATGAATGCTACTAGAAAATAAAAGTACTTTTTTTAAGTACTGTTCTATTCAGAATTAACAAGCTCTCCGGGGAACAATTGGATAAATTTAATTCATTGGTTATCTCATACCTCTCCCTCAGGGGAGAAGGATAATCCTTAGTGTATTGTAATATAGGAAGAGAAACTACACACACACACATATATCCTGGCTTCTGTCTTGATGTATAAATAGTAGTTTGAAATGCTCCTTGCCATTACCAGAATTTCTACGTGCAAAATCCTTAGTGAAAAACAAAGGGGTATATGTGTACACAGCAGTAATTACCAGAAACATTTTTTGCACAACAGCTGTTAATACGGTTCTCCAATGTGTCATTTCAATAATTGTGGTTCCCCGAGCAGAGCCTTTTTTGAAGCTCCTTGCTGGTTGTTTTTTTCCTGAAATTCACAGAATGGACACCATGACACATCACTTGATGAGCAGGGCAGCTTCTAAAAGGCCATCCCATTTTCCCAAAGTGGCACACAGGGTGGGTATAATCCAAAAACCATCATTTCTGTTAAAGACTCAGGTGATCTCTGTGCTGGGTGTACTGTTGTCAGTTATCAAATATGGCCTTTTCCGGAATAACTTAGTTACAGTTGTTCTTATGCTGCTCATATCATGTTTAGTTTGTAAGGTGCTTGATCTGGAAGTTGCAGCCTATTAAGATTCAATGACCAATAACTGAATGGCCTATTGCAGTGATGGCGAACCTATGGCACGCGTGCCACAGGTGGCACGCGGAGCCATTTGTCATGCGCGCTGGCCAGCTGAGTTCACCATTTTAAAAAGCCATTTTTCGCCCTCCCCAGGCTCCAGAGGCTTTAGAGGAACCTGTGGAGGGCGAAAATAGCCTCCCCCGCTCCCCCGGAGGCTTCAGGGACCATCTGGAGGCTTCCCTGAAGCCTTCTGAACGCTTAAAACGACCCTCCGAGCAAACCGGAAATGACTTCCGGTTTGCTCAGACGGTCGTTTTGAGCGCTCCGAAGGTGTCAGGGCAGCCTCCAGATGATCCCTGAAGCCTCCAGAGGGCCTCCGGGGGGCGGGGGGGGGGGGCGGCGGCAAAGGCTCTTTTCGCCCTCCCCAGGCTCCTATAAAGCCTCTGGAGCCTGGGGAGGGCGAAAAAAGCAAGTAAAAATGGGGGGGGAGCGCCTTTTGTGCGCGCATGTTCACTGGGTGTGTGTGTCACGCATTGCATTATGGGTGTGGCACGCACGCACACGACCCCCCTGCGCTCCCCCCACTTGTGGCACACAAGCTAAAAAAGGTTCGCCATCACTGGCCTATTGTATAGGTTACACCTTTGCTGGACTAATTACAGCAGCTGCTACTTAGCTCCGAAACATGATTAGATTTTATTATGAAGTACAAAACTCTGAATAACTTGAAAACAGGATACCCATCAAGACCATGTTCATTGTTGGCACCAAAAGCCACTGAAACCATCTTCTCTTCTAAAATAACTATCAAACCAATCCGTCTTCTCATACGAAGAAGTTTTTACTTCACTAGTCCTTGATGACTATAGGGGGCACCATTCATCTCCATTTAGCAGTGTTCCACTATCTCAGGGGTTGCCACAAAGAAGAGGGAGTCAAACTATTCTCCAAGGCACCTGAGGGTAGAACAAGAAGCAATGGGTGGAAACTAATCAAGGAGAGAAGCAACTTAGAACTGAGGAGAAACTTCCTGACAGTTAGAACAATTAATCAATGGAACAGCTTGCCTCCAGAAGTTGTGAATGCCCCAACACTGGAAGTCTTTAAGAAGATGTTGGATAGCCGTTTGTCTGAAATGGTATAGGGTTTCCTGCCTAGGCAGGGGGTTTGACTAGAAGACCTCCAAGGTCCCTTCCAACTCTGCTATTGTATTGTATTGTATTATATTGTAATATATTGTATTTTATTGTATTTCAAGGTCATGAATCCAGAGCTGTCCAAAAACATTTCCGTGGCCATGTGACCAGCCATCTAATCCACCGAAGTGATACCTATTTATTTACTCGCATTTGCATGCTTTTGAACTGCTAAGGGGGCAGGAACAAGGCAAACAGGGGCGCTTATCCTGTTGCATGGTCTCGGACTTATGATCTTCTCATTAGGAAGTAATATTTTAGTTCAGACTTAAATATTTTATCCTTGATTTGAGACTTATTAACACCTTGAAAAGGATAACCAACCTTGATCCTTGACATTACCTGAACATTTTGACCTGCTCTGTGCTAATCTATAATAGCAGGAAAACTACTTTTTCTGCCACTTACCGACTTAATAACAATTTGCAGAAGTGCAGTCCCTCTTCTTCCCCATTACATATTCAACTTTAAAATAGACACAGTATGCCTCTGCTATGATTAAAGCATCTGCTTAGAGCTCCATGGGTCATATATGTCAGCCCTTACTCTTCAAGTAATATTTCATCGCTGCTATGTTTCCTGTGGACCTTGAAGGCCTAAATAAATAAATGTACAGCACTGTAATTGAACAGAAATGAAATTATCCCCCAGCTACCTACAATCATTCCTTGGAGACACAGCAGCACATCCAATCTAACAACAGGAGTAATTGTCACAATAGAATTTTCTCATATTCTCATGTTCCTGAAAACAAACTTTAAAATTATTCAGAATGCACCATTTTAAGAGGCTGTGGATGGAAGGGACAGAAAGTCAAATCTTCTCACTTGAATCAGTGGTGGGTTCCTACCAGTTCGGACCAGTTTGGCTGTACGGGTAGTGGTTGGGCAGCTTGGGTAACTGGCAGCGACCCAGGCCTGCCATGGCCCTAAACCGGTTCCCCAGCATGCACCATTGGTGCCAACATCTTGTTTTTCACTTCTCTGCAGGCGTAGAACAATTTTAATTGCACTGCGCATGCATGTGCAATGCGCATGGAGCGCACATCAAGTGCATAAATGAGCAAACGGCAGTAGTGCCTGCTGAAACCCACCCCTGCCTTGAATCATAAACTTGTCCAGGGAAATAGTTTGGAAAGACAAGGGAAGTGTTTTTCGCCTTGACTTTATTCATGCGCAAGGAATTGAGGAGAGCGTCAGAACTCCAGTTGGGTATCCGAGCCGGCTTTCTAAAATCTAATTTAGATCTCCCATCCCAAATCTGAAAATTTAAATACTGCTCCTGTGAGAATGACTGACACTCAAATTAAAAATAAAAGAATAGCCCACAGGAAATGTGACTCGTGAATCAGCCAGGTGACATATCTGTTTTGCAATTCCGTACAGCTAGAATAAAACACGTTTGGGTTTTTAGGAAAGAGAGTCTAACATTCTAAGAAACTTTTTTTTTTCAAAAAAATGGAAGTTTCCTCGTGATCAAAAGGCAGAATAAGCACAATGAGTAAAATCCACAGTTACATTAATGCCGATTTTACTTAGAGGTGTGTATTGTGGACGTATCCCAATACATTCCCCGCTTTCGCTGCCGTTTTGAGTTCACTGCCTTTTTCTAGGTGAGAACAGAGATGGTGGCTGTCTTGTTAGTGGGCTGTGACTGTATTTTCATGGACACCGAAAGCAGGACTAACATTTTTATTCTCAATTCTGACTTTTTAAGCTTTGTGCCATTCTTCACTGTCGAGCGGCTGTAAGATGAAGCCATTGTTCTGTTGGTACAGCATCACCCTTGGCATCTTAGAGGATAGGGTTGCTAATCATTATAATCCGAAGAGAAATCTATAGCTTGTCCCCCTAAGCCATGTCTGCAATTTGACAAATGCTACCAGAAGAGCAGAAACATTAATGGGCAGCTTACAGAAGCTCTCTATATTGCTTGAGATGGGTCTTGGCCTAGTTTCAACAGCTTCTTCTATGACTTTGGCAAGCTGGAATGGGAGCTCTCTTTTCAGCTGCAGGCCATCGCTAAATGAATGTAGCTGAGCTTCTTAGTTCCCCTTTGTTAACAGAATAACAGAGCTGGAAGGGACCTTGGAGGTCTTCTAGTCCAACCCCCTGCTCAAGCAGGAAGACCTATAATAGTTCAGACCAATGTCTGAACTGTTCAATCTCTT
Source organism: Natrix helvetica (assembly GCF_964273705.1). Lineage (NCBI taxonomy): Eukaryota > Metazoa > Chordata > Lepidosauria > Squamata > Natricidae > Natrix > Natrix helvetica. The sequence continues at coordinate 15,133,710 of NC_138558.1, forward strand.
CTTAAAAATTTCCAGTGTTGGAGAATTCACAACTTCTGGAGGCAAGCTGTTCCACTGATTAATTAATCTAACTGTCAGTAAATTTATTCTTAGTTCTAGGTTAGTTCTCTAACCTTCTATGAACCAAGGTTGGGGAGCTATGGCCCTTTTATGACTTGTGGACTTCAACTGGCCCAGGAATTCTGGGATTTGAAGTTCACAAGTCATAAAGGGGCTTTAGTTCCCTGTTCTGACTCCCCGCTTCTCATATACCAAATCACTCCAAAACAAGGTCTCTGCAAGATGTTTTATTACAGACAGTTTAAACCTTGGCAGCAATCCGGCCTGCCGAGGTCCAGATAGCACATTGGCAGCAATCCAGGTACAGCGAACACTTTGGCAGCAATCCAGCCTGCCGAGGTCCAGATACCACCTTGACAGCAATCCTGCCTGCCGAGGTACGACACAGATCTGAGAGTGTCTCCAACTCTAATGATCAGTTGATTCCTGCAAAACAACTGTTGGAAAGTCCCTCCTTAAATAGCCTTGAGAGGAGCCTGATTACGAGCACCTGCATCCAATCATCTCTTGTAAATGTGTAGCTGTTCTCTCCGTCTATCAGCTCTCTGTTGCCTGGCATCCAGAAACCACTCCCTTGTCTCCTCCCCACTGCTCCAAGGCATGACATAAGGAGCACACTCCCTTTGGCTTTCAGCACTTCTCCATGCCTCAGGCGCCTCCTGGTGGCCAACCAGCCTCTCTGATCCCTGCTCGGAGTCAGAACCTGTCCAGGGTCCTCCACATCCTCCAGAGCCGACTCATAGGTAAGGTGACCAACTGTCCTCCTTTAGGGAGGACAGTCCTTCTTTTGTAAGTTCTGTCCTCCCTCGAAAAGTGTCCTCCTACATGTCCTCCTTTTCAATATTTGAAGACTAATCTGTTGCGTGTTATGTGACGTATTTGTATTTGACATGACACTTCGTCAAGACTCGGTATATTGCAGTATAAGACGCGATTATGAGATGCATGCGCTCCGCATCGGAGACCTTGAGAGAGAGCGCCGCGTGCAAGTGGCTTTGTTTACTTCTTACTGAAACACAACACGGCACATACACACGCAGTAGACTCACGGCACGTCGGCAATTGAATGACTCATGGTAATTATTTCTTTCTCAGTGAATATTCAATTATACAGAGGTAAGTACAATTCACGTTTTATTAAACAGTTTTTAATGGTGTTTTTTTTTACTTCATCGCAAGTATATTGAACAGATATTGAATCTTGTGTTGAATTTTTATCTAAAGAAATGCTAGACATTAAAATAGACGACAATTGTCTCTTTGAAGAAATTAGAAGACTGAATGTATATTTAAATTCTGAAAAATTAATACAATGGGAAAATCAACATGTTGAAATTGATAAAAGATGGGTGGATATTTTCAGCCATTTCAAAAATGAACATATTCCATGTGAACATTTATTTATACTTGTTCAATTTACGTTGTGCTGCCCTGGAACTAATGCAGCAGTTGAAAGAGTTTTTTTTTCAATTGCTAATGATTTTTCTACAAGTGAGAAATCGAGATTGAATGTTGATACTCTAGCTGCAGCACTTGCCGTAAAATTCAATATGAAGGATATTTCTTGTTCAGATATTTCCAATATATTATTTTGAAGATGATACATTGGCAAAAAAATTAATTCAATGGAAAAGTACTCATTTAAATAATAATTAACAGGCATGTAAGCATAATTACAATATAAAATGTTGCAAATGTTTTTATTATGCATATATCATATTTTAGTGTATTATTGTTGCAATGAATAAAATATTTCTTTTATTTACGATATATTTTTTCCAATTTATTTGTCCTCCTTTTCATTGTAAAAAAGTTGGTCACCTTATCAAAGGGACACTCGCTGACGGAGTCTGGTGGCAGCTCCAACGGCTCCTGCTGGGCCACAACAGTACCCCAACTCTGAACTAGACTAGTCTTCGTAGACTAGAGCAAGGGTGTCAAATTCAAGGCCTGTTGGCTGGATCCATCCTGCAATTTGGTCAGATATGGCCCACAGGGACATCCTGGAAAATGTAAGGAACTGGCCTGTGTCGCTACGGCCCAGTCTACCTAATGCAAAGGGGAAACATTGGGCCAGCATGACTTCGGCCCGGTCTCCCCAATGCAAAGAGGAAATATGCCAGCAGTCTGGGGAGTAGCATCAAGCTGGCCATGCCCACCCATCTGGCCACACCCACTCAGTTGGTCAGCCTGGCTTCCCCCACCCCCCAAGTCAACACAACTCTCAATGAAATTGAGTTTGACACCCCTGAACCAGAGAATGACTGGCAGGGCCAATATTACCACAATGGAGTTAAAGGTAAAACAGAAAGTAAAGGCCATCAAACAAGTGTTTTGTTTTGTTTTTAAGAAAAAAGTACCAGCAACTGTTTCTCTTACGGCTAAAATTGGATTACTTATGACTTGATTACCTTGATCATTTCAAAACCATTTTCTGTTTTGCTAAATTCAAATGAGGATTGGTAAAGAGGAGGGCAAGATAATATTTATGCCCACTGCTACAAAAAAAAAGCCCTTTCCATATGGTGGGGAAAAAAACCAGGTCTCTATGCAATTTTTTTTCACTCCAATGGTTAGAACAGAGAGATATGCCACAAAGCTAACTTGCAATATAAGGGAATTGCGAATTGTAATGTGCTCCAGGGACATTATAAGAGCAACGGATTTGAAGCTGCTAATGTTTTTATAGTAAAACAACGTGATATTAAGAAGTTAAAAAGATGTCTGAAGCAACCCAAAATGCTTTGGTTTTTCTTCCTGGTATTGCTTTCCCGACTGAGCATTACAAGGCCAATGGGACTACAGTATGTGATTGATTGATGAAAGAAATCTGACCTCAGATATTTTTGACTAAGAATTCCCACATTGCATTTGTTAGTACTCTTTGGAAAGGTTTTTGTCAAATGGATTTCAATTTTGATTATTGCAATTTTGCTAATGAATTTTCCGACTAAAATTGCTACTAACAGCTGTGGGAGTGTTGGTTTGTTTAAAAAAATGAAGCCTATATTTCCTTCAGTTCCCCAACTATATGTATGAAAATACAGGAGAATCGCACAAAGGACCTGGTTTTCCCTTATTTCTTTTGAAAAAAAAAAAGGATTATGAAACATTATAATTTTCTTTTAAAATGATACGTTAAATGTTTAATAGAAGCATTTATGTATTGCTACCCAACCATTTTACACTCTCATATTAAAATTAGAATTAGAATAACGGCGGAATTAGAATAGAGTTGGAAGGGATCTTGGAGGTCTTTTGGTTTAACCCCTTGTTCAGGCAGGAAACCCATTTCAGACAAGTGGTTGTCCGATCTTCAAAACTTCCAATGTTGGATCATTCACAATTTCTGGAGGCAAGTTGTTCCACTGATTAATTGTTCTAAAGGAAACATTGTCAGGAAATTTCTCCTTAGCTCTAAGTTGCTTCTCTCCTTCATTAGTTTCAATCAGTGACGTGCGGTGAGGTTTATGGCTGGTGAGGCTGGTGATGTCGGCAGGAAGGCGGGGAATGGGACCACGTGTGCTGGAGGCTGAGGCTGCCTCAGCCTCCAGCACACGTGATCCCATTCCCCGCCTTCCTGAGCGCGCTCCGCTGGCTCGCGCTCCGTGATCCCCAACAGCAGCTGCTTTTCAGTGCTTTTCTGTGGGTCTGGCGATTAGGACATCCAGCTATCTACCTAAATGCCCGACGCACAGTAAAGCACTGAAAAGCACTTCGCCTCCAAGCCACTTCGTCTTGATGACGTCGCTGCTGGGTGCGGCCGGACGGAGGTAACCAGAGTGGTGCCGAGGGGTCCGAGCGGACGAAAGAGCAAGCGAGCGATGGAGGATCAGGCAGCCTGATCTTCGGTCGCTCGTCCGCCAGACTGCCTCGGTGCCACTCTGGCTACTTCCGTCCGGCCGTGCATGGCAGCTGCGGCAACATCATCAAGCCCCTGCCACTTCTGGACGTCTATTGCAGTCGTGAGGAGCGCACAAAGTACAGCGGAGGCAGGATGGTTATTGGCGCTTCCGAGAACCCTCCTGCCTCTGCCGGTTGCCCAGCTGTCATCGCCCCGCGCGCACTCCTCCTCCTCCCTCCTCTTCCTCTTATATATATGAAACTCCCTTGTGGATATTATTATTATATATTATTATTTCATGATGAGAGGTGAGGCTCTGCCTCCCCTGCCTCCCCTGACCGCACATCCCTGGTTTCAATCCATTGCTTCTTGTTTTGCCTTCAGGTGCTAAGGAGAATAGGTTGACGCCAGTGGTGGGTTCTGGATCCTGTTGCAACCGGTACAGTGCAATGGGGCCAGGCGTCCACCACAGTGCATGCATGCGTACTTACCACCCGTGATGCTCTGCGACGTTCCAGTTGCTCGGTGGAGCATCATGCAGCCGCCGTATGTTCCATGCGCGTAAGCCCCGATTGGCTCAAATACAGGTAAGGAGGACGGGCGGGCGGGTAGTTCCCCCGGAGCACCGTACCGGAACGGTACCTGGTGCTCCCAGCAGGCATTAGTACACCCATACCGGGGCGTATCGGTCGTATCCCACCACTGGTTGACTCCCTAGTCTTTTTGGCAGCTCCTTAGAATTTGGAACACTGCTATCATGTCATTCCTAGTCCTTCTTCTCCTTAAACTAGTCATACCCAATTCCTGCAACCGTTCTTTATATGTTTTATTTATATGTTATATCTTTATATGTTTTAGCCTCCAGTCCCCTCATCATCTTTGTTGCTCTTCTCTGCACTCTTTCTAGAGTCACCACATTTTTTCTACATCGTGGCGACCAAAAAACCAGAAATATTATTTCTAAAACTTATAAAATAGGACTATTTTCCATAATAGAAAATTGCAATTTGTAGACATTCTAGACATTCCAGAATGCTAAAATTGCCCATCATTTATTTCTTTGACTGAGCTTATAGTGCTCCAATCATAAAGTACGTCAACCGAAATTTAGCTCAGTCTCAGAAAACCGAGTTAAAGACAGGACAGGTAATCCTTGACTTACAATCATCCACTTAACAACCACTTAAAGTTACAACGGCAGTGAAAAAAGTGACTTATGACTAGTTCTTGTACTTATGATTATTGCAGCATCCCCACAGTCACGTGACCAATATTCAGACACTCAGCAACCACCATGCATTAAAATGATTTCCCAAGGTCATATGATCACCATTTGAGACCTTCTTAGCCATCTTGTGACAAGCAGTCAATGAGGGAAGCTGGATTCACTTAACAACGGTGTGATTCACTTAACAATCACAGTGATTTACTTAGCAACCAGGACAAACTGCCTTGCTTGGCAACTGAAATTCTAGACCCAACAGTTGTTGTACTGTACAATTTTAAAAAAAGCCAAAATAGTTCAATAATATTGCAGAATCTATGTAGCATCTTAGGAACAATTTATCAGTATAATCAAATGGAAATCATAGGTCCTGTCTGCCTGAGCAACCAACCAATCCCCATAGGATTGACCTGCTCTGGCAGAAGGGGCATGCTGCAGATCATCAGCCAAGAAATTGTGGTAGTGGGATCCATAAGAAGATCCCTTTCTGCTGTGAGTCCTGCCTTCCAGAAGATCATACCCAGAGATATGAAATCTGACTTTCCGAAACAGCCTGAAAATCTAGTTCTGCCCACCGGCTTAACATTTAGCACTTAACACTAGACGTATTATATACCACTTCATACTGCTTTACAGCTCTCTCTAAGTAGTTTACAGAATCAGCATATTGTCCCCAACAATCTGAATCTTCATTTTACCAACCTCGGAAGGACGGAAGGCTGAGTCAATCTCGAGATGGTCAGAATCGAACTACTGACAGTGAGCAGAGTCAGTCTTCAATACTGCATTGTAACCACTGTGCCACCATGGTTTGGATCCCCAATGGGGGTGGGAGTGTATCCCATTCCGAATGTGGCTAGTAGATTAAGAGAAGATCCAGCCACGATCCTGTTTACACACTGTCCCTTTTTATTGAGCTTGTTGTTAATTTTAATGTTATAATTTTTAATACTTTTTAATGTTTCTAACCTTCTAATTTATACTGTTACTATCTCATAACCCAGTGCTGCCCAGGATTTATTTTTTTCCCAACGTTTCTTCCATGAACGTCGCTGCAATTTCTAATGTTAGATTTTCCCCCTTAAGGGAGCACGCTTGTAGAGCACTCTGAAGCCGTTGCCTTAGCAACTCCACAGCACTGTACAGTAGAAGCCACTTTAAGGCACAACAGACTGTATCTAAACAGAACACACACCCTTAGGGGTGTTAGGGGTGTCTTACCCCCACAGTATTTGTTTCCAGAGGGTAAGTCATCTGTGCACCAAGTTTGGTTGGGAATTGCTCGAGGTGTTCCAGAGTTATGCTGGAACACACATACACACACACACACACACACACACAACATTGCAAAATGCTTAGAGTCACTTCATAGCAAGCTAGGCAGCACGTGAAGCAAACAAACAAACAGATAAATATATATCTTCTTTACTGCAGTCATCATGCTAACTAAATTTTCATATTAATGAACACTTAACGTTCGGTGCATTTGTATTAATTTTCACTAGCATGGAATATTAAAATTAATTTTCATGAAAACTTAAGTTCTCTCAAGATTGATTTATCTGGTATTTCATAGAATGATGAGACGCCAGGCAGTCTGCAAGCTTTTAGATGAAAGATAACTATGTGGAAGATAGAACATTCACACACAGCATGTGATTTCAAAAATACTACATTCAGCCGGTGAAGATTTCACTTATTTGTTTTCTCCTGCGGGAAAAAAATCATTTTAAAGTAAATTCTGTTCCTTCAGCATGAATGAGAACGGGTAGAAAAATAATGTTAGGGTTTTTCTCCCCACTGCTAATAATATTCCTGAACTAAATGTGTATCTTTCAGCTTTCACACTGTTCCAAACACCGTGATACATTGTCCATTAGAAAATGGGCACGTTTATGAAAATCACACTCTGGAGAAAATACGGAATATCAATGAATACACGAGGAAACCTAACTTTAACAGCATATACTTTTCAAGCACATGTTATAGGAAAAGCATACATTCTTAATGCATACAATAATGCACAATAGAGGCATGTGTGTATTTTATGTTTAAACATTTAAACATATTGAAACGTTTTCAAAATTTAAAAATACATATCTCTGGCTGATGCAGAGGCAACATAATTTGTTCCTGCAAAAAATGGCATTGTGTGTGTGTGTGTGTGAGAGAGAGAGAGAGAGAGAGAGAGAGGGAGAGAGAGAGAGAGAGAGAGAGAGAGAGAGAGTGAGAGAGAAACAAATATATTTTCCTGTCCTAAAATGAAGTGAGAAAGAAAATATAAGTCCGTGAAAAAAAAGTGTGTAGATCTATGTGTAGCTTGCTTTGGGTTTAGAGCAAAACAAGGAAAATGAACAATTGAGAGATACCAATAGTACAGATTTCCTGGTGTAACTGAGTTTAGGCTTCTGGTTGCAAAGAAATAAACTTATCCTGAGGTGCCATTACCATTTTGAAGCTCCCTTCTTAAAGATGCCTGCTGATCTCTGTTCACTAAAGGACAATATTTGTAGCTCAGGGTCAGTGGTGGGTTTCAAAATATTTTAAAACCTCTTCTGTAGGTGTGGCCTGCTTTGTGGGAGTGGCTTGCCAGCCATGTGACTGGGTGGGAGTGGTTTGCCAGCCATGTGACTGGGTGGGTGTGGCCAACTTGTAAAATGTGGTGAAACTCACTTAACAATGCTCTTGCTTAGCAACCAAAATGTTGGCTCAGAAACTCTGGCATTTGAAGCACACAAGTCTTAAAGCTGTCAAGTTACAAGACCCTTGCACCCCTAACCCTTTAGAAAAAAATACACCAGGGGTGTTCAAACTTGACAGCTTTAAGACTTGTGCACTTCAACTCCCAGAATTCCTCCTCTCGTTTTTCATCTTGATGATGTACGGGCGGGGGGAGGGAGCTGGAACCGGTTCTAAATGGCACTGTAGACTTGTGGAACCTCTTCTGTAGAAGAGGTTAGAACTGGCAGGAACCCACCCCTACTCAGGGTTGAAGTGTGGGGTCGTTGGTGCTTTCTGACTGGATTGTTTTCTTGCAGACGTATCACTAACCAAACTCAGTAACATCATCAGTGCTATGTTTGATCTCTCTCCTTTGGTCTCCATGCATGTAGAAATTCTCTGAGGTATAGAACTGGCTGATAAGACTGAGGTGCTTTCTCTGGTATTACTGTATTTTGGCCTTGTGTCTATTTTTTAAAAAAAATAATCTGGGACATTAAAGAATAGAATAGAATAGAATAGAATAGAATAGGAAGGGACCTTGGGCGTCTTCTAGTCCAGCCCCCTGCTCAAGCAGGAAAACCTATACTATTTCAGATAAGTGACTGTCAAGTCCCATGATGGCGAATCTATGGCACATGTGTCCAAAGTGGCACGCGAAGCCATGTTGCCCAGCACGCGCAGCCCTGCCTGTTTGTCTACAGGGTTTCTGGCATGCATGCAGCGTGATGATCAGCTGTCCTTTGTGTGAGCAGCAGTGGCAAAACCCGGTGTGCACATGTGCACCGTCCAGCTGATCGTCAGGTGCGCATGCGTACTAGAACCTGGAAGTTTAGCTTTTCCGGAGCATGACCCTGATGAGCATGTGTGCGATGTTTCCGTGCAACTTTTTCAGCATTCAGTGCTGAAAAGATTAGCCATCACTGGTCTAATCTCTCCTTAAAAACCTCCAGTGATAAATGTGTAGAATCCATAAAAGTCCATAATAATGATAAACTGTCTACCTGATTGTTTTTCTACAATGGGATACCATTTTTGTTGCTGTTTTCTTGATGAAGATCTTATTCTCCCCTAGTTTGGTAACGGTAAGAAGTGAAAGCATTTCTCATCTAACTTTGAGTGACATTATTTGATTATTCTTAGTTATTAAGGCACAGACAATTTATGGGAAATGTGACTGAAGGGTGAAGTGCTCGTCCTATTGGTACAATCAGTGGTGGATTCTGGATCCAGTTGCAACCAGTATGGTGCAATGGGGCCGGGTGCCCACCACATGAATGTGTGCAGCGCACGCAGGTGTACTTACTTCCCGTGATGCTCTGCAATGCCTCCACGACACTCCAGATGCTTGGCGGAGCATCGCGCAGGTGCCATATGCTTCATGTGCAGAACCTCCCAAACTTCAAATACCAGTAAGGAGTGTGGGTGGGTGGGTGGGCCCTCTGGAGCACCATACTGGAATGGTATCTGGTGCTCCCGGCAAGCACTGGTACGCCTGTACCAGGGTGTACCGGTCATAATCCACCACTGGGCACAATGTACTTAAAGATAAAGGTTTTCCTTGACCAGTCATGTCCGATTCTAGGGAGCAGTGGACATCCCTGTGTCTTAGCCGAGGAGGCCAGCATTGTCTGAAGACATTTCCGTGATCATGTAATGATCATATGCTAAGGTGCACACCAAAGTAGTACCTATTTATCTACTTGCATTTGCATGCTTTCGAATTGCTAGGTGGGCAGGAGCTGGAGCAAGTGACAGGAGCTCACCCTGTCGCACGGCACTTGGGTCTTGAACCTGGGCTGTCAGCCTTCCAGCTGACAAGCTCAACATCTTTAACCACTGAGCCATTACCCTGCTATAATGTACTTAACTTTCTTCTATTGTATTTTGAATATGTAGCTTCTGAAGAGATGTCAATGCTTTGTCTGCAGTAGAGCAGGGTGAAAATCTAGTCAATTTGGCTGATGTGAAGGACCTGCAAATCTCTAGCTGAATGTGTGTCCATCCCTGTCATTTTGTCTTTTTCTCCATAATTATGATGCTGAAATGTGATCTGATAGGTCAAAATAAGCGCCACAATCTGTCTCTCAACTAAGAGGGCAGAAGAAGAGTGCTAGGAAAACAGAGACGGCACTTCTGTGTTCTGATATTAATGATGGTGGCAGTAGTATTATCCAATGCTTAAAATCCAGCAATGTAATAGTGTTTTAGACTATTGATTGCAATGGTCTGAAATCCATTTGATATTGCTATGGGTATTTCCTCAACAAGAAGTATTGTTAGGTAAAGAATTACAGACTTTTAACCTTACCTGGGGCAAAGTTACAGTAAAAACAGTGTGGTTTTCTGCCGAGTACGTAATAAGATTTCACATTGTCTTAATTAAACTAGAGCTGTTCTGCCGATGAAATATTAACCAACAAACTCAATTCCTTGTAGTGTCAAGCCTGCAGCCATCTTTTCTTTCGGATCTTTGGCCTGCCACACTTTCTATTATTTTACTATGCATTTTCTATTGTGCGAAAATGGGAGGAGGGATTGTAGGAGTGAAATGCGATGTGGCCATAACAAAATTCTTTCTAGAAAGCCAATGTCATCTTTTGTCTCTGCACCTGACTGGAACTGGATGGGTGGAACTGCCAGCATGGCAGTGGAAGATTGGACCATGTGATGGACATGTGGGTATGTGGGCAAGATCTTGAACTAATTTAAACTGGATGGGGAAAACTGAGAAGCTTTCAGATTTGGGTTTTCCCAGATGTGCCAACGTGGCTCTCTTAATAAATTGGAACTTTGAGCAATACTTTGCCTTGGGCTTTGATTTACTTTTGGATGCCATTTGGAACCCTGACATGTAGCTTTCTTTAGGGATTCAGCCAATACATGTGAGAATTAAATGTTTGTTAGAATGTAAAGAAGAATATACAAACCTCTTTACCAAAAGAGAATATTTGTATCCTCCTTTATTCTCCAGGAGCCCTTGGTGCTCTTTCAGCTTGTTGTTTTCTTACAGACATTTCATTCCCCAAACTAGGTAACATCATCTGTATGAGTCAAACATCTTTGGAGATTGGTAACCATTTCACAATGACTAGGTCTATGTGAGAGATCGAGGTATTTAAAAGAAGACCCCCCAAATGCTGCTTTCTTTAATGCTTCCCATTTGAATATATGCAATGTCTTGTTTTGGATAGTGAGCTGGTTGTAAAAATATATTACAATAGTGGAGTAAGTTGAGCTGATCTTCCTATCCATCAGAGACCTACCTGACAATATTTTAAAAGATGTAAGGGAGAATCTAATTTGTGCATTGATGGTATTTCTTCAGTAAACTAAAGAAATGGTGTCAGCCAAGAGGCCCTGGTTTGCCATGCAATCAGCCTGAGAAGGGTCTGTTATAAAGTATTCCATATATTGTCATTATTTGAGCTGTTTGTCTGCTGATTCACTGATAAATTGACCTGTCAAGAAAGGGAAACAGGCCCATCCTGACTGCTCTTGTTTTCTGCATCTACCTCCTGAGCTTACCCCATTTGTAAATCAGTCAGAGGTTCAGGGTGATTATTTAAACCAAATGAATATTCTGTGCTTACTGGCATGCAATCTAATTCTGTAAGCCAGTCACCAATTCTAACTTGTTTCAGTGCTTTTCTTGGAGTCACTTGTTCAGAACTTGATTCCTCATAAGAAGCTAGCCGATAACCTGGCATTGCCTGGGTATTTATTTATAGGGGAGGGGGGGAATCTCCGGACCAAATGTAATTTCTAATGTTGGATTTTCCCCCTTACCAGAGGGAGCCCCCTTGTGGAGTACTGTGAAGCCGTTACCATGGCAACTCCACTGCACTGCAGAGCCATTTTGTGACAGTACAGTAGAAGCCATTTTAAGGCACAACAGGCTGTATCTTAACAGAACACACCGAGGAGTATTAGGGGTGTCTTTCCCCCACAGTATTTTTCTCCAGAGAGTAAGTTATCTGTGGAGCAAGTTTGGTTGAAATTGCTCAAGACATTCCAGAGTTATGCTGGAACACACACACACACAAACACACACACACACACACAGAGAGAGAGAGAGATAAAAGGATATTCCAAGTTTTAAAAAAACCCCAACTGTTAAGAATCCAGCTGTAAGGTTAAAAGCTTGACTAAAGAACAAATAAAGAAGAATAAGCCCCCTCCCCCCAAAGTGAAAAGATCGAAGGGAAAGGATTAAAAGAAATACAATAGGAAAAGGACAGAAACGGCTGGAGTGGAGTCTCTGCATCAAAACTGGAAATAAGGGGACATAAATCAAAGTTGTTTCTAGTCTCCCTTTTCAGCTGGTGCATTTGTAGATATTTGTAGGTCAAACTTGATCTTCAGGTCATTTGCAGACATGTAACTGAACATACAATATTTTCAAACTTCATCGTGGTCAGTGATCTCTAGATCTGCCATATCTAGGCTGCCAATTTCCAGATGACACCAAATAATAGCAAAGGAAGGCAGAAAACTTTAAATCATTTATTTATATTTATCGATATTTCATATTTCTTAACCATCCATTCCTTTCAGAGAAGAGCTAGGGATAGTGTACAATATAATCAATAAGATTAACCTTAAAATCAGATGCTACTATTGCTATTGCTGCTATTAATGATCTTCTGATGGGTTTGTGGCCTTGACCTGGTAGCTGCAACAGTCCCTGATTAAAATAAGAGACTGTCTGAGGCTTGTGCAAATGATTTGCTTTATCTCCATTCTGTTTTTAAAAAGTTACCTAGAGTTCAATTTGGAATGATTATATGCTTCCAGGGTTGACTTTAGGATAATGCATAATTGCTATTCCACTTTATTTTCTCTGCATAATTTCTATTCTACTTTATTTTTTCTGTCTTAGGTTTGAAAGTTGAAAGAAAAGCTGGTAATTTAGCTTTTATTCTGTTGGTTAGAAAGATCATTAGCTTACTCAAGAAAGGAAGAATAGGATTTCTGATTATCAATGTTCAGAACCTCGGCCAGATCCTTCCTCGCCGCAGAAGAACATGCGAAAAAAAAAGGAAGACAAATCACAGCTTTCTCAACCTTAGCAACTTGGAGATGTGTGCACTTCAACTCTCAGAATTCCCCAACCAGCTTGCCGACTGGGGATTTCTGAGAATTGAAGTCCACACATCTTCAATCTGCCAAGAAACACCATACTACAGACTTTGTTCCTGTCCTAAATTCTCAATTTTCCCCTAGAAATTGTTATGAAATATAAAATTAACACCAATGCATTATTTTTCCTAGTGCACATAGTTTGGAGTTAAGAATAATAGCTAAACAATACAAGACCTATTTATAAAAATGAGTAGCCAATTGGTCTGCCTCCATAGCCTATCTTAATATGGCACAAAAAAGACATTGCTATTGGTGCCTGCCAACATGCATTATTCTTGAGACTTTATAAATTAAATATATCTCACATGATTACGGCTTCTACTATTTTACCACTGCATCGGGGGAATCCAAGAAGGACATTTTTTTTAAAAAAACGGCAATGCTTTTATTCTGATAAGAATTTGGCATTCAATCTTAAACTACATTCCATGGCAATGTCTGCCTTTAATATTAAAATACTTTAGCAAATCCTGCTCAACAACCTATGGTTTCTCACTTCTTGCTGTTTTCTGGTTATTGTTTGTTTGTTCAGTATGGCCTTAGCATTATAATGCATGAGTCTTAATTAGTCAGCTTGTGTACCTACCTCACAAGGAATACCAATTAACCCCTGATTTTTCTTTGTTCTTTACTTTCTTTGTTGTGAAAGAGTAGCCTTGTACTATTAGATTTTCCAACCATATGAGACCTGCTTTGGCATTTCTTCTCGAGGCTCTGGTATAATTTAGAAAGAAGCAACAAGAAGAAGTGATCTTTTAACTTGCCAAAACAGCTGGATGTAAAGCATGAGCCGTGGTGGCGCAGTGGTTAGAATGAGGTACTGCAGGCTGCTGCTGCTGACTGCCGGCTGCCAGCTGCCAACGGTTCAGCAGTTCCATTCTCACCCACTCAAGGTTGACTTAGCCTTCCATCCTTCCGAGGTGAGTAAAATGAGGAGCCAGATTGTTGGGGGCCATAGGCTGACTCTGTAAACTGCTTAGAGAGGGCTGTAAAGCACTGTGAAGCGGTATATAAGTCTAAGTGCTATTGCTATTCTATTTGTTGCAAATCACAATAGCAAATGGGGTAGGGATATTCTTTGCCTTCCTGAACTCTGTGACTTTTCAAAACTTCAAGCTGGCACTTCTGAATTTTATACTCATGTGGTATACATTCTATATACCCGTGATGGCCAGCCTATGGCACGCGTGCCACAGGCGGCACGCAGAGCCCTCTCTGTGGGCAGCCATCACCCCAGTCGAGCTCCACTGTGCATGCGCCTCCCACTAGCCAGCTGGTCTTCTGGTCTCTGCCACGCATTCGTGGGGGAGGGGAGGGCACATTCGCAGGGGGGATCACTCATATTGCATTTTGGGGCCTTGCACCCCTGTGCTTCGTTTTAGCTTCCAGGTTGGTGCAGGAAGCCTTCCAGGCCCAAAACTGGGCACAGAAGCACCACACAAGCCCCCGACCCCCCATTTTGATTCTGGAAAGCCTCCTGCATCAACCTGAAAGCAAAAAGTGGGGGAGGGGAAGGGCGGGGGGTCACACAGGCATGCAAAGGGGGTCATGCATGCATGCATGCACGAGGAGGGTGCACAGGGGGTGCACGGGGGAGGTGTCACGTGCACACTGCATTATGGGTGCGGGCATGTGGGCGTGCTGTCTGTCTCTCTCTCTCTCATGAGTGCTTTCGACACGCGGCGACAAAAAGTTTAGCCCTCACTGCTATACACAGTAGATACAGACAGATGTCTACTACCGACTTCCGCTCCTTCCGACAAAAACTTAAGACTCACCTGTTCCGATTAGCCGGCCTGGCCCACTTATAGTTCTACTCTTACCTCCTGGCAGATATTTTATTTGGGATAGCTTTTAAGGTTAATGTTTTAAATTTTTAATTTTTTTAAAAAAAATTAATCTAACTTAACTAAATTGTACAGGGAACTTTCACTACCTCCTCCAGTCCTATGTTTAATTTATTTATTTCATACTTATAACATGTATATTTACTGTTCAACTATTTTAATATGACTGTACACCGCCCCGAGTCTCTTTTGAGAGAGGGGCGGTCTAGAAATTCAATAAAGTTAAGTTAATAAAGTCCTGTTTTGTGGCAGACCAAATCAATGTTTGGATGAGGAGCACTTGAAAATTCCAAGGTTGTAGTCCAGACTGTGAAATGTATTTATTTGTTTGTCTGTGTGTTTGTTTTTGTTTCCATTTATTGTGCACAAAATTGTAATTTATTTTAGATGGCTTAACAAACCTTTCCTTCATCATTTCATTCTCAGAAGGAAGTTTTTTTCCCCCCTGGATCGACGCAAACATATTCTTTTCTTCTTCCTTCCAAATGGAACTCCTTTCTTAGATCTCTTTAGGGACGGTTTCTTTTGCTTTGAATCATCTCTGGGCACTTTCTGGAGTTCAGTGCAAGCCTCAGCACAATGCAGGATGAATCAAATGTTTGGCATAGATAGCGCTGTTGTAATCATTCTTTGAGAGTATTGTACAGAAAAATAAGAAATCAAACTTCTTGGAAATGTCTTTTTTTTTAAAAAAAGAAGCAATTTATACAATTGTCTTTGTAGATAAGCAATCTGGGCTGAAATCTCAGTTTGCTTATTATTATTATTTTTTGTAGAATTCAACATGCAATTATTTCCAAGATTTAAACTGAAGAGAGTCAGCTACCCGATGGTGTTGAATCAGATCTCTCTCTTTTTAAAAAAACATTGGCAACAACCAAGCCGTTCCCCTGCATTCAAGGGATGGATTTACTGGCTTGATTGATTAATTGATTTTTCTTCAAATGTATTTGCAGTATTTGGTTTGGTTGATTACCGTATTTTTTTGGAGTATAAGACACACCGAAGTATAAGACACACCAAGATTTTGAAGGGGCAAATTAAAAAAAAAAGGTTTTTGCACTCTGCAGATCTCCAAAAAATGGCCCGTTTTTCAGGAAAATGGGCCCTTTTTTGTAAAAAAAGGGCATGCATAGCCTTTAGGAGGTTTATAGAGTGCTCCTGGGGGGGGGGAATGAACAAATATTGGCCAATTTTTCACTCATTTCTGCCCTCCCCAGCCCCCAAGAGCACTCTGGAAGCATTGCATTGCCATTTTTGCAAAGGGGGTGAGGTTTCGGGAGGCCAAAAATGCTGTATTCAGTGTGTAAGATACACCCAGATTTTCACCCTCTTTTTTGAGGGAATAAGCGTCTTATTCTCTGAAAAATATGGTAATTGGCACTGAATTGTCAGCTTCGGCAAGCACTCGAGAAAATGGATAATATTTTAAAATACGATGCACAGGAAAAAAAAAAGCAGGACTTGGGATTGCTCCGTTGTGGTCACTATAGTTTGACTTTTTGGATTGCTCGTCCCATAAATATCCCAGAAAATGTCTAAAGTTTTAAAAGAAGAGTTGCCATATTGCTGGGGAAAAAATACGATTGATTAATAAATGGAACACAAATACATAAAAGTATAAAGTTTTCCGCCAAAGTGTAGTCAACTGGATTTTGAGAGCTTAAATATGATAACCCAACCTTAAAGGCCCGAGATATCTTGACTTACCTGCTCCAGCTTCTTAAGATCTGATGAAAAGGCTTTTTAATCCCCCCAATATCTAGGCGTAATTAGTGGGAGTTAACAAGTATAGTGGTTCACTGAATAACCATTCAGTTAACTTAAAAAAAACTCACTTAACAAATGTCTCACTTAGCAACATAAATTTTGGGCTCTATTGGGGTCGTATGTCAAGGACTTCCTGGGCTGTGTTTTTATTGCTTATAAGCCACCTAGAGTGTCTGTGAGAGAGTAGGGGGCTATATAAATTTCCCTAAATAAATTTTCTACATAAATAAATTAAATAAATAAATGTCGTTGGGTTGAAGGAGAAAGCAAACTGAAGATGACTCAAGCAACACACTCTTACTCTTCCGTTTTTTCTCTCTCATGCAAATTCATTTTGTGAATCTACCTCACTTTCTCCTTTGGTTAAAGAGGGAGACAAACCAATGGAAGAGGGGAGAGAAAGAGAGAGAGAGAGAGAGAGAGAGAGAGAGAGAGAGAGAGAGAGAGAGAGAGAGAAAGAAAGAGAGAGAAAGATAAAGAGAAAGAGAGAGAAAGAGAGAGAAAGAGAGTTAGAGACAGAGAGAGAGACAGAGAAAGAGAGACACAGACACAGAGAGAGAGAGACAGAGAGAGACACAGAGAGAAAGAGAGACAGAAAGAGAGAGAGACACACACAGAGAGAGACATAGAGACAGAGACACACAGAGAGAGACACACACAGAAAGAATTGCTAAGAAGACCCATTGTGTTCTCCAATGGGACAGTACAAATTCACAACATCACCTTCTTGTTCTCCGTGATTCAGCCATGCACATTTTCCAATTGAATCTCTCCTTAGAAGTCAGGATTCCACATTTCAAACTCTCATGAAAGTGTTCTATGAGCTGCCCTACTGGTTACTATAACAACCCAAAGCAACATATTTCCACTGTTTGATCTCACTATTAGTGTCTTTTCAAATATGATTACCAGGTTTAACTAATAAACTTCTAGATGCAAGCTGCTGGCTGCTTTTATGTCTTCAGTGTTATTCCGTTTGATGAGAAGGAAGGCTTTTCATGTTCCCTTAATTAAATCGAAGGTGAACCTCCAAGGAACTGATTCAAATGGAATTTCCCGATTGGTATGTGGGTACATTTGCTATTAAGAGCATGAATTAGGTTGCAGATGATTTGAATAATAAAAAGAGCCACATAAACCATACTATTTATTATTTATTTATTTATTATTCACACTTATAGACCGCCCCCTCTCCCGGAGAGGACTCGGGGCGGTGTACAGTCACTAAAATACATTATAAAATACATACATAAACAATTAAATTAATACTGGTGAAGGAGGTTATGAGACTGTACTCGAATAATAAATATAATACGTTAAAAAACCTATAAAACCCTTAAAACCCAATTAAAATAATAAATCCCGGGAGATAAAACTAAGGAAGTGCCAGGCCAGCTGATCGAAATAGGTGGGTCTTTAACTTTTGTAACAATACTGTCTATTGACCCCTGAATTCACAATCCCTATCTTTTTGATATATTAATTAAATTACTAAATGGGTACAGTAAAATTCTACCTCCTCCCTATACCATTTTCTGCCATATTTCCGCTTCCCAAATCTATAGGAGGCAGATTTTTACACTGGCCCATACGGAAGTAATTCTTCCTGAATTTAACCACCGGATTCAACTTCACAAAGCAGATGGCCAGGAAACCGATCTATTAGCAAAATAATAGACAGGTTTTTAAAAACATAATAAAAATTATAACATGGTAATCTCTTAGTCCAACTGAAAAAAGGTAACGGGATAGAATGGAAGATAGGAAACACCTACACTGTGAATGCTCACTTCATTCACCGTACCGGTTCATTTTCTCATCGTCACTGTTATACATTTCTGACGGTGTCACGCAGAAATGTAAGGAATGTTTTGTCAGCCTTTCCTGACTGGACAGTTTCCAGAATTCTTGACCTTCAATCTCCACTTTTAAAGCTTCTCAAATGATTACAGGTAGTGTCAGACTGGCCCCAGCTTACTCCCGAGGAAAGGATGACCCATGACTCCACAGGTGTTTTAGAGAAAAGGGACTTTTGTGGCCTGTTGGCCACTGACCCCTCAAGCAGCCGAATCAGAGGAGGAGGAGGAGGAGGAGGCGTGGAAGTCAGGGTTAGCATCAGGGCAATCTGGGAGCTCTGAGGGGGAAGAAGGAATGGAGAGAGAGAGAGAGAGGGAGGGAGGGAGGGAGAGAGAGAGAGAGAGAGAGAGAGAGAGAGAGAGAGAGAGAGAGAGAGAGAGAGAGAGAGAGAGAGAGAGAGAGGCGGAGCCTGGGCCATCCCTGTCAGCCCTCAGATGGAGAGTCAACAACCCCCAGGTCTGGAGGTGGTTAGGAACGATGAGAAGACTAATAGTAACAGTAATGCAGACTTAGTGAATAGTGTGAGAATGGTGAGGGAATTATTTGTTTAGCAGAGTGATGGCGTTCAGGAAAAAAACTGTCCTTGTGTCTAGTTGTTCTGATGGGCAGTGCTCTATAGCATGGTTTTGAGGGTAGGAGTGGAAACAATCTATGTCCAGGATGCGAGGGGTCTGTAAATATTTTCACAGCCCTCTTTTTGACTCATGCAATGTACATAAAAGAGGTTATGTACTCAATGGAAGGCAGCTTGGTAGTAATTGTTTTTTCTGCAGTGGTGAAAAATGGTCACCAATCAATAACACCAGATAGGAACATTGCTCTGCTAAGGTAGATTTAGGAAGTGGCGGGATTTTTAGTGATTTTCCTAAACCCACGAGGGCTCCAATGTTAAAGTCTTCGGGTGACTGATACTCTTTGTTTATCTCAAAGAGTAGCAAAACAGAACGACTGGATTGTTTTCCTTGGGAGTGGAAGCTCTTGTAGGCAGCAAACAAATCCTGTGTTGTGCCTTTGTCTCCAGGAAAACTGCAAAAAGGTTTAAAAATACCCAGCACATAGATCATTTAATAAGACACTGTGTCACTATTTAATCACAGCTCTGAAGCTAACCAAGCCCACTTTTGGCTTGGGATCTCAGTAGATGCTGCATGGAACTTTGCTGGAGAGAAAGAATAATTTATTGGGTAGGAGGTGGGTTTGTTTCTATCTGGTATGGGGGATTCCATTGCTAAATCATTTTATTATAAAAGAGGTTATGTACTTGGGTTGTGGGGTGATGCTACAGACAGCAATTAAGTTATTCCAAAGGGTTTCATGTCCTGCTTATTATTTTTCCCATCAAAACATAACTATGAAGCAGCTGCCACGGACAAACCATCTGAAACCTTTTCTTCTTACACCGTGTTACTTATAAAGTCGCTATTGTAAAGAATAGATCATCTCCATTCCCAAATGGAATATTTCTGTCACAGTGCCAACTATTTCTCTGGCAGCATCATAAGGACAATCTGGTTAGAAATAATGAGCCCATATGGCCAGCAATTCTATAGTATGAAAAGTATATGTATCCAAAATACTACTTTAATTATGTTCCTCAGTCAGACAAGAATTGTAATTTCTACTTGTGTTATGCAGTATCCAACACTTGAGAAGAAGTGCGCTATACAAAAATACCCATATTTTTCGGAGTATAAGATGCACCTTTCCCCCCTCTAAAAGAGGTTGAAAATTTGGGTGCGTTTTATACGCTGAATATAGCCCCACCCACCCACCGGCCCCCACCCTTTGGCCTCTGCCTCCCAGCAATTTACCTCCTTGCAGCAAACAGGGAAAATGGGGCTTGCAGAGGCTGCAATAGGCTATAGATGTAATGGCGAACCTATGGCACATGGGGCCATTTGTTAGGACACGTGAGGCATTGCCCTGTCAGCTCCAGCGTGCATGTGCATGCTGGCCAGCTGACTTCTGCCTTCTTTTAAGGCTGTTTTTTTGCTAGTCAGAGGCTTCCCTGAAAGCTCTGGAGGGTGAAAAATGGCCCTACGAGCAAACTGAAAGTCCATTCCCAAACTTCTGGTTTGCCCATAGGGCCATTTTTTTGCGCTCCAGAGCCTTCAGGGAAGCTCCTGAAGCCACCAGAAGGCCTCTCTGAGGGGTGGGGGAGGCTGTTTTCGTCCTCCCGAGGCTCCTAGGAAGCCTCTGGAGCCCGGGGAGGGCGAAAAAAGCACGCCAAAAGCAGGGGGGAGCACTGGTCACACATACATGCACGCTGGGGTCGCGTGCATAGCATTATAGGGGTGGGCAACCCACACACGACCCCACTGGACTCCCTCCCCATTTGGCATGCAATCCAAAAAAGGTTAGTTATCCCTGGGCTATAGCAATCCTTGCAGCCTGAAACAGCTGTTGATCTGGAGGCCTGAAAGTGAAACTTGCTGTTTGCTCCATGAGGCAAATTGCTGGGAGGCAGAGGCAGATTCTTTTTTCTTGTGCTAATGAGGCTGTTTGCTGTTTGCTGCAAGAAGGTAAGTCAATAACTATAAATGCCTATAGAATGTTAAATTTATTAGACTTATTTTTTAAAGACTGCTTTATTATTGTTCTATACCGCTTAACAAAATGAAGAAGCTTTTTAAAATAAATGCTTGATCTGAAGAGGCCCAGTGCTGTTGAATCTTCTTTTAAATAGCAGAGAATAACTATACTTCCAGAAAGCACATCAATTTTAATAGCATCTGTACAAGTATAGTCTGAAATGTAACACTACAAATAGTGTATATTGTCTGTACTGTTTGCTGCAAGGAGGCAAATTGCTGGGAAGCAGAAGCAGATCCCCCGCCCCTTGTTTTCCTCCCCAAAAGCTAGATGCATCTTATACTTTGGAGTGTCTTATACTCTGAAAAATACGGTTTTGAGATATCAGACTGGTTGGATTCCATTTCTTCAATATATGAGAAATAATACTCTTTCCTCTGCCTATTCCTCAGAAAGAACAAAGATCTCTAACTAAAAATGAAGTATTGAAACAAAGAATAAATGAACAAAAACAACAGAATAAGGTTGCCAGCACTAACATCTAGCAGCTAGCACAAGTATTAAAATATGCCAATGCTGTAATATCAAATATAAGCAACAACTCAATGCAAGAAACAAAGCAATTAATGTACAGTATGACTGCAATTATAACTGAACACCTTGGATGTAAAATAAACAAGGAAGAAAAAAAGGCCAACAAGTTTGAAATAGACACCAACAACAATAGAAAAAGAACGGGAGAGAAGAGACGAGAATGAAAGGAAGATGGGGGAAAGAAGAAAGAGGTAAGGAGAGGAGGATGGAAGGGAAAGAAAGAGGAGAGAGGGTAGGAAAGGGAAGAGGAAAAGTAGGAGTAGGAGAAAAATAAGGGAAGAAGGAAGGTGGACTACTCCTGCCAATACTGACAAGAGTCAGCCACTAATATATGAAATGAGAGCAAAATCCCATTTCCTGGAATAGAAACACTGATGATGTTATCTAGTTTGGTAATAAAAACAACCAAAGCTCAGAGAACACCAAGGGCTGCACAATGTTCAAACTGTCAGAAATTTCTGAGATGGTTATTTTATGATATTTACATCCTAGTTTTCTCTCGTGGTGCTCCTAACATCACATCTGAGAGGAATCACGATGACAGCAAAATGAAAAACATGCATTGTGGCGTAGGATGTCAGCTTCATTTGCATATAACTATCTTCTGCTTTTGTCACTTTTAAAATTACAGTTCAGCAACCATTTTGAGATGGAATATAGGTTTCCTGTCTTTGTGTGCATACAAACTGTTTTCTCTTGAAAGAAGAACAAGGAGATTTTCTTTTTAAGAAAGTTTACTACTTCTGCTGGTTTTCTAACAGTTCTTAGTTTCAAAACAACAATACTGGGGACTTTCAGACGTTCACGGGGCCAATTCAAACTAGCTGCTTCAAATCTTTTAGCAGAAGTTTATAGGGAAACTAACAAGAAGTAGATGATATTACACAATGGAACTTGCAGGGAATTGGGCTGTGTTCTGTAAGAACGAGAATGATGCTCTGCAAAGGGACTGGAGCTTACAAAGAAACCAGCAAAGATGATGTTACACAATGGTGCTTACGAGTCATATTATCTGTATAATGTTGCTCAGAGAAATGGTGCTGTAACAGAGGGACTGTGATGTTGTAGGGAAGGAAAGCGAAGAGCTGAGTGTAGAAATCACTTGCAGTAAAGATCACTAGCAGTTCTCTTGTTTCCTCACGAATATTGTTCAAATGTTCCTGCTAGCGAAGAAAGCAAGCAACACTGAATAGAATTGAGCAAATTAAAATTCGATTCAACATCCTTTCCCAAAAGCACTGCGAGGGGAAAAAGTTCTGCAAAAGTTTTGTAAGATTGGAAGATAGTCCTGTGCAACATTTTTACATGTCATGTTTAAACATCTTGTCTATGGTGCTTACACAAGTTGGGAACGAAGCTGTCTTAAGCAACTCTTGACTGGATTTCAATTTGTTCTTCAGCTTCGGCAACATCTGGCCAGATTATGTCTGGGTGGCTATGAGGTGTGAATTCAGTGGTACAGATTTTCCAGCATGTCATAGTCTACTTCCATAAGGGGACCCTGATCTAATTCCCGATCTACTCCCATTAGGGGGATCCTGAATTCTAGACAGAGATTAAGATATATTTCAATGGTGGGTTTCTACCAGTTTTTCTACCGGTCCTCTCGTGCTCTCTCTCTTGTGTGCATGATGTTTCTGCGCATGTGCAGAAGCATCCGAGTGGGCGGGCGGAGCTTCCTGCTGCTGCCACTACCAGTTTGGCCAAACTGGAAGCAGCCCACCTCTGATATATTTGTATACTCTTCGTTTGTCCCTCTGTCTGCTGTTCTTTGGGTATGGGTGTTGTGGCCCAGCAGCGGCTGGCTGAGCTGTTGGTGGACTCTGACAGCTCAGACCATTATGGGACTGCTCTGGAGGATGAGGAAGACTCTGGAGGGTGTTTGGAGTCATAGCAGGAACTAGAGAGGCCTGTTGGCCACCAGGTGGCATCTGAGTCAAGGAGCAGTGAGGAGGAACAGAGAGAGGTTGTCCCTGATATGCATATACTGATATGTGTATGATAGGAGAAAGGAACAGCTGTGGAGAAGACATCATAGAAGGAAGTAAAAACAGCTGGCTAAGGGTGTGGCCCCTCCCAAAGAGTTTATAGGTGGAGCGACGGGAGTGGAATCTTTGCAGGAAACAACAGTCCATTATAAGAGCCATTGAGAAAGCATTCTGTAAATTTTAATCTTGGGTTCTTGAAGATAACTTTCTAGGCTCCTAGATAAAGGGGTGGCTTTATCTATGTAATTAGTCATGGCAGACAGCCAAGCCTGTGTCTGCATATTCATTGGAATCAGGGGACAGAACAACGGGATTTCTAATCTTCCTTTGTTTCTGGATGCACACACCAAGGAGTAGTTCTTATTGGAGTCCCCTCCTGATAGGATGTAGTTAGCTAAATGATAAACTTTGCCTAGTTCTATAATCCATTGCTTCCCAACCTGTGGTCTATGGACCCCTGGGGGGAGGGGGGAGGCTGTGATGGTGTCAAAGGAGCCCTGCAAAGACTTGAAGTAATGATGATTTAAATCTTGAGTTAAGTCTGTGGGCATGGTCCATGGCCACAAAAGGTATTTAAATGGGGTTTGTGGTGAAGAAAAGGTTGATAATCACCAGAGGTGGGCTCCTACCGGTTCGGCCGAGTAGGTAGTAACTCGGCCTGCCATGCCCCCAAACCGGTTCTATCGGCAGCGCCTACGGCAGCGCCATCTTGTTTTTTGCTTCTGTGCAGAATCATTTTTTCAGTACTGCGCATGCGCGTGTGTCTCTGAGTGAATCCACCCATGATAACCCCTGCTTTCCTTAAATAAATCTTTTTTCCCCCTCTCAGGGTTATACAATCCGATTTTTAAATCACTACTTAGGCCAGAGTCCTGCTCTCAGGAATGCTTCCTCCTACAACAGTTAGCATGGCCCTGACCCCTCCATTCTGTGCCAAAAAACCAAGTGTCAATTTCCTTTCTGTGAAACAAATCCCTGGGGACAGGTGGTTTCCACTGGTATTTTTTATAGGTTTTTTTTTTAAATGAGTGTCTTGGGGTTGATTGTTCTATCTACTTGACACCTTGGCATCAGTGCAGATTCACCAGTGAATCATTCTTCCTCGGCCCTTGATCTAGAAAAAGAAACCCCCAGTATCTCAATTTCACCTGAGAAAAGGAGGAAGGAACTGTTGTGCTGTGTTGGTAGAAGTCAGAACGCATTTCCATCCTTGATGGAAAGCAAAAAGATGGAGGTTGTGAGAGCAGACTGGGGAATGTTCCCCAAGAAACAGCCAATGTGTCATTCTCATGCTTGGCCAGAAGAGGTAGAGTAGACAAGATTTTAATTCCCTTTGCTCCGAGTGGTCCTTGGTTGTCCCTCTCAGCTTGGTTGTTTTCTTGCTGGCGTTTCATTACCCCAAACTAGGTACCCCCATCAGCTCAGTTTGGATAAGGAAACATTGGCGAGAAAACAACCAAAGTCACAAAACTCTTCGTTTCAACCCTGAGCTGCACATATTCTTCTCTATCAATTCCCTGGCTCTACTGATCTCCGCATCCCGATGCTTTTTTAAACACAGAAAAGCGGAAGCAAGTGAGAGGAGCATTTTTATGCACTTTAATCTGGTTTCTAAAACTATCCACAGTGAAAGCAGTTCACGTGACTTACAAGAAGATATAAATATAATTGTGATGACCCGGGGAAAGGCACAGAAGCAACACAGTTTGCCGGCAGTTCAAATTGCTCTTTTATTGCTCCAACTTTTCCCCAAACACTCCCACTTTGATGGCAAGTCCCAGAGCAAAGTGATCTCTCTCTCTTTCTCTCTCTCTCTCTTTCTCTCTCTCTCTCTCTCTCTCTCTCTCTCTCTCTCTCTCACACACACACACACACACACACACACACACACCTGGTTGCAAGTAGTCCCCCACAACGCTGTGAGCACAATGGCTGCAAAGTAAGAAATCCAGCGGGGCAAGGGAATAAGTCAGAGGTGGGTTCCTACTGGTTCGGACCGGTTTGGCTGAGTAGGTAGTAACTTGGCCTGCCATGCCCCTGAACCAGTTCTCTCAGCAGCACCGTAGGCACCGCCATCTTGTTTTTTAGTACTGTGCATGCACATGCAGCGCGGCCCTGAGCAAACCGGCAATAGTAGCAGCCGAACCCCACCCCTGGAATAAGTCAATGAGTCCAGGAAGCAAAGGAACAAGGCAATGGTTTCAGGAAGCAAAGGAACACAGCAATTAATCCAGGAATCAAGAAATAAAGCAAGAAGTCCAGGAAACTCCAAACGTCAGCAACGGTACACAAAACTCCATGAATTCAGTGTTTGTTCCCAACAAATGCCCCTCCCCACAGTGTCTCCTTAAAGCTCAATCTTCAGGTGTACCTTGTGAAGAGTGGCGGGGCACTCTCCTCCCAAGTTGTCAGGTCAGCCTGCGCTGTTCTCGCCTTCTCTTCACTCTCCATGCTTGGGGATCAAGAGGGGATGGTCCTTGCTCATCACCTGAGCTCTGTTGCTCCTCATGTTCACTGCTTACCCTCTCTTGGTCATCCTGCCCCTGCTCCTCCCTGCCTACAAGCCATCCTAATCCTGAAAGGCCCTGGCCTGACTTGGCCTGCTCCTCCCCATATTCCTCCAAAGCCAACGAAGCTGCTCTCTTGATCTCCGTTGGCTTCAGTTCCGGCTCGTCTTCCTCCACAGATTCAGGATTCAATGGGGGCATGACAATAATTCTGTTTTGTCTACGTTTTCATTCTGTGCTGCCCTTGTGACTTTCCTGAAAGGGAACCCCCAAAGGCAGGCTACTCTTCCCAAATTGTCAGAATTAAGGATTGCTTTGTTGCAATTGCAACACAGTAGGCAGTTCTACTTCTCATTAAAGTGGAGAACAGCAGGGTGGAAAACCGAAGGCCTTTCATAAAAAATATAAAATAAAATTTTGCATTCTTTCTTTCCAAAAATTACATCACAGGTCCTCTTTCTCAAACAATCCTGTTTTGACATTTTGGATTTTTAAATTATTTTTTGATTAGGGTGTTACAACGCTTTTAGCTATGTACCATAGATTTAATGAATTTCACAAATTCACCATTTTCAGTTCCTCTTTCATAAAGAATTGGGGTGGGGAGAGTTACACCATTGAGATATGCTGAATCATAGCTTCATCTCTGAAAATAAATTCATATTATCTTTAGTGCTTTGTCAGAGTTGTGTATTTCTCTAAATGTATTCCAGAAAGGGGAAAAATACAAAAAAAGAGGACAAAACAGAGGACATAGTTGCATAAGATTTCCTTGGTCTAATTTGTAGATGCACCAACTATTGAATTAAAATTCAACAGATGTCATCATAGTGGGAAAGACCGGATATCAGTAAGACACATTTTGTGATTTTGTGAGAACTTGTGCAGTGAATATCCCTCTGTTCCTTCCTCCAAGTGTTCAGTTCTTTAACTCTTCTCAAAAAGTATTTGTAATGGTGGCTGTTCGTGGTTCTATTTTATTTTTTAAAGCCTTATACAGTTGTTGTGGCCCACCAGCAGGCAGTGGAAATGGTGGCAGGCTCAGACAGTGAGGAGGTTGGGGAGGAACACGGACCAGTGTTGGAGTCTGGGGAAGGCTCTGATGAGGGCTCTGCATCAGAGACAGAGATGGGATCAGGGACATCCAACAATTGTCAGCTGCCTTCGGAGTTGAGATCAGTGGGGCAGAAGAAAAGCTGGAGTTTGTTCCCGATGTGCGCATGCACAGAGCTGCCAGGAGAAGAGAGCAGTTAAGGAACAAGGGCCGACTCGGGAGTAAAGGCACAGGTGGATAGTGAATGGCCCCTCCCAGAGGGAATAAAGAGGAGCAAAAGGGGAATGGTGTTTGCAGGAGACAATTAGTTCACTTAATTAGTGCGAAGATTTGTTCGTGACCCTCAGAGACTCCTTGCCAATTGTTGTCTTGTACAGCATTGTGAAGATATCGGCCTGGCAGCTCTCCAAGCCTGATAAGGTCTGTGGTTGTAAATTCACCCTTGAAAGACTGTTTGCTGGGACTTTGCTGGATGTGAATGAGAGGAATTTGCATTAGCTTAATAAAAAGCGGTTTTGTCGGGACAAGGAGTCTGCTTTGTGATTTTGTGAAGTCTAAGTCAGAACAACATTTCTAAATCTTTTATTTAATTGTACATTGCCAAGAAGCCCTTGTGAAGATTGATACTCTAAAATTATGTAAATATATGCATATGCATCAGGCATTTTATTCATCTAATGATTCCCTGGTGTTTCAGATTGTATTAAAATATACTATTTGTGTATTTCTATTCTTTTCCATACTATTACGTGTGTATGGTTATCTCTCTACCAGAAAACACCAGAATTATATTCTAATACTATCCTGACAGACACAATGTCATATCCTCTCCCTGATGTAAACCCTGTCAATTCCTCACTAGAATAGACTAGAATTTATCTGATTTTTATATGTATGCATCAGTTCTGTAAGTCCCAAATATATTACGAGCACTTGTAGAAAATGAAACTGCATTTTTCTGAATCCAGCAACGTAATTCGTTACAGTAAAAGCAGTTTGATAGTGGAACCAATTATGTAGGAAGGTGATAAACTTTTCCTGCTGGATGTATTGAAGATAGATATCTGGGTAGATATTTGTCAGTGATACTTTAATTTTGATTCCTTCGTGGAGCTGAAAGCTGGACAATAGCCTAAAAAGCATTTTCTAATTATTTCATGATTTCCTGGAAATGATGCGCGGAACAGATGCTTGCAATAAGGGTAGCACAACCAGAAACAAGTGAAAATTTTAGGGAAACAGATTTCAGTCAAATTGAAACTTGCTGGCAATAAGATTTCATTTACCACGGAATTGTTCATCAACCTGCCTAAGGAAGGGTTCCTCTTTACTAGAGGTTCTCCACCACAAAATTATGTGTCAGGATTGCTGTGACTGGTAAGTGCATTTAAATAACCTCCATGGTCACTTTCAATTTGGTACAGGTAGTCTTGAGTTCTGACTAGTCACTTAGCGACTGCTCAAAGTTACAACAATCTCCCCCCACCCCACCCCAAAGGTACTTATAAGTTGGTTCTGAAGTTCTAATGGCCGCATACCCGTTATGGTCATATTTTTGGGCACTCAGAAGTTGTGTTGCTTTTACAGGCATTTGAAGCATGGGGTGCACATTCTTGTGGGAAACCAATGTTTTCTTCTGGTTTTTTGGCCAAAAAGGCATCCATAGCGAAAAATGGGTTCACTTAATGACTACCACATTCACTTAACAACCGCGGCATTTCGCTTAACTGCAACAAAAAAGTTTGTAAAATCAGGTTGATCATGTGATGACCTCAATGGTGGGATTCAAAAATTTTTACTACTTGTTCTGTGGACGTGGTTTAGTGGGTGTGACAGAGGAAGGATACTGTAAAATCTCCATTCCCTCCCCACTCCAGGGGAAAGCTACTGCAAAATTCCCATTTCCTCCCGATCAGCTGGGACTCGGGAGGCAGAGAATAGATGGGGGCGGGGCCAGTCAGTGGTGGTATTTACCACTTCTCTGAACTACTCAAAATTTCCGCTACCGGTTCTCCAGAACTAGTCAGAACTGCTGAATGCCACCTCTGGATGACCTGCTCTATGACCATCGTGACTTATTAAGCCTAATTGCCAGGCTAAATTCCAGTCGTAAGTCAAGGCTAGTTGTTATTGTGTAATTCTAGATTGATAGATATCAGAAAGAAACTTGTTATGTGTTTTCTTATTACTCCCGTTACTATAATAACAAAGCCCTTCTTAGAATGAGGAAGCTAATCTTCTTAGGTTTTTTCCCCTTTGGTCACTTCCCATCAGCTGATGTTAACAGAAAACCCTTATTGTTTTCTAATGTAGAAAGTTAGCACCCACCCCTCTCCTAGAAGAATGGAATATTTTGGGAAATATTAAAAGAGGCAGAATATTATATTTCCCTAAAGGAGAAACATGCTCTAGGAAAGCAGGCCCCACCTTTCTTAATAGCCCCAACAGGACTGGCCCAGCCTATCTACAAGACAAAAGATCTTCAGCTCCACGGTGATGGGATTAAGACATGACCCATCAGGACATAATAGGATTATCCCTCTACCATCTAGCAGCAGAGCTCACCATGTGATACAACAAACCCCTTCATTACATCACTGAGCAAGCTTCTACCAAGCCTGGGCCTACAAAGTTAGCAGCAACCAATAGAATACATGCTCTGGCACAGGAACAGGAAGCTCAAGGGCAAGGCCCAAGAGAGGGTAAAAATAACCCTCACTCTCCACTCCATGTGGTCAGCTGCCCAGACCTCAAATCCATGTGGTCCTGCCCATCAATAAACCATCTTTCCAATCAGCCTCCATGTTTCCAGTGTCTTTCTCCCCGCTTGGAACTGAACCCAGATGGATATTTCTTCCGACACTAATAAGACTTAGAAAAACCAGCATTGCTTCTGCTCACCAAATTTTATGCAGCTAATCACGTGTCACAGTCCTGCCTGTCCGGTTGTTGTCTATGCCTAACAAATGCTCCATATATTCCATGCCTCTGACTTTTTCTGGATTTCAAGTTAAATTATTGGCTTTCCTCCAATGGAGGATAATTAAGCCTGTGGTATCTCCTTCCTTCTCCTGGGTGAATATGTTCCACCTGTTTTCTGTAATTAAATCCAGGCCTATGACTGCTATCGTGTCTCATGTAAAATCTTCTTGAAACAATGACTAATTGATTTGGACCAGAAAAGTTGATCTGCTGCCCTGAATTAGCTATGGGTCTCAGCTTTGACGTTGCTGTTTCACGAGTCCCTCCTTCTCCTTTTCTAGAGCGCCCTGCTCTGATCACCTCCATAGCAATTACCTTCCGAGAAAGCACAGCGGTGTAAACACAAGCGATTCAAAATATCTGGTTCAATCGTTTCTTTCCAGTCCTGCTTGGTGTATGATTAAGTGTTACAGTCGCATGTTAGCACAGCGGCTCCGTCCGGCTAATGTGAGTTGTTTATGTCTTGCCCATTTCACAAGAAAAACTGTCAATGAGATGCTGGCAGCTGCTGAAATGTGGAGAACCTTTGCACTAACAGCAAGAAAACGAGATCTTGTTTCAGCAGCTGCCCACGTCTGCTCAGAGATGTCCACCTTTCGGTTACAATTAGTTGATGTGCTACAGCCACTCGCATCCCTGCGTAGTGACCAGAAGACGCTTGTTACCTTTTTGAAGATTTTGCACTGCAGCTGTAGGTAAAGGTTCCCCTCGCACATATGTGCTGGTCGTTCCCGACTCTAGGGGGCGGTGCTCATCTCAGTTTCAAAGCCGAAGAGCCAGCGCTGTCTGAAGACGTCTCTGTGGTCATGGGGCTGGCATGACTAAATGCTGAAGGCGCATGGAATGCTGTTACCTTCCCACCAAAGATGGTTCCTATTTTTCTACTTGCATTTTTACATGCTTTCGAACTGCTAGGTTGGCAGAAGCTGGGCCAAGTAACAGGAGCTCACTCCGTTACACGGTGCTAGGGATTTGAACCGCTCAACTGCCGACCTTCTGATCGACAGGCTCAGCATTTTAGCCACTGAGCCACTGTGTTCCTATGCTATAACCAGTGGCTAAAAAGGGGGTGAGCATCCAAGATGAAAAATCATGCCACAGCAACGATAGATATTTCTGGTCTTCCCAAAGTGGAGGCATTTCCCAGGACTGTTGAGTTTAATATTATGAAATGATTCTGAAGGCTGGAGAAAGAAATGATTCTGAAGGCTGGAGAATGTGCAGAGAAGAGCAACAAAGATGATTATGGGACTGGAGACTAAAACATATGAAGAACGGATGCAGGAACTGGATATGTTTAGCTTAAGAGAAAGAAGGACTAGGGGAGACATGATAGCAGTGTTCCAATATCTCAGGGGTTGCCACAAAGAAGAGGGAGTCAAACTATTCTCCAAAGCACCTGAGGGTAGAACAAGAAGCAATGGGTGGAAACTAATCAAGGAGAGAAGCAACTTAGAACTGAGGAGAAATTTCCTGACAGTTAGAACAATTAATCAGTGGAACAACCTGCCTCCAGAAGCTGTGAATGCCCCAACACTGGAAGTCTTTAAGAAGATGTTGGAAAGTAAGTTAGGGAAAAATTGGGGATAGGGAACAATCTGCGCCCACAATGGGTATTTTAAACAGGTGTTTCATGTATAGCAACTTGCATCGTGTGCTAACTATCAATCTTTTGGATCATCTTACTGGAGCAGGTGAAAGAAATGAGACATTTTTAGGATGATATCAGGGGACTTCATGTATCCTTAGAGAATCAAAGCCTTGTTCAAACAAAAGTAGGATGTGCCCTTCAAAATGGATGAAACTAATGTGTGGCACTAAGCATCCCAGATTAAAAGATACATAGAAGTATTTGTAGTGATAGAAAATTGAAATTATACTGGCAGAAGACCCTCAGGCTAAAGGATCGGGGGTCTGTCAGTGGTGGGTTCATACTGGTTCGGACTGGTTTGGCCAAACCGGTAGTGGTTTGGTGGCCTGGGTCGCTGGAAGCGGCAGCGACCCAGGCCTGCCACGCCCCCGAACTGGTTCTCTGGTGGCGCCATCTTGTTTTTTGCCTCTGCACATGCACAGAACAATTTTTTTAAAACAACGTTTTATTGGTTTTTTTAAATTTTTACAAGGAAAAAGGTAATGGGTAAATACAAATTTTGACGGTTGCAATGTGTGGTAGGTGTCCCCTCCCTCCATACTCAAAGTATACATTTGCAAAAAAATTCATTACTAAATAATTACATATAGTCAGCATATGAATTCAATTAATAAGTTCGGTCAACTTATGTCAAGCAAGTTTTGTTATTCATTTTTGTGAACTGGTTTTTCTCGGTGTCGCCCCATCTCCCCCCGCTGGCAGAGCTCCGGCCCCTCCCGTGTCCTGTGTATCTGGTGTAGGGTCATCTGGTTTTTCTAAGAGTGCTTTGTTTTTGTCCATAAAGGCCTGTGCCTCTATGGATGTATTAATTCTAACTCTTGTGTCCTCCCAGAATACTAGCATACCTTCAGGCATCTGCCATCTGAACCACACCCCCTTCTGGTATAGTTTCTTCGCTAGCTGCAAATAGCTTTTTCTTTTTTCCCCTCACTTTCTTGGGGATCTGCTTCAGAATGGTTATATGCCTGTCCTTGCACAGAACAATTTTTATTGCACTGTGCATGAGCCCACAGCATGCATCAAGCACGGGCCAACTGGCAGTACTGCCCTGCCGGAACCCACCCCTGGGTCTAGTTCTTATTTGACTATCTTCTATTATATAGTGCTGTTATGAGGAGTACATTAAAGATCATACTGAGCTTTGGAATAATGATGAGATATTCATATAACATGAATACAGATACAATATACAGTTAGACCATTATGGCGTTGAAAGCAGAAGCAGATAATGATTATATGTCATTCTGGACTTACAGCAGTTCCTTTGGTGATTGTTTGAAGTTACAATGGCACTGAGAAAAAGTGACTTATGACAGCTTTTAATATGTAATGTTAGGAATGTAAGCTAACAGTTGGGTTAGCAATATATAAACCAGGATGGTAGTACTGTTTCTTTAAGTACTGCTGTAATGTGATTGGGTGCTGTTACCTCAAGCAGCCATAAGAGGGAGCCAGAATGACTGTTCGCTCTTTGTTTGTTAGACGCTGATCGGTGAATGTATCGTGAGGTACTGTGTTTTTGCTACTGTTAGCTTAAACTGATTATTTGATACTGGACTGTGTTCGAAGGATCATTCCTTAACTGAGAACATTGATAACTGACTGACTGAACCGTGTATGACTTGGACTGTGAATTGAACTGAATACCTCTATATTTCCACATAGTAAACTACTATATTTTTATACTATTCGGTGTCCCTGAATGCTGGTTTGTGCGTGTTCTTCCATACCACTCTCATTACGCTTCTCTGCACACTCGCTCTCCTAACGGGGAGCTTACATACTTAACATTTATGATCGTTGCAGCAACGTCATGATGACCTGATCAACAGTCAGAAACTTGGAAACTAATTTATATCTATGACAGTTGCAGTGTCCTGGGGTCATGTGATCACCTTTTGCAAACTTCTGACATGCAAAGTCAATGGGGAAGCCAGATTCACTTAACTTTGGGGATTGGGTAACCTAGTAATCTAGTTACCTAGTAATCTAGTAAGTAAACTAGAACTTAACTTCTGACATGTAAGGGGGAAGCCAGATTCACATACGTGTTTTGGATTGGGTAATCTAGTAATCTAGTAACCATGTTACTAATTTTACAACTGCAGTGATTCACTTAACCACTGTGACACAAAAAGAATGTAAAACAGAGCAAAACTCACTTAACAACTGCTTAGCAACAGAAGTTTTGGGATCAATTATGGTCATAAATCAAGGACTAATTGTAACGAAGATGTAACTTGAGATTTACTTACTTCATGGAATGGTTATGCAAGAGGGACATTGGACAGGTCCCTGGTGTTCTCTGCAGTTACTCCATGTGAACGGGAAGTTACTCAACATCCCCACCCATCTGCCTTGGACTGATTTCACTGACAGCACATTTCCATGTTTGCATGATGCCCATTCCCTCTCCTCCAGCTTCAACAAAAGACAATTGGTATAATCTTCCTCTGAGGAATTTTGCTTCCACGGCTCCAAGAGGTCACAGGTCACAGAGGAACCCATAGAAACAGGAAACGGAGCTTCCTCAGTCTACTTTCCAATACTCAAAAACCTGTTTCCTTTCTCTCCCACAAACACACAACCTCGCAATCCAGCGTTTGGTTTCAGATCCGAGGGTGAAAGCCACAGCACCAAACGAAAGAGTTTAGAGGGCCTCTGCTGAGGACCATATGAAGGACACCATGAGGTTCTCGGAAGCCAAGAGAATGTGGGAGATATTTTCAGTATTGCTTTTATTAACCTTCGCAGAAGCCAATTCAACAGATCCGGCTGTGGCTACGACTTTGGATTCTAGCACAGTGGAAGTAAGTCATCCTGGTTTGACTGTCCCTGAAGTCCAGAGCCTTGGAGGTGTGGAGGCAGCATCATCGATACCAGATTCTTCTCAGAATCCCACTTCTGTGCCGACTATAAAACAGGATGGATGGGACATAAAACACAGCACTCTTACCATCCAGGAGGAAATTCAAAGCTCGCCAACTCCAGCTACAACGCAGCAAGGCGAAAATATCACTCTTAAAACTCCTGGCAGAGAAAAGGACCGTGATGGTAGTGGTACACATGCCAAGGCACCGATCCTGCCTAAGGAGGGAGGGCATCCAGCACAGATCCAGCCCCGAAAAGGTCCCCTTGGAAAGGAAGCACCGAAAAGTCCAGTTGTGAGCAGAACTTCCAGGCAATCGGGCTATGGCAGCAACAATGGGCAGCAGACTAAAGATAACAGAAGCCTCAGCTTTGAGACTACCAGGGGAAAGTAAGCAGAAACATTTTGCCTCCAATATTTTCTTTCCTTTCCTTAGGAAGGCTTTATAGAAGGCTAGGTAAAATTTCCTTCTGTTCTTCAATAAGAGCAGAAGTCACGAGAAAGATGGGTGATTAAATAAAGCCAACTGAGTCATAAGTAGAAAGGTATAAACTGTGTTGAACCAGGCACTGCAGTGAAGATAGGGAAAGCAATTATGGTGGATAGTTTGGTCACAGATAGAATTAGAATGGAATAGAGCTGGGAGGGACCTTGGAAGTCTTCTCTTTCCTCCCACTTTTCCCAGGATTAGAACCTTTTTCAGATCTTCACATAATGTGTCTAAATAAATTGTATCTTTATGATTTATATTGTTTTATTTAGTTTCCTAATATGCTTTATGTTGACTGCTTATTTAGTAACCTATGGCTATCACTAAGGGTTGTATCATGATTCATGATGAATGTACTTATGATGACTATGATCATGATTTATCACTTATATCTTTTATTTACACGGACAGCTTATGCACTGAAGACAAATTCCTTGTGTGTCCAATCACACCTGGCAAATAAAGAATTCTATTCTGTTCTGTTCTGCTTTGTTCTACTCTACTCTACTCTACTCTACTCTACTCTACTCTACTCTACTCTACTCCACTCCACTCCACTCCACTCCACTCCACTCCACTCCACTCCACTCCACTCTACTCTACTCTACTCTACTCTGTTCTAGGATAATTTAGATTATAGAATAACAGAGTTGGAAGGGACCTTGGAGGTCTTCTAGTCCAACCCACTGCTTAGTCAGGAAACCCTACACCACTTCAGACAAATGGTTATCCAACATCTTCTTTAAAACTTCCAGTGTTGGAACATTCACAACTTCTGGAAGCAAATCGTTCCACTGATTAATTGTTCTAACTGTCATGAAATTTCTCCTTAGTTCTTAGGTCTTAAGTCTTCTAGTCCAACCCCCTGCTCAAGTAGGACACCCAACACCATTTCAGATAAGTGACTGTCCAGTCTCTTCTTAAAAACCTCCAGTGATGAATCGCCCACAACTTCTGAAGGCAACTTCTGTTCCACTGGTTTATTGTGCTCACTGTCAGGAAATTTATCCTTAATTCTAGGTTGGATCGCTCCTTGATTAGTTTCCAACCATTATTTCTTGTCCTGCCCTCTGGTGCTTTGGATAATAATTTGAACCCACTCTTCTTTGAGGAGGCCCCTCAAATACTGGAATACTGCTATCATGTCACATAGTTTTGGTTATTTAAATTACATTGATTGTTGAAAAAAGTAAAGCAATCTGCATGTAAGATTTCTAACGTCGTCTGCAATGCAAAATGTCCTGATCTTTTATTAAAGTAAAAAAAATAATAAATATAAAATATTTATTTTTGAACCATTTTAATAGCTGTTTAGGAAACCATGGTTGCAGTTAGTATATTACTGCTTTGTACTTAAAGGTGAGGGATGCAGTGGCTCAGCGGCTAAGATGCTGAGCTTGTCAATCAGAAAGGTTGGCAGTTCGGTGGTTCGAATCCCTAGTGCCGTGTAACGGAGTGAACTCCCGTTACTTGTCCCAGCTTCTGCCAACCTAGCAGTTCGAAAGCAGGTAAAAATGCAAATAAAAAAAATAGGAACCACCTTTGGTGGGGAGGTAACAGCATTCCATGCACCTTCGGCATTTAGTCATGCCAGCCACAAGACCATGGAGATGTCTTTGGACAGCGCTGGCCTTTGAAACGGAGACAAGCACCATCCCCTAGAGTCAGGAACGACTAGCACATATGTGCAAGGGAAACCTTTACCGTTACCTAATTAAAGGTGAGAAATTTCAGTAAGGCATGTCCGTGAAGCTATTGCTGTGAAAAAGTGGCTCATGGAGTTTTTGGTGTCAATGAGTTGTTGCTTCAATTAAATGTTGGAAGTCTTCCCCATCAGCTTCTTTGCTTCTCTTAGTAAATCTATAAGCTCTTTGGCCAAGATTTTGGAGGATAAATTGAAAGAATGTTGGCTGCTATTTTGGTACCGGAGGTTATAAGTTTGATTTTTTTGCTCTTAAATGACTATGTGGCCCTACACTGTAGTTTTTATCTTGATTTTATTGCAAGAAAATTTGATTGATGCAATATTGTTCTGAGCCACCCAGAGTCAAGAAATGCAAAAAAAAAAAAAAAAAAAAAGTAAATCACTAAAAATAAACCAGTGAGGCAAAACAGCAACCTGGATGTATTTTGCTTCATTTTAATGGGCTACATCAAGAAAGCAAAATGCGCCTTTGAAGATCCATACAACACTACTAATGACATTGGCAAAGAGAGACAGAGAGACAGGGAGGGGGGGGAGAGGGAGAGGAAGAGGGAGGGAGGGAGGGAGAGAAAGGGAGAGAGAATATCAATCCGTTGTTTGGGGGCAAGCCATCATTTAAAAGCCTGCAATTAAATTCCAGTATCACAGCTACCAACCAGTTGTTGTCAGGACTAACTATCATGATTTGTATATATTTCCTTTGAGAAACCTACTGCAGTTACCTGGAAAACATTAGAATTTATTGAATTGACTCAATAAATGCCCATCAACAGTTACCAAATTTCTTTCAAGTGTATTGGTCCAGTTCTTGATGGGTGGGTCCAGATGGGGAAATGCTACCCCCTCCCCAATGTCCTTGGCTTATTTAAACTATACAAACTTTAATATTTCCCAATGCCATGGAGAGAAAGTTGGCTTATTTCCCCAGTCATGTCTTTAACCTTAAACTGTCTAGCAAGGATCTCACCCTTTTCCTAAGAAGTCTGGTGCATAAGCGCACCAGCATGCCTACCGTCCCTGTCCTACTGTCCCCATTTATTCGTACCTATTTCCTGTGTTCATGTCCATGTTTATACTCATACCTGTTATTTCACACATGTTTGACAAACAAAATACCGTATTTTTCGGAATATAAGACGCACCAAGGTTTTGAAGAGGCAATTTAAAAAAAAAAGTTTTTGCACTCTGCAGACCTCCCAAAAATGGGCCTTTTTCCTCCCCAAAAGGTATGAATAGCCTTTAGGGGGGCTTGCAGAGTGCTCCTGGCCGGTGCCCCCCCCCCAAATGAGCAAAAATGGGGCATTTTTTGCGAAAACGGTCCCATTTTTTGTCAAAGTTTTTTGATGCATAGCCTTTAGGAGGCTTATAGGGTACTACTGGGGGCTGGGGGGAGGAATTGAGCAAAAATGGCCCGTTTTCCACTCATTTTTGCTCTCCCCAGCCCCCAGGAGCTATCTGAAAGCCTCCTAAAGGCTCTGCATGGCAATTTTGATGAAGAGGCGGAGTTTCACAAGGCAAAATATCTGTATTTAGTGTATAAGATGCACTCAGATTTTCAGCCTCTTTTTTGAGGGAAAAAGGTGTGTCTTATACTCGGGAAGATACGGTAGATAAATAAAGTAAAATAAATGTCCCTTCCCCTTTGGCGCATCCTGCTTTCTTTGGTGACCAGCTTTTCAGAAGTGTCTCAGAAAAGAGAGATCAAAAGTCTATGGAAGGAACAAAAAAGAGGAATTGATGATGACATCTCTCACAGTTTCATAAGGTTAACAAGTCTGTTTGACACCCCAGATAATTGGAAACTTTTCTTCAGATGCATTGCAGGGAGTAGAATGTATTCTGTACGGATTGCACAGATTCAGTCCTGGCATCGTTGTCTTTGACTAAAATGAATCCCAGAGCTGTGGTGCTACAGGGTATTTTTAGAGAGATTGGTATAAGACAGATACAAACAGAAGCTGCCAATATCTTTCTATCGAGCCTTCTTAACTTAGCAGCGACCAGATGGTTTTGCCTGATCCAGGTACTCCTCGAGTTACGACCACAATTGAGTCCCAAATTTCTGTTGCAAAAGGAGATGTTTCTTACGTGAGTTTTACCCCATTTCATGACCTTTCTTGCTGCGGTTGTTAAGTGAATCACCACAGTTCATAAGTTAGTAATCCGGTTAGGGGAGGGCTGCTGGGGGTTTGCAGGGGTTCGGAAGAACCTATAGCTAAGATTTTATGCAGTTTGGAGAATCGCCAACTCCCACTTCTGGCTGGCCCTGCCCACCTTTCCCCCTCCCCTCCTAGGAGTCCCCACACGGCCCGTTTTGGATGCAGGTAAGTGCAGGGAGTGTGTGTGTGGGGGGGGGCACAGGCAAAAAACAGGCCTACCAGAAATTCAGGAAGGCCCATTTCCGGCCTCCCTGGGGTCTCCGAAACCTGGGGAGACCATTTTTGCCTTCCTGGAGGTTCAAGGAAGGCCTCCGGAGCCTCGGGAGGGCAAATCCCACCCACCCACCGTGGTGCAGGAGGCTGACTAGGCCACACCCACCCAGCAACTTGGCAGAGAACCCCTTGCTAATATTTTTGAAGCCCACCCCTGAATCTGCTTGTTAAGTGAATCTGGCTTCCCCATTGAATTTGCTGGTCAGAAGGTCGCCAATGGGGATCACACAACTTTGAGAAAACAGCAACGGTCCTAAATATCAGGCTTGTGAATTTTGATCACATGATCATGATGAAAGAAGCAAAAGGTTAAAAAGTTATAATGTTTATGCAGTTACTGACCCAGCACCTCTAAATTATATTAAAAGAACCAATGTGAATCTTCACATTCCCCAAGGCATGCCACTAGTTTTGAACAGCCGTAATGTTTGGAAATTGAAAGTTGAAAAATTTGACAGACCCTAAACGCGGTGGCTCAGTGGCTAAGACGCTGAGCTTGTCGATCAGAAGGTCGGCAGTTTGAATCCCTAGCGCCACATAACCGAGTGAGCTCCCGTTACTTGTCTTAGCTTCTGCCAACCTAGCAGTTTGAAAGCACGTAAAAATGCAAGTAGAAAAAATAGGAATCACCTTTGGTGGGAAGGTAACAGCATTCCATGTGCCTTTGGCGTTTAGTCATGCCGGCCACATGACCACGAGGCATCTTTGGACAGCGCTGGCTCTTCAGCTTTGAAACGGAGATGAACGGGGACGACTAGCACATATGTGTGAGGGGAACCTTTACCTTTACCTTAAACTGTGCAAGGATCGTAACTGTGAAAAATGGTCATAAGTCACATTGTTCAGTGCTGTTGTAACTTTGAATGGTCACTAAATGAACTGTTGTAAGTTGAGGACTACCTATACTTCCCATTATTCTCACTTAATATTGGCATAGAAGCTAGGGATGATAAGACTGTAGTACAGTGTATTTGGATGGAGCCACGCTACAGACGGAAACTTCAGCTTATTAATTATTTTAAAAACCTTATATATCTGCTTATCGAACAAAATCAAAATAATATAAATTTTACACACACACACACAACTTTGCAGATCTCATGAAGACTGCAAAGAATCTCTTGGAATAAGTTGTTATACTTCTGTTTCAAGTACTGCACTAGCTGCTAATTCATATCACTGCCATATGTAATCTGATGTATTCGATTTTTATCCCGCCTTTATAACTTTATAAGTAACTCAAGGTGGCAAGCATACACAATACTCCTTCCTCTTCCTATTTTGTCCACAGCAGCAACCCTGGAAGGTGCATTTGGCTAAGAAAGACTGACTGACTGAAAGTCATCCATCTGGCTTTCATGCCTAAGGTGGGATCACAACATCAATACCTAGTTTCAAACTTCATGAGAGTATGCCCAGTGGTGGGATTCAAAATCTTTTACTACCAGTTCTGTGGGCATGGCTTGGTGGGCGTGGCATGGCATGGCATGGCTTGGTGGGCTTAGCAGGGGAAGTATATTGCAAAATCCCCATTTCCTCCCCACTCCTGGGGAAGGTTACTGCAAAATCCCCATTCCCTCCTCACCCCACTAACCTGCTTTCTAACTCCATTCTCCTGTGCAGGGCAACAAAAGAAGACCCAGCTGATCAGGAGACTGGTTTACTACTAGTTCTGAGGGCATAGCTTAGTGGGCATGGTGTGGCTTGGTACGCGTGGCAGGGGAAGAATACTGCAAAATCTCCATTCCCTCCCGATCAGCTGGGATTCGAGAGACAGAGAACAGATGGGGCGGGGCCAGCCAGAGGTGATATTTGCCAGTTCTCCGAACTACGCAAAATTTCCTCCATTGGTTTGCTAGAACCAGTCAGAACCATCTGAATACCATCTCTGCTCCTGCCTCAGGTCTTCTGAGGAGGTTCATCCTTGGCTGCTACAGCTTATCTGGCAAGGACTTGGGTTGAGGGCTTCTCTGTTGCTGTCTCAACTATTTGGAATATCTTCTTGTAGACAAGCCCTTGAAACACTTTTGATGTCAGGTACAAGGAACTAGAAACAACACCATGAGCAGCTGATCCGAGTGATATGTTTCTTGTTCCTTACCTATAGACAGGAATCTTGCCAGGCTAAAGTACACATGGCATGACTACAAGGTAAATACTTCAGCCTCTGCCTCCCCAAAAGAGACTCAAGGCTACTCAACTGTTTCACTCCTCCCCTTAACTCTGTGCCAGATTGCACCACATTTGTACATTTTTGTTTGAATTGTTAATTTTTATATAATTCTATGTGTGGTACTTGTTTTCATTGATATTAATTGCTGTTTTGTTTTTAAAGTCTTCATTTTACGTTTATTTTTATTATTATAACTGTCAAGAGACTTTATTAGCTGGCAACATACTGAGCATGGAAGCCAAAACAACAAACCATTGGATAAGTAATATTAAACACAAAGTAATTTTCATGATGAATATGCATAGGTTTGGGGATTTTAAGGTATAGTACGGCTGCTTGTTGCTGTTTGTAAAAAGATATAAATAATTCTTTAACCTTCTGGATTTTTAATTTTTGGAATGCGATTGCTTGAATAGTACAGATAATGACTCTGGGCAGAATTAAGCTATTTGTTCAGATGGTATTCACAGAGACAAACTGTACAAATTGTAAGAGCACAAAACTCTTAGTTGTCTCATC
This sequence comes from Natrix helvetica, assembly GCF_964273705.1. NCBI lineage: Eukaryota > Metazoa > Chordata > Lepidosauria > Squamata > Natricidae > Natrix > Natrix helvetica. The sequence continues at coordinate 15,175,675 of NC_138558.1, forward strand.
CCCTTCCCCCTTCCTTTATCATTCCCATTCAGCCTGAAATAATAGCAATTGGCTACTGGCTAGCATTATATTACAACCATGAATTTAATAATAGGAACCAGAAAACACTTGACTTTAGTTTACAACATAGTCTTAAAAATGGTTATGACTAATGGACCAAAGAATACAATACTGGAATTTGAAAACCTCAGAACAATACTGGGCCATTAGCTCAGCCTTTCCTTCCCTTTCCTTTCCTTTCCTTTCCTTTCCTTTCCTTTCCTTTCCTTTCCTTTCCTTT